>NC_086206.1:18329375-19748750 GCF_035770615.1 Melospiza melodia melodia
TTTCTTGAAAAAGGAGCTTGCTAGACTATTAAATGTTGTATTGTAACAAAAAGTCTGCTAGTTGGGTATGCCAGTTTCATGCCACTTCATTCTCCATGAGTACAATGCCTTTGTGATTTTAGCTAAATATCATTACTTTTTTTCTTAAACCGAAGTGCCACTCTGCTTTGCATAGTATTCTTTCATTGTATCTTTTTTTACTCTTTTTTTAAGTAAGAGAACTTAAAAAAGTAATTTAGGTTCTAGCTGGTGCTCTGTGTCCTCTCCATTATTCATTTCCCAGTCGACTGACACTTTTCTCCAGTATTTCCTCTGGTATTTCACTGCAGTTGCCCTCTCCTTCCCCAGTCCCTCACTTTCTCCCTTCCTCAGAGGATTTGCACATACTTCAGCCAGCTCTGTTTGAACAGCAGCACTCCCTGCAGTACAAACAGCCAGTCAGATGTTAAACAATGAGGAGAGCAGCGCTGGAGGAGGTACCGGGTGGTTCCAGGCTCTGCAGGAGGGAAGGAAAGGGCACTTTTCCATTCCTGTCCTTCTGTAGTGCTGAGAGACACAGAATCAGGGGAAATCACTGCTGCAGACATGAGGGATGAATATCACTTGAAATTAAATAGACCTGTCCAAGTTATTGTGGGAGGTAAGACAGGGCAGACAAAGCACTGTCACTTTAAGCACGTTTTCCCACCTCCTCCTGTAGCAGAAGGTGATTCCAAATGGCTCTGACTCATCCCCAGGAGGTGCCTGTTGTTTTTTTTTCCTAATAACAGTGTGAGTTTAGTGAGACTGTCATTAGCAGGATATCTATAGCTTTTTTGAAGGCTTTGCTGCGTGTCCTTTCTCTTCTCTACATACAGCACAGAGCTGTGTTAATATTTTTCCTGGGAACTCAAGACCTGCTCATATTTTCTCCAAAAACTATGAGATAAGAGCATTCCCTATGGGGAATTCAGAAGCTTAGTTGGGTTACTGCACTCCGTGTTCTGTACTTGTTCATCAGATTGAGATTGGATGTGGTTTCCTGGGAATTGCAGGGTTAAGGGTACATTGAAAAGAAAAGGGAAAATTTGTTAATGGAAATTGTTTGATTATTACAGTGTCTAATGGATTCACTGTTCTACAGGTAGAAGACATGGGCATGATAAGTTATGTTGGAGAATGCGTCTTGAAATGAAAAACAGAATTTATTGTATATTTTATTTATGCTATGTTTAGTTTTGTAAAAATTTAATTTCTGTAAATAAAGTGTAGTAAGAAATGAGCTGGTATGAGCATTGAGGAGGTGGTGAGAACTGTCAATACTGCAGAGTCCATGATTCAGACTCTGTATTTCTAATGGGACCTGAGATCCTGAATAGCTCAGCTTCTTACAAATTCAGTAATTTACACTTGGATGGCCTTTTAGGTTCAGTTCATATTCCCAGGTGACAGAGGTGAATGTGTTGCTTCCCTCACAGCTGCCTTCAGCCTTTCTGTTTTGTAAAGCCCAAAAATTTTCCATGGGAGGAGCAGATCCTTGCACAGCGGATGTGACCCCACTGATAACAAATGTGGTTTCCTTCTTCACCTTTTGTTGACCCAACAGAGATAGTGAACAGCAGGCTTTGGGGATCTGCAAACCAGAAGTAAAAACCACTGCAAGTGCAAGGATGATCTGCAATAGGAACAGTACCTAAACCTGAGGAACCCAGCTGCACAGAGATCTCCTGTTCACAGCACACACCAGCTTCCAGTTACTCAACAGACTGATTATCCAGGTGCCACCTTTGTGTTTGAAACCAGCTAATGACCTTTCACTCCCAGCTCTCAGGGCTGCCCCTGCTTAAAGCAGTCATTAAAGGGTGGCATTTTAATCCAGCATGCATTGTGTCTGCTTGGGCTGAAATCCTTACATGGAACCCTCTCTCCTCTCTGATTTAGCAGCACTCGATGCATTTCATGGAGTGTGACACAGCTGATTTGTTGAAAGAGAATTGGTAATAGGGAGCAGCCTTGAACAAGGATGTGGTTTTGTTTTCTGTTAAATCATGGTTGCTATAGTGACCCAAGATCTATTTAGCACTCTGTAGGTATATCATATTCTGGGCAAAAGTTAGGGATTTTTCAATATTCCTCTAACAACTGTCTTACAGAAGTAGGTGTGTGTGTAGTCTTTCTGAAAGAAGTCCCAGGATCTCTTACTGCTGCTCCTGTGAGTACCTGCTGTATTTTGGCTGGTGGTGTCCCTTCTTGGCTGAAGTAATTTCAAGGAAGTTGGATAAATAACTTACCCATCTTGTCAAGGTTGGGGAGTGTTTCTTCCCGAAGGAGAGTTTCATGGACTGCAGTGATAAATGCAAAAATATGGAGGACACGAACCCTGCTAAGGAGTGGTCATTCTTATGAATCTGTGACCCAGTTTTGGAGGAGGAGGATGTTTTTGAAGCTGATTCACTTGGTTGGAGTCAGGAAGTCTGAGTTCTTCTCCCACATCTCTTGGGCTTCTCATGTTCCCTCAGGTGTGATCCAAGAGCATGGTGCAGCTACAGCCTCAACTGAGATTTTCTTCTTCTTCTCAGCTGGAAAGTTGGGGATAGTAATTCTGCTCTCTGAGTTCTTCACATTCCTTGGGAGGTGCTGAAGTCTTCAGTGCACACTTGGAGAGCTGCTGCTCCAAGCAGAGATGCTCCACCAGCAGGGCAGTGGCTGTGAAAGTCTCATTGTCTGGCACGCTGTGTCAAACACAACTCCTCCCTTTCCTCATTTCTGGCCTGGGACCAATTCCTGCCCCTTGGCATTTATCAGATTTGGGCACTATCTCAGTGGTAAGCTGTGGTCACCTGGCAGCAGAGGTCTGAAAGCAGGAGATAAGGTCTCTTAGATGAACTTCACCTTAGAGCTTTTTGGGCATCAGCATGGCAACCAGTTTAACATTTAGTGCTACTGGAAGTCTCAGGAAGAATTCCCTTTGTCTTTTCAAGCTGGCCAGAGAGAAAGGGTTGATTTCTTACAGGCTGCTTAGACAAGGTCATATTGATAATGGGCCTCTTTGGAAAGTCTTCAAGATATGTCTTATTTTACTCCCAGGAATTCAAATCAGTGAACCTTCAGAAGTGCTTCTTCACCTGGGTTTGACAATAAAATAGAAGAATGTCCTTGTTAAAAAAAAAATCTATGTGAATTTCAGCTAAATAATACATTTTTCCTTCTTACTTGACTCCTCTGTCATGGTACATATTCCATTATATGACCTGAATTTCCCTTTTTCTTAATAATGAACTTCTGTGCTTTTAACTTGCTTCAGATCTGAATTAATTTTGAAGCTCTTCCCACTGCTGGTGTCTGCTGCACAGGTTTTACATATTTTAAGCTCATGTGTCCTAATATTGAGAGCAGTTTTTTCTTGTCAGCTCTTTGATGGACAGTTTTGGTCTGTCCCTTTGCTGAAGCTCCACAGAACTGATATTTCAGCCCCACTGCTGACTGGGAGGGATTTTTTTTTTTCTGCACAGTGTGGGTTAAGCTGTTTCTTACTGGCAGCTCTTATATTTTTATCAGTTTTGTAAGGTTAATTAATGCAACAGCCTCCAGTCTTGGTTGTCTTAAATATTTAGAGGGAGGAAGAGATTTATGCACATTTTTGCTGCCGAGCTAGATTTGGTTGAACTTCTGTTGGATTTCTGAGTAACGATTCCCAGCTTGGATAAATCAGTGAAGTTCCACTGATTTATTTTGGATGGCCAGCTCTGTGGAGGATCTGGTCTTCCTCAATGAAATCTTGTCACTGCACCTGAGCTGCTTTGCACTGACCCAATGACAGTTGCTGCTGTATTTTTGTGTAGAGAATGTGGGATATATTTCTGCTGTCTTTTACCACTGTGTAGCTATAAAGAAAGGCAGATGTGTGTGTGCATTTATGCACACATAGACATGCATGGGTGTTTATACACAGTCTCCCACACACAGAGAATTGTGCTGGAAAACCCCCTCCCTCTTTTTCTTACCATCACCATTGAACTAATACACCTTCAACTTTGACTGACATAGGTCACGGAAGATTTGGGTCACAGTGTCCCAATTTATTTCCATTTACCAAAAATTTTCATAACCAACCAACCAAAATCCCACCAAGCATCCATACCCAACTTGGAGATACTTAGGGACAGTGCAACTCCAAGCAGAAATAATTTAGATTTGCCCCATGGGAGACCCCATGGAGCCTTGGATTGAGCACCCATCTCACTACACAGAGCAGGTGGAATCTTTTCTTATGGTCCAACACATAAAATCACCTACTTACCTGGAGGAGTGGGGAGGGAATGGTTATAACGGGCAGGCTGGGGGACCACAAAGTCTGCTGGATTAGATGAGAATGTTGTTCCAAGAAAGCTCAGAAATACATTTGTGTAGTTTTGGGGCAGAGTTGGGTGTCTCCTTGCTGTTAGTCTTTTTGTCTGTTTTGTTATCAGGTTAATCTCCATGAGATTAACATTGACTCTCTCAAGTCAATGACAAGTGAGCGTGGCAGTAAATTCTTCCATGTCAAGAAAAAGACAAATTGTACTGTACTGCATATTGTGGTATAGTGCTGCTAATTGCTGGATTTGATAAATGTCTTCTGATAGGTTCTGTAGTTAATGAGCAAAGATGTTAATTGCCCTTATCTGAAATATCTGTAGTTGCAGGGACGTTCTGTGGAGCCGTGGATGTCTTCTAACAGAGATTTATTTCAAATCTGCCATTGTTTTCAGCAGTTTCAGAGTCCATTACCCTTCAGTATCAACTGAATAGTCTCCACCTCCATCAAAGTTTTGAGAGCTCTTCCTGTGTGTTATTTAGCACGTCTGAATCTTATTTGGGTATGGAAAACTTACATGTGGCACAGCATGCTCAGCATCCTGGGCTGCAGCAGGAGCATGGCTCATTCTCAAGAGCAGCCAAGAGAGAAATAAGCACCTGACAGCAGAAGAGAGAGGGTCTGGAACAGACCCATTTCCCCCCCACCATCTGGAGTATTTAATTGGGAAAATCATTCTCCCTTGTTGTTGTGTTGGTGGGAGTTGTCAGACTAAGTATGTTTTAGTGCAAATAACCATCTCTATTTGTAGAATTCATCTTTTCTGGGTGCCTTCTTTAGAAAATATGCAGCTGAAGATTTAGTGCATTATTATATGAGTAAGTGCATACAAGCCTCATATTAACAATGGACGTCATGTTTATTCTTTCCCTTTTAGAATTTCCCATGGAAACAAGTGGGCAGATTTTTGCATTATTGAGTAGTTTGCTGCTGCTGACTTTTCCCAGAAACACAAGAGAAAACCAGGCTTACGCAGGAACCTACATGTTCTTCCAGTTTTTGGGAGCACTGGATTCCCCTAAGATTTGATTTGTAGTAGGTTTTGGTGTGTGCCTATTCTGGTGCAAAGTTTCAGAGCTGTATGATTAATAAATCTTTGTGGAATTGAGAAAAGACCAAGTTAAAGCATACCTGATTTCCCAGCAGAGAAGTTGCATATTTTGTTAGGGGGCTAAAGGTTACTGGGAAGAGAAAAATGTTTCCTTATGAGGTTTTTGTTTGTTGTAAGAAATTGCATTTTCATTTGTGAATCTCTTAGAGTTTTTCAGAACATATTCAACAGCAAACATCCAGAAGTTCAAACTGTAACTGTAAATCTGTAAGCTGACATGTGTAGATTCTGTGGCCAAACTTTCTTAAGCCAGGATTAATTTTGTAGAGTGAAGTAGAAAAGTCCATTATCTTGCTTCGTTTCACAGATATCAGACTTTGCCAGTAAATATAAATCTCCTTTCAAAAATGACAACTATAAAAATAGGAATTAATGTTTTCTTAAATAAAGGCATTTTCTACTGAACTTGACGTACTGCTGTTCAAGATGCAGTGGCTTTAGACTGTGATACCAATAATTAAACTGAGGTATTCAGGTCCTCAGCTCCCCCTTCCAAATGATGTGCTGCCCCTAAGTTATGTCAACATATTATTTTCTGTTTCATGTTAGAAATGGGGCTGAAGGAGCTCAGAAGTAATCTGGCAGAAGCTGGATGGGTTCCCTGATCTGCCTGACGCCACAGCCAGACAAATATTTGTATGGGCAGGGACAAAGTGGGTGGATGGAGGTGGGAATGCTGCTTAAGGCTGGTATTCATGCCAGATGCTTCTCAGCGGTGACCCACTGAGGATCTAGCTCACTATTGGTGTTTTCAAACCTCTGAATCCACAATTCTGGCCTGGTGTGTTGTTGTGATTTGGCTTTCCCGTGGAGAGACCTGGGGGTGAGGATGCAGTTCTGGGGGGTGGGTGCAGGCAGGAGCAGCCGCAGCATGAGAATGTGCAGCACTGGCACTGCTCATTTATCAACCACAATGATTCACTGTGATTGACGTTCACATACCTGAATGTCAGAATAACCTGTGTTTTAAGAGAAACCAGTGACTCAGGCTGTGGTTTTACCTCAGGCCACTTCCTGATAAATGGCTGAACTGTGCTTGGTCTTGAGAAAACACTGCTGAGGAGCACAGCTCTGTCCTTGTATCTGTTTAGGAGCTGGCCCTGTGTGTGGAGAGATGAGGGAAAGGACACCTTTGTGTGGGACTGACCTTCCCCTTGTGGGTGCCGTGGTCTCTGTGAGGAGCACCACAGCTCTGTGAGCTCAGCTCTGGTGACAGCTCTGTTTTGGGGCTTCCTCAGGGCATTTCTGCCCAGCCCTGATGTGGGAGCATGGTCCTCAGTGTTGGACAGCAAAATTTTAAGGGGCTTTATACAGTCATAAATTACTGTGCTTTAGATGCTCTCCCTTGTGAAATAGAGGTGAAGCTGCCTATAACTTGTGTTTTCAGAACTGAAAATATTTCTTTTTTTAAAAGATTGTGTTTTAGTGAAATGAGAAGCAATGCGTGTGATGATGCTTACAGGGATTGAAATATATTTAGGCTAATAATATTTTGAGTAAGATAGCAAACAACAGTGTGTAATATGGCTAGATGGAAGGTGTGGACATGGGATCATATGAGTGCTACATAAAGTACCTCATTGGCTTTCATTTAGACTGATGGACCATTTTATGGTTTAGGTAGTCTTCCCATCATTGGCAAACTGCAGAACTCTGCTCTTCCATTCTCCTAGAGGAGAAGAACTGTCCTGTGAGAAGAGATCTATGCCTGGGATGAAATCCTTGTGTGTGGCTGCAGACCTGTGCTTCAACTGGCTCAGTTGTCTTTAATGCTGTTTAAGTGGATGATTTAAGGTATAGGAGGAACTTCTCTTGGAAACAGCTTCTGTGAGAATTCCTCCAATCCTCTTTGAAGTTAATAGAGGGTTTTAAGGCCAGTCAGCACCTTCTTAAAAGAGAAATTTAAATTCCTTTGATTCATTTCATTTTTGTTTGCATTAACTGGTTCTGGATCTCTCCCTTCTCCAGTCTTTCAGAGCATGTTTTTGATAACTTTGCCCCCTGAGCATACTAGATTTTATGTTGGCTGTTTTGATATTTTTCCCTGAGTGTTGTAATGCTGATTACCAGAGGATCTTGGGCCGTTGGCTTCCTGTGAGAACAAGATAATTACTCTCCAGTAGGCAACTCATGACGTACAGTATCAGTATTAAGCCACTGGGATTCCAGTCACCAGCATAGAACAATATTGTGGGTAAATGAATAAGCAGAAGTTTATCATACTTCCTGCATAACAAGGTTTTCGTTAAAGAGACAGTGAAAATTGTTTTCACCCAGGGCCGGTGCAAAGTGAGCGCTGCAGCAACAGCCGTTAGGGAGAGAGATATTGAGGTTGGGTTCTGTGGCTGGCTGGGTTTTTCTTGCTGAAAAGACAGCTGAATTCTTGTGGCAGCAAAGGTGGGTGACAGGGCTGTCACTGCATTTCTGGTGGATGACGTTCATGGGCTTAGAAACATGTATGAAGTGTGGAACTCCAAAGGACGGTTTCCAGATGCACCACCTACTTAACTTATGGAAGAAAGTTGTACCAATTAGAAGTAGAGACGTTCCAAATGCAATTTGCTTATTTCACACTCGCCCCCAGGAATCCTGTGTTGTGATTTTTAGGAGTTGGCCTTGTTTGACCCTGAAATAGATGTGGTTGCCTCCCTTGCCTTCGTTATTTCAAGACTGTCAGTTAAAAATAACTTATGCATTGGGCACAGTGGGAGTGAGTTTGAGAAGTTGAAGTTATATGTAAATCAGTAATAGTGAGAAAATAATTCATAAATGTAATGAGCTCTATTCTCTTGAAAGACATGGTCAAGTCTATGGTTTATCCATGAGGTGGGATTAATTATTTTTGTATGAAAATACTTTCTCTGCCACAGCAGTACTGATCAGTTCACTTATGCTATAGCACAGCAAAGTAAATGATGTCTTTGGAGGACCTCTGTTAAATATTCAATTACTTTAAAAATGACTTGCATAAAGTACAGAGTATGTATGCATACTCAATAGGTACACAGCTATAGCACTGTGTATTTACTCAGTTTAAGATATAATTTCATGTGTGCTTGCATAGATACATTCATATTTCATCTTATCTTAGAGATAATTGTACTTCTGTAATGCCTAAGAATTAAAGGGATTACTAACAAGTACTTTCACGTTTAAGTTTGTCTTCCTGCAACTACCAGTTTGTATTGTATATTTAAGTAACTGCAAAATGCAGTTACTTACTTGTGTTTTAGTTGTGACTTTCATTTTAAACTGGACATCATCACTCTCTTCAGGAAACCACTGCTTATCTATAGGCCAAGATGAGAACGTTGGTTGCTTTGCTTTTGCTTGAGAGTGAAACTTGAGGGCTGCATCTTTGGAGCCCCAAGAACCACTGTCAAGTGAAGGAATCTGGATCTTGGTGATGTGGTTGATCAAAATTGCAGCTGGGGAATGTGTGGAATAAAGCAACCTTGCAATGGGACAGTGCTGATCTGTCTGTGTGATTGAGGTGCTTCTGCATGGTCAGACCCTTCATAGCTCAATTCAACCTGAAATTAGGTGCCATTGATTTTTGGGTCCGGGACAGGTTGACATTTGTGTATTTTAGGCATCTTTGACTGGCCTGGTTTTGTTTTTATGTGGGTGATCTTAACACTTGAATGAGTTGGAGGAAGGTGGCTGGATGGGTCTCTCTTGAATGACCTGGGAAGGAAGTTTGCTTTTCAATTTGATTTTGCAGATATTTTCAACACCAAGTGTAATTTTCATAGTGCTGTTCTTACTTGGAAATTGTGAAACTTGTGAAGGCTAAGTAAACATTTTTTTTCTCTTCTCCTTTGTTTTCTTGCAGCCAACTGGGTACATGGAAAACTCCATTTCCTACAGTGCTATTGAAGATGTTCAACTGCTCTCCTGGGAGAATGCCCCTAAGTACTGTTTACAGCTCACAATCCCGGGGGGTACTGTCCTACTGCAGGTACAGTAAACATAAAAGTACAACTTCATTTCTCTCTTACTCTGAATCTCCTTCAACTTCTTTCTGTTTCCCTTCCATGAAATCTTAATTAGATGGACTCAGAAAAGGCAGAGAACTTGCTGCTGTCAAGTTATCTAACCACCAGAAAATTTACTCAAGGTGATAGCTCTGAAGTTCTTTGTGGTGTTCAACAGTCAGAATGGAAATTTTGGGCCATAGTGATTAAACCTTCTTGCTGAATTTCTGCAGCAAAGTGGTGGTCTTTGTAAAGGCACATTGATATGGGCCTGGAATGATTGTATTTTTACATACAGTCCTATTCCTGCATGAAAAAAGTTAAGTTTCATCCTTGAATTAATATAGGAAACTCAGAATTGCACTGGAACTGAGAGATACCTTTTAAAAAAAATTGAATCATCACTGAAATATTTCAGTATATTTGTATGTATGTCCATATATGCTGGTTCTCTGAAGTGTTGTTTTCAAAAAGAAGACACTGTGTTTACATTATTCCAGATTTCTTCATCCACTTGAGGCTTTATAGGCCCCCTTAGGTCACTGCAAGTTTTTAGTGACAGAAAAGCACTCCACAGCACTGAGCTTTGGAAATACTCTGGAGTAAGGCAGAAAAGCTGCATTGCCCCCAAAGAGCTTTGAAAGGTCATAACTTAAAAATACCAAACTGCCTTCAGCTTAACTCTTGCATGGTTCTCTCTCATGTTTCTGTACATTGTTTTGTGAAGATAGTTTATCTGTTGCCCTTTGGATTTTACTTTTTCAGTGGCTTATACAGCCATGACTATGGTGTGTGTGTATTTCATCCAGGTGGGAAGACAAGCCATGATTTCCCAACAGCTAAATTAGGGCCCTCATTATTGTTAAAATCTTCCTTGCCTAATGCATTAGTGGAATTAATTAGACAGAAAGTTGTCTAAATTTCTCAAGTTGGATGATTTTCTCACGATAATTTTAATTCTGCTTTTTCCATTAATTTCCCTAGTGGTGCTAGCATTTAAGTTTATATCTATTTCAACAGATGAAATAGTTGCACCTGCCTTTCCAAATTCTGTTTCCAAGTCTTTATTCTGTAGTTTATGGCAGCTGCCTTTTTGGGTCTGTACAAGATAAAACTTGAACTCACAGCTTCCTGCTGAGTGGAAAGGAAACTGGTAGGGTAGGCAGGCTGTAATCTGGAGCAGCCTGACATTTGTCTCTTAAAAAAACCCAAAAAGACAAAAACAACAAACCAAACACATAAATAATTGTGTTTGTGAAACAGCAACATCTTAGCATGGATACTTTGGTATTTTCTTCAAAAAGACTGGTGTCTTTATGTAATCTCATAGGAACTCATAGAGAAGTGGACTGAGCTGGACTTGTGTTTGTTGCTGCCTGGCTGAGCACTCTGGATCAGATTACATTGTAACTATGGGAATTTCAGCATAATTTGAAATACAGACTTCAAAAAATGTTTTTAATATGACTTGGTCCTTGGTAGTATCTTGATTCATCAAATGTGGTCAGATTGGAGGGAGTATAAAATTAGATTTCCCTTGTACAGTTGTAATGTGTATTCAGAAATCCAAAATAGTTCTCAAAGTTATGTTTAGTCTGCTGAAGAAATCAAGTTGAAAGAGCTGGATTTATGAAGTAGTTGAAATTTTCTAGTATATGTAACAAAGAGTAGAGGTACCCAAAAGACACTCCAGCTGAGGAGCTGAGAAAGCAGCCCTTGCATAGCTCAGTTATTTCCAGATTTGTGAGAGACCTCAGTACATCTCTGGGAAATTGTGACTTCCAGCTTTTTATGAAATCATTCTGCTCTGCTGATCTGAGCAGCAGCATGCTCTGAGGTAATGCCCAGCTCTAGTATCAGGAAGTGTATGATAGTGGAACAAGTCAAACTAGTCCAAAACGTGTTCCCAGTGCTGTTTCTTCTGAAGTACACTATTGGTGAAATCTGTATATTTATTTTTTCTCCAAAGCCTTTAGACAAAGTGTGTGTGCATGCATATGTAAAAATGCGTAAATGAACTGTTTTGACTACCCCAAATTTATTTCATATTTCTGATTAATATAAATTTTACATTTTGATCTATGTTTTTGCACATGCTGCATTGTAAATTCTTTAAAACCATAATAAATAAATAGATTTCATAAATATAAGGCTAAAAGAAAGGACACCACAGGAAAGCAAGGCAGTACTGTCATGACTGAAATAAATAATATTATATAAATTTTATATTCAATATAAAGATAAAATATTAATATGTATTTTAATTTATACATTAAAATAATATAACATTTAATGTTAATATAAATTTTATATTTTGATCTGTGCTTTTGAACATGCTACATTGTAAATTCTTTAAAACCATGGGATATATTGACATGATCCGACATAAAATAAAGCAGTTCAGTAAATCACAGGCTTTCCCAATTTTTCATTTTTGAGAAGAATTTAAGATTCCAATTTCTGCTTAACTGAAGGTGTGGATTTATGAAAGGCTGGTCCTGCTTGACCAAGCTGACCTCCTGGTGTGACAAGGTGACCTGCTGAGTGGGTGAGGGAAAGGCTGTGAGGTTTAGATTGGCCATTAGGAAAAAATTCTTCACCCAGAGTGTTCTCAGGGCCCAGGCTGCCCAGGGAAGTGACTGAGTCACCATCTCTGGAGGTATTTAAAAGATGTAGATGTGGCACCTGGGAACATGGCTTGGTGATGAGCTTGGCAGTGCTGGATTTGATCTTGGAGGTATTTTCTAACCCAAACAATTCTGTGTGAGATGCCACAGGAGAGCCTCTGTCCGTGTTCAAGTTTTCATCCCCTCTGTCTGCTGTCACCAGGGTCTATTTCTGGCTTATTAGTGCACAGTAATGAGTCAGAGAGGGAAGAGTGCCATTACCTTTCCTTACATCATCCCAAGCCCTCCCATGGCAACACTGACCCATCCCAAGCTATTTTAGCCCATGAAATCTGACAGGCAGTGCCGGAGGTGATGCAGCTCCCCGTGGGAAATCAGATCACCAGAACAGGACGTGGCTACCTGCCTTTCAGAGGAGGACCTGCTCTCAGGCAGCAGGCAGCTTAACCCAGGCTGGGTTCACATCTAAAAGTCATTTTTGTGTGTGGAGCTCTTCCCACTCAGTGTTTGTTGAGTAAGCACAGCTATCTGAGCGTTTGACTGCCTGGCATTTGGGGATTCCCATTGTCCCACGTGGGCAGTCAGGTTTCTGGGCACCATGGGCTCTCAGTTTTCTAGACATGCTCAGGGCTTGTGTTTTATTTCCCCCTGCCAGATGATGGGATCCCTAGTTCTTTCCATGAGCAGCAATCAAAATCTCAGATTATTTTGTTTCTTCCCTGCAGTTGGAGGGAAGGTGTTGTTGAAGCTGGCTCATTAGGCCACGAGCTCTTCAGGCCAGGAAATAACAGCTAAATTTAACTTTTGATGAAGTGTGAGCTCTTCAGTATCAGGAATAGCAGGGCCTCCTTGAGCTGGGCTAGGCTCCTGCTCTTCTGCTTTCCCTTTGTAAAGCGCAAGGTGTGGAGGATGATTATGAGGAGGATGCTACCCTTTATAGTGAAATAACTGGAAGAACCTTTTGAAAAAGATTGATAAAAAAACCTTATAGTATAATTTCATGAGCTGCTGAGCACCAAATGTAGGAAGAGTCCCAGGAAAAAAGGCTTTGGTATTTCAGTCACAACAGTACTGCCTTGCTTTCCTGTGCTGTCCTTTCTTTCAGCCTTAAAGCTACCACTTCCACCCCTGTTGCTCGTGTTGTTTTATTCATTTCTTGGCAATCGAGTGCAGTCAGAAGGAAAAACAAACAGAGCAGGAAGCCTTGACAAGCACAACAGTCACACGTTCAGCTCGGTGCTTGACCACGCTGTTTGTGCCAGGGAGTCCCCGTGGTAAATGTTTCCATTGGGTTTTCAGTAATATTTTATTTTAGTCTCCTTGGAGAACCTGCCTTTTGTTTTAAGTGCCAGTCCAGCCAATGCTATCAGTGTGGAGAGGTCATATAAGGACCACAACCCAGCAGAGGCAGGGAATATTTTAAGGAGGAAAAGGGCATTTCTAGCAATTCCCAGCAAGCCTGTCTGTACCCTGGGTTGAGGCAGGTTTCCCTTGCAGGTCTGCCCAAGTCAGAGGTGCAGCAGTGGGGTTTGCATCAGCAATGTGAAGGTTTTGTACAGCTGTGTGGGGTTTGGCTCCCTGCAGCCCTGGGACGCTCCTCTGTTCTTGTGGCTGATAATAAATGGGGACAGAGAAGTCAGTGGTGTTTTATGAGTCCCAGTAATGAATATCAGCTGGGAAAAAAGCACAGCAAAACCCCTGTCCTGCTGACCAGAAAGCAAGTGAGGGAGAGAGAGAATCACAGAATAAACTCGGGAGGAATCAAAGCCAAAATCTGGGTCATCAAATCCCATTTATTGCCACATCCATTCAGATGGCAAAATCCCCATGAAGCACATGTGTGAAGGATGCTGTTGCAAGGAGAAACTCAGGAACAGTTTGCTACATGGACAAGCCTGTTCTTGTACTCTTTTTAATAACACACATGCCACTAGCAAAGGATGTTCTAGTGGTAATTTACTGCTTAAGGAATGGCAGAGATCTTCACCATAATTTTTAGAGTGCTCTGTTTCTTGCAGAGTTTCAGGTGTTTGTTTGTCAATAACACACAGTCCTATTTAGTCTCCTCCTTGCCTGGGTACAAATTATTGCAGGGGCTGTAACACTGGCATGAAACAAGTGTTCTGTTTTCTATTTTTGTGAACAAAAAGGAAAACATGCCTTTAAAACATTAATTGTTTTTTAATAATAAACTTGTATTCCTACTCACTGACTAAGAAATGAAGTAGTTGGGGTGCAGAGCAAATGCTTCCTTTTTCAGCAGAGGCATAAATTCACTCATGTTGACCAGAGCTTTGCATATGCAGGCATTTAATCTCTTGCACAGTTTTTCTCCTGTGATTTGTCTTTTTGAAACAGGAGACTTTAATCCTATGAGTAAAGTTTGTACTACAGCGGATTTTCCTCTCTGATTGAACCTTTACACCCCAAAAATAAGAATATAAAATCCTTCAGAACACAGTTCCAGGATCAGTTAATCTTAAAAAAAAATACTGCCAACAGTAGATGTTCTTAAAGTAGATATTCTTCTTCCCCATTGGAATAATAAATAAGCTTCAAGTAGTTTAATCTTCATGCACCTTTTAAGTTTTACTCCCACATTTTCCTGTTTTCTAAAGTATTTTTCTACTATGTTGTGGTTGTACAAAAATAATGTGAGGTCTTGACTGTACCGGAAGCTCAGTTACCATGTGTCACCCACTATCCTGTTAAAGCCACTGCATTTGAGAACAAAATTATTTGCAGAATTGGGGCCTGAACATACTAAACACACAAGGGGCCTAAACTATTATTTTGCATACCTCTATATGTAGAATTGTATTGAAGTACAGTGAAGAATTATAGAATCTTCATTGTACTTCAGTCCTGTCTCATTTACTGTTTGTGACAACAGCAGGCAAAACATTTCCAGCTGAATTTTAAGTAGGAAAGGTAGATGTTGAAAGAGTGAAATAGAACTGGGCTCACTGCAAGGATAAGGCTGAAAGTAAAAAACAAACTTTCCTTGTGTGGTCACAATGCCTAAGGAAAGCCTGGTTTGAAGTATTTTCTGTCTCATTTTCTCCTTTTTATTGTACCCTAGAGCTGAACAAATATAGTAAACTATGCCCTTGGCTGCAGTAAAAAACTGTAGGTGTCAGTTCCCAAAGTGATGACTTCAGTGCAGAAAGCCTTTGTTCTGTCCATGCACATCAGATAAACTGTGAATGTCTCTGTGCAGCCCCATAAAGGAACTGTGGTTCCCTCCACTGCTTTACACTTTGGTGCATTTTGTCAGAAATGTTTCTCACGATAACCCAAATGCTCGAGCCAGTGAGTGCCTGCAGAGCTGCCTGGGCAGCTGAGCACCCACAAGAACCTGGTGGCTCTTTGTGCATCCTTGCTATGAACTCTCTGTTCCTTTGGTGAGAAAGAAATGCTCCCTGAGGTGCCTTCTCAGTGTGAGCCTGAAGGGAGGAGGTCCTGGAGGAGGAGGACCAGGGGATGCTGTGCAAGGGGGGACCTTTGTTTTCCTGTGCAGGAGATGCAGCGTTTCCTGCACGCTGCTGTGGTTTTGCTGGGGTTGGGTGGCCGGAAGGGTGCAGGGCAGGATTAGTCCCTGCAGCCTGTGAGAGAGGGGGATTCTGATGTCAGCTTCCCTCAGGATAAGGGAGTTGGGGTGTAAAGCATTCAGTGTGTGCTGAGCATGGTGTAAAGACACTGCTGGAATGGCCCTTGGCCTTCCAGGCTTCTCTTACCACTGAGTCCTGATCACTAGCACAAGTGTGGGGATTCTCTAAAGGTTTGTTTTTCTGTTTTCTGTTCACTTTGTCTTCTTTGTCTTGATTTTCCTGGGAAGTGGTCCTTAATAACAGCCTGAGCTCTGAGTGTTTGGAGGGTTCAGACTCCTAACCTAGACCCAGTTGCCAGTTTGCTTGATCCCTTCTCTACAATAGCTAACTCTGTGTGTAGATAGTGCTTGCCCCAAACTTGGAACTTGGTCATTTTGCTAATTTTACTTCTAAAATGCTTTTTGTGTATTGCTGCCATAGAGTTGTACTTCCTTTGCCAGTTGTGTCTTGCAGCATTCTTAATGTCTTTTCTCCCTCTGTATTTGGAGTCCACTTGTGCCTCCTGCTCTGCAGGATGCTGTTGTCCTCACTAATAGTTCAGGCTCCAGTCACTTCCAGAATCTATCTACACATGATATTCTCTAAGTATTTGCAGTGGTCTTACATTCTGTACTACTGACATCATTAAAGTAGGAGAATAATTAACAAATCTCAATTTAGGGCTTCAGCATTTGTTCTTACTTTCAGACCAGGGACTGAATCAGGTTGACATTTTGCCTGTTTGAGTGAAGTACTTCCTTCCCCTAGAATAATTTTGATTATATTGTTTTAAATAACAGTATCTTAGTTTGTATAGTTCCTGTAAACTCAATCTTATTGATACAATTGCTAAGTATACATGAAGCCTACCAAAACCTTCAGTTTTACTTATTCTTTAGAGAGCTTTGATGCTAGAATTTGGAAAGGAGTTTTTTTGTTCTCCTGCATGAACCAGTTGTCTCCTTGTAAAAAGGTTCAGTTTGATATGAAATTTTTCAGATAAGTCTGGTGAGGTTTTAGGGCATTCTCTCTGGGCACAGATAAGAAATATCTGAGTATATTTCCTTCATGTCTTTTTAATTATGTTAAAAACATTCTAATGCCTTTTGGTGGCAAATTGTTTTTGACCTTTTAATTGTATTAAAATATAGTATAAAGTTTATTGAAATGAAATTTAATTCTATGACATACAGGTTAAAAGTCTGTCTGGTGTTACAATGCCCACATATACATAAAATACAGTGTAAATAACAGAAAATCATTAAATATTGTCAGACTGAAATATCCTGAAGATCTGCACTCCAAATGTTTTTACAGTTTTTCATTGCATGCAAAAAGAAGAAAATAGAAAAGGAAGTTTTTTAATTGCATTTGTGGCAATTTCATATTCTGATATGTCAGCATTCTTCTTGAAATTGAAGGTTTTTGATAAATTCTGTGGTCAGCCAAGATTATTTATAATATATTTATTCCTGCTTTATTGCCTCAACATCTACTGGAGGAGCAATTGATTCTCATTAAGATATAAATAATATGTAATGCATATATAAAAGGATATAACTCCATTTAATTCAGAGTAATCAGTCCAAATTTGTGTCACTGAACCATCATTAGCTGACCTTGAGATTAAACACATTTTTTTGTAACCATACAGCATTTTTACCTCTCATATTCCTGCCATTATCAGTGAACTGAATGAGTGTTGGGAGATTAAATACATTCTGTAGTGTGGATTTTGAATACTTACCTGAAATGTGTTGGGGAGTGAAACTTGATAAGTGATGCTCTAATTTGCAAGAAGTATGTGCTTTTTGACTGGCAAAGAACCTCACCTTTTTTTTTTTTTTAACATGGATTTACAGGCTAACCTGTAATTTTCAGTGTTTTTGTAAAACATTTTGAAAAAACCTGGGTAAAAATTGCCCATAGGCAGCGTTAAGGGGGAGCTGGAAAAGCCAAAGGGCATCTCTGCCCACTCAAATATTTCAGACTCATGTCACCTTGTTAAGGCATGCATATTTACGTCACTCTACATGCCTTTATATTTTTTGATACCAAGCCTTTTGACCTTTGGGAGTGTTGAACTGTTCCTCCATTGGCTACGACCTGGCTTCACACTGGGAATTTCTGGCAGCTGTGCTGAAAATGGCCAAAAATGGGTGATGGCTGGGAGTGATGATTGCAACATTTCTGCTCTTGCTGCAAACAGTCTGTGCATGTATCTGCACGTCTGTGTGTGCTGGGCTTTTCACTGGTTTAATATCACTGAAAGAGCTAAGACATTATTTGAATTGCTTTGGGGCCGCTGAGGACGGGAGCAGGACAAGAAAAGAAATGGAGTATGGAAAATCCCCAGCCCTCCTATTAAAATGTCAGCCCATCTTCCTCCTCTCCTCCCAGTGATTGATGGCAGAGACAAATGTCCCCTGACGTTAAAGATCTGACCCACACCTGATTCAATTCACAGAGGATTTTCCACAATTTTTGAGCTGGACAGCATTTCATAGGGGCTTAATATTTTGTAAGGTTTTGGTTCAATATTTTATAATGCAGCAAGGTCTTTGTATCACTGGTTTGTGTGAAAACAAACTGGTTATAATATAAAGTGCCTGGGTTACCTGAAGCACTGGTAGAAACTAATGATTCTGTCTGTAACTTTTCTTTATTGCAGGCTGCAAACAGTTACCTGAGGGATCAGTGGTTCCATTCTTTGCAGTGGAAGGTAAGTTCTGTACTTCATCTTCTTCATTCTCTGCCTCCAAGATTACTTTTTAGAATTCCCTGTTTGTTCATTGTCAAAGCCTTGAATGGATAAAGTCTCTTCTTGCAGAAACCCTAGATCAGAACATGTCTGCAGTTTTAACATGTCTGTGTCACTAATGAAGTGGACAAATTAACTTGTTACACAACCCAGCTTTATCAACATGTACCTGTGGTAGGCAGTTAATTCACATTTCAACAAAACAGAGATGGGATGGTTTTAGTTTTGTACTGTGAAGTGTGATATTGCTATAGTGAGTAGACCCCATCCTCAGGACTGTTGGGATATTTTGAGGTTTTTTGTTTGGTTGGTTTTGATTTTTCTGAGAAGCTAGGGAGAAAAAGTGTTTTTAGAATTATTTATTGTATGTGCAACATCAATCAGTGATGCATCAGTCTGTGTTTATACTTTGGGATGATTTGGAATTAAAGGCAGTTTCCATTTCAGAGGCCTCAAGCCCTTTCTCATTTTCAGTGGGACAATGGACTGGTTGCCCTGAGTAGGGACAGTGGATCACAGTGACAGCATTGTCTCTCCAAAGCAGCACATTCCTCATCAAAAACCATAGCTGGTGACCTTTGGATGGAATCTGTGTGGATCTTTGATGCAGTTAGAAATGGGGTTTGGCCAGATGCTGAGGTTGGTTGTCCTCCCTTGCCTTGCAGTGGGAAACACAAGCAGCAGTTTTCAGCTCAGGACTTGTCTTCAGCAGGGTTTCAGTGGAGTCAGCCAAGTTGCCTGTGCAGCTTATCAAGATTTCAGCCTGCTGACAGCAACCACATGGAAAAATATACGGAAGTCCCTCCCACCAAACTGGTTTTGTTGTAGGTGTGTTTGATAGTTGCAAAATAGTTGTGTGGCAAAACTGCAGTGTTGGTGTGCTTTGTGTGGCCATCAGTGTCTGGCAGAATCGTGTTCCAGGCTCTTATCAGCAGAAGCCAAGTGTTGAGATCTCCTTTCCCAGACCACTGGCAAATTCTCCAGGCTGTCACCCTGATTGCCCAAACGAGAGTGGGGCAGCAGTGCTGATAGCAGAAGGCTGGGTTGTGCTGTAGCACTTTTATTTTGGCCTCCTGACAGTATCATTAACACAATACCCAGCCAGCCTTGATTTCTTTGCAACTCCTGAGGATAACAAAGCACTTAAAGCATGCAGAGGCATTATCTCCATGTGGCCATTATTTTCTCTGCTGCTTTGGCAGGCAGGGATGATCAGAGAAAGCATGGATAGGAATGATGATGGAATTCCTTTTTCCCCTCACCCCCAGGCAGGATAGTTGTGGTACCAAAGTGCTGGTGGCTCATGCCTACTTTGTTCCTGCAGTGAGGAGAGAATTGTGGTAGGAGGTGCAACTCTGGAAAACATCAAGTAAGATGTGGTGAAGATACAACATGGCCCTACCATTCAACCCACCATATTAATTCTTAAAAACAAACAAACAAACAACCCAAACAAACAAACAAAAAACAAAAAGGAAAAGAAAGAAAGCAAGCCAGGCTAGACAGAGTGACCTGGCTTGCTTACATGCCTTTCAGTCATGGAGAAGGAGCTTTGCTCTGTGGGAGTTGTTTTTAAAGGAGCATTTCTTAAACTTTCCAGTGCTTCTGACCCAAGCCTCTCATTTTGGGAAACTCTGAGTAATTTAACTTGGTGCAAAGTAGAATTTATTTTTGCTTCCCTGTTTCCCTCCCCACCCCCATTAAATTTGTTTCTGAAAAACAAGTGAAACATTATCTTGATTTGAAAGCCCTTTTCTTTACCAAGAATAGCAAATAGTGTTTTCCCATAAGAACAGTGACGGGGTTTAGTCACTGCCCAGGTACTTGGCACTAAGAAATTCCTCTTTGCTAAAATGGAGGTAATTTAGGTTTTGTTTTTTTGTTGCTTAATAGTTCAGAGGAAGAGCACCTGGTAGCTCTCTGCTCTTTGGCAGGCTTAAGTGAGATCCCAATGGGCTGGAGAGCCAGGACAAGCTGTCAGTGTAGGAGGGGAGTGAGGGAGTGCAGTTGTGTCTCTGCCTTAGTGAAGTTTATCACTTTACTGGCACTGGAGCCTGTGACTTTAAGAGCCAGGTGCCAAGGTTCATCTCACTCCATGATTTGTATGGTTTGATGATTAAGCAGGTAGTGAGGGAACCCACAAAAAACAGGAAACCTATTCTTCTGCAGTGGGGCATTTGCACAAAGCACCAGGTGGCAGAGAGATCACCACAGCTGTATTATAATTGAGTGGTTGTGCTGATGAATGATATATTTGTCCAGTGGTCTTACAAATAATGGGTCAAAACATTTCTGTGGGATGTAGAACACAGATGCAAACCAGTGCAGATAGCTGTAACAGTTGTTCAGGGGAAAACATTCAACAGAGATGATCTTGCTATTGTTTGTACTTGTGTGGTGGGAGCATTTAGGGAGCCCAGCTGAGCCCCAGTGTACTTGGCACTAGATTTAAGTTTAATTTTCTCCTGCCTTGCCCAAACAAGGCTGGAGGAATCCACTGTACAAACAGCAAACTGATATTCTGAGAATTTCCAGCAGTGGGGAATTGCCCTCTCTTAAATTACAGCTATGGGAGCAGATTCATATTCTGTCAGTGTCCTTTTGACTCTTTTTCCTCTGCTTGAAGCCTTGGGAATCAGATGCTGCATGTACCCTGAGCTACATGGGAAATGGGAAGGAACAGTGAATAGCTGTGTCTCAAATATCTGGGGATGCTCTTTAGGTTCAGGCACACACTTTGGTTTTGTAGGAAGGTGCTAAGGTCTGTGAGAGAGCTTTGATGTGGTGCAGTTTTAAGGTTTAACCTGCTGTGGGAATTCAATTTGCCATCCGGCACCGTGGAAATTATTTTTGTTGTAGAGACAAACACGGAAATAAAAATCAAGAATAATTTCTTCCTGCGACCCAGAGAATAATAAAAGAGATGGTACAGATTAACAGAAATAAAAGAGAACCAAACATGTAATTATCCATGCTTTAGATCCAGCTCCAAGGGATTTTATGTGTCATCCAGCTAACTAGCTGTCAAGATGCTTACAGAGCTTTTTAGTTGTGTCTTTTTCCTTGAATATTGAAGTCAGCAGGGTATAGGGACAGCACAAGTGTTCCTTTTGTGGTCATCTTCTTCTCTTTGGGTTTTCCATTTCAAACCCTCCCACTAAGGGTTACTCATAATTCCTCATTTAATCTGGATATCAGTGAGTATCACAACTCCTAAAGGATTATTGGCCATCTCAGCCTATTTTTAGAAATCCTGATTTCCTTCAGCTTGTGGCTAAGCCAAACCATCTTTGTCCAGAGAATAAACAGAACATGTTAACAACTCTCCAGCTCCTCAAACATAAATCATTAATCCATTGTGTAAGGAAAGTTCCTCTCAACCAAGGAGGTTGGATTGAAACCATGATACATAATCTTTGGTATGTGGAAGCTGATAAGTCATAACAGCATATCAATAAAGATAACAACACTTTCTGTGGTTGTACAAAAGAGAATAACACATGCAGTTCATTGCCCTGGCTGCATCCAGGGCAGATACAGTGGTAACCAACCACTTCTGCAGGGGATGATGGATACAGCTAAACTTGGCTTTGAGAGATACTGGGAATAGTAATTTTGGGAGACACACAAATAAGCAAATACATACTCTTGGTATTTTTCAGCCAGCATCCATCTACTTAGTTGCTTGTTTATGTGTTGCTCTCTTTGCAATTTGTGTGCATTTGTAGTGCTAAGCACTGAGAGGTCCCATCCTCTGTAGAAAACCTGCAGCCCCATCACACCCCATGCTAAAAGCATTAATCATTAAAAGGTACACTTGACTAATTCAGTACCATGTTGCATTTCAGTTAGAAAGACATCAGTGAGTTGTTTTTTTTTCCCAGGAGTACAAGTATAGATTTACATTTTTTAGTGGGAATTCACCTAAGCTCGTGCAGGGCATGTTGCATTTTTTATTGTGCTTGATAGTAAGCCCTGAACACTGCCCTCATTGTGGGGTGAGTTGCTCGTGTTTTCTGGTCAGCTGGGTGATGCAGCAGTCAGACATGTCAGTTGACAGCCTTTGGGGGAATGTCCTGAGTTGACACAGCACTGAAAGAACAGAGCCAGGTCTGCAGGAAGGCATGAAGCATGACTCAAACTGAGCTCTGTGTGCTTCTGACCTGGATCTTACAGAAAGGCTTGCCTGCACCTTGTCTTGCCCACTGATGCTTTTTAGCAGTGCCCATGTGTCCCCTAATGAGCGCTGCTGCTTGGGCAGGGAGTTTACACATCTCTTAGCAGGGACAGTGCAAATGTGTTAATTGTGGGATTGTTTGGGTTGGAAGGGACCTTTGAACATCATCTGGTCCTCTCTCCACCCTCGCCACGCTTGTCCTCTGGCAGTGCAGGGTTTATTTGAGGTGGTAGAGGCTGCAGAGAGCCTGTGGAGCCCCAACCCAGGCACATGAACCCAGCAGTGCTGGCCTGAGGGCAGCAGCCCCTTCCCCATCCTGTTCATACAGCCCAGCACACCCCTGACCTGCAGTCACATTACCTTTTGTTTTAAAATCCATTTTCAACCCAGACTCCATGCTTTGAATCCCATGAATTAGGAAACTGGAACAATGTTGTCATTTGGGATTTGCAAACGTTTTGCATTGAGTACTAAAACGAGCGATGTTGGCCTTCGTTCAAAAACTTTAATTTTGGATTAATACTTCCCTGGTTCTCACAGGGATTGTTCTGTCTGTGTCTTCAGGAAACAGATACTTCCATGCACAGGCAGCCCTTTAAATTGCAAAGGGATTGACTGTCAAATAAAGTCATGGTATGCTCTCTGGTCTTTACTGTGACCAGGTTATGAATTTCTTGGTAATTAGTATTTTTTTATGCAATAGCCATGGGTGAGTATCAGTTTTTGTATCAGATGGTGAATGTTCAGAGTGAGTTACTCTTCTTTGAAATTTAAAACTGCAAAATAATAAGTTAAGAGCAACTGTTCTTGAAAGTGTGGTAAAGCCTTACTTGTGTAAAGCACCTTTACGGCTTTGTCACCATGGCAATGATTAAAAATAGTGCTGATACAGGAGTGGGGGTTATATAGAATTTAAATGATGACATTAAAGAAATTTACAGCCTTAAATCTCAGTAAATCTTGCCTTAAAACTGTGAGATCTGGGAAAAAATCACCTTGGATATAGTTAAAAGGGCCAGTGTGTTTAGTGACCTAATTTATGATCTGAGAGAGGAAGATTTGGTACCCTGTGACAATTCCATAGCCCTGTGCTCTACTGCATAGTGAAAATTCTGTTTGAAGAGCTCAGCAGTTCTTTGGAGTGGTAGTTCTGGACTTCAGGCCTCTCCTTGGTGGTTACTCAGCTCACAAAACCATAACTCTCTTGGCTGTTTCTTTGCTTTCTTTAGCTGAAACACTGAGGTATTTTCACAGAACAGAGAAGTTTACATTATTTTTTTTTACTTTGAGGTAAAACAATAAATAATTATGATACAATTAGGCCAACAATGGCTATATTTTTCCTTTTGTGTCTGTGTGCAAGTCAATAATAGAATGATAGGAACCAAAGATGTGGAATTAGGTTTGCCTTTCACAGCCCCAGGGTTTTGGGAGCATTGTGGGCTTTGATGACACACTGGTTTTGGACAAACAGGTTTATTGTAGGACAGATAAAAGGCAGCCCACAAGTTTTTGGCTGATAGTTGTTCTCCTACTCTGAAATGCTTGGGTACCAGTTATGGGAGACCATGAACAGTTTTTTAAAGATATCCTGCCTTTCCTCTGCATCATGGTGCTGTTGTAGGCCAGACTTTGTAGGGAACAGATGTGGAGTCCAATGGTGTGTAAATGGATCTGTGTTGCCAAGAAGTGAGACTGGTACCAATTGGAGCTTTCTGGTGAGCATAGTGAGACTTTTTCTCGGTTTTTGATGACTTTTCTTATGGTGAAGTTGATGTTTGCTGTCATGGTTTGTTCTTTTCTATATGAAAGGTAACATAAAATGCAGCTGTATGTGCCTGCTGTTCATCTGGTGGTTAATAAGACCACCCTGTTTCTTATCTGAACAACCTCATTGCAAATTCAGGAACAACATAATGGAAGTCTTGTCGTACTTAGCAGCCTTTTATTTCCATAACATTTATTTTTTTGTAGTTAAGTTGGGGACATATCTTTTTTGTCTTCTTTTTTGCTTTCTTTTTGGCTTGAGATATCTTCATGAGCACATGAAGTCTGTTGCCTCTCTCATTTTCCAGCACAAGTTTGACAGTCTCAGGCCATCTGTTATCAGAAGTCACTTGAAAATTCTTGGCCTTGTTTTCTGTTTCTGGGATCTCATTTTGCTAGAGGTAGCTGTGCTGCCATAGCAGAAAGGCACAGATCTCACTTGGGAGGTGGAAACGAAGAGATGAAAAACAGACAAGATGTTGACAGAAAGTTTTTTCTTCTATTCATTTTATGAAATGCTGGTAATGTTTTAAGAACTGGAACAGGTGGAGTGGCTAGATTTGATTTTTTTTTAAGCTTCACTGGGAGAATACCTCACTCTTTCTGGGGTGCCACTGGAGCAGGTTCCTCCCTGAGGGAGCATCTGCAGCCGTGGCAGCTGAGCACGGGCTGTGCTCTGTGTTGGCCTCACATGAATCACTTCAAATCTGGGAGCTGCCTGTCCATGTCAGCACAGCACTTTGTCCAGCCCAAGGAGGCTCTCAGCAGCACTGGGATGCCAGCCTGGAGCTGAGCTGCTGCTCTGAGCTGCCCTGCCCTCATCCAGCCACAGGCACACGAGCTTTGTGCACCCCTAGCTGCCTCCTGGATTGCCAAAATGGCCTTTTTTAAGGAGGCAGAACTCTGGCCAATTCATGGCCTGGTGGTGAAATTTGAGTAGAAACCAGATAGTTATTTTCTATCTTGCTTTAGCTAAGTCAGGACCAGCGCTAAATTTTCCCCTCTAGACTTGGATGCTATCCTATTCAAACTAATATTAGGTCTGAAGATAGAGGGGTGTCAAAAACAGCTGAATAAACAGGTCAGCTTGTTATTGTGTGCCTAGGTCTCAGCTCTGAAGAGGAGCAGATACAATTGCTGGAATATGTTGTTTCTCAGGAATGCTGAGCTGCTGGCCAAGAGGGAGCCTCGGGTTTTGTGCTGGTGAATTGCTCCTCTACATTATTCCAGGGCTGACCTTATGACTAATTCTTTGCAATTCAGGATTTTGAGGTCACGGTGACCAAGAATTTCACCAAAGTACAACTTCTTATCTATAGATGCCATAATATAGAGCTGCACCAAAATTATTCTCTTGTTCGGGTTTCTGGCTGCAGAAAAGTCTGGTTTTGGGAGATCTCTTGTGGAAACAGGACAAGACTGGTAGGCTTTCCCAGGAGTGTAATTATCCTCCTTGCATGATGCATTGGGTGTGAAAACCTAACTCTGGGAGATGACACATGCTAAGTGCCTTGTTAAGCTGCTGCCATGGGGCCCAGTTCTGCATTCTGGCTCTTCTGAGAACTCTTGGTGTCACAAGACCTCCTTGACCCTGAAGGAGCAAAGGGGATCTAGGTGTTGTTTTAAATTTCTCTTTCATTTCGTGCACAGTTTTGTCCTTACATTATAGTATACATAATGTGTTAGGGGATTATAAAACTGCTGCTAATACCCAAAGAAAACTGTAAAGCAGTGTATTGCAAGTGTCACAGCCTGTATCATCTACCCTAGCTCTTGCTGTTAGAGCTCATGTTCATCTTGTCTGTCTCAGCTCCTTGTCTTTTTCCCTAGAATACTGATGGTTTTAAAATTAGGGAAAAAAAGTATCCAAAAGCCAGTATATCCTTCTTTCCCCTCTCTTTATTCAGAAGTCATTGCATTGCAGATATTCCCCATCTCCTGGTTTCTGGTGCTCTTTGCTGTCTTATTTAAGATGGGAATACTGGATTAAGGGAGATCCATCAAGAGCAACAGGGATGTTGTGAATGATTCTGAGCATGAGGTGGGCAGTGGTTCTGGGAGCACCCCAGTGATCTCTGTTCTCAGCAAGGATGCGACTCTTGGGATCAGAAAACTGTGAGTCTTCGTTCAGTCTTGCACATCACACAGCACTTCTGCAAAGGAGAAGGAAAACAAAGACGTTGCAGAGATCCAGGGGCATTTT
Source organism: Melospiza melodia melodia (assembly GCF_035770615.1). NCBI lineage: Eukaryota > Metazoa > Chordata > Aves > Passeriformes > Passerellidae > Melospiza > Melospiza melodia. The sequence continues at coordinate 18,355,925 of NC_086206.1, forward strand.
GGTAGGCTGAAGAGTTGCAGGAGGTTTGGGGGTTTGTGCTGATGTGGCACAATAAAATGCAATACGAAAACATGGAACAAAGTGATGGAAATGTTTCAGATGCAAATGTTTCAGATGAAATTGGCCATCTCCCTGTGAGAAACTGGAAAATTCAGTGCTCCAAAGCCCATAAAGAAATACCCTGCTTTTCTGAAGTCCCTTTTAAGATGCTTGCAAACATGTCATCAGCATCCAGCCCCTGCTCTCCCTGAGGCTCTGCAGCAACTTTCTGACACAAACATGTTCCTCGAGCCGTGCACATCTCTCTTGCTGACGACATTGATGATGCAGGTGCACAAGAGAGAAGCCAATTTCAAAGCCATTTATGGTGTTGAGGAGCTGGAAAATCATCAAAATATTACATTTGCCAAGGAGGAGAAAGTGAAACAGGTGGGTAAACGTCCATTTGGAAGGTTTTGCTGACTGGTGAGAGGGGAGGAGAGCAGAAAAAGCTGAGGGTGTCCACTGCCAGCAGTAGAGAGCAATAAGGAAAAGGGATGACGTGGCTTTTTAATACATTTTGCATATCTGGGAAGAAATAATTGCTTTGTGTACTACTTGGTGCTACCTCAGCTTACTGGAATTTCCCAGAAAATGAAAGGGGGATAGATTATCTTCCTGAGGTTATCTTTTGTTAGCAGTTACTACAATGTGTAGCGATAGTAGCTGCTTACTCGCAGTTGGAGGTGGTTTCTCAGGTGGCCAGTCCTTCCCATCAGGGCTCTCACATGCCTGAGATTTCTGGCATGTGCTGAGCAGCCTTGCAGGTGAGGCCACCACCTGAGTCCTGTTTTGCTGTGTATCTCCAGCTCTCTCATGCCTGAGTGGGATCTGAAGGGTGCAGTGCCAGAGCAGGGGGGCTCTGCACAGCAGGTATGCCTGGCTCTGCTCCATGGTGGCCTTGTGCACAGCTCTGTGCTTTGCCAGACCTGGTCAAAGTGCAGGGATGATAAGATTGTGCCTGCTTCTTTTTTTTTTTTTTTTTTTTTTTTTTTCTTTCCTACCCAGTATCTTTTCTCTGCAGTGGCCAAGTCATTTATTCCCACCGTGGGCTGAGAGCTGGTGGATGCCAAGGCTCCACAGACACAGCCAGCATGTGTAGAACATAAAGGGCGTGAAAATAAAAGGAATTAGGAACCTGGATCAGCGTGTCAGAAGTGTTTTATAATGTAGTCAGTAACTGTGGGTCTCTGCACAGAAAAGCACACAGCAAGGACCACACCTAGATGGCATTTATTGTCACAGTGCCTTGTGGCATCTGTGCTCTGTTTGCTGCATGTCAAAATCCACAGTCACACCGTGTCTGCTGTGCTTTAGTTATTCAATACTACTTTTTTGCCTCTGTGGACTCAATGCAGTTAGTCCAGTGAAGGCTTCAGAAAGTGTGGAGTGTGTATAGTACACACTTTTTTCCTAGTAGTCTGCTTTAATTTTTTTATTTCTATTTGAATTGGACATTATTTTTCTGACTCTGGGTCATATTGCAGATACAGGAGCAGGTCAGACTCACACCTCTGGATGTCAGAACACTGAGATCCTGATGTGCAGAGAGTGGCTGTGTGGGGCATTTGCTGCTCTGGAGAAAAGGGCCAGAGCTGCTGCAGGGAGCAGTGAGGTCCTGCAAGAGGAGGAGGCAGCTGTGTCTGAGCATGTTTGAAACCTTCCCTCTGCTAGTGAGTCAGAGGCTGTTTGAGTCCTGTAGCTCGAGCAGGGTGTCTGGCTCCTGCCCTGTTGAGTGAGGCCAGCAAACTCTCTATGAAGATTTTTCTCTCTCATTCTGCAGAAGATATTCAGGTAACTCAGGACGGTTTGTAAACTTCCTCCTTCCACCAACCTGCAGTTAGGGCAAACCTTTCCTGTATGTCTGGGACAATTGTGTTGATAAACTGTTTGGAAGTTTGTTCTCCTGCCCAAGATAAGGAGGAAAAAATGTTGTGTAGTAAAAAAAAAAAAAAAACGAACCAGAACACCCAAATGCTCATTGGCAAGATATTTCAGAATATGTCTTCATTTGGGGAGATGTCACATGGAATTTTCAACCCAAGATACCAGTGCTTTTTGCAAGCAGGGAGTGGCTTGTGCTTCTGCTGGAGTATCTGCAGTCATAGTGAAATTCCGCATAGCCAAAGCAACATTAAAAACAAACCCCAACTTGGCTCTGCTACGAGAAACACGGAACAGCAGTTGCTGTGTGCAGGATGAAAGCTGATGTTTTGCCAACCTGAAGTGTAAAGCTGGTGCTGGAACTGGGGCCTGAAGAATGGGAACGTTTGCCAAAAGGAAATGGAAGCAGGGATGGAGGGTTTCGGGGAATGCATCAGCATCAGCCATGCCAAAAAACATCTCCCCTGTGGACAGGTCTGATTACAGGAGAAACCACATTAGCCCAGGCAAAGTGCAGCTGGAGCCATCGCTGGCTTTTTGCGTTTTCTGGCTGGGTTTAGGGCATCTCAGATGCAGGAATGAGGTAGAGCTGGGTTTGGCTCCACCAGCTGTGTTCTGCATCTTACAGAGACTTGAGGGCTGTGCAGGGATTCAAGGGAAGACAAGGCAGCAGCAGAAACAAAGCCCAGTTGCTTTGCTTGGTAGTGGGGAGGTCTGCCAAGGATGACCTCCTCCCTAGAAGGATGCCACAATTTTTGAGTTTCTTTCAGTTTTTGGAGATATACACACTGCATTTGCATGCACGTTTGTCTTCAGTGGAGCTCATGAATTTCATGGTTTAATTTTTCTTCCTTTTCCTTGGGTAAAATAACCTTCCTGTTCCATCCTCTTATCCTCTGTTGTTACTGAAGGATCTCTTTGCAGCAGTGTTGAGCACATCAGAGAGCAGAAGCCCAGAAGGATGGGCAGTCAGTTGACAGCTGTGTGCAAAGGAGGAGGAGATATATATATATATATATATATATATGTAGATATATAATATGCTTTGGGAGCAAGTTCTTCAGTGCATTAGTGTTGCAGCTGCCCAGTGTCATGCTGAGAGGTGACTGAGGAGCTGCCCTGTCACCCCCCTGTGTCCCGTGTCCACTTTGCACTTCTCCTGGTTCAAACAGGAATGCGTTCTGTCTCTGTTGCACTCTTTTAAAATTGTGTTTATTTCAGCATTCCTTTCCTTTGCAGTGGTGCTGTCCCAGTGGTACCTGAGCAAAGGACAAACCCTGTGCCTGGGGGAAGGGTCTGTGTGGTTGTTCCAGCTCGTGCATCAGTAACAGCTGAACCCACGTCACCGCTTGCTGAACCCATTGAACTCTGGCAGCTCTGGAATGGAGCTGACCTGGGCCTTGGGGGGTTCTGGCAGCCCTGGAATGGTGCTGATCTGAGCTTTGGGGGGGTTCTGCCTCCTCTGGAACGATGCTGACCTGAGCCTTGGGGGTTTTGGCAGCTCTGGGACAGATCTGACCTGAGCCTTGGGGGGTTCTTGCCTGGCTTAGTGAGATCTGGAGACACTGGTGGAAAGAACCAGGTGAATCAGGGTAGACTGAAAAATGTGGTGGTGAGATGGGGAAGCACAGCAACAGGGTATCAGCATTCAAGTTGCTGCAGGCACAGTGCCTGCCAGTGGTGTTTCACCTTGGGGCACCAGGATCCAGCAATTGCCTTGGAGGCCTGAGGGTCAGAACACTTCAGTTCTGCGCTGTTCCTGGCTTGCCATATGACATCAAGGAAATCACCTTGGTTTTCGTGCTCTTTCTCTCCTTCTTGCTTTTAATCATGTAGACTGTGAGCTGTTCAGGGCAGATAATGTCACTGGGTGAATTTACTCAGGTCACAGATTCACAGGTGCCAGTCTCTGTAATAAATAATGGTGATTTTACCAAGATCTTTTTTATATGAGTTGGCAAAAAACAAAGTGTTATTTAGACTTTACTAAGTGAGAATCAGAAGAGCTTATCCTGTAATATTTCCCTCCATATTTCCCTCCGTTTCTCTGGCCTGTGGCAAGGAATTTTTGGGGAACTGAGCCTTGACCAAGGCAATTGCATTCAGAGAAGCAACTGAAGCAGAGAACTTGATGCACTTCAGCATTTTGCACCAGGAGAATGAAATATACAAAAAATGCTGTGACCTGAAAACATGGTGGCGAGCAAAAGTTTGCTGCTGCTGTTTCACAGCATATCTATTTTAGAGAGCAGCACATCTTTCTGTACAGAACTTTCAGAAGGTCAGGAAGAGTTTGATTACTGCAGCATGGGCAGTTTGAAGTCCCTGATTTAGAAAAGTTTCCATAATCTCATCCCAGTCCTTTGGCTGGATTGGGACTTTCTATGACTTAGTCCTTTCAGGTAAGTTTCTTTTTTTTTTTTAATATTGGTAGATGTTGCAGGCAGGAACATAGTTCCAAAAGCTTTCAGTGGATTCAACTGGTGATTTAAGTTCATCTCTGACTAGCAGAGAAAATTCTATTAGCAGCAACTTAACGTTAGGTATTTTTCAGAATACTGTGAAGTGATACCTGCTAATATTAAAAGCAGAATATGGGTGTGGCCAACTTTTGGGATGCCATGCCCTCTTTGATTGCTTGAAGATAATGAGTTAAAGATCATACTAGCAGGTGATGCTGCAGAATGCATGGTGCACCTGGGCTTTGTGGGACAGGCCAACATGTGTGTTGGACATCACCAGCAGCTCTTCCTGTTCCTTGTTTGAACAAAATGTTCTGCTGCAGCGGAGAAAACCTTTCCAGAGTCTGTTCTCGATGTTTTTATCTCTGCAGATTTGCATCTAGCAGGAGGCACCTCCATTTTACATAAGCACTGTCAACATCCAGTGTAACACTAGCCCGTGTCACCGTCCCCGCAATGAGCTGGGGGGACCTTTGTGCGGGAGCCTGACCTTTTCCCTCTTGTGGAGCTGCTCTCGTTGCTCAGCAAGAAATAAACAATTGCTGGCACCCACAGCCCTCCAGGGCAGTGCCTGTTCCTGCAGGAGCTGCAGCCTTGACCTGTTCCTGCAGGATCTCCAGCCTGTCCTGTTCCTGCAGGATCTCCAGCCTTGACCTGTTCCTGCAGGAGCCCCAGCCTGTCCCATCCTGCAGGAGCTGCAGCCTGTCCCATCCTGCAGGAGCCCCAGCCTGTCCTGTTCCTGCAGGATCTCCAGCCTGTCCTGTTCCTGCAGGATCTCCAGCCTTGTCCCATCCTGCAGGATCTCCAGCCTGTCCCATCCTGCAGGATCTCCAGCCTTGTCCCATCCTGCAGGATCTCCAGCCTGTCCCATCCTGCATGAGCTCCAGCCTGTCCTGTTCCTGCAGGATCTCCAGCCTGTCCCATCCTGCATGAGCTCCAGCCTGTCCTGTTCCTGCAGGAGCCACAGCCTGTCCCATCCTGCAGGAGCCCCAGCCTGTCCTGTTCGTGCAGGAGCCCCAGCCTGTCCCATCCTGCAGGATCTCCAGCCTTGTACCATCCTGCAGGATCTCCAGCCTGTCCCATCCTGCAGGAGCTCCAGCCTGTCCCATCCTGCAGGAGCTCCAGCCTGTCCCATCCTGCAGGAGCTCCAGCCTGTCCCATCCTGCAGGAGCTCCAGCCTGTCCCATCCTGCAGCAGATCCAGCCTGTCCCATCCTGCAGGATCTCCAGCCTGTCCTGTTCCTGCAGGATCTCCAGCCTGTCCCATCCTGCAGGAGCTCCAGCCTGTCCCATCCTGCAGGAGCTCCAGCCTGTCCCATCCTGCAGGAGCTCCAGCCTGTCCCATCCTGCAGGAGCTCCAGCCTGTCCCATCCTGCAGCAGATCCAGCCTGTCCCATCCTGCAGCAGATCCAGCCTGTCCCATCCTGCAGGATCTCCAGCCTGTCCTGTTCCTGCAGGATCTCCAGCCTGTCCCATCCTGCAGGAGCTCCAGCCTGTCCCATCCTGCAGCAGATCCAGCCTGTCCCATCCTGCAGGATCTCCAGCCTTGTACCATCCTGCAGGAGCTCCAGTCTGTCCCATTCTGCAGGAGCCTCCCTGCTAAAGACTCAAGTGATCCTTTGCAGGCTGCATGTGGTAAAAAAGGGGAAGACAGCTAGAATTTAGCAGGCTCTTCAGCATTAGGGATGGCTATTAATTTTCTTTATGTAATGAAATAGTATTTGCTGATGGGATGACAGGTTCCCGAGAGTACAGAACGTTCTCTGGCTGGCAGTGGCAAAGCAAGGATGAAATTTTGTCATCAAAAAAGCTAACTTCATTTTTTCCCTTTTTGGATCAGGTGTGGTCACTGCTTTAAGATGTTCCTAACATGAAAGGTCTTGCTAGGGCTGAACAAGCTAAATGTTCCATGCTGGCTGATTTTGTGCATTAGAGTCCATTTTTCTTAGCTGTTGACTACATCAGTATTATCATTCTTGTCCAAGAAAGTGGTGCATGAGCAAGGGCTACAAGATGAGGCTATTATAGGATAGAAAAATATAGGAAGATCTTACTTTAAAAAGCTGAAAGTTTCCTAGGCTCTCTTGAAGTTTCTGTTCACAGCAGTGTTCAAAGGCTTTTGATCACTGATGGCAAAAATGGCTTCTTAGAGATTTTTGTCACATTTCCTAGCTTAATAACTCTAGAAAAGTAATTTTTCATACATGGACTTCAGTTCCTTCCTCCTGTAAAAGAGGATTGAGACTTTGGTCTTGGAGTTTCTGCAAGACTTAATTAATTAGAGTGATTTGGGAATGAAGGATGCCCTGTCAGTGTCACTTATTCTCCTCATTCTGCTTCTTCTGGGTACTTAATAAATTCAGTGGTTTTGCATTTAAAGTCAGCATGGCAAGATTTTGGAGTGACACTGGCTGTGTGGCTCTGGCTGGTCAGTAACTAGAAGGGTCAAATTCCAAGTTGGCATATCTTATTTTCACTCACATAAATTTTCACAGGAGCTGCTGCTTTTAGTGAAATCCCCCTAGAAACTGGCTTCCTACCCTGGTATTTTACTTGTTCAGGCTGTTAATGATAAATGTGTTAATTTTTTCAGCAACTTGGAGGCATCTTTTACACCTGCATCTGGGGGGAGTGAAGCCCTGGACTGACATCCTTGTTCTCCATGTGGGTCTTTAGCAGGCAGCTTTGTTTTTCAGCTTGTGAGTGATTGTTGCTCCCTGCTCTGGAGCCAGCACAGGTAGAATGGAGCAGATGGCTCAGTGTTGCCTAAGTGCTTGCTGAGACACAGCAAATTGCTTCTGTAACCCACTGATAGGTTTCAGGCTTTAATTGAGGCTTTCAGCAAGGCGCTCAACAGTGAAAAGCATTCTGCTGAGAAAAACACTGTAACCATGGCCAAAGGTTCAGGACAGCAGAGTTCAACCCTCCTGGGGATGGCTCCTCTATTTATTTATTTATTTGCTGCTGCTTTCCCACCATCATTCAAGACTCCTGTAATGCTGTTTGCAGGCTGCAGCTCAGCCTGTCAGTGCCAGTCAATCCATTGTGCTGGAAACGTGGAGCACACACTGATAAACTTGGATTCTGTGCTTGCAGCAGGCTTGGTGTGTCTGCAGAGGTGGCTGTCCCCTGATGCTCCCCTTGAGTCCCTGCCTGCCCTGAGCAGGAGCTTTGGCTGGTCCTCCCTGCATGGCAGTGGGTAAAGCTCCTGCTGTCTTCCCTCTGATGTACGTCAGCATCATCAGCATTCTGACTTTTAATGGACATCTCTGAAAGGGAAAGAAAACCTCCCTTCCTCCTCCCTCGCTCCAAGCAGGGCTGGATTTGACAGCAAAAGAAGGATATTTGTGGTGGAGTTGTCTGAGCAGCGTCCTGTTGGGCAAGAGTTCCCTTCAGCAGCTTCCCCTTGGGCTGGAGGAGCTGCTCTAAAATGAGCTGTAACTCACCCAAAAAGGGGCAGCCCAGAGAGACGGGGATGCAAGACCCCAGTGGTCTAACTCTCATCCTCCCCCTGTCCCCACGTTTTGTCAGCTTCTAATTCTGCTTTGACTTCTTCACAGTGCAGGACCAAGGAATAGGTTTCAGCATTGGAAATTGTATCTCTTGAGCCAGCTTGGTTTAATGTCCTCAATTAATCAGAAAGGAGTTGCTTCCAGTTTAAAAACTGTCTAATAAGTCAGAAAGGAGTTGTTTCCAGTTAAAAAACCATCTGGGTGACTTTAAGTTTAGTGCTGGAGTGGCTCTAACAAAAGGACCCTAAATAAAGGCACTACATGAATAAGAGAAATTAAATTCTATGGTTGAAGTTTCCTAAAGAGTCCAAGAAATCTCTGATCTAGAAGTAGTGCTGGTAGCTTAAAATCACTGTTGGATTCTCTCTGTCCCAAGGAGCTCAGAAGAACAAAGATTTTTGTGCAGTTTTGAAATCCCAGCCACATTTGATAATGTCTGCAGCATGTTTTTATGTTCCTTCAGCTTTTCAGTGGCTTAAAATGCATTGGAAGTGTGAACTAGACTGCCAATGTGCTTTTGTACTTGGCATGAATTTAATTAAAAAGATAATTGGATTGCTTTATCAGCCTTGACATGTCAGCCTAGTGCCACTCTCCTCTCCCCCCTCTAACAGTGCTGACAAACCCAGTGCCTATGAAATCTGCATTTTCCTGCATTGTTCTCCTCTGCTGTGTTTCAGGTGGGGTTCAGAGGTGCCTGTTGGCTGCAGAGCAGTAGATCTGCTCCAGGCTGGGAAGGAAGTGGCTGATAAGCAGAGAGCTCAGATGGTTCCTGCTGGGGCTGCCCTGAGCCAGCGCGGGGGAAATGCCAGGAGCCACAAAGCTCCACAGCCAGACAGAGCACACGGGCCCTGTGCAGAGTGCTACACTCGTGTACAGCCCAAAACGTGCAGCTGGAATCTGCAGAGCTGCACAAAATGGCCAGTTTATGTGATTTTCATGGAAATGCTGATGAGGAATGTAAGATCGGTTTTTAGTGCAAAACTCTGATGTTTTCATGTAAACATGAGTGCCCAACCAGTGCTGTTAAATAAACCTGAGCGTGTGTGCAGACTTTTCCACATCCCAGGCTCCTGCAGAGAAGGGAGTGGAAGGGAATGTGAACTAAACACAAGTTGGGGTCCTGGCAGTTGCTGTCCCTCAGTGCAGAGCTCCTTCCCTGCCTCTGGCACTGCCTCCACGCTCTTTGGAGCCCCTCCTGGCTCTCATGTGCCCCTCATGTTGTTTTCAGATGTGATGTTTGAACCCTCATCATCATTTCCTTGAACTTGTGCCACCAAGCCACCTCTGGGAATTTGGGTGGGTGGGCTTTCTCCAAAGATTGCTTTTCATAGTATAAAGTAGCCTCTGTTGCAGTGGTTTGTCATCACGTGGCTGCTGAGGAGTAAGAGTTGTCCTCTGCTTGTCCAGCTGGTCTGTGGATGGGGCAGTTGATGAAATAGCTTGGACATGGTCAGGGACATGCAGGGAACTGGGGCACATGGGATTAGACAATCGGGCATGCTGTTCTTGAGGGTGGAAATGCTGTTGTGTGGAATATTTGGAGACTTACAGGTTGACTTCTCTTACAGCTGGAAGGTGCCATCATGACTTTTCAGGCTTCTTCAAGACTGTCTATGAGATTTTTTTTTATTTTTGGTTTGGTAAAATTGAAATGAATGTGAATTCATATTCAGAATAAAGGATCTAGAAGTGTGATGTTTTGATGGTCTCCCTCTCTCTACCCTTGCTTAATGAGTCTCTCAAAAAGAACTTAAGCTTTAGAAACAATTCAATAGCAAGTATCTGTTGTTAGCCTGAGGAAGGTGTTTGTGAGAGGAGATGATGAAAAGAAAGAGGCTCTGGAGTTAAAAAACTCATTTTGAAATGAAAAGAATTATGGTTTCTCATTGCTTCCACAGAAGAAACCGGTTTAGACATAAAAGGTTTTATTTTTCATTTAAATATTTCAAGTAGAGTGTTTCAGCTGCCAGAAAAGGCAAAACTCAACATACAAAGCAGCTCCATGAGCAGTGGGAAGCACAGCTGCATTCAGGGTGTTTATGGTGGTGTCAGTGTGGCCTCTGACGTGTCTTGCAGAAGAAGATTTACAAGTACAAGAAGGTGCTGAGCAACCCCAGCCGCTGGGAGGTGGTGCTGAAGGAGATCCGGACGCTGGTGGACATGGCCCTGACGTCCCCGCTGCAGGACGACTCCATCCACCAGGCACCCCTGGAGATCGTCTCCAAGCTGCTCTCAGAGGTACCTCAGCAGGGCTCCTGCTGCTCTCACATGACAGACAAGCAGTTAAAAGGTTGGGGGTGGGTTTTACTTTAACTTGGGCTGTCAAAATTCTGCCTGCGAGTCTGCTCGTGACTTCTGCTCACTTGAGTGGAGTTTGCACTTGCTGGGGAGAGGGAAAATTTGACCCATCTTACGTGGATTTCTGGAAACAAAACAAGCCCCATTTATCTTGTGTTTGTTGGTTTGGTTTTTGTGGTTGGTTGGTTTTTTGTTTCTTTGGTTTTTTAATTATCTACGGTAAATTTACATGGGTTTAACTCATGCCCTGAGTCAGTGGTAAAGCTCCCTTTGACTTCTATTCCATTGGCCTTGCTTCCCTGACCACTAATTTTTGTATCAATATATATACACACACCAATAAATTAATTGTGTAGCTATTTTATTTTTATTAATTCTGATAAAGAAAAGAGTTGTTCATCTTTCTCCTATAACATTTGTTTCAAATATTTAACTTTTCATGGACAGGAATTGTAATGCCAAGCAGGCTTTTCTTGTCTTAATTCTATGTGATAGCAGAAGGATTTGATATTGGACAAAAAATCCACTCTTGTTTCTTGCAGTAGTCAAAAATCTTAGCAACTCACACCATTGTAACCTCTGGATGGATCATGCTGCTGGAAAAGCACAGAGCAGACTGTTCTGCATAGGTGGTAGCATAGGTGACTTCCAGTCAATTCATTGGCTTTTCCTGGTACTGTGTTCAAAGAGAGAATTTTGGGAAAACTGGCCACAAAAAAATCCCAGCACAACAATCCTTTTAATAATTTTTCTAAAGACATAGAGCTTGTCCTAAGAAAACATTTTAAAGAAATGTATTGCTGGCTTTACTTTCTCAGCTGATTGAGACCTCTGGCATCCTGGTGTTTGTGCTGAGCTGAAGGAGCAATGAGGGCTTGCTCCAGTCCTCACAGCAGGCACTGTACCACCTCCTTTAGGAGAATGATTTTAATGCCATGGCTTTTATTCAGGAAATAAGCAATTGAGCCTTTCTTCTTGTGTCTGGTGGTAGCTGAGGACTGTGTGTGCTGATGTACCAGCTCAAGGGTGCTCTTGGCTCACTCATCTTTCTTCTATTCAACTCTTTCAGAACAACAACTTAACCACTCAAGACCATGAGAGCATTATTGTGGTGAGTACCTTTCTGTCAAAAGCTGAGGACAAATCTATATTGTTTGATAACAGTTCTCTCAGTGCCTGTCTCTGCCCCAGTGAAGTAGGGCAAATGTGAAAGCCTTTCCACCAATGCTGCTGAGCTTAGGCAGGAATGAAAACCATTTGTCTATTTTTTGTGTGGCTTTGTCATTTCTCTATTCTTGTTTCATAGATGAATGACAATAAAGCTTTCTCATCAGCCTGTGTGAGAGAGCACAGCAGGCTGAGTGTTAACAGTCTCTCCAAATGGCCTCCTTAGGAGGCTACACAGCAATACCCATATCTGCATCTGTACTTTAAATAGTCCAACCCCATCATTTCCAGATGTGCCCTATAAAACCCTTAGGCTGAGTAGTTTCCTGAGGGGCTAATGCTACCATATACAGAATGTCTCCATTGCTGAGGGGATGTGAGCAAGGGATTGCTCTTGTGTCATTCCAGTTTAACTCCCTGCTAACTTATTTTCAAAAATATCCTCTTCAACTTTTTTTCTTTTTTGTAGGTCACATTTATTTAGCCATAGAAATAAGTGAATCAAATGCAGCTCTGTTGCTTGTGAAACAAAGTATTAGAGAGGTGGAACTTGGTTCCTCATCACTGTGATTTAATTTAATTTTCTGGCAATTTCCAGGATATTTTCACAGTAATCTAATCTAGAGCCTCCCCACCACCTGATTGTATCACATCTCCGTGACTCTTTCTGCAAAATGACAAGGTGGCAGGTAGCTGCTAGTAGGTGTTAATTGTGTTTAACTGCTGTTTAAGGTGCCCTTCTAGCTGGAATCAACCACTGACATAAATCTCTGAAGTAGCATTTACTTTTCTTTGCCATAACTTTCATTTAGCTCCAGTGCCAAGGGTAGTTCAGGCACCAAGTTACAACTACAAGAATGATTTTTAAATAAAATATGAGAGGTGGCCCTGCTGTGAGCAGGGAAGGTGAACCTGGTGGCCTCCAATGGTCCTTTCAGCTCTGTTCTTGCTCTGTTCTGGGTGATGGCTTCTCCGGCCCAGGTCCTGCCCTCGTGTAGGTTTGATTCCAAGCCATTAAGGAGCTGGCAGTTCCTGGGCATTCAGAGCTCACTGCCATTACCCAGATAACCTGGGCTATTCCTGGAAAGAATTGCTAATAGTGTGTGTTTATGCAGCATGTGGAAAGTACACAGTGCTTGGCCATGCAGATGGGACCAGCTTTCCTTGCTGGGATGGTGCTGGGGCAGATCAATATCCCAATATCCCAGCCAATCCCCTCCTGCTCAGGATGGGACACACATGTCACCACGGCTGGCCAACGTGGCACAGCACAGGGTGGCACACCACAGGGTGGCACACCACAGGGTGGCACAGCACAAGGCAGCTGCTTCTGGCCAGTAACTCATGAGGAAAACCCTGGAAAGGTCCTGTCAGTCTGCCACACTGACCACAGAGGCACAGAACCGTGATCTCTGCCTGTCTCTGTTGTTGTTATCCTGAAGCAAACAATCCCAAAGATGGGTTCAGGAAAGATCTTGAGATCAGGTGTTGGATGGGGAGCAAGGATGTTCTGAGCTCTCCCAGCTGGATGGGGTTGTGCTCTCTTTCAATCCCCTGTGGCTGGGCCACCACCAGAGGAGGAGGAGTGACCAGTTGCACATGATAATGAGTATCATAGTTTTGACATGTAACCAAACAGAGCTTTGCAGTTTGCTTGGGTTTTGTTGTTAAAATTCACACCGATCTTGACCTCTGTGAAAACACAGTGGCTGCAATCAGACTCAGAGCTGAGTAAGGAGATGAGAGGGAGAGCAAAAACTAAAGCAAAGCCTTAGTAAAATCCCAGGTGCCATCCAGATAAAATATCTGGTGTTCAGTTGCTTAATACAGAATGTCCTGGCTGCTGTGTTTAGTGTTTGACATGGAAGTGGGTACTGGGAATCCCTGTAACTGAAGAGTGGAAAGGCCTGAAGGCACCACCACGTAGAATATGCTATTCTGGTACCATTTTTTAGTTTACAAAGGAAGCAACAGCAGCATAAGTTCATTACCCCCTCAGTGGCAGGTATGACCTCCAGTGTGTTTACCCAGCATAAGCACATTGGTTTGTGCAGCAACAGAGGAATGGTTGATCTCAGCTTTTACAAAGTTAGATGCTTGATTTTGATAAATAGGTTCTTCCCAGGTAAGAGCAGTACTAGGTTGCTTTTAGTGAGCTCTTTCTCACAAAAAAAGAGCTTGAACTCATTCACAAAGGATATGTGTGTGTGGTGGCGTTCAATTTTTTCTTTTAGGGAGATGTTCTAGCTGAAAAAGTGAGCCAGATTCATCCTTGCTTTATTACATCCTAAAGCAAAAAGTTCTGCTCCCGTTTCCATTTAAACCATTATAAATAGTGCACTCCATTGCCTGTTTTACATATTTACACTGATGTAGTTAAAAGCAGAGTTTTCCCGAGGATTCATAGCAGAGGTATGCTTGAGCTTACTTATAAAATAAACACATGGCCCACCTCTAATTTATCTTTTGATGCTTTTATCCTTTTCTAAAAGTGAGATTTTATGCCCCCAAGAAAAATACTTCCCTGCAATATGCTTTCTTCACTTGCTGCCTTGAAATTTAATTTTTCTCCTTTTTCTCCCTTTCTTTTTAAAGGCAATTGCACCTTTGCTGGAAAACAACCATCCTCCTCCTGACCTCTGTGAATTCTTCTGCAAGGTATCAGAACAGCTTTGCTTTCTGAAATCTCGTAGTTGTATATGGCTGCTGTTCTTTGAGTGGGGTTTTTTTTTTTTTTTCTGTAACTTCTTACCTCCTGCCCAGATTGAGTTGAGTTTTTAGTCAGCAAGCAATGATACTGGAATGGTGAACAGCACCATTATGATAAATACCATCATATGCTTAGTATATCAGTGTTTTGTCCTGATACTGTGTGAGAGTTAAAATTTTGAGACTCCCACACCTCAGTCTGGGTACAAGAGGTGTCTCCTGCTGCATGCTGTGTTGAGCTAATGCAGAAATCACTGCAGCCCCTGTGTTCAGGTGTGTGTAACACAGCCCTTGTGGGTAATGGCAGTGGGAAGATCATAAGGACCCATCCTCTTCTCTGGTAAATCCGTGCTTGTGCTGTGTTTTGTATCCTTTATCCATAAACTTCAGGGTACTTTGGATTGCAGACCTTGTGGATTTAAAAATACTGCTGTTCCTCAAGGCCCGTTTGTGTCTCGGTTTGAGTCTGCTTGAATTTGCTTGCTGATGACTGGGTATGGATTTGTCAAACATTCTGGATGCTGCTTGTAATTCCCATCCAGAGTTATTCATCAGCTGCTTCTTCCTACAGAAACTGAGTCTTGCATTTTTATAAGCACTCTTAGGTCATCAGTAGCCTCAGACTTGATGCATTTTTATTCCTGATTTGGGATTTTTTGATCTTTCCCAGAGATGGGCACCCAGTTGTCTGTAAATGTGTGCAATTTGGATGTGTGTAGTTGAAGGAAGGGAAACAGGTTATGGACTTCCCAGAGCAGAAGTGGACAGGGTACTGAGAAGGAGAATTTATCTTCAAAATCGGCCCTGTCTTGAGCAGGAGGTTGGACCAGATGACTTTCAGAAGTCTTTCCCAACCTAAATGACTCTGTCTGATATATTATTATGATTATATATTTCATCCTGTGATGGGAGAGTGGGTTGTGGGTACCTCCCAAGATCCACCACAGGTTTTCAGGCTGGATCCCCAAGAAAGGAGGTTTGTGGCATTACACAGTGCCTGTGTGGTCATATCTTCCTACCCCCAGCCTCTTTCCTTTTAAAACTGTTGGCAATAAGACCCCAAAATGGTACTTTGCAGTGACTTTTGGGAAGAATGGGGGAAAAGGAAGGGAATTGGCAGTTTGTGAGCTCCCATGGGAATCTTCTACTGGATGCCAGCAAATCCACAGGAACGAGCAGCGTTACGAGTGCCTTAATCTCAGGAAAGATTAATTTAGCCCCTGAATCTTGCTAATCTTGGGGTAATCCATGCCTGGGGTGTGGAGCCAGGGGGTGCCCATCTCCGGGGCTCCTGCAGCTCACAGCATGTCCTGTTGCTCCCTGCAGCACTGCCGAGAGCGCCCGCGGTCCATGGTGGTGATCGAGGTGTTCACCCCGGTGGTGCAGAGGATCCTCAAACACAACATGGTGAGTGCTCAGGGGGGCTCCAGCAGGCTGGGGAGGTTTGACTGCCACACCTTCTCTGATCCTCTGCCTGTCGTGCCTGTTGTATCTAAATCTGCCCCCCCAAGTGTGAGTGCTGTGTGTAATTGTGTGTCACTTCATCAGTGCAGAGCTAACAAGCTTTCTGTGGGATCCTCAAAAGCATTTGAGCAAAGCCATGCTTTGAAGGATGTTTCTTTTGGCAGCATATGCAGCTCCAGCTCTTTCCCACCTGGCCCTTGGCTCCTTACTTATTCCCTGCATGCCATCCTTGCAGTTAAAACAGTTTAAAATCAAATAAATAACAAAAACAGAATGAGGACTTTGTTCATTTTGAGCTGAGCCCTCAACACTTTTTCTGTAAGACACCACCAGCCCTCTTGGTTTCCATTTTTGTTTAGGCCGTGTCCAGCAAGTTCTTACTTTGGTTTCTTGAATATCCTTATACTTTTCTACTCCTTTTCTACTGCTATTCTTCCTTCTCATTACAGGATTTAGGTACTCTGTCCTTTTATGGCTGTTCTTACCCAGACTTTCTCTCTTCTCATTGCTGATCAATTCCTTGTCAGTATTTGAAATAAATGCTCTGCTTTGCTTTCCACCCTGTAGACCAGATTCCCCTCCCCCAAACTCTGAAAATGTTCTTACATGATCCATATTCCTTTCCTAATAGAGGTATTAGTATCTGGGGTATTTACCAGCTCTCCAGCTTTTGTGGCATATTAAGTTTCCTGCCAATATTTTTAAGTTATATGAAGAAATCTTACTTCACAATGCAGTGGCAAAGAATAACAAATAAGTAAAATAAAATATTTAAGGCAGTTGGTTTGGCTGTGATCTCAAGGATGAACCTCTGTAACTTCATAATCAACTTCTTTTCACTAACATATAATTTTAGAGACCATCTGTTATCATGCTGTGATTAGCATGAACCAGTAGAAAACAGTTCATATTTCTTATTTTTCCAATCATATTATTTAACTCCCTGAGTTTACAGAACTAGGTAGAGAGCCCAAGATGGCAAAAAGGTCATATTCCTGGCTCTGTGCCAGCACTATGCAGACATGTAAACATTTTTGAATATTCTGTAGTGTTCAGTGAAATATTCTGTAAATGTTATTCTTGGAAACTAGACTGATTTTTTTAAAGCATCCAGAGCTCTTGACAGGTCTCAAATAAAATCTAAATGCATAGTGTAATGCTTGTATTTGGTTAGCTTCAGAGAATTGGGTATATTTACCATACTTAACATTTGCAGATTGAAAATCAACATGTCTGCACCGCAGCGTGTAGTTGGAGAATTTATGGTGTCAGGTATTAATTGGAGTGGATTTGGGCACTTTACCACTCTCTGGGGACTTCTGTACTGAATAGTGCTTTAGAGAATATGTGTGTGTGTGCACATAAATAAAGTTACTCTTCAGGGGGACACTAAACTCCATCCCCTGAGGAGGCCCTGTGCAGTCCCTGGGGCAGAGACTGAGCTGGCTCTTCCCACCTTTGCCTCCAGTTTGTTCTGTGGCCTTTGAAAATTCCCAACAAGTTTTGCTCCACAGTTTTCTACCTATAGAATGGGGAAAGAGTGTCTCATTTATCTCTGATTTAAACATGTCAAAAGAACCAGGATAGGTTTTTGTTTTGGTGATAATACTGGAGGAGTGGAGACAGTTGTGTGCTGAGTTATTTGAGGAGTGCTCAGCAGCTTCCCAAACCTTGGGGTTTTAGCTGTTTGTAGGCTGAGCCAAAATGTTTATATGAATATAAACCCTTCTCTTTTTTTTTATTTTTATTTTTTGAGCAAACAGTATTGGTGATGTGTATTGTTCTGTGCTTGGTATGTGATAGGGCATTATATTAAATTTTATTTTACAGAGGTCAGTGATGACATCTTCTTTATGATCTCTTGGACTTTGATTCCAACTTCAGTTAGGACACCTGGACAGGCTGAAAACTTTCATAAGCAAATTGCAATTGCAAAAGTTATCTTGCACGGCATGTTCATGAAATTAATCAAATGTTCTGTGAAGCACACATGGTCTCCTGCTCTTGGATCAGGTTGCCAGAAGGAGCTGTTAAAAGTTTAATGATGCTAATTGTAATGATGTGGAATTGCCCACAGTCCCTTTGCTGGGTGAGGTTACCAGGCAGCCATTCAGTACCAGCAGTGACATTTAGGGCTTGAAGGAGACATTGTTCAGTCTGAGCTTGTTTTCAAGTTTTTGGTCAAAAACTTACCAGGTATTAATACAGGTTGTGCTACAGAAGTGCCTGAAACCAAAATGAGCTAACAGAAGGTTTCAGTGCTCTGGGGGTTTATCATCCCTTTTACAGACCACCACTAGTTCATTACCATTTGTGGCATTTCTTCAACATTTCAGCTGCCATGTATTTTTTCCAGGATAGCATCCACAGGCAGCTGGTGGAGGAATAGCTGGGAGTGCTTGTTTGTCCTCAGTGGACCTTGTTCCCCCCTTGGAAATTCAGCTCTGTAGTTCTGCAACACCTGTGTAATAAGGTTACACCTGTGTAAATGTGAGGAAATGTGCTGTGGAATAACACTCTCCAGACAGCAGAATTTACTCCTTTCACATCTAAAAATAGCAGGTGATGTGAGGAGATGCAGGATTTCAGTTAGCAGGTGCCTCTCTGACTGCAGGATTTAAAGAAAGTGACTCTTGAGTTCACCTGTCAAATTCACAGCATAGCTGGAGTAAAATCCGTGGAGGAAAAACTGATCTCTGGTTTTGTACTTGATCGCTTATTGATAGCGTGTCAAAATTATTTTCTCTAAAACCAGAATAGATATTCATGCCAGACATGGAAATACAATATTTTTCGAGTTTTATTTCTAAAAATCTGCAGTTAGGAGTGGAAGCAAAGCACCAAACAAAAAATGTATTTCAAAAAATCAAAATACTAAGTGAAAAGTGCAAAACAAATGTAAGTATAGGTGAGGTTTTTTGAGTTTTTAGTTGTTTGTTTCATTATACAGAACTTTGTTTTTAAAGTGGGTACAAAGAAAAGATTGGAAACGCTGTCATTATTAGTGGGAAGAACATTACTTCAGTGTGCAGAGATGCTCCTCTCCTGAAGCTTGTCAGCATAATAGCAGTGTGAATTCAGTTGTTTGAGCTGGTTTCTTTTGAAAACCCACAGTTTTGATGTACATCTTCACTGAGTCTCTCCTTCTTGGGCAGGATTTTGGGAAGTGCCCTCGGTTGCGGCTCTTTACTCAGGAGTACATTCTGTCTTTGAATGAGCTGAATGCTGGAATGGAGGTGGTGAAGAAGTTCATTCACAGGTTAGTTACATTTCATTTATGGTATATTTCCAATCCTGTGTCCATGCTTTGGTGTGTTACTTCTCCCAACCCTCGCTGTCAACAGTAGCTGGTGCTCTTTGGTACTGGCGAACAGCAAATCAAAGCAAATTAATCAGGTCCATCCAGCAGTGTTGCTGAAGTCGCTTTTTCAAAATGCTAGTTCTCAGATAGGTCTGGGATTTTCTGCCTACTTCCACACTGCATGTATTTTTCATATACATTTAGACTCAAAGCCTCTGCAGAATAATTCAAATTAACTTTCAAGCTTACGCTCACTCAAGTGTGAGATTTTGGGAGGACTTTAGGGATACCACATCAATTAAATTGATGATTCAGCTTACCCTTGTTCATAAGTAGGGCCATTGGATGTAGAGGGTTAAAGTATCTCTCTGTTATGGCCCTTCTGAAGATCCCCCAAGGATGCCTTTTCGGGTCTGTCACCTCATTCTGCCTGACTGGTTTTGCCCACAGAAACCTTCTTCGCAATGAGATCAACTTGTTTTTTGTTTTCCAGCATGCATGGTCCAACAGGACAATGCCCACATCCCAGGGTCCTGCCAAATCTTGTAGCTGTCTGCTTAGCTGCCATTTATTCCTGTTACGAGGAATTCATCAACAGGTCAGTGTGAATCCCCAGCTGGCCACGTGTTCTTCACAAACAGGATCAGTGTGAGATGGGTGTGCTGGAAAACCTGAGAGAAGCTGAACCTTCATTCCCTGGTAGGGAGTGAGGAAGGGCAGGGGTGAGACCTTGAAGAAGGGGTTGTGTGTAAATCCCTGTGTATCTGCAGCTTTGAACTCGAGCTGGTTTCACAACTCTGTCTCGGTTATTGTGGAAAATCTGATTCCTCACACGCCGAAGTTCTTGACACACGAGCCGGTTTCCAGTAGACAGTGAGGGTTCCCCTCTGCTAGGTTTCCTGTTTGTTTATGCCTATCTGACTTTCCTCATGGTAGAGCACGGACAGAGGCTGCTCAGTGTCCAACACAAATTCCAGACACGAGGGCTGCAGACAAATGTCTGGGCATGTACTGTAGCCAGATACATACTTGGGCATGGATTCTGTTACAGCTTTGCACAACTTGGACAGGAAAGTTCACCTTTAGACTAAACTGGTCTGTCAATTGGAGTAATGAAAAGCTCAAGTCTTTGTCAAACAGGGGCTGCAGAACAGTCTTATTGGAGCCTTTTAATGTTTTTAATTGATTTCAGTAATCCGATTGCACAGAGGAAAGCCATCCGCTGGGCTGGGGTGAAATGTAGTGGGAAATTGCAAAAAATTGTGGCTTCTCAGTGTTGCACTCTCTCTCCTGCTCCCTGCTGGTATGTCTGCCTACTGAAATGATTTGTTTCTTTCTGAAATCCAGTCGGGACAACTCGCCAAGCCTGAAGGAAATTCGGAACGGCTGCCAGCAGCAGTGCGACCGAAAGCCCAACCTCCCCCTCCGCCTTCTCCACACGAGCCCTGACCTGGTCTCTCAGGAGGCCACCCTGACTGAATCCCGCCTCAAACCAGTCATTGTCACCTCCAACGAGATCCATGTGGAGGTGGAGCGCAACAACACGGCCAACCAGAAGATGACGGCCGGCGTTGGCAACGACAGCGAGCCCAACCTCATCGACTGCCTGATGGTCAGCCCCACCTGCAGCACCATCAGCATCGAGCTGAGCCCCCAGGCTGACAGGATCCTGGGCTGCTACGTGGAGATCCTCAAGATGCTGTGAGTGACCGTTCTGAGCAGCTTTTACATCAGTGTCATCCTAACAGTG
Organism: Melospiza melodia melodia; assembly: GCF_035770615.1. NCBI lineage: Eukaryota > Metazoa > Chordata > Aves > Passeriformes > Passerellidae > Melospiza > Melospiza melodia. The sequence goes on from NC_086206.1 coordinate 18,376,513, forward strand.
CTGAGGGGGGGGCTTTTCCCACAGGCCTGTTGTCTTCAACATCTGTGGTGAGCCAGCACGTGGTTGTAAATCTTAACTCCAGCTCTGGAGAGTCCAGCCTTTGAAAGAGGCATCTGGCACTGCCAAGATGTTCTAAAAATAGCAGTAGGAAGATGAAAATGGAAAGCTTATTTGTACATTGAGCCTCAGGCATTTTACAGAAGACGGGATGTTGGTGCCAGTGGTTTCTGTTTTTGTTCTTGCCCACCAAAAATAAATAAAGAAAACCCATTTGTCTCCTCCAGGGCTCTTGGGATTGCCTGAGACAGAACTAGAAAAGGCAGGTCTGTGGTAGGTTCAGTGCTTGTGCAGTGATAGGCAGCACCACTGCCCTGATGTTAGCAGGAGTTGGATATTGTCATTGTTTTTCACTTAGATATTCTCCCTTCTTGTGCTTGTAGAAGTTTTATGACTTACTCAGATTTGCTTGTATTAGAGTGGAGTCTCTGTCCTGTTGCTTTGGTACAGTGGACCTGTATTAGGCCCCAGGTGTTCAAATAGTCTTTCCACCACAAAATGGTGGCAAGGTGGTTCCTGGCAGGCAGATCTCCTGAATATCTTAAACAGGAATACAAAGGAAAATGTTCTTCAGGAAAAGCTTGGTTTTCTCTGGATGAATGAATGAAAAGGAATAACAGAAATAGTGGGCTGCAGAATAGGAGCTTGTAGTAGAAGTGCAGTAAAACAACTTTGTGGACTTTGACAATTAGCTCTGATACTGAGTTGCAGTATGTTTTGTGGCAAACTGTTAAACTTCTACATTAATTATTTTTAAACAGTGTAAGGCCTAATGAAGTCATAGTTGAACTTTCTAGAATCCAAGACATGGGTGAAATCTGGACTCTGCTGTAAGCCATTAGCATATGCCTACACTGCGCACAAATGCACATCTAGGGATGTACATTTGTTTGGTACATTCCCAAGGAATAAAATGAAGTCAAACTGCTGTGGTGGATGATTTTGTGAAGGTTTTTGTCCCACATTTTCATTATTTTTCAAAATACACGGTACAAATTTGCAGCATCACTCTTCCACTCACTACACAGCTGACTTGCAATTGCTTAAGCACTCATTCAAAACTGAGGACAGGACAGGTGAATACCAGATACTGTTCCCATTAGATTCTTGAGCAGGAAGTTGCTGTGAAGGCTAATTTTGTATATTTTTTTTCCCCCGTGGCCTAGGTTCTTCTGCCTTTAAAAATGATTGCATTAAAAAAAGCACAGCATCTGGGTTTGCTTCATCTGGGGGCTTTTGAGTATGCACTCACCCAGGTGCTCCATCAAACACGTCGTGTATTTATTCCTGTCCCCTTGACTCTCCCTGTTTTCCATAAACACTGAGCACTCTCCCAGTCCTGATGCTGGTTTGGATGCTGACTCACTAAGCATTGACGGTTTTGGTTTCATCATGCAGCTGACACAGACTTATAAACAAATTCACAAATGGGCATGTTCTTCCTCACAGTCTCTCCACTTTTAAACATTTGATGTGCCAGCTCCCAATTCCCATTGAATTTGCTATTCAAAGAATTAATTTCATTCTGTATCTTAAAATAATCTATTTTTGGGGTGCATTTCCTGTCTTTTTAAAAATCAAGTTGTTCAACAGCAGCAGTGAAAATGGGAATGTGTTACTGTTAGAGGTGTTGTAGGTGTGGGGCAGCTTTGGGCCCTTTTTCTGCTTGTACAGCAGGGATCTGAAAGGTGAGAATTCCAGAGGATGTGCACAGTGAGGGACCAGTGAAAACACAAAACTGGTGCAGCTCTCCTCGGAGTGCCCTGCCAGAGCCCACACCCTGCTTGGGAAATCACAGCCTGTGGGAATACAGGGCAGCTCCTAAGGCAGAGCTCTGGCTGCAGCTCCCCTCATTGGAGTTCCCTTCCATTCCTGTTCATCCCCTGATTTTTTGGGTGCCTGGAAGCAGTAATCCAGAATCTGCTTGCTCCTCGTTCTGCCACTGGCTCACTGCGAGGTCTCAGATAAGTCACTTTTAGGTGCCTCATTTTCCTTATTTGTAAAATACAGGTAAAGATTTTCAATATTGTTTTTTTTAAATGCTGAAACCAGTGATGGAAAAGCATTTTAAAAGGACTTGTAGTTATTACCCAAAATAGAAGATAATGCTGTTGTGATGCTGATTACTTTCATGCTCTGACTGTTCCTGAACAAAGGGTTTCTGTTGCATGAAATACTATTACTGTACTTTGAAAATCTGAGAATATGAAGAAAGAGAGTTGAAGAACATGCCAGTAGGAAGAAAACATTAATTATAAAACAACTGCTATCCAGGAGCTGAGCTCTCAGCGGGCTTTCAGTAAAATAATGTTCTTATTAGTAACAATGGTAAGCCAAACATAAATAAGTTGCTTAGCATTGAGTTTGATTGTTCTTTTAGGTGTCTGACTCAGTATCATCATCAAAACAGGAGAGTCACCAGCAATGATATCTTTTTTACATAATTAACTTAGGGCAGCAGGGAGTAATTTATTTAAGCAAATTTTAATTATTGGAAGTCTAGCAAATAAGAATTCTCAACAGTAGCTTCAACAGAGGACATTTGATTGTTCACTTGACTCTTACACAGTGCTTGCTTTTTGGGGGAAGCCCTCACTTCTAATATTGATGAAGATGTGATTTAACAATCACTGTAATGCTTCACTTTTTGCACAGAAAGCTAAAAGGGCAGTTTAGAAAGTTTGTCTGTGGGGCTCTTACAGCACCTAGAACATCTTTGACCTTTTTTCTGATGTAGTTGAGTAACAAAACACAACTCTTGCGTACTAAAGGAAAATAGAAAATCGTGATTTTGAAGATGCTGGCAGATGACCCAAAGTCTGGGCAGATTTTAAAGGAGACACAGTCTCTAGGGTAACATAGTGTTTTGGTCCTGCACTCAAAAGTGGATCAAACTTCTGTGTCAATATTCTGTAACTCCTTCTGGACTCTGATAGTGTTACTGACACCAGACGGTGCCTCCTGAGTGCTACAAGTCTTGAACTGGTGTGTAGAAAATGCACTAAATTAACTGAAAATTATCTGTTCATCATATTAAATTAGAGGCTTTGAGAATGGCTCAGCATTGCCCAGCTCCTATTTGCATGTTAATGTTTTCATGCATTTGGGAATGTCTTGTACAGCCAGTCTTGTGCTTGGACAACCATGGTTAAACAAAGTTGCAGTAGAAGGGGCTGTGTGTCCTCTCCTTGGGCTGGAGAACTTCAAAGTTTTCTTTCACCTGGAGGATCCCACTGGTTCCAGGGGATGGGACACATTTAAACTGTCTGCAGTGAAATCTAGGTCAATTGGTTGTGGGAACAGACCCCTCTTGGGGAGGCTCTGTTGGTGTTGTATCATAAACTGTTACCCTTTGTCTGTGTTATTTTTTGTTTCCATGGCTGCCTCCAGTGGCAAGGGTCCGTCCAGATGTCCAGACACTTGTACCCCTCTCTGGGGCCAGTGTCACAACCTGTTTTGGGCAACCTTGTGTTGCTGTTTCCTGGTGCTTCCGTGCCAACTGTGAGCAGTGCAGCCCATTTCTGTTCTTAGCAGTCAGGGCAGAACCTTTCTAGGGTCTTTCAATGGTGCTGAATTTTCTTCTTTAGAAAAAGCCAAGCAAGCCCATCTCATAAGAAGGCTGAGCATGAAAAGGCACCTCTTTTGCAGATAGCAGGTTTGTGCCTTGTATTGACAAGGGGTGTGATGAGGCTTTTTCTCAGCCTGTCCTGACACCCTGAGCTAAACTTGATGTCATGCAATTCAGGGAATTGAACCTAAAATCAGGGGAAGAAGGGATCATGTCTGGGGTATGGTCATATTATCTGATAAACAGAGGTCACCTTGTCAATCTGCTCAGTCTGGAGAACAAGCTGCTTCCAAGTAGTTGCTCTTGTCACCTCACTACCCCCAAACCCCAAGGACTTGTGGCTTGCAGTGTCTCAGAGATGAGAGCCACAGCTTTCCAAACACGAGCACCCACTGGAGCTTCCCCTGGCTGCTCTGCATTCCCCAATAGGTCAGTGGCATGCTCTGAATATCCCAAGTGGATTATCCTGTGTCATGTTTATCGAGGTTGCCCCGGGCTGCTCGTGTGTTTTGGATTGTTTGTGCCGCACATGACGCGCGGGCAGGTTTTCATTTTGGTGAAAGGTGATCCCGGGGAAGGAAAATGTATTATGTTGGCAGGCCAGGAGCGATGATGGCCCAGAGGCAAAGTCACTGCAGTGGGGGATTATTTCATTAATGTGGTTGTTCTGTGCCCTGGGCAGTGCCCTGGGACAGGGTCAGGGTGAGGGAGGCTGTGTGCAGTGGCAGGTGATGGCTCTGCTCTGTCACCTGGGCGCCCCCAGGTTGGGCTGCAGCCTGGCTGCTCACCTAGAACTGCAAATCCTGCAAAAATCACAGCCAGGGAGCCATTCTCCCCCTTTTATCAGGCCAGTCCTGGGAATTGAGCTGTGTGATGAGTGTTGAGCCCAGCAGCCTTGGAAGAGCTGGGTAGGGAGTTTGTCCCAGGCTGTCCCAGGATCTCCCTCCTTCTCCTGGCCCAGCCTCTTTGTCTGGCTCGTTGCAGTGGTTGTTCACTGCAGCCAGAACTAATCCATCTCCCTTTCTTTCCCTGCTTCAAACACTTGTCTTGTGTTAGAGCTTTGAATGGATTGAAAAAAAAGAAAAAGGAAAAAAAAAGAAAAAGCAACTGTCTGAAATGAAAGAAGAGTGCAGATGAGATGAGCACAGACAGAAGGAAAATGTTTTTGAAAAGGGAATAGGTGGGAGGAGGAGAAACACTGTAGGCTTTTAATAAGTAGTTTAGTTTTATTCTTGTGCTGTGTTTGTTTCATGTTTCCTAGCTCACATTGAAGGGATTACAGGCTGTGCAGATTTTATGTTCAGGTCCCACTCATGCGACCAAATTTTATATATTTCAATAGGAGATTATTTCCTTCCTTCCTTTCTTTCTTCCTCCTCCTCCTGGGGAAGCAGACTGATTTCTTTTCTCTGCCCTGTCACAGACCTGCCCTGCTCCCCAGCTTTGAGAAAAGCCAGTGACACTGTCCCATTCTGTCTGCAGTTTCATTCCAAAACAATTTTTTTCTTACTCTTACTCCTTTGAAGCTCAGCCATGAAAAATTGATTTGTTCATATTATTAGTAATCACAGCTCTCCGGATTGCTCAAGAAGCAGCTTCAGTGGTGTAACACTTAGCCTGAGATGTCACAGGAGCTAAGCCTCAGAGTGGCTCTCAGCTGTTAACTTTCTGTTAGAAAAGATTTGTAGGTGCTGTATCTCATGTGATGTGAAGCACCTTTAACACCTCTGGATTTTCTAACTCAGCTTTTTGACTTCTGAGTCTCCCTTGCTCAAAAAAAAAAATCTACTTTTAGCACTGTTTGTATCTACCAATAAAAATGTGTTGTTTTTAGAATAAAATCAGCTAGGAGTTTCTAAAGGGTGTGCATATTTAAATAACACAAAATGTCTGAACTGCGTTCTCACACCTGACAAACATGGTGAGACCTGTGGCACTTCTCAGGGCTGCAGCTATAGAAAGGTGACATCAGCTGTCTCCTACTGAGACCTGGTGTTTTAACAAGAGACTTTGAGCTGAACCTGAACACAGGCCAGAATTCTGTGTCACCAACCCATTCAATGTGTCTGTGGGTCAGAAACAAAGAATAATCTCATAGATGGCTTTAATTAATCAAAGCTTTGTTGAAAGAACCCAGAAAGCTCATCCTGGAGATGCTGTGTCAGAGGTTTCCTTGCATTATTTCAGTTTATGTGACAAGCCCCATCCTCAGGTGTGTCATGATATTCACTTTACACTGACTAAATGGAAAAACAACCCCTGTAATGAAGTTCTGCTTCGTGTCTTGCTGTTGTTCTGAGACATTAAACAGAGTTGATCATCTTCCTTATTTGTTCAGTGGCTAAGCAGGTGAGGGACTTTTTGTCTCTGGAAAGAACCTGATGAATAGGGGTCACAAAGGGCTCTTGCTGCCACTGACTCACACTCACTTCAGGTTTGTGAGACACCCCTTGTCTCAGAGCTGGCCCTACTTTAGACCTGAGAACAGAATTTTTCATGTAGGAGAAAATTAGGTTCAGTGGCTTCCAGCACAACTGACATGGGCACGAGGTTTCTTTTTTGGATTACTGTAACTTCACATGTGCTCTTCTGGCTTTTAATGCACTAAACCTCTTTCAGTGGTCCTCATGGGTTGGTTGCTTGCATGACATAGCACACATTTTTGTAACCTGAACTCACACTGCTCTTGAGCAAATGATAACTGCTTCCCTGGTTGGTTTTTACATCATTATTCTCCATTCAGGTAAAGCTTCTCTGCATGTTGCTTCTTAAGAGTACCCTGCTCGTGCATTTAAATTTTCTTTTTTTTGTGAACACATCTTTGTGGATTGTCCAGCATCATGTGTGGTATTAATTTATGGACATTTCTGGTTTTTGTGGTTCAAAAGATGGATGAGACTTTTGGAAATACATCCATCTTCAATTTCTCTGGGCCAGAAGTTTCCCTTTGCAAAACTGCATTCTTTTGGAACAGTTCCTGTGCATATGTTGTCTGTCTGTAATGCTATCAGTAGATACTGTCCATTTGAGAACATTACACCTTGTTCCTTCCCAAAGACACACCACACTTTTGTGCCAAGTTTCCAGTAAGTTGCAGCCAATACTCTGGTTTTTAACACTGAAATCCAAAAGGTAGCAGCACTAAGAGGAGGTGGCAGGCTCTTCTAGGTTGTTTCTACAGATATCCCCAGGTGTTTCAGCCCTTGTGAGATTCACTTCTGTGTGTACTCATTGTTACCCATGGCACTGGGAGCCAGGGTCTGGGCTTTGTGTCAGAAATGGATTTGGGGCTTTCTTGGGCTTATGTCTTATAGCAAAGAAAATTTCCAGTTAAATGTAGAGGAGAGCTTTAAATAGCAGTGGCCTGGTAATTGCTCTACCAACTTAGATGAAAGTATTACTTAGTGATTAAATGTCAACAGGTTTCATAAACAGCAAATGTCTTTAAGTTGACATAAAGAAGGCCTCTCTGGAGGTCACTGTAAATACCAGATTTATTGTGCTTCAATGGAGAATGTGCTGGAAATGGAAAGGGAAATGTCACTGTAGATTTTGAGAGTGCTTCAGTAAACCAGAAAGGTTGTTGGTGCCCACAGTAAAAAGCTTTTAACTCCTTGAACTAGCTGTTGGCAAACCATACTTAAAACCTGGTGACGTTAACATTAACAAAATGTTCATTTTGCAGGTCAGACTATGATGACTGGAGACCAGCCCTGGCCAGCTTGCTTCAGCCTATCCCATTTCCCAAGGAGTGAGTTGGCACTGCTTTAGTATTTACTGCCTTGTTCTTGTTACTGCTTTTTTATGGTGAAATATACGTCAAGTGAAAAGGGGTGGCAGCAGGAGCTTTGTGCCTCTAGCATTGATTTAGAAACTGAAGCTGATTTTGGCTGATGCTGAGGGATGTGAAGACCTCCCCACGTTCAGCTTCCTTCCCCATTTCTCTCAGATGATCCTGAACAGAAATCTGGTTAACTAGAGCCAGGCAGACAGGAAGGGAGGAAAGCTGGTGAGGAGGAGAGCAGAGTGAGAGATTCAGTGGGGGAGGAAGCTTCGCTGGCGTCACAGACTCCTGTCATTTGGATTTTGCATTCAATGAAGGAGCTGCCCTATGGATCAGCCCAGCTCCCCTGGTAACCTGTTAATGAGCAGTGGTGTTTATAAAAAGTGCAGACCTCCATGGACAAAAATTACAACCTGTAATTGTACAATTTGCTGGCTTATTACATCCCCTGATGACCTGATGTCTTGAATCACAGAGGTCTAATCCTCCATGCCAGGTTACCTGGGCTACAGTGAGAGCTTGGAGATGGGTAACAGAGACATCATTACCTAAGTCTAACCTGAGTCTTGGGGGACCTGTAAACCATACCATGATCCAAGGCACTTCACAAAATGGCCATTAATTGCTTTACTGATGTATGATGCTAATTAGCTGTGACCATAGCCTAATTGCCTTGCAATTAAGGAATACACCTGGCTGTTGGACAGAGGCAAAACCCTGTAATTATATAATGGTACTGTAAGTCTTTTACTTTCTTCTGACCCAAAGCTCCCACTGATATTACTCAGAGCCTTGTCTAAGACAGACTCAAGAAAAACTACAAGTTTTGTTCCAAGTAATTTCCCCCTCTAGGTTAATGAAAGAGGCTTTATCTGATGTTTTGAAACTTTTTTTTTTGTCTTATTTGCTGCAGTTGCTTAGCAAGTCCTTTTATTATCTGGAAAGAACTGAAAAGTGCTTGTTTGGGTTTTTTGGGCTCTTTTTTTACCCCCCTTCTCCTTTCTCTCAGATGCTCATACTCTTCTGTTTTCCATTTCAGGGCTCTCGCACATGAGAAATTCACAAAGTAAGTTTCTGGGGCTCCTTTGTTTTATTGAATAAATTCTTGTATTAGTCAATAATAGCAGTGATGCATTATTCAGTATTGTGTCTGTAATGGCTTTTATCTGTGAAGGGCTGTAGGCATGTTCTGTTAGCAATAAAAAGTTCTCTTTGTAATTTATTGTGCTAGCAGGAGCCCAAGGACTAAAGCCACTGGGTGCTGATAGAATTTACAAAGGAGTTTGTCAATGCACATATCAGAAACATTTTCTAGGCTATTGTGAACAGACACTGTCCTTGGTAATAACTTTTAGGCATCATGTTTCCTTTCTGTGGAAGGAGTTCAACTTGTTTCTCTCTAAATTGCATTAATATATATAATTTTAGGTGTTGTTCAAGAGAAATGTGATACTTGTGTAAATACTGCAACCAGCAACTGCTTATTCTTGTCCTTCTCATTCTTATTTTTTTCAGGGAGCTGAAATATGTGATTCAGAGATTTGCAGAGGACCCGAGGCAAGAAGTGAGTTTGTTGGCAGTTTACACAGAGCATTAGCTGGAGGGATTGGAACTGCACTTGTTCAGATCTCTCCTTAAGTAGCTTGTTCCAAAACACAGTGTGGTTTTACTCTGCCTAGGTCTCTAAGCAGTAGTGGCCTCTCGGGGTGGTTTATGTGTAAGGTTTATGTGTTGTCACCTCCTTGTCTGGCCTCAGTTGATGTCCTTGTTCTAAACTGCAACCAGAAAGATTTTTCTGTGGGGTCACTCAGAGCTTTTCATCTTCTGTACAAAAGAAGAGATTTTGTGTAGCTGTGTTTCAGCTCTGTTGTGTGCAAATGCCTGTAATTCTCATGAATTGGCAGCAGGAAGGGGGTGGGAGTGTTGCTGCAGCCTCGTGGTGCCTCAGAGCTGCACTCAGAGCCTGCTCAGCATCATCAGCTTTGGCTGAGTCACAGGGAACCTCTCATCCACGGTGACTCTTGCTTTTGGCATGAAGGCAGGAAAGCTCCCTCAAACTGTGGGTGAAGCTGTATCATCACTGCCCAGGACTCCTCATTCCCATGGGTTTTGCTCTTGTGAGCAGTAGTTACCCTTGCCAGAAGAGACCTAGAATGGCACCAGGATTTCATCTGTCTCCAGAGTTCTGTGCCCTAAGGAAAGAATTTACCTCACCCCCCCCACACACCTCTCAAAAATTGAAATGGAACATCTGTTTCTTCAAGTGAGGGGGGGAAAAAAGAAAAGGAAAAAATAAAGCCTAATTATGACTTCTCTATTAAATTGTGGGACTAAATATAGTAATCTCTACAGTGGGCCAAATTTAGACTAATGGTTGCTCACTGGTGCCAGTTTTCCAGTGCAGCTTCCGTGCTCTGTATCCCTGTTGAGTTTTCCCTGTGGATTTCCTTCACTCTGACTCTGGTTGAATTTTATTAGAGCAGGAGTAATAAGAATTGTTAATTATTGGAATGAGCAAGGCATCAGCCATTTGGTATGCAGATCACATCAGATGTATAGACACACATGCTGGGAGGACAGGGGGGAAATGACAGAAGCTGAGAAATTTGTGGGGTTTTTCTGTTTGGATTTTTGGTGGTGGCTTTTTTTCCAAGTGAAAGGAACTGTTCTAGATTAGAGCCATTTTGTGTTTGATTTGTGTAAAGGGCCATGCAATAAGGGATGGTGCAGCTTCCCTCTTGGTTATACTGAAAAAATGGATTCTGAGAGGGGAAACTGGCCTGCAGCTCTGCAGATTGGAATATTAACCACGGGATTTCCAGCAGTCCCTGGTTCTGCAGTTCCCTTTGGCCCAGTGTGGGAGATGCTGGTGGTTATTGGCAGGAGCTGTAACCTTCCCAATGTGTTCCCTTCTTGGCAGGTGCACTCGTGTTTGCTGAGTGTGAGGGCTGGCAAGGACGGCTGGTTCCAGCTCTACAGCCCTGGGGGAGTGGCCTGTGATGATGATGGAGAGCTCTTTGCCAGTATGGTAGGTGTCTGCAGCAATGGGACTTTACAAACTTTGCAATAAGTAACTAGTGCCTAGTCAGCAGTAATAGGATTTACTTGTTTTTGTCAAAAAATAAATTATCAAAATCACTATTTTGTTAACCATGAGTGTTCATCAGAAAATCCAGATCTTTCTGCCCCCAAATCCATTGACCTCCCTTGCAGTCACAGCTTGGTTATTAGCACTTTACTGTTCTCTTTTTGGACGTTGGCATGTTTTCTCACTGGTAGTGTAATACACAAACCAAATTTGCGCATATGTATGTATTTCTGTACTTACAAATATCTGTCTTTGTATAAAAAAACTCTCACAGAGAACATGGAAAAGTGGGAGACAGACTGTTCTGTACATCCACACCTATAGTTTACATTTGTAGGCTACCCTGGAATTTAAAACCAACAGTTACATTGGTTTAATCAAGGGATGGATGGATAGATCTAAAAAGGTGTTACCAGTGTCTCTGCATTGTTGTGAAGAGGTGTAATTAGAAACCAGCATTCCATTTCCAGCAGTTATTTCTTTTGTAACTCTGAGAAGGGCTAGACAGAAAATAACAGGTTTTAATCAGTGATGTGATTTAAGCACATCACTGTCTTCCTGTGCAGCCTGGGTCAAGCCACTCTCTCTATGAATTCTCCATATACCAAGTAAGATGGAAATTATATTACTGCCTTTCCCTGGTGAGGGGGAAAACATTTGTTGAAGTTGGCTTTGTGAAGTGACTTTCTGCACTTTGTGCATCTCCCACATGCTGAACATTCTGGGACTTACAGAACATCAGTGTCTGTCTATACCCTGAAATTCAGATGGATCAGTTACCTCTGAAACTGATAATGGAAGAAGAGTGTTTACAAAAGGTTTCACCCCTCTTCACTGTTCATCTGTCTTTTATCTTTGAAAAGCGAATTTCTTCAGAACTGTATCATTTCTCCTGAGAGCCATTCAGGATATTTATGAGCATCAGGAGATGGCGTGCATGAGAAAGCACAATGCTAACACACATTAATATGCAGCACTCTGTGCCCTTTGCAAGGATGTTGATAAATACTTAAAGAGCTGCTAACGACTAACCATAAAGCTGGAAAAACACCCTGTTCTGAGATGTGCCTAATGTTACTTTACTGTCAGTGTCAGTATTTTCCATTTCTCAAGAAAACCTCTAAAAAAACTTAATGAAAACTACATGAAATGAAATCTCTTTTGGCTTGGAGGTTCACATTTTTAAAGGCCACCTGAGCTGATGGGTGCTTAAGGAAAAAAAGATTTTCTGTTTTTCTAAAGAGGTTGTTGATAATGAAGCCATGATTCACATAGAATTGACCTCATCATGGCATGGTTGTGATATTTTAGCAGTATTGAACATAGTGCAGGCAATGCCATGAGCCAGGGGTGCCACAGAATGCATTTACAAGGTTATTGTAGGGTAGTGCTGATGTTGAGTCCACATAATGGAGCTCTTCCTGCCTAGGCTGTTGGAAAATGCAAATTCTCACATAGTGCTTTTCAGCAAATGGTGAATCGGCCATCTGGGTTATGAAATAAGACTTTCTTCTATGAGCCCAGCATTTAATCTCTAAGGGATTTTCATTGGAAATAATATGACCAACTTATTTTCTGAGAAGAGACATATTTGATTTGTACGAGTGGCTTTGCATTTCTGCCGTAGGCATTGCTATGTGATATCACATGGTGCTTTCTGGAGCTTTCAGAGAGCCTGCACAACAGTTTGTCAGCTCAAGGACTCAAAGGAGTGCCACTCAGGGCATTTTGTCAGCAGTTCTTTCCTTTCAGGGAAAACTGAGCAAAAGAGAAAGCAGGATAAGAGCATGAAAACCCATGAAGTCATCTCTGACTTAGTGCTCAGGACTGCTGGATTTTCTTAAAGCCGCCCTTCCTTCCTTCCTTCCTTCCTTCCTTCCTTCCCCAGTCAGGTCCTGTGTGTTCATCCTGAACAGGTGATTTTGTCTGTCAGCAGCCCTTTTCCAGGGCCAGCAGGTTGCCAGCAGCAGTGCCTTTTACCTAGACACCCATCCCGCAGAGCCCCTGCTCCCCAGCTGGCATTTCCAGAGACCCCCAAGCGCAAACAGATGTGAGAGCAAAACCCCCGGTGCCTCCCCCGGGGCTGGGGTCATTGGGTTACTGGGAATGGGGCAGTTTCACAGCTGCTCTGATGGTTCCTGGGGAGCCTCTGTCAGGCTGTCAGCTGGGCTCCTTTATGGGGTAAAACTTCCCATTCCCTCAGATCTCACTGGGTATCACCTTCTTCAAAAAGTCACTTCCATTCAGCAGCAAAGCTGTTGAGACACTGCAACCCTAACTATAAGGAGAGCCTTCATTCCTTTAGGTTTATTGCAAATAAGTAACACTTTTTGACTGTTCAACAATATTCCTTCCAGAGGTATATGTGTTTCTTAGGCCTACACCCCTAATTTTACCTCTGTTTCTTGCATAGGTTCATATTTTAATGGGATCCTGCTATAAAACAAAGAAATTCCTGCTTTCACTGGCTGAAAACAAACTGGGACCTTGCATGCTGCTGGCTTTGAGGGGTAACCAGACGATGGTAGAGGTAAGCTCTAAAAATGTGTTGTCATGAGCAGTGTTCAGGTTCCCAGTGCCTTTCCCTGCTCTAGCAGGGGTCAGGTTTGTGTTGTGTCAAACACCAGTGGCTGGTTGTTGTTCTCTGAATTAAGGGGAACAGAATATTGTTGTTCTGTAGATTTGAGTGTGAATTAAATGAAAGGTGGGTGCATGAATTTTTGGAGAAAGAGGTTTTTTGCTGTAATGCAGCTGCAGAGGTTAGGATGGGAAATAAATGGCCATGGTGCAGTAGGCTGTGGTGAGAGATCACAATTCACAACCACGAGGATTTTCCATGATGAAATGCCTGATTCTTGTCTTGCCACCTGCAAAATGAGCAGTGCACAGGAAGTGCCTTTATAAAACCTTATTTGCTTGCATTAATACACTTTTTTTTATGCTTATGATTTGTTATTTTTGTTGTGCTAATAGTTTATATATATATTTCTGGGCTTCATAAGAGGAGTTTCTTGATAAATGTCATTATCAGCAGAAGGAGAGTGGATAAATAGATGGAGAGAGTTAGTTTTTCATTGACTTAGATTTTTGCATGTTAATTTAATCCAGTAAATAAAGGAGCGTGCTGCATGCATTTGAATATAATGTTGCTGGATTTATTTTTTCTTCATTAAAAATAATTGAAATTGTGGAGGGAATAAAAGCTTTGCATTTTAATTGCAATGGCATGATACATAGCTGAAAAGGAAAAGCAGTGTGGGGAGACAGCTTGTGTCCTAAATCTTGTGACCCACTGGACTCATCCCTTGGGATCTGCCTTTCTCCTGGCTTCCCCAGGGTGAGCTGGGGGTGTTCCCAGTGAGGTGGGGATGTCCTGGCCACAGCAGAGAGCTCCCAGCAGCTTCTCTTGGTGCCCTTCACCTATCCTGCCTCGTGGGCTGGGTGCACCTCACACGTGTTCTGCTTGCACAGAAACCCCAGCATTAGGGATGGAAAATCCCTGGTGTGCAGTGTCCCAGCTCTGCCAATGCCCAGCCCAGCCTCTGGACCTGGGAAATGCTGGATGGATTGTACCTGTTCTGGGGAGGGCTGTGGCATGGAGCCATCTCCCAGCTCTGAGGCAAATAATTGCATGTCTCAGAAGGAATGAGCACTAATGGGGAGCAGGATAGACAGGCTGGCTTTTGGAGATTACACTTCATTCTTTACAAATAAAAAATTAATTTTGTGTGTTGGAAGTGGCATAAATATTGCTATGATATCCTCTACTCTACCCTCCTTATTGCATGCTCTAAAAACTTAGCCAGGAATTTAAACTGCCATGCCCAGTGTAATTAGGATATTTGAAAGAAATGGAATGAAAGCCCTGCACTGACCACTCTCCTTTTGTTCTGCTGCTAGATGCTGGAATACAACATCATTGACCATTCTCCTTTTGTTCTGTTGTTAGATTTTGTGTTTGATGCTGGAATACAACATCATTGACAATAATGACACCCAGCTCCAGATCATCTCCACCCTGGAAAGCACAGACGTGGGAAAGAGAATGTATGAACAGCTGTGTGAGAGGCAGAGGGAGTTAAAGGAGCTGGTATGTCACCCTGCACACATTGCCATAGCACACTGGGCTCTGTGCTCTCCACAAATGGAGGTACAAAAGAAAGACAAGCAGGGTGTGAAATTCCCAGTTAACAACAGGATGGGAGCAGTCCTCAGAGGGTTTCACTCTGAATATATATACTGTGTGATATTTACTGATGTGACTAATCCCATACTATGTTTATGAATGATATCCAATAACCTGCTTAGGATCCCTGTGAAGGAATAAAGGTGAAACCCTGCCGTCTCAAGATCTTACAAGTCAGCTTGTCAAATTCTGCCACCTTTTGACATATGAGTAGCAAATGGTTCTGGTGCTGGCCAGCATTTCTGAATGCTCTGGCATTCACAGCATTTCACTGAGATGGTCTTTAGGTCTAGTTCTCAGAGCTAGAGCCCACAGAAAAAGATTCTTCCTGATTTTAAAGAGAGGCCCTACAGATTTAAAATGGGCCTGCTCGCATGAGCACTTTTTCACCTAGGCAAACATACCCACAAACTTCCTCTTCCCTCTTGCACATTTACATTTGTCTTTAACCCCTTCTTGCAGCGTGAAAAGTAGATGCTTTTTTTTGAAGTCAAGCAAATTATTTTATCAGCTGGGCTATCTTAACCCCTTTGCTCACTTTACCCTGCATTTTAAAGCTGTTTCCTTTTAAGTGAAGTTAGCCAAATGCTGGCAGGCTGAAGCAGACAAAGGGCATGAAGACCCACTTAGCTGTGTCCCCAGGGATACAAGAGGCTCACTCAGGGCAGGGGAAGCAGGGATGAGGTGGAAGGGCTGGCAGGAGGCTTTGAAATGGGAGCAGTGAGGAGCTTGCTGTACTTTAGTGAGTCTGAAATGCAGAGTGGCAGCTTGTTTGACCAAAATATCTTCTCTTTTACAGCAAAGAAAAGGTGGCCCCACAAGGTTAACACTGCCATCCAAGTCCACAGTAAGTTAATCATGTCAATAGAAAAACACCTTTGTCTTTCCATATTTAAACACTTGATTTATGTTTGCCATGTGGCACAGTGGTTTTGGGCAGTTAGTGGGGAGCCATTGCACTTGCTCTGTCAACACAACTGGAGTTTACACAACTAGGGCACATTTCTGCTCTTGGGTCTGTGCAGCAGTTTCCAGCCCCCAGCAGCAGCCTGTCACATTTATAGTGCTGCTCAGATTTGGAGTGGCAGCTCTGGGGACAGAGCTTTGCATTACAAAGGCAAACTTCACAATGTCCAGTTCTGGATTTTAGTCATGGAAGTCTCAAAGAGACCCAGCACTATTGTATTTAAGCTTGGTGCAAACCCAGACTAACTTCACTGAGGCCAGGTAATGGTTCTGAGCACAGGTGGGACCTGGACCTCATGGATAAATCTTCATGATGTTTAAAGACCCATCTTCAGCATTTGCTCTGACACTGAGGCCTCTGTGTCTCACAAGGATACACAAGCAAAGGACATTTTTGTCCTGATGTTTGGACAGATTTTTCCCAGGGTGTGTGAAGCAACACTGCCACAAGAGCCCAGCTGCTTGCCAAACAAACAGAAACTGCTCTGTGTGGTTCTCTGTTACTGTAAACAAGTGGAGCAGTTGTGCAACTCGCTCTGGTTACCAGTATCGGTGACACTTCCAGGCTGGGCACCCACAACCTCCCTCACCAATCCCTGTCCTCCTTCAGGATGCAGACCTGGCCCGCCTGCTGAGCTCGGGCTCTTTTGGGAACCTGGAAAACCTCAGCCTGGCCTTCACCAATGTGACAAGTGCTTGTGCTGAGCACCTCATCAAACTGCCTTCGCTCAAGCAGCTGAACCTGTGGTCAACTCAGGTGAGTGCTCTGCAGCTGAGGCTCAGGGCAGGAACCAGTGCTGACTAATTCTGAAATTCCACACTACGTCAGCACAAGAAGAGTGTGTGTAGAGGCTTGCTTAGATGACTTTGTCCTCCTGCTATTTTTACAGGGCCTTCCTGTGGTTTAGCTCATCTTGGCAGCTGATTTTTTTTTTCTCTTCACCCCTTTTTTTTCTCAGATTTTTAATTTTTGTTTTATTTTTAGTTATAAATTGTTGCTGCTGTCTTGGGTTGAATGTTCCATTTTGGCATAGTTGCTGCTGTGTGCTGAGTAGAACCTGTGCTGCTGTTCATCTGGGAAATGCTTCTGCTTTCACCCAGTTAGGGTAAAAAAATGATGCTGCAGCTCGCATGGTCAAGCAAAGCACAGTCTGCAGTTTAGGCAGTGAATTGCTTGAAAGCTGATCAACCCAACAGCAACAAAAAGAAACTCAGATAATGAATAAATAGAAGGAAATTATAATGAGAATGTGATTATTTTCTAAGCAAAAAAACCCCAAGTTAACTGAACAAATTACTCAGCTGTTGACTGAAGGAACTTCTAAAATTAAATTTTTTCTTCTATGTTTCCCTGCTGGTTTTGCTCTCTGAGGTTCTCCACTGAATAGGTTTTCCCCATTTTCTGTTAGCACCTATTTATAGTGCTGACTGAAAATGCAATTATTGTCAGTGCAACCACAGAAAGCAGCATTTTTTTACCGAAATGTCATGTGAATATTTTGTTTTGTTTTCTTAACTACTTTGTATCCCAGAAATATCCCTTTTCTTTTTTTATGGGGAATATGAAGTAGAAACTGATTGCTTGCTTGTTTTAACTGTTTATATGTCCTCCAGATTTGTCTTAACAATGTAACTTTTGCATCGGAGAAACTTAGATGCTTTTTGTTCAAAATGAGTTTGATTTTACTGAACAAAGAGCCTGCTTTTTGTGAAGGGTTTTTTTTTTTATTAAAAAGGAAAAGAAAAGGGTTTAGATTCCATTTTATTTTGCGATATCCTGGTTTCCATTAATCTAGAATTTAGAAACAGCAGAAACCAAGTGGGTCAATAGAACAATTACCAATCAATAGTGCATTGTTCTTGAGACCAAAATAGCTAATTAATACCACTTGCACTGTGCTTTTTTTGTGTGATGTGGTTGGGAACTGGCTGAGGCTGCCATAACCATCGTGTATAGCCTGGGTGGGAGCCCACTCGTACAAAGTCCAGGCTTCAAAGGCACCAGTCTAATTAAGAGATGGCCTGTGGTTAAGTGCACACAAGTCACTGCATTTCTCTGTTCCCTGCCTGCGAGACAGAGATCACAGAATCACATAATGAGAATAATGAGGTTGGAAGAGACCTCTAAGATCATCAAGCCCAACCTATGCCCTAACACCTCACCTAGACTATAGCACCAAGTGCCATGTCCAGGCTTTTTTTAAACACATCCAGAGATGGTGATTCTGCCACTTCCCTGGGAGGAGCATTCCAGTACTTTATTATTCTTTTGGTGAAAAATTTCTTCCTAATATCCAACCTATACCTTCCCTGACATAGCTTGAGACCGTTCTCTGGTTCTGTCAGAGACTGACCCCACCTGTCTGCAACCTCCCTTCAGGAAGGTACAGAGAGCAATAAGGTCACCTTTAAGCCTCCTCTACTCCAGGCTAAACAGCCCCAGCTCCTTCAAACGTTCCTCACAGGGCTTGTGTTCCAAACCCCTCACCAGCCTTGTTGTAAATAAAACCCTTTGCTTTCTCTGCTGTCATTGGTGATGGCGGTGAGCGTTGGAGGGCTTGGTCCAACCCAATATCCACAGCCCTGTTTGCACTGAGGTTCTTGCAGAGGGGTGGGTGGCCCAGCTTGTGCCTGACCCAGCTGTGTTTGTACCCCTGTTCATGTCTGACCCAGCTGTGCTTGTACCCCAGTTCATGTCTGACCCAGCTGTGTTTGTGCCCCAGTTCATGTCTGACCCAGCTGTGTTTGTACCCCTGTTCATGTCTGACCCAGCTCTGTTTGTGCCCCCATTCATGTCTGACCCAGCTGTGCTTGTGCCTCAGTTCATGTCTGACCCAGCTGTGTTTGTACCCCAGTTCATGTCTGACCCAGCTGTGTTTGTGCCCCCGTTCATGTCTGACCCAGCTGTGCTTGTGCCTCAGTTCATGTCTGACCCAGCTCTGTTTGTGCCCCACAGTTCGGCGACGCGGGGCTGCGGCTCCTGTCCGAGCACCTCACCATGCTGCAAGTGCTCAACCTGTGTGAGACCCCCGTGACGGACGCTGGGCTGCTGGCACTGAGCTGTGAGTGACAAACGGGGGCTCCGTGGGACACTTGGGTGGCTTCTGAGGAGTTCATGTGTGTTCGGGCAGGGGCTGGATCTCTCAGTGCTTCTGCAGGGGTTTAGGACAGGCTGTGGCTGTGTTTTGGCTGTCCAGCTGTGGGATGGTGACCTGAGCCTGATGGCACTGGGTGGCCTCGTGTGGGCTTTGTCCTCCTGAGCCATACTCCAGATCTTGCCTCTGGCTTCACTGATGGCTCCTGTCCCCATCTCACGTGGTCACCTGTTGCCCAGGGACTTCCCAGATTTCCTCCTGTGGGTACCCCTCTGGGTGGGACCTGCCTTTGTGCTGCAGGAGGTGAAGATTGCAAAGCCACCTGGCAGCTTCTCTGTGCAGCAGGTTCCCTACTCCTCCTGGCATTTTTTGTTCCTTACTCTGCCTGTTCTTGGTTTAAACAAGGCAAGGCAGAGCGAGGCATGCAGGATTCCCTGAGCACTGGGAGGAGCTCAGTGTGCTGGAGTGAAACTCCCTCCTGCTCCCAGCAGTGCATTACAAACCTCTCTGCTGGGTTTGCAGGGCTGCTTTAATAGGCTTGATCCTACGCAGACGTGCCAGACAGGCCAGTAGTTATGGCTCATCTTAGGAAACTATTCTGCTAAGTACTGGAGCCTAAAATGGGAATGGGGGGAGGAGAGGGAGGACTGCCAGATCAGCATGGCCCCTGTGAGCCCATGCAGAGCAGTGAGAACGGGCACTATTCAGAATAATGTGCAGGAAACCGATTATGAGAAGTTGACTGAACTCCTTTGAAGTCAGCAGTCTTAAGCATATGCTTAATGGCCCTTCCTAAATAGGGACTTTTTCCTGGATGAGGGCCCAAACAGCTGTTTATCCATTTGTATTTCTATATTTTATGCTATTCAGCTTTTTCCTGGGAGTGCTGCACATAGTCATGTCTTGTTTATGCTTTGGCCTACTGCAAGCATGATATTTTAAGAAAATGCAGCATGATCATAAATATATGTGTGTTTTCTGTTTCAGCCATGAAGAGCCTGTGTAGTTTAAATATGAACAGCACCAAACTTTCAGCGGATACCTATGAAGATCTCAAGGTATTTGTGAATTGCATCCTCTAAAGATGAGAAGCGTCTGTAGCAAGAGATGTAGGGAGAAATGACCCTGTGGAGTGGGTAGCATGAAAGTTATCTGAAGAGGGTGAAGTGGGTTATTTTGTGGATATAATGATTGAAAGCAGCATTGTGAGGTTGCTGGACCCAGGAAACATTTAATATACTGAATGGAGAAGTATGAGATAGAATCAGCAGCTCAATCTTTTCACCTGTGCTATCAACAGTAAAGGCTTTATCAGTAAAAGTTTCATAAATTGATTGTTTCTGATGAGGATACAGAGACAGGTACAATCTAGTGCACACCATATCCTGTACTATTAACAGGACCAAACTAACTTGGGTGAACAGTATTGTCCAGCTTTGATTTGGAAAGCCAAGTGAGAACTGAAAGCATCAAGGAAGATGCAAATTTATCTTGACACCTCTAGGACTGGAAATGGGCTCTGAGCAGAAATGTCTGCACAGATGCCCAGTTCTGAAATTTGGCATGTAATGTCTGGTTTTGCTGTGAGTTTATAACCACTTAGGGAAAATGGTGTAAAGAACCAGGATGGCAGCCCCAGGTGGTTACAGAGCTTGCCTGAGATGTGTTGGCTTTCATGACTTCACGTGGACTTTGCTTTCATTCTGATGGTGTGTGAGCTGCATCTCCCAAAATCTGACCTTAGAGACCCAAGGACTCAAGATGAAACTTGACATTTGCTTGTCTTAGATGTTGAAACAGATTGGGCCACGTTTACTTAAAAGGTCACAACCTTGGGTTGAGTTTGGAACTTGAAGCAAGTCCTGTAACTGCTCTGCTTTCAAAATTCACTGCAAACATCTATCTTTGGTTCTGGCTGTGGAGCCAGGGCTCCCCCAGGGACTCAGCTGCAATGCTGCTTGCATGGAGTTTTCAAGATCAAATTTTAAAAACTTGTGTCACAATTGTATATGCAAAGAAGTCCTTGGAATTAACAGCTGGCTTGCAGATGGGTTCACACAATGGAGCTTGTATCAGGCCTCAGGCATTTACAAACAATCAAGGTCAATGCTGTATTTGGCCCAGGGCTCTGAAATTGCATCCATGAAAGGCTCCCCTGGTCCCACCCCTGCTTCTGAGCCCCCTTGCCACTCACTTCTTACTGAAACTCACGTTTTCCTAACTCTGCTCTGGTATAGCTTTAATAGTCCTTAGCAGCCACAAAAGAAAGTGACTTGACAGGGCAAACAGTAAAACTGCCTGTGAGCAAAGTCCTGATCATTGCAGAGAATTCAGAAAGCTGACAAAACAGGCAGGCATCACTTTTTCCCCTTTCACCTCTTTCATTGAAATTTATCTTGGTGGCCATTATTTTAGGGCTCTGTGTGTGTTCAAAGGTTGTAGTTTCTCTCCCTGGGGCACATGGTTGTAGGTTTGTTAAGAGCAGCTCAGACTTCAAAGAACCTATTTTTGATACAGATCTTTCCTTCTTCTCACATTGGTCTGCCAGAGCATTTGGGGCACAAGCCAGTGATGACATTTCCTCTCAGCTCCATCCCCCAGCCCACTAAACACGCTTGCACACACACAGACACCCACATATGTACCAGGCAGGCTGAACCAGACAATAAATAAACACCCACTACTGAAGTCATTATTGCCTAACTGAAAAATTATTTGCTGGCAGTGTCTGTAGGATTATGAATAGCTCTTATCAAAATACGCGCGCACATAAATCAAGGAGTGAGGTAATAATGACTCCTAGAAACTTCCAAGTCCTCAATTATGCCCTGGCCTAATTAAATGTGTTTATTTGTTTTGAGAGAATTAGCCATGCAGTTATGGTCAGGGAGCATGGAAAGGGGATCGATGAGTAGGAACAAACAGCTGATCCCTGTGTGCCTTGTGTGGGGTGATCCAGGCATGATACGGCCAAAAGCAGTGGAGTTGTGGAAGGGAGACCACAAAGACACCAAAAGTTGCTAATGTTCCATGAGTTGTGTTAGTACATGGAGGGTAAAATCAGCAATGTGGAGGCTGAAGGAGGAACGTGTCTCTCCTTGATGCAGATGGAGTGCGCTGCCTTCATGGCGAAAGTTGGACAGACATGTTTTGCTAATCATTTGCATAAAAAAATGAAGATGGGGGTTTGATCTGGACCTGGTGGCTGGTGAATGGGTTTTAGATCAGGTGGGACTTAATTCCATGTGTCTGTAAGGGCTGGGCATCCTGTTCCTTTGCCACACCCACATCCAGCTCACTGCTGAGCTCAGCACTGGGCCCAGGGTGTCACGCCTCTTCCTGCAGTTGGTGGTTGACAGATCAACCCTCCCAGTTTGCTGGGAGGTGCTTTGTCCTTTAGCCCTCCTCCAGATTTGGATATGACCTCTGAATTGAGTAAGTCCAGGGGTTGTTTCCACACAGGAGCTCCCAGGCCAGGGAGCTGTGTCTGCCCTTTACCTCTCCTGGGCTGCCTGTCATCCTCACCACCAGTGGGGCTCTGTGCTTTCCTAGCCAAGAGGAGGAGGTGCTTTCATCCTCTTTTGGGAGCCCACATTCAAAATACAAGTACAGTATTCAGAGCTGCACAGGTCCCAGGACACAAGGTTTTTCACAATCATCACCAACAACAGTGAGGCAAGGTGCTCTCCTTCCCCAGGAAGTTCTTTCACCCCTCCCTTCTCTATTCCTCCTCCAGATTTGGATACCACTGCTCTGTTGGATAAGCACAGGGAATGATCCCACACAAGAGATTTGACAGGACTTTTTACCTGAGCCCTGAACCCATTGTTAATTCTGACCTTTCCTTCCTCACAGGCTAAACTCCCCAACCTAAAGGAGGTGGACGTCCGCTACACCGAAGCCTGGTGAACTCTCCCTGCCTCCCACTCTTCTCTTTTGCTTCTTGTGAGAAGGAAAAGATTTTTAAAACAGACAGATTAAAACAAACCTGAAAATAACTTTTGGCCAATTCCTGTAGAGCAGTGAGTCTGGGGACTTGGTGGCAGGAGTTGTGGTTGTGGGGTAGCAGAGTGGAGTTGTGTGTGTTGGGAGGATGGGGCAAGCCTGGACCCCATTGGATTCTTTCAGCTTTGTGATTTCAGAATCAACATAATTTAAATTGAAAAGGAAGGAAACAAACAAACAAAAAAAGGACTTTGTAGCAGCAAGAGGATTATAAAGAGGAAAAAAACACCTTTGTGGATTTTATTTGCCTTTGTGTTTTATGCCGTGTGGAGAAAAAAAAATATATTCCTTTGTCCTTACTTACCTGGGTTTCCTTGGCTGGCACCCAGCCAGCCAGAACTCCTGTTTCACCAGTTTTGCTCCAGAAAATCAAACTTCAAAAATCTCAAGAGAAGAAAACCAAAACCAATATGATTTTCACCTCCCCTCATGTCCTTGCAGTTGTTATGCAAAGTAATTTTGTTGTACATAAGATTTACATAATGCACCTATTTAAGAAAATGGTTCACAAATAACAGGTCTGGGACCTGTCTTTTATTTATGAATTGTTAATTCTTTTACCCTTTTTTTGCGTATAGTACTGTATAAACTAGTTTGCTGTCTTGTTGTTATTATTATTTTTTTTAAGGAAATGTCCTCCTTGAAGAATTGCCTTTTAGTAATGCAAACTGTATTATACTCCCTCTTTGTCAACATTCATCGCGTTGTCTTTTTGATTTCAAAATGCCTCAAATGTTATCAAATAGGAAGGAAAATCTTTATCAAGGGGGGTGTGGTTGTTGGGGAAGGGAATGCAGGGATTAATAAAAGTCACAATTCCTTCCAAAGTCTGAAAATTTTCTTTAGTCTTTTAAGCCATGCCAGGTTTAAACATGGGAGATGGGGACAAGGTGTTTCTTTTGCCAATGGGGTGTTTGCAAACTGCAGATTTTACAAGTTGCCTCCGTTGGTCTCTGTTTACGTCCGATATTTCAAAATGAGGAAAAAAAGCTCTCCTTCCACTTTGTGCATCAGCTTTTTCTGGTTTGTTTTTTTTTTTTTTTTCCCCTCCCCTCATTCCCTCCCCTGTCCTGTGCCCCCTCCCTGCCCTGTTCTGTGCACGCATTGTTCTGCATGTTCCTCTGGGGAGACTGAGGAAATCGCGGTGTTGCTGATCCGATAGCTCTGACCTGTCTGTAAATGTGACTGCTACATTTTTCAAATTCCACAGTTGCTTAGAAGATGATTTTTTAAAAATTGTGGTTTCTTTTATAACTATGCTGTTGACTTTTTTTTTTCATAATGAGCCTTCATTGTACAGAGCTGCTTATTTTAAAAAAATCAAATGAAAACAAAACAAAAAAGTTTTTTCCTCTGTTTAACACTTTTATTTTATTCTTCAGCACCTCAAGGTTTCACATACAGCCAATGTAATTTTTTATATAAATATATATATATATATATTTAATCTTATTCAGTGGAAAGCCAAGCTTTTTTGTTCAGGTTTTTTTGTTGTTTTCTTTTTTTTAAGTTTGTTGCTATGTAGACAACCCCATTCCAAATGATGTTGTTTTCCTCTTTTTTTTTCTTTTTTTTTAAATAATGAAACAGAAATTGAGTCTTAACTCATGTAGTGTGTCAGGTTTTTTCCCCCCCTTCAAATCCCACACTGTATGAAGATGCAGTCTGGGAAGGAAGAAGAAGAAGAAAAAAAAAAAGAAGAAAAAATATGCCGACATTTTCCTTAGCACTGTTGCTTTTACCAATGGTTTACTACTACTGTTCTGTAGCTGTGTACAAAGAGATGTGAAATAATTTCAGGCAAAAATAAACTGTAAGTGAATATCTTTTAGCTGCGTGCTTTGTGTTTTCTTTGAAGGAGCCTTTGGCTGGCCGGTGATGTGGGGATGCTCTGGGAGAGGTGCAGGCTCCAGAGCAGGGGACCAGCAGGCAGCCAGGGTGTTTGCCACCCCTCCCCAGGCTCGAGGAACCACCATGGAGAAGGAGGAGAACTGCTGAGCTCTGTATGTCCTGTTTTGCATCCCTCCCCAGGCCTGTTTTGTGCACTGTCCCCAGTCCTTGGAAGGCTTAAGGGGTCCTTGCAGGTGGCCATCAAAAGAGCTGCATTGGTGAGGGGGTTTCTTGCACTGTCGCCTGATGTAGGCAATGAGGGAAGCACTGGGGCATCTCCAGGCTCGAGAGGGGTTTTTGTACATTAAGGTGTATTTTAGGGTTGCCTCTAAAAGCAGGGATGTGCTGCGTTTGTGTTCTCCTGCTGTCCTGGATGAAGCCCTGCAGGGTGTGGGCTGGATGCCAGCAGGAGACCCAGCTGGAGCTCCACATCTCTGCCTCCATGGTCTGCACAGCTCCTGAGCTTCAGCTTTCAAACAAATGAGCCCCACTTGAAACCAATTCCTGCAGGTGTTCTGAGAGCTGCCTTTATCACCTGTGTTACCTGGCTCCTGTACTCTCACTTTTATCTGTATTTCTGTCCTGTTCCACAGAAGAGACTTCAGGACATGGAGAAACACAAGCGTTTGTACCATGCTTCCAGCCAAGCTAAGAAGTGCTCACAGGATGGCGCTTGATAAAGAGAATAACTTGCCTTATTTTTTTTTTCTTTCACTGAAATCAGGCAGCTGTAGCTCAGTCTGTTGGACTTTTTGGGTGTTTCCCCATGAGGAGGCACCACTGCATATGGGCTGTCCTACCCTGGCAACAGCAATGACTTCACAAAACCTTTCTGGACCCAGAAGAGCCAGAAATATTCCTGGCATGTTGTGTGAGGGACTGAAAAACGGCCCAAGGAAGGAGATCTTAAGGCCTTGGTGAGATGAAGGCATATGTTGGATACAGCTTTTCTTCCTGCTGTGGACAATGACCCATCCCTGAGCTCCCCAGGCTTTGCTGCCTTTGGGGGAAGTGGTGACAATGTTTGGGTTCTGCAGCCTCACCTGGATTATCAGTCCTGGAGAAGCCACAGAGCTTTGCTGAGATGCTACGTGGGTGACCTGGAGTGACAGGGAATGGGAGTGTGTGAGATCCCCTTTCAACACCTGCCCTGCTCCTCCTTCTGCTGCAGCCTCCAAGGAACTCCTCCTTTGTGCTTCCTCCCTGCTCCTGACTCCTGAAACAGCAGAATCTCCCCCTGCCATGGCAGCAGGCTGAACAAAGTGAGATTGGAGGTGGTGAGAGTGGAGTTAAGTGAAATGGGGCTTGGCTGGAGTCACCACTGTGCCAGGCAGCTTCCCTGGGTCTCAGGCCTGTGGCAGTGACAGAGCAGCCTGGTGAGGCTGTCTCAGGATTGTGTCTTAGTGAGGATTCTCTGTTGGTTACAGGTGAGGATTAGACGTGCTGTAATAGAGATGGTGTGTCTGAGCTTGCACTCTGCATTTCCTGAGCTTTTTGCAGCAGAGCACTGGGCCTTGTGGCTGGCTGCTGGTTTCCCTGGATAATGATGCCTTTCTGCCTGTGCCCAGCTGCTGTTTGCTGATAATGGAGCTGTTCAGAAGCTGCCTGGTTCCATCTGGGAGGTGCCTGCAGCCCTCCTTCCCAGGGACTGGGAATGCCAGGGGCTGGTCTGACCTGCAGCTCGCGCCTTTCAACCCGAACTCGTGCAGCAGCTCTGATGCAAGTCCAAAGAGCACAAAGCCTCAGCACTGCTGACTTTTGGGAGCAATTTTCTCCTGTCCTCATTAAAAGCCTGTGGTTGTCCTGCCTTCCTACTGCTGCTTCCACTGCTCACAGCTACCTTTTGAGTTTCAGAAGCTCAAACACAGAGATGAATCTCACAAAGTACCTTTGCCTCCGGTTTCCCGGCTGTGTGGGCTCAGCTTATTTGTTGCTCAGAGAGTGAAATAGATACCTAAAATCCTGAGAATTCAGCATGGATTTGCTTGTAGGGGAGTGCTGAAACAGCTGCTGAAGCTTTGTCTGGTGGGATTTTTCCCAGGTAAGAGCTTGGGGTGTTTTGTTAATGGGGTCCAGGTGGAGGCCGGGTTATCCACAAGTCCCATCCCTGGTGACCTGAGGCTCCTTGCCCAGTACTGGCTGAGGGATCTCTTGGGGAGTTGTGGGAGATGGTGGCACTGGGCAGGTGTGGGGGATCTGCAGCGTCCCTGGGGCTCATCTGCACCTTCCTCAGGGTCCTGATCTGTCCCCAGAGCGGGTGGGCCTTGTCCTGGGGCTGTGTCCTGGCCTGGTCCCCAAGGCCTGGAGAGGCTCCGTCTCTGAGGCCTCCAGCACTGAGCACAAGAAGTGTCTCTGACACTCCTGATGCTTCCCAGAGAGCATCAAACCTCTGTTCAGGTGAAGTCATTTTGGGAATAAATTGGGCTCTGGACTGGCAATCCCTAAATGCAGCAAAGGAATCAAATACTGATGAGCTAAAAGCAAAGCAGGGATGCCAGCTCCACCCAGCACTGCTGGCTCTGGAAAACAGCAGCAGCTCGGCCTGTTCCCTTCTTTGGGATTTCCACTGCCCTGCTGGCTGGGAGCAGCAGTACCCTCCTCTCTCATGTGTACAAGGATTTTTAATCCTTGAAACTTTACAAGCATCTGTAAGCAGTAGGGCAGTAAGTGCTGCTGAGGGCAGTGCTGACCTCTCCCAGCCCCTGTAACACAGAGCAGCTGTGCCCATTAGAACACATCACTCACTAATAGTGCTGCCTCTTGAATTTGTAATGAGTTTTTCCAACTAAATGGAGTACACATATCAAAATATTTCTTTTAAGTAGAGGTTACAATGCAATTTTTTCCCATTTTCATTTCTATTGACAGGGAAAAGCTTAAGTGAGTATTTGAGATTAGCCATTTTTATTAATAACAGATCTTGGAATATCCTTTTTGCCAATAACATCAAACATGCTGGTATTTTTCCTGCTAGCCTGATATCTGCTTTTTTTTCCCCCAGGTAATCTCACTTTCATGTTTTTCACCAGCCAGCTAGAACAAGTACTGTAATACCTTTCTAATGTTCCAGTGGGCCCTATCAGATTTAAAATACATACATACCCAAACCTCACAGACCTGCTGGCCATGGATGAACCTTGTTATGTAAATATCTTTTTCCTACTAATCTCTACAAAGATCCAAGCAGAGCTCTGTGTAGAACAGAGCTCCCTGTTTGTGTTCAGACCATTAAATTGGTCTCAGCACCTAAATCCACCAGTTTGCTTTGCAGATCTGGCAGTTGATATAGTAACCAGTTTCTTGTTAATTTTTCTTCCAGCTGGGATAGGACATCAAGCATTAATCCTTTAATTCTTATGCAGCATACATTTGTAGTTGAGTTGTTCACAGTAGATACTGAGATACTTTTAAATCATAGCAGGCTCTCCCACCCAGAATCTCCCATTTTTAAATAAGCCTTTGCTATGAAATCCTTGCCTTTGCATTAAATTACGAAAAGGTCCTTTTAAAAAGTGAACTTTGCTTTGAATATGTGGTCAGAGACCCACTGACTGTCTCACTTTAATAGAAGCCTTGCTGCTTTCTTTGGTATGTGCTGTACCTCCTTATATTGAAATACTGAAACCTTGGCTTAGGGACACTTTTCTTTCTATATTTTACCTATTATGATGGCATTAAGGATAATTAATGTTAGTGACTCATTTGCCAGGTGCTTTATGATCTTGGGGCTGGGTTTGTTATTTACTGCTGCAGAGGGGCAGAGTGTGATCCCTAAAGGTTGCAAAAACACATTTATCAAGAACACTTCAAATTTCAGTTTGGGCCATAATGTTAGAAACACACAATCTGTGGTTGATTGTTGTTTATGAAAGAGAACAGGTATTGTAAACCTGTCTATTGACCAGAGTTTTATGTTCTCTGACTCTGTTTTACCAGCTGTCTCCCTTCCATGTGGTTCTCTCCAGGCCTGACAGATGGGATGAGCAGTGGCAGGGCTGGGGGAACATGCCTGTGCCTGGATGGGGCCCATCAAGATACCCTTCATGGTAAGGAAAAGAGATTCTACTGTGCACATGGCCTAGAGTAGGGGCAGGATTTGTCCATTGTAGTAACAAAAAAATAAATCAGAACTTTATAAAAACCCCAGCTACAGCTGGAACAAACCTCCCTGTGACTCAGGCCAAGGGCTGTGTGAGGGGCAGCAGGGACAGCTGAGCTCAGACACAGCATTGCTCCTGCCCTCACTGAGGTGAAATTCTTGTTTTAACATTGCAGTGAACTTGGTAAAGAGTATTTTTGGCTGGAACAGTCTGACCCAGACTTCTGCAACAGTCCACTATTAACTGATAAGTTAAAGGAGGCTCTGGGGGAATTGTGGATATAGCTAAAGCTAACGGGATGAAATCCATCCCTGGAATGGAGGCTGGCAGGGGGCTGAGTCCTCTTGCTCAAGCCTGGTAAAGATGCCAGGTTCTGCTCCTTCACAACTCTTCAGAAAATGTGCTGGGTGTCATTGTCAGAGGGATTTTTGGTTTAGAGCTCAGGGGAACCTCCCCGAGCACTGAGGGCAAAGCTGCACTGCGCAGCCAGAGCTGTGTGTGGCCATGGGATGCTCACACAGGATCCCATGCTACATGGAGATGTGGAATTCCCTCTTTTGGGGGTCTGTCTGGCTCCTCGTGACAGGAGAGTGAGTGGTGGTGGTTCTGCCTTAGTGCCTGTGACAGTGACATTGTGTTCCTGCACAGTGAGAGCTGCAGGACCCCAGAGTGCCAAGTGCCCAGGTCACCTCCTTCATATTTGAGAGCTTCCAAGTGACCTTTCTTGGAAATGCAGCTGATTTATGAGGACAGGGAAAGTGGGGCAGTGCACAGAGGGCAGAGCACGGTCCTGATGGGTGTTTCCAAAAAGCAGCCCCATCCCACTGCTGCCAGTGAGAGGCTCCCCAACACCCCCAGATGACGTGACCTGGTGGACATCCCTGGATGTTTTGTCAGGCCCAGCACCAGGGCCATCTCCTGCGAGAAACTCTCAAATAAATAAATAAAAACCCCAAAGCAGGGGGGGGAGAAAAGGAGAAAAAAGTTGCAGCGAAGGTTGAGGCTGCTGCAGAGCTGATGACATCAATGTTTCCATGGTGACAAAATCTTCACTTAGGTATGGTGAGTGCCCTGAGCTTGCGGCTGCCAAGGAAACCCGCCCGAGCTCCAGCACAGCCACTGCGGTCCCGGGCCTTCCTCCCCCTCCTCCTCCTTCTCCTCCTGCTCTTCTCCCTGCCCTGCTGCCCAGGGGCTCTGAGCTGCACCCTGCTCCCTGTCCCATGTGGAAGTTAGTCGGTAGAATTGTCCATTTTTGCCCCCACTGCTGTGCCAGCTCATCCTGGAAATGATGAGGGAAAGCTGCCACCAGCAGGGACATGGGGACATGGTGGCTCTGTGACATTGGCACGCCACAAGTCACCTGCTGTCCATTGATGGGCTCCAATGTCTTCATGGCGGCCAAACAGAGCTCTTGGCTTCCTGCAGCTCATGAGTGAAATTGCTTTGGGTTTTGGGGTCTGGTTTGGGGTGACACCAGGTGCTCCGGGAGCCCAGCCTGGTGTGGGGACCCTCCCTTTCCTGGGACATGGTGTGGTGTGGCCTCAAGGCCACAAGTGGCTGGAGGGGTGACTGTGGAGGAGCAGGTGGGTGGGATATTTTACATTCCTCCATGCCTTAAAATGCAGCATGAAACAAACCCATCTGTGGCCACTCCTTTGCTGGGAGGGTGTCCCAGCACAGCCTGAGTTGGATCTGGGTAATTTTTTTTCCTATGATTCAGGTTAAAATCCTTTGAGTACCCACAGCGTCAGAGACAACCCCCAAGGAGAATTAGGGAAATTGATGACATGACAACAGTGTTTATCCTCCCCCACCATCACGTTTTCCCTCCTCTTCGTTAGTACAAATGGGAAGCTTCTCCTGAAGTTTGGTTATTCTCTAGAAATGCACTGAATTCAGACAAGAGCAGTCATTAGTCACCAGGGTGAACCCAGGGCTAACAAGCAGTGAGTAAAGTGATGAAAAATAATTGGCAAGAGGTTTGGGTCTGAATGAAGTCCTGATTTTAGTGCTGTGCTCAGCTGAAGCCATGCCACTGTTGGCCAAGTGTGAGCACCCTGACCAGTGCTCCCACAGCAGCCCTGACAGCCAGAAGGACCCCACAGGCCTCTGCACATGGTGGCAGCCAGGTTGGTGGCCAAGGGCTCTGTCCTGCCGTGAATTAATTTCCAGTGAAAAAGCATAACCAAATCCCACGAAAGCTGATGGAAAATGTTCTTTTCTAGCTCATTTTAAGGCAGACCCCAGTGATTAAACAGCAGTCTGAGAATCTTTGTTTGGTTTTGTGTTTTTAAAGGTATTGAATACAGGCCTAATGGCTCCAGTGATGGATTGTGTCACATGATGCCACTGCATCACTCCACGTGTGACCATGGCCAGCCCTGTGCCACCCCGCCAGGGACTGTCTCCTTGCCTGTCTGCACTCTGAGGTACAGCCCTGGCTTTGATTTTAGAAGCTGGGGGTTTAGGTCTTGGTCAAGCTGTTGTTATTTCAGGAAAAGAAAACAAAAAAAAAGCAGCAATGTGTCTAAAAGAGAAACATCTGGCATGTGAGACACTGCTGGCGCTCAGGCTGCGGGGTCTGTGATCCATCAGGCTCCGAGCCACGCCGTGCCTGAGCCCAGCCAGCTGCTGGGAAGGGAAGGAAAGGAAGGGAAAAGCAGAGCTGCCAAATCCCAATGGCACGAGGCAGCTGGCCCGGTGCTCCCAACCAGGGCACTGAGGCGGCAGTAGAGCAGGTAACCAGGGGTTACAGATAACCAGGGGTTCTGGGGGAAAAAGGCACAATTTACCAGGAGGCAGAACTTCTATTCTGGGGGAAAAAGGCACAATTTACCAGGAGGCAGAACTGTGGTCCAAGGAAAGCCCAACCTGCTGCTTGAGTCTTTAAAGGAAGTCCAACAGTTTTGCAGTAAAATGGCTTAATTAAATCCCACAGCTGTGGTAGGAGCAAAGGCGATTAACTAATAGAAAATCTCTTGAGAAAATGAAGGATTTTTTTAGGCCTGATTTTTGAGAATAATTATCAATTTATTGATATCCCTTCAAAATAATTATGAATTTTACACAGTACCAGACCTCCACTACCCGATTTCTGGTCACAGAGAGGAGTGTAGTCAAAGGGAAATGACTCACAGCTGCCTGTGGTTGAAATTAATGAGATATTTATCTGGAAATGTTCTTGTCAGTGGCTTTTCCTTGTATTTTCAATCAGGACAACAGCATGGAAAACATCGCTGAGACAGTGGTGTCCTCACTGTGGTGGATGCAGGAACAGGAGGATCAGCTCTGGTAAGTGGAGAATCAGAGGAGCGATGGGGTGTAAGGCCAAGAAAACCCTGTCTGAATGTTCCAGCTGACTTGCTGCAGTAAGCAGCCCACGATAACCCCACACATGGTATTTAACGAGGACAGAAGGGAGAAAGGAGATGATGGGGAAAACCTGAAATCAGCTGTGAGACCTTGGGATGGGACTTGTTCTTTTTAAAAAAATTTTTCTTTGCCCATCCCTAGAAAGCCCTTTCACATCCTGCATCATCTTTCCTGTAAGCAGCAAGCAGCTCTTCCAGGAGATTTAAATAGATGTGCAAGAGAAATCCTTCCCCTGCCTGCGCCTGGGGTTACCCCGCGCGTCATCTTCTCGGAGAGGAGCAGCAGTGGCCCTGTGAGCAGGGAGCTGAGCTTTCTGCATTGCTTCAAAGCCCTGCTCTGCCAACCAGATTATTGATCAAGAGGAAACGTCGGCGTTTCAGAAGCTTCCCCAAAAAGGCACGGAGCCTACTCGGCTCCTGTGCGTCACTGGGGATTTTTTTATCCGCGGATTTTCCGGCGCGTTTAACACAGCCGGGTCGTCCAGGAGGGACCCTGGCAGAATCTCCCTGCTGAGTGACTCACACTCGCACATCATGGGAATATGGGTTGACTTCAACATACTGCACTTTTCAACTCTGATTCATGCCACCCCAGGAGAGTAAATAAGGCAGCTCCACACACATCGCGGCCGTGACGAGCTGCCTTCCCACTGAAAAGGTGTCAGGACGAATGACACTGCCAGGGAATGCTGTCACCTATAGCTTAGCCAGCAATTTCCCAAATAGGACAAAATGTCTCTTTGCATGTACACCACAAGTCCCCTTGCAGCCTGGGGTACCTGCCCTCTTTCATGTTGCAGGTCTTTAGCAAACCAAAGGAGCTGTGCTAAGTCCAGTGAGTTTTTGGCAGGTTTGCTAAAGCCTGGGGACATTTATTAGCAATGTGGAGTTGTCACTTTCCAGGCAGATCATTTCTCTGCAGATCAATTCAGAAGGGTGGCTCAAAAAAGCAGAGAGCCTCACTTGGCTGGATGATTCCCAAATCCAGGGTAAGCCAGGTCACTGCTGCAGAAGGCGTTACGTGATGTGTTTAGCACCATAGAGACAAAAATCAGGAGTATATTTTTTTAACAAGATCTAAATGAATTATGTATCTGAAATCAGTTGTTTGGGGAAAAACTCCAACTGTCATTACTGGTACCTGGATGGTGGTGAGTCACCAAATTACATCCTTGGGTTAGGGAAACAGGGATCTGAATAAGTGAATGTCTAGTAGCCTGTTAAGCCAGTGAAGCAATCCAGCTAAAGCAACTCCTGTACCAGTCAGATGATTTCTTCAGTACATTTGCACTCCAATCCTGGCTTGCAGCTTTGCCAGGAAAGCCCAAGGAAAATGCCCAGGTACTCCTTACAGCTCCTGTAGGGAGCAGCAGCCCCTGGGTCAGCTCTGGCAGCTCCCTCCAGCACATGGCTCTGCAAACCCAGTGACTCAGCAGGAATATCTTGGCAGAAATCATCAAAAGAAGGAAGCCTTAGCTGTCTCCTGATAGCAGATTGTGGATTTGTGCTTTTTATTTAGCCTGATCTGTCATTGAGACTGTGTAACTATCGGTCTGTGCCTGGAGGGAGCTGGATTACAGGTGATTTTTCTGATTGCAGGTTGCTGATGTGAAAAAGTGAATGTGTTCTTAGGCAGGTTAGCCAAATGGAAGGGCAGAAGTTATTGAATAAGCTTTAAGTGAATTGGGGGCTTAATTCCCAGCGAATGCCAGCTCCTCCAGTTCTTTTCTCCCTTAGGCTTTAATAAAAATCTGTCTTATCCTGAAGCCTGCAAGAGAAATATCTCAAGCAGCACAATTAGTGCATGCTATGCCACCTCTTACGGTGCTGTAATATTGTCTTTCTTTCAAAGTAAATAAAGAAAGAAAGAACCCCCCTCATTTGATTACATGTTCTGTTCTTTCCTCCAGCCTTGTCAACGTGAAGCACAGGGATTGCCTAATCTGCTCTCATTATTTAATTATGTGACTGCACTGGCTTCTGGCCCTAACCCATCACGACTGGCACTGCATTCCTGCCCAGCCTGCAGGCACCTCCAGCTCTGGTGGCTATGGGAAGTGTGTCCTCACATTCTCTGCCTATTGGGAGTGTGAGTGGGCAGCCAGCACAGGGTAAGGGCATGGCTTGGGTCCAGCTGAGGAGTGAAGCACTGGGTCCCCAGCACCCAGGCCTGTGGTCCCCAGGGGACATCAGCCAAGCCCTTGAGGAGGAGGCAAGTGGAGGCACTGGGTGTCCACACCCTTCCTGGCATGCCCACTCCCCGGGAGTGCCAATGGGATGTGTGTGGTGGTGTTGTGCCCGTGCTCCCAGGATTCCTGCTGGTCCCGGGGTGTGCCAGGGCTCGGTCCAGCTGCAGGGCAGTGCCAGCTCCTGGTGGGAGCTGAGCCCCAGCCCTGGCACAAGCTCTCCTCTGGCCATCCAATCTCTCCTGCCCTCAGGGGACAGCTGCAGCCTGCTTATGTCTGGGGGTGGTGTCTTAATCCAGCTACTTAAAAAACCCAGTGAAAAAGTCCTTCTGCTAAAATGCTGCTGTAGGAAGGGCAGAGGAGCCCCAGCTGCATGGCTCAACAGCATGGATGAGAGTTGAGCTTCAGTGATGTTATACCAGATGAATTTATCCTCTCACCCTTAGTCAAAATGTCTGCATACCTGGTCTCTAAATCACTGTTTTCATTATCTTGTTATTTATCTCTCTCCCTCACAGAGCTATTAAAGTCCTGGGATTAAGAACATAAAATGTGTCTCCAACACAGAGTCCGTGCCCTTTGCTGTTGGCAGTTTCCCCACGTGAGGCCCTCAGCAGTGTAGCTGTGTGGGCCAGAGAAAGAAATGAGGAGAATTTGGTCCCCCCAGCTTGAGCCTTGAGGCACATGGTGCTTTTCTTCCTCTTCCACTTGCAGGGAAATGAGTCACCGTTGGGATGGCATCTTCTGCGTGAGGTTGGTGCAGCTCTGAGATGGACCCTGGCTGAGTAAGGGAGGTTTGATGGCAGGTAAGGAGGTGAGAAAGAGCCACTTCTGTCACTAGCTTTGCACAAGCACTTTGGCTCTCTACAGTTTTCATTAGGTGAGCAGCTGCAGAGGCACAGGGTGATGGATTTTCCACTGTCAGTCCTCTTTGCCTGTGTCTGAGCAGCTTTGCCTTGGGGGATGGACTTTGTGGGGCTCCTGCACCGAGGCCAAATTCTTCCTGCACCAGGATGGTAACACATATGTGGGATACCTATGGAAAAAAAAGGATTTCAATGAAATTTGGTGCTATTGTTTCTTAGGCTTTCAGCATCCCCACCTAAATTCACAAGGTGCTGAAGGATGAGGCGCCTGTTTTCCTCTGTTCTCATTTCATTTTGTTTCCTTTGTTTGGTCCCCATCATAGCAGCACTTGGTCCCAGGCCCAGCACTTAGCAGCAGTAGCACAGGAATTGATTTCAGCAGAAGCAGACAATTTCCTAAATTATTAATGTTAATAGTGGACAAACCACAGGACACAAGCAAAAATATACAGAACAAAGAGCTGGAGAAAAGCAAGAGGATGGCAGCCAGAATCATCAGGGTGATGAGAGACAGAGCAGGGATAGAAAAAGATATGTCCTGCATAAATGGGACCAAAATGAAGCACACAGAGAAGGTTTTGGGAAAATCCAAAAGCAAAGCAGTGCACCCCTTGGAGAGATTCCCAATTGCTATGGATACATGCACTGTTATTATCAGGGTTTTATAACAAGCAGCTCACACGCAGAAATTCCTACATAATGAAATATCAGTGTCCCATGCCTGCATTAGAAACATGCTGGGGGGGTAGAGGAGACCCCTGTGCTGTCCCCATCCTGTGCCCTGCCTCAGGGGTGGTCCCTGAGGTTGCCCAGTGCCTATGGCACAGGGTAGCTCGCTGCCAGCCTGCCTGGCATGCCCTAGTTGTGTTTCTCAGAACCCCTCCGTGTTTTCAGCTGATTTGCTTTGACATCAGCAGCCGGCAAGAAGTTCTCTGTGTCGGGGTGCGTGGGAGTGCTATGTGACACCTTAATCATGCTAAACAGGAACACACATTCAGATTTCCTCGGCATTTCAAAGAAATGTGATTTCCTTTGTGCTGCAAAGAAAGAGCCGACTTGATTGCGACTCTCTGTGGAGATCAGCTCTGGTGCCTGTGAATTAGGGTGCCAGGATCTCATTCTGGGAAAAAAAGGGAGATAAAACACACCAGGCTTTTGAGCTGCAGCTATTAGGTTTAAGTTTCTTGCTAGTAACTGGGGTTAATTTTGAGGAGATCTGTTTAATTTAATTGGCCAATGTATCAAGAAATCAGATTTTGTTAAAAAATTAAAATTTGCATACAGTCAAAGTACTATATCATACTGAAATATATATACTGAAATATCATACTGAATCCCAACTTTGGAAACAGTTATTAGTTGTTTAGCACAGGCATGGGAAACTAATGCAAAGTCCAAATGTGTGATTCACTTGTTAACTTATTTCTCCTCTCTGTATGAGTGACAAAATGCTTAAAATCTCAGGGAAGACTCAACTAGGGATGAATATAAATGAGTACAGATATAAGTGAGCATTTGCTGACCCCGATGAAATGAAATGGTAGGGAGGAATCATGAGACACCTGCTAGCACAGGGCCCAGTGAAGAGTGATGGTGATGTAGGGTGGGATTTCATAGCTGGTGTTATTTGTGCTATCTGGCAAGGCCATTGGGAAAGCTGGATGTGCTGGTGTGTTCATTCTGCTGACAGCCTCACTTGCTCAGCTTTGCTCATCTGGATACACAGGACTGCTTGGATGCTCAACATGAAAATGCTTTTCATTTTTTGCTATTTAAGAGATAACCTTAAAAACAGCACATTAGGTAAACTACCACCCATGGTAACAAGCAAAACTCCTGTTGGATCTGATAAATGAATTTGAAAGATCATGCTCAATTTAGCAAAGCACTGTGCTCCTGCTGGATATGTTCCCAAAGCATGGGACTGAAATGTAGTACTGCCCAGGAGCCCCTGCCAGGGGCACTGAGGTTTGCCATGGCATTTACCACACACGTGGTAATTGTTGCTACCCAAATGTTTCAGTTTTCGGTTCCAAATTAACTGTTGCCTAACCCTATTCACATAGCGTGCAAAAAAAGTAGGTCACTCAAGGCAGCAGGTATTGCTGGGCTTGGAAATCCACTTCTGTACATTCACAGTTCAGCAGCTCCTCTAGAGGAGGGATCACATCTGCTGTCACCAGCTCCTACCGAGCTGCTGCCTCAAAAGAGCAGTGACGTGCATTCCTCTCCCCAGTGGAATGTCAGGGTGCTTTTCCTTTCACAGGTGGGCTGCTCTGAGACAGGGAATGTCCCCTCCCATCTTCAGTGGCAATGATCTTCCTGTTTTAATTGAGAGCTAATAATAATCTCCTCTTGCTCTCTGAATCGGGGTCTGGATTTCTGGTCTCAGACTAGAAAATGACATCTCTGCTCCAGGGGAAGCTGGAAGGAGGATGAATTTCTCTTCCCGTGCCTTGGTCTCCTGTTCCTCTATGATGCTGCAAAAGCCAGGAGCTGCTCAGGATCAGGATAAGCCCTGCTCCCTGTGGCTGCCAGGGGCTGCTGGGCTGCACAGTGCTGTCCCCATGGAGTGGCCCAGGAGCTGGTGGAGCAGCCCTGCCCTGGAAAACAGGACAGAACACAGTGGCAGAAGCAGGGTGGGCTTGTCCTGTGAGCCTCCAAAGAGGAGTTCAGCATTGGATTGACAACACTGGATGTTTGTCCACGATGAGCTGCTCTTTCCCACGGTGCTCAGGCATTCTCCTCAGGGGGATTAAGGCAGTTTGCATGATCAGTTCTTGGCACCCAACCCCTAATAGTTTGTGTTCTGAATCCTGCCTGCTGGCCTGGGGTTACCTGCCCTGGTCATCTGCAGCAAAGCAGACCCAGGCAGGACCTTTCTGCAGCTCCCTCACTGCATTGCCACACAGTCCCACGCCTGAACTGGTTTCTCTCACCTCATTCTCTTGCTGTCTTTAAGTCTCCACATTTTGTGCCTGGCTGGCTGGAGGCAGACCTGTGATGGCACTTGGAAATGGCAAAGGGTTCTTAGTCCCTCAGTTACAACACATCCACTTGCAACGTGGTAGGGGTTGGGTTGGAAGGCAGCCACTGCTCCTTCTCCCTGGGTGGAGTAAGGGGCTCTCCCCCACCCATTTGTCAAATCAATGTTGTTTTAGAGCTGGGGTTAAGCAGTCACATAGAATTACCTGTGTAAAAATACAGTACAGGGAATGTTAGCTAAGCTCCACTTAGATCACTGCAGATGTGTTATTTTGGGACACATTCATACTGTGCAGTCCTTATTCAGACAAAACTGCAATTGACGTAATTTTTTCCATAATGTTGCTTTTATTTGAAATCATATCTATACATCTTGTACAAATCAAACTAATAATAAGCATTTCCATGTCAGACTCTACTTATGGATTCATTTTGGAAGTTAGTTTATAGACATGATTTGACTTCAGTGGGATTTATGTCCCTAAAAGGACTGCAGCAACAGGGGACAAATGCTTGTAAGTGGCTTTTTGTCTATAATTTAACATATTTGTTTGTGGAACCCTGAACAGTGTTCTAATCTTCCATCTGAAAACTGCCTTGTCACCTCTTGATTTACAGTATTTTCCTTTGCCTTGCCTCTCTACAACTCAGTATTTCTTACAAGGCAGATATTGTCAAATCTCTTTCTTGAAACATATAATAACCACCTTTTGTATTGAACAGGCATATAAATTACTCAGCTTATATGACAGAACAGAAAATAAAGAGTTGAGTATCTGGCAGAGATGGTGAAGAGTGATGTTATTATAACCTTATTGTGAAAGATTTGCCAGCAGAAAGTTACATATCTGTGAGGTAATCAATGACAATATTCCCTTTATTACAGCAAATACCAGAAAAGATTATTGTAGGATGAATTTCCAGATAAATCACTACTCTCTTTTTGGGATGTTCAGTAGCCATTCTTGTGTAGCACAGATGGGATTCAGAGCTTAAATAGACCCCAGGCAATGAAAGCCTCCTGATCACAGGGGTTGCCTATCAGTGTTACAGATGTATAATTCAGATCTTCTTGGGAATTTTCCCAAGATGTTTGTTTTTCAGTGGGAAATAGCGTCCCTGCAGAATTAATATCTCACAGATTTTCAAATTTTCCTTCATGAAAATTACACCAGGAATGGAACAGCTATTTCAATGTGGAATTTGGTCCAGATGAAACCAAATCACAGTGCTTGGCTTGGAGCAGTTTCAAACAACCATCCATCCTTGCCTTAGCTGCCGACAGACCTATGGGATTTGTGTTTGAATGCTTTGTCCCTCCAGCTCCTGCAAACAGGCTTGGCTCATCTTGTGGCTGAAGAAGGGCATCCACCCTGGCAGCCACCACGGCCCTGGGCAAAGAGCTGCAAGGAAGCAGAAAGAAAAACTGAAGAATTCAGTTGAAATCAGGGGAAAAGATTATCAGGTCTAGAGGCAGCTTAGAGAAAAGCATCTGTATCAGCCTCTCCGTGCCCTGCCAGTGATTCAAACTGCTTGGCCCTCTTTAAGCCTCTGAATCGAGCAAGGGTAATTAGGACAGGCGCAAGGGTAATCAGGACAGCCCAACACAGACACGGAGGAGAAGCCCAAAGCATCGTCTCACCAGCTCCATCCTTGGTGCCCGACTGTATCCCTATTACCCAGGGCATGGTGGGAATGGCCAGCCCTCCCCTAAACATCACCTGCAGCACCCGATCAATAACGAGCAGCATTACCGTCAGCGCTTTCTGCTTGATTTATCGCTGCTTGGGAACATCAGCTGACTTTGGATGGAGCCTTAGGATCAACCTGGCTGAAGTGGAAGAATAAAGAGCTAAAAGCCCTTGGTCGCCGTTTATTCGCGGCTGGGATTGGGTGCACGGCTCCATCTCTTGGCGACTGCACGGCAGCGCTGGGGTTTGTCCCCGCAGGGTGGGAATGACAGCGTTTCCTTCGCTGAGTGTCACCAAATCAAACAGGCTTTGATTTGGAAATCAGAGTCAGGTGCAGCCCAATCTCGGTGTTGAGTTTTTTTGTGCTTAAGGGCTGAAAGTCGCTCACAGGCTTTGGCTGCTCGGTATCCTTTCCCCTCTCTGCGTTGTAGGTGGATTAGCTTCCTGATAACCTCGGAGTTATCAGGAATATCCTGGTATCAGCTTGGAAAAGCCTTCTAAGATCCTCGAGTCCAAGCATTAGCCCAGCCCAGCCCTGCCAAGCCCACCGCTGCAGCACGTCCCCAAGAGCCGCATCTGCGCATCTCGAAAATCCCCCCAGGGATGGTGACTCCATCGCCAAAGTTTAAAAGTGTTATCACCTCAAGAGAGACTTATTTATGGTCTGATTCTCCGAACACAGGTTCCTCTCAGGCTCCGCATCCCGTGGGATGTCCGGGACGGATGGCAGGGTCCCTGTGGTTGCAGGCAGGGGCCGGGACACTCGGGGACCGCTCCCGACGTGTCCCCGCGGAGCCCGCACACGCTCCCGTCCCGCAATCTCTGCTGCCCTCGCATGGCGCCTCTAGGAAAGGAAACGAGCCGGGTTTGGGCACGTTGGGGCTTGAAGAGGACGCGTGCCATCAGTGATCGCCACTGCGGGCTCGCAGGCACTTTGGCAGGTGCTGATGGTCATGACCCTTTCCGCGGTAATAACACTGAAAATTGATCGTCGCTGGACTTTGTCACATTCAAAGCCGTGTTCAATAATTAACCTGAGCTTCTCTAGCAACGGTCTTGAAATACAGACCTAACAATCCAAGCCATCAAATTGCATGTGTCCAGGCAGGGAGTCCTTGTCTGCTCTTTGGTAAGTGGTTTCATTCTTTATAATGTCATTTTGTTCTTCACTAATGCTCTCCATCCAAGGTTATCAGGAAGCTAATCAGCTAGACTTCCCAAGCAGAAATCATTACCTGGCAAAATACTACTCATCCTGAAGAGCAAACACAGCCTCGAGCCCTGCCTTGAATAGGTATTAAAGAAGGCTGTTCCAACTTGATGGTAAGAATAAAAATTTCATTTGCATTAGGGTCTTACTGCAGTTACTAGTAATAATTATATTTTATACAGTATCAAATTATAGCTCTAGCTGTCAAGAAAGTCTGAATAGACTCTGCTCCTCAGCTATGAGGAACTCCAGTGCTCTGAGTTTCTCATACTCAATACCATTTCTAGCTATAAATTTTGCTTTCATTTTGTTTAAGCTTAATTTTAATACAAGACTGTTCTTACTGTTCACTCCCAGTGGGTAAATCCCATGGTGATATCTGCAGTGTTTTGCACACCTGTGTG
This sequence comes from Melospiza melodia melodia, assembly GCF_035770615.1. Classification (NCBI taxonomy): domain Eukaryota; kingdom Metazoa; phylum Chordata; class Aves; order Passeriformes; family Passerellidae; genus Melospiza; species Melospiza melodia. The sequence continues at coordinate 18,417,965 of NC_086206.1, forward strand.
CCTGCTCTCATGGCAGTTACCAAACCCCAAGTAAGCTCATTGTACAAGGGACAGTAACTACAGCATGCAAAGGACTGAACGTGCTGTCCCATGGGATGTGTGCCACATGCAAATATGGCTCACATGTGCAAGAGCAGATTTGAGAAGATAAGCTGCTAAACTGGCCTATCTCTGGGAGAAAGTCAGGCTGGCAGACTGAAACAGCTGAGCTAACAGCTAAACTGATCTTTAATCCATCTTTGCTGTAAACTATCTAGAAAGAGATCACCAGGCACTAAGTAGCCTGTGTGGATGAGGTAAATGATAAAACCTGAGAAAAATCATTGGGAAACTGGGAAAGTAATAATTTTGAAACATCAAAACTACTGGAATTGTATAACTGTATCCAGTGCAAGGCATATGGCAGTTGGCATGTCTGGAGGTGACTTTGCTGATGCAGTTAGACTTAGTTGCTCACTTATGAATCCCCTTTCAAAGACACCAGTTGAAAAGACCCAGTTGGTGTGTAGCATGAAGAAGCAGCACTTCAGAGCCAAGCCAGAAACTTGTACAATTTCACAGAGCAACATTTCTCCTAAATGAATCCTGAGCAGAAATTCTGCTAGTACTGGATGTGGGCAGTGAGTGGCATCGTGGTATCACAGAAGCAGCAGCAGAGCAGCAAACTAAGAGGATTAGACACAGCAGAGGAACAGATAAGAGGCTGAGGAGGGGTAATTTTCAGGATGGGGATCCTACCTGTGTTTAGTGCTCTGTTCATATGCCCACACATGATAAGTTTTATAATACAATGCAGCTTATGGAAATTAGTACCATTGACCTGTGAATCTTGTGCTGCTCCTTCATCTCTGCAGGAAAGCAGGCATCTCTCCTCTTTCCCTGTGGACTGATGTGCCTTCTGCAGGGTTTGTAGAAATGCAGTGCACAAGGTCCTAGTGAAGGAAACACCTGGTACCTTTGGACTCACTGAACCATCACTAGTTTGTCATTAAAAGGGAGGAGGGCATAAATGGTCCTAGAAGAATGCACACAAACCCTGGTATGAATAACAAAGCAAGTGCCAGAGTAGCATGGATGATAGGAAAGGAGAATTTTAGGAATCTGAACCATGCAAAGATGCTTGCTGGTGTTCCTGGGTCAGTGGCTTGGAACCACAGCAGCCAGGAGCTCCTGGAAGGTTTGCTGAGGGCTCCAGGTGGGAGGAGTGGAATTGGAACTGCAGCAAGTTCCTGACTGAGACTCACAGTCCACATACCACACCCTTCTAGCTTGAGGAAGTGTAGTAGAAGGGATATATAAATGTAATGTGCCATATATAAATAGGAATATTACTTTGCCAGTCTCTTTCTGTGTTATATGCTCAGTGGCAGCACCTATAAGTCATCAGTTCTGTTATCTGTAAGTACAGGATAGGGCCAGTTTTGTTTTAAAAATCAGTTCATCATGCTAATTTCAAACCTCAGTGCTGTAATATTGACTTTCTTTTTATTACATAATCCTTTGCCTTTGGGAAAGGAGTATAGAAGGTGTTTAAGTTGTCATCAACAACTAATGCTATAAAATATATTTCTTTTTTACCAACATGATTGTATCATATCGTAGCTGAAAAAACAGAGATATGAATAAATATGGTTGGCATATTGGCCTCAGAATTACAAATTGTTTTTTCAGTGCTACACTCATGCAGATTTAGTTTTAAAGTATGGCAAGATAACTTCTGATAGCAGAGATTCCATCTGGAGTAAAACAATAGCAATGTTAGTTGTAATAATGCTGCACTGGTGGTGGAGCCTTGTTGATAAATAGTGTACCACAAATACTGCATCCCAAACACTGCCACCTGTATTCCTGATCCAAAATCCCAGCAAAGTGAAGATCCTCCTGCCCATTTTGCAGCTGGGGAAGGTGAGGCACAGTGACTAGCCTGAGCAAGTTGCAGGGCTGGGGAGAGCAGAGTGTGGCTGTGATCCCAGCAGGAACTGTGTCCTGCCATGCCAACCCTGGGCTGGGCAGAGCAGCTGCTGCCATGCAGAGACTCTGGGGAGGATTGGGAAGCTCCCATTGCAATGAGGTGTTCTGATCCCTTGAAAAAACTCAGTGTTTTGGAGTGCTGCTGCTCTCTCGAGATGCCTGTGCAGTGCTTTCTGCACGAAGTTGTCCCTGTCCCCTTTGTGACACCAACCTCCACCGTATTTACAGTCCAAACAACCTGAGTGCAAACGAGGAAGGAAAACAAGCAGGCAGCTGCTTTCCATTGAGTTCATGGGTTTCTCCTGGATGCTTTGCAAGAGTTTTGTTTAGCCCAGCTCCGCTTTCTGCCCGCAGTGATGTGAACAAGCAGAGGAGCCACGGCCTCTCTGGTGTCAGTGCAGGTGGCCCAGCTGTGGTCACACAACAGCAGCAGCTCAGGTGGGAGGGTTTGAGATGTGACCTGGGGCTACAAAACCACAGCACAGCCTCGGTGATGTCCTTTGGTTTGTTATTCTGCTCTTTGTTCTCAAGGGCCTGCAACAAGCCCTACAGAATAAAAAGGGCCTGTTTGCTGTGTTCGGGATTTTAGGGTATCTTTTTGAACAAATTGTTGCAAATCAGCTGCTAAAAATGTGTCTGCCATTTCTTTAAAAGGGTATTTCCTGTAAAATCAGCTGGGATTGTCACTCTGCTCTCTTCTCATCTGCACTAACCCAGCACTTTGGTACAAGAAGTATGGCCATTTCTTCCTTGTTCTTTTCTCAGCTAAAACATATCCAGAAAGACTGCTGGTTTCCTTCAGTCAGAGGGAAGTCTAATTAAAAACCATATTTATTATGATGGCAGGACCAGCCTACCCCTCAAACATTCATCTTTCCTTTTAACAGTAAAAATAAAAAGGAGATAGTGTTGAACCAATGTGTTGCAGGGACTCCACACACACTGAGGAGCAACTGCAGCTTTTTTTTATCTTCAGCTGATCCAAATTTTTCTGCAGAGCCTGATTTTTGGCAGAGTGATTAAAAACATTTTTGATCAAGCCTGGGAAGGCAGCAAATTTGTTCACAGCACACACATAAATAATGCCATGTCTGAAGGTCTAAAAAATATCTATAAAACATATGTCAGCAAGAAATAGCATTTCCAAGGCAGCTCTGCTCTCAACTTTTCCGTTGGAATTTTGAAACAGAGATTATTAGTGTGAATTTTTAAATAATCATGGAGGTTTTAGAACAACATGTGCTTGGTGATTCTTTTCCTGTTTGCAAAATGTTTTTTTTCTTTTAAGTGAATAATTAACAAATTTCTTACTCTATTTTTTTTTGTCACATCAACTTAATATAGAGAGATATATCTTAATGTATTTAAAGTTGTTCATAGACGTCTTGGCACAACAGATTTTTCCTTCTCTCTTTGTCAACACAAGAATCAGTTCTTTGCTGGCTGGTTGGATTTTTCATTAACGAATTTCAAAACACACAGTGCTTTGCTTAATTACAGAGCGTCTATTTTCAGCTTCCTCATCAGAAGGTAGATGTAACTGTGTAACATGCAGATTGAATTCCAGGTATTTCAGCCAATTATGCTGTTCAAGGACTACTCTTGCGAGCTTCTAAGTGGTTCTGTTGCATTAATTTTCCATGCCCTTTTACAGCAGTAAAGATTATCAGCTTGTTTACTGCTAATAAGTAACAACCACGAAAGGCCAAATTAAAAGCAGTTTTGTAACTTAAAGAGACATATCTCCAGTTGATCCTCTATTTTCCATTACCTTCAACATTCACAGTGTTAGTTTTGGATTTGTGTTTTCAGATTTTTCTTATCTCCATGGGCTGAGCTGGGGCAGAGGTGGCAAGAGGCAGATGAGGACAGCAGGAGCAGGGATTGCCTTTTTCCACAGCAAGTGCTGGATGAATATGTGTGTGAAGCTTCAGCTTGAAACCAATTATGCCTCAGCTCTTCTCTGGTGGGAATCGAGTTAATAATAATCTCTCATTGTCTTCCTGTCCTCCTTCTGCTATTGTCTGTGCTGCAATCCAAAGGAGCACTGGTTTTAGCTATTTAGCATTTCTGCGATAACTGCAGCCACAGATGCAAAGTATTCCCCTTAAAGTGGTATTCTTCAGAGTGAAACATGATGTTGATGCCTCAGCTAGCTGTAGGTGAACTCAAAGTTTGCATTTTTTAGCCAAAAAAAGTTTTCTTGCATGCTTTTTCTGTCTGAGAGAACCACAAAACAAAAATGCCTGTCTTTTAAATTCTCAGCCCCACATTTCCTGACTGACCCAGTATGAACCACTGCTGCTCTGCACACATTATTTCCTCTCTTTGAAAAACAAAAGAAAAAAACAGCCACAGTCTGGCAATACCTTGCATTTCCATTGACCTTATGTCTCATCTTTTGGGGGTAGCAAGCTGCTCTTGACATGAAGGGAGCTAAAAGCAGAGCAGGGCAGAGGCAGATATGGGGTTGGAGACATCACCTCCTCCAGCCCTGCCCTTTCTGGTTCTGCTGACTGATCTCCTCCCTGACATCAAAGCACCTCACCAGTGTCCACTGTCGTGGGAGGCTGGAAATATTTTGTTATATTCTTTCTGCTGTATCAAGGATATTTTTTGCTGCCTTTTTTGTCTGGCAATTTTCTTAGCAAAACCTCCTGCTGCAGCACTGCTGCTATCGCACTGCCCGCTGCTAAACCTGGCTGTTGTCACGCTGCAAAAATCATCAAAAAGCACCTTTAGCTCTTGTCTTTGCTGTGTAACTGAGGGTTTCCTGCCACAGCAGTGGCCAAGGTCTTCTCAGCCCACTGAAGATGTCTGTCACCAAGTCAGCATCTCTGTGTGTTCCCTCCATCTGTGCTGCCAGACCAGGGGAAAGCTGCTGACTGGCATGCACTGGGAACAGGATTTTCTTTCTCTTCTTTAGAGGTCCTATAAGGAGCTTCTTCTCCAGTTATATTTCTGCATGGCTTTTTATTTTTAGTTTTCTGTATTTTCTTTTGCGTCAAAGAGTGTCATGTTTTGTTTTGTTTTCATAAAATGTCTCAAAAATGAACTCTGTTTTGCCATATTCAAACTCGGCTTTGATATAAATATTTGTATTGCGTTTCAATCAGTTAAAATCGTATTGATTTCGAAATAGATTTATCTACAGATCTCATTATAAATTCTGATTATTATTTGCATATAAATCAATTCAAAACCTGTATTATTCATCTTCAACATATTTGCTATTTTTAAAATAAAAAAATGACTGTCAATTATCAGTTGTTAACAAAGTGAACCTGCTCCTAGTCTATTTCCTTCAGGGTAACAAACCAAGAGTTCTTTTCTGGTCTAGCTTTTAAATCCTAAGTTCCATACTTAAACGATTTTTTCCTGACAGCACGTGGGTAAACACAAGCTGAATATTTGCATATATATTATAAATGCGTATCTCAAAACAGATGTGAATTTTTTCAATTCTCAGGGTTTTGATTTTTTTCCCTAAGAATTAAATATATTTGACATTTTCCTAAAAGCTCAATGAGCAGAGTCGCTGAGACTCTTTTTTTCGTGTTTGTAAAAAAAGTAATTTATAAACCCCTTGGATGCAGAAAAAACTTAGAAAGAAAAAGCATTCCAAAAGGTTAGAAACCAGAAGGCAAATAATGTGAAATTTGCCTAAGACAATCAGAAACTGTTAGAATTGCTGATCTCAGGTGGGGGCATCGTTAACACATTGCCATGCTGCAAGTGAGTGTGAAAAGGGCTCAGCCCAACCGGGGGCTGTAAGAGGGGAGAGTTCTGCTGGCTGGGAGGGATATGGTTCAGAATTAGTGTTACACTTCTTTCTTAGAACTTTTTTTGCTTTTATTTTTTCCCCTCACTGCTAGCAGCAGCCGTAACACAACCTGTCCTTGCAAAGAAGTGTGACATCAAATGTGACAACTTTTTTTTTCTTTTAAATTTTAAATTAGCTAAAAGGCCCAGGCTGTTGAGAACTTGATTAGAGATTTTGTATGCTTAAGGGGTCTTAACAGTGTGCTTTTACCCAGGTGGAGTCAGAGTACAAAGAGGAAGAAACCTCGGTTTGACACTGCCTCACTAATCTCAGCAGTGTATCGCTCATTATTCTGCACGGGATTAAAGGTAAGCTCTGTACTGCTGCCTTTGAGGCTCAGCAGGGCAGTTATCCTTTGCAAAAATGGGGTTAAATAATTCCCCATGTGTGGCAGAAAGGTTCTGGAGAGAACACAGTTGGGTTTAAATTACCTGGCAAAGCCTTTAGTGTGGCAGCCTTTGTCTTCTCTCCTGTAAAATATTCTGTAGCTTAGTTTAGTTCCCGGATAAAAGGACTTTCTTAATCATAAAGGAAATTTTAAAAGCTTTTTTTTTTTTTTTTTGAAAGAGAGAGTGGTATTTGAAAATTATTAGTCCAGTCCAAGAAGAAAAGAGGAAACGGTTTTTGTATGTGTGTGTGACACTTTTACAAGCACACACAAGTCCTGGATGCCCAGCTAAAGTTAACCAAGAGATTTTAAATTGGAGATCAGGCCAAATAAGCACTTTTAAATTCACTTTGCTGGGTTCTTTATTCTAGACATTGTCCCCTGTTAAATGAAGAGCATGTTAGAAATTTTCCATGGAAAGAAAGTTGGTTGTTTTTTGTTGTTTTTTCTCTGTAGAATTCAAATCTTGTGTCTATTTTTAAAGTATTTCATAGCGTGTCTAAGTTCAGATTTTCAGTCAAATGTTAGCGATCGAGAGGTGTTGTAGCTAGTGTTTACAAACATATTGTGTAGTTTCTGAATTTTGCACAAATACAATCTGTTTGGAGATGTGAAAGGATTATTTTTTAATGTAATAAGCGAAACAATGGGATTCTACCTATATTCATTTTTATACACCCACACACACATATGTATTTGAGATCAGGAGCCATATGGGGTTGTTGATATCTGCCTGCATTTCTGAAAAATGGTCCTTTGCTCTTCTAAGCTGAGGCTCTTCTGGAGCTACAAAGGTAAATTTGCTCCCCATGATACTCAGAAGTCTCTTAGCAAAAATCACGATTGTAGATCACCCCATACCAGCTCCCACCTTGATCTGTTGGCAAACAGGATCTCTAACACTGCATGCTGAAAAGATGCTTATCACAAAGAGTGGAACAGAAGGTTTTGACCCTTTAACATGACTCACTCAGTTATGACTACAGTGCAGAAAGATAACAGCAGTTGCAGGAGTGATTTGCATTCTATACAAATATGCTGATCCTGGAGATATAACCAGATGGATGCTTTTCCAAGGCACAGGCATCTGGAAGGCGTATCCCTGTAGAGCCTCTCTCATTCTATCCCTGTTCAGAAATTATCACTCAAGGATATCATTAATTTTTCAATCATATTTTGATTTTAGCGACATTTTGACACATATTTTTACATTACTACATGCTTATCTGCATTAGGACCAGTGTGCTCTCACCATCCCCAGAGAATTCTTGTGCTTTGATTAACTGGAGGGCTCTTCTAAACTTTTCTGATGTAGCATGTGTCAGATTAAAGCTGATCTATGCATGAGTGAGCACAGATGCAAGGAACTTCTCCTCCCTTCCTGTGTGCCCTGAGGGAAGGCCTTGCACAATAATAAATCCCTGCAATCAGCCATGTAGAAAGTAGAGAAAAACCTGGCCTATCTCAGTTTTATGATCCCAGAAAAGCTTCTACTAGCAGTAGCAAGATCGATGCTAAGAAGAGTTCAGCAGAATGGGAGGAAAAAGGAAAATGCCCATGGAGAGGAGCCTTGGTGGTGCTCTGCTCACACTGAACCCTCCCTGGGACGAGCTCAGCCCTGCTCCTTGTGCCCAGCCTGCCTGAAGATCCCTTTCCTAAACCTCTCTGGGCTCACAGGGATAATGAGTGAGAGCAGGAGGCTGAAGCAGATGGTAACAGAGCCTTTTCTCTCCCCAACTCACCCGTGGTGCTACTCTGCAGTGGGAAAGAATTGAAAGGCTGAAAGTTACCTAGGGGGGAGAAATGGACTGTTTTTTGCTGAGTTACAACTCGCTTAATTCGAAACTATTGTCAAATGCTGTTTTTTTTCCAGTCCTTCCCACTCAAAGGCACATTATTTTTATGGAATATTTTAATGTAATTGGCTTAAAAAGCACAGGAGAAAATTTTCTCTGGTTCCCTGCAGAGTCTTCTGCAGTTTTCCTTTTTTGCTGAAGCCTTGTAACATCGGTGTCAACTCACTGTTGATAATAGTGGTAATGAGCTGCTGGCCTTTTATCACTGTGGATGTAGTGACTGTAATATTTAACTCTTCATCTGAAGGTGGGATTGCAAGCCCTTTAAACATATTGGTATTTTCTGTGGTCAAAGCTGGTTCAAGATGCTGAGTAAATAACTTGTTAGTCTATGTCTAAAAAATGCACTTTGACATTTATTTCAAATATTTTCACATGTATTTTTAAAAGGTTTTTATTGAGCATCCCAAACCACACAGCAGAGTTTTCACTTGACTGAAACTTTTGAAAGTATAATTCTGATAAATGAAAAGGTTTCTCCTGGCACAACGAGCTTTGCTATGAGGAAATGCCATTCCAAAGTCAGGACATAAGGATAAAACCTGGAAGCACTGTTCTGCCCAAGGCCTGTAACTGCTGTGAGATCTTTGGCAAACCTCCTCACCCTCTGGGCCTGATGCCTTTGAAAATGTGATAGAATGATTTCCATTATTTTTTTGGTTTTTTTTGTTTAGACATCTACAAATGCAAATTGTTACAGAAATTGTAAGGGACAGCACTGTATTTTGTGTATGAGGCCAGTGGCAGTAACTCCACAAAAGATTTTTAAAATGCAGATCTTGCAAATAACAAGAGGCAGGGTGGCTGAACTGAGGAGTAGCTCAGCTTTTGAGGACTCAGACAAACATTTCAGCAGGCACCAGGCCAGCCACTTACAAGTACAACCTCCCTTCCTTCATGTCAGCTTTCCTGCTAGTGACCTTAGTAGTTTACTTCAAGTCAATATTTACTTTAAATATTATGATTAAGTGACAATAATTTACCAAGATTAAAATGCAACTCTGATAAGAATTGAGCCAAGTACACACTAGAACACTTTCTACAAGAGATTCTCTTCAAGGAGCCTGAGCTGTGTTATGCTGAGAAAATGTGCTGGGAGTGTTGACCTGTCAAGCTGTGATGGTGTTGAAGGTGGATCTGTAAAATTCACTACTTGAATTGTGCTGCTACAGCTGGACATTGCCCTCAAAGGTCAGTTTCCTGCTACAAAGGCCCTTTGAGCCACTAAAGATGATCACTAAAACCTGATCAAGGCTTCCCAGAGTAGCTGAAGCTATTGCCATGGGGAGCTGGGGTGGCACAGGACTCTGCCAGTGACAACAGGCACATCCTTCCCCTCTTCCCTCAGGGCTGCAGCAGTTGTTGCTGCCTCAGCTCTAAGAATGTGAGTTCTCTTGACAGGTTTAAAATCAGCTTGAGTCCTGCAGATGAAAACTTCATAAAGGCAAACCTTGAAAATTAAATTTTCTTTATGAAACATCTGGTTATAGTTTTGCAGCTCTAACCAGAAAATCTACCTGAGCTAACATACATCCTGCTAAGGAGTGCAGAGGCTGTGGTGGTTAGTAAATCCTTTGGCTACAAAATGTCTGTGACAGTCTAAAATATTTGTTCCTCCTGCCTAATCACTCTTTAACATTTCTTAAAACTGATGGGGTAAAGGTTTTCAACTTCTGTCTTCTGTACAAAAGGTGTTTTTTTCTCTGTATCTCCTGTGAGGAAGTGGCACCAGTTTTGTGACCATTATTTATGATATCCACGAGGCTGCCTAGCCAGTCCTGTGCTTCTCTTTCATGCCTTGCTTTATTCTTCAGGGGAAGCAATCAACACTTCATTACCAAATATAAGACAGGGTTGAACTTTTCAATGCTGTAATTAAGAGAGTGTCAGCATGAACACTATAAATTCCTTTTCTGAGGGATTTATGACCAAAATGTAAAATTATACTCTAGATGAAAAACTTGCCTTTCAGATCTTATACTATAAATTGTGATATTTTAACAACTCAAGGGGTATTTATTTTTTTTAAGAAGGAAGTTAAAATGAAAAGAAAAAAGAATAAAGGAAGGAAGATTTTATTCTAGTTGTTAACCTTCTTCTTTTTAAACACACAGGCTTTGCGGGGGCAGATTCTTCAACTCAGAGACCTAATTTTCCCCCACCTGTCCTCAGCATATATTTTCCTCAGAGAAAAAAGCTCTACAGTTTTTTTTTTTTCCTACAAAAAAGGACTGTAGATGTCACCTGGTGGTTATCTGTGACTATGAATTCCATAATTCTTACAGGTAATTATGTTGTCTGCCTGGAAGTTCTCACTTTTGAGGTTTGGTTGTTGGATGGCAGAGCTGCTGATTCTGATAATAAATCTGTTGGGATTGTGAGGAAGTCTAAGTACTCTTATTTCAGGTCTAGTGAATGTGCTGAGTAACAGCTGGTGTTTCTAAGAGTTACTCTTTTATTGGTTTGGTTTTAAGGATTGCTTACTCCATCTGAGATTTTGTTACATCCAGCAATTTCCAGGATTCACTGTTATGATCCCCACTGCAGCTATGACTCTCTTCAAGATACATATTTTCTCTGGCTATATAGCAACTCTTCAGCTTTAAGAGCATTTTCTCAGGTAAGTCTAAAAAATGTTGGAATGGGTAGGTTTTATTTGTCCTTCCAAAACACCAATGAGGCACAACCACAAGTATGTCCAGACCAAAGTTTTCCTTTGCAGCAGTGTTTTAACTGCTGCAGCACAGCTCTAAATACCATCAAGATGAGCAGCTCTGTGCCTGTGTGGCTTCTGGGCTGTTCAAGGGTGGTTCCTGTGCTGAAGCTGTGCCATATGACTGGTGAGGAGACTGTTGGTACCTGGCCAAGTGAAGCAGAACCAGGAGGGGCTGCTGGGGCTGCTATTTGCTGAAACTTGGATTCCCTCTCTTGGAAGACTCCTGCATCTGACATTAAGTGAATACTGCCATCTCCTGCTTGTAAAATGCCCAGGATCACCTGCACCCTTCAGCTCTCTGAGGTGTGAATGGATGTTTGGGTATCAGTATCTGCAGCTGAGGAAATTGGCTGCTTGGCTCTTGCTTCTTGCCACTGTTCACATAATTTCAAAGGCAGCTTCAATACGAAACATCGAAGACTTTAAAGATGAAGACTAAAAATAATGTATGGCAGAGACATCATGGTGTGATTAATAATTATTCTGCTATTCTTATTAATTTACTACCATGGCTCCTGCTAGATGTTGTTATGGGAATTTGTAGTGGAGTCACACTTTATAAACAGACTTCTGGAAAAATGTGAAAAGTCTTCACAGAATAGCAAACAGTGATAAGATTGCCATGATAATTTTTTTGTTTTGCATTTAAAATGAACCACACCTTTCCCAGGTATTGGCTTTCAGACTTTTCTTCCTTTTGTGGTGGCATATTTTGAATGTGTTCTTCAGTTCTTTTCTGATAGGTCATATTTGTTTGAAACCCTTTGGTACTTTTGAGTGTGATAAAGGCTTGTTAGTTTGCTTTTGGGAAGAGTTTCCCAAATTGCTCCTAGAGAAGAGCTGGACACAATTGATGTTTTCTTCTCCTCTTGTGTAGCTAGGAAGTATTTTTGGTGGCATTTGGTACAGAACCTCATTGCAGGTATCATTTTGTTTCAGTAGTTTCTGCATATATAGGAAAGTATAAATTAATGTTTGATTACTGTTAAATTATTTATAATGTTGACTGAAATTATGGAAAACTATTTTTCCTCTCAATAGAGTAGATTAATCTGTTAAAAGACCTGTGCTTTTCACTTTGTTGTGCCAGCCACCAGTACTGGAAGGAGGGGAGATGAAGAATTACTTCTGTGAAACTTAAGGTCTGTGTTTGGGAATTAGCATTTGGAATACAGGACCTGCCATTGTAACATGGCACAGCCCTTGCAGAAACGGCCAAGATCTTCCCTGGAAATGCTGTGGTGGGCACTTATTTTGGTGTCTGCTGAACTGGCATGACTTGTTCCCTGTGATCACCTTGTCATCCTGCCTATGGGGGTAGGAGTTTTCCCCAGATTTATCAAATTGGTCTCGGGCAAGACCAATACATTAAGTTGAATGGTTGAACCACAGCTTGACCTGCAAGCAGGATGTCTTCCTACCACTATTCTTCTGAATCCCAATCTGGGAAATACTTTTAGCATTGCCACTCTGAAACTGACGTGTGACACAACTGTAGTGAATCACTTTGTGTCAAAAACTTGACAAGATAATTCCAGCGACAGTGAAGCCGTACTGCCTTTTCTTAAGGCTCAACCACCCTTCTCAGACGGGCAGAACATCAGCTCGGAGCGGCGGGACAGCCCGCCCTGGCAGGGGGACACCGCGCCTCGGGGGCCGGCTGCGGGCACGGGGCCCTGGGGGGACAGGGGCTCGCCTCGACAGCAGCCCCGGCACGGGGCGAGGAATCCCGAGGGATCCCGGCCCCGCTCCGGCGCTGAGGGCAGGGCCGGTGCCCCGGGGCTGAGGGCAGGGCCGGTGCCCCGGGGCTGAGGGCAGCCCGCGCCACGGGCGCCCGGGGTGGCCGCGGGGTCAGGCCGGGTGGCGCCGCCCCTTCCCGGTGACGGCAGAAGCGGAGCCCCGAGAGGCGCCGCGGGAGCAGCGGGACGGCAGCGCCGGCACTGCCCCTGCCCCGCCGCCGCACGGAGCCCCCGCCGCCGCCGCGCAGGTGAGGGCGGCCCGGCGGAGCAGCAGCAGCAGCAGCAGGTGCCGCGGGGCTGGGGCGGGGCGGCCCCGGCGGGAGGGAGGCTCCGGGGAGGGCAGGCGGGCGATGCGCGGGGTCCGTACAGCGGAGGGTGAGCGACGGTCGTGCCAGAGCGCGGCGGGCACTTGGGCTGGAGCGGACAAGGGAGTCTGGGGGCTCCTTGAGGTGGCCCCGCCGCCCCGCACCTTGTGTCCGGCCGGGCCCCGCCGCAGCCCAGGCTGGCGGAGAAGAAGGAAGGAAACCTCGGCAGCGTGGCAGTGCCTGACAGCAGCCCGGCCGTGCGCGGCCCTGCCCGGGCTCAGGGCCCGGCTTGCCCCGGCAGGTGGGCACCGTCGTGCGGCGGTTCCGCTCCCCTGCTCGTCCTGCAGGGCTCTGCGGGCAGCAGCTGCATCGCAAGGGCCGTGCATCGATTGTTATTAATTATTACTGCTGTGGTTCTGCGCTGGTGTCACTGGTGCGGATCCATCCGGCGAGGTGATGTCCCCAATCCAAAGGCACAGCTCCGGGACGAGGATGCAACAAACTTTTTGCAATGCCCAGAGCACATGGGAAAATTTAGAAATTGACCAGAGACAAACTTTGGACTGCACTTCTTGGTTAACTTTGTGTGTCTGGAAAGCACCTGCTGTGTCATGTGGGTGAAATTATAACAGACTATGGATCCATCAGTGGTTTTCTGAGCTATTCTTTGCTAGCTGGTGTGTTTTTAGCTTGCCTTTTCTAGTTTTTCCTCTCTGTGTTATCATGAAGAGAGTTACAGGCTGTACACCAGTCTTTTGCTAAGAAAGGCTTGTTCGTTGAAGTCTGAAGTAAACAAAATAAAACTAAGTGGACAGGATAGATTAAATAGAATTTGGATTTTTTTTTTTTTAATGTCCATATTCACTTGGTTACTTGCAGTGTGTCTTTTAGACTTTTTAGTCCAGATCAGTCAGTCTTTTCAATTGAAACCTATCAGAACAGGTCTTACACAAACAGTAATAAGTGATCCAAGTTTTGCTTATGGTACAGGGCACCTTCAAACTTTAGCTCCTGTAATTCCTACAGTCAGAGGGAAAGAGTCACGTCTGTGTCCAAGCTGGAGCTTGTGGTGTGTTTTGATGATTATTAACTCACTTGCTGAGTCCTCTAAGTGGTGCTGGATCTTTTCAACTGAGGCTTAAGTAACTTTTCAGCAGAGGATCAGTGATGCTTCTGTTACACACAGCATCTTGTAGTTCACACTCTGCTGGGTTGGAGGCATGCAGGTAATGGGCTGATGGAGGTCATCACAGAATTCTGCTGCATGAATGGGTAGAAAGATTGTTAATTCAAGTTGTTGTGCAGTGATGGGTGTCAGGAAGGCTGGGGGGCACCTGTGTAAGACAATTCCTGATGTTTGAAGGTCTTATCCAAGGACTTTGTTCGTTCTTTTACTATTAGGCAGCTTTCTGTGATGTTACTCTTAAAGTGGAACAGGTAGCCAGAACAGTCTAGGAGTGGTTAGTTAGGCTGATCAAATATTGCAATATTCTTTCCACCTTAAGTCAAAAACTTGGCTCATGACTTAGGAGTTAAGTTAGATTAAATCCACTGTTCTCTCTGGTTTCGGGAGAAAGAGCTCCTTTAAAAGGGGAAGTACAGTATATTATATTCAACAGAAACTGCTTAAGAAGCCACCTCTGAGAGGCAGTTCCTTTGTACTAAGGGAGTTATCTCTCAAAAAACCTACTGCATTGCCCTTTATTAAACAGCTGTACTTAGAAACTTCTTGTCTTGTTTTCCTACATCATATTTCATTTAACAGCCATACCTTGTACTGTAAAAGGCAGAGCTGATGTGTTTTTATCACCTCTTGAAAAACTATACTCATTTAAAAGTTCAGTTTTTTGTTATTCAGTGTGGTGTTGCACAAATGCTTAATCCTTGTCCCAGATCACAGCTTATTTGTTTTATTCTGATTCTTAATGAAAAGAGCAAAGTGAGAAGACTGGGTTTCTATTTTTTTAATTAGAAAACAGATGTTGTTCAAAGATTTTAATTTAATTGTTTATATTTCCCTCCTTTCGTTTCTTATTTTAACAAATCATTGTAGCAAGATGACCATGGCTGTCTGTTTAGGTGCAGGCTTGTCATAATTTAAATGATTATCTGATTATTTTCAGGTAGTCTAAGAGGACCCGTTACATTATGGATAAAAGAAAATAATAAATTTTTGCTTACAGTACTTCAAAGTTGTTCACTCCCTCCCAGCTGTAGAATTGGGATACATAAATTTTTTCAGTGGTACAAGGAAAGAATACTCCATTTTTTTTATTACTGTAACAAGGCAATATGAAACACTAAATGATGTCTATGTTTTGCAAACCATGTGCTCTACATCCTGCTGTAGAGCACTTCAAGCACACGATTGGCAATGTAGAGGTAAGAAGGGACTCTTGTGGCTTCTCTGTTAACTTGCAAAAGAAAAAAAAAAAGTGTTTATTGAAGTGGTAGAATTCCAAATTCCAAAAGGGATTGGAAAGATTGCACGGGGCAGCTTCAGAGTGAGGGAGATGGCTCCTGAAGCAGCTGAGACAGCGGTGAGAGGCAATCGGGTGCTGGTGATGAGAGGGAGCAGCAAAGGGCACTCAGGAGACAGCGGGTGAGGGGGCGAGGGCTGGCAGAAGTCTCGAAGGGGAAGCGAGAAGTGCCACGGTCGAATTAGCCATGAACACGGAAACTGAAACTGCTTGTGATGGAGAGCAGTGGCCTGAACAGAGAGGAAGAGAAGCAGAGGGGAGCCGTGGCTGGTGCTGCGTGCACAGAGCTGCTTCCAACCTGTCCTGCTCGGGGATCGGGCTCAGGGGATGGCTGGAGCTGTGTGACAGCAACCCCTGCGGCTTGTGTGACAGTGCCGCTCGTTCATGGGTGCCGGAGCAGCTTGCAGACCATCCTGTTGGTAAATAATCTCACTGAGGAGTGATCAGGATTGTAATGAGCTGTTCGGTGCAGTGACGTGGGAGACCAGAGATCTGCTCTGTACACATCTCCCTTTTGGCTGCTCTGTGCCAAGATGTGTCCCAAGTGTATGCACACAAATGTCTGCCACCAACATGTGGGGAAGAAAAGACAGACTGTGTAGGAGAAACAGAGCCATGAAGTTTTAAAAGTGCAAAAACCGATGTTTAGACGTTGCCAGCACTTCGTGTTTGTATTACTCATGTTTTCCCTTCGCTCCAGTTCTCAAAAGGACAGTTACCTGCTTTACATTCTCATGAGGTCTCATCTAATTCTAACAGAGTGCAAGAATTGACACAAGCTGATGCTGCTGGACCTGCCATTTGTGAGGCTGTTTGTACCTCCTTGCAGGATAAACCAGCAAGAGTTAATGTTGGCCATGTACCTGCCTTGCATTTGCATGGGCAGGACTCTGTTAGGAATCTAACTGCATAAATATGATCTTTAAAGAAATGAAAATGCTGTTTTAAATACTGAATTTTCTCCCTTTTTGTCCTTGTATTTTCTCTCTTCAGGACACTGAAGACTATAAAAGTTTGATTAAAAAGAAAAAATGCCCAGAAAGACTATAGACTATGGAGTGATGCCTGAGTATGAGAAAAGCCAGATCAAAAGGACCTTGGAACTGGGAACTGTTATGACAATATTCAGTCTTAAGAAGAGCAGCCCAGAAAGGAGGACTATTCAGGTGATAATGGAAACCAGGCAGGTGGCATGGAGCAAGACAGCTGACAAGATTGAAGGTTTCTGTGAGTATTTGCAATGTGCACCTGAATTTGGAGTTACTAATAAATTGATGTACTTGTCAAATATTAATTTAACGAGTCTTTTATTAACATTATGAAGATTTTGGCTGAAAAAGTTTGGTAATTTGCTGAGAATATTTTGAATTGTTGTAATGTAGACAAAGAATCTTCTACAGCTCATATTTTGGGTATCTAACACTACTTAAATATGATTAACATGCTTTTATCCATAACCTTGTTCTTCAAGTTTTAGTCTTTGAATATCATGGTGTTTGTGTTCTCTGAATTGACAGATTGTTTTCCGTCATTATGTCTTATAAATTCAAGTGAGTAATTATTCTTTACCACTACTCTCAAAAAAAAAAAAAAAAAAAAAAAAAAAGAAAGAAAGAACCAACCAAATATCTTCAAATACAAGGAAACTGAATTAATTCACACTTTGGTATTCTTGGGCAATTTGCTGTCTGAAGATGGAAGTCATTATTTAGGACCATTGTTGCATTATTGGAAAGTACCAATGGCTTGGGAAGATGAAGGTGTGAGACACGAGGTGGTTTCAAGGCCCTGATTTGGTATTGTCTCTTTAGTTGGTATTGGAACTGACTAAACCCATTATTTATAACAAGGTCAGGAAATAGAAGGGGAATGTAAGGCTAGATAGGGCTGCAAAAACTAGAATAGAAGAATAAAGTGAGACTAATCCTCAGTTCTTACGAGCACAGCTGATGCCAGGAAAGCTCAGCCTGGGATTTCTGTGATTTGTGCAGCTCAGGGTGGTGTAATGATTTTACTCTACAGCTGCTAAATTGTCTTTGTCCTCAAGAAAGGAATTGAATAGTTCGTCTGAAATACCAGAATCATTTATTGGTCTGTTGAGGTGTGGATTTTTAGAAGGTTTTGGTTTTTTTGGTGAATACACGGTAAGTTAAAAATCCATTGGTGTGTAAGGTTGGAAAGACAGGCACTGAGAATTTACATGATTTTGGGATTGTCTGAGCAGTTTCTCTTCATGCTCCTGACTTAAAAGTATTAAATCTCTGCTACTGTTTCCATTGATTCTTATCTCATTCCTTGTGGAGACTGGACCTGCAACTGGAAATCTGATATGGTGGAAGTAAAAGAGTGGTTGTCTGGGAGGATGTTTTTATCATTGGCGGTGAAAATATGGTCATATTCAGTATTCTGGGGAAAGGCAAACAGGGCTGGACACCCAATTAACAGGTTCTCTGGATCATAATCTTTCATTGCCCCAATTTCTTATGTGACAAATGAGGGTAATTATCCTCTCTATAATGATGTGTGTGAATGCAAGTACAAGTGTATTGCTGGTACCATGCCAAAAAAGAAGTCCTGGGAGGGCATGTAGAATTCAGTTATGAGAGTAGTGCTTGAATATTGTTTAGCAAATAAAGCCTGGGGTTTACACACAGAGCAATAAGATTAAAACATAGCAGAAAATGACCACTCAGTGAGGGAAGGAGAGCTCAGAGTCCTCTGGCCAAACCAATCTCTGAGTGTGTGTTGAGGTTTTGCTGTAGCCATTTGCACAGAGGGGACAAATTTCAAGCTGAACAGACTGTGCATTCCAGATTTTGGGTCAACTTTTTCAGTCCTGTCTTGTAATCACCTTTTATCAAAGCTTTCCGTGGCTGGTGTGTGTTTGTGTAATAATAAATAATAATAAATTAATTAGTTTGCTCCGTGCATGGATTTTAATGCTTTTGAAAGAAGGTGAATATTGTAGTTTGACTCTTAAACCTGGGTGATCCTGCAGGGGAATGACTTGTTTCCAGATCCAGGCTAGAACAGGGAATATTGCTCGAGATCCATGACTTACCCAAAAGCCATCTGCCTCTCCACAAGAATTGCAGTGCTGTAGCAGTTTTTGAAATTGAGCAACACTTCAGTGACGTGTGTAACGCTGGGAACTTCAGGTCTGAAAATATGGCCTAGTCTAAAGCACAGATATGTAAAATGTTGTTTTATTGGCTTTAAAAGCAATGAATCTGCCCCAACAAGCTGTAATTTTCAGGTATTGTTCCAGAATATGATATGAACAATTGCTCCAACTCACCATGAACTATATCTGGTCTACTAGAAATGAAAGTCACTGCAGTTTTAGCTTGCTGACATTGTTTGTGCTGAAGAGGAAGGAAGTATTTTATTTAGTTAGTTATTTGTGTGTTGCTGTTGCTTCTTTTGACTGAGACTCAGGCTTTCTTTTTGCTTGAAAAGTGGAAAAATGATGGATTTGAAGCTTTGCTATTTGAGAATTGAATGGAGTAGCCTCTTGAATATGAATGTATATGCTGGTAGACTGTATTGACTTTGTGACAAATAAAACCCATGTTTTTGTTTCTTGACTTTTTTTTTAAAGTAGTTTAGGGCAGAGAATTATCATCTCAAGTATTATAATATATTCATATACTTAGGCTATACAAAATCTAATATTCATGATATGATCTTAATGGTTGCTGTTTGCATGTGTGTCAGTCCAGAACCAATTAATATTCAATATGAGTGGGAAAGTTAAGATGATTTCCTGTTCCATGTGTGCTATTTTAACTCAAGTTTGGCAACTGCTCTTTACAGAAGGCAGAAAACTCAATGTTAGCATCTGCTATGGGTTTGTGTTTCTAAATCAGAGAGTGAGGAGAGTTCTTTAACTTTGGGACACAAAAATAGGCTGCTAATAGATAGCAAAGACAGAGTCCTGTGTTGTGTTGTGAATTTTGAATGTCATAGTGCTGATTTTCTTGCTGATGGACTGTAAATGTTTGAAGAACACTCAAATTCCTCTAAGCCAGAGTTGATTATAATTATTACAATGACCTTTTCCAAGTTTGGTTAATATTGTTTTGGAAATGATTTAAGTTAAGCCTCACAATAACAAAAAGGCAGCTACTCTTATTCTGGAATAAATTGACTGGAGCAGGGGAGAGATGTAGGATTAGCTATGCTTATATAAATATTTACACAGCCCCATGGGCCCAAATGTGGCACTACTGTGTATTTTAAATTGCATTGCTCATAAAAGGCCCCTTTTGTTGAAAACCTGCCCCCATATCTGTTTAGAATAGAGTGAAAGAGTTGCTAAAATTAAGGATATTTCCTGCTCAGTGCAGATGTGTTTCTCTGGATGAGAAACTTCAGAAAACTCTTCCTAGATCCAGGCCTTTGGTGTGGTAAGAAGTGAGGATTTACAAAGGCTAGGAAATCTGGTTTAAACAATCCTTGTCTTCATTGTGTGGTTCAGATCACAGTGTCCAACTACTGGAGCTTTTACATTGACCTTTTGAGAAACTTGAGTTGCCGTATACAAAAGGAATTTCTAACAGAAAGGAACTGGGGAGAAACCTCTGTATTTTCCCCTAAATGCAAGAACACAGGTTGGTTGTGTCCTTTAGAGAAGGATATGCTATTTCAACAGTAGATCAAGAGGCACTGTATTTCTGACTGTGCACGACATAAATTTGAGGTGATGTTTTCACAGCCCAGTATTTAGCAGTTGAATTCCAAGGTTAGTCTCACTTGTGTACCCAGACAGGCATTTGAGAGGATTAACTTATTTTTGCATGAGAGAAGAAAAGTTTGGTTTCCTTGTACAGAGGGATTTGATTTGCTTGTTTAATTTGTAAGGGACCCTTTTCCTGCAGCAGTTAATCCCTGCATCCTGGGTGGGTAATTAACTGTGGGGCTGCCAGCATGGTCTGGTGCAGTGCGTTGGCTCTGATGGTTCTGCTGCGTATTTTTATTGTGTGTTTAACCTTTACAGCTGTCTGTGGGTCTGGATGGGTCACACACACCCTGGGTTCTGGGTTCTCAGAGTGTCCCTGGGGGTGTTGTGCACCCTGGCACTGCAGTGCCAGGCAGAGGGGAAGGGAGAGGTGGCCAAGGGAGGGCAGGGTTTGCCAGGACCCTGCTGAGACACGCGGCTCTGTGGCTGACACCTGGGCTTTGCTGTCTGAGAGCACATTCCAAACTCCCAAACTGTGGTACAGCATTTATGTGCACAGGAATAAATTAAGCCCCAAAGTTAGGATATTTAAGCTTTTGTAGAGCGAGCAGGTGGTGAGGTGCAAATCTCCAGGAAGCTGATCCATTATGGGTATTGCATTCTTTCTCAGATGCAAAGTGCTTTCAGGACAATTATTAAGGGAAAGCTCTGGGTGACTAGAGTTGGATTAGTCACTGGAAAATGTGTGAGTTTCTGCATATTCTTCCAAGAATCCCTTGAGTGAAGGGATGATTCACAGCCAGGAGAATTTATACTCTCAGAAATCTGTGGTGCCATCCTTGAATGTGCAAGTGTGTGATTCTCTGTAATACAAGCATGCTCATTTCAAGGAACATTCTATTTGAGGACTGAAGATGATTTCTCTGTTTTTGAATACTTAGGATTTTTTTTTTAATATGAAGAGGTGACCTGCTTTTATAAAATTATATAAACCATATTTTAATCCCTTATTTTTTAGAAAAGAAAGACAACCTTTTCGTGTTTTTTTCATGTTCTTTATTTATCGCAAAAGATTCCATAATAAAAATATCTAGTGACAATTTAGTTGTGCAAGCTCATAACAAGAAATAGGTTTAAAGCATCAGAGGGCCATAGTTAGAAAAAGTCATATATCAGCTGTGAAACTGCTCTTTCTGTATGCAGAGTGAGCGGTCAGGGTGTAGATAAGGTGGGATGAGAAATGTTAGTATTAATTTATTCTGAAAACTTTCTCAGAGGATGAAGTACCTGGACTGGGGCGTGGCAGAGATGCAGGCATCATGTCAATGTAATTGCAGAATTATGAAGCAGGGGAATAAAGGCTGTGCTTAAATTGGAGCTTTTGATGCTCGTGACACACCACAGTACAATAGCAGCCATTTCTATTTTCTGCAGCCCAGACCTTTATTAATGCAATAAGACTATCTTGTGTCTTTTTCCCATTTATAACAGAAACCCATGTTTGACAATGCATAACATGTTATTTTAGAATTAATGTGAACTGCTCTTTTCACATTGTCTCACTGCTCTAGTTTTTATGTGTGATAATATTTTTCCAGAGTTGGTAAAAAAAAAAAATGCCCATTTTAAAATAAATTTGCCGTCTCAAAGTCATTTAGCATTACCAATTTTTCATTTAAACTACAGAAGAGTGTTATCAAGTGTTAAGTTCACTTGAGATTTTCTTCCCTGCTGAACAGGGGAGATTTTACAGAATGTGTCCTCTAGAACATGATTAAAAAGCCCAGACATAGAATGAACTTGAATTTTCATGTTTCATAGGTAAAGGGAGTGTGAAAACTAAAATCAGCTGTAGTAAATTCATGTTAAAAGTAGAATTAGAACCTGTGGGAGCTGCTCTGTAAGATTGTCCTGTGCTTTCAGACTTTTTTACACTGCCAAGCAGGAATCACTAATTTCTGCCAAATGTTGCAGCTGGATATTTAATGAGCAAAGCTCATTATAGGAGCTGTGCATCTGTAATAGAGTCCTGTAGATACCAGCACCAGGTCAGGCCACATTCAGCTGACAGGGTGAGGGGAAAAGCAGGGATCTGCAGTTTAATTTAATGGTAACCTTCTGTGTGTTGCCACAGGCAGTGCTGTTCTACCTAACAAGGATTAGGGTTTTTTATCTTTGTTTTATTTTGTGAATTGTATCCAGCAGCATCTTTGCCTTGAAATTAAATTTTGATAATGTTGTTTTTAAAATCTTTGCTAAAATGACTGCCAAAGAGAGAGCACATTTTTATGCTGTGCATCCTTTTGGCTTTCAGATACATTGGGGAACTTCAAAAACTAACACCTAAGAGAGTCTTCATGCATGTGGCTCACATTCTTAAACATTGATTTTTTTTTCTATGTGTTAAACAGCTGAGTAATTTATTTAGTAGAATTGTTAATATCAATGTAAATTTCTTCTGTGGTGGAAAGCTTTTTTTCCCTCCCATTGGAGAAGATGGTATAAATATTTACAGATCTCTCCCTGTCTGGGAGAAGTGATGAGCATCTATATATTCTGGTGAGGAGTATGAAATGAGTGCTTAATTTGGCTTGAATACTGGACTTGATCTTGCTGATTTCTAGTAGGGACCTTTGTTTTCCTTACTGCTAGCAGAATTTTTGTCTGAATTTCCTTACTGTTTCAGACTTAAAGTAATAAATAAACTTAACTCAGATTGAAAACCCCGAGTCTCTATTTTGTCATTGGTTTTCTGTATTCTGCATACTGCTAAAGAACAATATGGCATTGCAAAGTGAATTCACTACTTGCTCTTTTTGGAGTAGCTTCACAAAGGAGCATTCAAATTTACCTTTTTTTGGTGTGTTTTGAAATGGCTGTATTTCAGTTGTTAGCCAGGGGATCTTTGTGTAAGTCTTCAGCTGAGTACATGGAGCTTGGTTTCTGTGGTCAAATGAAAAAATGAACATGTGTAGCCTCTAGCTCCTTTCAAATAATGTCTTCCCTTTAGCAGCTCAGTTCTGCAATGTCTGATGCTAACTTACAACGACCAGACTTCCTGTCATGGCCAGCCAGCAAAACAGGGATGGAATGAACTGCACAGACCTCAGCACCCCTGAGCTGGTTGATTGAAGTCAGTGTGAGATGTAGGTACTCCATCCTTTTCCCAGTCAGGTTTATATACCAACATTTTTGTTTTGTTTTGTTGGATGGAGCAGAATGTAAACTTTTATGAGCACATATATAGATTTTACTCTATTCTTATGTCATTTTGTGGAGATGCCCTTTAATTTTTAATATGAAAACGGTAGCCAGGTGTACAGTCCCTTGAATTCAGAGCTCAGACTGGGAAGCACTGTAACGTGATGCTGTACTGTGAGAAGTTATGAATTTAGCAGTAATTTGTTGTTACTGTACATGCCAGCTCTGTGTGACCTGATTACGTAAAACGCTGTGGGTTTAAAAGGTGCACTTCTCTAAACCTGATGTCAGTCACTCAGCTAAATCCCCAGAGGACCCCTGGAAAGGTACTCATGGGTGCTTTCTCAAGGTGCACCACACTGTCTCTCAGGTTTCATCCTTGTAATTGTGTTTTCAGAAGTTTTGTGGCTGATCTCTAATGACTTCCTTGGGCTGCTGAATGTCTCAGTAAACTTCTCTGTTTATATGAGCTGAATTACTGTCCCTGCCACATCTGGGCTGCCATGCTGCAGGACATTTCTGCTTTCTTGTGACTTTGTCCTCCAAGAGAAGCCTCACCTTGTTCCCTCTAGAGTCACAGAGAATTTGTGTTTCATTGCTGCTCTGAAAAAAAAGAGGCTGTTAAAACACACCTTGGGTAGTTAATATTTAATTCTGCAGAAGTGAGAGCAGAGCCATTGTCCTCACTAACCACCATGAAGTACATTTGCAAAAGGCTACTAAAGGCTTTCTTCATTCACTGGGCACTCATTTGCACACAGCCTCTGTTGCAGTGGGCAGTTTCTCACTTTCTAAAATGAAATCTACTTTGGAATATTTTGTAATGCAAATTTTTGGAAAAAAATATCTGGTTCTGAGTGCAGAATATTACTATACATATATACACATGAAAATGCAATTGTATTCATAGAGAGAATGGCCAGCTCATGTCTTGGTGCACACACCTTGGGTGATGAGAGTCTCTTATTTTCTTCTTCAAAACATTACCAGTAGTTTCCCTTAAGTCTTCTTGGGACTTACTGAAATAACGCTCACAGCACGATATCTGACTCTGTAAGCCTACTCTGACACTCTCTGTAGGCTTTTCCTTCTCCTTCTGTACATGACTGAGTTTTGAGCTGAGCACCATTTGTGGCCACAGACACTGAAGGACTCCTGGGGAATCTGGGCTTTTTAATCAGGAATGTTATCTTACAGAACTCTGTAGTCCTTAATGGCAGATTCAGGTAAACTTACACTGTTAATGTAGACTTTTCTATCAAGGGTACCTTGATGGGTTGACAACCTCTAAGGTTTTTTGACCCATGCATTTACATGCAAACAGCCTGATGGTCCAGGCTAACATTATCTGACTTGACCAAAGGTGTTCTTGCAAATTTGCCTTCCTCCAGTGAATTTAGATGGACATTTCCAGCCCACAGAAGGTGCTCTGCTGGTGGCAGTGGCTGTGTTTTTTTAAGCAGGGTCTGTTCCCCAACCCACCTGTCTGTTCAGGTGCTGGATGGTTCTGTTCCCACCCAGAGGTGACTGGTGGATGACCATTGTGGCAGACAGAGCCAGAACTTCTCTCTTTAAATTGCTGTGTAGCACACTGTTGTGTTTTTTTCCCAGTTCTCCTCTTGACATTAGTTTTCTACCTTTGGTTATCTTGTATTATGTCTTCCCCTCAGCTTGCACAGCACCCGCTGTAGTGAAATGCAGGTTCTGTTTTACCATCTACCTCCAAGTGTGACTGCAGGAAATGTCACAGGAATTTGTACCTGCAAGTGTGTGGCTGAACATGATTGCTGCTGGGTTATTTGAATGGAGATCAGTGGAGATGTTGAGGATCAAAAGTTTATTGTTAAGTTCATGGCAGTCAAGAGCTCTGTCAGGTGCCCTGGAAGGCACTGAGCAATTCATCTGTGCAGTATTGGGAAAGTATCAATGTAGTAGTGCAAGGATCCATTGGATTCACTGATTTGCCAAACACAGCAGCAGGAGCTGAAGTTTGGCAGCCTCAGGCTCTGAACTGCCTCAAATGCACATCCAGATCAGAGCCTGAGACAGTGTGGTAATTGAAGGTGCCTTGGAATCTGGTCTCCTTAAGAGCCTCTTGAGGGAGTTGTCAGAATCAATCCGTGACTGATGAGGCTGCTAAGGAGATCCCTTCAACCTGGGGAAATAGTCACATAAAGGGATGGATGAACTGTAAACTATTGTGGGTTTTAGAGTGGCACTAGACTTTTATAAACTGTTTGGCTGGGGACTGGCTGTGCTGGGGGAGTGCTCTCCTTGTCTTGCTGGATGTGAGTCAATTTCTCTACTTTGATTCATGTTTCCTTAGGAAATGTTTTAATCTTCTTTCACCTTTCTTGTGGAAATTGCACCTGCAAGTGTATTGGATTTGGTTTGACTGTGCAAGGTGTATCTGTCCAGGTTTGTGCTTTTTTTGGGAGTATCAGGCCCCAGGAATACGTGTCTGTGAAGCCAGGGCAGGATATGGCTCTGCAGTTTGCATGTGGGATTGAGAAGGAGGAAAGCTCCAGTACTTCAAGGCAGCACAAAGATAGTGTCTGAAGTGTTGTGCCTGCAGTTCTGGCATAGGTATGAAATTACATTTTAATTGTTCAGTGACAGATTGTGCTCTTAAAAAAGTTCACAGTAACTGCGTAACAACTACGTTGGTGCAGTTGATTTACTAATCTGAGTCTGAAACATGCTGCAGCTTTTCCTGGCCTGCTCCTTTCTTGGTATAGTTGGAATCAGCCATTCTGGAGTTACTGGGCATCCTGTGAAGGACACAGAGCTTAGTGCAAGACCAGAATTAATGCTTTGCATTCATATTTCTCTTTTTCCCTTTGATCTTCTACATTGGCTTTTCTTTCAAGAATGTAGAGTAATATATCCTAACCAACACTATGAAATGCCGTTAAAAGTCATACATGTATTTTCTATTAATTTTTTGAAACTATAATGTGCATTACATCTTTATTTCTGTAAAAATCTAAAGAATGTTTAACAAAACTTGTGTTTTGTACCTGTTTCATTTATTTTCTAAGGAAACGTAATGATATCTTGCCCAAATTTTGTAGGATATATAGAATATGTTGCCTGAAAATAATAGGGATGCTAAATTTTGAATTTAAGTTTTTTAATAAAAATATTTCTTTCTCCTCTCTTTCACTCAGTTTTGTTCTCTTGCTGAACCATTCCTCTACTTACTGAACGTTTAGCAATTAGGGTATAGTGAAACCTTTTCTGAAAAACCAGTTGGAGAAGCAATAACATGTCTGTGCCTACAGAAATCCTTGTGCCACTCTGTATGTACACATAGGTTCATGCAGGAGAAGGGGATGGTGGGGTTGAAAGGCTGTAGTGCAAGGAGAAGGACTGTAGTGAGTGTGTAACTGAGGGGAGACATTGGGTAAGTTTGTGTGTTTGTTTCAGAGGTCAGTGTGAGGTAAGAGCCCCTGGAAATGACAACAGCAATGCAGGTTGTGAAATCTCTTTTATCACTGCTTCTAGTTTGTACTTTGAGAGGGCCTATTGTTGTGTTGTTCATGTGTGTGGATTTAAAGGAGTCTGAAAGGAAAGGTATGATTCACTTTGAAGTTAAAACTTTGTTTTTCAGCAGGGATTTGTTGGGTGAAGGGAAAGAGAAGAGGTGACTGGGGTTGCCAATGATTGGAATGAGCAGCCTGGTGTGCAGTCCGTGCCATTTACTGCAGCCATGCAACCTCCTCCCCTCTCCATCTGGGTATTTCTGTCTCTGCTTTCTGATTCTTCTCTGTTGATATTAATGTAAATTCATGGTGTAAGATCAGCTTTTTTAGATGGTGACGTTTAGGATGGTAATTTGGATACATCTCTAGGGATCCACGTGAGACTCTGAATGGTAAGGAGATCAGAGTCATCATTAGGAGCTTTTGGTTCCTGGTCATTTATAGGCACAGTGTGACCTTATTTTAGAAGTTCGCATCTAAATTTAGGGGTTTTCACCAATCAGACATGCAGATCTTAGGAGATGTTTTTGTGGTTTGAGAGGGAGGCTGAGACATTGAAACCTCTACCTTGAGAATGGTGATTCTTGGAAAAAATCACGTAAGAAAGATGCTTGTATCCTATAATTAGTTCAGATTAACCTTTGAGGTCTCATTTTCACAGTGTAAGTTGTTTAATGACTGTGAGAAAGGAGTGTCTGGTCGAAGTTTGGCCTGGGATACTTTGCAGAGAATAAGAAGTTCCAAGATGAATTAATGTTTTGTTATCAGGATTTTGTTGAAACGCTTCCTTGCTTGTCTGTCCATGTTGGTATCATAGAAATGCAGCGTTACACAGGTGGAAGCTTTGCTGTTGTTCAGCTCATCTGTGTCTGGCAGCAGAGCTGCTGTTTCATTATGTTCTTAAAGGTCTTCTGTTACTGATGAGGTGCTCATTTAAAACAGGGGGTTTATATTGTGGCATTCTTAAACGCAGGGACAGAAACCCTCAGCTGTTTTCCTTGGATCTTTCTAGGTCTGATAAACACATTTTGAGAGCAGCCATGAAATGTTTTTGTTCACACTTCGTCCTGTAGCTTGTAAGTCAAGACTGTCCAGAAGTGGAAAGAGCTGTTTATTTCTCTGGTCCACAGGCAGAGCAAAACCACTTCCTCAGTTTTCTAATAAGTATCTTATCTTGAGAGCACACATATTTCTATTTCAGTGCTGTCTCCCTCCTGTTCTGCAGGCCCTGTAGCAAGGGTTTGAAAACAGGGAGCTGACTTGGGGGAGTGTGTGCTTGTGCAGGGTTCCCATTCTGCTGTGCTCCAGTGCATACCTGTGCTCTCTGGAGAGCTGAGAGGTGAAAGTGATACAACAGGTTATGTTAAATAACACAGATCGCTCTGGAGCTGGCCACAGAAAACTCACAAACATTTTAATTATTAAGCTTGATTTTCTCTTTATATTCCTACTTCAAATATCTTCCTTGAAAGTACCAGCGACTGTACTAGCTGACAAGGTTAGCTGTGTAAGATTTATGTGGATGGTTTAGGTGGGTACGGTAGAATTGTATATTTTTTTTTTATTTCTGAACAGTTTTCATGGCAATTGGGAAATTACTTGGTTACAGTTAATGCCATTTGTGAAATCACATCTTCTGTGACCCAAAGGGCCGTATATATGTACCTTGTCCATGGAAAATCAGAGAGAGTGAAGTAATAAAAATATGACATGTTATTTTTCTTCTTCTGGTCCTTTTCTACTATTGTCCGTTATTATTTATTTGTGGATTTATGGATTGAAAGCTGGCATAATTTGCATTTCTTGTCCAATACAGATCTACATTTTTACATATATAGCTATTTTCTGTGTGTTTACATACTTTGTATCCGTCCTAGCATTTCATGCTCTGCAGTTGCACTAACTGAATGTTGTTTCCTTTCAGTGGATCTGATGGAAATAAAAGAAATTCGCCCAGGAAAGAATTCAAAGGACTTTGAACGTTGCAAAGCAAGGCACAGAGAAGAACACTGCTTTACTGTTTTTTATGGAACCCAGTTTGTCCTCAACACCTTAAGTTTAGCAGGTACTTTTATCTTTTTTCTTTCTTCTTTGAGGTTACTGATTGAACAAATCTAACACATTGATGGAACAGGAATGCACAGAATACTGTGGTTTTAACTTCTGCAGTTCAGGAGTGTACCAGATGCTTAAAATCTGGAGCCAGACCTTTTACTCAGCCCTTCTTGTCTGTGACCTGCTGCACTTGGAATGTTTCACTTCCCAGTGGTGCGTCATGCAAGTGTCATTTCTGATTTTTCTAGCAAGGTAAAATAACTCCAGTAAGGTTTTCAGCACTGATGGCAGAGGTAACGTTGCCCTCTTTAAGGACAGCTGTTCAGTGTGGCCAGAATATTGTCCTAACACTTTTGGTCAGGCCAAAATGATTTTGGATGTAGTAGCCATAAACAGCTGTATCATAGAGATTTTCCTATCGCCTATGGGCAATTGCAGACTAATTTGGAAAAATGAAATTTTAGTTTGGGCTATTTGTGTGCATGTCACCTAATAATACTAACCCTCTTCTAAATAAGTACTAGGAGACCATAAATAAAATTGGAAAGTGATAAATTTAAATTAAGAGATCTTGTGAAACAAAGGGAATTTGTACCCTGTATCTATAGAAAGGGTTGGAACACTTTTTATTGCAGGAAACATTATCCAGGGTTACAAACCTAAAGATTTTGAAATGAAAGAGACCATAGATTTTACAGTAGAGGCTGAATACAATTTCTAACTAGTGGAATTTACTAAGAGATTTATTTTCTAAAAGGTTTGTAGTGGGTCCTTGGTCTAGAACCATACAGACAATTTCGTATAGATTGCAGTACTAGAATACAAGTTTTTTGCAGTCAGATGCTTTTGAACTGAAAGACTCGTCCTTTCTTAGAGGTTTTTAAATAAGTTTTACCATTGTTGACTGAAGTCTGTGAAAATTTTGAGTAAATGGCTGTGCTTACGTGCAGCTGTGCCAGGGAGTTCAGCTTGATTTCCTCTGACAGCCCCTCCAGTCCCTCCCCATGGCAGTTCTCAAACCAGGCCTCTGCCAATGCTTTGAAAACACTTGGTACCATGAGCTGTTGCTGTAATGCTGAACTGCAGAACA
Organism: Melospiza melodia melodia; assembly: GCF_035770615.1. Taxonomy (NCBI): domain Eukaryota; kingdom Metazoa; phylum Chordata; class Aves; order Passeriformes; family Passerellidae; genus Melospiza; species Melospiza melodia. The sequence continues at coordinate 18,447,755 of NC_086206.1, forward strand.
ACATGACATAACTTTCAGTTCAGGGGAAATCCTTTTCCTTGCTGAAGGGCTTTGTGGTGGTTCCTTAAAACAATATAAAAGAATTGTTCCTTGAGGGGAATGGTGGCTGTCATAAGGGGCAGAATTGTCTTGGGAGAAGAATTGGTTTGGCAGTGGTGGTGGGTGTTCTTTCCAAAATTGTAACTAATTGAAAAACATTTCAATGGGGAGCTGAGGCTGGGCTCCAGTTTCATCCTTGGGGTATAAAGCATTGTTTGAAAGTATGTTTAAATAAAATGCAATCTTCACCTTTTGAGAAACTTGTTTGCTTTGAAAGCTGATAAAAGATTTCAGCTCCTGAGTGAAAATAATTTTTCAGAGCTGGTTTAATTGAAGAATGCCTTCATGCAATTTCAGAGCCAGCCTGCTAAATCAAATGGACTTTGCCCAGCTGAGGGCTGTAAAAATCACATCTCATGCAAGGTTATTGCAGCTTAGCTGGTATTTCCTAGGGAAAGCTGTGCCCAGCAAGCAGTTCCTCATCTTCCTTCTGTTGGGCTGAAGAATTACCAAATGCAATCATGATAAATGATGAGGACTCTTCTGGTTTGGGAATTGGAAAGGCAAACTAAATTTTAAACAAAACAAACAGTGATATACTAATTTGCAGGGCAGGGAGGAAGATGTGCCTGGCTTCTAGCTAGGCCACATAAGGAATTGTAGACCTTTTTTTGACTTGTATTAAAATGTGTTATATACACTACACCAATTTTGTACATTGCTCCCTTACTGTTTGTCTTGCCAAAATTTAGTCTGGAACGATCTGTGTTGAGAGGCATGGTTAAGATAAATAGAAGGTGATTATGTCAAAAGCCAGTATATTGTAATTTTGTTGTAAGTTGCTGGGAATATAATGAACCAGCTTAATGCCATAGCAGCACTGAGTTCTTTTGCCTGTGTCCTTCACGTTGCTCTGATCTGGATCCTGGGCTTTTGCCACTTTGGAGACAGAAGATAAGAGAATGAATTTTGATTGTGTTACTACAAGAGCTCAGCAGTAGTTTTATAGTGTTTTTGCTGAAATATTGAAACTTTCCTACTCTGATAAAAGTCTTCTAAAAGGAAGTATTTTTTTGTCAGAGCTTACCTAACCCCAAACTTACACTGTTTTTTATTAGCTTTATTAGTAGCAATGTGAAGCAATACAATGAGATTTATCAAAGAGGAAGGTTATCAGCAACGTTGTATACTAGGGTTTATCTAAACAAGTTATGTCTTGGTTTTGTGTTGATTTTGCTTTGCTGTACCATATCATATTGTTTTTTTCAGCTGACTCTAAAGATGATACTGATAAATGGTTGTGTGGCTTGAATATCTTGTATCAAGAGGTCATGAGTGCTCCCACACCTGCAATCACAGAGAGGTATGTGGTAATATTTTCATTGTGTGAGACTGGGAATTGAAAGAGGAAAATCTGAATGAAATTTTTAAGGTTCAACAAGTGGTGCTTGCCAATTACACTAAGAACACTTTCCAGTTAGTGTAGGACACTGAAACCTCATATGGAAATTCTCAATGTCTGTTTTGCTACATAGGTGCTCTGGAGTCACACTCTGCTTCATACAGTAATGTGAACTTGCCATTCACCTTGTTCTGTGCACCCAAAACAAAATCTCTTCATGAGGTCACAAGAGCAGCTGGTGTTTGTGTGTTGGCTTCTTGGAAAATTCAAAAGTCAGCCATATGAAGGTGAAACTGCACCTTTGTCCTTTAGAGGATGTTGTGTGTGAAACTGCTCAGGCTCAGATTGCCAGTTCTGTGGACAAGGTTTCAGAATTTCAGAATTTCCAGTATGTCTCCATACCCCATTGTTTTCCATCACTGCTGTTACTGCAGATATGCTCTGCCCTTACTTGCTCCCTGACCAAACTGTGCCCTTGACGCTGGTGTTGTCAAACAAGAGTAATTCCTCTTGAGGCTCTAGATCAGCTTAGCAGTGCAGTCATCTTTTAGATCAAAATTGTATATGTATTTATTTATTATTGGTGGAACTAAAAGTATTTTACTGTGCATCTAAAACTGACATGCACTGCAATGAGGATTTTCTTTAAAATTCCTTAAAACCCTCTCCCTTCCCTCTAGTTTTTAATTTTTATGCATCTAACAGATATTTGAGCCAACAGCTCAAAGATAAATCTGGCAGAAATCATTGACTTTATGGAGTTACTCCAGTTTAGATTAGCTGAAGTTTTGGCTCACTTTATCCTCTTACTTTTTTACAGCTTCTGGTTACTCATTCTTTTCTGTCCTGCCCACCCTTCCCCTTCCTGTGTTGTTTATGTGACTGTAAAATGCAGCAAAGTACATATTTACAAATGTGGTTAAAAAAATTGGCTGGATCCTTGAATGCTGCACTGGTAATGTTTTTGCTTTGCTAAAAGAGATGACTCTTAAGACCTTTAAGTATTTCTATTGAGTTTTGTCTATAGATTTTGAAATTTCATTGGCTGTATATTCTTCATAATTCTTAAATTTTTTTCTCCCTCTTCTACAAGCTGGCTGAGAAAGCAGATCTATTCTGTTGATCAAACTAGAAAAAATAGGTAAGAAATTCTGTCTTTTTCCAGATTTTTTAGTGACTTTTTGTTGCAGATTCTAACATGGAATGAAAAGAAATAAAGAATAAACATTGTCCAAAATGTGGAGTATGAGATCCCTGAAAATGGCGTTTGCCTTTGCTTGAGCAACTTGAGTTTTGCCTTTTGCTAAATACAATGTGTTCATAGCATTTCCTCAAGTTTATGTACATGGTATAACGAGGAAAGAAATGATGACAGCTAAGTATTTTAAATTTTAGCCTAGAATTACTTTGCCAGAATGAGCAAGGTGTTATTTTAGGGATTCAGCTTGGCTGGCAACTGCCTGGCCATGGGCATGTCTCTGCCTTGTATTTGGATGGACCAAAGCCAAACAATCACCTCTGACCTGGTGCTTCTCAAGAACCCAGGGGTTCTAGCTCCCAGTGTGATGTGTGGCTTCATGTGTTTGGGTTTCAGTAACTCCTTTCAGGTCCATCTGTGATGTGGCTTTGTAGCTTTTACACACAAAGGAGACATTTTAAAAAATGAATTCAGCTGCACACCTCTCCTTAGAGTTGCCAGAAATCGTGTGGCACTGAGAAGAATGTTAACTTTTCCTCCCTTCTGTGTTATCGTTTCACCATGTTTTTTCTCTTTGTCTGGAACATGCATTTTATTATTAAGTACAAATCAGTGTAGAAAAGCTCATGCTTTCCCTGTTGTGTACACCTTTTCCCAAAAGCAAACTGCAGTGAGGTGTTTCACTGTGTGGCTGAGGCTGTGGTATTGCAGGAAATCACACCTTTGTGCAGACAGCCTGTGGCACTGTGCAGGCTGAGCTGAGACCCCATTTCAGAGCTGTGTATCCCCAACTGGCCACAGTCCCATCCTCTACTGGACATTGACTTTACCCTCGATGCATTTTCAGAACTACCCCTGCAGTGGGGGTGTGTTGTTGGGGTTCACAAAGCAAAAGCAAATGTTAGGATGGAGCAGCTGTGGCTGACAGTAGGTGTCTGCTGAAGGGGTTTCATTTGTTGCTTTAGGATTGTTTTATTGCTACAAGGCAGCTTGGTTGGGACCAAGGAGACTTGCACTTCTCTTCCTAGGTGATTCATGCTTTTAGAAAAATGCAGGATAGGAGTTTGGACTGAGGTCTTTTGTGTTCAGAGCTGTGATTTTTAGGAAGGTTAATTGTAAGGCTACCAGGCAAGTCCTGTTCCACAGGTTGATTTTTTTTCCAGTGGTAATGAAGTCCCAGCTCTTTGTTTTCTCTTGCCTTTGTCTGGCCAGAGGAAATGGCTTGTGCTTGGTGTTTAGTGTACAAATGGAGTGCTCCTTCTTGCTCCTAGTAGTGTTTTTTTCCAGAGGTCTGGCGACGAGGCGGAAAGCCAGGAATTTCCTGAGTTCTAATCTGGCTTGGGCATGGACTTTGGCTTAGTTCCTTCTTGCTTTGCCTCTCTGCCTCTTGCACAATGGAGATGGGAATATCTCCCAGGGTAGCTGCTGGCATGGACAATGTAGAATGGAAATGTTACTTTCATCTACGTGCTCATTGGTTTTGTTGCTTTCAGGCAACTCTGTTCTGACTCTGTGTTTGCAGAGGTTTAATGGCTCCTGAATTGTGCTGTAGGCCAAGGCAGAGTTCCTCAGTCTTGTTTTGTTGGGTGTTGTTGGTATTGCTTTAATATTTTGTGGGCTTCAGCAATAGGACCCACGTTTTGTACCTGTGCTCCCTTCACTTGGTGCCATGCTGTTATCTAGAAAACTTTGGTTTTTGAAGTGTTACTGGGATATTATTGGGCATTCTGAAGCTCTGTGGAAAGAACCAGCAGGTCTGTGTAAATGGAACTGGAAGGGAAGACTTGGTTGAGAGGAGCATGAGATCGGGTTCAGGTGTTGCAGGAGGGAAGAGTCTTCCTGCTGCAAATCAGCGTTACCAGACTGAATAACATCCAGAGAAAAAGGTTAAAATGGTATTGAAAATTGGGTTTCTTAATTTTCTGTTTGTGCTTGTCTGTTCGGTACAGCCTTTCCATGATGTTTTCTGTGTCTGTAATCCAGTTTCAGTGGAAGAAAGGCTGGAATTCATCTGACCATGTATAAACATCTACATTTGAGCTGATTATCTAGATCTGATTAGTTGCTGAGACAGAGATACATATCTATGCAGCATGGTTATTTTAAGACCAAATTACTTGAAATGCCTCTTTTCCATGTCTACCTTGCTTCCATGTAGCTGTTAAGTTTATATAAGTTTATAGGTATGTGAGATGAACCCTGCAAAAAATGTTTCAATAATCACATTTTTCTGTTGATAAAAATATATGAGTAGCTGTCTAGACACAGCACATTGTGGTGATTTTGCTATCTTTTTTTTTTTCTCCTTTTTTTCCCCCAGTATCAGTCTTCGAGAGCTGAAAACTGTCCTTCCCCAAGTAAACTTCAAAGTGAGCAGCATGAAGTACTTGAAGGATAAATTTGCGGTAATTACCTGATTACTCAAATGTGTTTGGTAGTATCTGATAAGTGTTGATGTTTCTTTTTAGGACACTTCCTTTTTTTTGATTTATATCATGTACAGTGATTAATCTGTCAGCTTGGCTTTGCCTGTATCTGGGGGTATAAGAAAATACAGACATAAATGTTCCTTCTTTTCATTGTGTGGGTGACCAAAGCCAACATTGGGTTTTGAGCTCCAGTACTGAGCAAGTACGTAGAAAAGTATTTTTTTGTTTCTTCTACATGAATTTAATCTTAATTTTTTTTCAATATTATCAACGAATAACCTCTTCTCTCCAACTGATGCCAATATTAATAGCTTTTGAAGGTCATTCCATTCTTACAGGAACCTTGAATATCCCCACCCTTTCCTGCTTTCCAATTCTCCACCCTTAAAGCAGACATTCTTGCTTCTGCTGGCCCAGCTCACAATGACTAAATGATGCTCCACTTCTCTCTTGGTTATGGAAGTGGAGTGAGGGTGCAAAATGCAAGGCCAAAGATGGGGGCTAGGAACACCATGTCATAAACCAACATCTGTTTTCTTGTTTGAATTCTTAAAAACATAAATAAATTTAAAAATTCAAGTTTGAGTAGAACAGAGAATGCCAACTGAAGGAAGAGTAGCTTGTTCATTGTGCAAGGGGCAGTTCAAGAAATTCTAAATTCAATGTGTGCTACTTTGTGTTGTAGGAAATAGGTGCTCACAAGGAAGAGCTTACTTTTGAACAATTTCATTTGTTCTACAAGAAAATCATGTTTGAACAACAGAAATTGGTAAGCTTTTAATAAATTGTCTTCATACTGTTCAACTGCTGCATCAGAGTAGTCAGAGCTGGTTATCTTTTTGTTTGTTACTGATTTCCTTTTTTCCTTGTTCTTGTACCAGAAAAAGAATGAGTGCTGTACTTGATGTGTAGATCACAATCACTGTCAGCAATTGGCCTAAGGAGATGAACAAGTCATTCATGTTGCTTCTTGGGTGTTGGTAGTAGAGACAGGCACAGACATTGGTGGGTTTTTAGGAGGAACTAATTTTGTGAGTTTGTTCAGGATGCTTTCGTGAGTTTGTTCAGAATGTCTTTTCATTAGGTTTGGCTGGTGTTTTTTACTGGTAGAAGCAATTCCATATTCCAGATTAGCAGCAGCAAGTCCATTACAGGACATGCATGAGACAGTCCTTGGGAGGCATAAATGCTGGGGAATTACATTTTAGCTAATTTAAGTGGGCAACTGCCTGACTGTTTCCTTGTATTTGCTGTACAGTTTCATGAAGCTGGTGGAAACTGCTTACTTTTAGCGACTCTGAAAGTTAGGAACCCTTTAAAACTGTGTGAAAACACATAATTTGAAATTACTTGCATGAATGTCTTTCTTCACTATGTGCTTATTGTGGATTCAACTTTAATTTTGCAGATGCTAAAGTAGAAGCTTAGATAGTCAAAGTCAATGCTGATTTTCTGGCAATACAGCTTGTGCTGTTTAAAAGTGATGCTGAAATCATGGTGAAGTGATAAAACCCCTAGATTAACTGGCAGGATTTTAGTTTTGGCCATGAAAGTCCTGTTAATTAGCCTGAGCAGAAAGCTGAAGAGTAAAACACACAGCAAGGAGCCTCTCTGACTTCTTTAAGCTCCTGTTATTGCCCTGTGTGAACCATTGCAAAGAAATTTCTCAATTTGCTTACAAGTGCTTTGGGTCACTTGATAAGTTTCCTGCAATCTCTAACGATGCTGTGCCAAGCTAGAAACAATTTAGGTTTTATATTCACTTGAATAAATGTGATGAATGATACTTAATTTCCAGTTTTTCTGTGATATCAAACAGTAACAGCTCCCCAGAAATTTGACTGCTTGTGCTTTGTCAAAGCAAGTATTTTGTATGAGAATTGTGTTCACATTGAAAGGCCTGAAGTGCAGTTGCCAGCCTTGGCAGTATGGTTTTTCTTATGTATTTAATTAAAAATGTGTCTTGCCAACTTGTGTGCAACTGCTCTAGAGCAGACAGGCATTTATTTCCCCTTTCCAAACCAATGGACATTATTAGGTGGGCTTAGATAGAAAATTGGATATTCTTTATGTTTTTTCCCTTTTCTTATGTTTGATTTTTTTGTTTGTTTGTTTTTTTTTTTTTTTTTGTTTTAAGATTCTTGATGAATTCAAAAAGGATTCCTCTGTTTTCATTCTTGGGTGAGACTCTTCATTTGTATTATTTTTCTTCATTTTCATAGGGTTGTAGTGTTGCAGGACTGTTTTTATATTACCTCACTTTATTTTAAATTTTATTTTTTCTTCTAATGTTTTAGTAAGTGAAAAGAAATCATGACTATTTTTGCATGCAGAAAGGTGAACTTATGTTGCAAGTAAGTCCTGGTGATTGCTTTTTACTTTCTGCCTACAAAACTGGTATGGACTGAAGTTGCCTGTCCTCTGATTTTATAAAGAGCTGAACAGAGCTATAGAAGGACAATTTGATGCAGAAAGTTTTGCTTCAGTCTAGAGAGTGGTGTGGTGCCCAGGCTTTGCCAAGAGCTGAGCTGAATGCTGATAGTAATGGTTTCTGCATCTTCCACTTGATGGACTTGAAAGTTTAAGTAAGATGTGTACAGCATGAGGAAGGTGCCAGCCGTTGCTGATTGTGGATTAAACTGGTTTATCTTAGTTTTGAATATGACACTAACAGATTAAGGAAGTAACTGTAAAATTTGCTCTGAGTATACTGAGTATTTCCTTAGCTCTGGGTCATGTAATAATTAAACTGTGAGGCTGCTTAAATGCACAGATTTGTAAGCACCTTCCTGTTACCAGGTGCTGCTGTGTTTGTGACTTACAGAAGGCACATCAGTGATATCATTCTTCCTTGGTGCAGCTGCACCTTGCCCCCTTTTTCAGAAGATTTAGGTCTATCACAGTAGTTCATCTAAATATTACATAGAAGGAATTAGTGGTGAAGTGTGGCTCTGTGATAATTTAAAAGAAGCTTTTGCCTGTACCTCAACTAAACTTACCAAAACCCTGGTCAAGTTAATGCAGCTCATTTGCTACAAAGCAATGGCTACAGATTTGGTGCTTTTCCCAATGAATCCCTCTCAAAAGTACATCAGGAATCCAGGAGGCTCAAAATAAGTAATTGGATGATACAAGCCTCCTCTAAATCCCATTGAAATTACAAAAAGTCTCTTGCTGGTGGCAGCACCTTTATACTGTAAATCCAAGATACAAACCCATGTAATCTTCTGCTGTAACATCTGATTAACTTCTCTTATTTCTTTAGCTTCATTTTCCCTTTCTTTTTTTAAAGAAATACTGACCGTCCAGATGCTTCAGCAGTTCACCTCCATGACTTCCAGAGATTCCTGCTACACGAGCAGCAGGTGAGAAGGTTACAGAAATACTGAACTCCTTTTCTTGGGGTTGTATCACAGAATTCTGTGCTCATTAAAAAGAAATGTGAAGAGCCATAGAATATGATTGATGCCACTGTAATACTGGGCCTTGGAAAGATTTCTCCTTCTCCATTAAAGTCCACAAGAACTGTTATTTTTCATCTATATAAAGCTTCTGAAGGTGCACCAGAGGACAAGAGGGAGGACAAAGTAAATAAGGTTTTAACAAGCCTCCGCTTAGTCATGTAGATAAACAGACAAGGTTAGAAATAAATGCTGTTTGCAGTCAGAGATGAATGCCTGGTCTGGTCACTGCTGTCACCAGAGGAGCACTGGGGTGATGCCTTGGCCGTGGCCCCATTTTTGCAGCTCTCACATTGCTACCTGCCTGCATTGCAGTCAGAGGTAATTTCCTATTGAATGGAGCCAGTTAGATGTCCCGTGCCAGCAAGCAGATAAGGATGAAGGCAGGGATTGGAACTGTCGTCATGGATTTCTGTAATGTTATTTAGCACAGACTCCATGTGAAAAAATGGTGCAGTATTTGGTAGGCACTGCTGAGCTCCAGGTTTGCAAATGTGATTGAAAAGTGAGACCTACACTTCCTGTGTAAGCTTGCTACTTTCTTTTTCTCCCAATTTCATTGTATTCAAAGGATGTTTTCTAAGGCACTGTTTTCTAAGGCACTTAGAAATGAAAGAGATTATAGTTAAGGTACGTCCAAGGAGGCCAGCTTTTTTCCCTGTCAATGCACATATGTACTTAGATAGTGTGTCTCTCTCTGTAGATCTCTCTGTTCCTTGTTTGATTTTAGTACTGAATAACACCACTTCTAAAGTTTTTTTTTTATTGTATTGCAATTATCTGAAGGAATCTTGGGCACAGGATCTCAGTAAAGTCCGAGAACGAATGACAAAGTTTATTGATGACACTATGAGAGAAACTGCTGAACCTTTCCTCTTTGTTGATGAGGTGAGATAATGGTGCTTTGTAGTAGTTCTCATAGACTTCTTTCACAGAATTTTCACTGGGTGGCAGGACTTGTAGTCCCCTCTTGCTGCATTGCTGGGTTTCTTTTATTCTCATAGGGTAAAAATGTTTAAATTCAGTCTCTTTGTATTGTAGTTCCTCGCTTACCTATTTGCAAAAGAAAACAGTATTTGGGATGAGAAATATGATTCAATAGATGTGCAGGACATGAATAATCCTTTGTCCCACTACTGGATTTCCTCCTCTCATAACACGTAAGTTACCAGAAGTCCCATTGTCTATCCCAGTTCAAAAAATGTACGAATGTGAGAGAGACAGTAAATTATGCCAGAAATGTGCTGTGTGGATGTGTGAAACCTTCCTACAATGTGGTCTAAATGTGACAAATGGAGTTTCTGTGACTCTTTTTCCCCCTTCTCATAAGATCTTAGAGGTTTTGAGATATAACTCAGCTTCCAGAAAACGCAAGTCCTGTGGATTAAACTGGTTTATCTTGGTTTTGAATATAACACTAGTAATATTCAGTCCTGGTAAAAAATAAAAAGTCCCGGTAAAAAATATAAAGTATTGAGTTGAAACTGTTCTGAAAGCCTCTCTGCTTTCAAGAATTCAAGTTACTGAAGGGGCTTCCTTTTTTTCCAAGCACCTCCTCACTGGGCTCATGGCACAGCCTCACTGAGCTCATGGCAGAATTCATTAATTGTACAAAGTATGTGATGATGAGTTTGAACTGTCTTCAAATGAAGGGGTTTTGCTCATCTGGCACTGTAATGGAAAACAAGGTGTAAAGAGAGGGAGGAGAGATGAACAAATAAAATAATGCAGGGAATGCAATAAAGTGGATATGGATATAGCATGCAGGTGTATTTTGAAGTATAAGGTGTGATATTGCTCTAAATACCTCCCACATGCTCATGCATTGAGCATGATAAGGTTTAGGTGGGTTTCAAATCTCATGATTTGCTCTCTAGAAGGATTTCAGGTTGGTTGCTATTTAGATTGAGCCTTTAACCTGCTATAATTTGGTTTGTTCAAAAACCTGATAGCATCAAGTTCAGCAAAGTCTGGTTCTTCCATCAGAATTAGAAAAACTGAAACAAAACAAAACAAACCAACAACAACAAAAAAATCAACATACACTGTCCATAAGAGGAGGCAAAATGTCATTCATAAGTGAGTGAGAACTGGTTGAAATTGACTGCCTCTCTTTTTTAACATTTCCTTTTGCTCCTTAGGTACCTGACAGGAGACCAGCTTCGCAGTGAATCCTCCACAGAAGCTTACATCAGGTGCCTCAGGATGGGATGTCGATGTATTGAGTGTGAGTAAAGAGCTTGTGGAGTGGTTTGTAACATTTGGTCTGTACAAGTAGTTTCCCCTGTTTCCCAAGAAAGAAAAAAGAACTGAAATCAAGAACTGTTTGCTTTCTGATTTTGAAGTTAGTCATATAAAAATCACTGATTCCTAAATTGTTTTTCTTATTTCTCACCAATGATTCACTTCCTCTGATTCTTGTTCCCAGGCAGTTTTAAGAGAGTCTTCCTAAATCTCCTCTCACTTTACACCAAAAATTAAATCCTGAATCCATATGAAAGCTTAGGATTTAAGCTGGAGTACTTGTATAGTTTATTTACTTTCATTGTAATACAGACAAGCCTAAGGCACAGAGATTTTTGTGATGTTGTGCCTTTTGTCATCCTGTTTAACTTGCTTGTAAATCAGTTAATGTCTTTGTTCTCCAGCAATTGTGTATGTGTCTGCAGCTCTGTACTTGTGTTCCTTACGGAGAATTTTCACTTCAATTTCATGTTGTTTATTTGACTAATGCAAAATGTATCTCAAATTAGAGTTTCAGGGTTGAAATAAACAAAAGACAGAAGCTCTCAGCTTGTCACTTGTTGGAGTGTATTTATCCCTGGAAAATTACTGTAAACTAGTAGATTGACACTATAGTTGCCTGAATCTCTTATTTCCAGATTCCCACACAATTATGCTTTGGGAACATTTTGTAATGTATTTTATTTGTCTTGCTCTTACTTAAGTAAACTCAGTTTCCTCTGTGAGAGAATAAATTCATCGGATGGGATATTTTATTAGAATATTAAGGTCTATGAATCAGTATATAGAACACTGAAGTTTTGGATGTATTCTTCTTACCAGAGTAATTTCAAGAGCTACCAGGTCTCTTACTTTTCCCACTGCTTGTGTTTCCTAGTGGATTGCTGGGATGGTCCTGATGGGAAACCCATCATTTACCATGGATGGACACGAACAACAAAAATCAAATTCGATGATGTAGTGCAGGCAATCAAAGACCATGCCTTTGTTACATCTGAGTAAGTTTTATTTTCTTTCAGCCTGTTTTCATGTGCTTAGACCTTTCTGAACTGAATTTCTCTGTAATCTAGAGCAAAAAGTAATCAGAGAGTAATGGATTCCAATAGCCTTCATTATTGCCACATGTGGGTGTTTAATAGATGCTGTTTTGAGGAAGAGTTCCAGAGTGTAACCATTTGTTGCTAAGGAAGATAGTGAATACCCTAAAGTATAGTGTTTCCAGCTCCTTTTTTGGGTCTTCTTTTATTAAGTTGCAAGTGAAACTTCAAATGCTTAATAGTCTATCTTAAATCTTACAAAAAATAAACAAAATGGTACAATTGACAAAGAATAGTCTGTCACATGGTGTTTCTGTTATAGGGAAGGTCTTACCTGAGAAGATACAGAACTCATAGCGTGTCTCCTGAAGTGGTAGCTTCAGTTTAGAGCTGCATCTCTGCCCTTCTTTAACTTGTGCTGAGATGTCCTTAACATGAAAAATATTACCCAATAATTGGGGAAGAAATCAAGCTGTCAGTGTCCTGTTTTTCCATGTTACCACTTGGACACAGAGATGCAATATTTTCCCATGTGCCTCAGTGTCTGCAAAGGAACTTTGTGTTAGTGACAACCATAACGTGGGATGCATTAGTGTTAGTGACAACCATGCATGGGATGGTTTCAGACTCTTCTCAGAGTACATGTGAAGGAAAACAGACATGATTTTGAGGAGAGGTGAAGCAAATTTTCACATTATGGTGCTTTAGCAGTGAATCTATGCCCAAAGAGCTTGGAGGGAATCTTTCTCCTTGCAGATATTAAAATCTTGGCTGGATAAAGTTCTGAACAACCTGATCTAACCTAGGAATTGGGCCTTCCCAAAGAAGGGGTTTGGCTTAGATGGGCCTTCACAGGTCCCTTCTGACCTTGGCAACTCCATGATTGCACATCTGTTATTATTTTTTGTGTCTATATCTTCCTTTTGTCTTCTTGTTTCCTTTAAATATTTTTCACTCATCTGGGGGCTGAGGGAGGGTGTCGCCTTCCTTGCCTTGCCAGCTGTAGCAAAAAGAAATTGTCTTCACCTTGGTTTTGTCCACCAAAGATACCCAGTGATTCTGTCAATTGAAGAGCACTGCAGTGTGGAGCAGCAGCGACACATGGCCAAAGTGTTCAAGGAGGTGTTTGGGGATCAGCTTTTGATGAAGCCTGTTGAAGCCAGTGCAGATCAGCTCCCATCACCAACCCAGCTGAAAGAAAAAATCATCATCAAGGTAGGCTTGCTTTGTGTGCTGGGAGAGCAAATAGGAGAACAACAGCAGGGGCCTGAAATACTGTTCCTGACTTCACAGATTAGTTTCAAGAAACGCCTGGCTTGAAGTGTTTACTGGTTACATTTGCCAATAATGTACAGTGTTCTGTAAAACTCTGTATTGAAGTGCTTCCTCTGGTTTCCTTTGCAGTAGGTGTTGGCAGTTCAAGTGCCAGATCAAACGTCAGCTCTTTTCTAAAGGTCTTCCACCTCCTGAAATGTCACTACTAAATTTCAGTGAAGGTTCACTGCTGCAGATGTTTCATCACACACTCATCAACGTTTTACACCATGTGGCCTGCTTAAAAATGATAGAAGTATGTTCTTGAATAGGAAGATAGATCAGTATTACTATGTTTTTTTTCAAAGACTGCCCTTCATTCAAGTGAAACCCAAAGCTCTTGCGGCTGCACACTGAAGTTGTAAAGATTTCACAAATTGATGAGTGTTTGCTAAGTCAGTGTGATTTAAATATGCAGTTTAGTGAGCCACTTGTGAAACACAGAGGCACTGCTCTGAAAGGGCAGTCCCTGTCAGTGTAGGACCTTGTGGGTAGTGCAGGTGTTTTATGAGCTTTGTTGTGCAACAACAACACAAGCAAAAGATTTCTCAGATTGAAACTGTGGTAGAACTTTTCAAACGGCAAAATTTGGTGAACAATCTCAGGGCTGCTTGTGATCTGTGTAATAAAATAATAATTACTTTTGTCTGTGCTCCTGTTTTCTTGCTCTTGTAACAGTATTGCATCCTCTGTATTAGACAGCTGAATGGAAGAAAAAAGGGTAGATAGGTATAAGAATATGCTCTTGAATATAAGATTGGAAAAACCAGAACCCCACTATAAGGTGGAAAACTTCTGTGCTTAAGTTTTTGGGGATTTTTTTTGTTCTCTCCAGACTGTCTGTTGTTTCCGTGCAGAGCAGAGAGGGAGGCACATGATTAATAATAATGTGACAGATCTGATTTAAAGGGAATTGCAAACTATTATGAGTGTGCACAAGAGAGCATCCATATCACTCTGTGCTGTCTAAAAGAGCATTGACAAGTCTTTAAATAGATCAGCACCTGCCAGTGAGCTGGTTGTGTTATTTGGCTTTTGTTTGGAAAATGTTGACAGTAAACAGTCACAGGCAACACCTACTTCACTGGTCTGTGAGATTTTTCAGATAGGCCTGTGAAAATCAAATCAGCCAAGAGTAGGCTGTGCAGAACTGAACATGGTTGAGGTCTGATATGAGATGATTAATTCCATCATTAACTGCAGTTAAGTAATTGATGTTGCCTGTGGCCCGTTGAGACACTTCTGTGAACTCTCTAAAGAAAGTAGAACTTGACCCCTTTTTTCACAAGAGATTTCCCTTGTACTAATTTTTCTCATAAAAGGGTGAATTCCTCATTCATTTTAATTCCTTATCTTTTCCTTTTGTTTTGAGTTTTGTTCCTTCTGTGCTACTTTCTGCAGAAGGATTCCTGTTTATCCTTATTTCTTGGTATGTGTCACTTCATGTTTTCTGTTCTCCAAAGAATAGGGAGATCTTATCAAACTACTTGTTTCTTCATTGCTTCAGTGATACCTCTGCTAGTTTTTTTAACTTTTATTAATGGGATCTAAATTTTAAAGAAACAAGTTCAGCCCTGTTATTCCTTGTGGAGCAGCTGCTGTTATGATAATGACAGAAGGTGGGTGTGCAAAAGAGAGAGATACTTCCAGTAACTCTGAATGTGCTGAAAGACTGTGACCAATTTTGTGTGATTATCTCTGAATGTGTGAATGTTGATTTTTTTCCTCTGTTTTTTAAGCACAAAAAACTGGGGCCAAAGGGAGACATTGATGTGAACTTGGAAGAAAAGAAAGAAGAAAAGAAGCAACAAGGAGAACTTTACATGTGGGACACAATAGAACAGGTATTATTTCTATGACATCTGCTACAAGTTGTTGATCAGTTCTGTAATACTGAAAATTTATGTGAATTTCCTTAATATTTCTATAAGTAATATTGTCAGTTGAACAAGTATGGATGAGGGGAAAACAGTCTTTTTTTTATTGTTGCACCATGTTTTGAGATTGTGGTTGAGAGTGATTAGTGAGTTTCCCTCTGTTAATGGTTTTAACTTTTAACTCCCAACTTTCAGAAATGGACTCGGCACTACTGCGCTATTGCTGATGAAAAGCTTTCATTCAGTGATGATATAGAACAGAATGCTGATGATGATTCATCCAAGGTGATGGCTGTGTTTCATTGTTTAAGCATGTTCTTTTTATTATTTCAGATCATTTCAATGTCTACAGATGTGTGTTTTTTGTCCTGATGAAATTTTAGAGATTCTGTATTAGATAACAAGTGTGGGGATAAAAAACTGTAAAAGGGTCTTTGCCAAGGTCAACTCTAGTTAACCTTATTTTTAATAAAATAACTTTTTCCCTCTGTTAGTGGAGGACTTGCAAGGAGGAGTACAAGGACAATGAAATATAACTTCAGTATTTCTGTGCTAATGCTGATGTTTGCACTAAGTCTTTTAAGTATTACTGCTATTCTCAAACTAAGCAGAATGAACTCGTGTATTGTGTTACTAATATGTTACTAGGCTGCTGTGGATGGTATAGCAGGCTAATTATAAAGGTGATTGGCTGGAGAGTTCAGGCCTAGGAAAAACTGAAATCCTGAAATAGTAGATGGTTATATATAACCAATAACAACTACTTAGTTTCAAAGTCATAAAACTAGAAATGTGCTATAAAAAATTCTTATTTTCTGGTCTAGGAGGTGAAACGAACTGAACTGCACTTAAAAGAGAAATGGTTCCATGGGAAAATGAAAGGGGGGAGAACAACTGCTGAGAAACTGCTCCAGGAGTATTGTGCTGAAATGGGTGGCAAGGATGGGACATTCCTGGTTAGGGAAAGTGAAGCTTTCCCTGATGACTACACTTTGTCCTTCTGGTACGGTCATTGTCATAGAGATTTAATGGGGGATTTGTTTGTCTGGGTTTGGTGTTTTCTTTTTTCTTCTGGTTGGAACGTTATAAGGAATAGTGTCAGATGGATTTCTGAGCCAGAGAGCTGTCAGACCAAATTTTGCAGAATAAATTTATGCCAGATTTTAAACTACTGTCAGTTGAAAATTACTGGTTTTTGTCTTGTAACCTCTCTTGTCAGAATGTTTGTTGTTTGTTACTTTGGCTGTTTTATGAGGTGACACAGCTTTCTTGCCTCTTCACAAGCTCCTCAAGTAGTTGACCAGGAATGGGTGGGGAAATGCTTTGAAAAAAGAAAATCTGTTACAAACCCTGTATTTCCCTTATGCCCCCTCTGCTCCTTCAGGAGGTCAGGCAGAGTCCAGCACTGCCGGATCCGTTCCACCAGTGATGGGGACGCTGTGAAATACTACCTGACAGACAACCTGACCTTTGACAGCATCTATGATCTCATCCAACACTACAAGGAGGCCCACCTGCGATGTGCTGAGTTTGAGCTGCGCCTCACCGATGCTGTGCCCAACCCCAGCCCTCACGAGACCAAAGAGTATGTATGGAAGCCAAGCACTGCTCTCATGTCACTGTCCTTGCCTTGCTTTAGGTGGGAAGTTTGCATAGAAAATTCCCTGGATTCAGGAGCACTTCAGTGTTGCTTGTCCGTGGAAGTTTGAGGAATAGGCTTCCTGAAAGATGCTGAGGGAGGGCAATGACTTTGTGAGAACCTGGTACAACAGAGAGCGGTGACTGGGAAAGCAAATTTCCTAGCAGCCACTGGAAGATCAGTGAGAGCTGTAATGCTGTGGAAATGTGCCAATTCTTCCTTTGTCTGTGCAGTGTTTTACAACACCCAGTGGGTTGGGTTGGATGTTCAGTAGTTGGCTGTGGTTTGGCAACTAAGTGGTCGTGGCCTGTGCCATCTGGAAGCTCTGTTCCTGGGGCAGGGAGCCCAAACAGCTACATTTGCCTAACCCCACCTCCACCTCACCCTCTCAGAGCTGGTTAGGCTGACTTCACCCCGTGTGATAGGAACTAAGCATGGTGCTTACTTCCAGCTGGTAATTGTCTGCCACAGATCCTGGGCAGAGCTTGCTCTTGTTTTTTGGCAGAACATTGTTATTGCTGCCCTTTGTTTTGTTTTCTGTGCAGTGGGCAAAAGTAAATATTTGCATGTAAAATACTAATCAGTGACTTTAAAATTCCATTTTTTTTGTCCCCCTGGGATCTGGGAGTCACTGACCGCCCATAGATTACTTTGGTGGCCAGTGACTTGGGAAAGAGAATTTAAGGGTTAGACTTTCCTGCCTTTCTGCATAAGCTGCAGATATATTGCCATTATAAGTGGCCACAGCTTCACTGAAGGCACGTTGGATCCAAGACAGGTCCATCCCTACGGTGAAAGACAAAATCAAGCTCTGAATAAAAAATACAAATCCCTGGTGTCTTTCTTTTGTCTGTGTTTAGGCATTATCTTAAATCTACTATGTCAAAATGGAATAAATACTGAAAACCGAATGGCAGACTAAAAGCAGGATGCAGTGCCTTTGTTTCAGGAACAAATGCAGATTTATGTTTTATTATTTCAGACAGACAAGGTGTTCTGATATATTCTTGATGCTTTCATCCAAAATAAACTGCTGTCTTACAATGTTTTGTAATAAACTGCTGTCATAGGTGCCAAGGTGGGGAAAATCTAATGCATAATTTTTCTTAGGATGTTTGAAACTCTGTTGTTAATAACGCTGGCTGTTATTTTCCAAAAATGACATTTGACAAGCCTTGTAATGCTTTGCCCATTCTGGTTTTTCACTGCTGCAGTTGGTACTATAACAACTTGAGTCGGGGTGAGGCAGAAGACATGCTCATGCGAATTCCTCGCGATGGAGCCTTTCTCATTAGAAAGAGAGATGAACCTGATTCTTTTGCCATGACTTTCAGGTAAGAAAAGACAGGTAGGACTACCTTGCCTAGCAGCCCAACAATATTCTGGTTTTTCTTTTAAAAAAAAAAGATATTTTCTTCCTTTCAAATTTTGAATAATTAGTGTGGTTGACTTGTGCAGCAGGTCCATGTATGAGAGTATGTGCAAGAGTTAATTTGTGACTGGCCTGAACCTTTATGCTTTTATAAGCATTGTTTGAGCACCAGCTGTCCTGTTCTTCCCATACAGAACTATGGGTGGCCCTTCTTTCATTCCCTGGCACTCCTTGCTAAAGAGTGTTATTTTAAAGTTTCCTTCAAAACTACAGTGCAGATGCAGGTTCATCAATGATTCTATGTCCTTATCCCCTAGAAATCCTGACCTGTCATAAAACTGAAATGTCAAAGTGAAATTGTTGGCTCCTCTTGCCAGGGGAAATAGTTTTGAACAGTTTTGTGGTTCTTGAAAAAGCATTAATGAAATATATAGAACTGTGATGTTCTGCATCATGCCTTCAGATCAAATTATGTTTCTCTGAAAATGCATAGTTTAGCAAAATATAAAGTTGCTTACTTGCATGCCTTATTGTGTATTGAATATTGTCCAAAATTCCCCAGTCTCCTGTTTACTATGGGCTGAAATTTTCTGCTGTTACCAAGGTGGACATTGAAGTAACAGGAGCTGCAGCATCTCAATAAAACCATTTCACACCAGAGAAAACAAGGAGTACCAAAACTTCAACAGCTTGAAAAGGGTGTAGGGTCGTTTTGGATGGGATGGTTGTCAATGGATGGTTTTACTGTGAACACAAACCTTGTTTGCACAAGAAATTTTTTTTCTTTAAAAACTGATTTCCTTAACTATCAAAATAATTAAATAACCATAATAATTAAATAAAGAAGGCTTTGTTAGAGACAGCTGTGCCCTTGTTCTGCAGGGCAGAGGGGAAGGTGAAGCACTTCAGAATCCAGCAGGAGGGGCGGCACTTTGTGCTGGGCACCTCGGCCTACTTTGAAAGCCTGGTGGAGTTGGTGACCTACTACGAGAAGCACCCACTGTACAGGAAGATGAAACTGCGCTACCCCGTGACAGAGGAGCTGCTGGAGCGCTACAGCACGGTACTGGGATGGGCTGGGATGGACTGGGCTGGGCTCTGGTTCTGGTACGGGATCTCTGCGGGATGTTAAGCAGGTCAATTTCTGTGAAGTCTATACTGACTTCTCTCACAAAGGTGTGAAGAACAGCTTCATCTTTGATGATTATTTGATTAGAGAAGCCCCACTGTGTACTGGGGGTCGTTGCACTACTAAAATTGTTTTTTGATAATAGCCTTGCTTACAGTTGGCCCTGAATTCTATGGCTGAAGTGGGCATTGATTTTAAAATGATCATGCAGATGCCAATTGCTAAGTGCTTCAGAAAAAATGAAATACTCTGCTGTGCCTCTCACTCTGGACATTTCAGGGACGGTGTCCCACTGCCTTCTGTGGTAAAAGGTACCTCTGAAAGGTCACTGTGAGATAAGCATGAGGAAATCTCCCCAGGAGACTTGTCTCTAGCCATTGACTAAACAAGGAGCCCGGATAATTAACTGAGGATAAAGGGCTGTTTTCTGGATGGATGTGTTTCATTTTGAGGGAGTTTTGCTTTGGAAAGCCTGAGGTGCTGTCTTCACTTTTCAAGTATATGTCTTTTTGAAGCTGCAGGAAACTACATCTGGCACATCTGCAGAAATCAAAACCGGAGGATTTTGTTTTTTCTGGGGAGACTAAAAGAGACTAAAAAGATATTAGACCTCAGGATTTTTTATCATGTTGCCTATAGCAAAGGTTCTGTATCTTAGGGCTGGGTTCTGATGGAATCATAAGGAGAGGATAAAATGAAAAAAACGACTCTGTATATTGTTGTAGAGTCATCTAATAATGAAACCAGTGCTGGTACTGAAGTACTGTAACACAGAAATCATAAGTGCAGATCTTTCTTTTCTGGTTGCACATAGAAGAGTACTCACAATAAAAAAATCTTTTGACTGATTAAAAGATACCTTTATGAGGTATTTCTGTTTCACTAGGTTTTACTCAGTTCATTAAACTGAGGCATAGACAGATTAAATAACATACTCATCTTCAGTTATGTTCAACTGTAGAGGTGAGCAAAACAGAGATGACTGGCTTCCCTCCTCTTCTGTTGGCCTGTGTGCTGTCAGAAAGGTGGTTTCAGAAAGAAATGTTCAATAAACATGAAGTACTTTTATAACTTCTTGATTCCTGAAACTTGATTATTTTTTCTTCCTTGTTTTTAGGAAAAAGATATTAATTCCCTCTATGAAGTCAAGATGTATGTGGAGCCCAGTGAAATCACCCCCACAGTGGTATGCTTTAAGAGATATGTTCACACTTACTGTAGACCTCTGAAAATGAGACTTGTTGGTTTCCTGTTGGCAGAAATAAAAAGAGTTGAAAGCATCAGGCTGCTTGGTTTAGGGGGGGGACTGGACAACAGAAATTGAAAGGGTGTGACTTTTTTCAAGCTTCTTGCTAAAATTTGTATCCACACATTTTCTTGTGTGCAAATCCTGTAGAGATTCACTCAGTCTGGGAATTTGGGCACTTTCTGCTCTTGAGTCTGGTGAGGTGATTTGGTTTGTGGGCCTCCAAATTAAATACCTGTGAGAGGGTTTAATTTGAGAAGGCCACATCTTCATGGAAAAAAAATACACCATGAACATTTCTGTATTTGTGGGTGTCTGTGCACTCTTGTTCCATTAGCAAAGATCTTCTGCATGCACAAATAAGTGCAGAGTTTATTCACATGCTTTCTATAAAAATTTGGTGCCTTCGGTCTATTAATGAATTATTAGAATTTTTATCCTTTATATTCTGTTTTAAAAACAAGTGTCCCAGCAAACATTACTTGTCTGTAATTCTTGCAGTGCCTGCCTACTTGCAAATTCTCATGAGAATCACCTGCTTGTAAATTTTGTGACTAATTCTCTTTAGTAATTTTTGCTGGTGAATTTGCATCGCTGCTGAAGCATTTGAGTAGGAGTAAATTCAAGATAAAGGTTTAGCTCATCCTAGTGAAACTTTGTCTTCCCAAAGGAAGTGTGATCAGCAGGATTGCTGATGGGGTTTTGAAGTGGAGGTTTTGTAGGCACCTCAGCCTGAAAACTCCAATGTGTTATAAAAATAGAGGATTTATATTTCACTTTGGGTTTTTAAAAATTTTTGGGTTTATGTTTTCTACCTTAATTATGTTGCAGCACCTAAGAAAGATTTTATTTTTTCATTTTCTTTTTTTTCCAAGCTGATACTTGTATAGTACCAAAGTAGCATCACTTACTTCCACCAATAGATGTCACTCAGGAACTTCAGTATTTTGTTTCTAAGCTTCATAACAACAACAAAAAAAATCCAATCTGCCCTATTTTTTTTTGTTTTAAGATTGCATTATTGATTATTTTCTGACCTGTCCCCTCAGATGACCCCTTTGCTCTGTTTCTCTTAAAGCCTCAGAGAACAGTGAAAGCCTTGTATGACTACAGAGCCAAAAGGAGTGATGAATTGAGCTTCTCTCGAGGAGCTTTAATTCATAATGTCACAAAGGAAACTGGAGGCTGGTAAGGACAAAGATTCCTCCTGGGAGGACTTCTGGTGACTTTCTAGATGGAGGAAAAAATGAGCTTTGAGTAATAGTTTTTAAAAACTGCCTGTTGTCTGATTGGTGCTTATTAACTGCCCTTACAAATCTTTATGCCAGTGTATTAAAAAAAAACCAACCCAAACACAAAATCCCCTCATCTTCAATTCTCTTTTCATGTCTTTTTCATTTTTCTGTCCCACAGCAATAACCTCAACCTGCAGAACCTCCATAGTGTGGTATATCCCCTATTTTTCCCATAATACCTCCATCCTTCCTGAACATTTCTGTTCTGGGAAGTCATTGCAATCATTGCTCTTCTTCTGTCCTTGCTCTGCTAAGCATTTCTCAGGAATCAAACCCACCTTTTTTAGTGCTCTGTACAGTCTCCTTTCATAACAGGTTTTCTTTTTTAGCTGGCTTGTAAATTGCTTGGAAAGCTTGGGGATCTAATGTTTCCCTGTAGTTTCTACAGGGTAATCAACCACATAATAGTGTTTTTAGTACTGGTGGGGGAAAAAGCCTCTTAAGTCATTAATTGCAGTTTACAGTAACTGTAATCCCTCTGAAATCATCTGTTACTACAGTTAATGATTGCTTTGTTAGAGCTCTTAGCTACTTCATCATTTATATTTTTGGTGATAGGCAGCTAGACCATCTAGTGTAGGGTATTAATGACCGATTTCTTGGGGATTATTGCTTCATTAATAGCCTTTTGAAGCACTTTAACTTTTTTTTCCCATTCTCTCTACTTGTCTGTTTAAATTCAGGTGGAAGGGGGATTATGGAGAAAAAGTCCAACATTATTTTCCATCTAATTATGTTGAAGATCTGTCATCTGATAACTCTGCTGAGCTTGAAAATCAGGTGAGGGTAATGGTTTGCTGCATTTCCTTGGCTACCTGCTGAAGTGGAAGTCTGGTTTATACACTCACAATTCCATGTGCTGTGTTTGAGGGAGCAGAATAGAGGGATGAATGCATTCTTCGTTGTTCTCTGCTGCTGAATATTTTTGTCAGGACATCCCTTGCTGAAAGCTATTTAAGGAGATAGAATATCTTGAGTTGGAAGGGACCCCCACATATCTATGAATTTATGATAGCTGAATTGGTGAGGCTTTAGGAGATTCTGGTTGTTTCCTGCTAATAAAAATCATGAACAGTTTAGATTTTTCATAGTATAGACTAAAAAATGTCATGCCTGAAACTTAACTAGTTTTCCTCTATAATCACTGTCTTAATATTTACAAATAAGAAAATTATATGTCCAAACACACCTTGAGTGGTTTTACTCTCCATAATAAAGTTTTTATGCATAAACCAATCCTGTTTGTCAAAATAATCTAAAAAATTTTGGTCCCCTGTCTTGGACAAAGAGCTCTTGAACAAAAGAAAACAGAACTGAACAGTAATAAGTTTTGACATCTTTGGATTTCAAAAATAAAACATTGAATTCTTAGGTTTTTCTGAAGCACTTCCAGTGATTTTCCAGAAGTCTTTGGAGAAAACCACAAGTATTACATTTCCTCCCTCCTGGTTATTGTAACCTTAAGCAGAGTTGAAAAAGCAGCAGTTATGTCAGGACAGGAGCTGCTACAAAGTAGTCTTGTTTTGACTTCTCTCACTGAAGAGATTCTTGTGTGTTTTTTGGATATGAAAACAGGCTTTCAAACATTATGGGGAGCATGCTGTCAGTAAAGCTGAGATTAGATTTAATGGTGCACATTTATTATTTGTTAATGTCCTGTGTGTGTTCACTCAAGAGATTTAGGGTCAGATTTAAATGTTTTTCAGATCATTGAGGACAACCCACTGGGCTCTCTGTGTCGTGGCATCCTGGTGCTCAATACATACAACGTTGGTGTGTATTTTCTGATGCTTATATATGGACTCCTGACCTTTCTGTATTAAGTAGACTCTTTTATTTTAAGCAGGAGAGATTAAAAAAAAAAACCAAACAAACCCCTCAAACCCCTACTTGTATTAATATGGCCAGCAGAATTAATATGTTGAAACTTGGTAATACTAAATGCTGCAATAAATCAACAATGACACCTTAGAAAAAGAGCTGTTGGATTTCAGTATAAATTTCTTGCTATGGTATTATCTAACAGTGAAAATGCCACAAGGAAAACACAAAAAGCCTTTTGTCTTCATTCTGGAACCTAAGAATCCAGAAGATCCATGTGTTGAGTTTGCAACTGATAAAGTAGAAGAACTCTTTGAATGGTACCAAAGTATCCGTGAGATCACCTGGAAAACAGCAGAAGAGGTATTGCTGCAAATTCATCTGTTGTTGTTTTAATAGTGTGCTGTTATAAATTTGCAATAGCTTTTGTCTTTAGCTGCCCTACACTGCTAAATGTTGCTCTCACATGATCCTTCACCCTCTTGCATGTTGCTGTTGTCTGCTCATTTTATTGATGCTGTGCATCTTGTTCCATAACCTCTCTGGGGAATAGTACATGAATTAGCATTTAATGTAAATTGATGTTAACAGGAGTTTTCCAGCAGAGTACTGTATTGCACCCTGCCCCTCAGTGCAGTGTGCTTGCTAGGCCAGGGTGGATACCACTACAATTTTCCATCTGGTCACACTGGTTCATCCCAGTGTTGAGCAGCAGAAGCTCTGATGGCAGACTGTTCTTTTCAGAGCTGTGAATCCACCAGTAAGGGTGTGTGAAATCTGAGCTGTCATTCCCTAAACTCTTCTTGTCCTCTTTGCTAACTCTGTTTTCCAGTGAATGCAGTAGCACTGATAGAGGATTGCTTGGCTAATACTTTATTTGTAACTAATTACCACATTCTGGATTTCCCAGTGCTTCAATAGTAGTATTTCCTAATACTTGCCTAGAGATTCAAGGATTCTGCCTTAGTTTAGCTTCTATGTCCCTCTACTGCCACTGAAAGATATTCTTCAGGGCTTGCTGTTCCTGTTCTGATGCACTAATTTACCTCCCTGTAATCTTTTCTAGTATTTAAGAAGTCTTTGTCTTGACCAAAAAATCCTTACTTTGGCTGTGCTTAAGGAAACACTTTTTCTGTTGCTTTTATTCATCTTTTATTAAGTGGGTGATATGGTAGATAGAAAATGTGTTTCAGTGTTTCATGCTCATGGTGTTTATCTGTCATGTGGAGTGGGAGTGCTCTGAGGGTTGTCCTGATCCTATATATAGCAGACAAGTTGATATCTCAAGCAGAGGACTGTAAATCCAGCAAGGAGAGAAGCAACAGGAGCTGTTGACCTGTTGTTGGGGGAGGAGAGATACAGTTCTTGTGCCAGGCTTTCATTTAGAAGTAAAAATGAGAAAAAGAGAAACACGACCTAAAAGAAGTGCCTCCAAATTGAATGTTTTTTATGCTACAACAATGGCTCTTCAGGAGCCTGGCAGCTTTTTCTCTCTCCGTACAGTTGGAGAAGTATTAAACAGTCTGTGTTCAAAGATGCTTTAAAACCCATTTCTGTCAGTTGGGAGGCTTTTCTCACAGCGTGGCCTCCACAAAGTTCACTTGACAGACTGACTGCTGCAAGGGGAGGGGATGAAGATGAGGAAAGGCCCCTGTTGCCAGTACAGTTAAGAGGCTGAATTTTGGGGAAGGAAAAGGCACAGTGAGTTAAGACTGTGCTGCAATGTGATACAGGGGGATTTTTAAATGAGTTTGGTTTTGGACAATGTCTGTTGTGCACAAAAGATAAAACTAAGCTTCATGTCTCTTGTAATCCCTGCTCAGTACTGACACTTGCCATGCTCCCTGGGGTGGCTGTTCCTTGCTCTCCTGCTTGATTATCTCTAGAGGGTTCTGGCTAGGAATGAGCCCATGCCAGCAAAAAGTGATCTTTTGCTGCTCAGAGCTCTGGTTACTGTTGAGCAATGTCTGGGAACTGTGGTGGATCACTAAGTACAGTGAGGTTTGTACAGCTTTTTCCCAAGGTTATTTCCAAGTCTAAACACTGTATTCCTCTTTCTTTTTCTTTGACTTCACTTTATAATCTTTGGTTCAGTGAGATATTCTGGAAACCTGTGGCTCCCTGGTTCTGATTTTCATTCCTTTTATGTTTGTCGTGTTGGGGGAATTATTTTGGAAGGCTTCCTGACTGCTGCTGCTTCATGATCTTTGGTGCCAAAGCTAGTCACTGTTCAGTATGGGACTCCTCTAACATGTTTTATCCTGTAGCTGCTTCTTGTGCCTGAAAAGCCTCCAGCCCAAATGTCTCCACTCAGGACACGTCCTGCTGCTTTTAGCAGTTCCGAGTCTCTGCTGGCAGGGAACACTGCTCAGCTCCCACAGAGCAGGTGCTTGCAAACGTGGAAGTGGAGAGAGCAGGTTTGGTTCTGGGGATTTAACAAGCTTGCACATGATTTTCCATACAGAACATGATGGGTTTGGTGCACAAATAGAAAACGACATAGGAATGATGCTCAGAGAGTTTGAATTTCACTGTTTGGGAGTTACTAACAAGACTCAAGTTCTGCCAAGGATTATAAATAGATACAGAAACACTTTACTACCCTTTGCATTTTTTCTGCATACATTTGCATTTATATGAGGTATAGGGTTAAGAATGTAACTAAAATTGAGTTGAGTAGAGCCACATTAAAAGAAAAAAAAACGTTGCCAGGATTCCAGGCGTGACTGATCAGGGAAGAACTGAAACCATTGCTTACAAAACAGCACCTTTGTCCCCACCAAAAAAAACCCTATAAGAACATCCCCAACTAAACCTCAGCATTTGGTTATTACCTGTTCTCTGAGCTGGGTCTGAAAGTGCATTACATCTGTGCAAGTGTCTAAGGTATCAGATAGGAATCTGGGCACCAAAGAAGGCTTTCATTAGAGTGCACCCTGGAGCTACTGTGCCATAATACTCAGTGTTCCTAGAATCTAAACTTCGTTATGTTTTCCAGGAGAACAGGAGGAAATACTGGGAAAAGAATCAGTTAATTGCCATTGAATTATCTGATCTAGTAATCTACTGCAAGCCAACAAGCAAAACCAAGGACAATTTAGGTATTGCCTTTAATATTACATCTGATTTTTACCCTTTTGACTACCTTTACAGATGTTAGTTGGGATTTTAGGTCTGAAGATAAAATCTGTCCTACTGGAAAACAAAGCTCTGCTTCACCCAGGCAGTTTTCAATAGCAGTTTGAAATTGTACACCAGGGAACTTGGTGCTGCTCATCTATCACAAAAATAGCTGTCACAATTTTTAATTAGTTAACTAGAGACACCCTCTCAGTTGTATATTCCTTGGGGAAGCTCACTAGTTATATTTCAATTGACTTTTTTGAGATTAAAAACTCTGGCTGAACACTTGTGATTTGTTTGTAAAAACCCTTCATAAATAGGTTTACTGTGCATTTGTTAATTTTACTGTAAGAACATGTTTGCCAGGACTAAGCTGTTGGAATGATGTATGGCTTCATAACATGACTGGGCCTGTGTAAGTGAAGCTGTGGATTCTGACAATGAAATACGTACTTTTAATTCCAGTTTTTTGTCATTGCTGCTGGAGAAGCCAGTAAATGTGCCCTTTTTCTTGAAGTTTCTTTGTAAATGTTTTTAATAAGCTGTCACTGCATTTAAGACATTATAATTATAGTTATTTTTTGAGGCATTGGCTGACCCTGGCTCACCCTTTCTTCTCCCCATTTAGACCCAGGAAAAGATGTCTCATTTAAATATGTGTTATAGTGATCAGAAGTACATTATTAGCAATGATGAGATGAGAACATGACTGCAGGCTCTTATCTGCCCTTCTGTAAAGCATGTGGCAGGAAGGCAATTTCAACTTTCAGGCTTGATTTTCAACCATTTTGCCTGAAAACAGTGCCAGTTATTGCATTAAAGGACAGGGCAAAGCAAAGTAAAACAAAGTCTTGGTGAAAATACAGCATAAATGTCAACTTCTTTCTTCCTTTGGTAATCACTCTTCTTCCTCCTCCCCCTGTGTAGACAATCCTGATTTCAGAGAAATCCGTTCTTTTGTGGAAACCAAGGCAGAGAGCATTGTGAAGCAAAAGCCACTGGAGCTGTTGAAGTACAACCTGAAGGGGCTGACTCGTGTCTACCCCAAAGGACAGAGGGTTGACTCATCCAACTATGACCCATTTCGCCTCTGGCTTTGTGGCTCCCAGATGGTGGCTCTGAACTTCCAAACTCCAGGTAATTTTCCCTTTGAAAAAGAATCGAATCCACCTTCTGTGTCACTGTAAATGAGCCCCTTTATGGCCCTTCTGCCTTCTAATCACCATCCTAATTATTTGAACTTCTCTGCAAGAAGCTGAAGAAGTTTGAAATTTGGTTTTTCATGTGTGGGTTGCCATCCAGAGCTGGGCCCCAGAAATAGATCTCCAAAAGCCCTATCTCTGACCCAGCTGCCCCCAAGCCGTAAAAGATTTATTTCACTTTCATCTCTTGGTGGAAAGCAAGCAGATATATTTCAAGTGAGTTTCAGAAGAATGAATACAGCCAAAGGAAGGCTGTATTCCACTTCATGGTGAGGGCCAGCTAGTTTGTGATACACTGATAGGAAGCTAACTGGGATGGAGATGGGATTTTTGGGATTGGAATTGGTGAAAAATGGCCTGTCAGGTTCAGTTACTGAAGGAACAGTGTCTCCCATCTTTCCAGCTCCTTCTGATGAAGTGGTGACCAGAAAGAATTGCAGAGAGGAGCCATTAATCTGGTATTTCCTTAGCTTTATTCCAGGCTATCTTGTGCTGTGACTGTTTAACTCTCTCCCCAGATAAATACATGCAGTTGAACCATGCCTTGTTTTCCCTGAATGGACGCACTGGCTACGTGCTGCAGCCAGAGAGCATGAGAAATGAGGAGTATGACCCAATGCCAAATGACTCCAAGAGGAAATTGCAGATGATTATGACAGTTAGGGTAAATCTCTTTTGTAAATTATATTTTTTACAAGTCATAAATCTCTATAAAACTAAAAATAAAGCTATTATGTTTCAGAGCAAGATCTGACAGGTTGTCAAAATACTGTTTTTAAATGTCAGTGTGTGAGAATAAAACTAACTTCACTGGTTCCTGAAAAGAAATACATGTTTTTATCATGCTAATGAAGAACATGCTATAGGACTGAAAACACAATCCTGGGATGATTTTGTGTAATTGCTAATAAATATATCAAATTAACTAACTTGAATTTCCAATCAAATGAGTTCTTAGTAGAAAGGTCCTATTGGAGATTGATTAGCAGCAGACTAACTAGTTCAGGGATTTTGAGTGTGAAAGAAAGATAGTTATAATGAAATATAGAAACTAAACAGAAAACCTAATAAGCTGATCCCCCACTTCATATTTAATGCACTATGACTTAATCTGAATGTCATTCTCATTTTTCTTCAAGAGATGAGTTTATGATTGGAAAATGTTGCCATCTTGACTGGGTGCCAAACAGGGCTGAACTTGTTTCTGTTTTCAATTGCTATGCAGTAAGACAGGTTCCTTAAAAGTATTTTTTCTGAGAAAGAAGAAACACATTAATTACTCTTCACTACAGTTTAAAGGTGAGGTAAACAGGGCCTGTGAATGCAAAGCAGAAATGTCTTGAAATGGGTATGTAATAAACACAGAAGAAAAATAACAGAACTTGTGCTCCGGGCTTGGCCTGGAGCTGCACACTGTGTGTAATGAATGTCAGCTACATTGTCTTTTTTTTCCGTACAATGAAAATCATTGAGTTACCCAGACTACTGGAGAGGTTGTTATTGTTGGCACAGATAATACATGCAAACGTATTCAAGAGAGAGAATGTGTGCTTTTCCATGTTCTGGATTTTCCCCCCCTCTTGCTCTGTAGGCTACCTTCTGTTAGCAAAAATGATATCAAGTTTCCTTTGGAGGTGGTTCTAATTTACAGTTGCTTTGCAGGTTTTGGGTGCTCGTCATCTCCCTAAACTTGGTAGAAGCATTGCCTGTCCCTTTGTAGAGGTTGAAATTTGTGGGGCTGAATATGACAACAGCAAATTCAAGACAACAGTTGTGAGTGAGTATCTGTGGGTTTCTGTGTTGCAGGGATATGGTTCTACTTCTAGGGTACTTAAACAAAGTGAGCAGAGGATGAACATTGCAGGCGGAGTAAGTTAACTGTAGCTCTAGACTGATGAGTCACGAACTCTTGTTCTTTTTCTTATCATGGGGCCTGTTAATTTGAGAAACTTCAATGTATATCAAATTTAGAAAAAAACAGTACTATTGCAGTTTGGGGAAAAAAAGAGACCCATTCTGTTATGTTGTTGCACATGCATAAGTTTGTGCCTTTGCATATTTTAAAAAAATACTGTCTTGGGAGTGCCTCCAACAGTGCTAGTCAGTTCCCAAAAGTCTGGCCCAAATGGGGAGTTGCTACTGTGAGCTCCAGACTGTGTTTATTTAAACTGAGGTTCTGAGACTGGCACCCCCATGGAGGCAGCACTGTAAAATATTTTAACTTGAAATGCATTAGAAGTTTGATCAAAGCTTAGTCCTGGGGAGTTCTGGATAAGGAATGTGTTTGTGTGTGCATGAACTTAAGTGTACTGAAATGGGCAATATTTCAGCTGCTTCATATTTCACCATTTCATGCTTATGGATGCAACACTGTTCCTCTGGTAAAAAACAGGCTCTGGTTATGATTATCCAAACCAGTGACACCAGTGGAAAATAACCACAGCATCAGGAGCAGAATGTGCATTGTGGCTCCTCAGTACTTCGGAGAAGATTATTATTTAAACTTTCTGTGAGAAGTGACCAAGAGTTTAGAAAGCAAACTTCCTGGCTGTGTCACATAAACCAAATCTTGGTGTTCTGTGCATAACTACAAAAATTGGACCAAGGTACATGAGTCTTCCTAGAGCTTTTCCTGCTTTCTCTTGGATATGGAACATGAGGCTTATGAATGTGAGAAATTAATTAGCTTTTTCTTCTCTTTACAAATACATGTCCTAGGAGGTTTTATATGTTTGAATACAAATAATAGCTTTTCTTCATGGATTTTCATCCCTGCCAAGTTTCCTCCCACCCCCACCACCAAGTAAACAAACACAAACTTTCTGAAGCAAGGTTACAACGTGAGACAGATGGCAAATAGGATTTTTGGGCTTCTGTATCCCTAGAAAACTTCCTGGGATACACACTCATATGTGAATGAAGTGAAATTATTGCTTCATACTGCAAATGTTTCCTTTTCATTACAGATGACAATGGCCTTAATCCAATTTGGGCACCTTATGCAGAGCAAGTGAGATTTGAAATTTACGACCCAAATCTGGCGTTCCTACGCTTCGTTGTTTATGAGGAGGATATGTTCAGTGATCCCAACTTCTTAGCACATGCCACTTTTCCCATCAAAGGAATCAAATCAGGTGAGATCAGCAGCTATAATGAGGTGTTGTTGAGCATTACTGAGCTGTGCCTTCCTCTCTGATGCCAGACTCCCTCCTGCCTGGCTGAAGCTCCTTCCTCTGGCTTTACTTTTCAAGAGCATGTGAAATCAGGTGTTTCTCAATTTTGCCAGTCTTGCCTTTTGCTTCTCTGCAATTGCCATAGTAGAGCCTGCTCTCAGCAGAGGAGCATTTGAGCACTGAAGAATGTTCAAAGTGTGCACCATTTCTATGACTGCGAATTTCCCCTTGATGGATTCTGTAATTGCCCTTTGTTTTCCTTCCCCTGGCCCAGGTTTTAGGTCAGTTCCTCTCAAGAATGGCTACAGTGAAGATATAGAGCTGGCCTCGCTGCTGGTGCACTGTGAGATGCAGCAAGTTCTGGTGAGAAGCTCTGGGGTTTGTTGTGTGCACTTAGGGTGTCTGTTATCAGTTCTTTGTGGGAACCAGGAACTGAGGATTCAGTTTTCTCTTCTGTGTCTGATGTGCTGTTGTCAAGCATTTCTTCTGCAGGTACTGGGGAACACAAATAGTACAAATTGAGTTCCTCTCCCTCTGGGTGGACAGATTACACGGTTGTTAAAAGAAATAACACACAAACAAAGCCTCATTACCTCCAATAGTTTTTGCTGTAACAGCATGGTCGTTGTCTTTCCTTGTTAACTGACTGATGCCATGCAAAGCTAGCTAAAATCAGCTTTGGTTTCATAGATTAATCTTTTTGTTTTTAAAGGTCCTACATAAAAAGAAATCACTTCAGCAGTAGAAGGTAGTAATTTCTCCTAGTATTTCATTAAAATAAACAACCCATCAAGTAGAAGACCTATCTGGTTCTTAAAGAACTGCTAATCTCCTCCTTTTAAGCCTCTCTGAACACCTACTTGAAATAGTAGTATTTTAAAATACATGGGGGAAAAATAATGATGCTCATGAATCCAGGCATTAAAGCAGCTGATCTGTGAACAGTATTTGTTGGTGTTCCAAGGGTGCTGCTGTATATGTTGATTTGTAGGATATTTTTCAGACTCTTTCTCAATAATATATTACATAATTTAAATACACTTGTGATATGATGAAAGTTTAAAGATGCTTCTGGGAAGTGGCTATTTCAGGGTGCTTTCCAGCACCCTTCTGATTCAGAGAAAAAGAAATTTCAAGTTCTTATTTTTAGTCTGTCAAACCATTCAGGCCCACGCTGCACTTCACACTAGTGACATTATTTTCCTGATTGAAACATCAGCTTCTGTGAACTCAAAGTCATTTTGTCTGTGGAGGGACTTGTACCTGCAGTTGCATACGCTGAACTGGAAATTTCTAAATTCAGTCCCACTGTTCTTCCCAGAGGAGTGGAAGCCTTTTTCAAACATTCTTTGTGGAGGTTTTTATGAAGCCCCCTTATAACACCTGGTGTAAAATGACAATGTGTGCAATGACAGTGTTTGAAAGCTGTGGTAGGTTCTCTAAGTTCCTTCTGTGGGCCAGCCAAGGGATCTGAGAGCAGGAGAGGGTCAGAAGCTGAGACTAGGGATGTGTGTGTGTGAAGAGGAGACCTGTATCCTTTCAAGATAATATTTAAATTGCTCATATTTCAGTGACTCAAGTCTCATAGGGGAGGCCTGGTAAATTGCTGGTTCTGGGCTTGATCCCTTAGAGAAAACTGACAAAGTCACCATTGCCTAATGCTGAGCATGGACATCACTTGTGGATACATTGCAAACCCCTCCTGCTGTGGTTTCTCTTCAGGAATCCAGATCATTATTGCCTGGGGCAGGAGCAGCTCTCAAATGTTGTTCATAGCAGCAGTCTGTCCCCCAATCTGTCAGCACTGACTCCTTTGACAGGAGCACATTTCACACTCTAGAATCCCCTTCTGCTTGTCAAGCCAAATGAAGATGCAGCTCAGCTCGGTATTTTTACAATGCCTCGTGGCAATGCAGTGCAGGACAACTTCCAAAAACTTCCTTTTGTTTGGCAGCCTGCAACAAGCCCAGACTCACCACAGTTGTCAACTCTAGAACTTTTGCCAGGTCATTCATGAAGCATCAGAAAACATCAAGGCTTCCTCTGTTCCTCTGCTTCTTTTTAAGAAGTCATGGCCTTCCATAAAATAATGACATTTAATAACAGGCCTTCCAAAAATAATGCCATTTAACAATATCTGCTTATATACAGAGCCCATCTGCATGTGCTTGGAGATGAAATACAGAATTGTAATGAAGAATTACAGATGGCTGTGAAGTTTATCAGGAATAGTAAAGCAAAAACATTTTAGACATAAATATACACATTTGTGAATTATTATGTGGGGCCTTAGTTGCTGTACAACTTAAACATGTTTTTTGATGTTGTAGGAATCATACTATACTGAGGTGGTTGTTGCACTTAAAGGCATGTCTTATTTGCTTGAAAATTGATTTACTTCCTTCAGAAAGTGCATGTACTTCTTCAGCTTTGTCTGACTACAGTCAGCCTCAATGCTATATATGTTCTTAACTTCAAGATTGAAGTGGACATCTTAAAATACAATTTAAGCTGTACCTTTGTGGATACATTTATTTACAGGAACTAACCACTGTACATATGCATCTTGATGATTACACCTGCAAATTGATAATTAGCAATCTGCATTTCTTTTGTGATTTGGGAATACAAAGTTTCCTACCCCTTTACAAACAAAAATTAAATAAATTATCTTTAAGTCTTAATCAGCAGTATAGCAGTGAGGCTGTTTCAGTTGCTCCAACCCATGCCTGCAGAGGAATGTATTTCAGGAGGTAAAAAGGGTTTAGGAAAGGATCTTGTTGCTGTAACTGAAACCTCTTGGGTATGTTGCTAAGCTATCAATTTTCCTAAATCTGTACTGAATGCAGAAAGAGGCATTCTTATTAGTATGCTGCCTCTGAAAATGTTTGGATTTATTACATTTATTGATTGCATGTCATTTCTTGTAGAAGGAGTATCTTGTTTTGCTGCTGATGTGAAAATTAAGACTTCAGTCCTGCCAGTTCTGTTCCCCACTAGTAACTCTATAAAGAGGCAGCTTTTGCATCCAAAGTTTTGAAGTATTAAAATAATTTGAAGTCCTAAAGGGAATCATGATGATTGCTTATGGTTGTAAAATATTTTGAGACCTTCTACTGTGGGCCACAATAGAAACTCAGACCTACTCAGTTCCTTTGCAAGTACTGAATTGCCATAGTCACATAAAAATACAGGATCTGTCCTTCTTTCTTGGTACATCTGAGTATTTGCTGCTGTAAGGGGTCCTATTTACCAGTCAGTATTTTGACCTTTAGTCTACATTTCAACAGAAAATCCCCAGGATTGTCACTTTGTCACATGATAGGCAAATATGATGGAAGAGCCAAAACCTAAACATTTAAAAGTGTATTTTTAATATTATTATAATCTGATAAGGCATCATGATGCACTATTTTCTGTTCTTTCCTCAACAGACTATTAAGGAAAGATATTCCAATAGAAGTGCTTAGATACACAAATTTTATGATCTGTGCTAGAATGTCCCTCATGCCCCTGTCAGAGGGTATGGCTGGTCTTACTGTGGGGCTGAGGGTTTCTTTTAGTGCTTTCTAAGTTAGTTTGTTTCCAGAAACATTCTATAAACATCCAATCA
This sequence comes from Melospiza melodia melodia, assembly GCF_035770615.1. Classification (NCBI taxonomy): domain Eukaryota; kingdom Metazoa; phylum Chordata; class Aves; order Passeriformes; family Passerellidae; genus Melospiza; species Melospiza melodia. The sequence continues at coordinate 18,482,369 of NC_086206.1, forward strand.
AACTAATTTTATAAAATGTTCTATGCAGTTTTAAAATATGGTTAGGAAAACAAACTCATCCCCCAAACTCTGCTGGTTCTGTATCATTTTGGGAATGATTTTTACAAATCACCTTGATTTCCAATGTTCCTTTGAAGGAAAGTGAAGAGGAGCTTTATTCCTCCTGTCGGCAGCTTCGGAAGCGCCAGGAGGAGCTGAACACCCAGCTGTTCCTCTATGACAGCCACATGAACCTGAGGAACCCCAGCAGGGATGCAATTCTGAAAGAATTCAACGTCAATGAGCACAAACTACAGATTTATCAAGAGACTTGCAACCGCAGGTGGGTTGATGATCATTCTCCTTTCCAAGGCAGCTCTGTCTAGACAGGATTTATGGTAAAGAAACCTCAGCCATACCAAAGGGAGCATCTACAGAGTGGTGAGGGTAGAATGAGCTCATCTGGAATGAGAAAGGGCTGTGGAGAAGCCAGGCTGGGCCTCAAGCCACTAGAGGCCAGCAGAAGCTGAGGAATGTGTGCAGTGGAATCTCAGTGGCAGTGATCACAGTGACACTTGTAATCCTGGCAGGTTTTATATCCCTCTCTGCTGCTCTCTGGGAGGAAAGCCTGGAAGTATATACAGACAAATAAATAAACCTCTTCACTCTTGCTACACTATCAGAGTTATGTCCCAGGAAATGTCATGCACATATGAGATATGTGGGAACAGATACACAAAGCACAAAAGATAAAGCCAGTATTGAGTTGTAACAGCACAGCATTGTCAGTTCAGTGTCAGTGCATTATCCAGAGCTTAGGGGAAGGTTCCTTCTCCTTTGCTGCCACTTTTGGCTGGGTGTGAGGGAGATAGAGGGAGGCTTCATGTACCAAGGGGAAGTTTTGAATAGATCTCAAGACTTTAAATATTCTTGCTCTTTTTTGTGTGTGCTGAGCAGCTGTGTGAATCACTTATTTACTCCCATTTATTGAGGGAAAAATTTCAGTACTTGTTGCTGATACATGACTTGCCACTGGTATCCAAGTACATTGAATTTGGTAGACTGTTTTCCTGTGAGAAATCCTATTAGGCTTGACTTTTTCCTTTTCTTTTCCCTTAAGATTAAAGGAGAAGAAAGTCAGTAACAGCAAATTCTACTCTTAGAGCCCATCATTCTTTGATGTGTGCTTTATTGTGCAATTCAGGAAGAGATGAATTTATCCTGGTCATCCAACTCAGTGACGGTCTCATCAGACAGAATGACTGGAAGAAGAGAAGGAAGAGGAAATACGGATTTCCTTTATAATTTTTCTTCTAAGGAAAACTGTTTTAATATCTAATAATTTATATTCTGTACAAAGCATACCCTCTGTGCAGGCCAGAACTTCTGTGTATTCAAGATTTTTAAAACTTGAGGATGTGTAGTTGGATGGACCTCACTTCTCATTATCAATACCTGAAGTACAAATCATCTCCTGCATGTGTGTGCACAGGCACAGTGTCACAGATAAGACAGTCACAACAATTTGCATGCATGGAATCACACCACTTCCAACAACCTGGCTCCTCAAGATTAACTAGTAGTGAGTTTTTAATTTATTAAATGCTGTAAAAGCACTTCTACACCAGCATTGTCACGTCATGTATGTTACAATCCTCAAGACAGCAGATTGTGCTGCTGATACTGTATAAAATATTTTGGGCAGCTATTGTCTCTTATTAAAAATTTTCTGTTACATTTTCAAGAACAAGATAATATTTTAATTTTGTTGAAAGCAAATACCCTCTGTTACTGTAGTTGTGTTTTTCTTGTTGAACTCCCTTTAAAGGTTCAAGAAAGGAGCAATGTGTGAACCTCTATTCATAGCCCCTGTGAACTTCTGTTCACAGCCTTGAGGCACTGGAAGGAAAAATTTTAAGATATGCAGTAAGAGATATCTATTTGTTTGCAGAAAGGGAAGGTATTTAAAATTCTGAGGAGCACTTACTTTTGTACAGTATCATTTCTGCAAATCCTTTCAGCTGCTAATGTGCTTAGAAATGAATTTTTAAATGAACTGTCAATTTTTAATCTTGCAATCCTACATAGACGATAGTGGAATGATAGTGTTCTGTAAATGTAGACTGTTTTCCCAAAATGTAACTAATCCAAGAATGATAGTGTGCACAAATATAGAGGTACATCCTTCTGGTGCCTTTAATCAAATCAAGAACATGAAGCTGCAGATGAGAATACTTGTTAGATTAGCAAGTGTATTTTCCTGCCAGAGCAGAACTAAAGGCCTTCGATGGAATATTTAACAGCAGTTGTCATCATTTGTGTATGTGTTGGTCCTTTGTGCTTGTGCTGTATTGTTACCATCAAATTTCTGTTTGTTGTATCTCTACATGGGACGAGTTTTGCTATCTATATTCCCAATTTCAGTGTTCAAATGTGTGCAGAGGAGCTCAGTTTTTGGAGTGACTGCCTGAGGCATAAAATACTGCTTCCACAGAGCTGTACTTCTGATCACAGAGGACTTGCACGGATTTGGGATTCATGGCCTGATGCAGCTGCCTCAGCAATTTTCAGTTTCTCCTGCTCCCCGTGCTGTGAGTTCTGTTGTTTCAAGAGGCTCTTAATTGATGCCATTGTGCATTCACAGATGATGGTTTGAGGAACCCGCTTGAGGCTTTAGCTATTCTGCAAAGACAGTCTTGTCTCAGAGATGAAAGTGTTATAATAGTGTATCCCACAATGGGGTGGCTTCTGTAAATCTTTTATTATAAAGAAATTAATTACTAATCACCCAACTGAAAACAGAGAAAAGTTAAAGGCAATTCTCTCCTTTTCATCCTCCTTCCTGAAATCAGTACCCAGCTGTGATTGACCTGTTCAAGGATTAGATGGGTGTAAACCCTGCTCAAAGAAAAAAAAAAATCAACATCAGCTGTGGATTTGGGAGGTGAAGCTATAACCTAGACTGCTGTATAGAGCTGGTTTTATCTTCATTATCCAGGTGTGGATTGTTCTGCCTGTCAGAATTCTTTTTAAGCTCAGTTCTAGAGCAGACCCAAGCAAACTGTCCATTTGTCCTGGCTTCCTTCACTGGGGTGTGTATTCCTGACACAGCACAGCCACTGTGTGATGGACACAGGAGTGAGTCCCTCACGCTGCTCTTGTGCAAATATTTAAGAATTAGCTCATTTTGTAGTCCTTTGAAAAGTGCTGTGCACATTCTCCACTCATGCATAATGTCAGGGGTTATAAGAGCCACTCCATCAGTATTTACGCAAATGCATTTTGTTTTACGGTAAAACTTTTCCCCAGAATATGGTGTTACACTGTGTGCAGAATGAAAATACTGCAATGAGTCTTCTGCTGACTTGCAAGTGGTGGGCAAGGCTATTTTCTAACTCTGCTCTTGGTTTTGCACTCTGTGTTTTATCTGCAAGACCTCACCTCTCAGTTCTTCCTTGGGGCAGGCTCTGAGGCAACTTTATCACAGTTGCAGCTGTTTGAGTATGAAAGTAGGTTTGAATGTGTGTGCAAATTTTTTTAATCCAGGAGGGAAAACATTTATACATTTTTGAAGTTAACAATTGTTAAATTGTTATATTCTTTTAAATCATTGAAATAACTTATTTTAATAAAAAATTGTTGATATCTCATGTTGATGTGAATGATGCCAGGTGCTTTTTTGTTTAAGCATTGTTTTGTTGAATTTCATTACTTTTGCCAGTCATTTGAAGCAGTGAGTTCTTACTGAAGAGTGATCTGCTGGTGTGGTATGGTGTGCTCTGCTAGAGGTTGGAAGAAGGGCATTTCTGTGTTTTTAAGATGAACTGACTTAGAGATTGTTTCAGTAGACATGGTTATCATGGCACTTCCTCTGGCTCCAAACACACGAGGCAGAAGGAAAAGGTCAAAGATCGAGTTTAACTTGTGACTCCAAACCAACCTTTTTCAGTGAGAGACAGATACAAACTTTGTGGTAATTTGGAAGGACAGTAATATTGATGTTTACAAAAAATATTTATCAGAACACGTTCTGCCTGTGACATTGCTGGGAGAACTGCTGCTGGGTGGGTGCACTGTCTTTATGTGGTGATTTTTTTAATTGTTGGGAGTCTTGGGAACAGATTTTTTCTCATCTTTTGATCAGAATTGTATGCATATTGAACATGAATCCATATGAGGTGTCTGCAGCCCAATTCTTCAGGAAGGTCATTAAATCAGACAAAGAGTCTTTATCACCTTAGTGAGTATTGGAATGCATGAGTTCTGGAGTCTAAAAAATTACTACATTTAGGTGTTTTGTTGCCTGTATTGTCACGATTTTCTGCCCCAACATATATATATATTTCTCTGTTGAAAGCATTTTGTTAGTTTTGCAGTTCTTTAACCTCTGAGAAGATGTGAATTGTGTACCATCCATTATGTTTGAATTCTCCAGACCAGCTGGAAAAATCTGAATGTGGTGTGGAAGCTGAAGTGCAGTGGTTGAGATCTGTTACAGTCATGTGTCAGCATTTTTAACTGCAGTCCAACTAGTTGCTTTGTTCCAGACTGAAATTCCCTTTATAGCCTCAGAAATAGAAGTTAAATATAATGAAAATTACAGTTCAGAGATGAATTTGTCTTCTGATCTATAACAGCATTTATAAACATTCTCAGCTATTAGTTTTAAAATAATTTAAATTAAATTAAAAGCAGTTGAATTCAATGCTAGTTTACATTTTTAGCTGTTACTCCAGCAAAAACGAGAATTGTGAGCTTGACTAAAGTAAAGCAGTAGTTCCCCCAACACTTCTGTACTCCTGAATTAGTTTAATCCTCAGATTCTTTACAATATGTGTAAATTATCAGCCTTCAGGACCCTTTTCTCTGAAGAGCACATAGTGAATTATTTAATACGACACTGCACTTTGGAAAGTATGTGGAAATCAGTAATAAATAGAAACAAAGGGACATTTTGGTTGGGTCCCTTAGGAGAAGGACTTAGAAAAATCTGGTTTGATTAAGCATCTAAAATAAATATATTTAAATGCACATGAGAAGTATAAATTTTCATGTATATCTTGCAAATTTGTACCTTGAAATGCTGTGTCTGAGGTGAAGTAGCTGACCAAGCATTCTTAAACTATTCACTTTAAACATCAGCATCATCCTTTATAGTGAGGCACCTATCAATTGTTCAGTAATTTTGAGGACTAGGAAAAATTGAATCTGAGCTGTATTTTCATTCTGCTCTTCCAATTTTTAGGTGCATTTCTGGTAATTCAGTTTCAGGAAAATAGGTAAGATGAAAATTTGAAAAGGGACACAACACTTGAATTAGTTACCCTAATTTACCCAGATATTCATGCATGAGGAGTAATGATAAAAAAAAAAAAAAACAGGAGAAAGGAGAGAGAATTCTTGTTGTAAAATACTTCAAATAGAGCAGCTGTGACTGTCTTTACAGGGATGAATTTTCAAGCAATTTTAGAGTATCTTTTTAAGCCACAGACTGCCTGTTTTCCTTTTGGAAAGAGTAAGTGTATCCTTCACCTCTGCTGTGGTCAGCACTTAGGTTTTTTTAACAGCTGGAGCTGATTGATGGGGAATTAATCAGTGCTCTGAAGATGGCTCGGGGTGTGTCCCCACATTAATCCCGTGTGCTGGAGCACTCTTGGGCCATTGGGACAAAACAATTCCTCCTGCTCTGTTATCAGGGTTCTGGCCTTGACTCCCGGCAGATGAAAAGCTTCACGTGTTGAGCTCAGCTCCTGCAGGACTTCTGGTATTTGGGGTTTCGTGGGGCTTTTTTGTCTTGTCAGGAGCTGCTGCTGTACCTCAAACCTGACCAGGGCCTGCACCTCAGCTGGTATTGACAGTGTGGATTTAGGATTCTTGGCTTAAGGACCCTTCCATAGATGATTTTCATAACCCCACCATTGAGATAATTATAAATAGCAGTAGCTGAGCTTTGCTGAAAGATGACAAATAGCAGGGAAAATTCCTCTGGGGCACAGGAGTTCAGTTCCCTATGTTAAAACCATTTTTTTAGAAGACTTGACATGAAGTACCAATGCTGTTTCTGTGCAACAGGCTTGTGCAATTTCTTCTACATTTTGGTTTTGTCTTCTGCTGGCATTAGAATTTTGTAATCTATTTCTGATAACACTGTGTCAAAGCCAGAGAACTTAAAGGGGAAAAGAACAAAGTGGTTTCCACTTGAAAAAACAGAGCTGTTGGAAAGAGAGCATCGGCCCAGTGCTTTCATGAGGTCATGGATGTCTTTTTTCTGTTTTATTAAAAAGAAGATTTTTTCTTTCTGCAGATGGTGTTGTATATTAATGACTCCTGGAGAGTGGCCCCTGTGCCATCAGCGCTCAGTTGGAGACACATAAGCTCTTTATAAGAGAGTGCAACACTCCTGCTACAGAAACAGCTTATTTGCTATTAGAGAGGGGAAAAAAAGTGAGTTCTCTCTTGAGCTGTCCCTCAAGCTAAGTATTAAATTTAGTTTCTTTCATGGTGTACTTACTGGTAGGAGAATGAGGGAGAAAAGTAAGATCTTAAGCATAAAAATACAAAAAGTTATCAATAGCGTGGGCTGGGTTTTATTTTTAAGGTAAAATTATCAGGAAGAGAACAGTAAAAAAATAATGCTGTCTTTAGTCACCATGGGCTGTAAAAATCTAAGCAGGGGTGGCTGTGGATTTCTAGCTTGGTTCCTCTCTTTAGGCCTCTTGTTTTCTGAGAATCCTTTAACAGTGCAATGGAACTGCTCTGCTTCTTATTCATTACTTCCCCATTTTGGTTGCAGCAGAGTTGAACAGAAGTATCTGGAAGTTACTCTTAATTTAAGATCAGTGTAGCTTCAGCAATTAAAATGGAAAGACCAAAGTTTAAAGAGAAGTTTTAAATTCTGTGAGGATTCTGCTTTTATCAAGGGGTACAGAAGCTGCAATGCTGATGAGTTAAGGGAAAACAACTTTGTGTTTAAAATTTGAGCTGAAGTTTCTCAGTTTATGTATTAGATTGGCAGATGGAATTGCATGGGACAGCTGTGACCTGTACTTTTAGTCTTACCTTCTAATCTTGAAATTCCACAAAATTATGAGTTTCCTTGTAGCAAGTGTTTATCTTCGTATCACAAAGCTGAAAGTCTATTTAGATGGTGTCAGGTGTTAAAGAAATATTATTAATGGCTAAAAGTGTTTTAGAAATAGTGCAACGTGAACGCAATCGCTCACCAAATGTCTTTGATGAATTATTTGTTTAACCACTCAATAATGCTGGGAAAAATCATAGGTTTTATTTATGAATGCACTTTCAGCTGGCTCATTCATTTTAAACAGGCATATTTTACTGTTAGAAAAATCTACAAATCTGTGGTGCTTCAAGCACTTTGTGGTAATTTAGATTAAGCATGGTGCATTTTCCAGAAATGTCATTAGATCTCAGAGTTAACTCAGGAAAGCACACCAGAATGTATTCATGTAAAAACCTCATTTATTTATTGTCTAGAAGTTTATCAGTTAATCTTGGTTAGGCATATATACACCCAAGCTGGGAAGAAGAACTGGGGTTTGGAATGAGATCAAAGAATAACTTTATTCTCCTCTGGATCATGTAACACAAACTCTTTAGGAATAAAGGGCAGGGATCAGGAGTAAAATCCCATCAGGAAGGAAGAGTCAGCCTAAGGACATTTGTTCCATTCACTGTATTGTGCTGTTGTACCCGAGAGTAAAATGCTGTTTGCAGTAATACTGAGCTTCATCTTGTTAGTGATCTGATCAATTTCACTTTGAAGAGAATGAATATATAAAAAATGGCACCTTTTTACTCAGCAGTTCCATTCCTTGGGGATAAAGCTGTTATTTACCTCAATCACACAAGTATGTATTTTTAAAAAAATCTTTTATTACCTGTCTGTCAAAACCAAGAGTAAGCAGAGAACATAACTAAATTCTGTCCTCAGCATTTCATCTTTCAGAGTGAAAATGTCGCTGCAGATGGAAGCCAGGAGACCAGCACAGCAATCAGCAGCACAAGCAGTCCTCCATCCCTAACCAGGTGCATCATGGTGTAATTTCTTGGCTTTGATCCACATCCCTGGGCTCTAAACCACTCCACCACTTCATCCAAGTTGTACTGCTGGGGCTCATAGCCCAGCTCCTTCCTGGCCTTCTCCATGCTGAAGTAGTGTGTGACACCAGTTTTGTAAACCTCTGTGCGAGTGAGGAGGGGCTGGAAGTTATAAACGTGCCCCACAAGGAAATGAACTATTTCGGTAAGGAATGCAAAAAAATAGACAAGGGAGAGGGGAAGGCGCAAGGTTGGGAACTTGTAACCCAAACCTTCCACCAGTGGTCGGAAAAATTCAAAGTTATTGACAGGCCTGCCATCAGAAATGAAATAGGCCTGGCCTGCAGCAATGTGCTGCTTGCTGGCTCTGAGGGCCTCGGAGGCAAGGACGTGAGCCTGGACCAGGTTGTCCACGTGTACAAACTCCACCAGACTCAGAGGGTCTCCATAGACAAATTTAAACAGTCCCCTTTCAATGTAGCTGACTATTCTTGGCAGGTGTCTCTGCTCCCCAGGCCCGTAGATCCCTGCTGGCCGCAGAGCACAGGTCCTCAGGACACCTCTCCCATTTCCCAGCTCAGCACCGTTTGCCTCCAGCACCTTCATTTCAGCTAAAGATTTCGTTCTGGAGTAGTGATCAGGGTGAAGGTGCAGAGGTAGGTAAGGCAGAGACTCATCCCCATTTTCTATAATCTGGCCTCCAAATATCACATTGTAGGTACTTGTATAAACCAGGCTGGGCACTCCCCTGCTCTTGCAGGCCTGGATGACATTTTCTGTTCCTTTCACGTTAACGTCTTCTATAAGTTTTCGGTTCAGCTGCTCCCTGCCAGACATTCCATAGGAAGCGATATGGAACACGCAGATTACATCTCTGAGAGCTTCTTCCACTTCTGACAGGCAACAGATATCCCCCTGCATGAACTTCATTCCCTCTGGCATGGTTTGAAGGGGCTTCACCACATCAAAGAGGATCACATCCACTCCCTTTTGATATATGGCACAACCTAAACTGAAACATGACAGAAACCATGAGTTAGGATATGGCACCGTGGTGCATGAAACATCTCACCTGGAAGGGGGAGAAGACTATTAACTGTTTTTATGCTGATTATTTTTCTGGTGGGAGTCTTTTAAATTCTCAGCCCCCCACTACAGGGAATATTCAGCTGTGATAGTTTAGGTACTGAACTGATTTCTCACATTCCATCAATACTCGGAGAAAAAGAAAAAAGAGGGAGAACTGCTGTAAATGAAAATTCTGAAGAGATTAGCAACAGCAATTTTCAAACATGTGACTATTGCCAAATATTTTTTATAAAAACAAGCTTTACTTGTTTTATCTTACTGCTTTTGTACCATCCCAGTTCTGGCAAAACAACAGGGTGGTCTTCGCCATTGTGTTCAAAATTTACAGAGGAGTGGGAGAGAAGCTTCTAAGCTGCTATGAATGCTTTGCCACATGTCTGCATTTCACTCCAAGTCACAGGTATTGACACAAAGTGTAACTCTGGTGTTTCTCTTCCCCTTTCCTACATTTTTGTATGTCTACTGTGCTTTAAGGGTGTGAGAGTGGAGGGAAAAGCCAAGCAGAAGTCAGATAGGCATCTCCTGAGAATTTTTTTTTCCTTCCCCTGACTTGAAATTGACTTTATTTTCTGGTTCTGACTGTGATCTCTCTCCCTCTGTGAGCAGTTATAGTCTAGGGCTCAAAATAGGATTTTTTCTTTACATGGGCTGCAGCAAGGGAAAATGGATTCCACTGATATGTGCACCTTATTAACAACCCTAATCCTAAACCACCACTGTTCATGAAAGTAATATATTCTTGAGAGTTCAGCTGGAGTTGTTAACCTGTAGAGCTAAGCATACGTGTAACTATTTGCAGGTGAAAAGAAAACAAGTGTAGGCTTGTCCTTCAGAGCGGGCTGACGGTGGTGATCCCAGCCCTCTACAGAGGTGAGCACACAGGTAAATAAATGTCTGCCAGGCAGCTGCTGCCCGACATTTGGAAAGGGGATAACAGCTTTACTTACAGCCTCTGGAAACAGAGTGACTGAGGTTGTTTAAAACTGAGACCCCGGGTGAACCAGAAGATGGGAACACCTGGATCAGGTGTCTCAGGCCCACAGGTCTCCCTTTTACAGGTGGATTTTGCTGCCTCCCCAGCAGCAACCTCTTATATTTATTCCTGTATGTATTAACTATTTAATGCACTAACCGGAAGCCAAAATAACCCCCTCCTCCAGTAATGAGGACTCTTTCCTTGGCAGCGTTTCCTTCTTCCATCCTCCTTCCTTTCGCACCGTGTGCTGGAACTGACCTACAAAACACACCGCAAACACACCCATAAAAACCAGTCCGCGTTTACCATCGCTGCACATTCCCGTCCTTATTCACCGCTCTCGTTCGCGCTTTAATTCCGGCCCTTCCCCGGGGAGCAGGAGGCGATTCAGGGCCCGGATGGCTCCCAAGGGAGGGAGGGAGGCCGTTCCCGATGAGGGAGCGCCGTGCCAGCCCCGGGCCTCCCGTACCTGCGGCGCTGCCGGCCCGGCCCGTCCCTGCCGATTCCCGGGGCGGCGCCGCTCCCGATCCCGGGAAATGGAGCCGGGCGGGGCGGGGGCGGCCCGAGATGGCGGCGGGAGCTGGGCCTGTGTTGCTGTCAGCCTGTGCTGGTGTGGATTTCTCTGCCGGGCCGGTGATGCTGCTGCCCTCCCCGCACAGCCTCTGAGATGGGGGGCTCGGTGGTGAAATCGGAGCCTGCCCCGGCCCGGTGTTTGTACCGCAGCCCCCGGGATCGATCCGGGCTGGAGCAGCAGTGGGAGACGAGCTCGGGGATGTTGGTGGCTGGGACCTGGACCTGCTCCAGCCCTGATCCCTCATGCCTCGGCCCTGATCCCCCCATTCCCCGGCCTGAACCCCCCTTACCCTGCCCCTGATGCCCCCGTTCCCCGGCCCTGTAGTGGCTTCCCCGGGCTGATCCCCCCGTGTGGACACCAGGGAAGGGGGCAATTCTGCCTCTCTGCCCCGCTCAGGTGAGACCCCACCTGCAGAGCTGCCTCCAGCTGGGAGAACTGGGATTGTTCATCCGGGAAAAGAGAAAAGTTGTGGTCTTCCAGTAGCTGAAGGGAGCTCAGAGGAAAGATGAGGCAAGACTGTTTGCGATATATGTAGTGACAGGACAAAGGCGAATGGCTTCACGCTGAAAGAGTAGGGCTAAATCAGATATTAGGAAGAAATTCTTCCCTCTGAGGGTGGTGAGGCCCTGGCATGGCATGCCCAGAGATGCTGTGGCTGCCCCATCCCTGGCCTTGGAGCAACCTGGTTTAGTGGAAGGCGTCCCTGCCCATGGAACTGCATGATCCTCAAGGTCTCTTCCAACCCAAACCATCCTGAGATTCTCTCAGGAGGTGCCTGCAAGTGTCACCCCAGAGTGTGAAGCTCTGCAGAGGTCTGGGACACTTAAGAGGGGCTGAGGAGCCCTTGACTCTTGTCAATTTGGGTGGACATGAGAGTTTCTGGACTTGCTGCTGAACATTCTTCATGGGAAGGGCTGTCAAGCGTTGGAATGGGCTGCCCAGGGAAGTGCTGGAGTCACCAGCACCAGGTATTCCAGAAATCACTGGACATGGCAGTGCTGTGGTTTAGTTGACGAGGTGATGTTGGGTCAAAGGTTGGGCTTGATGATGCTGGAGGTCTTTTCCAGCTTTAGTGAGTCTGTGATTCCCTGGTGCTGTGGAGGTCCCACAGCTGAATGTCCCACCATGTGCCCTCACAGCACCTCCCTGGATCAAAGTGGCTGTCCCACATCCTGCTGTGTTTGTCATGAGCCTGGACCATGGAGCACACTCACAGCAGTCTGCTGGGACCTGTGCAGAGGTTGAGATGTTTTTGGCAGTGGGGAGACCCTGCCCAGCACTGCCTGGCTGCAGCAGAAATGCTCCTGAGCTCACATCAGCAGTCCCAGCTGTCTGTGAGAGAGAGCTGTAATAGAAAAACAATGAAGAATTACATGATCAAAGTCTGGCTTGTATTCCATTGTATTCCATTTTTCATTTGCAGAACTGAGCCACTTGGGGAATGCCAGAGAGTGGATTCAGTGTCAAAGCTACTTAAAACTCTGCAAAACTCCTTTCTGTTTTGCAAAACCTTGACAGAAGTAGATGCAGTAGGCTCTGTTGTATTTTTGATGGATGGCTGGCAAGAGTTAGAACTAAGCAGATTCTAAGAATTCTGCAAGTACTAAAATATTTTTTTCTTCAGGAATGATTTCTTGCTGGTGAACCTCTGGGACTCTTAAATAGAAATTTCAAGATGGACCTGGTGCTGTACCTGGTTATACAGAGCTGCTGCACCTGTGCAGATGTGCAGTGTCTGGTATGGAGGGCATCCCTCAGTCATAGCTGATTTCCCTGTCTCCTGTCTATAGCAGGAGAGTGGGTTTGAAATAGCCTTGAGGCATCCCCTAAGATACCATCCAGACACATAATCAATGATGTGCTCACAGAGGTATAAGAGTTCTAGCTCACAAGCAGAAAAATCCCTTACTTATTCCTAAATACTAAATATAAGGATTCTGTATGGCTGCACATACCTTCAGGATTTATGCATAATCTTGATGAAGGTTTTGAGAATATTTTCCCAAATGTTTAATCACTTGCAAAGTCCAAAAGAGTCCTGAACTTTCCCTGAGATCTGTGGGCACAAAGTTTTTTTTACCTTTGAGTCTTACAGAGTTTAGGAAGCTTGGTGGTCCTCTTTTGATGAAAGAAACTGTGTTTGAATGGAATGCTGAAGGATCACAGAATATCTGAGGCTGGAAGGATATGGCCCTGTTGAACCTCTGTGAAAAGCAGCCAGAGGGGTTCCACGGGTTTGTGTTGGCATTGAATACCTCCAAGGATGGAAACTCCATGTTCAGCCACTTTCCCCTCACATCTCCCAGGGCTTTGTGCTCTCAGAGCAGTGGCCTCACCCTCTGTGTTTGTGAGCAAATCCCTCTGTTTGAACAGGCAGCTGTTCACCTCAGGGTGACGTCTGTCCCTGGACTTTGTGGTGTGTCCATCCAGGACAATTTGCAGGACTGACACCCCTCTCTGTACTTTCTGCTTTATCTTGCTCTCTGTATGTCATCCACAGAGAGTGAATTGTGACAGGGTATCTCAGAATTATGGATATTGTGACTATAATAAGGCTGTGGTTTAGATACTGTAAAGATGTTGCTCTTAAGCCACTGTCAGTTTTATTTCTCATCATAGTGAGCTGTCCTTCTTTGGCTTCAGAGAATAGTGAGGAAGATTCATTCCTTCAAAATGGTGACATCTGTGGAAGCTGTGGGTAAATATTGTCCTCCTTTGACATTGACCCATCTGGTGTTAAGACATGACACTCTCAGATCTCAGTTTTGCACAACCCATTTATTACTGGTTTTTCATTTCCTGTGAGACTCTGCTTTTCCTAAGGTTTTATGGACTTTCTGAATGTATCATAAGTTCTGTTTTGCCATCAAATGAACAGACTTCCAGTTTTAGTTTATACATAATACTGAGATCGTGTCCTTCTTTAAAAAACCATGTAAACCCTTCCCTTTAAAGATCCAGCCTTTTGGAGCATGCCTTGCATTTATCTCAGCATGCAGGGAATGCGACTACTTCAAGAGATTGCATTGATATCTTGAATTGCATGTTAGGGCAAAATGTGTCAGGATAGAAGGATTTGCAGTGTAACTGGGAATTATCTGCAGTGAACCTGAAATGGGCTGCAAAGGAATCCTTAAATCAGCTAAATAAGCAGCTGCTGTAAACAGTGCAAGTTAGAAAGAATCAGCAATTAAATAATTAATTATTCTTTCATAGTATGTTAGTTCATCTGGTTCCCTTTGCAATTTAAAACACTTTGCTAGTAAAATTATTTTTATCATCAAAATACAAAGTGTGCCAGCAGTACTATTTTAGGAAGCAAGGCAATATTTCATCTGGGAAAATAAACCTTAGCTTACTGTTTTCTTACTATTTGATTGATTTCTTTTAGGTATTACTTAATTGTGATTTTTTTTTTAATTGAACAATGCAATGACAGAAGAGAACAAGATTTAAAACTAGGTAGAACCAACCATGCTTATGGCCTTATTAAAACATATAAAACCAATTGGTTAAAGTAGTACTGAAGAGCTGAAAACAGAACATACATTGTGAGGGAAATTAGAATTTAATATTCAAAATTAGAATCAGACTTTCAGTCTAGATGAGACTGGAATATGTTTCAAGGGGGGAAAGTGTTCTGGATAAAAATGCTGGTCTGAGTTTTCATCTTGGCTCTGGCAGAGGTTTCCTTAGTGACCTTCAGAGTATTGATTTGTGTTCTGTGACAAAGGTGTCATTGAACTTTCTCCCTGCCTGAGGTTATGGTTGTGTTGGTTTTGTTTGTGTTTCTGATGCTCAGATGGGAGCTGCTGTAGAAATAAACCAGGAAATCAGATTTATGGAGCTGCAAGAGCTCAGAGAAGTGTGCAAGTTACACCCTTTGAAAATGTCAGCACTGACTTCTTAGGGCAGCTGCTGACTGTACAGTGTTGCTTGTGGAATGTCATACATCTGGTGATGTGTGTGGAGATGACCATCCAAAGTGCTTCTAGTTGCTTTTTACTGTGAGTTCCAGTAATGGAAAAACTATTTTTTCCACACTGAGAAAGGAAGATTTCAGGATTAATTGTATTTTCTGCTTAGTGAACACCATTCACTGAATTGTTCATCCAAGCAGTTGCTTTATATCATTTTCCTAATCTAATTCTGCTTTAGGAGGTATGACTTTATAAACATTTTAGTCCTGACTAGACAGAGGTGCAGGGAGTAGTGGATTCCTTATCAAAGTGAGAATTCACAAAATGGAAAGAAGCCTCTACTTGACAGTCTTGTAAAGGGTCAGACTGTTTGCAGAGTATTTTGAGATCCTGGGATGAAGGAAGATTTTTATGTTTGTTATGTAACACTTTCTGTACTGTCAAAAATAAATCTCCATTTTATTAGAGTTCTGGGATCATCTTGAGTGTGGATGTGGATTTTGGGGTGCATGTTAACCTGTAGCTAAGAAGTTCCTTTCCATCCATGTCCAGAAGCAAGATCCAGTGAATAACCACGGAGGGAAGAGGATGCGATGCTGTCCCTGCTCACAGGGTTCTGTCTCTGCTCGTTTGCTCGAGGCTGTGCAGGAGGGAACCTTCCATCCCCCCTTGCCCAGGAGCAGCTGGCAATGGGGTGTAGGAGGGTGCAGTCAGCTTCAGAAGGGACAAACTGCTCAAACTTTGGCTGTTTCACCCCAAAAGAGCAGGTTGGGCAGAAACACCAAGCAGCTGCCAGTCAAACCAACTACTTTAGGTGTCTGGTGTTCCTTTTGCAGTTCCATACTCGGATAACACCTGTGCCCTGGGAGAGGGAGCTGTTGTAGCACTGACAGCATTAATGTCACTGTTGAATCTGATGTCAGGGCTCAGTTCCAGTGAGGTATTTCACACAAGATGTGCACTGTGTGGTGTAAACAACAGGCTGGCACAGGGCAGCCTGCCTTCACAGGGCACCACAATTGAGGCTCAGTAGTCATGCCTTGGCTGACCTGGATTTTCTGGGTGGGTTGCACTGTGGTCATCCTCACTGAGTTAGTTATGAAGAAATCATTACTATAAAAGACACTGAAAATGCTTTGAATTCTCTTGGTGAAGATTCTTAGGGACCAAGCTTGATTCTGAGGTGTCCATTCAGCAGTAGGAAGTGATGCATACTTTCTGTGGAGCCATCAGAAATTAACTTCTTTTCCATTCTGCAATGCTTTGAAAAATTTAGATTATCCCCTTTCCAAAAGTAGCAGTTATTTATCCTAAAGGGAAGGGAAGAAAGTTTGCATATTTTGGGATAAGTAAATGGTTGAGCACAGGACTGTGTTCTCCCTTTTTACTTTGATGCCAAGTTGCTGTTTGTGGTCTCTGTGTCTCTTTGTGTACCCTGCAGGGCACATCAATAACCCAGTTCTTAGAATGAGTATTTATTAATCTTCATAACCTCCATGGAGCTGAACAGAGTCTGCAGGGACTCACCCACTGCTGAGCACTTCAGTCCAGGTGTCTGAAGTCAGTGTTTGCTCCTGTGATATTGATCTTAAGCTCCCTTAAGCCTCATGTGTTTTTTAAAGTGGTAATTTGACCTGATGTGTTACCTGATGTTCTGAGGTGTTGATGTCTGTTTGCATAACATATTGCACTGATATTAATCCTTAGCAGTACAAGGTGATGCTATCCAGTGTAATTGCAGCACCTTGGAAGTAAAAGCCAAATTTTAGCTCATCCTGTACCCTCATTAATAACCTCAGTATTGCACGCAGGACTGCAAGGGCTCAAGGGTTGAGCCTCTTTGTACCTGAATGGAATATATACTTTACAGGTTAGTATGTTAAGAAATATCTTATGGAAAGATTGTAAAATATTATTGCAAATACTCTCACAGATGTTTTTGCTCTCAGAGTAGGGGAGGACAGGTTTTGGAATGCAGTGCTGAGTGTCTTTGATTCTGTTACTTAAAGCAAGTCTTCTACATTCTCAATAGGAGGCTATATCAGAAGGTAATTATACACTTACATTTCAGTAATTGTCTGATTCAGTTTCAGGTGTGATTGATGTGCATCCAGATGCCCTTATTTACCACACTAATAACAAGGAAAGGCTTCTTGTTGAAGTGATTTATAATTTAATTCAGCTATCCATGGCTTTACAGAAATCTTACCCTCCAGCAAGAGCAAGATGAGGTTGGTCTGTTATGAATCGTTGACACTAATAATTGAACACCCAGTTGATGGTACTACTTTGATCTTTTGGAAGGATCTAAGGCATCTTTCAGCTTCACAGGCAGCTAATCATGTGCTGTAGATACCATATGTAGAACAAACTCAAGGCAAAATGTGTTCATTAATCCAAATCTTGTACTGTGCTAATTTTCTGTGTGTGTGTAGGAAGTCTGCAGACACTGGTGGTGAGGATGAGATGTGTCAGCAGGAACACCAGGGCCTGAATTTGTTGGAGCTTTTCTGTGGGTTTCTCAGTGGAAAATGCACTTGATGAGGGGGAAAGGAAGTGTATTTGCTGAACAAATGTTTTCTGTCTTCACACTCCTGGTGCTTTCATATTCCTAGTTCTGTGTTCAGGGTCTAGACAGTGGTCTCCCATTTTCAGGCACCGAGAGCGGCACGAAATCAGGACATTGGCTTAAAAATGTTACTGCCATTTAGTTCTGTCATGACCTTGAAAGCATTCCAAAAATTACATAATTTTGCAGAGGAAAGATTAGGTAAGAGTCGGGGAAGTAGGGGAAAACAAACTCAAAAGAAGACCAAATCTCTTGCTTCAGCTGTGCTTGAGCAAGATAACCTCCACAAGGTTTCCTTAATGTCATATTTGTGTTTGTAAGAGCACCACACTCTTGTGGTGTATCTTTGATACTGATTTATTCTGTTCCACAAAACTAATGATTGCAGAATTCAGAAGCATTTTATCATGGCCTGATGTGTGCCTCTATTCTGAGCTATTTCAAGATAAGAGATTCTGACACAAGCCTGAGTTTTCCTTTAAAAGGGATTTGTTCAGAACCAAAATTTTTGAAGGTTCAAAGCACTTAGTCAAAACAAAATAAATCCAATAACTCTAAAAGGGGGAAAAATAACTGATGTTACAAAGATGAGATAGTTATAACATGCATTTTTCTTCTGTTCAAAAGCCTTATTTGAACATGTTTTAACCTGGAATGATAACACAGAGAAGGTGGATCTCTTCAACTGGAGGTGTGCTATAACTTACAGTAATTTACTGCAAGTTATTCTTGCTCCTAATTTTCACTCCTTGTGGCAGAAGTTGTGGGTGCAGCATCTGGTTATAACTAATTTTGATTTTTTGCATCTTTTGAAGGAGAAGCAAGATCTGAATAACGAGGGAGTTGAAATACCTGATTTTTTCTTTGATTCTTATGGTAAAAGAGTTCTGAAGGAGCTTTGTATTTGAAGTGCTGCTTCAATGTCTTTCAGAGAGTATCCAGCCCATAGAAACAGAATTTGTGCCAGTGGAAAACACTGGATTAATTCGAGTCATACATCAGCTTAATTCTTCATTCATCATAGGATCATGGAAGAATCAAACATCAAACACATTATGGACAAACTGCATAAGCTGAAACGTTCCTCTAGATGACTTAGAGGAACAACATGTTCTAGTAATTGGCTTTCTTGTATAATGAAGGTTTCTCAAGTTGAATACGTAATCTCCAAGTTACCAAAAAAGAAAAAAAAAAAAAACAGGCAAGGAGAGCCTGGTTTAGCAGTTGTTGTTTTAACACTTTCCAAGAGAAAACAGTATCTGGTTCAGTTCTTTCCCCAAGTGTTTGACTTTACATTGCCTGAACTCCTTTGCCCTTTTTAAAATTGCTCTGTGAAAGCCTGTGACAGCAGTTTGAGTGGCCACTGAGAATCCCTTCAGTGCCATATTGTTAATGGCAAGCCAGCAGATTTCACCATTTGTGTTTCCTGTGTAGTTTTGGTCCTGGCTCCTTTCCCATGTGCTCTAAATAAAGGTAATGTGTGCTAGGAACAGGCACCAACTCAAGCAGGCAGTTAATCACCCTTCAAAGCATGCACATTATTAACTTATCAGGCAGAACCATCCCACCTCCCATCATGTTTTATTTGTTTATGAAGAAAATGCTTTCCATAATTGTAATTGAGAAACCAAAATGACTCAGAGTTTGGAGGTGGCAGTAGGAATATCCTGTGCAGCCAAACTCCCTTGTGTCTTGTGTACAAATGGGTCACTCTGCTTTTGCCATGGCAGCAAGAGTTTTGTTCATGATAGGCTGCCCCCGGTGTCCTGAAGTTTATTAACTTGATGAAAATTTCAAATTTGGGATGTCCCGAGTGAGAACAAGCTACAGTCATTATTCTTACTTTGGAAACTCCCTCATTATCTCTGGTACAAAACGAAGCAGTCCAAGCAGGGCTGAACAAGGAGGCAGGGCTCCATCTCCTGTAGATTACACTTTAAAAAGGGGTCTCAGTTAACATCTGCTGCCACCAAATCCAGTTTTCCTAGGTAGTTCTGGTGCAATATTACATCATTATTGAGTTCCATAATTCAGAATTCTTCATATTAGAATTATTAGATTATCTGGGTTACTGAATTTCTTGAACAAGTTGGCTCCTTGGTGCTTCTGGCCATAATAGCTGAAGTGATTATCAGCACTGATATCTTGGGGTGAAGGTGCTGTATGTTACAAACTTTTAATTTACTTTCTTCCTTTATGGAATAAATAGAGAAATATTGAGTGTATAAATTAAGGCTAAATTAAACATATGCATGTGAGTACTGCAGAGAATAGTTCACATGAAGTAGCTGGAGCTAGTTTTGTGCCTCATGCTGAATGCTTCACAACAGCACTCTAAGAAAAGTTGTCAGAGTAATTTTTTCCCCCTTTGGTGCCTGTGTTCTGTGGCTGCATCTGCAGCCTTTGAGCTATGAGTGTTGAATTTCAGCTGCACTCTCTGAAGTCTCTGGGTGATGGAGCTGTCCAATTTTGACTCTTTTAGTAGTTGAACTGTTCTCTTGCAGGTATCAAATGTAAACCTTTAACACCATTCATCAACAGTCTTCAGAATCCTTTGCTGTAAATACTGATTTTATAAAAGCTTTCTGTGCTCTCTGGCATTTTATAGATTTTAGAGATTACAGAAGGGCTTATTTACAGCAGCACAAACCCAAGCATGTGATGGCATTCAGAAGAATGGATGAAAATAAGTGTTGCCACTTCTCTCCTTTTCATTAGAAGTCTTTGTATTTCCCTCTTTATTTTTTGTCTGGCATTACTGTAAATTGAACTTTTACATTCATGGATAATTTGTTGAATACATTCCTGTTTGTGCAGGTGTGTACAAGGCTGGATTGTGCTTTAGCCTCACGAGGTTGCAGAAGCTGTTTAACATGCTCACAAAATTTCACAAAGTGTAAAGTTCCAATTTTAAAGACTCCAGTGTTACCCAATTTCTGTCACGAATCCAACGATCCTAGGGGGTCTTTTCCAACCTAAATGATTCTATGGTTCTTAGCCCTTAAAAATACTCATCTGAGTATTTTTGAGACTCAGGTTTGTACTTTTTCCATCTGTGAGGTACCTCCACTCTGACCTCTGTTGGTTAAATCCAGAGTTTTTCATGGAACTCCTGTTCTCAGGAGGGACGCAGTGGGTGGCTGCTTCCAGCTAGACTTGGAGCAATGCAGGTGTGTGAAAGGTGATAGGAGAGGCAAGAGTGGGGTGCAAAGAATCCTCCCAGAATTGTGAAACTGAGGCAGTGTTCAGGACAGAACCTGCAGCAGTTCTGCACAACAGCACTCTTAGGAGCCTTGCCTGGATCAGCATCTCACTGCTGCTTTGTGCATAAATTCCAGCTCAGTGTGCCTCTGCTGCAATGCAGGTACGGCTTGTGCCTCACTGAAGATCTTGGATTTCACACTTGTTTTGTTGGCAAGTTGGTTCAAGTTTGAACGATCTGTGCCTTCAAAGGAGCAGGAAGAGCCTCACCTTCAGAATTTTAAAACTCCTGTCATTTTAAAAATTTAGTTATCTTCAGTAATGGTGCTTGGATTTATCAATGCTGAAATTTAGTTTCTGATAACAGACCAAGTGAGGATGATAACATCAGTCGAGTAGATAGAAGAGGATTATCTTGTGTGGAAGAAACACTTTGTGAGTTACAACACTGAGGCCAGGTGTGTCATAGTAACAGTTGGCCATGGGCAAAATCTTCATACAATAACATTTGTATTCATGCTTTGGCATGATTCCCATGGATTAATAATATCTTCTTTCCTTGTCTTTCTTGTAAAAGCAAGTTTTCCCCCACCTGTATATGCCCATTTACATATGTAGACATTTCTTCCACTTCTCTCTGACACATTTCTGGTGAGCCCTTCCAGTCTCCACTGCCCACTTTGGATTTTCTCAGCTGGCCATCTTCTTGCTTTTTCTTATTCTCCAGAGAAATTCTGTATCAACATCTCCAACAATGTAATTGTGGGGACAGAAAACTGAGGATGAATCAGTTATCAGCAGTTAAACATACGAAGGGAAAATTAAACTGCTAAGGATACAAATATACTCCATATAATTTTTTTTAATTTAGTTTGAATTTTACTAGTTAAGTTTGATCAATATCTACTGATCTGCCTCAGTACTTCCTGTAGTCCAGTTTTGATGGCTGCTTGGAAAACCTCCCCACTGTCTTTCTGCTTCAGTCATTGAGTGGCTTTCTCTGGGACCATCTCTCATTATTTGGCACATCTCATTTTCAAGCTGCATTATTTTATCAAAAGGAATGGTAACCAACTCTTTGTAACCCGTTATAATGGTAAGAACTTTGAAACTTTGAACTTTTAAATGACATTGAAATTCTTATTTTATCAGCACAAAGATGTGTTTGATGTGATCTTTTACTTTCTTTAAAAACCCAGTCTGAAGGAAGCAAAAATTACTCCTAGGGTCTTTTAAATCCTAGCTTCAGTCCATAAATTTGACTGTAGACTTAAATTGAAAAAACATAATATTTAACAGGTAACATAAAATCCTTAAGAATTGGATATGCTCTCTGCTTTAAAATATTAGAAGTCAGAAAAAAGGAATGAAACCCACATAAGAGCTCATTGTTAAAAGTAATTGAAAACTAAAAGCCTCCTTGGATGCTTGTATGTATCCTTTTAAAGTTGATAGAAACTGTCTGAGAACTTTCCTGCAAGCACGTGCCTGGAATAGCTCTTGGGCATGAGCTGTTTAATGATATTCCAGCCTGTTAGAATGGAATTCCTGTAATCTGGAACACCTTTATGTTGTTTCAGAACACTCTCAATGTGTTTACAGGATTTTTTGCCCCTCAGTTAAAAGTGTGGTTCACTGGTGAGCAAAAGTTTTTCCCTTCTGGTGCCCATTTGCATCCCATATTTCAGCTCAGTTCCATTTGCTCACTGCTGAGGTCCTATCCTGACTTGCATCCCTAACAGAGAGAGAAAAACTCCACCACATTATAGAGAAGGGGTTAAGAATTGTAAAGGGTTATTAATTTTAATAACTGTGTTGTGAATCTGCCCATATATGTAGATATAAATATAAAAATCGCAGAAATCCCAGGGACAAGACACAGAACCTGTCTGCCATCTGACATTTTTGACAAGCTCTCCAGAATTAATCTGTCTAGGAGCCACAATGCTCAACTTAATTATGGAAAGGCTGCATCTGTGTTCAAAGCTGTTGAGAGAGAAAGAAGAAAATAAAAATGTCCACTAGGTTTGATTAACTGCTTTCAGCCTGATGAATAAAGACAGATGGTTACTAGTTATTTTTCCTTAATGGATTTTGGAGCTCCATTTGGTGGATGAATTAATGTTATAGGTCCCAAATCTGCCTTTGAAGCTACGCCTGCCTAACCCTTAGTGATTCCAGCAGAGTTTCCATGCCTCCAAGAGAGACGTTTGCCCTCAGGCTGCCATATATATTGTTAAAAACAGTTTTGAAATTAAAAAATAAAAGTGAAGCGATAATTTACACTATTAATAAAACAAGTTACGAGCTCTGCACAGCTCAGGAAGGGATCTCTTACAAGGGATGATTATTTTGAAGTGTCTGTGCAGACTTATCCCCATAGAATCTGTGCCTGTTTGGGAATGACCTCCACCTGGAGCCTGGCAATATTTTAATACCAACTTTAAAAGTTGGAGAAGTTAATTTTAAAGTTGCACTTGCTAGTTGTGTCACCTGGAAAGTAGAAATAAATAGTTTTATGGTGCAGGTTCATTTGCATGAATCAGTTATCATATCTCAAATCCAGGTGGGGAAGGTTTTTAAGGCAGGCTCTAATTCTGCAGGTGTGCATGTTTAAAAACATAGCTGGGAATATTTCTTTCTTTACTTGCATGTGAATATCTCTGTTTATTTTTAAGAATGTGCACAAGTGTCTGTGAGTTTGGGCTCTTGGGGATCATTTAGGCCTAATGGGTCTCAGGACTGTCATTCAGCAGCCTATTAAATCATCTGTATAGTTTTATGAGTGGATAGCCATGGTGATTTTAATGGGATTAAATTTGCTTACATCCAAACAGTTTTTGAGTCAGGGTAAAGGTTCCTGCATGATCAAAAATGTTTAAGATGGACAATATAATAAAGGGAAGCAAACCAACAAAAATTTACATTGAATACACAGGTTTTCCATAGTCAGTGGATTGCCCAGAGGAAAAACACCATTTAACTAAAATGCTGCCTGCCACAGAACCATCAAACCCCCCAGATCCTGAAAGGGACCTTGAGGGGTCCTTGCTCCCCCTGCTCCATGGCAGGATCATCTGTCACTGAGTCATTCCTGACAATGTTTGGACACAATTGCAGCACAAAAACGGCTGAAAAACACCAGGAATGGGAACGTCCTTCAGATCTCAGCACTGAAGGGGAAATCAGGGACATCCAGCGTACACAGCATTCAATCACAGCAGTAATGTAAGCCATTGCTTGCACACAGAGTGAGGTCACCATTCCTCAACAGGGAAAATCCATGGCTGCAGCCTGTGGAAGTGAGGGGCTTGTCCTTCAGGTGACAGCAGACAGAGCGCGCTGGGGGCAGGCGACACTTTGTCATGGCTGATTGCTTCATGCTTTTTGAATCAGGGCTCATTTTTCATTGCAAAGGCTGCCCGATGGAACTCTGAGGAAAATCTAAAAATAAGCAAATTCCACTGCTGAGAGGAGGAGATGTTTTTAAGGGTTTGAAGGTGGAGGGAAGGCACGTGGCAGATGTGCTTGGTTAATAACCCAAGTGACAACGGGGCGATGCTGCCACCCATTTCCTTTCATCCCTTTTGCAGAGTCAAAGCTCAGACATGTTCTGGGGCTCTCAGTTGTGTGTGATTCATTTTAAATGTTGTCACTGTCTACAGTGAATGACAAGTTATGCTGGTGATGTTGTAAATCCCCCCTCACTTCTAAGGAACTATTTAAGACAGTCTCTGTTTGTCCACACGTGCTTTCACCAAAC
Source organism: Melospiza melodia melodia (assembly GCF_035770615.1). NCBI lineage: Eukaryota > Metazoa > Chordata > Aves > Passeriformes > Passerellidae > Melospiza > Melospiza melodia. The sequence continues at coordinate 18,506,501 of NC_086206.1, forward strand.
TTTTGATTACCATGCTTGCCTAATTTTCTGGGTTTACCTCTATGTTTAAATTGCTATTCATAAATTCAACTGCACCAAAATTATGAGATTTTTGCATAGATAATACCTAAATGTTTGAAAACATTTTGTGGTCTGACATTAAGATGGAATGGAAAAGGCTGGATGTAAACCAGATGTGTCTCCAGCCTGCCAATGTTTGAAGGCATGCAGGAGGAGCAGTTACAGAAATTATCTGATGTAGATATGGTTGGTATGACTTGTGGTTAGGGCAGAGCATCAGATGTAAGGCAGACAAAACTGCGTTTGCTTTTCAGGAAGCACCTGCAAAGAAATGATCAGGCTGTGGGCTATGAAAATGTGGAAATCCTCTGTGTTCTAAGCACAGAGATGCTGCCATTAACTTCAGAGAGACAAAGCTGCAGAGAAGGGAAGGGAATAGGGAGATGTAATGAAAATCTGGTTGGAAAAACAAACTAAACTTCCTGTTGAGAGTACAGCTTATGTCTTTATTTCTCATTTATTGAGGCAGCACTGTCTGTGCTCTGTCCTAGGCAGGGCTGGGATGTTACTCTGAATATACCAGAGGAAATTTTAGGGAACAGTCTGTGCTGTCAGAGAAGTGCACTACAATAAAGTGGTATCTTTTCTTCTCTCACTGATGGTTTTCTGAAAATGGTTTCATGTTACTGGATGACAGAAAAAAGGCAAGCAAGTGTAATTTCTCATGAGGATAACCTGGAGATGATTCTTGGCTAACTTCCTAAAGAGTGCCTAATTGCCTTTAGGTTTTCTGATTCTATCTTCTTCTTGGAAAATAATCACAGTTGGGTTGATAAAAATGACTTATTTTGGAAAGAGTGCAATCCCCTTTTAGCTCTTCCTCAAAGCCCAGAGATACATGGATGTCTGGAGAATTCCAGGGGAAAACCTCCCTTGCAAATACAAAGGAGTGCTCATAATTTTAATGATTTCTCCGATGTTTTGTCTATTGCAGGAAATTAACAAAGGGTAATTGGAGTTCTTGTAAAGGCTGAGGCAGAACTTACAGCCCTTGGCTTAATTTACAGGTTCAAATTTGCCATCAGTACAGACATTCTTCACTCTGAGGTTCTTTTTTCCATTTGAGAAAATAATGGGAGATTTAGCTGAGGAAATTGTTGTTATTGTTGCTGTTGTTATTACTATTGTCTTTTGCTGGTATTGAATTTGAGGAATGATGTGCTACAGTTTTTTGTTCACTGCCAAGAGATGATCTTCAGGATCTATTGTCTATCTCTGAATTTACAATATTTACCATTATTATATTTCTAAAAACAAAATCTCCAGCAGCTTAGAGGTAAAAGATATTTCTTACTTTTCTTTAATAAGTATACACTTTATTTGACAGGAATTATTTTCCCTAAAGGTCTATTAAACAAACAGTTTGATGACAAAGGAGAGGTTACACAGCTTTATTTTCACTTGTACAAAATCCTTTTTTGCCTTAATTCAGTTTATGCCTGTGAATTCAGAGATCTTAATTCACAAAGATACTTGGCTGCATTTCTAGCTTTAGGCAGAGTAATGGTTTTGTTGTCTTTACTGGGACAATTCTCGTGCTTCAAGTTGAGTGCATGAAGAGAGAACAGGCTGAAAGAAGAGGATTATCTTGACCTTTGTACAGGAGCTCTGCAGAATTTATAAGAGGAAAATCAGTTTGCCCTAATGAATTTTGTTTTAGGAAGTTCAACACTTTCTGCATCCACAAGTGACATCTTGACAAGTGTTCATGTAGCCATCATTAAATGTATGAAGATGTTTATGTTCTCTCAGAAGCTGCAGCAATAAAAGTAAGTAATTTTTTTTTTCCCTACAGGTCCTATATGTGCTTAATCACTAGAATACTGTTTCTGTCTTGCTTAATGACTCATTTGTTGAAACAGATTCCGACCTGTTTTATGCTGAAATGATTTTCCAGGAAAAACCTCGTAGGGCAGAACCTCCCTACAGAACCTGAAACACAGAGCTCTGACCCAAGCCACAAAAGAACAAGAAGCACAGGGAGCAGGAGCTCTCAGGAGCCACAGCTGAAAAAGCCTGAATCAGCAGGCAAAACAAAACAGTAAATTGAAGAGTTCTGTGGGAAATTATGACCTGAAATGAAAAACAGATCTGTGACCAGCAGAGAAAGCTGAAACAGAAATTGGAAGCGTAGAAAAAGTGCTTCATGCTTCTAGACAGTGAAATTGATGTTCCACTTGGGACAGAAGGATATCACTTGTATCCAGTTGGGACAGCAGCTATTGGATATGACACATGGCACTTCTGGCTGAAGGAAAGTGCTGAAAGCAAAAAATACTGACTAGTAAATTACTGGAAAGTGCAAAGAAAGCCCAAGGGAAAAGTGCCAAAGAATTGAAAAACAATGCAGAATGAGGTAACAAAGACATGCCTGAAAACCTCGTGGTTGAACTGGAAGCTTCTCATATGCTGGAAAGTCAGAGAGGCTTGAAAAAAATTATAAACATCAGGAAAATCACTGAACTCTAAAGGGAGCCATGAAAAGCAATGACAAAAGAGATCTCATTACCAAGGAAAAACCAAGAAAGAGCTTGGTGGTGTATTTCAAAGAAGTTGTGACCAGGCTCAGCTTCACCACATTTTAAATGAACTGGGGAACCTGAACCTTTCTTCTGCCTTTTTTTTCGTGTTAAGAAAGCAATCCAAAGCACAGGCTGCATCCATCATGCTGAAATACATAGAGCCAGCACAGTATGAGAGGGCAAAAGCTTCAAGAAATGGAGAGGAAGTAAGAGAATGTCTGTGAAGAAGTGATTTAGCTCCAGAATGGGAGTGTGGAGCCAACAATTTGATGTCTGTGATGAAGGTCCCACACACTGGAGGGGTGTCCTTGCTGTGTCCTGGGGACAGGGACACTGCAGCAAGTGAAAGGTGCTGTGAGTGTAGGATTTGAAGGAAGACAAGCTGAATTTTTAGAGATTGGCTGTTCATGTTGCTGATTACCATGGAGTGATTGTTCTCCAGGAAAGCCATCTTCTTTTGCCGTTGAATGTTGACTGTGCAGAGTCACCACGTATCATGAAGAGATTTAGATGGTAGTGCACATGTGAGATCTGCAAAATCCCCAGGAGGAACATCAGGAGCAGGCACAAAGTGCTCAGTGAGGGCCAGCAATGGCCCAGCTGCCAGGAGGATGCTCAGGATCATTTCTCTGCTGCTGTTTGCATGGGCTGCCTCTGGAATCAGGGTCCAGATTCAGTGCAGACTCTGTACTTGCCATGGAATAAAAGGACAGGGCACTGAGTTATTGTGAGGTGGCTCTGAAAAGCCATCCCTCTTCCCCTGGAAGAAAGAACTGTCCTGGCAAGGGTAGGGTGAGCTTAGCCCCACATCAATTAACTTAAATCCATTCTTGCTGGAACACAGATGTCATGGTGATGCAAAATCCTGACAGTTTGGAGGGGCCTTCCTTTTTCCAGGAAACTATAAGAAGGTGAGATAATGGTGTATATTCATAGCATGAGTAAGCGTGGTAGAGAGAAATAGATAATAATGTAAACTCAATGGCAATCCTGGGTTACTGTACAGCTTTTAGAGCTGGAGACATCTCAAAAGTGTAAAGAGAAAAGTAGGTGTTTTTCAAGATGAGTAGTTGGCACAGGATGATAGAAGTTACCTTGTGGCAAAATTGTGCTGAAAAATCCTCAAGCAGCAATCTGTCATTGCTGGTGTCAGGGAAGTGCAGAGGCTTTGTGAAGTGGGTACTCCATGCTAGCATTTTTAGATCAGAACCTCCTTTTTGGTGTGTATCATCTACACATTTACATGGAATTTTACTCACCCACACGGTCACCTTCTCATTAAAGGAAGCCTTCAGTAGTTGTACTTTATTTCAAAGTGATAAACTGAGCATTGATTCAGGCAGAATCAGTCCTGCCAAATCAGCTGTTCTGCAGGGGTGTGGGTGCAGACAGGTGCTGTGTCCCTGCACCACAGTGGGTGGGTGTATAAGGAATGCATGTGGCACCCTTAGCTTTCCAAATATTCCCCACCCTGCCAGCTGGGTCTGAGGGAGGGGCTGTGCATGGGCACAAAGCGCATTTCAGTGGGACTGGAGCAGAGGGCGAGTCTCATGGAGCTTGCTCTGCAGCCCCCAGCCATGGTGGCCACCCCTTGCCCAGCTCTGCCTCATCCCCACAGGCTGAGGGGAGCCAGGGCAAGCATCAGGCTGGGGTGATCACTTCTGCCCCTCATCACACTAAGGAAAAGCTCCAGCTCTCTGTAGTGTGAGAGCTCATGCTCTAAATGCCAGCACATTTGTGATCATCTAAGTGTGACAAAGACCAATAATGGAGACAGCAAAATTCTCCAGGAAAATATTTAAGAAGATTCCTTAATGGACAGCTAGGTATAGCTGACCAGAGCAGCTTGCTAATAAAAGCAGAAGTAAATGGCAAAGAGAAATGAAAAATATTTTTCCTTTTGTGCACTGGTGGGAGGATGGATGGGTGAGTGTTCACAAGAGTAATGAATGATGGGCAGCCCTTGAGGGTGATGTTGCTTTAAGACATTGGTTTAATCTCTGGTGTAAACTACCTGCAGAGCTATGTAAACATTTTCACTGTCTGGAAAAGTGTATATTCAAGAGATCTGTAATCCCTTAAAGCCCCAAAGGCATAATGGAATGGGAATGTGCTCTGTTTCATGTCAGGTTTGCACCAGGCACTTCCATTCTTTGTGTCTGAAATCAGATAGAGCAGCACCACCTTGTCTTAGCAAACCAGCTACATCATGTTAGCTGGGGCTGTGGAAGGCTTGTCTCTCAAATCACTCACCAGGGATTTTTAAACAGGGTTAAATATGCATGGCTAATTTGTATCTTAATCCCTTTGGCTGGCTGGATTTTAATTTTTTATTTATTGTTTAAATAACTTCCAGAACACAGCACAGTAGGTATTAAATCTCTTTATTATATTTAATTGATTGCTTTTTCTCCCCCACACACAACTTGCTGTGGCTATCAAGCCAGTGATTGCTGCCAGAACCAAGGTGAGTGTCATCACTGGAGATTAGCTGAAGACTCAATCTCAGGTGTGCCACCTTTGTTTGCCTACCAAAGTGCCCCTCATGCAAACCAGCAATCATCTGCTCCCAGCACCCCCTGAATGTCAATTTATTGTGGGTACTTACTGAATGTGGAGTAGGTAAATAGGTAAAGGTGGGCACTAAAGCAGAGCAAGTAATTTGGGTTTTTTTGTTGAAAGAGGAAGGCTATCCATAAGTGATAAAGCCCAAGACAGCTTGTGTTCCACAGATTAAATAACCCTGGCCTGACTCATTTTTGTCACTGCCCATCATAAACCAGTTCCACTGAAACTACACCCTAAGTTTTTTAAGCAGGAAAGCCCAACTATTCCTCATAAAAGAAACTGCTCCTTTTCTCACTGTCGAGGAAAGTGTACTTTAAAGATATATTAAAAAAAAAAAAAAAGGCAGTTAATCTTTTCCTGGAGCCGGTGCCTGCTACATCATGTCCATTCCTGGGGCTGTCAATCATTATCCAGGCAGCACATTGTTCAGAAGGTGGAGCTGTCAGGCAGGAAGAATGAAAGGTAAGGAAAGGAAGGCTCCCGCTCCTTGCTGATGCCAAGGGTAAGTGAGATTATGTCAAAGCTTTAAACAGAGTCCCCTTCCTCTGCCCCACCCCCTGCTCCTATATAACACACACTGCATTTAGCAACACCTGCTTCCACCCGGGCACGGTGGGGTGAGCGCTGCCTGCTTCCCCCCTGCTGATGGATGCTGCAGCCAGCAGCCCCCTCGGCTGGCTCTGTGCAGGTGCCACCAGGCTTTTTGGGGTCACCATGGCCCGCAGGAGCCCGCTGCACAGAGCCAAGGTGCTGCTCTGCAGCCTCCTGCCTGCCCTGCTGTGCGTGGCCACGCTGGGGGCTGGCCAGGGGCTGGGGGTGTTTGTGGCCATGTGCCTGCTCTGCTCCGTGTGCCTGGGGGACAGGGACCTGCTGCCCGTGGGGGACAGAGCCGTGCTCATCACAGGTAAGCTGCTGCCAGGGCTCAGGAACCAGCACAGCCTGCCTTTTCTCACAGGAATGGGCAAAAACCTGCCTTTTCTCACAGGAATGGGCAAAAACCTGCCTTTTCTCACAGGAATGGGCAAAAACCTGCCTTTTCTCGCAGGAATGGGCAAAAACCTGCCTTTTCTCACAGGAATGGGCAAAAACCTGCCTTTTCTCACAGGAATGGGCAAAACCTACCTTTTCTCAAAGAAAAGAGCAAAACCTGCCTTTTCTCACAGGAATGGGCAAAAACCTGCCTTTTCTCAAAGAAAAGAGCAAAACCTGCCTTTTCTCACAGGAATGGGCAAAACCTGCCTTTTCTCAAGAAAAGAGCAAAAACCTGCCTTTTCTCAAAGAAAAGAGCAAAACCCTGCCTTTTCTCACAAGTGGGCTGCAAAACTTCTTGTCCTCAGGTTAGTGCATGCTTGTGAGGGTTCCTTTTATCCTTTGCTGCTTGTTTTATTTGCTTCAGCAGAGATGGGGGTTTTTTTTCCAGGTAAATAAGTGCTCTGAAATTAAGTAGGAAAGCATCTTAATAGATGCTATTATTTTTTAGTGTCTCATTTAATCTTTACAAGTAGCTTTTTAGACATACTTGTGAAATTAACTGGTGCAAGAAGCATAGGAATACTTATAATGGTTTAATTTTTTAGGAGAGACAGTAATTCCCAGGAGCCCTGAGAACACTACATTCATTCATTGCTTTTGTTTACTTGAATTAATTGTGCTGGTTATGGATGTAGAGTTGTCTTTTGGGGGGGTGTACATACTGTACACTGTGTCTATCAATGCTGAGGTTTGGTGCCATCTCTCTGAAACCCTCTGTGAAATGCTTTAGGAGGGAGTAATTCACCAGCAGAGAAAGTTCAGAGCTAATTAATTCAGTCTCTATCACCACTCTGATCTGCTCAAACCCCACTTTTATTTTGCAGGGATGGCGTTTTTGTAGTTTTATGGCTTTTCTCCTGCTTCCTCTAAAACTTTAGGTGTTGTTTATTTAGATGTTTCTTATTTGTGTTAATCAAACCTTTAAACTGGAGTGCCTACTGACTGCTTTTTGCACTCTTAATTTGCTGGGTTTTGTTTTATTTTCTGTGTTTTTTCCCCCCTCTGGAATGCTGAATTAGCTTGCTTTGGTTTATATATAGCAATTTCTAGCAGAATTTCATTTTGTTTTATAGGGACACCTGGAAATAATTTAGATTTGCCTAGCAAGCTTTAATACAGGGATTAAATCTAAAAGTTGAGAGAGGACAAGATCAGCAGCAAGTGCTCCCCTTGCAGTTTATCTGCCAGCTGGGTTTCTCCCTGTGTCAGATGAGGATGGATGTTGGTGTGGGCAATAGGGAGCAATCCTTTCCCACCCCTGCAGGCTCAGGGGATGTGCTTGCACTTGGGCATCTCCTTGCTCTTTGTAAGACTGCAAATCTTCAGGAAGAAGCACTCTCTGGGAGCTTATGTGCTCTGGAATCTGAATTAGAGCGATATAAGAGAGCTAGGAACATTTTGGGTATAGTCCAGTCAGGGAATGTGCTTTACTTGTACCTGTGCTGCAACTGTCCTGAAGAAATGCAAGTTGGGACGTCTCTGACAGCTGATTAATTTGAGGAGACTCTTTGTCTTTATTGGAGTCCTGTGCAATCCATCAAACCCTCCAGCAACTGAAACAGAAGTTTTACTCAACCTGTATTTTGGTTCAATTGCTCTGATTTTGGTATTTTCCCCCATACCAACTACAGGATGTGTGTCCCTGTTCATTTGCAGCTGCAAGGTGCCTTTAAGTAGATTTTGGTGTCATTTTCTCCAGTTTTGACAAAACCTCAGGCAGGCACTTGGTGGAAAGTGGTGACTTTGATTATTTTTTCCTTTTCCCTCTGCCTTTCAGCCCCACAGGGCTGAGGAATGTGGCTGTGTCCTGAGCCAGGTGTTTCTTGAGAGCCTTTGGCCAGAGGCTGGAGCAAGCTCTGCTGCTCTCCCTGGGTCCTGCCATGTTCTGCTCCTTTTTGGATTTTCCTTGTACCAGTGCTGCTCTGCATTATTTATTTAATAAATACTCCAGCAGCTCACTGGAGTGCCAGGATAAGGGAAAAACTGTGCCCAGTGGTCAAAATGCTTTTTCACATGGATGAGTGTGGGCATGTGAGCAAACTCAAAAAATTGCTGCAACCCTGCTGTGGATCCTCTAGCTGGGAGCATGAAAACACTTTAGTGGTGAATGCAACAGCCACCTTCCCTAAAAATTAAATTTTTGCCAAGGTCTGAAACAACAGGAGTTGTGAAATTCTGTCCCTGGTTAGTCTGTGTGCTTTGGGATGAATTTCTCCAGTTAATTTGGTATTTCCATTCTTGGGGTGTGATTTGGTGCATGTTCAGCATGAGTTAATTGTAAATTCTCAGTAAAGGGTCAGTCACAGTCAGTGTGACTGCTTTCCTCAAAATAAGGCTTTTCATAACCCACAAATTATTTTTGGCATAGAAGCAGGAGTGGGATTAGGAGGGAATTATCTTTTTTTTTTTTCCCCTATGGAGACTCTTTGAATTCTAGGAGTTGGAAGAGTAAAGCTTCTCTGGACTTCAATAACCGGTCTGAAACTCAAATCATATTTGTTTTGGAATAAAAAAAACAGGGACAAACCCAGCATCAGGCAATGATCAAAACAACTTTTATTGCTTTCTTGGAAATGCTGTGCCCATCCCAAGTTTGAGTTTCCTTTTATTCTGCCCATTTTCAAGTTAAAGCTGCATCGTAAAACTGAGGTAATATGTAGCTGTGGCTGTGTACTTTCTGGGAATGGTGAAAGAGAAAGGATTTGATCTAAAAGTGTGGTTTTTCACTAAAAGAAAAAGAAGGAAAGTCACCCCACCCCCAAACTTAAAAATCTGTCATGTCTGGGATATTTGCAGGCTTCTTCATGTCTCTCTAGGGAATTCAAAGAATGCAGGTTTATTCAGTCAGGTCGGGACTGGAGAAGCTTCATGTGATATTTGTAGTGTTCTGGTGCATCTTCAGCAAATTGCAGACTTCTAAAATGCCAAAAAGCTGATTTTTTTTTCTTCCTAGGAATTAAATAGAGCATGAGTAATTATTTTCTACTTTTTCAAGATGCACTGATTGATCCAGACATTTAGTACATGTTTTCCTCAAGCCACCTGGAATTAATATTTTTCACCAGTCAGGACTAAAGCCCCAGTTACAAGACAGAACCCAGAAAAGGGATCTAACATGCTTATGATGAGTCTCTTTGGCAGTCCAATTCTATTGACCACATATTTTGAATGTAGGAGCAGACCTGTGAATAACTCTGATATTTTTCTTGGTGTGCCAAAATTGGAGACTAACCCTCAGAAGTTTGTAGTAGGGTTAAGTAGGGAGTATTGCAGCTCTTCCAGAAACAAGAAAATAGTAAAATATCTGGCAGGAGTTGCAGTCCTTTGTCTCACATTCAGATTTCCAGGGTTTGGGAACTGAACATTGTTTAGTGAATTGTTATTGTAGGAGATGCTGGATCCCAGTGCACAGCAGCATCCAGGAACTTTCTCTGCTGCAGTTACAGTGGAGGATCTGGTGCAGTGTTGTGGAACAGGCTGATGCTTTACAGTGTAAAAGCTGTATTAATTTATTAAACTCCTAATTTTCCTCCTAATCTTGTCCTCTGCAAAGCTCCTGAAGCACAGTCCCTTTGAACTCCTGCCCTGTCACTACCTGTGTCACCTCACTGGAGGCTTGGTGGGGACATGGGTGATGTGTTTCTTTCCTTATGGAGTAAGTTTCACTGCAGGTAGGAAGAATGAAAAATAGAATTTAAAAATTGAGAGAAAACACTTAAAATTAACTTATATTTGAAGGTGTTGGTTGATGAGGAGCTGAATGTGACCCAGCACCGTGTCAGCCCAAACATCCAACTGTGTCCTGGGCTCCTTCCAAAAACCCGGGGGCAGCAGGGGAGGGGGGATTCTGACATGGACCTGCTGAAATGAGTCCAGAGAAGGCTAAAAAATGATCAGAGGACTTGGAACACCTGTCCTGTGAATACAGATGTAGGGAGCTGGGATGGTTCTGGGGAGACCTTGGAGGCCCTTCCAGTGCCTAAAGGGGATCCAAGAGAGCTGGTGATGAGGGCATGAAGTGACAGGACAAGGACCTCAAACTAAAAGAAAGCAGGTCTGGATCAGACATGCTTTTAGGAAGAAATTTTAGGAAGAAATTTTTCCCTGTGAGGGTGGTGGGGCCCTGGCACAGGATGCCCAGAGAAGCTGTGGCTGCCCCTGATCCCTGGCAGTGTCCAAGGCCAGGTTGGGCAGGGTTTGGAGCATCCTGGGATAGTGGAAATTGCCCATGGCAGGGGGCTAGAATGAGATGATCTTCCAGGTCCTTTCCAGCCCAAACCATTCTGTCTTTTATTCTGTAGCAATAGCAAAATACTCTGTCACAGGGAGAGACTTGTGAATCAAATTATTTGTTAAATATCCTTCACTGGTACTTGATGGGAAGAACTACACAATTGTGATGCCAAAGATTACAATTGTTTGCTCTTATAGTGCTTCCTGCAGCTGCTTGGTCATTCCTTTAAATGGACAAAGTTTGGGAATAAGTTTGGAAGAGGATAGAGAGGATGAGAGAAATTCTGATGCAAATTGGTGTGAGTTCAATAGCTGACTTAGCACACAAACGTCATTTGGAAGCTTTCTTATGTTCTGAAAGCATTGGAATGCTTTGCAGGTAAAGCTACAGTTGCTCAGTTTTGGCTTGGTTACATTCTGTAATAAAAAGTGCTTATCTGAGGGATCTTGTGTGGTAGAGGTGTGGATGAAATAATGCTACTTTTTGGAGGGTAGAAATAGAATCCAAGAATTTGAATGTGATAGCCCTGTAATTGCTTTGCCCACTGGAGATTTCAAATTAAATCATTACTGTGGTGGTTTTTTTGCTGTTTGTTTTTTTCTCTTGTACACTTTTGTTTTCGGAGTTCAGCCTGAATATTTGTATAAAACCAAAGTAGGGCTTTATTTCTTCTCTATGTATAAAGTCAGAGAATCTGTCAGTGGCAGAGAGTGAGCTGATTCCACCAGCTCTGAGTCAGGAGAACATGGCCTGTCAATCTTTGAGGAACATTTAAAGGTCCAGCTCCTCAAACTTCAGATCTGAACCTTTCTTTCTACTGACATACGTACTTCAGGGACTTTGTCTCCATATTTCTGTTCATATTTGCATGGCTTTCCAACGTGTGTATTTATTTTACTTATTTATTTTTTAAATGATGGTGTAGGACAGACCTACTTTATAAGGTTTTTATGACGTTTTCAGGAAGTGACACTGGGATTGGACATGCCCTGGCTAAGCACCTGGACAGCCTGGGGTTCGTTGTGTTTGCTGGGGTTTTGGACAAGGATGGCCCCGGGGCTGCGGAGCTGCGGCGCTCCTGCTCCCAGAGACTCTGTGTCCTGCAGCTGGACATCACCAACACCAGCCAGGTCAGGGAGGCCTACCTGACAGTCTCACAGAAGGTGCAGAATGCAGGTACAGCTTTTTCTCCTCCCTTTACAATGGTGTAACAGCTTAACAGGTGCATCTCTTTGCTGTTGGCTGCACCGCTGCTTAGGTGTGTAGGACATTTCCAGGGTGAAGTCTGGGGCAGTCAGGGCATTTCCATCCATGAATTCTGTTTTCTGGGACATGGGAAGATGGTAGTGACAGGTCAAGGAGTGGGGAATGTGGCTCTGCAGATGATCTCTGTTTTGGCCTGGAGTCACCATCCAGCTCGCTGGTGTAATCCTTGTGGATCCTTTTCCTGGTGTGTTGCAGCCTTGTGCTTTCTCCTCTTCCCAGGGCTCTGGGGTGTCGTGAACAATGCAGGAATCCTGGGCTTCCCTGCTGATGGGGAGCTGCTCCCCATGAGCACCTACAGGCACTGCATGGAAGTGAACTTCTTTGGGGCTGTGGAGGTGTCCAAGACCTTCTTGCCGTTGCTGAGGAAGTCACAGGGGAGGCTGGTGAACATGTCCAGCATGGCAGGTGAGTGGGCTAAAGCACCAAATAAAGTCCTGGAGCAAATGCCAAGGAAAGTGTCCATCAGTCTGGGCTGTCGGTACACCCAGGGAATAAATGTTAAGATAATAAATCCAGGTTTTTCTTTAGTTTGGGACATTACTCCCAGAAAACACCCTTTAAAGAAGAGTTTAATGTGGCTAAAATATGCTGTGACAAAAAAAAAAAAAAAGCAGTAAAATTCAGATCTTGTGTTCTAGATGGCATGAGAGATAACCTTGTGAGCTAACATAAAGATGGGTGGTACATCACAGGTATTTCTATAACATGTTCGGGCAGAAGTCTGTGATCACATCAGTTTGGGATATCTGCTGATAACTTGGGAGCTGTGTGTCTCTATTTCTCTAAAAATATTTTGGATGTCTTAGAAATACTTAGGCCTAACTTATTAGTAAAGTGGTATTTTGCCAAGAAAAAAAATTAAAACTATTTTGGATTTTAACCCATGCTTTTCATTTCTTTCCCTATAAATATATATATATATATGCATGTCTTTATAACAGGACCTTCTATTCCAGGAGAACAGCTGAGATGCTAAGATGTAGGAACTAATGTAATACAGTAATGCAGTATCTGGTAGCCAACAGCTGAGGAGCAAGAATGCTCCTTTGGAAATGAGACCTTTGAAAAGGAGGTCATGCTGCTGGAAAGTATTTTGGAGTAAGAGCTCTTAGGGGTTTGCTGGGTCATGTGCTCCCCGCATTTTCCTTTGCCCTTCTGCATAGCTGGAGTCCCCCTGCATGGTGCTGCATTGCTGGGGTGACTTGTGTAGGTGTTACCTGTGCTCCCCTTGTGCTGAGGATGTGGCTGCAGTCTGGCTCTGGAGCTGTTTTATCTTTATAATCCCAGATATGCTCTGTATCTGCATGTCTGTGCTCACGGTTTATTGCTGACACTCTGAGAAATCAGGACTGAATTACCAGAACCTTTCTGCTGCTGCTCTGAGGCCAGAGTTTCCTCTGTGCACCCAAGTGAAGCTCTCACTGTGGGTGTTTTGGGGCAGATATCTTAATTCCTGGTGAGAATCCCTGAACTGCCTTGAAGGAATAAATGCATTTATCCCTGTGCTGAGCAGTTTGGCCTTACAGGAGCTGATAATGACCCTGTTTAAACTCAGCTGTCTGCAGAGATGTTGCTGCACACAGCCTGGTTTGGGTGAAGAGTTTCCCCTTAGCTCAGGGTCTGGGGGTCCTTTGGTGAAACATTAGTGAAGTTAGTGAGGTCTCATTGTGCTGAATCTGTTCCTGTCTGTGTAGGGCTCATTTAACTGGGCTCAGGTTAGCCTGACCTCAGAGGGAAAAGTCTGTGTTTCAATTGGCTCAAACCAATCCAGCTTGTTCAGATTCATACAGAAGAATAATTAACATCTAATTGGCCTGACTTCTTCAAGGGAATGGCTCTGTGTAAACAGCTCCTGTCATACCTTGGTCATCCCAGTACCCAGTAGCACCAGTGGCTTACCTGAAAATCCCCTGGATCTGAGCTATTTTCCTTTAAATACTCAGGCACATTGAGATGAGTGTGTAGCACGTGAAACAGAGGCAGGATGTGCCCAACTGCCCATGCAGGCAGGAGAAGGAGGGATGTGCCTCAAGGAAAGGATTCTCCATTCTGTTCCTTCCTCCCAGCACAACTTGTGGTGGCTGTGGTGATCTTAAACCTGTGTGGTGCTAACACCAGCCTTGTGGGGGAAGTGGGAGGGCTGAAGAAGAAGCTCAAATCAAAGTGTGTTTGTATTTTTCTAGCACTGAAAAAGTGACAACCTGCCAGTTTTTGGGACAGAGGAAATCTCTGCATTTGGAAGATACTGTTTTCTGGAAGCTTGCTTTTGTAAATGTACTGGGTGTTCTCTTAGCTTTCCCATCTGAACAAATGTTTCTGGGATTGAAAAAGATGGGCTGGAACTCTCAGGGAGTCTAGTCCCTCATGGGGTGTGATTCCAGCTTTGTGTTTTCCCCACTCTTGCATTATTATTTCTCTGGCCTTTCTGGAAAGAACAGAAGAGAAAGTTTGCTTGATAACACTAGAATTGAGATGACTTACCTGGTTCTAACTGTGGTTTATTGTAGGGGCTTGAAATTTGTGTTACAGTGACAAGAACAGGAGTCTAAAACTACTGCTTCACTATTTATATGAACTAAGTCATTGTGTTTCTCAAATCAACAGTCATAACTTTCAGCAGTCTTTACCCTTAAATGCAGTCCAGTTTATTTTCCCTGCCCTACAAGGTGTCTTACCAGGTGTTACTGAGCATAACTGCTGTAAGCAACTGTTCATTTACAACTTTCACTCTTTTTTAACCTCTAGCAAGAAGTGATTCCCTCACTGCCTTGTCTTTAACCACAGGGAGAGAAGCATAACTTTGGTTGTGCTATAATCTGCCTTCTAAATCATGGAAATAAAGGCTGGGAAGAGCCACTGTTGAGGTTTATCAGTTTCTATTGCTCCTGCAGGAGGCATTCCACTACCGAGGTACGCAGCGTACGGGGCATCCAAAGCAGCTCTGTCCATGTTTTCTGGAGTAATGAGGCAAGAGCTTTCCAAATGGGGCATTAAAGTCATGGCAATTCATCCATCAGGCTTCAGAACAGGTTGGTACTTGGCATTTCGGGTTGTTCTTTCTGCCTCTCCTCTTTCCCCGTAGCTCAGCAGCCTCAAACAGAGCCCTGAGTGATTCTCAGGGGTTGGATGTTTTTCCCCATTCTTTATGTGGGTTATGGAAATAAGCTCAGTTTTTTTTGTGAGAGATGTTCCCAGCTCTGCACTCTGCCTGCCTCCCCTCTCCTGGCAGAGCTGTCTTTGCTTTGAGGCAGGGCAGCATTCAGGCACTTGGTGCCTTCCCTTTGCCCCAGCTTTGCTGGAGTGGAACCTCTGAGGTGTCCACTGTCCCAGCTTTGTTGGACCTGGTGAATGGAGCAGCACTGTGTGCCCAGTTTGGGTGTTATGGCTCCCTTGTCCTGCTTGGGAGCTTCAGGTCCCCCATCTCTCCTCCCTTCCTCAATATCAGAGCTCTCTCTATTGGGCTGCTCTGGCATGGCAGTATCAGCAGCTATACCTGTCACCCTGCTTGCCTGCTGTCAATATCCTCTGGCCTTTCCCCTCCACTCCTTCCCCGTGTGCTCCTGCTGCTTTCTGTTCCAAATTCTCCTCCTCCTTCAACTGAGCCTGTCCAGGTTCCAGACTCATCTCCTGCTGCACATGCCTGCCCAGAGCATTTTTTATGTCAGTGTAAATCAAGTTGGTCTTTTCCATAAAATGCTACTTCCCTGGATGCTCCCCCTCCTAGGAAGGGGCTCTGGGCTCTGACAGCTTTGTGTGGTCAGTGGAACCTGCCTGAGGCTTCACCTTCAGGGCCCTGCTTAGCTGTTCTCAGGTTTATGGGTAAAATTTAGTCCTGGGATTTGAGATATAAGTATTTTAAAAAAAGATTTTTCTTTATTTGCAATGCTAAAGTTTTGGTAGTTAGGCAATAATTCCATTGGAGAAGCCCCTGCTTTCATTCCTACATTGTGCAGATGGGGTGGACAAATAGATTAAATTTCAGTTCTAAATCTGTCCTAAGAGAATGCTAATCCTTCAGGAAACTGGTTATTGAAATACTAATGTCTCCTGTGAAAGGGCAGCTTAGCACTTGGCCAACCCAAGTGAATCCTGCTCATCTTAGTTTGCCTGTCCTCAGTTGTTTATTATAAATACTGATTGGAAACCTCCACAAAATGAATCAGGACAGAATGGCAAAGTGGGGAGGAGGGAGAAAAAAATGCTGATTTGGCTGTGAGAGAGCATTTTTAGGTAGAGCAGGGAGCCAAATGGGGCATGAACTTTGTGCTTTTTGTGTGGCACAAAGCACTCGTGCTTTTCCTCCTCTTCCAGCTGAAAGCACTGGCTGCTGACCAGCTGTGGTGTTTGTTCTTCACTGCCCCATCTTGGCATCTTCAGTGTCATGCCTTTTATAAGCTACAAGAACATAAAATTTGGTGGGTGGATGGTTGATGATTTATGATTATGGTTTGTATTTTTGTTTGGTTTTTTTGGGGGAGGGAAAGTTCTGGGGTTAATTCTGTGGTTTTTTGGGGGTGGTTATGGAGTGATGATGACAGTTGGTTATTGTTTTTGATATTAGGAAATATAGAGGAAGGTTAATTGAAAGTTTAGATCAACTCTGCCTATTAATTACAGATCCATTTCCTTAAATCCAGCCCCAAACCCACTTGCTGTGCTGTGATGTTGCTCCTGCAGGTATCGAAGGCACAGCAGAGCAGTGGGACAGGCAGGAGAAGGAGCTGATGGAGAACCTCCCTGCAGACACCAGGCAGGCCTATGGCGAGGAATATCTCCTGGGGCTGAGGGATTACCTGCTCCACCTGCCCTCCCACTGTGCCCCCGACCTGTCCCCTGTGCTGGGCTCTGTCCTGCATGCTCTGCTGGCCAGGAGACCCCAGGGCCTCTACACCCCTGGCAAGGGAGCCTACGCCCCCCTCTGCATCTTCTGCTGCTTCCCCCTCTGGTTCTACGACTTCTTCATCAGCAAGGTGCTGAGTGCTGGCTCTGTCCCAAGGCAGCTGAGGACATCAGGAGACGAAGGCAAGAACCTCTGAGGTGCCCACTGGTGTTTGTCTCACCGATGAGGGAGCTGGGAAGAGCTCTGGACAGACACTGCTGCTTATTGTGCTTTGTTAATTGCATTAACATTAAATCTTTGTGTTAAGAGTCATGTTTGGGAAAAGCAGTGGGTAAGCATAAATAGAAAGCTATTCCCAGATGGGGCATTTTTTGAGGAATTTCAGTATTTTCTTGTTGTCTTTGTGTCCTGCTTTCTGTGTAAGGTACCTCATGAAATTATATAATTCCTGTCTGCTTCTAAGGGCATCACCAACATGCAGAGATGCAGAACATGTTTTGTTAAAGCAAAACCAAAACCTCTAGAGAGTCACCAGCCTGAACTCTTGTAAAAAGTTAAATATATTCCTGTTGTTGAAGAGACTTAGAACTGTATAATGCAAGTCTTTTTCTCTACAGCTTCAGCCTAATGTGTTTGGGGTCTGGTGTTTTCATTCTGTTGCTGTTGAACCTGAGAAATGATTGTCCTTTCCCCCCAAATTTTGTAATGTATACATTCAGTTTCAATGCATAGTTTTAAAGTTTGTAATGTGTTCTCTTTGCTAGAATAAGCAACATAAATTGGTTGGGGGGGAATGGATGGAGACAGATCAAGATCTTTATGAAGAGAGAAACAATTTCCTTCCTACAGTACTAAAAATAGTCATGGTGGGTGTATCAGCTGCTATTTTGATCTGTCTGGTCATTCTGTGCATTGCCTGTATATGCCTGTGCTTATCTAATTGTGAGTAAACTCTGATGTCACTTCTGCTTTTTGTACAATTCCTTACTTAGGTCTGGGTTTACAAAGAATTCATGGTTTTGCCCACTTCTGAAACTTTCTTGTGTCTCCCTCTGCTTTGGGGGAGTTTGTGCTCATTTGTCCAAGATCAGTCAATCTTCATGTGGCTTTGCTGGAGTCCAGTGCCCAGCTTCTGATAGATTGGGGTCCTTCCCCTTCCTTAATTTCATTCCAGGAGCACCAGGTGCCCTCCTCCACTCACCCATGGCAACTGGTTGGGCAACTCACCTGTATTTTTCCTGCCTTATTCCCTTTTTGCATCGTCTGTCACATCCTTGGGCTTTGAAAGGCTGTGATATTTGAAAGAAATCCTCATCCCCCTGACTCCCATGGTTTGGCCATGTGTCCTGCCTTTGACAAGATGCATTTCTTTTCCAGTGATGAAAAACTGAAAGTGATCACACTCTGAGCTTTAAATGTAGCCACACTTTTTTCCTTTCCTTCAGGAGCAATTTCTGTCATAACCCTATTTGTGTGATGTGCTCTTGCACCCAACTGGACAAAATCCCTGTTAATTTGCAATTATGGCATTTATTCCATCACTCTCCTGTGTCTGTCACATCAGTGCCAGCTCCTGTAGATGCACAGAGGATGCTCAGAGGGCTGGGGCCATCATTTGAATCTGTGAGGGATTTCCCAGTGGGGGAACCCTCCTGTTCCTGACTCTCTGTCACAATAGCTGCTTTTGCTACTGAGGTTTGTCACCTGGTTTGTATCTGTGTCCTGGTTGCAGAGTTTTGCTTTCCTTGGAGGAAGTGTACTCAATGTTTTGAGCTCAGGAAATCTGAGACTATTTCTCTCTCTCTCTCTCTCTCTCTGTCTCTCCCAATTTCACCCTTTATCTATTTCCCTCATTTTTTTACGTGTCAACAAAACTGTGTAATAAAACAATATAATATTTAGTAACCAGATGGTTGTGCCTCTTTGTCCCATCTCACCTTTTGTGTTTTTGGGGCTCAGTGCTCCATCCCTGCCTTGTTCCTTCATCAGGAGAGCACTGAGGGGGAAGGGTGGGGAGCTTTTCCAGGGAAGGGGACAAATGGCAGCGGATCCCAGATTTGGGCAGGCTGTGATCCCAGCTGGCCCGAAGGCAGCTGTGAGCAGAGGGAAGGTGAGTGAGGAGCTGGGGCTGTGCTGGTGCCAGCCTGGGAGGTTTGGCTGCCCCGGGCTGAGGGAGCTGCTGCCAGGGAGCGATCTCCATCTCCATCGTGGATGCAGGTGGCTGCTTTTCCCTTCACACCCAATTTGGGTGTAAATTCTGAGGGCTGGAATTTTGCCCTTGGGCACACTAAACAACTGAAATTTGTCTTAGCAGTCACTCAGCTCCTTTGCCTAGCAATCTCCATAACAATCTTTAATTGTTGCTTTGTTATTTGGCTCTGGTTATAAAATGTAATTTTTTTTTCTCCCATTGGCTTTCCTAATAGGAATATTATCTTGCACGTTGCAGACATATTAAATTAGCCATTTGCTTGGAAGTTTTGACTTCATTTTAATTTTTTAAACTTTTATTTCCCAGGAAATTTCTGTTCTAAATAGTCATTTTATGTTTCTTCACCTAACTACAAAGATATTTTAGCAGGTCTCTAATAATTGCAATATCAAAGATTGCTATTGTTTTGTTCCTACAGGGATCTTGCTTTGTGTTTTAAAGATAATTCTGTTGTAACACATTATTGAATTATGTGTCATTTAATGGGCTGTAGTATTAGAAGTAAATTTCTTTTGCTAATGGCTTGCATTGAAAATAATCCCAACTGTGAGAGTGGCAGAACTGCAGAATAAATTGTGGGTGTTTGTGGCCAGCAAGCCCAGGTGGGTGTTGGTGCTGGCACTGGTTCATGGTGTCAAGGACAAATGTCTGGGTGTGAGGGTGCTTTGCTTGCCATAAAGGCTGATCTGATACAAAATATTTGGGAAATGGGAAGAGAGGATGTTGGGTTCTAGCAGTGGAAACTGTTATATTAAAAACCCCAAACAAATTCTTGTGATTTGGGTCTATTCAAATATAAGATTTTTTAAAGAAAAAGAGGCCTATTTTGGGCTTCTTTCAAAGATAAGATTTTTTTTTTAAATGTACATGGTGTGAGGAAAAGCATCTGAGAAACTGAAGAAATTGGCTGTGGCCCTAAGAAAGGATGATGAATAATAGACTAAAACATCACATAATGCCCCACAGAAATCAAGTGTGAATATATTAAAAACATGTGCACAGAGAAAAAAGGGGTTCTAAACTATGGACATCATGATTAAAGGGCAGGTTTTACACACACCCCTCTGATCCAGCCTCTGGAATGAAGTTTGTGAGCAAGAAGTAAATGCTGTTGGATGCTTTTTACAATGGAATTCCCTGGCTGGAGTCCTGGGGGTGCCCCTCTCCTGCTCTGCATTCGTCCCTTCCCTCCTGTGAGGAGCTGCTTTGAGGATATGCAGCCCTGGGGACACACAAGGTGAGTTACAAAGCAATTTGTTTTTATAAATTCTTTTATTCTGGCTCCATTTCCCCTCTTTGTGGGGCCCCTGCAGACAGCCCTGCCTGGTGTATGCCTGCATCATTGCAGGCTGGGGAAGATGGGTGAAATATTGTGGATTTTGGGGTTGTGCCACCGTGGTGGGGATGTTTTGGTGGCCACTTGCCAAAGGACCAGCCCTGCATTTCGTGGAGTGTTAATGTGTGGGGCTGCCCATGTGGCTGGAGGTGAGGAAAAGGGCTGGGAAAGTTTAAAGTGTGCTCACATGAGAGCTCTGACAGGGAATTTGGGTGGGTAGAAAAGGTGGTGTGGGAGAATGGGGAGCTCCAGGTCCCTGAGGATTATGGACTCATGCAGGGACAAGGATTAATCCTAAAACTCCTTTCAAGCTCTGCAGGAGCTTGGTCAGACCCATTTTTCATTAGGAGGAGCCAAAAACAGCAATGGGGAGAAAGGTAATAGTCACTTTGTCTAATTTAAAGAGCATGAAGAGAAATATAATTATTTCTAAATGAAAGTATTTCAGATTTTGCCAGTTTGAGTCCCTGCTATCTTCAGAAAAGAGGGAAACATTTCCATGTTCCTCTGGGGTGTGTGAGGGTTTTTTTTTTGTTTATAGCTACATATGAAAAGTGTTTAGAATTTTTGTATGCATTCTTTGTTTCAAGAGGATGCTTCCAAGGGGCTTTCAGGTCTCAGTGATGTCAAAGCACTCTGGTTTTGCTGTGAATTTACTCACCTGGGCACAGCATTGCAGAGGTGCAACCAAAATGAACCAAAATGGGTCGCATTTCATTTGCTTGAAGCCAAGAGTCCACACGTAGCCACCAGCACCCATCTGAGCACCAACCATATTTGCAGCATGTTTGGGACAGATGTGTGAATTTGGATATTTTTCCTAAAGAGACTGATTCTGGAATCTTTTCTGGGTCACAGTGTTGTCTGTTTTACCCTGTTTATTCTCTGTTTTGAAAGTCAACTGGATTCCTAAAATGATGCAACCCCTGAGGGCATTGTGCATCAGAGAGTCATCACATTTCTAGGAACTCTCAGAGAAATTAATCTGAAATCCAATTCAAGCAGGCTTCAAAGGAAAAGTGTTCAAACAAAAAGATCTTGGCACTTGTGAGGAAATGGGGTGTGGAATTTTATTTTTTTTTCCTCCTCCAAAAATCTGAGGATACATAAATGGAAATTATTGCCACTGCAGGAAACACCCTGCACAAAGGCATCCTGGGCTGCAATTGCCCCTGACAGAATCTGTCAGCTGCTGCAGGCGATGCAGACACCTTCGTGGCAGGATTTCTACAGCCAATGCTTTTGTCAGTCAGGCTGAACATCAGCGCTGCTGCTGCTCAATTATAGATGAATTCTGGCGACCTTGAGGCAGTGGGCTTTTACCATAGCAAGAGAGGTAATTGCTTTTACTTTTAAAGCATGACCAAACCATAAATCAAGAATCACTGGCATCTCATGAAAGGAGGAGAGTTTTAAATCCCTTTAATAGGATAAATGGGTTGTAAGCATGTTGTATAGGTCATTGTAACCTAAGCTAATGAATCTGACTTTAACAACCTGTATGAAAGTAATTACAGAGATATAAACAGTCTCCACAGGTTTCATGCCTGGAATATGTAGGTTAAATGATCCAAGCTTATATCCCTGTTCATGTTGTTGCCTGTGGCTCTAGAAAGAGCTCTGAACAAGCTGGAAAGCAGTCCTGGGAGCTGAGAATTTGGATCTCAGCATCTGCCATGGGTGAGAAAAGGGGGCACAGCTCAGTGGTCAAAGGATGGCTCTCAAATCTTGGTGGCCTTCCCTGCCAGTCTGTTAAATCAGGAGAGGTCTGGAGGTGCAGAGTGTGTGGCTCTTTCCACAGAGCCTTTCAGAAATGACCTGTTATTGGACTGGTTTTTTCCTGAGTTAGTTGTACATTCTGGCCATGTTTCCCTGATTTGGGACTTTTCCCTTGTGGTATCAAAGGACACATTCCAAAATAAGAGGCAGGATATGTTTTGTTTTCTTTATGTCCTTCATGCTCACACCCCAGCAAAGATCAAGGGGTGTGAGCATGAAAGACATAAAGAAAACAAAATTATAATGACTGGTACAAAGGGAGGGATGGAAGGAAGCAAGAAGGATGATTCTCAGGAAATGGGTTTGGGCAGATCCAGCTCCAGTGACATCTCACACTCTGGGTCAGGCTGACCTACTCACTATCTTCCACCACCTCCTTCAACACCTGACTTTTTAAAGTGCCATTCAAGAGGCTGTGGCCTGTGATAAATTTATTTACTTTGAAGTCCTGCATTTCTTGGCCTTGTAGCACCCCAGCCCATGAAGAAAGAGGACGTGGGGTGTTGTGGTGAGGACAGGGGTGGGTGCTCCTGCTCTGGGTGGTAATGGGAGACAAAATCTTGTATTTCCCCATCCCTGTGAAAGGGGAGATGTTGGTGCAGCACTGCACTCCCACACCCAGCCCACACAAGCCTGGCACTGCTGACTTCTTTGCTCTCTTTCTTTGGGGGAAAGAATATCACGGTGTACTTGGTTTCATAATGGAAAAAGAGACATTTTTGGCCTTTGGCCATAGTAATTAACATGTCAGCAATCTGTATGAGAAGGCACTGCTGTCTGTCTGTTTGTCTGTCTGTCTGGGCTTCCTGTGGGCCTGCACTGGCACCCATCCACTGGTGTGTGTGGGAATCTCTGGTGCTTGCATGGCACAGCCAACAATGCCCTCAGGGTGAGGATGATGTGTCAGAGCATGGCCTGAGGGTGATTTATTCCCCTGCTCTGTGGGCAAGCCCTGTCTCTTTAGACAAGGGGATAGGGATCAGTGTTATGGCTTCTGTGTATCTCAGAAAGCATCTCTTTGCCTTGAGTTTCTCAGAAGAACTCAGCTGATAGAATCACAGAATGGTTTGGGTCAGAAAGGACCTTTATGCTCACCTCATTCCAGCCCTGCCACGAGCAGGGACAGCTCCCATTAACCAGGTTCCTCAGAGCCCCATCCAGCAATGGGCACCCACAGTTTCTCTGCACAACCTGCTCCATTCACTGCCTGCAGAGCAAAATCCTAAAGGACTAATTGAATTAAAAGGATGAACTGGGGAAAACAAACAGTCTTAATTAACAGTGTTCTAATGTACAGGCAGCAATGGAATCGTGTTATGTGCTTGGCATAGAAGAGTTAAGGGAGTGATAGGCTTTAAAAACTTAGCATTTTTAAAAATGTTTTATCATGTAGAAATGTGCTAGAAGTGCATGTTGGGAGCTGGCTGTTTCATGGTGTGATTTGAATTGAATCAAGCAATAGTATAATGTGCTTTATATTCCTTTTCCCCTAATGTTGCCACTATGGTTCAAATGTGTTGCCTTAGAGCAGGAAGCACTGCTCTCAAAGGTTAAGAAACCCCAACCAACCAACCAACCAAAACCCCACAAAAATATCTCCAAACCAGGATCCAGTCACCAGCAGTGACCCCAGCCCATGACTTTGGGCCATGCCATTGCTGCCTCTGCATTTTCCAAGTGTCCTTAAGGGTAGGAGAAGGCTAACTGCAATATTAAAAAAGGAATGATGCTAAAAACAAGAAGATAAATGATTGTGCTCAACCTCCAGGTTTAACATATGGTGTGGAGAAGCAAATGGGTGGTGGTGACAGCCCCACGTGCCCTGTAATGGATGGTGGTGTCCAAGGGGAGCTGCACACAGCCCAGCTCCACTGGAACCAGCTGAATTTGGGCACCAGGGAGGAAAGGGTGCCTCAGCCTCAATGAGGGCAACATGATGGATGTGCCAGGTACCAGCCAGAGCTGAAAGCTGAAATCTGTCCAGGTGGTTTTGTGCAAAGAGATACAGGAACTGCTGCTCTGGGAGAGGTTGTGTCCTTGCTGAGGGGCAGGGGCTGAGTGAAGTGGATTTTTTGGTTTTGTTTGTGTTGTTAGTTGCTTTAAAGCCTCTTGAAAGCATTTTTAAGTATCACAGACTTACTGTGTGAGGAATGAAGGAATTATGGGCTTTCACTCTAATGCTGAGACTTTTAGCTGTAGGATGTGATGCTTGCACACCACTGTCTGTCTTTTAGGGAATTAATGGCTGAAGAAATGAATCTTTGTGGTTGGAAGGAAAAGCTTTGGGTTTCCTGACTCTGTGAGCTGAGAGGTAGCTCTTGAAACCTTTTGCATACCTTACTCCAAAAAAATATCCAGTGCCCACAGAAAATAGTCCCAAACATTTTGAGGGAATTAGCTTAGAAAAACACAGTTCCTCTGAAAGGGTTTGCACAACCTCCTGATCTCCACTGAGTGTGTAGCCCTGCTTTTGGTTTTCTCCTGTTCCTCCATGGTGCCTGCTCAGCCTGGACGATGCTCTGTTCTGGGTGAGGAGGGGAAGCAGGGCTGATGGAAAAGGCTTTGTCCATCTGTTAATGTCTGATGGTCTCGTGTTACTGAGGTCACTTTTGCCACCATGGCTCCCCAAAGCTGCTGCCTGCTCTGAATTTGGGCTGCTCTTGAAGAATCCTTGCTCCTGTTCTGTCCAGCCTGCAGCTGTGCATCCTGGAGCAGGTTTACTGTGCAGAGCATGGAGGGACAGCCCCTGTGAGGCTGATCCTGCTCCATCCCAGCTGGGGCAGCCCTGAGGGGCCTGCCAGGATCCCACCTGGATGTGTGAAACACCTGCAGAGGCCTTTCCCTTTCCAGAGTGACACCAGAGCTGTTTGCACAAGCAGGGCAGCATTTGCACATCAGACTCCATCGGAGTGTATTCATTGCTGGGAGTGGGGTCACTGGAATGGAGACTAATGCTGGCTTTCCTCTGGGAATGGGCAGTTATTTCACATCCATTAGCTTGCTCCTGGCACAGGTACAGCTTGGCAGGAATGCTGCCAGAGCAGCAGTAGAGCCTGCAGGATGGCCAGGGCACCATCCCAGGCCCTGGACATAAAGCAAATTCTTCCTCAGAGAACTGGAAGCTCTTCAGGCTTGGTTTCCTTCACCTTTTGAAGACCAGCTGTAGCTTGGGTTGTTCCTGGTTCTTAATGGATGTTTCTACATCTAACAAATTCCTGGTGCAGTAATTAGTTTTTCAATACCGAAGCATTTAAGTGTCTCAATTTTTACACTAATGAGCTGGGATTCCCCACGGGTTGTCTCACAAGCTGTTTCAGCATCACAGAATTTCTCTGTGCCAAATATCACTGGTATCTTCTGGGAAGAAGGAGTTTCTGTGACCCCTCTGTGCCATTAAGCTGGTTGCTCTCTGCCTGTGTCAATGGTGACTTTGACAATCCCAATTTATTCCAGGCAGCAGAGCTGCTCACTGATCTTTCAAATGAGCAGATTTCTGCTCACTTCCAACCTCAACCAGCTGAAGCTGCTCCTTCTCCTTGGTCTGATTTATTCAGCAGCTTCAGGGTGGCTTGGGACCAGCAATAAAAGCAGATGTTGCTGGGGCACAACCCATCTCTTGTGTGCAATATTGGAAGGAATGTTGCTGGCACCTTTGTGCCAGTGCTCACAGGGACCTGAGGGTAGCATTGAGGTAAAGGTATAGGTAAAATCAGCATTGGTAAAATCTCCCTTTCCCCAAAATCCAGACAGCAGGACAGGCTGCTGCCTGCTCTGCTGCAAGCACCCCAAAATCTGCTCAGGCCGTGTCTCTCTGCCAGCATGTTAATGAGACAATTGACTACACTTTGCTAAACATTTACAGCATATTTACACCTGAATTTGAGCAATAAATCCTCTCACCCACAGCTTTGGGCTGTGGGAATGATGCAACATACTGAAACAAAATAATCCCAAGAATTCCTAGATGCCAGTTTTACCCAACAAACACAGCTCCTCTGCTGCTGAGCTGTGGTCTCCTGAACTCCAACAATGCAACTGTTGGAAGATTTAACAGGGAGACAGGCAGATGATTTAGCTGTTTGTCTGTGGTAGATGAAGAGGAAAATCAGGCTGGAGTGGAGGTAGCACCTGGAGAATGTGAAGGAAATCAAGGATCTCCATGGCTGAGAGGGGATTTTTGAGGATGTTTCATTTTGATGAGCGCTGCCAAGGGGGACGGGGGAACAGCGCCAGTGCCTGTATGACAGAGGTGAAAATGAATGAGAAGCAGGGCAATGGTGCTGTGAGGGGCCATCAGGAGCAGGTAATGAGGCATCCTGAGTGCCAGGAGCAGGAAATCTGGAGCTGGCTGCAGGACATCTCCCATTGAACCCTGCAGAGGGGTCAGGTGTGCTGAGCACAGCCCATGGAGGCAGGGGGGTACCAAAGGCTGCTCCTGGCAGCACTGACTGCACCCAGCCAGACTGGTTCTCACTGTGCAGGAGCCTCACAGCTCTAGAAAACACAGGAAGGACTCTGGATCTACCTTTGAGAGCGTGTGTTTTGTACAAAGTTTTTGTTTTTGCTGCTTTTTAAAAACATCGTTGCCCTCACAGACATTTTTGGACTGAACACGTCCGTGGATGTTTCTACATCTAACATATTAGTTTTTCAATACCAAAGCATTTAAGTGTCTTAATTTTTACACTAATGAGCTGGCCAGTTGCTGTTGTTACAGTGGCGCAGGTAATTCTCACTGTTTGCAATGAACAAGCCTGGGCTGCATTTTCTTGTTAAAAAAAATGATGTTTGTGCACTCCATGAGCGTAAACCTAATGATAAAAACAGTGGGAACCAATCTGGAGGTGGTTTGCAATAAAGAGCACAGTACACACTGTCCCAGCCTAGAGCCTTAATTACTTTGAACAGCAACTAACTGCAAATTTCCCTCCCAGGTTAAGGAAAGAGAAGTGCCAACCATTTCAGCTCCTTGCAGACACACAGTGTCCCCTTCTTTAGCTAAATGCACTAAACTGAGGAATCTGATATTCTCATCCTGAGTAAATGCTTACTGCCAAGAATATGCAGAGTGAGATTCACAGGATGTTCTCATTAAAATCTAGATCCTTGTAAACAGCAAAAGCCAAGGGGGAAAAAAAAGTATAGGGCTTGAATTTACAAATGAAATCATATTTCATGCATAATTAAGAAGAAATTGTGAAATCTGCCTGGGCATGGGAAGCACTGCAGTTTGCTGCAGATGCAGCTGGCTGCCCAGGGCCTTGCCAGGGCTCCCGACGTGTTTATCCTAAGCAAAAAGCATTGCAAGGGGAGGAGGCCAAGCCCCAGCACCAGCAGTCTTCTCTTGTGGTGATCTGTGTTGAATTGGAAAAGCATGAGAGGTTTGAAGCCCATCAGCCCCTTAGCAGGAGTTAGGTCTTTTTTTGTAATGACTGAATAAGTAACACAGGTAGGAATTAAACAAAACCAAAATGAAACATGAAGAAATGAGAAAAACTGTCTCAGCTTACTGCACTAAAATGAAGCTGGAGAGAACTCTCTCCTTCTCATCCATCCTTTACTGTTTCTTCCTTTGTGCCCCTGGTTCCCCTCAGGCTGTATCTGGTAGAGGTTCCCACCAGACAGCATTAATTAAAGAGCACCTCTCTCTCCAGAGCCCTTACACTCCTCTCTTGGGTCCATCCAGGCAGATTCAATTTTTCACCTTGAAACTTCTTTTTCTTCTTCTTAATCTATGTGACTGCCTGGCCGTGCTTCTTAATTAGATGAGTTTTATTCTTTTAAATCTCATCCAGAAATACAATTTTATCAATTCTGCAGAGGTTCAGAGAAATATGAATGGCAGCTT
This sequence comes from Melospiza melodia melodia, assembly GCF_035770615.1. Taxonomy (NCBI): domain Eukaryota; kingdom Metazoa; phylum Chordata; class Aves; order Passeriformes; family Passerellidae; genus Melospiza; species Melospiza melodia. The sequence continues at coordinate 18,534,198 of NC_086206.1, forward strand.
CTTCCTATTCCATGATTTCCCAGCAGCTGCCACCAAGGGCTTGTGCAGTGATGGAGTTTATGAAGCCAGGAGGGAAAGCTGTTCTGCAGTTAAACAGGAGATGCTGTGGTTGTGTCACAATCTGCTAGCTGTCTTGCAGATACAGCTGAAAAGGCAGCAAGGGTGGAACTTGGAGCATGGTTGTACCCTTTGAACACCTGGAGTGCTCTTGTCCTGCAGAAACACTCCCTGGCCTCAGTGGGGTGAGGTTGGGGCTCAGCAGTGGTGGATGAATGTGACAGTGGCCATGGGGGGCTCAGTGAGGTGTGCTGGCCCTGTGGGCTCAGAATTCCTATGGGATTCCTTAAATTAACTCCTGAACTCCTCCTGAAGGTCCTGCCCAGGGCAGCAGGAGAGGCTCAGCCCTCCTGAGCCCTGCTGTGGATGGTCCTGCCATGGATCAGCTGGGCTGGTATGGAGGGAAGGCCAAAGAGAGCACTGAGATAATCCTGTCAGACAGAGCAGTTCCTGCTTAGCCACTGGTGTCAGGTGTCTTGGATTTCAGAGCAAAGCCATCTTTGCCTTGTCTCATGCAGAGACCCTCAGCTGGATCAGGGGTGTAAATTTTGGGTGTCAATAGACACTCCTGAAACACCTGCTTAGAAAAACCAGACCCAGAAGTTCTGTCAGAGCCAAGCTGTGTCTCCTGTCCTGAATGTGATATTCAAAAAGTGAATTTCAGCTCCAGTGTTTCCCTTGCAAGGTGTCAGGTGTGGGATTTGGGATTTGTTTCCTTTCTGGGACATCCCAGGAGCTGCCACAGACACTGAGGCCTCCCGAGGGGCCCTGTTTGCCCTGGGACACCCTGGGCTCCTTGCACCTGATCTTCTGAAGTGCTCCTCTAATTAAATTTAAGATCCAATTATTTAAAAGGTCTGTGCATGCCAAAAGTTTGCTATTAATGTGACTTGGGAGCCTGCAATTCAGCACTTTAGCACAGACAATGGCCCAGGAGCTCCTGTGGCTGCTGATCTGCATCAGCAGTGGCTGCCTCTAAAATGTGTCTGTACCTGACGCCCTGAGCTCACTCATCTTCCAGCCATGGAGGGTGGAACTGGGTGTCCCTCTCCAAGTCCCATTAATGTCCCCAACACCAGGCTGCTCTCACCTCCAGCTCAGCAGCAATGCTGGTTTTTAGCAGTCAGATTTGCTGTTTTCAAGCATGGAGCCAGAAGGAAAGCTGGATAATGCAGTTAATTTAAATGGACTTGTTCACTTAGAAAATCCTCTGCTAATTCCTGCTGTTTTCCAAGCTGCTAAAAAATTTAAGAAGACAATAATGTATGTCACTGTAGACAAGTAAAATAGCACAATTACTTGTGTTTTAATTTTTTTTTAACCTCCTTTGTCTTGCAAACTTGCTAGAAGGTTGAAAACTAGGATGTTAAAGAGAATAATTAAGAATAATAAGAGGTAGGATTTGTATCAGAACGGTTTTAGAGTGGGATAAATCAAATATCTGCATGAAGGAACATGCACGCCATTTACTTTTTGCTTGTCTAGGAGCAGCCTGAGCCTGTGTTGTTTCCCTGAGACAACCTCCAGGTACAAGAAGTACAGCACTGTGGCTGTACCTGTCTACTGTGCAAGCCAGCTCCAGCTGGGATGTGGAGGCAAAAGGAAAATATTGTTTCACCTGGCTTCTCCAGTAAATCTGTCTCCTGGATGTGACTGGAAATTTGATGGTGCACTTCAATTATTCAGCTAATTAGGAGAGGAGTTAATTTTTGTGTCAAGCTGTGCAAATAAGTCAATGGGTTTAAAATCCTCCCAGCCCAATACCAGTCTTTTTGACATGTCACTGAAAGCCCTTTCCTTTTTATGTTTTCCTCTACACTAAAAGAGAGGTTAATATTATTTATTTTTTCCAGAAAGAAAAAAAACACAATATCAAGTGTTTTGAAAGCTGTGACCTGGAGGCTTTCATTGTGCTGTGCAGTCAAGGGCAAGGCTCATATTCAGAATTGCAGAGAGACAGACAACAACACGGATCAACATTATTAAAGTTATTCAGCTGAAAGAGAAAAAAAAAAACAACAACCACACCAATACCCCAGACATCAAATATTTACTGGTAAGTGCAGTGAAACAGGTATAAAGAGGTGGTTGTGTTCTGAGTTTTAAAGACCAAATTACCTTCCCAGCAAAAGGGCTGCTGAGTGAGGTTTCCATCCCACCAGCAGCTGTGGCTTTTCTGTGAAATAATGGGGCAATTATGCCTTGTTGACCTCAGGAGTGTTTGTAGGGAACAGGAGGAAAAGCAGGAGCTGGTCAGGGCACGCTGCACAGAAGGGGGAGCATCACCCACCAGCAGCAGCTCCACACTGTCTCTGGGACAGCAAAGATGGATTTTAGTTTGTTTTCTTTTTTTTTTCTTGCAGATAATGCCCCGTGCTGCTCTGACTGCTGGAACATGTTCAGTCCCACACATCAGCTTTGCCTGGTGCCAAAAGGGTGAGTGGGTGCCCAGGCTGAGCAGGGGACAGGGAGGCAGCTGATGTCCTGATGTCCCCATGCATATCCCCAGCTGGGTGCTGCCCAATCTCCCTTCCCCAGCTCAAAGGGCAGCCTAAGGTGGGAGCACTGCAGCAGCACAGATGGGCTGAGCTGCAGAAGGGAACAGAGCACTTCCCCAGATTTTCCCTCCAGTGCCTGAGCTTCTGAGGCTAATGAAGCTTTAAGGGATAATGTGAATTGCTGCATAAATTGATATCCTTTGCTAATTGCATCAGCATTTTGCTTTGATGATATTCTAGTATAAGGTGCCAAGAAACTAATAACATACAACAGCAATAGCTATGTTACAAAAAACAAAAGTTGATGATTGACTGATTGATTGATTGAGCATCTGATGATTCATGGAGCTGTGAGTCAGGTCACCAGGAAAGGTTTTGAAAAGTTCAATGGAAAAGTATTTCAACATAGTAAAGGATCATCACTTTAAAAAAAACAACCCCCAAACACTGTCAGAACATGATTCAGGCTACTCAGAGGAAGGTCACCTTGTTCTGCTGGCTGAGATGAGACTTTTCACCACCCACAAGTTGCTTCAATCCTCTCTTGCTTTTCCCCCTCTCTGACTGCCAGCCAGTCATCTTGGCCCAGCTGCAGGAAATCAGGTGGCCAGAAAACCCTGCTGAAGGTCTCCAGAGCCAAATGAGTCCCAGGCCAGGGCTGCTGTCAATACCTCACCAGCGTTTTCCTGGCCAAATTGGACAGAGGCACACTGGCTCCCTTTAGCTCAGGGTCTGACAGAAGGAAAAGCCCTGGTACTCCTGCACTCTGCTGCCTCTGTGTCAGATGGTTGATGGCAAACAAATTGTTATTACCTTGGCAGTTGGTTGGAAAGAGAAACTCATTCACTCCATCTTTTTAAGGACATTATAAAGCTCATTGAAGTGGTGCCATTCCCTGAGAGCCAGGGGCTGTGTCCTGCTTGGCTGTGACCTCATTGCTGCTCCTGGCCACCCTGTTCATCCTTATATTGGGCACTTCTGCCTCGACCTTGTGGCAACCTCCTCTCACTGCTGTGGTGTTGACAAGTGCATTTCCTGCTTCCATCTTCTGTGCTCCCTCCCCATCTCCACTGTGTGAACCAGAGGTGTTTGCAGGGACAGCAGGGTCACAACGGTGGCACCCAAGCCAAGAGCTGAGTTTGCTGTCCTGCTGAAGGCAAGGATTCCATGCCTTTATTTTCTTGGGTGTAGTTAGTGATGGAAGCTCTTTATGATGGCTGTGAGGGAGTGGCTGGCTGGCCATGGTGTGGGAGCTGGGTGCTCAGCCAGCAGGGCAGGGACAAACCCAAACATCCTGACAGATCCTGGGAACACAAAACTCCTGTAAACCATGGACAGAAGCTCTGCTGCCTCATGAAAAGATATAAAGTTTGAATGAGGAGAGAGTAGAGGTGAGCCCAGAGGTGTAGGGCCATGGGATGTGTCTGGGGATGTGCACACACCCCCCTCCTTGTCAGGGGGTAAATCACATCTCAGTGGTTGACAAAAATCATCCAAGTTGCATGAAAGCGTTGCTAATTTCCAAATGGAGGAAGAACTGAAGAATTCCATTGAAACCACCTGGGTATCCACCAGGATTTCCCCACCATTCAGCTCCTGCCCCTCTGCTTCACCGGCATGATTTTTATTCCCATGTATTCCTTTTTTCATTGACACCAAGCATGTCACTGGAAAGTCTTATTGAATAATATAGAAATGTCTACAGGAAAATACATTGCTAAAGAGATTTCTGCAAGCAAATAATTTCAAGCCAATCTAATTTATTTCTGAGATGGAGCTATATATGCATAGATCTGTGTTTATCCTCACAGGACTTTAGATGTTGTGCCTGTGCCATTCCTTTAAACCAGTGGAGGAAATACAGGCTAAAAAAAATTATGTATTAAAATGGGAAGGATGAGAAGAACTCTCATGATCTCAGCTCTGCATCCCTGAAAACTATCCAGAAAAAATTTATGGGTGTTTTGTCCAGGTGCTCAGGCTGATTGTACTGGAAGAAGTCAGTCCTCACTTGGATAAAGGATAAGATGATTAAACTAAGGATAAAATGATTAAGTTTATTTGAAGTTTCTGTGGTCATGGGCAGCAGTGTCTAAATCACACCAACAATTGCTATTAAGTCCTGCCAACATGAAGAATTTCTTGTTTAATCTGATTCCACTTTTCACATTAATTTAGCTAAATGAATGCAAGTCACAGTGTATTGAGAGAGTGGCTTACTTTAATTAATCTTAAACCAGTTCCAGGTCAAATGCAATAACTAGGAAGAAGTCACTAAAACTGATATTAGTGTGTCTGTATGGGGATTTCCCTGTTTAATTAAATGGGGTTTAAGTCTTGCTTTTATATAAAATGATGTAACTTTCATGTGCAAAGGCTTGGATCAGTTAACCAACCTTAAAAATTTAACTCTAAAAAGTTACAAATTAATGAAATAATCAAAGATGACAGCAGGAAAAGCATATGAGAGAGATCCAGGACATTATTTTCATTATTCTGTTGGTTTAACCATTGGATTTCCCTGTCCCTGCTGGCCCTGCAGGCTGAGGCCCTGTGCTGCTGCATGAGGTGGGTGTGAAGCAGCTGAAATCTGGTCTTGAGCTTCTCCTTCCCTGCACATTCCTGGCACATAATGAATTTCTCTTGCTTTTTAAGCAGGGTGATGAAAGCAGTGGCACTGCAGCACTTGGGTTTGGTCCAGCTGGGGGCTGAGGTAAGTGTGGAGCTCTGATGGACCATTTGCTGATTTAGGATGGGGGCTCTGTGCCACAGTTCCCAAATGAGTGGATCCCAGACCTTGTTCCCCCACAGCCAATTATACAGCTCTTATCAATTTTATGCTTTGTTGGGTATTTTTAAACCAGCCCAAAGGAGCTGTGTAAGTATGGAAAATAATTGCTAACAGCACCGTTCATAACTCTTCCTCTGCTCCCAGTTTATGCCTCCACACTTGATGTTACCCATTATGCAGAGATCAATGTGTCAAAATGAGGTAGATTTACAGTGAAGATAATTCTGCTTCTGAGTTTGAAAAAAAAAAAAGAGTGTGATATTTTCACTGAGTTAATCAAAGGAATTCAAAGGGGGTTTAAATCTTCCAGTTTTCCATGGCTCATGGAGGAGATGAAAAGGGTTTGACCTCTAGTAAACCAGCTGAATTCATGTGGTGGCTCTGTAGATAAATAAAATGTCCACCCAGACAGAATATTGATTACTTAGGTGCCATTTGCTGAATCCCAAATAGGACCATCAAACACAACAGCAAGGAAGTGTCATAAAACACATCAGGGCATCCCAAGTGTTGGGCTTAATGCAAAAAGACAAGTTAAATAAGTGGTATTAAAGCAACAGGGCTGAGAAGTGGCAAGATGCATTGTTCCAGTGCATTATTCATGGCACTGGCAGGAGCCCCACTCACACTGGCACCTGCTTTAGGGGCAGCTTGATAAAGGCACTGAGGGTGTGATGGCAAATTTGGCCTCCCAATGCTCTCACCTGGCACTGAGACAGGAGCTCCGGCCAGGTGATTTACCTGAGAAAGAATTTCCCATCTGTGCCATTTGCAGCTGCATTTTTTTAAGTGTTGGTTGTGGATCAAAGCTCACAGGCTGCTGAGGTGACCAACTGGGGACACTGGAAGTGTCACTGCTGGGGACAGTGGTCCCGCTCACACAATGGTGGGGTCAACACACAGGGGAGGATCCATCATCTCTTTAGACATCAGGAATGAAAGAGTTGGGTGTTTTCACCTCCTAAGAGACCATAGCCCTGGATGGATATAATCACCTGGGTTAAACAAAAACAAAACAAAACAACAACAACAAAAAATCCACACAAAAAACCAAACCAAACCAAACCAAAACATCAAAAAACACACACACAAAAAAACCCAAACCACCAAGCAGAAGAAATCCATAACCCAAAAAAATAAAAAAAAAAACCCACAAAACAAAACCAAACCAATCCAAAACTAAACCAAACAAGCAAACAAAAGAAGGCAAATCTGGGGAGTCTGAGTAGCTGTCTGATTTCTGAGCAGACACCTTGTGGCTCTGATTCTGTGAGGGATTATCACAAATGGGCAGAGGGTACAGAATCACCCTCCCCACCTGTCAGGGATCTCTGCCATGCTGAGCAGTGGTGTGGGAAGTAAGAGAAGAGGATTATGGAAAATGTGGCATGAAAGATTAACTTCTTTTTGCCTTCCTTGTGGAAGTGAGCTCTGGTCAGTCCTTCTGGGTGTTACACTGGTTTTACTATCAGAAAAAACTGAACCAATAGCAGGGTACAAAGAGACAAAGTTACAGATATTCTCCATGAAAGAAGTAATTTTGCCCTTTTATATTTGTGCAAGAAGTCACCGTGAAATCCATATCCTGTTTCACCCTCTTTCTGCAGAAAATACAAAAATTGCAATTAATTTCAAGTGTAGCAGCACTGCTGGAAGAAGTGCTCATAAGCCAAACCTCAGACAAACAATCTGGGTAAGTAATATTTCCAAGTTGAGATAATTTTGGACTTGTCATCTTTGGCCAAAGTTCCAAGCCAGGCATATTTTTTATTAAATATTTTATATGTCATGAGGCAAAAATGAAAATAAACCTGGACTTATTTCATAGAGCTGTCTTCAGACAGAGCTGTAAGGACTGTTTGTTTGTTTGGCTTTTCTTGGATGACAGTGGACGTCAGATTGAAAGAATATGTGCAGAATAATCCTTTCAGCAGATGTGGGTATCTCCAGTAATTCTTGTAGCAGGGTATGAGCCTCTGGATCTGAGCAGAGAAATGGGGTGGGTCTGGGTCTGATGGGGGTATGGACACTTTCACCCTGCTAAAGACATCTTGAAGGGAATGAATTCAGAAAGAGAGCCCTATTTACAGCAATTTGTGCCTTTCAGGGCTCATCCAAAGCCAGGCTGCCAGGGATCTGCTGAATTACTGCATGAGCTGAGGTCAGTGCCTCAGCTCCTTCTAAAGGGCTTTTTTATTGCTGTATTGGGATTTGGTGTAAATGGGGGGAATGGACTTGCTCAATGGACTTGTTCTGCTCCTTGGACACAAGGAAGCAGAACAACAGGAGAAGGGTGAGCTGGACTGAGAATCTGCCAGCCAAAGAGGAACCTGCAGGTGTTATGGTTTGTGCTGGTGTTTGGCCACAGGGGGAGGATTATGAAAATATCTGTGTTAAAAACCCCAAGAGTTGAAAACCAGGGTTTTTGAGAAAAAAAACCCAAAAGAATTCTCTCCAATTCTGTTCAATACAGTATCTAAATATCTTAGAAGTCAGACTGTAGGTTCTATGTCTGATGGCACACCTGAACTAGCACCAGCTCTTTGGTGTTAATGAGGGAAAAACCCCCAAAAGCAGAGAGGTGTTTTTATGCTTTGGCATGGGCTGTGCTGCTGCAGGGACCTGGTAGGGTTTGCACACAGCCCTTGCTCTGTGCATCCTGTGTTTGAGCACATATCTGGGGAGGTTTCCTGCATTTTAACAGGCACAGGTTTGGAATTTGGGACACTGGAATAGGCTCCAGTGCTCACTGAGCTGGTGCTGGATTGCCAAAATCCCATCTCTGCCTGGGCTGACTTAACGTGATTTTGTGCCTGTGAGGTGAGAGATAAAGTGGATTTTCCTGGGGCTATGAGCACAATATCTAATCTCTGTCCCCTGGATTTTGAATGGTGTGATTTCAGGTTAATAATTAACAGTGCAGGCTAATGGAAATAAATGTGTCAGCCGCACTGATTGCTGGGGCCCTTTGTTTTCTTATGGCTGCCCATGTTTTGGAAATGGAAGAATTCCCAGAAGAGGCTTTTCTGATTTGTTTGTATGTGGAGCCATTTGGTCCATCCCATCCCCAAATCTTCCCTTGTCCACTTTGATGCCCTGGTGGTGCTGCTCTCCCTCAGCTGCTTCTTTCCAGGCAGGAATACCAAACAGGGGGGATACAATTTTACACATAAAAGGTTGGATAATTAAACAGAGCTTCTATAAGTGCATTAAGGTTTACCCTGATGCCTGGTTGGAGAAACTCGATTTTAAGATACCAAACTATCCTCCTGCCATAAAAAGACAAAAGTCATATCCACCATAGAGATGGGAGACACAAAAGCAGGATTCTGTGTCACTTCTCCCTTCTCTGAGCCCAGTGTTCATTGTAACAGGGGGATAATTTTTTATTACTAATGATTACTTATTTTCCTCTTCTTTTCTTCTGGTCCCGGCTGGGCACAAACTACCAAGGAAATAAAATCCTGGTGACATCTAGTGGCAGCTGGGGCTTCTCTGAGGCATTAGAGGTGAGAGTGCCTCTGCTCTGGGCATTTCAGCAGGCTGTGCACAGAACAGAGATGGAAATGAACATTTCAAGACCAGCAGACTCCCACAACCTGATTTTAGAGACCTCCCCATCTTGCTCAAGGACAATATTGCTGGAATTGCTTTGATTTGTGCAGCAGTCTAAGCAGTCCTGTCCCACCTTCCTGGTCACATCCAGCACCTGTAATGCTTTGGAGACACCAGAAATGGGTGATGTCACCAAAGTAAATAAATCCAGATTTCCTTTAGAACAGTCCCTGATGTCCCACTGCCTGGCTGTGTGCTCAAATGTGTCACAGGAAAATTGGTTTGCAGATGCCTGGTGAGAGAAATTTGGGCCAATTACAGAAATATTTTGAAAAGCCAATTTGCAAGGAACACAACGTGGCACTACGTGTTAATTAGCAAATCCAAAAGGAAATACTGAGTGAAGCTGGGAGATTTGGGGTGGGTGGTAGAACACTTTCATGTTCTACCTGCTTTCATGCCAAGGCTGCTTTCATGCCAAGGAAAGCTGGTGCTTAGACAAGGAACATTGATGTGATTTGAGTTTGGACACGAAGTTTGGGCAGCCTGCAAGAACAGGCTCCTGCCAGGGTGCATCAGCAATTGGAGGTGAGTGTGGCTGAGGAGAGGCTTGGAAAACAACGACTGCAGAAAGGAAGCAACACCTGTGTGCTGCAGGGCTCCTGGCAGCTGTTTCCCCCAGGGCAGCCTCAGGGAAGGGTTACCCTCATTAAGGCAGAGCACAGATGCCAGCTTGGCCTTTTCCCATTGCTCTGTGCCTGGAATGGGGAAAACAAGCTTTGATTTTGTGATGAATGAGTGAAATTGTATTTGGGTTGTGCTCGAACAAATCAGCAGTAATTTCAGAGTGCCTGAGCCAGGGACAAGGCTGGCACGTGGGGCAGCACTGTGTTTCTGTGTGATTCTGCTGTTTCTGTGTGATTCTGCTCTCTCAGGCAGCCACAGCCACAGCCTGGCATGAGCTGGGCACTGCCTCACCCAGCCAGGACTGTCAGATCCAAACACAGAATCAGCACACACACACACACACACACAGACCCAGGACCCAGATTCAATGAAATAAAAAATACCAGAGGTGCACAGCCAGGCAGTTCATCCCCTCCCACTCACCATCTGCCCCTGCAGTCCCCACATCTCCCCTGGTCATCCAGCTGGCCTGGCTGCTGCTGTGGGCAGCTGGGCAGAAGCCTGCACGTGTCCTGCACTCGTGGCTTGCTGGGGAGGTTTGAAGGAGAGAAATTACAAGGGAAACTGAGGCTCTTGATGGTGCAGTTGACAGGTTTCAGCATGGCCAGTCAACACAGCACGTGTCCAGCTAGGAGCGGGGCTGGCCCATCATGTATAATTCATCAGGAAATGAGAGCTGCAATTATGATGTGTTTGCACAGCAATGTGCCTGTAATTACTGGATATATTTACACCCATTACAGCTCAGTACAGAGAAAATGAACCCCTTCCCCTTTCGTGCTGCAGTGATTCGAATCCTCAGAGTAGTCAGGGCTCAGACCACCAGCACCCTCCTAGGAGGAAAAAGCAAGCAGTCTCCTTTTTAACAGGTTAAAAATGATTATTGGGTACCAAACAGGCAGCAGGTAAGCTGTGGGAACACAAGAACCTACAAATAAAGAGGCAGAAAGAAAACCCCTGGAGGGAGCAGGCTGCCGAGGGGGGAATGCAGCACATCCCAGGCTCCAGATGTGGCTGGAGGAGGCTCCTGCCTGCCTTCCCCGGGCTCCGTCCTGCAGGACAGGAGTGGCACTCCCATGGGAAGCTGTCTCCTTCCTCTGCTGCACCCCAGGTGAGAGCTGAACCCACTGCAGGTGAGCCTGGGCTGCACAGAACCTTCAGTAACTCAGATCTGTTAGCGGGGACTCTCACTTCACTCAAGGCCACGTGCATAAAGTGCCAGCCAGAGTGAATTATGGAGGCAAGGTCTGACCATGGATAAATGTTTCCAGACTGGGGATTCACTTTTGTTTATCAACACCTAATGCTATTTTTTCATTCAAGTCCAATTTGCAAAATGGAGTTGAGAGCAGGGCTCCCTGCAAACCCCAGCCTCAGGGCTTGTCTGCAGGAGGAACTCTACCTGCACTTCTCCTGTAGTCAAAATGTAAGTGAATTAAAATAAATCCAATTATGGCCATGTTTTCTCTGATGGAGCACATCCACACAGGCTCACCATCTGCTTTAACTAATCTCTGCTCTGAATTCTTAGCCCTGTGTTGTTCAAGTTAGTCTTCTGGGGTATTTTTGGGTAAACAAAGATTAAATCTGTTCAAAAATATGATTTACAGCAATGTTTATGCAAGGGTGTTCTACATAACTTCAGTCTTGTTTTGAGCTGTTTTCCATGCAATATTAATCTGTTTTCCAAATGATGAAATGAAATGTGTGCTAACTCTTAATGTGCAATCCCTCACCTTGGCCTGACAGTGGTTTATGCTGGTTTTTGTTGAAAGGGTTCCTGATTGAGTTGAATTATGTTGAAGGAAGTCAATGGCCTGGAGAGCCATTCTGTGTTTAGGAGTTGCCTGTGTTTAAATGGGGCTTAAAGTTGTCACACCTGTAACTGAACTGTTTCAATGCATTTTATGTATGCACAATCAGGTTCCAGGTAATCTATGGTCCTTCAAGACAAGTCAGAAAGTGCATGCAATTCCTTAAGGGGAGCCTGCTGTATACATGAAAGCAGATTCAAGATGTTATTTTCATTACTCACTTGCTTTAGTCCTTTGTTTTCTCTCTCCCTCCTTACATTTTTTACCAGTTGTTTCCAGGAAAGACCTTCCAGTTCCTGGCAGAGGGACACCATGAGAGCTGGCATGATTTCATGTGCCACCACAGACATGGACCCTCAGGACCCTGAGTGTGACAAGAGTTGCGTGCAAATCCCAATCCCACTCCTCCTGCCCCAGGTAAGCCACCAGTGGCTTTGTATCAGCTTTTTCCCAGGGCTAATGAGTCTCCAGTTAACAATTTCTTCTGTTTGTTGGGCACTACTCTAACAGAGATGTGGTTACAATGATCTAACAAGGCTCCAAGTCATGTTGATAAGTGAGATTTGTATATGGGTACTATAATTTCATTCAAGGCCTTTTGCATAAAGTGCCAGTCAGAATTAATTAAGCAGCAAAATACTAATGTTTGCCTAAATTCAGTGGCAAAACTTTTAATATTCTCTTTACCTCTGAATTTGTCTGTTGCTGTTACTCATCAAAATGTGGTTGTGTGCTGTTGAGTGAAGGAGAGCTTCTAAAGAGGGTACTGTGCCACTTCAACTAATTAACAGAACCCAAAGGAAATTTAGGACTTTTTGGGCTGTGGCTGACACAGAAGACAAAAGATGTTTGACAAATCTCCTCTGGTAGCTCCAGAGAGAAATAAAATGCTGGTCCAGAAGCATTATTGCTCATGAGTCCCGAATGGCTCATCAAAACTGAGGTGGTGTTGGTACCAGGGGTATCAGGCAGCCAAAATGTTGGGGTTACTGGAGGTGGGCAGGCCATGTAATTTGGGTGGAAGTAGCAGAAGGTGCCTTTATTTGTGGCATTTCCCCTTGCCCAGGCAGCCCACCCCAGGAGCCTTTGAAATCCTGTTGTCACCCTGGCAGAAGGTGACAAAGTCAACGTGGATGAGTTCAAAGGGCACGAAATTGTTTCAGAAATCTGGTTTGTACCCACACACGTCCCCCAGCAGTTCTCACACCATCCTGACTCCCTGTGACTGCTTCACAGAAAATTCCTTTTCCTGGCCTCTGAAGCTCTCCTGGAGGTGCCCAGGCCCTGCCACTGTGTCCCACGGCACTGCAGGGACAGGGACAGCCCCTTGGTCCTTTCTCCCTGCTCACCAAAAGGTGCCAGCAAAGAGCTTTGGTTCCTCGGGCTCGGCTGCCAGTGCTGCACACCCGGGAGCTGATTTTCCTTGAAAGGTCTGATTTTGGCATATTCCCCAGTGGGACTGGAGTGCAGAGTGAAGCCTTATTCTGCTGATCTGGATAATGTCATCAGATGGAGAAAAATGATTTTTAAGCAGGCATTTTCACTAATTTTAATGGTGGATTTTTTTCCAATTAAAGGGAAAAAAAAGATAAATCCCATGTGTGCCCATGCAGGAGTGTGGTCTATAATATTTAAATTGCCATATCCCAAGGGCTGAGTACAATGGAGAAATCAACAATTCAGGAAATAGGGAGTGTGGATTTGCATTGGCCTTGAAGAAATGTATTCTGTGACATCTTTTAAGATAAGGAAAAGAGGCAAAATGCTTCTATAGAGTTTTCTATAACTTGTGGTTTTACCTGAAGTTACAGTAGGAATGGGATGATTGGATGGAAAAAAAGGAGATGGGAGTGCTTAGATGATGGTGAGGGAACCTGGGCTCTGTGTTTGAGAGAGAAGTGAGGTGATTATTGAGGAAAAACAACAACATTTTCAGGGCATTTGGTCATTAAAGCTACAGGGAAATCTGCAGAAGAGGCTTATAGATGTCCCAGCCCCAGTGACCCACACACAGCCAGAGCTCTGCAGGGCTGCCCACACCTGAGAGATTCAATAACTCACACAAAATTAACAATAACTCACACAAAATTAGCAGGAATTTCAGGTGTGGAGCTGTTTCAGTGGAAACTGTGTGAGTGCAGCCACACGACACATGCACACACACGTGTGTGAGTGTTTGGCCCCAAAGCTGCCTGGTTTTGCATTATTCACACACCAGAACCAACAAAAAACTCAAAAAACCTGCGCCAAAAAACTCAGCCAAAGCTGGTTCTCAGCCCAGGAAACCCTCTGTCAGAACAGCAGCTGGGTGACTTTCTGATCACTAAAAAATTCTCCAGAAGCATTTTAAAGCAATCTCTCTAAAGCCCAGGGATCACAAAGGTTCAGCAGGGCTGGACTGCAGACAGAATAAAATCACAGTGACATCTAGTGATCACTGATGTTTCACAAAGGGGTTACCAATGGAAACAATAAACATTCATTAAAAAATTAAAAAAAAAAAATCAGCATTTTAAGCACTTAGCACAAAAAATCAGAAGCCAGGGAAAGAGGTGGGCTAGAAGTGATGGTAGATTATGTGACTTAAAGTGCTGCAGGGCTGACAGAGAGCACAGTGCCACAGCTGTGCAAGGGCTGGGGGATGATTTCGGCAGGGATCTTTCCTGGCTCTGCATTTCTCCCTGTTTCAGCAGAGTTTGCTGATGGTACTAAATTGCAGCACATTCATATAAAAGAAACTTGACGTTTTGGAGCCTGGGAGTAGAACTAATAAAATGATGTGCAGCTTTGGAAGTGTGAGCTGGTCCCCAGGGCGGGGAGAGCAAAATGAACCTTGTTTCAGGGCTGGGATATGTGGTGTGGCAGCAGCTCTGCCTCAGTGCCAGGCACACACAGGGAAAAGGCAAATAAAGAGGAAATGCCAGCTGGGCAGCAGAGCTGCAATTCAGGTTTGCATCTTGAACCAAAGAGGGATTTGGGTTTGTGCTTGGCAGCAGGAGGAACTAACTGGTTTCGTGATGTTGATTGAGGGTTTTCCACTCCAGGTTAGTGATGGCAGTTTAAAAATAAAGGGTTTTTCTTTTGGTTGTGTCAGCCAGGCAATCTGACTGACTGCCTGGTTGGATTCAAATTCTGCTGTCCTGTCCTGCCCTGTCCTGTTCTGCTGGGGCTGAACCCCATTAATGGTGCATTAATGAGCAAAGGATCAAGAGAAACTCTTCCTCCAAGGAGGATGGGGCAGGACATTGCCTGTTTGTGTCTTCATTGTGCAGAGTGATGAAAGCCCAGTCAGACAGCTTGGCTGGAGTTACAGTGGCCATGGAGAACTGATGCAGTGGGTGAATCAATTTTGCAGCTTTAACCCAGGAGTCTTTGTGGCCACATCAATATGCAGGCAAATTTTCATATGATGAAACATTCAGGAGCTGCTTTGACAAAAGTTGAGAAGGAAGCTCTCAGCCAATTTCCAAGCCCTTCCCTCGAGTCCCCAGCAGCCAGGCAGGTTTAGTCTCTCAATTATTAGCTGAAAGCAGAATATACATTCTCACTGTCTGATTGTGGATGCCACTGGAGGATATCTCTCAGATAGATGCATAAGGGGAGAGACAGATTCAGGCAGGCACTTCAGATGCTGTGGCTGCCTCT
This sequence comes from Melospiza melodia melodia, assembly GCF_035770615.1. Taxonomy (NCBI): domain Eukaryota; kingdom Metazoa; phylum Chordata; class Aves; order Passeriformes; family Passerellidae; genus Melospiza; species Melospiza melodia. Next base: position 18,549,245 of record NC_086206.1, read on the forward strand.
GACTGTTGTGAGCAATAGCCACAGAATGGGAGTTTATTAAAAATGCTAGCACAAATTAACTACTGGGTTTCTATGATTAGGTATGAGATTTTCTAGGAGGAAGAAATGTGTAGTAGGACTTCAGGTGCTGAATTTCAGAAAAGATTTTGATATTATTCTGTCTGGAAACTCATTAGCTATGCTGACATGGACAGGAATTGGAGGAATAATTGCAAATTGGGTAAGAACCTGGCAAAAGACAGATGATTTGGTGAGTTTGCTTAGTGCTTTCATGGGGATGTAGGGGAAGGGTTTCACTTGCTGAAGGATTTACAGACCTGCTCACCCCATCTTCCCTGCAGAGCTGGGGAGCACCTGGTGCCACTGATGGAAGCTGGAAAATGAGGAAAAAGGACATTGCAGCTGCTTTGCTGGCCTGGCTGGCTGCTGCATCTTGGAAATTTCCCAAAGGGTTTGCACAGCTCAGATCTTTTAGCAGAAAGCTGTCCTGACTTGGAGGCACTTTATTCCATCACCACCCTGGGTTCAAGGTCTCAGCCTCCAGCCCCAGAGCCAGCAATGGATTTGTCAACATCATGTTTGAGTCTGTTTGTGTGGCCCAGGGGATGGCAGGGGCTGCCCTGCAACACAAGGCGCAGAGCCTGGCACTGGGCAGGTCCAGCACAACTGCTGAGAAAGCAATTAAAAACAGCATTAGTGGGAATTGACAAATCTAGTGCTTGGTTTGGTCTCAGGGGGATGTGGCTGAACCACAGGCTTTTCTCCATGACAGCTCTATTTATTTTAAATAGAGGAGCAGGAGAGATGTGCCTCCAGATGCTTAAAAAGCAGGTGGTTACTTTTCAAGGACTATTTGACCAGAATTTCACAGCACAGCTCCATTTTAATAAGGGTTTGGGAAGGGGATGACAATGTTCTATCATGACAGAGTCCTGTGAGGAGACACTGCCCTGGGTGTAGCATCGATTTGCAATGGTGTGATGAGGAAAAGGAAATACCATGACCACTGCAAGGAAATTAGCTACCTTTTACCTTATGGGTTGAAAATGCCCAGGGATGATGTCAAATTAATCAGGTTCATCATCTCACAGCAAAGGCCATTCAGTAGTTTGTATGATCAAGGATCAAATTGCTCCTTGCTAGAAAAAAAAAAGTAATATTATTATGGGTAATGTGTGGGTTATCACAGCAGGTGTGGAGCTTTTTTTTAGGAAAGGGATGATTCTTGGCATAGCTGGATTCCTGGATACTGGATTTCTGACTACATTCAGCAACTTGAATATTTTTTTTTAAAGGATTCACTCATCTCCCAGGGCAGAATGGATGTGATTTTAGATCCCACCAGCTATGAAAATTTACATGGAATTTCTTTCCCCACTCTCCAGAATATGACTCCCTGCACTGACCACATCTAAAATCAGCTTTCAGCCCCTTCCAATCTCCTGGAGGACTCACTCCTCCTCCCATTCCTGCCCACGTACCTCAGTGCAGTGTGACAGTCAGCAAATCTGTGGGCAATTCATCCCAGGCTGGGAGTAATGACTGAAGTTTTAACTTTCATATTTTTCTGATTCTGTACTGCCTTAGAGTGTGACTCTGAACTTCATATAAAGTGTTACTAAGTTCTCTTCACAGCTTAGTCAGAGAGAACAATCCTTGTCCAGCCTGAGGACCAAGGACACCACTGCAGCTTCAGGCCCAAAAAGTAAAAAAACCCAGAGAATTGAGGAGAGCAAACTGGGAGGATGGGACATCATAATCTGAAGCTGTAATTGAACAATTGACCCTAATATGAAAATGTTCCAAAATTTATAAAAGTGTGAAAACTTGTGACCTGTCGTCCATCTTGGGCAGAGCCATGGCCAGGCTCCTGTGCTGCCCAAGGTGCATCCTTTGAAGGCCTTTTAATAAATCCCTACTTTATTCCCTTAACTCTGTCAAGCCTCTGTTCCAGGCCAGCCTCTTTAAGCATCAGAAGGAATTTGCTCCCCTCCTGCTCCAGGTGTGAAAATGTCCCCTCTCTTCTGTCCCATGCATGGTGCACATGGCTTTGTGCTCTCCAGACCAGCTGTAAACATACAGGGCAGGCAGAAGAAACCTGTGAAAAGGACATTTAAGTGTGCACTCCCACTTGGGAGTCACACCATTGTGTCCCCCTGAGCTCATTGCAGGGCAGAAAACCAGAAAAATCCCACTAAAGGTAAGTCTGGGAGAGCATTTTTAATCCAGAGCATCTCTCCTTTCTTTTCTCTGCTTCTATACCAAATTCAGCAGTGGAGTGATGGGAATACTTTGTCATCACAAACATATATTATTTCTGTGATGTGTGTTAGCACATTGCAATGAAAATGTGTTTTCCAAAGGCACAGTTGCTTTTTTCCCCCTTTGTTGTCACTATAACACTCTTTGCCAAGATAAAAGGTTTCCTTCCCACCTACCTCAAAAAAAAAAAAACAAAAAAAAAAACCCAAAAAAAACCCCTGAGTAATGGGAATGACAGAACTTGTGTAATTGTTCTGCTTTGCATGCTTCCAGGCTGATTGCCTGAACTGTGACTGATCCAGATTGCCACTGAAATCCAGGAGGGTTTTTGCACTGAAACAGCAGTTTGGTTTTAGAGGAGCTTTTCTGAGGAGCAGACCCAAAGCCAGGGAGTGGAAGCAGCATTGCCATGTGGCTGTGGTGGAATGTGAACAATTTAACCCTGCTGAGGATGAGGCTTGTAGTTTCATGACTCATAAATGGTGGCTGCTGCTGCATTTGGGCATATTTATGCCCAAAATGAAGACTTTTTTTTGTTTAGAGGTTAAAAAAAATTATCTATGTCTATATCTATATTGATCTATATATATATATAGCTAAAAATATAATATAATATAATATAATATAATATAATATAATATAATATAATATAATATAATATAATATAATATAATATAATATAATATAATATAATATAATATAATATAATATAATATAATATAATATAATATAATATAATATAATATAATATAATATAATATAATATAATATACCTTCATTTCTTATATGGTGTGCCAGAGAGCTGAGTATAGAAAGCAGCAGACACTTGGCTTTTACCTCAAATAGGGCACCCAATGCTTTTATTTCCCCAAGCAAATATTGCAGCATCAAATGCTCCATTAAAGCAGGGAGGGACAGATATTTGATGAGGACTCTCAAGAGAGTCAGGATGAGAGAAAGATTTCAGTATTAAATTTAATGCTGTCAGCAGTTTAAATTTATATAAAAGTGAGTGCAATTACATTGAGGAACTTCTGGAACAATCTCAGCCAGCTCCTGCCAAGGCTGGGAAATGGAGTTTCAGTGTCCAGGTGGACAGCAGTGTCCTGTCCAAGGACATTCCTGTGGTTGTGTTCCCCATCCTTTGTGGCTCTTGGGGGCAGGTAGGGGCACCTTGTGGCCATTACCCACAGCTGTGATTGCAGTTTATTGCCCCAGCTGCAATTAGCCTTGCTGATCTGGCATGGCACTGAGCAGACCTCAGCAAATCTTGGGGCTCAAGATCAGCCTTTGCTTACCTTCAGCACTCCCTGACTGAGCTTTGCCCTGTGCTGGCCTTGGGCCTGCCTGGGGAGGGTGGGAGCTCGTGGTTTCAATGGCTTGGCTGTAAAATGTGCCTGAAGAAAAAGGAGATGGGTTCTGGAGCTGCAGGCTCATCCTCCGGCCTGTGGGATGGACAAAACCCACGTGCACATGGTGGATGTTGAGGATACAAATCCAGAAAGACGCCCAGCCACAGCTTTGATGGCTGGAATTACATAAGGAAGAGAATTAATGTAGTGGGCTGGGATGAGAATTTGAAAGGCATGGAAGAAAATGCTCAGTAGCAGAAAGGTTTTAGGGAGAGGAGTTGAGAAAAGCTGAGTATAAAACTACCAGGGAAAATGGATTTTGCTCCTTCTGGGTGAGAAAACACCTGCGTTTAAAAAGGGACCCCAGATTTCCCTGGAACTGACCCTGAGCCAGTTCACATAAGAGAACTGGCAAGGGTTCAGTTCTGGCACCTTCTTTGGTCCCAGTAACTGTGGACAAGGAGCATGGATGGGTCTCCTCATACATTATACAGAGATGGGTCCACAGAATTTCAGGATGGTTTCCATCAGGACTGGGATCTGCCTGCTTGACTTCTGGCTTCTCCCTGTCAAAATGAGCGTCTGTGGGAAGAGAAGACCAGCAAGATCCAGACAGGAGTATGAACTTTCTCTTTGTACTGATTTGGAGCTGCCCAGATGAGCCTGATGAGGGCAGGTTCTCCTTTCCCTTCAGCATCTTGTGGCTTGGGCATGGGTTCTGTCTTGTGGGGTCACAGACAGGCCACTGATGGGATGATAAAGAGCCAAATTTGGATATGGGAGTGGAGCTAGTAATGGGTTATCACAGACATCTTAGTTTGATCTGATTTATTAGCTCTGCTAATTATCCCAATAAATCAGTGTTTGAATGGAACTTGGCATTGGCACTACATGTGAAGGACTGGAGCTGCTGTTGGGGAGCTACCAGGGAAGATCCAGCTGCAGATGTCAGGGAATGAATGAGACTTGACAAACTGCAATCACAGTTGGGAGATACAAAAGCAATATGAAATACTGTGAGAGGATGGAGCTCCCTGTGTGTTAATGCCTCATCTCTGTGCCAAGAGCATCTTGACCATCAGCAACATCTGCAGGTGATTCCTGTGGGCAAAGAGCAAAGGAGACACACACACTGCTGCCCCATTGCTTTCTTACATTCTATGAAATTTGTTGCAGTAAAACCCACATGGAAATCACACAGAGAGCAAAGGAAGCAAAGGCAGCAGTGAAGTTCCTGTGGTGCAGACTGGGGCAAGCAGGTGTAGGTTACTGTGTTGAAATCTTGGTGTTCTTCAGAAACAGTGCAAAAACCTTCTTGGACTGAACGCATGCAAGCTTTCCTTCCCCACATTTACAAACAAATAGTAATCTAATGACTGGGATTAACAAACTACATCACCTGAGCACCTCCTGCAAGCTACAGAAACCAAAATATTTTGGTGGCAGCCTGACCAGGTCCCTGCAGAGAGCATCAAACAGGTGAAAATGTGAAGCAGCCTCTGCTCTGACAACAGGCAGGTTTGCACTGCTGCTGGCTGTGCTGGCTCACTCCAGCTCTCATGCTCCACCCTTCGGGGTTTGGTTTGTTTTTTTTTTCAGTTTTGCAATCTGACACAGGCGGGTGAAAGCAAGTTGAGGGAAAGGACATTCCCCTGAAGAGCAGCTGGAGAGCAGTCCTCAAGCCCTGTCTGCCTGTCTGTGCTGAGTAAAGCACAGCCACAAACCTTCTAGGCTTTAGCCCCGGAGCACACTGGCACTTGAACTGAATTTCCAGGTAAGCCCTTTTTTTAACTCCTGGATCTTGGCAGCTGAGCGCTCTCTAACCAGGAAGTTAAATCTGTCTGGGGACAGAACACAGCAGGAATGGTGTAAGGGCAGAGCAGGGAGCTCAGCTGCTCGCTGTTGTAGCTACGCTGCTTTATTTACTCAGTGGTGAGCCTCAAGCTACTCGGGCATTTGTGCCATCTGCCTCATTTCAGCAACCCCCATGAAAACAGCTCTGCAAACACCTTCAAGGGATGGACAGACAGACAAACCCACACTAACATTTTCCTTGTGAGTAAAAAGTTACTGCACCTGTTCTGCTTGTGGTGGCAGAGGGAAAGGAAGGGAGAAAAGGGGAAAAACTGGTTTAACTGGGATGTTAAAATTCACCCAAGAAGAACTAAGCTTGTGCCAAGTTTTCAGAAATGAATGGAACTGTAGTTCTGGGAAAATCCTGGGAACAGCCAAAAGCTGAAGAAAGAGAACTTCCTGACTCTGATGCTCTTAACCCTATCGAGGATCACTCAGGCCTGCTTGGATGTTGAGACAGTGGTGGCCATGACCAATAGTCAGAGTTCTGTAAAGCCTCTGTCCTAAAGGTTGTGTGGGGATCCAAATCATGGCACCCTCTGCTTCTGCCAGGGTATTATACCAAATGGGAATTTTTCATTATCTTTGTTTTATGTCCTGAAAGTACCTTTCCAAAATTCCCATATAATTTTGGGGTTGCCAGTTTTCATGAGATTGGGAATATAATCCTGTTGAACAGTTGGATATTTTTCCTTTGATTTTACTTTGGGAGTTGCACACAGGAACGTGAGAGCATTTTTGGACCTCTTGCGTAAATAATGGGAACCAGATTGCTCCATATTTACAGATATCTGAAATTTAGCCGTGCCTGGGGAGAAATAACAAAAATACTTGGCTCCATCAAAATCCCATTCCATCCATCAAGGGCTGGGAAGGCTTGAGCTGCTTTCCAGCCCTGTGTTTGTGCAACAGCCTTGCATTGAGCCCTCTGCCATCTCAGAGGAGGGAAATGCCTGCTCCCTCACCCATGGGCAGCCACCCACCACTGGGAAGACACAGAACAGAAAGAGGAACTGCGTCCCAAAACACAATTTTAGAAAATGTGAGGCCTCTGATCCTTGTGGTTTAGGCCCAAACCTTGGTTTCCTCCTGGTGCTGGAGAAGGGCTGTGATTATCAGGACTGGGGAGCTAAGCTGTGCTATGGGGAGGCAGCTCCCAGCAGATGCAGTAAAAACCCTCTCACAGCATTTTCTGCCCTAAAAACCCTTCTGCTCTCCAGGTCATGTCTGTTACTGAGGGCAGAAAGAGCAGGACCAGGTGAGACCAGCTCATGCCTGGCTGCCTAATAATGGATGAAACACCATGGCAGGACAGACTTGCTTCAGATTTGGCTGCAGAAGAGGTTCTGGATCACAGTGCAAGAGTGGGAGGGTTTGTTTTCTGCTTCTGCTTTGCTGAAATCACGAGCAAAGCAGTTCAGATCTGGGGAGTCTCAGTTCCTATAATTTCTAGCAGGGTAACATTGCTGCTACTGCTTTTGTTCCTTCCTACAGAGATTTGTAGCTTTGCTGGGCAGGATCTCTGCTGAAATGTGCTTAGCACAGCTGGAGCCTCTCATCACAGCTGTAAGAGAGGCAAATAAAAATAACATTTGTGCTTGTCAGCAGTGTCCCATTGGCTTCTCTCAGCATTATTACTCAGCTGCCTTTGATTCAGATATTAGTCAAATCCTGCTCTTTTTCTGAGCACCCCATTATAAGGGATGGGGAAGAGCCTTCCAACACTTCTGACATAGACTATTATTTTTTCCCACCTTTCTCTCAGAGGCAGCATGGACATCAAGGAGTATTTTGCCAGGATTTCTTACCAGGGCTCCCATAGTAAGCCAGACCTGGCTACCATGTCAGATATAGTCCAGCATCACATCCAAGCTGTTCCTTTTGAAAACCTGAGCATCCACTGTGGAGAAAGAATTGAGCTGGACCTGGAAGCGACATACAACAAGATAGTGAGGAAGAATCGTGGGGGCTGGTGCATGGAAAACAACTACCTTCTGTCTTGGGTCCTGAAAACTCTTGGCTATGATGTCACTCTTCTGGGAGCAAAAGTTTTTGTCCCAGAGCTCGACGGCTATCCAGAAGAAATTGATCATTTGCTGCTACGAGTGGATCTTGATGGCAAATCCTACATTGTAGATGTGGGATTTGGGATGGCCTACCAGCTGTGGCAGCCAATGGAGCTGATTTCAGGGACAGATCAGCCTCAGACTCCTGGGGTCTTTCGTTTTCAGGAGGAGAATGGGACATGGTACTTGGAGAAAGTGAAAAGGAAGCAGTGGGTTCTGAACCCGAGCACCTCGACTTCCCCAAATGTGGAAGATGAAGTTTGCCGTCGGATTTACCTCTTTACCCTCCAGCCACGAGACATTGAGGAGTTCAGGGGCTGCAATGCCCACCTGCAGACAGCACCTGACTCCCTTTTTGTGACCAAATCCATCTGCAGCCTGCAGACCGCTGATGGCGTCCGGGCACTGGTGGGGTGGAAACTCACAGAGATAAAGTACAATTATAGGGACAATATGGATCATGTGGAAATCAGAATGCTTGCAGATGAAGAAATAGAGAAAACACTGAGGGAGAAATTCAATGTAACACTAGACAAGAAATTTGTACCTGCCAATACGAGCAAGTTATCTCTGTTCTAACTCACTGCCTGGATTGCAATTCAATTCAGTGGCATTACAGGCAATTCTTCCCTCTCTTTCTGACAAGCATCCAAAGGTTAATCTTTCTCCTTCCAGCTACACCTGTGTAAGGCAGAACATACTATCATGAATCTGGAAAACAAATGGATTTTCACAACTATTCCTGCATTTCTCTTTAGGTTGGGTACCAATAATTTCTGCTAAGTTCAATCAAATCATTACTCTTGTGTTTGTGATTAGCGGGAAGCAGACTCAGCTCATTCCCTACTCCTTCCATCTCTTAAAAGCTTTCCTAAACACACCCAGTGTAGCTGGGCAGAATGGTGGGGCTGTATGTCTTTGTCTTTACTACCTGGTGCTGCCACCTGGGGAAAATGATACCTGCCTCTAAAATGAATACTGTATTATTTTGGGAGTGTAATAGCCACAACCACAATGACATCCTGGGCCTGTTCTCTTTGTTCTCACATCCACAACAGCCTCTCACATGGCACTCAGGCCATCCCACACCTGTGCAAAGTCACCATGTGAGTACCTGAGGACAGGTTATTTATGATGATAAAAAATGCTCTTGACAATGCTTTGTTGTTTCAGACTTTGCACAGCTCCTGCTCTCTCAGTGACATAACCAGTGACATAACCTTTCTTTGAACTGAAAGCATCTCCTGAGCATTTTGTTTGCTCACCCTCAGCAGCAGAGTGCTGACAATACATGTTCCTTTCCTCAGACTACTCTGGGTGCTATTGCACATTAATTATTACAGCAGAACCCAAACACATGCACAGAATTCTTTTTGTGAAACAGATCTGTTCTACTGAGGATGTGTTTGCAGTGACACTAATTATATTGATATGAGGAGATGTGGTGAATATTAATCACACACCTAAGGGCTAAGTTTCCTAGTAGGAGAAACGACTCATACGTGACCCCTTTGCCCTTTAAAAGATGCTTGATGTTCCTTTATGTACAAATCTTGGAAGCATTACAACTACGCACTTATAATTAAGCAAATTATATCAGTGAATTACAATTAAATAAAAAAAAATCAAGCACTGTGAACTGGAATTATTCAGACATTCCCCCCCTCAAATTACAGCATGTATTCCCATAGCAAAAAATAAATGTCATTAATCACCTAAATTGTCCTGATTATTTGTACGTGCTAATTTTTGCCAGCTATAGCTTGTAAAAGGAGAATATCTCACTGAACATTTTTCATTTGTTATGCAGGCAATACAGGTTTCTAGAACTAGCAGTTCAGATTTAATAAAAGCTGCTATTCTGCATGTTCATAATGTATTTCTTAGAGGCACAGCAAGTTTCTGAAGCTGCGGTCTTCCCAGAATCATATTCCCTTACATATGCTTGGCTGTAGGAGTGCAATAGCTCCTTATAGTACATGTGGCCCACCCATCCTATGAGAAAATGAAATGTGGTTGTAAAAGAAGGAGAGGCTTCTTATGGTGTGGACCAGGACCTTGCAATACAAATTATCAGAAGAAATTGTTCCAGGATCTGGCTTGGTTTTGAACTGAGTTTTTCTGTGGCCCCCAAATTAAAGGAGCTAAACTCAGTGGGACAGCAGGGAGAAAGCATTGGGATGAGGTAAAAGTGCAGGCGGATCTTTCAAAGCCATGGAGCAAGAGAAGATCCACACAGAGCCAAGATTCTCCATCCTTTGTGGGAACAAACATTGGAAACACCTAGAAAGGGCTGTGCCTACTCCTCTCTCCCTGTGTCCTGGTGTTTCCTGCACTTTGTGCTGGCCCATAGGCTTGGGGAATGAGTCCAGAGCTATAAAATCACAGACCTTTAAGATCAGAGTAGGGAGTTATGTCCATTGGCCCTGAGATGTAGTGTGTGGAGGGCAAGAACAGGGAAAGGCACTTTTCTCTCTGCTGACTCATCTGGAGTGTGTGCCCGGAGCTGCCCGGGAGCTGCCCCTGCAGGGCACAGCTCAGAGCTCCTGCCTCCTGCTCACCACAGGAGCAATGCAATGGAACTTGCTGTTGGAAGGATAAAAAAAAAAGAAAAAAAAAAAAAAAAGAAAAAAAAATAGTTTTCATTGCAGATAGCGCTTGTTTGTTTTTTCCTTATCACTAACCTTGGGGGCAGATACTCAAAGGCACAGCAGGTTGAGGGAGCTCAGAGTTCTCTGGGGGCAGCATCTTCCCTTTTGAAGGACAGGGCTTCTCTTTGAACCCTGGGGAATTGAGACAACTCTGTGACTTGGCAAATCTGACCCTGATGCTCGTTGGGGCTGGTGTCAGCCACGAGGAACAGCTCAGTGTGCTGTGATGAGTTCAACAGCTGCCATCCCCACCCATAAATCAGTGACTTCCTGCCCTGGATTGCTCTCTAATCCTCAGTCACTTCCCACAAGAATCCAGACCACATCAGTGTCAACAGTGTAAAATCTGCATCATTTTTGCACCAGTGCTTTGCTGCTTTAGCATGGGTGCACCCACCAAGGTGCCCCAGGCACTGAAGCCCCTGGGTGACCTGCAGGGTGGAGGATGGGTTTATAGGTGATAGCCACTTACAGAAGTTGCTCATGGTACCCATGCTTTGCAGTGCAGGAGAGTTCAGCTGTCATTCAGTGATGTGGAACATTAAAATTTCCTCAACATTGTAAGTAGTTTGGGGACTGGATCATTTCCAGGCTCTCTGTGCAGCACCCAACACAACTGGTTGGGTGCTTGACAGGGATTTCCACACATATGCCAATACCAATAAAGCAATAAAACCATCAAATATAAACTACTATTAAAGAAGAAACTCTGCCCTCTGTGGCTGCTGTGCTGGAGGATAAGGCAGTCCCTGACAGGCAATAAAGGCTGCCTGGACCTTTAAGAGCTGCTGTTGCCAGTTCAGCTCTTCCTGGGACCTTTGGAGCAGCGCAGGGTGGAAAGCCTGAGCTGACTGCGTGCGAGGTGAGCTCTGCATGCCTGATCTTTAACTGCATCCTGCAGCTCTGGGTCAGCCCCTCTGGGAAAGCTCCCCCCTGTGAGTCTGCACAGCCTGTGCACAGCCCTGCAGGTGTATTAGCAAAGCACAAACTACAGGAACCAGGGAAAATGGGTTTTGCTCCTTCTGGGTGAGAAAACACCTGTATTTAAAAAGGGTCCCCACATTTCCCTGGAACTGACCCTGAGCCAGTTCACATAAGAGAACTGGCAAGGGTTCTGTTCTGGCACCCTATAGAACAATAAAAATTGTTATTTGTCCCAGTAACTGTGGACAAGGAGCATGGATGGGTCTCCTCATACATTATACAGAGATGGGTCCACAGAACTTCAGGATGGTTTCCATCAGGACTGGGATCTGCCTGCTTGACTTCTGGCTTCTCCCTGTCAAAATGAGGGTCTGTGGGAAGAGAAGACCAGTAAGATCCAGACAGGAGTATGAACTTTCTCTTTGTACTGATTTGGAGCTGCCCAGATGAGCCTGATGAGGGCAGGTTCTCCTTTCCCTTCAGCATCTTGTGGCTTGGGCATGGGTTCTGTCTTGTGGGGTCACAGACAGGCCACTGATGGGATGATAAAGAGCCAAATTTGGATATGGGAGTGGAGCTAGTAATGGGTTATCACAGACATCTTAGTTTGATCTGATTTATTAGCTCTGCTAATTATCCCAATAAATCAGTGTTTGAATGGAACTTGGCATTGGCACTACATGTGAAGGACTGGAGCTGCTGTTGGGGAGCTACCAGGGAAGATCCAGCTGCAGATGTCAGGGAATGAATGAGACTTGACAAACTGCAATCACAGTTGGGAGATACAAAAGCAATATGAAATACTGTGAGAGGATGGAGCTCCCTGTGTGTTAATGCCCCATCTCTGTGCCAAGAGCATCTTGACCATCAGCAACATCTGCAGGTGATTCCTGTGGGCAAAGAGCAAAGGAGACACACACACTGCTGCCCCATTGCTTTCTTACATTCTATGAAATTTGCTGCAATAAAAACCACATGAAGTCACTCAGAGCAAAGGAAGCAAAGGCAGCAGTGAAGTTCCTGTACTGCAGACTGGGGCAAGCAGGTGTAGGTTACTGTGTTGAAATCTTGGTGTTCTTCAGAAACAGTGCAAAAACCTTCTTGGACTGAACGCATGCAAGCTTTCCCTCCCCACATTTTCAAACAAATAGTAATCTAATGTTAAAAATGACAACACCTGAGAAAAAAAAACACCTGAGAAAAAAAATGACATCACCTGACCACATCCAGCAAGCTATTGAAACCAAAACATCTTGGCCTGAGCAGGTCCCTGCAGACAGCATCAAACCAGTGAAAATGTGAAGCAGCCTCTGCTCTGACAACAGCCAGGTTTGCCCTTGTGAAAAAACAGGCTTCACTCTCCTGTAAAAATTTAAAAGTTGAATAAACGACAATGGGAGACAAAGACCATAGAGCAAAGGTTATGACGGCCGGGTGCATCTTGGCACTCGGGCAAGAGTTTGGAAACACCCTTTATATACCTTTTCTATTGCGTTGGCCTGTTACACATTTATAAACGATTATGCACACTAAACTTTTCCCTGAATTAGTTTATCTTTTCCAAGAAGTGTTTATTATAGCTCCTCCTTTGTCCCTCCTTTTTGGTGCATGCCCATTCCTTGGCTGCGGTTTTAGTCCATTCTTATCACCTCCAGTTTTTGGGCCCTGGTCCACACTGTCTTCAGACAGTGAGTGCTGATAGTTGGCACATCTGTAGCAGGATCCTCATCCTGTGCTCATTGGATGTTATCCTGTCCAAGCAGGCACTTTAACACAAGCATACTTATATCAGCTATTTCACAACTATGTCTAAGCTTAATTAACAACCGAAACAAAAACTGTACTTTTATAGCAAAGTCACTTTAACACCGCACATACAAAATCCACGGAATATTTGCAAAAAGCCAATATTATAACATGTATCTATAACACACACTGCTGCTGGTGTGGCTGGCTCACAGCAGCTCTCAGGCACCACCCTTCCGGGTTTCCGTTTCTGTTTGGCTTTTTTTTTTCAGCCTTTGCTATCGGACAGAGGCGGGTGACAGCACGTTGAGGGAAAGGACATTCCCCTGAAGAGCAGCTGGAGAGCAGTCCTCAAACCCTCTCTGTGCTAAATATAGGACAGCCAGCTATGCCACTTTAACCTAGAACCACCCCAAGCCCCGGAGCACACTGGCACTTGAACTGAATTTCCAGGTAAGCCCTTTTTTTAAGTCCTGGATCTTGGCAGCTGAGCGCTCTCTAACCAGGAAGTTAAATCTGTCTGGGGACAGAACACAGCAGGAATGGTGTAAGGGCAGAGCAGGGAGCTCAGCTGCTCGCTGTTGTAGCTACGCTGCTTTATTTACTCAGTGGTGAGCCTCAAGCTACTCGGGCATTTGTGCCATCTGCCTCATTTCAGCAACCCCCATGAAAACAGCTCTGCAAACACCTTCAAGAGATGGACAGACAGACAAACCCACATTAACATTTTCCTTGTGAGTAAAAAGTTACTGCACCTGTTCTGCTTGCTGTGGCAGAGGGAAAGAAAGGGAGAAAAAGGGAAAAACTGCTTTAACTGGGATGTTGGTTTAAAATTCACAAAGAAGAACTAAGCTTGTGCCAAGTTTTCAGAAATAAATGGAACTGTAGTTCTGGGAAAATCCTGGGAACAGCCAAAAGCTGAACAAAGAGAACTTCCTGACTCTAATGCTCTTAACCCTATCGTGGATCACTCAGGCCTGCTTGGATGTTGAGACAGTGGTGGCCATGATCAATAATCAGAGTTCTGTAAAGCCTCTGTCTTAAAGATTATGTGGGGATCCAAATCATGGCACCCTCTGCTTCTGCCAGGATATTATACCAAATGGGAATTTTTCATTTTCGTTGTTTTGTTTATGTCCTGAAAGTACCTTTCCAATATTCCCATACAATTGTTGGTTTACCAGTTTTCATGAGATTGGGAATATAATCCTGTTGAACAGTTCGATATTTTTCCATTGATTATACTTTGGGAGTTGCACACAGGAACGTGAGAGCATTTTGGACACATCATGTCAATAATGGGAACCAGATTGCTCCATATTCACAGATGTCTGATATTTAGCAGTGCCTGTCTCTGGATCCCCCTGCAAGAGTGGGAGGGTTTGTTTTCTGCTTCTGCTTTGCTGAAATCATGAGCAAAGCAGTTCAGATCTGGACTGTCTCAGCTCCCATAATTTCTAGCAGGGTAATATTGCTGCTACTGCTTTTGTTCCTTCCTACAGAGATTTGTAGCTTTGCTGGGCAGGATCTCTGCTGAAATGTGCTTAGCACAGCTGGAGCCTCTCATCACAGCTGTAAGAGAGGCAAATAAAAATAACATTTGTGCTTGTCAGCAGTGTCCCATTGGCTTCTCTCAGCATTATTACTCAGCTGCCTTTGATTCAGATATTAGTCAAATCCTGCTCCTCTTCTGGGCACCCATTATAAGGGATGGGGAAGAGCCTTCCAACACTTCTGACATAGACTATTATTTTTTCCTACCTTTCTCTCAGAGGCAGCATGGACATCAAGGAGTATTTTGCCAGAATTTCTTACCAGGGGTCCCACAATAAACCAGACCTGGCTACCATGTCAGATATATTCCAGCATCACATCCGAGCTATCCCCTATGAAAACCTGAGCATCCACTGTGGAGAAAGAATTGAGCTGGACCTGGAACCAATCTACAACAAGATAGTGAGGAAGAAACGTGGGGGCTGGTGCATGGAAAACAACTACCTTCTGTTTTGGGTCCTGAAAACTCTTGGCTACGACATCACCCTTCTGGGAGCAAAAGTTTATGTCCCAGAGCGTGATGCCTACCCAGAAGATATCAATCATCTGCTGCTACGAGTGGATCTTGATGGCAAATCCTACATTCTGGATGCAGGATTTGGGATGGCCTACCAGATGTGGCAGCCAATGGAGCTGATTTCAGGGACAGATCAGCCTCAGACTCCTGGGGTCTTTCGTTTTCAGGAGGAGAATGGGATCTGGTATTTTGAGAAGGTGAGAAGGAAGCAGTGGGTTCTGAACCCGAGCACCTCGACTTCCCCAAATGTGGAAAATGAAGTTTGCCGTCGGGTTTATCTCTTTACCCTCCAGCCACGAGACATTGAGGAGTTCAGGGGCTGCAATGCCCACCTGCAGACAGCACCTAACTCAAAGTTTGTGTTGAAGTCCATGTGCAGTATGCAGACTGCTGACGGCATCCGTGAACTGGTGGGGTGGAAACTCACAGAGATAAAGTACAATTACAGGGACAATATGGATCATGTGGAAATCAGAATGCTTGCAGAGGAAGAATTAGAGAAAACACTGAGGGAGAAATTCAGTCTAACACTAGACAAGAAATTTGTACCTGTTGATAACAAGTTGTTCTAACTCACTGCCTGGATTACAATTCAATTCAGTGGCATTACAGGCAATTCTGCCCTCTCTTTCTGATAAGCATCCAAAGGTTAATCTTTCTCCTTCCAGCTACACCTGTGTAAGGCAGAACATACTATCATGAATCTGGAAAACAAATGGATTTTCACAACTATTCCTGCATTTCTCTTTAGGTTGGGTACCAATAATTTCTGCTAAGTTCAATCAAATCATTACTCTTGTGTTTGTGATTAGCGGGAAGCAGACTCAGCTCATTCCCTACTCCTTCCATCTCTTAAAAGCTTTTCTAAACACACCCAGTGTAGCTGGGCAGAATGGTGGAGCTGTATGTCTTTGTCTTTACTACCTGGTGCTGCCACCTGGGGAAAATGATACCTGCCTCTAAAATGAATACTGTATTATTTTGGGAGTGTAATAGCCACAACCACGATGACATCCTGGGCCTGTTCTCTTTGTTCTCACATCCACAACAGCCTCTCACAGGGCACTCAGGCCATCCCACACCTGTGCAAAGTCACCATGTGAGTACCTGAGGACAGGTTATTTATGATGATAAAAAATGCTCTTGACAATGCTTTGTTGTTTCAGACTTTGCACAGCTCCTGCTCTCTCAGTGACATAACCAGTGACATAACCTTTCTTTGAACTGAAAGCATCTCCTGAGCATTTTGTTTGCTCACCCTCAGCAACAGACTGCTGACAATACATGTTCCTTTCCTCAGACTACTCTGGGTGCTATTGCACATTAATTATTACAGCAGAACCCAAACACATGCACATAACTCTTTCTGTGAAACAGATCTGTTCTACTGAGGATGTGTTTGCAGTGACACTAATTATATTGATATAAGGAGATGTGGTGAATCTTAATCACATACCTAAGGGCTAAGATTCCTAGTAGGAGAAACGACTCATACGTGACCCCTTTGCCCTTTAAAAGATGCTTGATGTTCCTTTATGTACAAATCTTGGAAGCATTACAACTACGCACTTATAATTAAGCAAATTATATCAGTGAATTACAATTAAATAAAAAAAAAATCAAGCACTGTGAACTGGAATTATTCAGACATTCCCCCCCCCCCAGATTACAGCATTTATTCCCATAGTAAAAAGTAAATGTGATTAATTAATGAAGTTGTCCTGATTATTTGTACGTGCTATTTTTTGCCAGCTATGGCTTGTAAAAGGAGAATATCTCACTGAATCTTTTTCACTTGTTATGCAGACCTACAGGTTTCTAGAACTAGCAGTTCAGATTCAATAAAAGCTGCTATTCTGCATGTTCATAATGTATTACTTAGAGGCACAGCAAGCTCCTGAAACCCTCGTCTTCCCAGAGTCATATTCACTTACATATGCTTGGCTGTAGTAGTTCTTCATAGCACTTACGGCCCTCCCATTCTATGAGAAGATGAAATGTAGTTGTAAAAGAAGGAGAGGCTTCTTATGGTGTGGACCAGGACCTTGCAACACAAATGATCAGAAGAAATTGTCCCAGGATCTTGGTTTTTGACCCAAGTTTTTCTATGGCCTTCAGTCTAGTGGGGGATCTAAAAGAGCTAAACTCAGTGGGACAGCAGGGAGAAAGCATTGGGATGAGGTAAAAGTGCAGGCAGGTCTTGCAAATATGTGCAGCAGGAGAAGATCCACACAGAGCCAAGAATCACAGCTCAGAGCTCCTGCCTCCTGCTCACCACAGAGGAACAGTGCACTGCTCAGCAATGCAATGGAACTTACTGTTGGAGGATGGAAAGAAAAAAAAAAGAAAAGAGGTTTCCATTTCAGATTGTGCTAGTTTGTTTTTTTCTTATCACTAACCTTGGGGGAAGATACTCAAAGGCACAGCAGGTTGAGGGAGCTCAGAGTTCTCTGGGAGCAGCATCTTCCCTTTCAAAGGACAGGGCTTCTCTTTGAACCCTGGGGAATTGAGACAACTCTGTGACTTGGCAAATCTGACCCTGATGCTCGTTGGGGCTGGTGTCAGCCACGAGGAACAGCTCAGTGTGCTGTGATGAGTTCAACAGCTGCCATCCCCACCCATAAATCAGTGACTTCCTGCCCTGGATTGCTCTCTGTCTATCATAAGTCACTTCCCACAAGAATCCAGACCACATCAGTGTCAACAATGTAAAATCTGCATCATTTTTGCACCAGTGCTTTGCTGCTTTAGCATGGGTGCACCCACCAAGGTGCCCCAGGCACTGAAGCCCCTGGGTGACCTGCAGGGTGGAGGATGGGTTTATAGGTGATAGCCACTTACAGAAGTTGCTCATGGTACCCATGCTTTGCAGTGCAGGAGAGTTCAGCTGTCATTCAGTGATGTGGAACATTAAAATTTCCTCAACATTTTAAGTAGTTTGGGGACTGGATCATTTCCAGGCTCTCTGTGCAGCACCCAACACAACTGGTTGGATGCTTGACAGGGATTTCCACACATATGCCAATACCAATAAAGCAATAAAACCATCAAATATAAACTACTATTAAAGAAGAAACTCTGCCCTCTGTGGCTGCTGTGCTGGAGGATAAGGCAGTCCCTGACAGGCAATAAAGGCTGCCTGGACCTTTAAGAGCTGCTGTTGCCAGTTCAGCTCTTCCTGGGACCTTTGGAGCAGCGCAGGGTGGAAAGCCTGAGCTGACTGCGTGCGAGGTGAGCTCTGCATGCCTGATCTTTAACTGCATCCTGCAGCTCTGGGTCAGCCCCTCTGGGAAAGCTCCCCCCTGTGAGTCTGCACAGCCTGTGCACAGCCCTGCAGGTGCATTAGCAAAGCACAAACTACAGGAACCGAGGCTGAGGGTGAGTGAAGGGCATTTCTAAGTGCAACACCGAGTGTTTGAGAGTGAAACTAACCCTTTATTTTGAGCCAGAGTGTGTGAAAAATGCCGGTATTGACTCACAGTGTAACTTTGAATCAAACAAACAATGTGGGCATGTACAAGAGGATCCAGCCTTGTAACTCGCTCCTGATTCTCAGCAGAGGAGAACTGATCCTAATATTCAGCCTAATTACAAAAGGACCCAGTGATCCCGAGGGACATGTGCAGACAGGCAGAACCAACATCTGAATCTCGAAGCTGCAGGAACACTGAGCAAAGCTCAGCTGCTGCAGGGGCAGAAGCAAACAAGGCTGAGATCTGGACTGAGGCTTGGGATATTTGGCAACTCAGTTTTGGAATGCAAATTGTCCCCTGGGAGAGGGTTTGCTCACTGCTGCAGCCTCCTGGCTCACACAGCAGCAATGGCTGTGCCAAGGAAAAATCTGCCTGCAGGAAAGGCAGGGAGTAAACACTGATTTATGTGGATGCTCCCTAATGTCAATGATGTTGTAGTGCAGCTTTATTGTACTTAAACCTCTTTAAGTATTCATTGAGATTAGAGCACATGTTGTCAGCCACTGCAAGGCTGTCTCTTTAAATTGATGAGGCCAGAGAAGGGGCAGCTGGGGAAACTGAGGCATGGAAGGGAATTTTCCAAAAGGCTTTCCCAACATATTTTCCCAAAGCCTCACTGGCAGTGCCCTATGGGGGCTCTCCACGGCTGGATGAAGGGAGCTGGTTTTATTCTGTGCTTTCACCATATAATGGGGACACCCAGGCCCAGGAGATGGGTTACAGGGGGAGCATCAGGCCTTCTGCTCTGACCCAGGGCAGGGACTGATCTGGTTTTGCTTGAAGGTAAATTCCAAGTGTGTCAGACTCACCAAGCTGATGCACTTCTCTGGACTCCTGCAGGTCACAGAGATTCAGCTCCACGCCCTCATGGGGTAAAGATGTTTCTATCTTCCTATGTAAAACAGCTGAAAGTGGGAGGAGAAGGAAAAATGAGGCAGAGGCCCATAGGATGAGCCTGCCCAACACGTGTGCTGTGTGTTGGGGGGGAAATGGCTTTTTACAAGTGTTTCCAAGGAGATCCTGCTACAGATGAGACCCTTGTCCTAAGAAAGGGATGGAAAAAATCATAAAATGCAGTATCAAAGAGACATTGCTGTTTTTTCATGTAGACTCTTTCGTTCCTTTTGAAGTGATAATGTTTATTTGTTATTCCCTTACTGGGATGATCTTCTATTCTATCAAATTTTCCTGTGGTTTGCATTAGCCAATCTGAATGCTGGTACTAGTGCAGATCAGGAACAACACAACCAAATCATGTGAGTTGTGCTGCTGGCATCAAGATTGGGGTTATAGTCTAGAGATTAGGCCA
The DNA here is from genome assembly GCF_035770615.1 of Melospiza melodia melodia. NCBI lineage: Eukaryota > Metazoa > Chordata > Aves > Passeriformes > Passerellidae > Melospiza > Melospiza melodia. The sequence continues at coordinate 18,568,953 of NC_086206.1, forward strand.
TTGGTTGCGCTCATCTGCTTGGGTGGGGGCATTTCCACCCATGGATTTGAGGTGGGATTTTCACAGGCTTCTGGCATGGACATGGGGTCAAACTGCTGGGGGGAAACACTTGGAGCAAAGCTGAGAATATTCAGTGGAAGGGAGTTTGTCCCATCTCATCCACATCGAAGGATTTTTGGAAAATCCTCCCAGGGAACATTCAACTAGTTGAAGGAAGCAAGAAATCCTCAGACTTTCTGGAAATTAACACAGCCCTTAACAGATTGTGAATTGTTCTGGACAACAAATATCCTTGCATGGGAAAAAGCCAAATTAAATCTAAACTAAGGGCAAAAGAAATCCTTGCAGAGAGAAGATGAGTCACTGAATTAAAAGTCTTACAGGGAACCTTTTGTATCTTGGCCACACAACCAGTGCCAATGACAGTGTCTTTCTGCTAATGAAAGGGGATCAGAGATACAGACAGAAAAGCACAAAATATTTCCAATAATTTGATCTGAAACTAAAGCCTTTAGTTTGTAAAAGATGATCAAAGAAAAGAAAAGATTATGACTTGCTTTGTATGTACTTTTAGATCAATTCCTTTGATCCTTAGGTTAGAAAAATTGAAGTACTTTCCTTTCACAGTCAAAGCCCTGTCTAAACTCCTCAGGGAAATTTAAGAGATTAAGAAAACAATGTTCTACTTCACATGGAAACCTGTCTGAAATGGTGGCACACTGAGATGTTAATCCCAGTTAACTTAATCCATGAATGCAAAACCTTCCAGTTAAATTACTGTGGGATAAAGAAAGAATTGCTTACCTGTAAAAGAAACAGTAAGATCTTGCTGCGACTTGGAAAAATTTTGTTATGTGCTATCCTCCTCTGTGGCCATAGATTCTGTTATGGCATGTGCTGTATCTTCCCATGGGAAAAACATCCTCCTGGTTTGAAGGCAGCCCCTAAGAGAGGGGAAGCATTATTGCCACCTGCTCCTGTCCCTGTCTCTTTTTAAAGAAATACTGAAAATTCTTTTAAATCTTCAATAAAACAGCCCAGATTACATGTGCAGGCTGGGTAACCTGTGCTACAGAAACAGCAGTGAACCCCTTGTCAGCTGCACAGCAGTAACTGGCTACTTTTCTGCTCCCACAGGCAAAATGAACATTCAGGAGTACTTTGGAAGAATATCTTACAACAAGCCCCATAAGGATGCAGACTTGCAAACCCTGACAGCCATCTTCCAGCATCACATCCACAGCATTCCTTTTGAGAACCTCAGCATGCACTGTGGGGAGCCCATCGAGCTGGATTTGCAGGCTATTTACAATAAGATTGTGAGAAAGAAACGTGGTGGGTGGTGCCTGGAAACCAACTACCTCCTCTTCTGGGCCTTGCAAGAATTAGGGTATGATGTCTGTATTCTTGGTGCAAACAGCTATGAACCAGCACAGAAGGGATATGGTGCTCAGATGAACCATCTCCTGCTGAAGGTGGTGGTGAAGGGAGAGCCCTACATAGTGGATGCTGGGTTTGGTGGGGCCTACCAGATGTGGCAGCCGCTGATGCTGATTTCTGGGAAGGACCAGCCCCAGGTTCCTGGCATTTTCCGCTTCGTGGAAGACAACGGCACCTGGTACCTGGAGAAAGTCAAAAGGAAGCATTGCATTGCTGAGCACAGCAAGGATGAATTCCCTCATACTCCAGAACTGGGGAATATCCGAAAAATACATAAATTTACCCTCGAGCCACGGCACATAGATGACTTCCAGGAGCTAAATGCATACCTCCAAGTGTCTCCAGATAACCTCCTTCGGAAGAAGTCAATCTGCAGTCTCCAAACCACCAATGGGGTCCTTGCCTTGGTTGGATGGACCCTCAGTGAGATGAAGTACAACTACACAGAGGACATGGACCTGGTGGACATCACAACCCTTACAGATGAAGAGGTTGAGAAGACACTGAAAGATAAATTCAGTATAGAACTGCAGAACAAACTCGTACCAGTAAACGTTCGTGGCTTGCCACCTAATTTAGTGGATAAGATTTAACTGTAACACTGTGCTAGATGGATCTTTAAATAGCCAAGAAGAAAATTCTAAAATTAACATTAATTACAATAATCTCATTTTTAACTCGAGCTAGTCACAAATCTTGGTAAATTCCAGTACATTGCTAATTAACTGCATATATGAATTGCATATTTTTTATTAAACCTCTCCTTCTTTAGAAACCAAGACATCTTACTAGCTCTGTTTTGCTCATATGGAAGCTGGTTTTTGACTCCTTAACTTTTTGTTCACCTTCTCAAGAACTCATTTTATTGCAGATATATTTTGTGGCAAATGAGACCAAAATTATGCAGAAGGAGAGGTTGTGTTACCATTTTACAGAAAGGACCTCTAATCTTTTTTGGCATTATTTCCAATCTTTTACAAATTATTCACTTCTCTTAACAGTCTTAAAGTTGAGCTGAATTTGGCTTTTAAATACTGTAGAAAAAAGAAAGGTTAAGACTTTCTCAAAACAAGCCACCATTAGGTGCTGATTAGCTTATGAAAAGTTGAAAGACTTAAGTCCTGCTCCCTTTGCAGAAACTGACTTAAAGGAAGATATTTATCCAAGGGTACCTAAACCCTCCCCAAAATCTCTCTAATTTTGAGTACCTACTTTTTCTGATTTATCTGTGTCTCTGAATTCAAAATAAAATCTGTAGAAGATGAGATGATTCAACAGTTCTTAAAAATCAGGCTTTCGGTATCAAAACTGGAAAAAAGTTAGATCAATCTTTGCACATTATAATCTAAACTTTCGGGACCAAACCTTCATGTGATGTCAAGAGGAGATGATGGTATTATAGATAAAATCTTCATATTTATTACAAACAGTATTCTGCACAAAAGCCACCTTAAAAAGTGTGGATGCAAAAGAAAGCCCTGGGAAGTGAGGATGTGCCACCAGTGTGGTTTCACAGCAAGACACCCATGACACAGAAGCCTTTTCCCTGATGATACCTGTGGTACTGTACAGGACGTGCCATGAAAGAGGGTGACAGAAGAACATCAGCCAAGGAGAAGTCTTTGATTCTTGTTTTAATCAACCACACAGACCTACCTACCTGCCTAAAACTCAGGTGCTTCCCCAGGTGCAGTCTAATGTGCTCTTTGCCTTTCCCAGAGGCCTCCTCTGATATTCCACCTCCATCCAATGAAGACGGGACGGGCTTGACCACGGAGAATTAAATGAACAGCAATTAAATAAACAGCACTGCAATGCTGTGGAGATGCAGGAGGCCAGGTTTTAGAGCAGAAATGCATTACTTGATGCAAATAAATATTTGCCATGGCATTCATTAGCTCCACAATAACTCCCTGCTACAGCTGAGGAGTTGAACAGCTTGAAACGGTTCCTGTGTGGGCAAAGAAGGGCCATTTGTTCATCCATGGAGCTCAGCCTGCAACACCTTGGCTTTAAAAAAGTTATAACGCCATCTGCAATTGCCTACTGTAATTATTTTACATAGAAAACGAGTTCATTCTGGTCTTAACTAGGGGAAGGCATAAACATCTACTAATAGGAAGAAACAAAGTTTAATTTGCTCACGGATCAGCGAAGTCCAAAAATGTGAATTCTATTTGGATGGACTCTGCCCTTTCTTGGAATTTAAGATTCAGGAGCGAGGACCAGCAGAGCTTAGAAAGACAACCCTCACAATCTGTATCCACTCCTGGCTTCACTGACTGCTGCCCCTGTAATAAACCCCCCAGAAACTGAATACCTCAATAAATAAAAAGGGATCTCATAAGAGGTAAGTTTATTTTCTTAAAAATCCCCTCCAAAGAAAGATACAAAACCCTGGGTTTTTTATGATGGTAAAGGTCATGGACAATAACGTAAGCAACATTCTCTAGGAAAAATGTTCTAAAAATATGTGGATATAGAGCTAAAATATCACCTGCTAAACAGGGGCTGTTAAAGAGGGCAAAACAGGGATGTGCAACTTCAATTCTTCTACCTTTCACTCTTCAGGGGAAGCTTCACTATAAAATAGATTCCTTTGTTTAGGTACAATAGTAGATATAAATTTAGAACTGCAACTTCTTGTTGGAAATCGTGCTTTTAGAGACTTGAATTTATTTAGAAGCATTGCAAGTGCAAAGGAAACAAAAGTTCAGTCTAATAATCAATAGATTCTGTTTTAAGGGAATAAAATTACAGCTTTTTAAAAACAACTTAAAAAATTACAGACTCTGGGTTGTACAACCCAGAAAGTCCATGTATTAGGATAAAGAAGACAACATATTTTCAACAGTGGAATTGCTGATACTGTGTATAATCCTGGTAAGGAATAGTTTTGTATGAACACCTTCATTTGCACCTTTAATATTCTCCTGCTGATGTTTTTCTGTACATAAATCATAACCACATTTGTGGGACGACCTTTTCAGTACCTGCCTTTTCATCTGGTCTGCTCACATTTCAAAAGAACAGTGGCTTTCATCTCCTGCAGTCCAGATCTAGTGCTGATCAAGCATATTATGGAGCTGCACAAAGAAATTACAAATAATACAAACTTGAGAACCAGCTTTACACTGGTGTGATCTATTTAGCATTCACAGTCAGAGTGATAGGATCAGATATGCTCAGATTCTGCAAATCAAAAGTGCCATGACTTTTATGTTATGTTAATATTAAAAAATATTATTACATTGAATATATCCTCCAACAACATACCTAGATATCACTGGAACTTAATTCCTCTCTGTAGCAGGTAATGTGTAGATTTTGCTGGTACTCTCTGTTCACTTGGGCCAGCTGCCTCCACACCATGAATATGTACAGCATCAATCTGCCACTGAGAATCATTGTGAGAAATTCCAGTTTGCAGTAAACATTCAATAGTTCACTGCTGACTTAAAGGATTGATGGGCTTTGAGAAAGCTCAGGACCAGAGAGAGTAAAGCCACCCCTGTTCATTTTCAGAGTGGCCTGTGAGACACAGGGCACAGGAGGGAATGGAGATGTGCTCCTTGTCTTTTAGGCCACTCACTTCCCTCCATTCAGATCCATTAGTCCAACACCAAAATGAGTTTCTACAACACTCTGAGCAGACACAAGACTCAGTGGTCTGTGACTTTCAAAAGTCAGACTTTTTTCAGTTATCTGAATAAAGCTTGTCACTTACTTTTCATGTTAACTTTTTGTAAGTGGTGGAAGAGTGTGCTGAACAAGCGATTCATTTACTGTCACGTCCATCAGTGGCAGACTCATGAAAAGAACATGTGAATCCTGGCTCAGAATGTCCTCCCTCCCACTGGCAGACACTGCCTCTCCCAGTGACAGTCCTGTCACTGAGCAGTGACTTTAGACCATTTCTCATGAACCCTTGTACACACTCCCCAGCAAGACCTTACATTTCTTCTTAACCCTGCTGTTACAATGCAAATACAGGAAATCCTAATCTCACAGCTATCTCATATGAAAGTGAAATGGCATCAGCTGTCTGCCAGAGGGATGACTCTAAGACAAAAGCAAATCTCGTGTGCACTGCTCTTTGCTCAGGGAACCATTTGATAGGAATGCTTGTTTCCTTTAAAAGCTGTTCTGATGAGGTTCAGTAGATTAAAGAATCTTTGCTGGCAGAGCCAGGGCAGCTTTTCACAGCATCATAAATCACTGATGTAAAGAAACCAAAACACAATTCCTTCCTTTACAGGTGAGATGAACCTTGAAGAGTACTTTGCAAGAACTGGCTATAAAGGCTCCACTGAAAAACAAGATTTGGAAACCTTAACCGATATATTCCAGCATCACATCCGTGCTGTTCCCTTCGAAAACCTCAGCATTCACTGTGGGGAGAAAATTACGTTGGAGTTGGAGCATGTTTACAACAAGATTGTGAGGAGAAAGAGGGGTGGCTGGTGCATGGAAAACAACCAGCTGCTGGGCTGGGTGCTGAAGGGCCTGGGCTATGACACCAGCTTCCTGGGAGCCTACGTGTTCAACCCTCAGCAGAACGCCTACGCCACCCTCATGACCCACCTGGTGGTAAAGGTGGTCATCGATGGCAAAGCCTACATCGTTGATGGAGGCTTTGGGGTGTCCTACCAGATGTGGCAGCCCATGGAGCTCGTGTCAGGGAAAGACCAGCCCCAGGCTCCCGGCGTGTTCCGCTTCACGGAGAAAAACGGTGTCTGGTACCTGGAGAAAATGAGACGGAAACAATACATCCCCAACCAGAGCTTCTCCAACTCTGACCTGCTGGAGAAGAAGGAGTGTCGCAAGGTTTATATGTTCAGCCTGGAGCCACGGACAGTGGAAGATTTCCGTTTCCAGTGCACGTACCTCCAGACCTCTCCAGATTCCCTCTTCACAAAGAAGTCCATCTGCACCCTGCAGACCACCGAGGGATTCCGGGCGCTGATTGGGTGGACGCTCACTGAGACCACGTACAACTACAAGGAAAACATGGATCTGGTGGAGTTTGTAACTCTTGAAGATGAAGAGGTGGAAAAAACCCTCAAAGAGAAATTTAACATCACCCTAGAGAGAAAACTTGTCCCCATTAATGTTAAAGGATCTTACACAATCTAGATGGCCAGGAAAACCTACAGTAAGGCTATGTGGGTACAGCAGCTTCCACTGTCTGTGCAATCCCTACTGCAAGGTTATGGGATTCTTTTGCAGGTGACTGAAGGATATATACATTAGTATGAGATTAATGAGAATTTCACTTTGGGAAAAATCAGGGATTTAAGACTCTTGAGTCAGTTAGGTAAAATTATTTGCTGGGAGATGACTGCCGTTCAATTTTTGGCACAAATGTAGGATTTCATTTGAATCTGGTTATAAGCTTGGGTGAGAAATATGTCTGGGGAATTTTGGACTGCCTGTAGCACATGAGTATGGATTATTAATTGTGATATGCTGCCAACACATTTTCTAAGGTTATTATAGGGAGACAAGTAATCTGTGAGCATTTAGACAAGAAAGCACGCATTTAAAACTTCATTTTTCACAAGATCAAACCACTCACAGCTCATCTCATTCCTCTACCTTTAATATGAGTAAAACATTGTCATCTTGGAAAAGAGCATTAGGAGGCATAATTCTTTCACCATCATCCTTAGACAAACCATAGTACAAAATGAAAATCGTCATCATGTGCATCCCTCTGGCCATTACTGCAGTAAACTGCCCCAAGTAATTTTTGGTATGTACTATTCTTCTGGTGATGAAAATTCTTTATATTGCAGTGTATTGTGGCTGATGGGCTCTAAGGAGATAACTACTAAGCTTTGTTTCTGAGATATAATCATCCTGTAAACTGCGATTAGTACTTAAATGTCACAGCTGGCTTAGATTTACTTTTGTCCCACAAGGGGTGGAAATTCTGTACTTTTAGGACTGCATTATATTTGTGTATGAAGCTAAGCCAACTATACCCTTAATTTTGTCCTGCAAACATGAGTATCTATATGCCTGTCCTAAATGGGTACCACTTAGCACAGGAGCTTTAATGCCATTAGTGTTTGTTCATCTGTATCAAAGTGAAAAAACCCAAGAAGCCAGCCTAAAGGAAACCTTTTATTTTTTCACAATCACGTTTCCCCATTTTCCAGAAAATGTTGTGCCTCCTACCATGCTTCTCTGCAAAAAGCCCAACCAAGGAAAGCACTAAGAAAGGGGAAACATTCTTAAATGCATCAAAAAATAGCAAAAACACCAAAAAACACTCTTTCTCCTCAGTCTGTAATAAGCCTGAATATCAGTCAAATGTTGATTCCTCCCACTGAACAGTCTTTCTGCTCAAAGACATAATCTGATCATTAATCTCACAAATGCTGTAAGTGTATACCTGAAAATAAATAAAAGGAAAATAAAGACATTATGAGTTGTTTTAGGTACAGCTGGCCCCAGCTGCACTGACTCCTGCACACCCCATCTGCCAAGTGAGGGCTCTTCACTCATGCTACTGATCTGCTGGCCAACCCTTCCCACCTCAGACTTCTTAGGATCACAGGATCATTGAGGCTGGAAAAGCCCTTTAAGATCATAGAGTTCAACAATCAACCCAACATCACAACCATGTTCACCATTAAACTCTGCCTTTCAGGTGCCACTTCCAGGGATGGTGACTCCACCACTGCCCTTGACATTCTTCCAGTCCTTTCCAACCCTGTGAAAAGATTTTCTTAGTATCTAATCAAAACTTTCCCTGGTATAATTGGATGCCATTTCCTGACATCCAGTCCCTTGTTACCTGTTCCTTGGAACCTGTTACCTGACACTTCTTGAACTAAACAGGCCAATATTGAACAAATGCAGCAGTGGTATTGGAGATGGTGAGTTCCTGCAGGTGCCTAGATGAAAAGGTTGTAGGATGAGGAAGATGATCACTGAAGAGGAGGCCCAAGAGTCATCTCTGCTGGGCTTGGTGTGTGCCACCTCCTGTGGTGGCAGCTCATGGCCTGGGTGCACACATGGTTGCATAGGGATAAGGAACTGAGAGCCAAGAAGGGGTGACAGAGGACAGTGAAAGATCTTACTGAGGTCAGAACACAGCTTCTCTGTTAATAATGGAATGATGGAATTTGTTCAGTAATTTGTGTTCTGTTATTCCCTCATATTAATATCCCATTAAGGGTTTTTACCCCTTTCTAAATAATTGATCATGGCAAGGTGCTCCCTGAGATGCCAGGGAACATTACAAGCTTCAAAACACTGACCACTTCCATTCCATCTGATGGCATTCTCATTTACTCAGCTCACCAAACCACATTTCTCTGTGCCACCAACCGCAGCTGTTTTCTTGTCTTGTGGACAGCCATTTACAGGGTGGTAATTTTGCGTCCCAACTTCCCCAGAGATTTTCCTGCTGTTTCTCCCAGGTAATTGCTTGGATTTTGGTACACAAGGGTTTCTTGGGGATCAGTGGGCTCCTATCAACATTTAACTGGGCCTGCAGTGATGGGACTCACCCAGCTACCCCGTCCACTGTTTGGTTCTTACCAAAGATCTACAGAGCTGCTGGTGATTGAGGCTCCAACCATCTCCCTGACTCCCATCTGTTAATTTTTCATCTTGACGTGACAATTATAAGCAGGTCCTCACTGAGAAACATGAAATCACACAAAGAAATGTCAACACATGCAGCTAAGGAACAGTTTCACAGTTTAACTAAAGCTTCCCAAAAGCTGATGAAAGCAGGTTATTGAGGTGTGAATGCCAGGCCTGAAATCCCTCAGAGGTCTGAGATGAGAATGGTGTAAAACCAAACAAAACCAAACAAACTCTGAGGCCTCATGCTGGGGTTCCATTAGCAAGGCAGTATTGTGGAAGCTGATGTTCTCCCAGCCTGAAAAGAAAACAAACCACCAAGTCCTTAAAGCATCAGCTCTCACAGAAACTTGAATTCACATGTGGTTGGGAACTGTGGGATGGCTGCCATCCTTCCCTACCATGATGCTCCATTAGCATTCTCAGAGAAGGGTTTAATGAGAGCCTAAATGATTTTGCAGTTTTAGTTGGGGACTGTTGTTCAAATGAAGCAAAACAAATGCTGAGAAACCGCCCCCCTCCACCCCCAGATTCATCTAATTCCAAATACAATTTAAAATCATGGTATTCCAATCAAGAGAAAGACAAACAATTTCTTTTAAAGCTTAAATGCTGGATGAAGTCCCAGAATCCCAGCCCAGCTGCCCATTACACACACAGGCAATGGCAATGATAGTCACCCGTGGCTGGAACATTGCATCATGGAGAGTCTCATTAGAGAACAAGGCAGAGCACAAAACATGGTTCAAACTCCACAGCAACACTGAACTCCTGCCCCTCCCCAAGAACCAAAGTTTAATCAGCTCAAGCATTACTGGATGGCTCACTTCAGTTGGACTCTGTCCTGGACTTTTTAAGATCCAATACTAAGCAAAAGAGAAGCAAAAGAGAAACATCAGCAAGAAAGACAAAGTTGTTCAATACTTCCATATTTTCAAGCCCAGCAATTATTACAAAATAAGCACCAAGAGCCTGCCAAAGGGAGGGACCAAACTTCACATGACAAGGGACAGACATGAGCCGTCAGTGACCACTACTTAAAACCACACTTCACTTCTGGGGTCTGGTAACACTTTACCAGTTTGCAGGTAGCCATTTTCTACAACAAAACCACTACTTACCCTACTTGCTTCTGTTTCCAGAGAAGAAACACTTTCATTTAGAAACATGACCACGTGGGAAAGTGCTACAGCCTAGGAGGTTGCACATAAAATGTACTGGAGCCTGTGCCAGAGCCAAGAAAGCCTTAATCAATGCAGGTTTGCTTTATGAATATTTCACTGCTATGCTTACACCTCTGTCAAGAGTAGTTCAAGCATAGATTTTATACAGCACATGTTTCTACCTCAGGTAGGAAGCTCAAGTCAGACTTAAATCCATCCATAAGTGTATTTATACCATTGGAAATGCAGACAAGTATTTCAGAACATCCCACCATGTCTGCTTGTAACTCTGTATTTAAAGTACATTTAAAAAGTCACACAGGGCTGAGTTTTGGTTTTGTCTTGCTCACAAAAACACACTATGGATGGTGCTCTTAAAGGCACATTTTGCAAATGCCCCATGAATAAAAGATTGTTCTAAAATAAGTAGCTGGTTTTACTGTAGCACTGAGCCACCAGCTGAATGTGAACAGCAAAGCTCCCAGATTTAAAGACAATAAACTAAAATCTACCTTTTCTTCACAGTTTGTTCAACACAGTTCTGTTGAAACAGAACCAACCTTCCTCTGTCCCAATTCCAAAATCGTGGATTTTCTAGGAAGCTGTTTAGCTTCTCATGTGCTTATCTATGCACTGTGGCACTCTCGTGTCCAGCTATCCCTCAGGGAATGACATGAAATTAAGGAGGCAGGATGCCCTTAACCAGAATTACTCCCCACTGGACTGAACAGACCCTGCAATGCAGGAGAGCTCTCTGCATAACCCTGAAAAAGAAAGACTCCACATAGAATCCATCTCAGCCACTGCTGTTACCAAAATAACCCAAAAGCTTCTTTACATGGCACCACTGGACACTTGCCCAACCCACAGCCCCTCAGGACATGCATTTGCAGTGACATCTCCTGGCTGCTGGTGGCTCACCAGAACACACCTCACCCCTCAATTATTCAGCACAGCTATGCAGAAATTCACTCTCCATTCAAGAAATCCATTCCGAGGAATCATTTTCCTACTAATAAGCAAGAAGAATAATGGGATGTATTCCAAGTTTTTCTTGTGATGACCAACAATAAATCATTTCATAGCTCAGGTCACATCTTCCATGGGAAGAAAAATGTCTTGCCATCATTAACTCCTTTTCAGCTAGCAGTAATATATGATCAGGTTTTAAGTAATTGAACCAGTAGCATTTAATTAGCTCTCAAAAACTATCTCAGATCATGAATCACAGCCTTTCCACCTGCACAAAGTCCCCTTACTAGGTTAAAAGTATATTTCTCTTTCCATGTGTGATCCATCTTGAATATCTAATTAGGTGCTCCTGATATATGGATCATAGTTCATGTATCACAAGCAAAATACAGCAGACACAGTGTGTCCTTCTTTAAATAATTGAGTTTCACATCTTGTTTCACTGAGCTGCTAAAAAAAGACAAAAAAAAAAAAAAGCCTTGTGCCCATGGCAAAATGGCCACTCCTCACTTCAATTAACAAATTCCTTTCTGCAGAGAGCCAGCATTAAGGATGAGTGGTTTGGACATCCTGAGGAAATGTAGCAATTGCAATATTTCTTGTTGAAAGGCTGTGCACAAAGAATTGCTATGATTTTAGAAAAGAACACACTGATGTTTTTCAAAAAACCCAGAGCACCAACTGACCAAAGAGAACTGTGTTTCTACCCTAATACTACTTCAGATGGCTTCATCACATGCTAAATAAATCAGTGCACTCAGCTAAATGTTGGGGGACATCTGTGGCCAGCACAAAACCAGGATTTCTCCTTGTATCTGACTGTATTAAGCATAATTTTTTTACACTAAATAAACTAATCCACAATCATTAACACAAAACCCCACAGTTTTTATTCTGCTTTCAAGTATGTTTCTGAAACTGTTATTATGCTTTTATGACAAGACTTACATAATTATAAGATTGGATTTTTTTGCTGAAAAAGAGGCAAAATTAGCAAATTTCTTTTGGAAGGCAGAAACTAAGATTCACAATCTGCTAAGATGTCAAACTGTAAACGTCGCCCAATATTTGGCTTGCTGTATAAAAAAAAAGTTTCACTACAAAATCCTCTATTTTTAAATAAACTTTATAAAAAATAAAATTCAATAAAGTGGATTTCATCTCTCTGTTCTTCTCTCATCTTATTTTTAGCACAGTAAAAAAGATCACAAACCAAGCATGTTTCTGCTGACTTTTTTCAATTTGAAGAGAGCGCAGGTTTCATTTTCATAATAAAGCAAGCAGTGAAAGCTGAACTGCCTTACTGAATTGGACACAGCTCATCTTTGCTCCAAATACTTCTTTCAGATGTTATCCTAAATTGTAAATAACCTTGCTTTTGATTGCATGCAACACTCAATTTAACTATGCAGAACATTTAAAGAGACTGATGGGATGAGTGCCCCACTCCTGAAAAGCTGCTGAGAGAGGAAAGGATGTACAACATCCATTATATAAACACCCACTTTGGAAAGTGTCTGTCCTGTGGATGGTAGAAATTTCAATGAGAATAGAACAGATTTACAAATCCACACTTTACACATTAAATAGCAAAAACTCCAAACAATCTCCAGTCCTTGGTACTGTTTGGTAGGCATTAGGTAACAAGCTCCACTTGTGCAGTTGACATTAATCCTGAGGTTTTAAGAACATTTTCTTAGCTCTTTTACTAGGTCTTGCATTACTATTCCCCTCTTCAACTTCATCATCATCCTTGAGTACGCGTTGGTCCCTTTTTCTCAAAAATTTCTTCCCTATTGTTCCCACTAATGTTTCATATCTGTAGAGAGAATAAAAAAAATTACACCTTCAACTAAAATCAGAGGAAAAATCGTGGCACATATCCTAAACATAATCAACAATTCAAGTGGTGTAAAAAACCTGGTCATTAAAAGCTTGGAGAAACACAAGTACTGCATGACTTATTACATTATTATTCACTCTGATAGTTTCAATTTGTTAGCAGCTGGTAACAAGGAGGGAATTAGCGTGGAATACCTTGATATCAAAGGGCAGAAAACCCCACAAGTGATGCAGAATTTACCCCCAAATGCATTGGATATTCAAGTGAAAATACACCAGCATTCCTGGAAAATCAATCTGGTACAGTTCCATATCTATTGTGGGCTTCTTAAAAATTTTGTTTGTTTCATTTTTGGGTTTTATTTCCCCACACATAATACACTAACACATCATATTCCTAGCTAGTACTGATTATGTCATAAAATGTAACTTACCTTCTGGCCATTTCTTCATCTGATACATCAGCCTCCATTTTATCATCCTCTTCAATGTTTTCCTCCTTGCACTTAGAGTTCATTTGGATCATTAACTTCTGAAAATGAAGTGAGAAACAGCTCAAGCATGTAAGCATGACACAATGGCAACAGTGCTGAAATTCACTGGTAGAAGAGCATAAGAGGTAAGAATCAAATTTAGTAATTATTTTCTGTTCCTGGTTAGGCTAGAGCCCATCATTATGAAAACTCATGAAGAAAAGGCAACAGTGTTTTAGTGTATTGTACTACTCAAACATCCTAAAGGGCACTCCAAACATCTCCAGGAGACCAGATCATAATTAATTTTTCATTGTGATGTTAGCACACAGACCTTGAAATGGTTTTGCTAAAAAGAAAGAATATCTTCAAGCATTTACAGTAAAAGCCATGAAGCAATCATATGCTCAGTCACAGGGACAGCAAGTTCAAAGTAACTAAAAGAATTCTCTAGTAAATTACCTTACATGGCCTTCTGCAAATCTCTCAGTCTTTACACCTTCATCCTCCTGCTTCAGGTTCAGTGCTAACCTTTTGATTCCTGTCCCTGTGTACTTCTATCAGCATGAATCATGCCAGAAAGAAATTAAAGACTCTTGCCCAGCATTTTTACTTTGGAACTCTAAGCCCTTATTGATACAAGTAAGTGTTGAATAAATAGAGTTGAGTGTTTGTAGATTGGACTCTGCATTCTATGTCAGGAGGAAAAGCGAGCTTTTGTTTTGGTGAGCAGCATGTGGGATGGCTTCCTCACTTAAGGGAGGGAAAATCTGCAGGAGTCTGCAATTACTGACCAACAACACAGGGAGCTAAAAAGATTCCATTTACCAGATGCTGCATTGATCAACATTTAGGGTTGAATGATGGAGTTTTGGGACATGGGAGGGTTTATGGAAGGTGCTGCAAAGGCCAATAATGCTGCAGTGTGAACACTCAAATCCCCATCCCCAAGGGCTTCAATCCGAATGTGAGACAACCTCAAAGCAGGACACTGAAATGGTACCTCAATTTCAGGATTGAATCCTTTGAAGGACATTCTGCCATAAACGAGATCCTCACATCGCAGAAAGCTTCTCTCTTCTATTATACAGCTCCTGAAACCCCAAACCCAGCATTCTGTCAAACCATGCACTTTAAAATGATCAAATTAAACAAATGCAAAAAGAATGTGCTGTCTTCCCCCCACACAAATAAACAAAACCACAGTGTATTTTAAACCATCAACTGCTTTATGCTCAATTGCCCTGATAAATCTTTCAGTACAAAGAGCTTGGAGTGCAAAGGAATCCTTTTTGCCAGCAAAGCTCTGCCATTTCCACAAGCAAAATTAACTCTTCTGACAAAAAGCACTCTTTGCTGGTATGGTTCTGCCTACGTTAATACTTTTACCAGAATAAAAATACCACATAAATATCACTCCCCAGGTGGCACTACTATACCAGCAAAAGCTTCTAATTAATTTTTCATTGTGCTGTTGGACCTGGCATTAGTTGAGTCTGTCAGGGTATAAAACACTGTGTCACTCTCTGTTCAGCAGACAGATTTCCCCCTTCTTCCTCCTTTTTTTCCCTCTTTTAATGAGCGTGGAGTGAGAAAAGAAACATGACCCTGAGGCATTCATAATACACGTGCCAGATAAAAGTACTTTGGTGGATTGTTCCATCCTTTTCCTCACACACATGTACCTGCTCCCTCATCCTCTTCATCTCCCATGTAAATCAAACCCTCATGATCACAGAACTGAGGCTGAAGAGACTGAGCTCATTGTCCTGCCTTGAGGCAGTATCAGTCACACGTGTGCCATGAACAGCAGAGGTCCAGCTAACCTGTCCTCAAAAGACTTCTCATGATGAAGAATCCAGTGTCTCCTCAGGCAATCTACTCCAGAGCTTCAATAGCCTTATTGTTACAAAAGTTCTCCCAATGTCCAGCTTGAACAGTCCTTGCTGCAACTGAAGCTCAAATACATTTTTGTCATATCCACCAAGAGTAATGGAAAAGAGTTATCAATGGCCTTATTCAGCTACAGTTAATTCCTTGGGCCTCAGCTTTTTCAAAACTATGTATGTTCTCCCTCAGTGGAATTTTTTTTCACTTTAGAAAGGATGAAACCCAAGCAATTTCAAAACTAGTTCTCCTGCTATTTAAGGCACCTTTCTAAAGAGCAGGACATTTTTTTTCCTTATTAACTAAGCCTTCCTTTATTTTTGCCATTATCCCTCCTATTTCAAAACCAGGATTTGAAGTGAGCTGGGCACAAAAGGACAGAACTGTCCTGAATCATCTTAACCATGTGTCTGGAGCTGAATTTACTAACACAAGGTTCCAAACTTTGTTTCTAATGAAGGGGAAAAGCAGCAATGAATGAATTGCACCCTGACTGAAAGAAACTAATTGCATGCATCTAGAAGAATGTGTGAGTGAAAGAAAACAACACATACAAGAATTGAAAGTAGGTCAAACTACACTAGGGAACCTCAAGAACAGCCCTAAAAATAAGTAATAAAAAAGTTGTAATGCCAGTCTGTCACTATTTTTGCTTCTGTTAACTGGTTATTTATAATACTTATCTTACAGGAAAAAACATGAATCTGGTATTTCCATTTCAAAACAATCCAATGACGATAAGAAGTACAAAAGATTACAAGCTTACTCTTTTTCCTTTAGATCTGGTACATCAAGATACCAGTGTTCTTCGCTAATTATCTTCTTTTCTTCTTCCTCTAGTTGTTTTTTAGTTTGTGAATCCAAACCCCTTTGCATGAACTACAAAGAAAGACACAAACACACAGTTCAGTTTTCTGCATCATGAGTATCTTCTGAACATGCAGTAATTACATGATAGCAATTATCCATTACATAATGTTTAGCAGTTGATACAAAGTGAATGTTTTTTGTTGTTTTTTTTTTTTTCTCTGAGTTTGGTCAAAGTTTGTGCAAACAGACAATGGAAAATTAAAACAGCTGCTGATCACAGCTATCTACTGAAAGTTAACAGTCACACCTGTACTTACATATAAAGAAACAGAGCTGTCCTGGATAGCTTTGATGGACAGGAGTTGTCACAATTCCCTAATTTTAGTGAGGTTTTTCTAATGTTTCAGTAAAGGCCAGAAAGAAGATAATGGTGTTGAAGTTATTGCTGCACATCAGGAAGCAACTCCACCCATACAAACAGCACTGGAGCTCAGAGCTGGAGGTGGCTCATACCAGGCTGGCCTTTTTTGGAAACATCTGTACTTTCAACCATCCTCTTCTTTTCTCAGATTTAATGAACTGGATTTGTGTTTGTAGCTCTGAAGGTACAAACCTGCCTTTGGAAGTGGAAAAATGTCAGAGTTTGAAAGCAGACTATGAGGAAAACTACTCTGTATCCAGCTGTGCTAAAGGAAGATGTTCCCAGCTCCTCAGTTCTCACTGACCCACTGGCTGGATTTGTAAAGTTCTGGTCCAGCACTGTATTCAAGGACCGGCTAACTCTCTGCAGGAACAGTCTGCCAAAATAGCTGAGACCAATAATGAAGTTTAGGGCAAGTTTCTATTTTCTCCTAACACAAGGACACTCCTGTCACTGGCTTCCTTGGTGATAACCTCTGTCAGAGGATGGGAACAGGCAGGTAGGAACAGCAACCTCTCAACAGCTGGGAGCAGAAGAAGACATCTGTCACAGTCTATAAAAAACTGCTGAGAGCACAGAACTACAGACCTGAGGCCTGTGAAACAGCATTTTAATTTCCATTTGTCTTAAGTCCGGTGCCTGAACTGAGTGACAATGAAGTCTAAACAATGTCAATGATACATGGTGGGGAAAACCAGAACTCTTCAAAATTTTGTGGTGATAACCCATATAGTCCCACCTCCCTAAAAGCTGGGATCTTCCTGAGGATCTACAGAAAGTGTTTGGATAACTGTACCTGTCAGAAGTCTACATTTATACCAAGCTAACTCCCAGACAGAGGCAAATCTAACAGTACAGTTCACACACAGTCCTGTAAAAATATACAGGTGTGCAATGTATGTATTACAAACAACCCACACATCTCCAGTCTTTACAAAATGCCCAACCAAACCAAACTCAGAAGTGCAAGCCAACAGAGCTAGGGCTTCATTTTCTGTTTCTATTTGCATCCACTGTACAAGATCTTTAATGAAAGAAAAATTGACTTCTGTTTTCTGAGTCAATTCAGAATATGTCAAAGCTTTCCAATTAAAATTACAGTATCTTCTTGAGGAAAATAAGTGAATCTATCATGTGGAAAAACATATTGCTCAAGGAAATTGGTTAGCCAGTCGAAAATCTCAACACAAGAAATTCTGCTACAAGAACCCAATTAAATAATCATTTCACACTCCATTTTAAAGATTATGTTCCTGAAGATTACTACAGGAAAAACCTAGATAGAAATTATGTGATCAGGTTTCTCTCGAATGTAAACACACACTGATGAATTAAAAATATATCAGTTGTGGTAGGCACAGAATGTGTAAGTCAGTAACTGAGGAGCTGTTTGGGTGAGTTTCCCCAAGCTATGAGATCTGGATCAAATGGTGCAAGATCTAAAAGTGTCTCCATGTGGCCCAGAATTTACTGCAAAGGTCCTTCCAACACCACTCACCACCTCTGGGTGCCACTGCACCCACCTGCTGAATGCTGCTAATACACTGGATCACTACCTGCAGAGGCAGCTGCTAAAGGCTTCATTAAAACATTTGTAAACAGGAAGATCTGCAGAAACAAAGTGCTAAATGCAAGATCTGTGTATGACCTTTTCAAAACCTTACTGATCTCTTCAAAGCTGGTTATTACTGCCTGGACTGTGAACCTGCAAATGTCATGGCAGCATATTCACATGCCTGGCTCTCCATGGCCTTCCAGAGGAAAACAATCCAAAAACCTGCTTTTGAAATCTCCAGGGGGTTAGTATGCAGACAAACAAGAGAAAGAAAAATTTCATTTTAAAAGTGTGTTATACAAAAATAAGAAAAAATAATGATGCTGCCATCCAGGTTATGGGAGTCTGTATCACACATTGCTGGCTGACTCAGTTCAACACCTACTCCCTTTAGAGAGAGAGGCAAGATGTATTTTGTTCCTTATGTGTACAAGTTTTAGATTTAGAAGCATCTGTTAATTAGGGTAAATATTCCATCATCCAACTGTATCAGAGTGCACTTTATGTGAAAAATTGAACTGAAGTCAGCTAACTCTTTTCAGCCAGAATGTGAAATATAAGCCCATATACGTGGGGAAAAAATGGCTAAATAAAACACCACAAGCAAGAAGCCACAAAGGCCCCATCATGTTCAGTTAAAAAATTGAATATTAACATAAAAAAAAAGTACTCAACTTTTCCTGGTTGTTTTCCAGCAATAAAGGACCATCAATCAGAGAACGTACTGTATTGAATTAGGAGTTGTAGTACATGGTGTGAAGCAGAATCCATTAGCCAGTGAGCAGAGACTAATTTCACACTGGTGACACGAGATTCACAATTCCAAGGGTAATAAGCACATCGGGATGTTCCTAAGATCCCTGGCTTTTATGAGTTGGGAAAGCTGGCTAATATTAGATGTTAATCCTCATTCAGGCTGGGATTTCCTTAGCTAGCAATGCAAACAGGGTAAAAATGAACACACCAAACCTTTCTTTTCTCAACACTAAAAGCCCCAAGCCCAAGCAAAGCAAACAGCACTGATATTTTCATTTCAATGTGCCGTTGCAATATTTTTATTTACATTCACAACAAACAACCCAGCAGCAGAGGAGCGAGCTGGAACGAAAGCACTCCCAAAAGGCGCGCTGGAGCCGGCCCTTGAGGCCAGGCTTTAGCTGGAACCATGAGGCTGCACCGAATCCTGCAGTTTGTAACCCCCGCGTTCGAGCGGCTCGGTGCCGGTATCAGCGATTTATTGCCGGGGGAGCAGCCCATCGATAAACACATCTGTTTATCCGGAGCGTGGCTGGCCGGCGATGGGCACGGCAATGCCCCACACCAGGCTCCGGGACGGCCGCGTGTGGCCGGGGACGCGCAGCCCGGCCGCGCCTCACAGCGCCGGGCCCCGCACGCCATCGCTGCCCGGCCCTGCTGCCCGAGCTTCCAGCCCCCCCGCAGGCCTCCGGCTCGCCCTCCCCTCCTTCCCCCGTCACCTTCATGCGCAGCAGGTTCTTGGACAGCTTGGTTTTCACCTCCCCGGCCATGGCGGCCCGCAGGCCGCGGCGGATCCCCGCGCTCGCGTAGAGCCGAGGCCGCGCACGCCGCGGGAGGAGCGGGGCGAGGCGGCGGCGCGGCTCCACCCTCCGGCCGGGGGCGGCCGTGGGCACGGCACCCTGCCCACAGCACCCTCTCCACAGCGTTGGGAGCTGCCGGGGCCGGGGGGTGCGCTGTGGTGGTGCAAAACCAGCGATAAAAATAAACTTTACGGCTGTGCGGGGTGAGGGAGATCGGGGGTGTGAGCAGGACAGAAATCCGCTCGGTATGAAATGGCAAATCAGTATGTGAACCCTACATGCCTTACCCATGCTTGTCTGTTGTGTAATACTGCTGGCTTACAGCTTCATCCCTTATTTTCTGGTGTTTCAAAAAGGGTATTAAGTACTTCCCACACTGACATTTGGAGACTGCTTGACTTTATAAGCACTTATTTTTTTACAATCAGCACTGACTTTTATTTAAAAAAAAATTACAAAATGGTCAGATGTGATTAAAACTGGAAAGCACACAGATTCAAAGAGCTTCAAAGCTTTGCTAGTCCGGAATTGTGATTTATGAATTCAGTATTGGCAGTGCTGTTGTTGGACTGCCCCGCTGGGTGCTGGAAGCTGAGGAGGAAATCCTGATAGGGAATTGCCAGCTGACTCCCAGTCAGAAGCATGTACCACAATTTCTCTATATATCCTCATAAATCAGATTTCTGATGCCTGTTTTGACATTTGGCACATAAACTGGGTGATAAAGCAATGAGAGTGAGGGTTCAGTGTTCAAAACTTTAATGAACTGGTGTGCTCCAAAAGACAATTTAGGGAGAAAAGTTCTCATATATGCAAGATGTAGGTCAAAGCTTGAAGAACTCTAAAGATTTATGTTCTAATAGACGCCACAGAAAAGTATAATGAAGTACAAAACCTGATTGCAGTGGGAAAGGAGGGAGAATTATCCACATCCAGGCATCCTTATTACACATTTAAGCTCAGTGGACTAAAATGACCGCAAATGCCAATGAAACATGGAGCCACAAATGCTTCAAGGCAAAGTCATAACACTGCGTGAAAATATTTAATTTTCATGCAGGGAAGGCACCTTCATTCCCAGGCTCTGTAAATGAGTTGAAGCTGCTCTGAAGTTCAAGGCCCCAGTGAGAAAGTCACATTGTGAGTGTGGCAGCTAAGCTGTTTTGCTCCTTCTCTGTTCCCTTTCTCATTAACAGCTATCGTCCCTTCCCAACAAAAGAAGGCTGGGAAGAAATTTGCCATTTTCTGAATACAAATGTTCATCAAAGAACGAATATGTTTGAATCTTAGTGAGCGAACCAATAGGGGAAAGCTGCTAATTAATGTAATGGCAGAGTACAGCCAGAATCTGTCCATTTTTGGTGTTCTGTTCTATTTGCCGTGCATTTTAATAATGCATTTACTTTTTGTTGATCATTGCAAATCAGAGCCCAGTATTTAATTGCATGACCTTCAACGTCAGGGCTTTTCTGAGCAGTTTCGGTTCATTTACAGTGCAGGAATGTACTTTGAATGATTCCTTCTAAATACTGTGCTCCCCTCAGCTCTTCTGCAGCCACTGAGCTGTGGTCGTGCCTGCCTTTGCTTGGTGGCCTTTCCAAGAGCTGGTTCTTTCCCTCCATCCTGCAGAACATTCCAGCTCAACAATTCCTCAGCAGAGGATTTGGGATTTGGGCACTGCACCCAACAGCTCCTCTCTGCTTTTGTTGAGAAGCAGCATCCTGCCCCCAAATTCTCTGGGAGCTACAATCTAATAATTTACATCACCGTGCAGCGATGTATGAGATGGGGAGAATGCAAGGAATCTTCACTTTATCTAACCATGAAGATTATTCCTGGTGCTCCCTGGTCCAGGAATAATCTGTACCCCATGTCTTGGTGCTGCACCCCAGGCTTGCACAGTTTCTCTCACTGTCTGTTGGCACATCAGCTAAAAACCTGCCTTGATACAGGCAGGGAGAAGCATTTTGCAGTAAAAGCAGTATAGGTTCTGTGATGTTTATTTAGAAAAGTGGGGATTGTAAAAAGGCTGCCAAAAATGTGATCTATTTTGGCAGTAAAAAAGCCCAAAGGAAATTTTTGGGTTGCATCTCCCATCACTTGAATTGGATGGGGAGGTTATAGATAACAATCAGCTGCCTTGTGGACCAGATTATACTGTCTGGTAAATGTGAAGACACTCCATTGATTGCAGGAGAAATTTTTATGATTTACTGGTGGTGGTGGAGGTAACTCAGAGAAGAATCCAGCCCTGTAAATACGCCTGCTTGTGGAGTGAGGGAGAGGAGAGTTAGGAGAGAAAAAGAAGCTCTCTATGTTTAGAGAAGAATTGAGGGTCATTATAAATGACAATTAGACTCTCTCCCACAGCTGAGTGCTTCACAGCAGCTCCATTTTCAACCTAGAAATCAATTTCTTTTTCAAAACAAAAATACTCAGGAAATAACTTGGGGGAAAGGAGTTCCATCTCGTCAAAGATTGTACATTAAACAAGCAGATAAAAGATTTTTCTTCCTAGGAAATGTGGTCCCTTCTCCCCCTAGTAATTACTGAAGTCAAATCAAAGTTGTCATTAACATTATTTAAGGAGTAATCTCTCTTGGAGCAACACATGTGGCAGCTGTGAAGTAATTTCACGCCAATGGGATCTAATTTGAGGGAGCTCGTGGCTTACTTTTCCCATAATCTTTTATTTATTCATATTATTGTAGTAGTGTGATTTTAGTGCAAAACAGGTATCTCAAACCTTACATCAACCTATCAGTTGATTTGATTTCTTATGAGCTGTCTTTGAGTTCTGAGGCAGCCTTTTAGAGCCCTCTGAATACCTGAAGCCCTTTTCCCCTCCTTGCAAATATCACAATTCTTATAGTATGACAGACGAATCATTAATTTGTGTCAAACTCCTCCACTGTGTTTTAAATAAGCACATTATGTGTTTTTCTCTATGAACGAGAAAAAGAACATGAGAAATGGAGCTGCCGGCGGTCTGTTTGCAAACCTGAAGGAAGGTGTGAAGTGCACTGGGGCTGGGTGTGATCAGGAAAGCAGTTGTGTCCCCTGTGCACCCCACGGAGAGAGTGTGAAATCTCCGCGTGGCAGAGGTGCTGTTCTCATGGGCAGGACTCGTTTTCCATCCCTGCTGCTCCCACCCCGCTCCGAGCCGCTAATACATGCGGGGCTTTGGCAGCTGCCGAGGTGCTGGGTGCCGGGGGTTTGTTACACAATTCATCACCTCTGATGTGATCCTGTACAACCTCACCTCATCCACGGAGGATCCAGGGTAGCTCCAGCTCTCCTTCACACCGCACTGATTCACCCTCTTTTGCTTTTTTGCTTTTCTGGCATTGACACCGGTTTCGGTGGCAGCTTGTAGCAGCGTATCTGAACTTAAGCCCCATTGTGCACCAGCCATACTGCTTGTAGCTATTCTTATCAGAGTTCTCTCAGAGCTCTCTGGAGTGCATCAAAGTTACTAAGACATAAACTGTGTTAAATTAAAAAAGAAGAGGCTGAGAAACAGAATACCAAGACCACAAGAACTAGATAACAGAGGGCTGTGAAGCACCTGGACTGTAACCAGTCTCATACTCTGAGAGGTGCATGCAGAACACCTGGACAAGACAGAGGCACCAATGAAAATGAACATGATCAGGGTGTGCAGTAGAGCTAGAATGTATAAATAAGTGTGTAATATAAACAATAAACATCTTCTGCTTCATCATATTGAGTAGTCATACAGGAGTCCTGTTTCCTGCAGCAAATGACGCACAGAGGATGTTTTAAATCCCTGCCCTGCATTCCTCAGCTGACCATGGGTTTTCCTGCGGATGGAAATGATGTGGAAAGAATTACAGCCAGACTCCTGTAATTTGGGTAACACAGATCTGTGAGCACCGTTCACGTTGCTGACTCTTTCCTTGTAATAGCCTTCAATAGTTCACAACTTGTGCAGCAGGGAAAGGTGTGTTTTAAAAATGTGCTCGTGGCAAAACAGTTACAAAATCTACAGAACAATTAAGATGTGTCTTTGGAGAAAATGCCTGATGTCAGTTTGGGAGAGGACAGTTTGTTCTGAGTGCTTTTGGCTGGTCCAGTGACAGGGTGAGCTTTGTATGAATAAATAGAGTAATTCCTTTTTGATTACAGAAAGAGCCAGCCTCATAATGGCAGCTCTCTATATTCTGCCATCAGCTGAAGTGGTGGAGAGAACTCATGCTGCTGGCATGTGGAGAAGCCTAAATATTTGAAATTATTTGATATATGCCCATGTTAGAAGCCAGAGCAAAGAGAATGACGGTAGAACGGTGTGGAGCATCCTTCTCTTTGCTTTCCTTTAAAAATCAGGAGGCTTTTAACTTTTTGGATTTGAAGGAATCACAATTAAAAGTGAAAAAGAAAATATCACCCTCTGTTTGTTAACCATAAAAATGCAATCCAGCGGTGCTGCTGGTGCTTTGCTGTTTCCCAGGTCAATAAATGACTCCCCTGACTTTAATAAACATTGATGCTGCAGGCTTGTTCTACCGTGATTGAACATTTTTATAGTTTCAACCACTCGCAATGCATGAAAGCTTTAAGATTTTTTTTCCCTTTTTTTTCCACCCCTCTTTTCAGGAGGGTTGGTTCTGATTGATTAAATTGTCATTTTCAGAGTTAGTTGCTGAATTATAACTTGGCATTTTTAACCATGCGATTTGTTTAAAGAGACAGCGTTTTGATATAGCAAAGCAGCTGAGAATTTTTAAGCAGTAAAAGGAAATTTTGTTCACTTTGTTCTCAGCCTTTCATCACTGCCTGACAAAAATGCTCCTGAAAACAACATGAAGGCCATGATATGAAGAGAAAGTGCTTAGATCCATGCTCACTTCTTTATTCCATCACGGAGCTGATCTGTGCAGAGCTATATTGCTTTCGATTAGTAGTCGGATACCTCATTGTTGTTGACACATTTATCTTTCTGAGGAGGAAGGAAGGGAGGGAGGGGGAATTAGAAACATAAAATGAGTGCCACCCAATGTGATATTAAGAGTAAGTGGCAGCACTGTACTTTGGACCAACCCCTTAATACGCACGATGGATTTCTTTGCACCAAAATGATGGGTTCTGAGTCAAAAACCTGCAGGGGTTTCACCTAAATCCAGACTGAGCCTGATTCAAAGGGACAAAGACCTTGTAATTCTTTATAAACTGAGAAAATCACATCCATGTGATGATGCATTCATTTTTTTATTTAACCAGCTGCCACCTTCCTTCTCTGTGGAAAACTCCTGGGTTTCAAGGTCTGCTTTTTTTTACTTTCCTTCACTCCCCCCAATTTAAATCTGTATTCAAGACAGTAAATCTGAAGTAAATGAGACTCACATAAAAAACATGTGTGTTCAGATTGTGTTTGAAAAGAAAGGCCAACAAAACTGTCCTCTAGAACATAACAGGATATCTTTTGCTTTTGATTTACAGTGCCTACAGGGGAAATGGAATAATCTAGTGGCCTGAATATGGGAGATCTTGCACTGCAGTGTTACCCTGGTCAGACTCTGAAACAGTGCTTAGCAGTGGAAATCTCAGGGTATCAATATGAAATACTGAAGTCCAATTATACTTCTGCTTGTACACTTTCCCCTTTCTGGCCATTTCAGCTCCTGCTCTGAAATAATAACTTACAACGGTGCAAAGCTGAATTTCAGCAGTGAATTATATCCCTGGCCTCTAAATTTAATTGCATGGTACTGCAACTAACCCTCTATCCATCTTGGTCCCTGGAATTCTTTCTGCCTCTTTTCTTCTGCTTCTATACCATTCATTTGAGACCTTTAGAAAGCACAAAATAGATGCCCAGAAGGAAGGTGAATTGTGAAGGGAATATTTTAACTTCTTACCTGCCACCAATTCTTGATGGTTTTTAACTAAAAAGGGAGGGAGGGTTCAGCAGCAGTGGGGTCAGGATGAGGTGCTGCAGGCTCTGGATGTTTTCCTGCAGTGCTGGGTACTTGGGTCAGGAGGACAATTTGCAAGCACCACTTTGGATTCCATCGAGCCAGCTGGGTGCTGTACAGAATGTGCTTTTCCCACCCTGTAGTGCCTGGAAATGCAGCCAGGGCTGGTGTCAGACCAGGGCTTTGATTCAGCACAGCAAACCTGGTGTTCTGATCAGCTGAAGGTTTCACAGCACGATGTTGATGCCTGAGCAAACCATTTATAGCAAAAGCGAAAAAGATTCTCTGCAGTTATCATAAATACAATATGATTACATTTTTAGTACAGTTACTCGTGTTTTTTCAAAGTCATATTAAGGCTACTTTATAAGTTGGGGAAATAAGCTGTAACATGAAAAAGAGTAAAATGTTCATTAATGCCGTAATGATTTATATCAAAACATTATGGGGTGGCACACTTTGCCTCGGACCAGTTCCTCAATGAATGTTTTTCTAATTTCCATAAGTAATTGACCTCTCATTAGCGACTCATTAGAAATATTGAGGTGATGTGACAAAAGCCAACCCACTGCACAGAAACTCTGCATGGGCATAAATCACTGAAAACTCTAATGGATTCAAAATAAAGGATCACAAGAACCTTGCTTTCTCTGACTGAAAAAGGATTTTGTTTATGTCTGTGAAGTGAAACCCTTTTCTCTGAATATATCTGTCTATATCCATATCTATCTATATCTAATCTATCTATATATCTATATCTATCTATCTATATATCTATATCTATATCATCTATATCTATATCTATATCTATATCTATCTATCTATCTATCTAATCTATATCTATATATAGCTATATCTCTATCTATATCATATGTATGTATGTATGTATGTATGTATGTATGTATGTATGTATGTATGTATGTATGTATCTATCTATCTATCTATCTATCTATCTATCTGTCTATCCTTAAATCCATACTTTGGCTCATGGCTGATTTTCAAACACTGAACATTCACTTTTTTTCTCCTTGCCTGTAACTTCATATGAAAAAGAATTAGCCAAATAATTCAGACACATGTGTAAGTGTAAGTCTATGTCAGGTACAACTATAGACACTGAGGTTGGAAAAATGGAGGACAAAATTTGGCATGTGGACTAAATACTAAACTTAATTTTGGAAGTAAATAAACATCAATTGATGCTTCTCACTGACTCCATGCTAGAAGCAGGTACCTTCCAGAAAAGGCTGAATCCTTGCCTTTGGGCAGTTCTTTCAGAGGGGAGGGGTCTGCCTTTTCCTTTTTCTATCCACTGTTAACCAACACAGCAATGTTAGCAAGCCCAAGTAATAGATTTTTCGCATATTGACGTATTAACTTAATAACCTTATATATCTGTCTTTTTAGAGATCAATAAATCAATTTTGAGCTAGTTCTTCATCACTGCAATATTGTGAAAAGTGAAGCTGATATTTAATGTAGTTTTATGAGGACTGGAGGCTACTGGACAAACCTAGAAAAAATCTATTTCTTTTTAAAATGTCCTTTAAAGTCCTGATGCCCGTCTGAAACTTATTTGAAAGTAACTGGATTTATGGGTTCCAAGTTAGTGTTTCATTATGAAGTTACCTGAGTATGAGAGAGGAAAAAAAATCACTGTCTGGAAGTTTTATACAGCAGAAAAGAGCTGAACTGATGAACTTCCCCTGACTTTATGGAATACTGGCTAAGAAACTGCAGGGTCTAAAAGGTGAATAAAAGCAGTGAAGTAATGTTGTAAAACAATGGCAAAAGCTACTGGCTTAGGCCTGCCCTGGGTCCTCATTTGGGAAATGTATCTATTGTCTAGCTACCCTTCTTACAGTTTAGTTTTAAATTTTTCTTCCTGAATTCTCTTGCAATGGACCATTGCATATCACTGCTTTAATATGGGTGAATATCACTTTTGTTTTGCCAAAGGAAGCACAGGAGTGATCATGAAAAATTTCCTATTAAGGAAGAAAAATGCATTTTTGAAGGCTCACTCAGAAAAATCAGACTGCTTAGATTTCCATGACATTTGAAAGGAAAATATTGAAAAGAGATGATAGACAAACAGTGAAGTTTCGTGGTGTATTGATTGTTTAATGCCAAGTGACTTGTTTTGTGATGATGCCCCTGTATCTTTTTTTTTCTGTGTTGTTGCAGGAACTGTGGTTGCATTGTTTAGTCCTGATGATTTCAGCCCAAATTTACAGAAAAATCTGATTTCCAATGCCTTTTAGCACCAGGGAGCATATCTGAACAGATAGGAAACCAAACCTGGTGCAACAGCAGAAAACTGAGTCTCAAATACCCAAAGATCTGAATTATGTCCAACATCTGCTCTGGGATTTCCAGAGCTGCTACAGAAATGGAGCTTTTAAACTCCTGGACAGCATTCCTGCTGGAGTAAAGCATCCTCATCAAGTTATCCCTGCATCTCTGCACAGCACTGGCTGCTCCTTGGAGCCCGCCCTGTCCCCCACAGTTACACTCTCCTACACTGCCAGGGTGTCAGATGGGCAGAGTTTCTTTGGGATTTAGGAACACGTTTGGATTTCAGCCAGGCATGGAAGATATACATACTTCCTCTTATACCCACGCACACACTCAATATATTCCTTTACATATGGAATCTGAAGCAGTAATACTAAAAGCCTGAAGTTGAAGGAAGGACAAATGCATTTATAGCCATGTTTCTTGATAAGGTTTTTATTTAAAAAAAAACAACTCATTTATGCAATCATTTTGTGGGAGTGACATGCTTGATCCATTGCAAGGTGGAAGTAACACACACGGAGGTAATTCTCCTTATACAGATTGACTTTAAAGAAGTCCTAGTGCTAGGCTTAAAATTTATAATTTAACTGAACTAGTTAAAAACACTTCCTTTCCCTCCCTTGAAATGTAAGGAAAAAGCTCACTGTGGCAAATGTATCTTATTTGCAATATTTTGGGTGTTCCCCTGCACTGCCTGTTGGTGGTTACCAAGGACTGGCTGAATTTTGCTGCTTTATGCTGAAAGCTGCTAATGGGAAAAAGAGAGCGTTATGATTGGGGGTCCAAAGAGAATTTCCAAACCTGCAATATCATATCAGTATTCCCTGAGGCAAGGAGAGCTGTAGATATTCAGGAACCCACCAGGTTAGCTAGGAAGGGCATCCTTAATGACACCAGCAGAAGAAAATAGCAAGTTTGTTTTGTTGTTGCAGCATGTTTTTGGTTGTTGTATGCAAAGTGGTTTAATATCACCTTAATCTCAGCTTGCCATGTGAAAAATGACCCTGTCAACTTGACACAGAAGCAGAATATTGAGAAGTGGAACATTTTGTCTAATACAGAAGAGCTGACAAAGACAGACTGAATAATATTTAAATGGATAAAACTGACTTGATTTTGTATTCCAAATGAAATTAAAAATATTACACTAAGATTTATAGGGTTTGTTTTCTGTCTTTTCTTTTCTGTCTGTGTTTGCTGGGCTCTGCTCATGTTGCCAATATTTCAGTTTAGCAGCACCATTCCATTCTTTATTGATAAAAGCCAAAGGCTAAATATTGCAAGACATTTGGCAATGCCAGTATAAATGGGAATTCTCAGTTGTGTACAGCCCAGTTATTGATGTTTTTATTAGCAATCTTTGTAAGGCCACATTCTGCTTTCCTCCTCAGTGCTGCAATGTGGAAATGAGGAAAATGCCTGTTGGAATTAGCTAAGCATGAGCCAGTTTTGATTGAACACATCTGCCACAATTCCAGGGTGTCTCAGCAATGCCTTTTGCCCCTTTGCCCATCCATAACTCTTCTGCTGTCCAGGATAAGGGAACAAAGCAGACAAATCTTCATCTGATGCAGAATAAGTCCCTTATTTCTCTACTGCTTTAAAGAGTTCTCCACAACCCACTGATTTCCTGCAAAATGCATTATCATATCTATTCAGGGCCAGGATTTGGTCTGAGGACGCTATAGGGAAATTCTTTAAGAAAATGAATTTCTGACAATTTTCACTAGCCACTATAAAAAGTTTTATCTGTGTTATTTTTTTCTCCCTCTCTGCTGTATAAACAAACATGACACTTTATTCTACAAAGTGATTTCTTTCTGAATTATAGAACCATGGAAAAAGCATATAAAACCCACAAACCTTATTATTTTAGTATCTTTGAAACTCAAAATTGATTTAAACCAAGTTCAGCCAGCAATATTTCCTCCCCATCTGAGAAACTATATCCTGAGCTTCAGACTAAAGTAAATTTTTATAGGCATGTCGTAATTATAAACCCTGGAGAAACAGATTTTGTAACAGGGACATGGGCACAAAGCTCCCTGGTGTGAGGAGGCTGAACATCCATCCTCCCAAGAAGGAGCTTATTAAAAGACTGCAGTGGTTTTAATGACATTTCTTGTGACATCGAAATTATTTCACTCAGAATCACAGAGCATCTCTGTTTCTGCATTTTTGAAGGTCCAGGGGGGAAAGTTCTGCTGCAGCCTCATGGTGACTGAGGGAAGCAGTCCAGAGGGATAAATCTGCTCTGGTGCTCATATCCTCTCATGATGGGAGATGTAAATTAAGCTGTTTAATTAGAACAGCATATAATAGTCATCACCAGGAAGGCAGGAGAAATGTTTGGAAAATACTCTAGGTTCAGCTTTTCCCCTTAAATTGATGAATAATGGCTGAAAGGTCAGCAATAACTGAACTCAGAATGAGGGGGTTTGGCTCACATCAGGTGTGTGTGGTAACTTGTGTTCTTATTAAAGTCTATAGAGATTCTGGATTGATTTTCTTGCACTATTTCAAGCCAAGTGGGTATTTTCAAGCAATATACATTTCTGATTGGACTGATCATTGTATTATTTATATCATGTCGTTTGTGCACATGAATTCAAATCAAATGATGGCAGGATGCTTGGCCCAGACATATCACATAAGAGATTAAATCCTTCTCACTTAATCAACCTTACATTTCACCTCTTAGCTAGACAGGTATGCAGATACTTTGCAAAGATGGATAAATAGCTTTATTGCCATTTTAGAGGTGTTCAAAGACAAGAATTGCCCCAAAACACACACTAGCTCAGGGGCAGAGGTCTGAACTGCATCATCCCTCATCCTACATCCACTGAAACCTAACAACAACATTTTCACCTACAATTTCCAGCCTCTGGCAGTAAGTTTGCTTGGCTATCTTCTGATCTCCCAGAGTTTACTCACAGGAGGAAGGGGTTAAAGTCTGACGTGTTCTCAAAGGAGACGTATAAAACAAGTGGTGGCAACAGCATTCAGGGAAGGAGGAGAGTTTGGTCAGGCTGTTGGAGTGCTGCAGGCTGGTGAATGTGAAATGGCACAGGCTGTGTTACAGCCCTTGAATTTCAGGGATTTTTGGAGTTGGCTCTTTGATCAGTCAGACAGTGAAGTGGGAAATGGAAAACCACAGAGAGCTCAACTTCATCCACAGTGCATGGGAGTAGCCAAAAATAGCTGATTGAATTGAATAGCAGGGCTGGGGAAGTTTTCCAAAGTTTTTCAGGATCTCCAAGGAATTTTTGGCCCATATTCTGAGTGAAAAATCATGTTAGACTCCCTTTCCCTGAGCCAGTTCTCTCATCCATGCGCAGTTAGCCCAGACACGTGGGACAGAGCCCAGCTCCTTCTGAAGCCAGGGGAAAGCTCCTACAGGCTTTGGTGGAGGCAGGATTCATCCCTTTGTGAGACAATCATATTTATATTCAATACCCTGCAACTTAAACTGAGGATTAGCAGAATTAAACTCTCCTAATTTGTATATCTCAGACTGCCAAGCCGCAATTAACTTTTGTACGTTTGAATTAATACGGAAAATTATTAACCACCCTTTCCTCATGCAATTATCATTATACACTTCTGGAAAAAAATTTCTTCCAAATATGAAAAGTAGCCTGCACCCCTGTGACCTTATTCCTTTTAATATACTTTAGGCAGTAGAGTAGAAAACAATTTTTCACCCCACTGCTCCCATGTGCAGGCGATGCTTTCGCAGGGCCACTGCCAGGCTGGGCACCCTGTGGATCCAGTGGCTTTTTGTGGGGCTCTCCTCACAGGGGGACAGGACTCACAGCTTTAAACTCACCCAAGGGCAGCACCTGTGTGTGCAGCCCTTGGCAAAGTTTACATCCAGCTGCTTTTTTTGGGTTGTTTTTAATTGTGCAATGTGCAGGATCAACATTGTCCTTTTCTCCCATACAAGTCCAAGCAGGACATTCTTTTTTTTTCCCCTTACAGGTTGGCAGGGCAGGGTGAAGGCAGCCTGGTGCAGACAGAGATTTCTGCCTTATTTTCTGCCCTTCTCTTGCATGAACTCTGCCCTTACACAGCTCTGGGAGGGCCCAGGTAGTTCCCAAATCTGGCAGAGCATCTGTTTTCTCATGGGTTTTCCTGGTGCTGCACCATCCCTCTTTCAGGTCCTCATTTCCTTACATTTAGTTGCTTTAAAAAAGTTCAATTTTAAGCTATTTTTTTTATTAAGGGTAGGGGGAGAATTGCAAGGCCAGGTATATTTTAATTGGTGTACCCCCCTTTTATAATAAATACGTTTGTAACAACATAATGAAATTGTTGAGCAAAAGTTCTTTTCCAGAAGAATAATCTTTAACTGGTGCAAAATGTCTCGCTGGGATTTTCTCAGGTTTTAATTTCAGTTTGAATAAATAGTGTGAGACACCAGGCTGCAGAAGATAAAGGTGAATTTCATCTGCTTCCAGCTTGTCATAATGGAAATAATAACTACTTTAGCTAAAAACAAATTTCCAATTAGTTTCTCTAAAATAATATTATCCCCTTTTTTAATAGATACTGCAGCTCATTTTGAAACCTAATTTTGATAATATATAAACAGTTCTAAAATAGCTATTTCCACCAAAAAAGTGACAAGCACAGATTTTGGCAGCACATGTTGGGAGCCTGTCTACATTGAAAAGCAGTATTTGCTTTTTATTTGGTGGTGAATCTTAATGAAAAATAGAAAAATCAATTTAAAATATTCTTTAGGAGGAAGACATCTTTCCTGAAAGGCTTTATTTTAAATGTCTGGATAATGGTCATTAAACAAGACATTCTGAAATTATAAAAAACATTTGTTTGAGAAAATACATAGGCTATTAATTTTATTATTGTTATTTTAAGAATAAATAATTTGCTTTATGGGGGGTTTCAAGACACAGGAAAAGTGAAATAGCACTGGCTCTTAAATGCAGCTGAAATTGGCTGATTTATATCTAACCCTAAATTCAGAAAGCAGCAATAACCTGGCTCAGAAAAAAGTGATTTCAGATTAATGTGAGAATTCTTTACAGGGATGTAAAAGACCTATATTCTGTCCAGTCCCACCCTGGGATCTCTGGGGCAATTGTCATCTTAAATGCCAGTTAGGTGTAAGTAAATTAACTTTTACTATTTAGGAGGGTGCTTTTTAGCACAAGAAGAAACCAAAACCCAAGCTCTGGCATCCAATGCCATGTCCAGCAGTTACAGAGAGAATGTGACTCTGTCAAAAAACCCAAAATGAGTGGCCCTGTTGATTTATCCATCCCCGCCTAAGCTAAGAAAATAAATTTCACCAAAAAAATAAATCCCAGAATGACACAGAATTTCAAAGACTTTGTATGACAAGACAACATGAAGTAAAACAGCTATGTAAAAACCCCCACATCTAATTTAAAAACTGAATTTCATAATGCATAAACCTCTCATCATCACATGTACATATGTGTGCAAAACTGTGGGGGAACAGATCCAGGAGACACTGATAGTTCCAGGGGTGTTTTTCTAAATGTTGACATTTTGCAGTGTATTTTAGCTGTGGTTATGGAGCTGCATGGAGAATTATCTCCTGATGAAAGAATGAAGGACCAGACAAATAACCAGGATCTATTTTTGATGAATGTGGCTGTCAAGCTGGCTTGGATGAGGGTCCTTCCAACCCACCTGTGCTGCCTCTGCCTGCAGCTGCCAGGACATGCTGTGCATGGAAGAGTAAAGATCACGCAGGAAACAATTGTAAAATAATTCACCCTTCACACCATCTTTCAGTCTTTCTGTTTTTGTAAATTCTTGCTTCTCATCTTTAATATCACTAAATGATTTCAGCAAGTAAACCTCAGACTTCTGGTATGACATGGTGCTAACAGGAGACTCTTTCAACTTTGGTGATGATACAAGAAAAGTCTGTCATAAACTGCCATCAAAGGGCTGCTTGGTAACACCCAGGCTGGTGCCTGCCTGGAAAATCCTTCAAACAATTGTGAAATAAAACATTTGCAAACATCATGTGCTCTTTGCAGATGCAGATCTCTGACAATACCTCACTACCACACAGAAAATTACACAAGTAAATTTCTGTGAAAACAGGTTAAGAAAACAGTAGCAAAGCAGGGCAGAAGCTGGAGGTAGCCACAAGCAAAATATCCCAGTTCACCTGGAAAAGAAAACCTCATTTGCATTTGCTTCCTGCTCTGTTGTAATTGGAAAATACATTATCTCTGTGATTTACAGAAGTATGGTTTACATAAATGAAAATATGGCGCTGATTTGGCCAAGCTGAGGATGGTAATTTTTGCAGTGAAATGCAGAAGATTTTGTGAAACCTCTGAGATGCCAACTCATAGCTCATAGCCAGGCTGTGACTGACTTTTTGTGGCTGGCTTGATTTTTACCACCTGAATAAATGGACATTAGAGGGGAATTCTATAATGCAGGTAGCAGAAACCGATATAAAATGGTGTTGCAAGGGCCATTCACGACTGTACGGAGGCTTTTGACACCTAATCAGCTCCTTAATCACAGATCTGAGCTTGTTCCTTGGCGAGACCAAATTCAGCAAGAGCAGCACCCTTCCCAGATGGGATTAGCTCCTGGGTTTGGTGTGCTGAAATCTCACCCTGCCCAGCAGAAAAAGAAGGTATTGTTTTAGAGAGCTGTGTGTTAGTCAGTGCAGGGTAAAAGGAATCTCTTACTGGAGAGCTGGAATATGAAGTTTATATTCCATGAAAACTGTCTCATGAAACTATGCATTAAATAGGTTCTTAGAAATGTGCAGCCCAGTAAATAAACCAAATAATTCTACCTGTACCATAAGGAAATGAGTCAGTAAAGGTGTGGAAAAATGAAGGAATGACAGGGAAGCTTCATCACGGTTATGCTGAGGGTGTTCCCAATTTGGGCAGGGAAGGGAGATGTCGTTTTCTCAAGCTTGCAAGCAGAAATCATTGGCTGGAGAGACAGGAAAACTTATGCTTGATGAAATGGAAACTTAATACCAGCATAAACAGACCCACTCAAAAATAATGAAATGAAGTTTTAAAAGACTTTATGGGGCTCCAGGTTCAGCCCCAGCAGCTGGATTTACATAACTGCAGAGAAGAAGCTGCAGAGGTGGAAACTAAACAAGTTCTGTTAGATATGGGAGTGCAGAGCCAAAGGCTCCCAGGAGAGTGATAGCAAATTCAGAGTTGCTGAATGTTTCAGGACAATCCTTGAAAATTTTGAGTTTCTCTCAATCCCTTCCATGCAGAAAGAAAAGAGTTAATAAATATTGTCAGTGCCTGGGGAATTGTTCACAAGGGATCTTTTGGAAGAGTAATCTTCATATTTAGAAGTATTTTTTCATTATGGGTAATAGGATGATGAACTGAGAAATGATCCCAGCCACTTATGAGTCTAAAAGCCCCTAGCCTGAATAATCTATGCTGATTTAGAGATAATAGCATCAAAGGCAGAACTCATTTAGCACAATGTCCATTTACTTACTCCAAAGACTTTTACTATCCTGCACCTATTTTATAGACACTTATAAAAGTTGATAATGATGTGAAATGAGAAATGTAATCAAAACAAAAATGTCAGTGTGCAGACAGAACTATTCTGTCCCAGCCTGTTCCCCAGACCCACCAAAACTCCTCCTCATGAAGAGCAGTACCAATGCTAAGAGAGAGAAAAACCAGAGAGCATTCCCACTGTGCTGGGTCACAGCCTCCTTTGGGCATCCAGCTGCTCTGATGAGCTCTCCAGGCTTTCAGGTGGATCTCTGCTCCTGCAGGGGCTGCAGGGGCACAGCTGCTTCACCATGGGCTGCACCTCTGGCTGCAGGGGGATCTCTGCTCTGATTGCTGGAGTAACTTTTCCTCCTCCTTCTTCACTGATCTCAGTGTGTGCAGAGCTGTTTCTCTAACAAATTCTCATTATTTTCTTCAGCTGCTGTTATACAACAGCTTTTTCCTTTGCTTAAATGAGTTATCCCAGAGTTGCTAACAACCATCCCTCAGCCTTGGCCAGTGGTGGGTCCACCTTGGCCAACATTGGCTCTGTGGGACACGGGGAGCTGCTGGCAGCTTCTCCCAGAAGTGACCCCTGCAGCACCCCTGCACCAGAACCTCACCATGCAAACCCAGTGCTGCACTCATTAAACAGAGCAAACTGATGGAGAGGATGGGTTTGTGTGCTGGATGCTGCAGCAGCACTTGGAGGGTGACAGTCACGCTCTCAGACCAACATTTGCTGTTTCACTGCTGGGCTTCCCTTTGGTGAGCAAGTCTTGATTCCATTGCTGCACCAGCTTGGGCTTTTGGAGGCAGAATTCCTCTTGGATCCCCTGTCTGTGCAGACTCAGAGCTGCCTCTCTGCAGCAGGCTCTGCATTCTCCTACAGCACACGTTAGCCCACCAGCACAGGCAGCTGTCCCTAATTGCTCCGGATCACAGCCAACACTTTCCCCATTTTAGTTCCAAGTCCTCATGACTGTAACATCTTATTTCCAGCCAGTGTTTTCCCACGCATGGGACAACAAATGTTCAGGCTGACCTGAGGAACTCTTTTTTCCCTACATGTTTTGGGTTCCCTCTTCTTCAAAAGGTGACACTGAGCTCTTTCAAATGCCGATTAGATCACCATAATTAAGATTTCACTTTGTTTTTCTCACATGGCAGCGATTGCGCTTGCACATGTCACTGGTTTTAGGCAGTTTTGTACTTCCTGAGGTGATCCCTGCAGGGGTTTCTGAGAGACTGCGTCATCCTGGGTGATTTGGGCTCGGGCATTTGGACAGTGGAGACATTTCCAGCACTGCAGCAACAAAGGACAAGTGTTGGACAAGTGTTTGGCTCAAGACAGGAGGATATTAAGAAAGGAGAGTATAATTTATGCCTCTGCATTTTTTAGGGCAGAGCTGATGATACAACTGAGCCAGGACAACGCTAGTTTCTCTCAAATTCAGCACTCCTCATTCCTTCTCCTGCACTCCCAAATGCACTATTCCCAGAGGAAATAATAATTTTTGACATCACACTTGAAGAATGCTATTTTCTCTTCCAACTGTTTCTTTCAGTGGGGATTTCTGTGTATTTCTTTCCTCTAACCAACTCTTCTCTTGTCCAAACACAGCCTTACCTTGCAGATCAGAGGTGCTGTGGTGTGTGTGAGGGCAGCTGTCCACCTCTGCCTCACCTCATACCCTGAAAGTTCACAATATTTCATCTTTCCCTTTCCTGCTTCCTCTTGTGCTGAGACCTTCTGCAGTTGGATTCCTGTTTGATTGTGTAATAAACCCATGAATTATTAACAGTATATAAAATATTGACAAACTGTTCTCTGAGATAGAACAGCTTTAAAGTATTGATTACGAATCCAGAGAATTATAATCAGTTTCTGCATAAGAGATAATTAAGTTATTATTGTTTCTCTTTTCTCTAATATAGTGATGGATAGAAGGCATTTATACCAAACTGTATGTAATCTTATTAAAATTAAGACAATAGGTTTATGAGCACTCAAGATAATGGGAAAATAATGCATGATGGGGAAGGGTTTACAGTTCCAAAGAGCTCTGTTGGCAACATGTTGTAGTGGAAAGAAATAATTTCAGGTTTGCTCTGAGGAAACTCCTGGGCACAGAGATGTGATTGACTTCAGCAGAGTCAAAATCTCATTTCCATTTGGTTTTAGCAGGAATCAAACCAACGCTGCAGTGCTTTGTGTGCTTGTGAGCATTTTGAACCCAGGGGCTGACTTAGGTCAAATTTTGGCTGAGGGGGACACTCGTAGATATATTTTGTTTCTGCAGCTTTTATACCAGCTTGCTAGCAAAGCCTTTGAAGTGTTAGTTTAGCTCTCATTAGGCATCAGAAAACTCATGCCAGAGCTCAATTTCCAGACAACAGGACACTGGTAACGAGTTTTTATGGATTCTGCTGCTCCAAAGTGATTTGTGCATCCTTTAAGTGAGATGTTTTTGCCACGAGGCTATGCCTTATGGAAACCTGATTTTATTCCACGGATTACAAAGTGTTCCCAGGCAGAACTGGGCAGCAGGGACCCATCCTGCCTGCCTTAGTGTGCCCTCCAGAGCTGTGCTGTGCAGCCCTTGGCTCTATTCCATCCACAGCAAACAGGGAGAAGGGTTTTCTTCCAAGGTACAATTCATCTGTGCAAGTTTGGGAAGAGAAAAATCATTGTAGGCATTTAAAGTAAGGCAGGGGTGAATTCCATGCTGAGTGTGGTGTTGCAGTGGAGCCAATATAAATGTCAGGAATGAGAAGCTGTGGGCCTTCAGTGGATCCCTGCCTGCTCCTGCTTCCTCTGCCTCTTCCTCTGCTGCTCACAAGGAAAGGAAATGCTCCAGAGATGTGCAGAGTGCCAAATCCAAGAGCTGGGAGAGAGCAAAATCAACAGTCCCTGGGACATGTTCTCTTTGAACACTGAGGATCTCCTGGTGCTCTTTAAATACATATCACTAATTCCTGGAAATCCCCTCTTAGGCTGGTGTGTGGTTGGCCACTGAGAGCAAATAAGGTAGAAAGAGAATTTAGGAAGGTGATCCTCCACCCCTGTACCAGGGCAGGATCAGCAATGCCAGAAACATTCCTCATTAGAGGAATTTGCTCCTCACCCTCTCAGAGGTGATGGTTCCCCAGCTCTCCTCAATCATGGATTTAATGAATTATCCTTATGGTTACATTTCCTAATGTATAACCTTTCACAGCCAGGAACCTCAAGCAAAGAGAAATTTCAGACAAGTTAAATTCACAGGGTGAATTAGTGCTACAGTTTATCTTATGAGAAAGCACAAAAACTATATAACATACCAGGATACCTGCAGCATCACTTTTGACAAACACTTGCAAATCCTGGAACTTTTGTGCTTTTTCAGTTGCTTTTCATCATTTTGAGGTTGTGAACCTCTTGTGTTTTCTTGCACAGCATCATTGGGTGATTCTCACAACCAAAGAAGGCCTAAAGGCAGAGCTGAAGTGACTTCCTTCAAGACACACATTTTTCTCCATAAAAAGAAAGGAATCTCAGGCAGCAACAGGCAGACAGAGCTGTCCTGACCCTGGCATGGTGCTTGGTTTTGCTGAGTGGCCACTTTCCAAAGCCTCTCACCCCAGCAGCTCATCCAGCTCTGTCCAGCAGCTGCCTGACCTGCTCTCCTGCTGGGCTGGAGCCCAGAACCACACTCAAATAG
The DNA here is from genome assembly GCF_035770615.1 of Melospiza melodia melodia. NCBI lineage: Eukaryota > Metazoa > Chordata > Aves > Passeriformes > Passerellidae > Melospiza > Melospiza melodia. Next base: position 18,608,126 of record NC_086206.1, read on the forward strand.
CTGCTTTTAACAGCTTCTCATCTCCCAGCTTTCCTGTGGCATCTGGTGGGAGCAAATTGCCTTGCTACACTTCTGCAATCAACAGGAGCTGCACTGCCAAGCCGTGTGGGTGACAAAGCCACCTTCAGCCATGCTGCCCAATTTAATCCAGAGAAATAATGCATTGCATTAAAGAATAGAACAGAAGCAGGTAAGGAATTTATTTGCAGATCTCAGCTGTGTTGAACAACTCATAAAACACATGAAATCTATGAAGGAATGTGCTGTTAGAATTTCCAGGTTTGTTACAGCCAACTCTTAAATCCCACCTTCAAGCCAAATCCACTCTAAATCTGTGGTATCTATGTGCTAATTGCAAACAAGCCTTGGATCCGGGTGCTGCTAATGCCAGAGGAGTCTGGGGGAGCTCTGAGTGATGAGCAGCTCCTGAATTGTGAAGCGAAGTTGAAAGTGCAGCTGTCGGTCGGGAAAGCGGACGCGACAGCGCTCCCTCAGACTTTAATAGGCTGCTTGTGTGGCTGCTTTCATGATTTAACGTTTGTTTGATAGTCCCTCTCTCTTTCACTTTCAGGTGGAGATGTGAGCATCCTCGCAGAGGGCACTGGTCCTGAGCAATCACTGTCTGCCTGCGGAAGGGATGAAAACGCCCCCCACCCCTGCCAACAAAATAGGGCACCTAATTGAAAGCCACGCCACGAGGGCTTCTCCATCCCCCTCCCTCCCTCCCCAGCACTACATCCTCATTGCATCTTTTGTCTGCTCTACATCAGATGCACCTTTCTTGCTTGCTCTGAGTGAAAACAATCCCTGCCTCCCTGCGGGGAGGATGGCAGCCTCTTCCCCGAGCGCTAAATGAGAGCCGCACTCGCTCTGTGTACTTTGGGAAGGCAGGAATATTTCCAGGGACTAAATTAATCCCTCACATTTCCAAAGTGCGTGGCACAGATCTGATCTTCAGCTCCCACAGTGGTGAAAGCAGAGGAGAGGAGATGGGGTCCCCTGGGTTTGATTCCCACCGAGCCGCGGCGCGACGAGCAGAGCTCGGCTCTGACGTGCTCAGCGCTGAGGCAGGGGTGGCACATGTCTGTCCTGTGGGATCTGTCCTCCCACTTTCGCTTTGGGGAAAGCTTTCTCCCCATCCTCCAGCTGAAACATCCAAGCTGTTGGGAGAAGGGCTACAGGGGAAAAGGAAGAATCGTGCAGTATGACAGTTTGGGAGCACACAGTGGCTCTGGCTCCTCCAAAATGTGTCGCGTAGGCAAAGCGTGCAGCTGTGCAGGGTTGGAGACGGGCTCTCGGTGCTCCTGCCTTTGAGCCAGCAGCATTTATGGGCTCAAAGGACAGAAGAGGCAGGGGCTGCCTTGGCTCTGGGAGAGCAGCAGCCAAGAGATAGAGACATGACTGCAAAAAGCAGCTGTGTCCTGGCTTTGCCAGGCAGTAGGTGCCTGTGTGGAGGCCAGGAGAGAGCTGGAAAGCCACCAGTTCAGCAGGGCAGGGCTTGCCAGGATATGCAGGCATATCCTCATATGCAGGCTCTGTTTGCAGATGTGCCAGCCTGCCTCCCTCCCTCTCTGCCACGGGTAGAGCCTGCAGCCCTCACCCATGGTTTGGTGCCATCAGGAGTGTGAGGTGACCCAGCTCAAATACCATCCCCAGGGAGGACCTGGCTTTAGAGTTTCTCCCCAGCTTTGCTTTCTTTGCCATATTTTTCTTACATTTTTCCCTGCCCCTTCTTTCACAGCAAAGAAATGGCAAAGTTCTGGCCATATAATTAGACCAAGAAATTCTAGCTCCCCACTCCCAAATGGTCTGAGTCTACTGAAATCTACTGAAAATCAATGTCCCTTATCAGCTGCAAAATTGTTGTTGCAGGAGGAAAGTCATGCACAGCTGCTGGTTTTGATGAGTCCCTCGTACCTGGCTGTTCACCTGCTGGGCTCAGCTCCTCACTGAGGGCAAACAGTTTTACCCAAAACAGAGGTGAGAGCACCGAGTGCTGGTTCAGCCAAGGTCACCTTGGAAAAGAGAGGGAGAACCTTGTTCTCCAAAGACAAAGAGGGAGTTTTTGATCCACCAAAGACTTCTCCCCGGGCTGTCACAACAAGCAGCTTCTAATCGAGGTTGCCCTGGCAGAGTGCAAAGTCTCCTGACAGCAAAAAGGCAGAGATGTGCTGCTTCAGGACAGCTGTTATTTGAAGGCAGCGGGTAACCGCGTGTCTCGCTGTGTTTTTCCCAGTTTGGATCCAAGCATGGCTTCTTCTGTGTCTGTAGGCAGAGGACACCCTTGAAGAGAAGCCCTTGCATCCCACAGTGCTGCACCATGTGCCTCAGATCATTGGGAAGCCCCCCAGCTCTCCCTCTAATTGCAGTTGTCTCTCTGGGTGTGAGTGATGTGAGTCACTGGTATTTCCCCAAGGCTACAACGTGCGAGGGGCACATGCACTCACTTTAATTTCAGAATTGAAATTCCAGTGTGTCACTCATTCCTTGGACCTGAAAAAATTGTCCCTTTTGTAGAAGGGGCAGACTTGGCTACATGGGTAGGAACAAGGATTTGGCCACACTTTTTTTAGTCACATTGTAGAAATGAATAGTTTTCCTTCCTTTTCAAAGATGCACAGATGCATTTGTCTTGATGCTGTAGAGCCAGAGCTCAGTTAATTATTTGCTTAACAAATACTGCATTTTTGATGGGCTGATTTTTATCAGATTACTCACCTCATCGAGCTTTACCATGTCTAAATTTCTTTAAAAAAACCTTCTTGTGTACTTCTTTAAAGAAGGATGGAACAGCCACAGTTACCACCTGTGTTTTACCACAAGTTCTTTTTCCTCTCTTCTTTTCAAGTGTTTGACACAACTGGGCAGAGTCAACTTCCCATTTTCTCTGTGTGTGACATTGCTCAGTGGCAGCTGCTGAAAGAAAAGCCCCATCATAATCAGTGTGTTTTGCCTGTAGCACAAGGCATTTCAGCAACATTGAAAAGCTGAAAGGAAATAGGAGATAAGTTGGAAATCATGAGCTGAAATGCGCATTTCCATTTTAGAGATTAAATTAGAAAAATATATTATCGCGAATTTCAAACAGCATCATCAGCCGGCTTGACAGCTCATCTGGGCTCATGCTGGGCTGTTATTGAGGGAGCTTGGGCTAACATCCAGCCTCAGGATGCTGCTCTCCCTGGTGTTCAGAGGCTGGATGGAGCTCAGGGGCTGTGCTGCTCGGTGGGGAGCAGGGGAGGTTTCTGCTGGAGTCACAAGCTGCTGACTGAAGCACTCTGTGAACTCCGTGACCTGCCAGCAGAGCCACGGGAGAGTGCTGCTGACCCATCCACAGCGAGGGGGAGAAGGGACATAATGGGGAAAAAAATTGCACAGCTGGAAGAGCTGAGATCAAATAAAACAGTCCTGTAGAGAATGTAACAGGCAGGTAAATGAACAACCATTTCCTGGCCACCAGGAGCACTGCAGTCCTGCTGCACAAGTGACCCAGCTGCAGTTGCACGGCTTGGATGACATTCAGACAATCCCCAAGTGACAGCACACGGGAGGAAAACTGGAGCATATTTCCAACACCTCAGCTGATGTATTTTCAGAACTAAACCAGGGATCAAGCATAAGGCTCCCTGTGGAACACGTGCACCCCTCCAGAAGGTTGGGAGCTCTCTCACCTGTGCTCCTGGCATTGCTCTTTTGGTGGCTCCAAGGCAGGGACTCTCAAAACAGCTCTGTAGAAAAGATTTGGGAAATGTTCTGTGTCCTAGTGGAAAAACTAGGAGTGAATCTGTTCCCTGTTGTCACTGTAAGCTGTTCTGCTGCCCATAATCCTGCCCAGCAGGAATTCCTATCTTTTCCTCCTCTGACCATTTTCTCCACATAGGCATTGGAGTGAGTGAATAGACTGCTATGTGATACCAAGCTCAACCCTTCTTTATGGTGAAAGAAGAGGGAAAGATTCAGAAAAGCTCCATTATGAACCAGATTAGAGAGATGTGTGCATTTAATCTTCTCTAAAATATGGGAAAGGGTCCAGCTTTGGCTGAAAGGACATCTTCTCTATGCAATGCTGTTTCACGGGACCTTTTGAAATACCCAGTGTTCATGTGGAGTGCTGAAAGTCCTCAGGAAAAGTTAAATTCTGTATTAATTAAACAATCAAGCTGCAAACTGTGTGAAGAAGGAAGGTGACACATTCAAAGGCAGTTGAAGCATCAGATTGAGGGGTTGGAAGCACAATTTTATTTACCATGGCTCAACAAGTTGTTACAGTGCACCAGTAGGAAGAGCTGAGCCAGCCACACTCTTTGGCTACTGTGTGTGTAAGATAAAATATGTGAGCTTAAACCTCTCATTTCTGAGAGCCCTTTCCTCCAAGCAGAGAATTAACGCAGGCAGAATATCAAAATAACTTCTACAAGTTGAGCCAGAACAAAGAAGTGTTACCCAGGGAAGAAGCTGCTTCACAGCTTTTTTGGAATGAGATCTGCTCTTCAAGATGGTTTAATGGAGAGGGAAAGGCAGGAGATGTCAGCCGGCTGTGCATATGGAATAGGGTTAGTTGTCTTGAGAGAAATTAAAAATAGGTAGATTATTGTGCCAGTTTTTCCTATCTTCTGTCATAAATCAAAATCTAGCAGGGAAATCACTGGGAAGATGCACAAACTGGAGGAGCCAAGCAGCACGAAAGGGACAGCCGGGTCACTGAGTGACAGCCACCCTGAAGGCCTGAGCCTCAGACCATGGGCAGGGACCAGAGCCTGGGCAGAGAACAGGCAGGGTTCAGGTTCCATTTCTCTATTCAAACACAGCAGGAGGAAATCCTTTCTCCTTTAGGAGTAAGACTTTGTCTCCACAGCGTAGAACCATGAGAGGTGCCATTCCTGTCCCTGCAGGTCTGGTGGTGGCCCCTGGGTGACATTCCCAGGGGCAGTGTGGCACCTGCCCGGTGTACAATGCTGAAAGGCACTGAGGTGTCTATGCAGGAGGCAGGGTCACACACCAGCTCCTGGACAATAAACTGAGGTTCAGCTCCCACAGAAATGTCACTGTCATATTTTCTGAAAAATCCCTTTGCCAGGGTTTCTTCTCCTGGGAAGCCAAGAAGCCTCAGAGAAAAAATGAAAACAATAATTATCTGATCTGTTTCTCCTGTGTTTTGCTGCTTTGGAATGTGGTTTGGATACTGTTTACCAACTGGTCATTGTTTCATTGGTTTCATGTGAATTGTTTTGACTTAATGACCAATCACAGCCAGCTGTGTCAAGGCTCTGGAAAGAGTAAAGAGTTTTTCATTATTATCTTTTAGCCTTCTGTCTATATCCTTTCTCTATTCTTTAGTACAGTTTTAGGGTAGCATTCTTTAATATAGATCATAAAATAATAAATTAGCCTTCTAAGAACATGTAGTCAGATTAATAATTTCCTCCCCTTGACAGGGGACCCTGAAAATATCACACAGAAGAGTCAAGTAGAAGGTGAGATTCATGTGTGGTATGGAAGAAGAGAAGCTGGAGTGCTGTAAGGTCATTTACAGCCAGGGAGGGGAATGCATTTTCAGAGACTTACCTGCTGACAGCTCATTCTATTTTTATTTCATTGGTCCCACCAAAGCCAGTGTCAAGACTTGCTAGGATGACAGTTTCAAAACAAGTTGTGATGCCATGTTAGCATGAACAGCTGAATTTTGGCTTTTCACAACCAGAAGGAAAAGTCACTGAAGGTCTGTTTTCATCAAGAAAAGACATGGAAAATCTACAGAATGTTCAACCAGAAGCAAGACCCACTGAAAGAATCTTGTAGGAGAAGATTCTGGCCTTGCCAGGCTTTTGGTTGGCAGCCTGTGTTGTCTGGCTCCATCACTAAATGGAGATTGCGACTTTACAGCTGGAAAATATCACCAGTTCCTGCCCATGTGTACCATCCTGTGCAGGACACGTGCTTTTGGGCACAGTTAGAATCCAGGATACAGGGGAAGTGGAGCTTAGATGAACTCTTCTCCTGCATCAGAATAAACACACAGTTTGCATTAATTTGTGCTGATCTCTGCATGTCTCCATTACATGGCTGCATACATCTATAATTATTTCTATATAAATGAATGAGGGGACATTTCTCTCAGAACTGCACATTGCCATCAAGATGAGCTTGGCTGGAACCACCCACACAGCCCAGAAATGAAGTGTTTTCTCCTGTCAGCTGTCTCCTGAGTAAAACCAGCACCACATCTTTGGACATGCCGATCCAAGTTGGGGGTCTGGCATTCAACAGAGAGAAGGTTAACGCAGGGGGTTGGTGCACAGCCTTGATTTCACCAATTCTGCTGCTGCAGAGCAGGGAGTTTGGTCCCTGCCATCCTCTCTGGCGGGCTGTAGAGTGAGGCAGCACAAGGACAGGGATCAGGTCTGGCACAGCTCATACTGTGCACACCAGGTGTCCTCACGGGCCTTCTTGCAAGCAGCTCCCACAGACTCATTACAGCTGTCATCTGATTGATTTTTTTTCTTTGACCATTTCATATATTTGCAGTAGTGCTTTTAAGATGATAACCCCCCCTGGGTCTTTGACTTTCCTGATTCAGGTGCATCCTGGGCTGTATTCAAAATTATGGTACAATTTCCAAAGCTTGAATGTGAGCCAGACTCTCTCTTTCCCAAGCTGGCAAGCTGCAAGGAAAGCAATGAACATATTTTTCACAGTTATGCATCTTGCATCTGACTCAGGTTGTTGTTATTATGCAGTAAGTGTTTCAGTCTGAACATTAAAGAAAAGAAAAAATGTTCAGGTCCTAAGGGGGGAACAAAAATCCACTAATCCAACACAGGCTTTATTTGCTTGTTGACTACCAACTGATGTTGAGAACGGCGGGACTCCCAGAGCTTCAAACAAGATTAGTGACTAGGAAATAGGACATTTATTTCAACTCAGATACTTATTTAAGTCTTCGTTCTAGCTACACAGCTACGTATTTGGACATCTGGCAAAAACACTTGGCAGTGCTCAGGTTCTGAAAATGTTGTTAATCTTTAAAATCAATATTTCACTTAGGAAATTGCTCACCTACCTGCGTGTTTGTGAGAGCTAATTCGTCCAAATGCCATTTCTAAAGTTACTAATTATACTGGAAAAGGCATTTCTTTATCACTCTTGGACAACTTATATCCCCCTATAACCATTAACGTAAAAAATACATTATTACTACTAATTATTTAGCAGTAATATTTTTTACTATTACATTATTTACTGATTATTATTACTATTTATTCATATCAGTTGGAAGCTTTTAAAAATGTCTGATTTCCGTAACTGGGACAAGTGCTGGTTAAAAGCTTGGATACACCAAACTCATGTGAATGGATGTTCGGCATCCCCAAGTTGCACTTTGGTCCCTCTGACCACAAAAGACCATTGTAATTAATGCTCTGAATCTCACACTATTAAAATACTAAGCTGAATCCTGCTTTGCTTAATAATCAGGTGGATGAAATAGAGAGAGTGGAAGTCAAACAATGGGGTGGTTGTAATTTCCTGAAGCTGCTCTATTTGATTTGCCTTTAACTCAGTTAAGTGTCTTGGCAAACCTTTAATTTGAAATCTGTACAGGCTGAGCATCACACCCTGCTAGGCCTATCAACAGATGGAGGAATTACTGGAGGCAAAATGTATATCTTTATGCTGCTTTTTAAAATTTTTTTTTCCCCATCATTACACTAATCAAGCACTGAAATGATCAGTAACCCCAGAGAGAGACAGATTTGTTTGCAGCAGAGGGTGACCCTGGGAAAGCGTGGGACTGACAGACACACAGGTGGTAGGGGGCTTTCCCAACATGGGCTGACTTTTGTTGTGGGAAACTTGGAAGCTGATGGTAAATGAGGAAATCAGGTTTGCATCCCAGGGAGTTTGGGAAACGTGAGGGTGTTTGGATTGGCAGGGAGGAGATGCGCAGGAGCTGTGGCCCGAGTTCTGTGGGCAGGACCAGGCACAGGTTTCATCTCCTGCCCTTTTTGGAGGAGATGGAACCTGTCCCATCCTTGGGATGCTCCAACACTGACCCTCTGAGCCTGGAGCACTGTGGCAGCCCTTCCCATTCACACTTAGAGGAGATCCTGAGCACACCAGGCTCAGTTAAAGTTTTGCAAAGACACAGGGAAAAAAATCCCTTAAATTGATTCACCTCCAGTGTGCACATACTGCCCAAAATGAACTGGAGGGAAATAAATAAAGAACCCCCTGCATTTTCTCTTTACTGAGCTTGCTGACATTTTCTTCATCAATCATTAATCATAGAGCTAACTCAATTACTGTGGGATTGAGCTTTCATTATTCCCCCCACACCCCCAGACAGTGCTGTTTTGGGCAGGTGCTCACACATTTCTGGATTGCCCAGTGCCAGCACTAACTGGGGTTTGTGGCTGCACCCTCAGGGAAGCTGTCAGGACTGCAAAGTCCCCTGGCTTCCCTCTCACAAACTGCATTTCATCTGTCATCCCCAAAAGGACGATTTTATTTACAAGAAAAGCTCTTCAACAGAAGGCACATCCCAGAGAGCTGTCTGCTCCTGCTGCCCTCAGGGTGATACTATTTTATTAAAAAAAGAAAACAAAACGCCAAACGTTTCAAAATAATCTGAGGACTAATAAAAAAAACCAAACCAGGTGCAAGTGAACTTTACTATACAACCTAGATATGAAATGAAATTCAATCATGCAGAAATTGCCAACAACTTATTATAGATGAATGGGGTGGGAAGTGCATTTTGTCTAATCCCAAGGCAATTTAAAATAACTATTCAGCATCCTCTCACCTGAAATGTATCATCTTATTGATTTTGAGCTGACTTTTGCAGATTGACTCTGGCTGCCTGTTTGGCTTTCATGCTTTCAAGTCCTCAACTGCCCAGAAAATGGTGCCACTGCCATTCTCAAAGATGTTTTTAGTGAAACAGGCTTAAGGTGAACTAGAACAATAGCTGGGAATGAGAAAAGCTGAATAATAACTTCAGCCAGCTGGGAATAATGAGCACACAGGCACAGCTGAGCTCCTCTGTGATGGGATGGAAAATCTGAGTGTTTTTAAGGATTAACCAGCTACACAAGCAGGAGAAAATATTTTCAATTGGAGCAGGATTTTGTCAATTTTCACTGTGCAACATGGTCAAAAGTGAAGGAAATGTCAGGTCACTTGTTACAGTGATTTATCTGCCAGCTAAATTGTTCCTCCTCAGGCCTTCTGGTAATGTTCAAGACCTCCTAAGATATCTTCCAGATTTCCCCTGATGTTCTTTTGTCAATATAGAACTCTTTGCAATGGAGAACAAGCCCAGTCAGGGCATAAACACCAGGGCAGAAAATGTTAAAAAAGGATAAAAAAAAAAAAAAAAAAAGAAAGCTCTGCAGATATGGGGGTGAAATGAGAGCATATCTCACTTTCAGGGTTGAAATTGTGTTTCAGGGCTGGTTCACTGAATCATGAACTTGGACTGAAAGGGTTCCTGGCCTGAGCACTTAGCAAGTCCATTCGAGCGTGCACAGCTGGGAGATTTCCCTCTGAGTTTCTGGTTAATATAATCTTCAGTCCTGACAAATTTATGCAGAGTCAGAACATTTATAACACAGCAAACTCAAATGCTACCCAAATGCCTCAGTGTTGGACAAACAGCATGGGCAGAGTACAAATATATCTTGGAGAAACAGAGAAATGTGAGGGAGCAGCAGACACCAGAGCTTGTACAGGGCATCCCTGGAGCCCCCAAAAGTGGTGGGAAACTCCTGAAACTGCCCAGCATGTCCAAGAACCATGGAAATGTGGTTGGAGAGCAGGATGAAGAGCTCAGCCTCCTTCCAGCTCCCCCCTTTGCTGGGGCTCTCTCTGGGGTACCCATGTGTGCCCAAGGGAAAGCGCTCTCAAAAAAGGCCAAAATTCACTTTCAGTCTGAAGGTGCAAATTGGCCCCAGATTGTTACTGCTCTGCAAATATCCAGAGTGGAATTTAGGTCAAAAAGAGCTGGGTTAGAATAACTCTTCTACAGAATTGTGTCTGGGATCCTGCTCAGTGGTTTGGTGGGTGGAGAGAAGAAGATGTGTCCAGCAGTGTGTTACGACAGGTCAGGATTTGGGGTGGCCCTGTAGCTAAACTGGTTTGGGCTGACCTGGGCATCCCTTCCCATCTGCAAGCTCTCAGTGAATATCTTCAGAACAGTGGAGGAGACAGAAATGATTTTAGCACCTCTCAAAGCAAAGCAGGTGACTCTGAGAGCTCGAGCAGCGAAATCTCCACTACAGATTCCCCAGTTGTAGCTCCTCTGGTACTGCCTTCCATCCCTGCTGGAGAGAATCCAGAGCTGCCCAGCAGCTCCTGCAGCTCAGCAAAATGACAGAACAGCATGCCAGTAATTCTGACATAACAAGAATGACACATTAATCTCACAGCTGGGCATCACCAGCAACGACCAAAGCTGTGCAGACAGAAATCAAAGGAGAGCTGCGCCGTTTCTAGGTCTCACCATTCAAGGGAACCCAGGGTACCCATCCCTCAAAGGGGAGCAGTGCTTTTGAGCACAATGTGGTTCATGAGATGCAGAGATTAAAAATGGAGCGTTTCTTTAGTCTAAATTGTAGCTTTGGGTTTTGAAAATTAAGCACAGCAGGTTAGAGGGCCCAACACATTTTCAGAAAGATACAAAAGCCTGGTAATCTTTGTCAAAAAAAAAAAAAGAAAAGAAAATAGTGTATTGTAACAGCAACACTGCCAGAATTACATCTAATGTGGAACAACAGGGGCTCTACTAAGCAGACATAACTTCACCTTAAGCATTCTGCTAATTCCCAGGTACCACCAGGAGACAGCTTCCCTGTCAATCACTTCTGGGTGCATGACAGCTTATGGCTTAACTGCTCCTATCTTGTATCATTTAACCAGATATTATCTGTTTTGACATTCATGACTGAGGTACTTGGCTCGTAATTGGGAATGAGTACGACAGAGCAGAACAGAGTGATTTCCTTCCCCAAGGATGGCTGTTAGGGTGATGTGGCACTCTGGTGCTTGACTCACTGCGTGACAGGAACCCTGCCAGCAAGGCTGCAGAGCAGAGCCAGGGAAGGCTCACGTGTGGCTAAAGCCAGGGAGCTGTCCTGGGGGGCACAAGCAAGGGGACACTGTGTGCCAGTGTCCTTGTCCACACCTGTGTGCTGGGCTCTGCATCAGCAGGGCTGGCACAGCCCTGGCCCCAGACCAGGGCACACGTGGGTGTGGGGATGCCTGAGAGGTGCCCCATGCAGGGAAAAGCATCAGCACACCACGGGCCTGAGCTGTGTCCTCTGCTTTAGCAGTGTCATTTGGGTTTGTTTTAGACAGTTAGGAGGACTCTGGACTATGGAAATATGTTATCTCCTGCCTGGGTTGTTGTTTCACTTCCATTTACTTAATGCAGGGCAATCTGCAGACACCACCATGAAAATGAGGGTGTGGATTCTGCTGCTTCTCTCTCAAGGGGTAAAGTGTCCAGTGCTCAAACAAGGGCAGCCAGTGCTGCTCTGTTTCACATCCATCAGACCTCTGGATTTTCCCTAATTCAAAAATGTTTACACAAAAAAACCCTGATGCTGATTATCACTTAGATCAAAACTAAGATGGAGAAAGAAACAATACTATTCTTCCTGAATATGTATGACAGAATAAAACTGATAAAGCTATTGACAGCACAAACCAGAAAGAAATATGAGATGAGAGGAGATTGAGCTCCTTGATCTGTTTGATGTAACCATTACTGTCAGGTGAGTATCCTAATTAATGCAGGTATCTCATTCTAACTGCATGGATCAGGCCACTTTGTCTTTTCAATAATCCATATAGCTGTACCTGGCATTAATCTTATTAATGGAACTGTTATACTGCTTACAAATTAATTTCCATCTTGAGATTATCTCCTGGATGTGCTCATGTGCAGAGGGATGTCTTTCCTCTGAACTGTGAGAATGGGAATCCCCCCAAAGTTCTCTGGATTTAAAGATTTCAAAATTGATGTTGAGACTTCAAATGTAGATTTTAAGTGTCCAGATGCAGGAAGTGTAATCTTTCATTTCTGCTCTTTAAAACAGTGCTGCTGTTTGTCTCACATGGAAGCAATCTTGTAGATTATAGTGTGATGATTTCAGATTAAATTTTAATAATGCTGCTGGGTGGAAAGGATTTATCGACAGATATCTCTGAAAAGAGGAAAACAGCCTGTGGGGACCATTCATTGAAGCAAAAAAAGATTTTGGTTTTTAGTCTAAGAAAAAGGAGTCCAAATGGGAGTGAAATTTAGGCTTCCCACCTCCATTTAGTCACCTCCCTCAGTACAGTCCACATTTGTCAAGACTTTTTCCTTTGATGAAGTTTCCCCCTTCTCAAAAGAAGACTCTTGAAGTGCAAGTGGCTCTCAAGGGGCCAGGAAGGAGGAGAAAGAGCTCTGGAGCTGAATGTCACAGCTGAGAGGAAAAGGACACATGAAAATGCAATTAAGAGAATGAAGGAAAGCTCAGCAAATGACTGATGATGTCTCCTGAGCGTGTTTGAATGCATGCACCCAGGTATCTTCTTTTCAAAAAACAAACAGAAAATAGAAAATTGAGCTCCGCTATGCATTTGCTAATTGAAAAATGAAAAATCCCTTCAGCTGTCAAGTGTATTCCTGCATCTTTACAAGTCTGTGTTTAGATAGGCTATGTGTCTTTTCAGGCTTTATTAAATTTTTTTCATGTAAATTTTATATGGAAGACGTTATTTTTCTGGAGGGAATTACACCCCAGATGCTGTTCCTCTCTGTAGATTCCCGTGTGTATTGCACACTTGGTGGCACCCTGTTCCTGCAGGTTCTCACCTCCCTCTGCCTGGAAGTAAAGTCTGCACTGGGCTCTCCTCCATGTAACTTGGGAGGTTAAGTTTAGGAGGACCCTCTCCTCACAGATTCTGTACTCACCAGGCTGCAGGAAAGGACACAGAGCAGGAATTAGGGTGTAAACCCACTTAGAGGCAAACTCACAGCTCAGCCTTGCTGGGCTGGGCTGCACAAGGGCACAGTGCTGACAGAAACTGAATATTCACCCCAAAACAGAATAATAATCCATCCTTCTTGCTCTGGAGATGATCTGCCCAGGGAATGGGAGGCCCATCTCAGCCAGGGTGAGGAAAAGTCATTTAACCCAACAGCTGAGAGACAATCTCCTCTCCAAAAGGGCCCATCTCGGAGTGCTAGACCTTAATATAGGCAGCTGTATTTTTTCTGCCTCACGTTGATGGAGCATGAAAGTTAAACACCTAATCATTTAGATTTCTATTAGAAACACAGGCAAAAATGGAAGTGACAATATTATAATAGTACTATGTTCTAGCTGCTCTTACCAGCTATGTTTGAAGCTTAAAGCTGTCAGGAACTCCAATAAAATGAAATTGAAGTGACAAAAAGAAACAATTCCTTGTTTAAAGCCTTAATTCCTGCACACCTGCTTGGCTGCAGCTGCTGTGTGCCAAAAAATGAGAGGAGACAGGGAATGTCCCAGCCCAGATGTGCTGAGACCCCTGTGCTTGGGGCAGCAGCTGCCTCTGCGTGACCAAAGCATGCTGAGCTGCAAAAACACCCATGAACAAACACCCATGCTGCAAAAACAAACTCCCATGAACAACCCCATGTGTCTCCAAGCCCATCAAGCAGAGGTGGACACAGCCTGAGGAAGCGCAGGCACTTAATTTCAGCCTGAAAGTCACCGTGCAGTTACGGCACGGATCGATCTGCGTCCTGTGCGGGCACTTTATGAGTGATTTCTTATGTAAGTGTCAGGTGAGAGGCATGAATAGAGGCCTAATTAAATTGTATACAGAGTACATGCAGTAAATCTCCCTGGCAATGTCAGCCTGCCTTGGAGCAGCCCAGGAGAGCAGACAAGATGGCATAAATGAAAGATAAAGAAATACTAACAGTCTGCAACAGCTTGGCTCATGAGACACTAATGTGGTGCAGCTGGGGATATCAAAGGAGAAAATGTGCCATTCCTGGGACATGTTCCACAGTCCTAAACCACAAAACAATGGGAATTTTGCTCTTAAATAAAATTTTGCTCTTAAATAACAGCTTTGTGTTTTTCTCCTGTGTCATAGCCATTATTCCGTCACTGTTTTAAATTAATGCAGTGTCTATCTGTGATCCATCCCGATAGGCTTTTATACCACTGCAACATTGCAGAGACAAGGAGAGTGCAGAAATAATAGGGAAGTGAAAAAATTGTTATTTCTTTTGTATTAGAGAACCATCAATATTAGGACAATGAGATATTGGGGTTTTTATGACAGTGCTACTGTCCTTTGAGGAGGAGTGGGCCCTGCTCATGATGAGCTGGGTGAGATACAGGATCTTCACATTCAGCTTTTGGATGGGCTGAGTATCTGACACCTAAAATGAATTAGCAGCTTTAAGACAACATTTTCAAAAGCAAAATTATTTTGTATGTGTCTATCAGGATGGATGAAAACAGATGCAAGTTTTGCTGCTTTCAGTCCTGGCTAGTTGAAAATTCTGGTGTGGAAGTTAGCCACAGCTGCTTTCTGCTTTGGGGAAATACCAGAGCCAAGGTAATAAATATTGTGGAAATAAATACTACACTATATTGGCTTGGGCGTAGCATGGCACTAACTTATCTCTACAGCTTTTTGGACTGGAGCTGGCTTGTGTTTCTGCACAAAGGAGCTAAGGTCCAGGTCAAGGTATTAAACACTGATTCCCCCAAATGACTACCCAGAGCTGAATTATAGCTGGCTTGCTTTGGGGATTTGGGGTTGTTGTTTTCCTTAGCTTCTCCTGAAGATGGGACCCGAGAGTTTTTCCAAAAGATACCACTTCTTTCCTCTAAAAACCTGGTCCAGAATCTGCACTGTATTCCCTCCAAACTCCTGCAGTGGTCCTTGGACAAGGAGAAAGCTATTCCAGCCTTTTATCTTGGCCGTGTGGCCTGGGACCTATTTAAAATTTACTCATCTGTTCTCTTTATTAAGTCTGCACTGGGGTCAGAGTCTTCTCTTTTACCTCTGGGTTTCCTTACATTGTGCCCGTGCCCCTCCTGGATAATGTGATGGAGCAGGGCACGCTGTGGAAATCTGCTCATTTGTAAAGCCAGTCATTAATAAGAATCAAGATGGCTTTACCACAGGGGTGCCAGCATCACTTGGCTGACAATGTCCCTTATGATCCTGGAGAGATTTTAATGGATTGAGCAGGTTGATGTTGTCATTTCCAATTTGCTGAACCATCTGACAGCGTTCCCAACAATTAGCACGTACAAAACACGGAAATGTGTTATCTTTTGCATTCAAAAAAGAAGACGGGAAGCTGCCTGGTCTCTGGAGTTGTATAACAACTTGTTATTCTGAAGTGCTTGCTTTGACTTTAAATAGATTTCAGTACAGCAGAGTCACCCTAACCTTGGGATAAATTTAGCTGTCGCCTGAGTCAGTAGCGGGGTTTGGGATCATTAAAAGCCGATCAGGAATTAGCACGCGCTTCCTGCGGTCGGAACTGCTGGAGGTGCTGCTTCTGCTTCTGCAGCCCAGAGATGGCAGTGCTGGCCATGAGGGGACAGGGACCACTGCTGGGAGCCCCATGCACAGTGCCACTCACTGCGGAGACCCCCACGCACAGCGCTGGTCGTTTCACCTCCTCCACCTCTGCAATCCCCAGCCCTGCACAGCAAAGAACAGGAGGCAGCAAAGTGACCCAGCCAAGGTCACACAGAGGGATGGCCCAAGCTCCAGGCACCTTGTGTCCTGGCTCCTGCAGGGGGACAGAGACAGAGGAGCAAGCCAGGAGAAATGTACGCTCATGAATCAGGAGGTGCTTCCAGGGAGGTCATTCACTCGTGGCTGTTGAGATGAAAAGGTTGTTTTTGTTTCTGGTGTGGACATGAGGCCATGAAATGCAGCTGTCAGCTAAGGAGAGACAGAAAGGAGCACCTCACATCAAAACCCTAAAGGCAGCAGATATATTTTTTAATGTGATGGCAGTTGCAGTCATTTTAGACCCACCATATCTTGTGTTAAGAAGAAATCTATCTTCTGGCTCCTGACACTGTGCTCTTGCTTGAACTGCCTGGGACATGGAGTCACCTTCTCTGAGAGTGGGGCAGATTGAAGAGGTTTTTACATTGAATTCTGAGTGCAAAGCAGTAGGAGGTTGTACTCAGGAGAAGCAGGGTTCATTCCCTGGCTTTTCCCTTCCCCATCCTCAGTCAGCATCTTGCACAGCTGTGTGTTGGGACGTGCTGTGGTTTTAGGCACATCCTTTCTTTCTATCTTTCTATCCAAGGGATTTGGGGAGCCACAGGAGGCTAATTCAGAGTGTATATGGCTTTTGTGGGAACCCCAGAGGAGATCTGGCTTTAAATAAAGCAGCCAGACTGGGCTCCATGATGTGTTCCCACCTAGGATGAGGGCAGGAGTTAGACCTTCCCCTGCCACCCCCTGTCAGCAGGGAGGTGACCCTTATTTGTCACTATGTGGTAAGAGATGATGAATAATGGCTCAGGTGCTGCTACCTGAGGTAAGGCAGGTCCTGTAACCCAGGAGGTCAAAGCCTTGGCAGGCTGCATCCATCTTGGCACTGAGAGCAGCACTTGGAAACCAACACCAAGCATCTCATCTCCTGGGTGTGCAATAATGGCAGGGGGACAAAAACAGGAGAGAGGAGCCCCAAAAATGCTACCTGATCTTCATGTGTGCATTCAGCAATGCTTTGGTGGCTGTAGCCTTCCATGCTTCAGATTTCTGTGTTTTTAACCTCTAGTGACTCTTCCAGGACTTTGGAGCACCAAGTCGTGGCTTGTAGGAAAAGCAGCTACCAAACATTCGAGGATTTGAGCATCAGCCTCATAACCATGTAGGAAATGAAGGTCTCCTCCTCAACCAACCAAACCCCAAGCCAGGAGCGTAGGAAGATTTTTGTTTCTTTGCAGGTTTTCATGCTGCTTTTCCTAGAGACAGTTTTGAGAAAGACTGTCAGAATATCTTCAACAAAATACCAAAGAAACACACTGGGAACTGCAAAAGCTCAGAATTGAATATAAATATGAACTGACAAGCTGCTTCATTTGGTATCATTAAACTTCACAGTTAGACTTTTTTTGAAGACCAAATTATCATGTAAAAATATGCCTGTAGTGTTAAACTTGAGATGAAAACTGCTTATTTTTGTGTTTAGTGTGATAACTAGTAGAAGGAAAAGTTTCTGTGGTCTGATGTTTCATAGGGTTTTGATTTTTACATTCATAGCAGCTCAATTATGAATAATATTCATGATGCTGCAAACACATGGGGGTTATAAAAGCGAAGCAAACCAGGATGATTTTAAGATTATCTGATACTCTGAGGTTTAACCCAAAAGCTGAAGGCACAGACCAATGCGGCTGAGTTAGAGCATCCCGAGCAGGAGGAAAGAGCTCTCTGTTGGCTCAGCGCCTGCCGATGCACAAACATCCCGACTTTTAAATGAGACTTTCGAGGTTTCCCGGGCAGGCCGGTGTCAGAGGGACCCGAGTGACCGCTGGATGTCACTGTTAAGTCACAGAAGCACCCCGGGCACCCCGAGCGATGCCCCTCGCTCCGTCCCTGTCCCTGCCCCGGGCTGGGGCGCTCGGAGCCCGGACCACTCCGGGGGCCCGAAGGGGAACGGCGCTTTCGGTGGTTTCCCGTTATTTTATTATATATCAAAGTGCTGAGGCAAAGCTGTTCAGAGACAGGGTGAAATTTAGGACAGCGAGAAAACAAAATGAGGTCTGGCTTTCCCCTTCCTTTGAAACAAATCGCCATAGCCCAAGCGGCGTAGCCAGCGCTGCCCGGGATGTGGCTTTGTTTGGATATTCAAGGTGTGGGGATTTGGAGGCTGCTTGATTTTCCTGCTATTAATGCAGGAGCGAAAAAGAAAAGCGATGTAATTCACGGGTACAAACGAACAGGACTGATGTTAAACCGGAGCAAGGAATCCTGCTATGACCTGGGTGCAGTCCTCAGACTTTCCTCCCAGTACATGGATATGTGGAGAAATTCCTTCCATATCTAAGCACATACTCAGTCTTGGAATCACAGAGCCGCAGAATGATTTGGGTTGGAAAGGGACCTGAAAGCTCATCTTGTTCCAATCCCCCAGCCATGGCAGGGACACCTTCCACTACCCCAGGCTGCTCCAAGCCCTGTCCAACCTGGTCTTGGATACTTCCAGGGATCCAGGGGCAGCCACAGCTTCTCTGGGCACCTGTGCCAGGGCCCCACCACCCTCACAGGGAAGAATTTCTTCCTAATATCCAAGGCAAACCTGTTCTTTTTCAGTGTGAAGCCATTCCCCCTTGTACTGTCACTTTAGGTCCTTGTAAAAGTCCCTCTTAGCTCTTCTGTGGGCCCCTTCAGGTTCTGAAAGGCCACAACTAGGTCAGCCTGAAGCCTCCTCCTCCTCAGGCTCAACAACCCAAATTCTCTCAGCCTTTCCTCTTAGGAGAGGAGTTCAGTGGGTGTTCAGGTAGCGCTCTCCTAAAGGAGTCTTGAAATGCCTTTCTTCAGGTGTCTCCTATTTCCCTTTGTTCCCAGATATGACAACATGCTGGTTTTCTGTACAAACTGGGGACAGTTTTTAATGCTAAAGCCATTGGAACATATTATCAAAGCCTCACCTAAGAGCAGGCTCACTTGATGGCCATTTTTACTAGAAAGTAGCCTGCTTTTTCTTAGTATGCCATCACAGAAATTTCCTTTGAAAGAAGGACTGTTCTTGAATTCACAATGGGCTGTGACAAACTGTGAATTTCAAACAGCTCCACATTTCATTGCAGAAATTTGTCACCTTTTTTCATATGAGGAAGTCAGCGTAGATGTTTGCTTCAGGCCATTCTAACTCCCCATTGGTCCCATGGGGTTGGTTCTTGAGCTGTTCCCACTGATGCCAGCCTGGGGCAGCTTTTGGGACCAGACTCAGAAGTGCTCAATCTTTTATGATGGACAAGGTCATGGTTTCTTTTGCCTTTTTTCCCCCATGACCTTGGCTGTGCCATGAAATCCCAGGAATGGGGATGGTACCAAGCACTCATCCTGCCAGAGCAGCTTGCAGATAGTTCCTGGTAAAACAGCCCATTCTTCCCAAAGCTCGAGGTGTTGATAAGATAAACCCTTTCCTGGGACTTACTTACCACTTCCTTTGAGCTGTGAGTTCAAATTCAATTTACTTATGCCCTTCATTTCATGGATCCAAAATCAAAAATCTCACTTTTGTCCATTTGCCTTGATTGGTGTCAGCTGCAATAAAACATCACCGTGCCTCAACCCACAGAATGCTCAGCAAGGTGTTTGAGGCTAACCAAAGTGTTTCATTCTCCCCAATGGCTGTCAGCTAAAGGAAGGACAAAATAATTCTCCAGAAGGGAGAAAACAATCTCAAGCCCTGAAATGATTTGAGTGCATGTTTAAAAACAAAAGGTATGAGAAGGGCTCAGATTGCAGCTCATCTCGCTGTCATCTCACCAATTTCTTTTATCACTGAGCTTCCTCCCTATAGCCCTGGCTCAGCTCTGCTCATTTGAGCCTTCTTCTTTCTCCCTCTGATCTCTGACATTGCTATGGATTGTCCAGTCCATCATGCTGAAGGAAAAAAATAGTCATTTCATGCTATTTGGGCATTGAGAGCAGCAGTTACTAAAGCACAGAGAAATGGTTCATTTTAAGTGTAGGGTACAAATATCTGATCCAGAACGTTTTCCAGACCTGTGTGAGAAACTGGGGAATTTCACCCTGTGATGAAAACCACTCTGAGTGTGAGGTGAGCTGGGGAGGGAGCTGGCTTGGTGGCACTGCCTTGAAAACTGGGAGGAGGTGGGAAAGCAGCTTGCTAGGGAGACACCAGGAAACACAAAATTACTGCTCAAAAAGCAGGAGCACATGCTAAGCAAAGGTGCCAATACTCCCCAAGAGGTGAAGAGGAGATGGAGAACAGAACAGTTGGCACTGTTTATCAGTGACTGGAAATGCACTGTGATGAGAAAAGATGTGGTCACTCACAGGAGATGTTCAAGGGGAAGGCCAGGTCCCCTCATATGGAGATAATAATAAAAGTAGAGAAAAGGAGTGTCATGGCAACCAGAAACAGGACAAAAATCAACTCAGTGGTGGTGAAACATGAGCAGATCAAACTGAGGAACAATAGACATACCAGAACAGGGGTGATCAAAGCAACCATCCAGTCCAGCTTGCCTCCACTGCAGAAGATGTAAGCTCAAAGTCTGACCCAGGGAAATCTGTGTGACATCCTCCCTGCACCTGCAGCTGTGAGCTCCCCTCACCAGCTAACACATGCAGACTTTCAGTGAGGGGCAAAACCCCACAACTGTTGGAACGAGCCCTTGACTGGATGCATTCAACAGCAGAAAGAGATTGCTCTGTTTCTATAAGGAGTGAGCAAGAAAATAAACCAGAGCAAAATCCCTAGTCTGGGGCGCAGCTGACTGTTGGCTCCAAATCCAGCACTCAGCTTGCTCCTGGGTGCCCAAAGACACACCAGACAGGGACCAGCTCACCATAACCTATTCTGCCTGCAAGAATAAGAAAAACAAAGATATTCTTCAAATGAAGATTTCACAATTGGGGAAAACACAATGAAGGACAACCTAAGAGTAGCAATTTTGATGGCAGGTTAGCAGTGGAGAGGAAATCAGATACAGGAGTCTGCATGGGTAGAGGCTATTCAGGGTCTTGCTGCTGCTGTAGAGGTTTGGGAAGGGACCTGCTGCCAGGCTGGTTTGTGTGTAATACCCTTGGGGGCCAGAGAGAAAAGCTGTGAATCCTTTAAGCACTCAAATGCTTTCAGCCATATAATGTTTGGATTAGGATCCACTCGAAGGTGCAGCGAGCTCACTTGCTGGGTTCAGCACTGGCAGAGATGTGCTGGTGCTTATTATAAGGCAAGAAGGAAAGAGGGAGTGTTCTCAGCACTCAATCAGTTACCCACAGGTAGAAGAGGAGATTCTGAATGGGGAAATGAAAATTATTATTATCTGTACAAAGCCATTCTTCCCCAAATGACACTAATGGGGAAGTGACACGTCAGGCTGCCAGCAGGAGGAAAACAGACTTTGATTTTGCATTAGGAGGTGTCAGGGGGGAAGGAAAACACAACTCCCTGGGGCTGGGTGCTGGGCATCCCTCAGAGCAGGAGGCTGCACCACCTGCCAGGCTGCAGCCCTTGGTGCTGCTCATTAGTGGCACAGGGACAGGAGGGAGCTGCTGGCAGAGCTCTGCACTGCCCTGATTAGGGGCAGGAGAGATTGATTGGTGTGCATGAATAAAGAGGGGAGATTAAAGCACGGCTAAATGGGAAGGAGAGGAAAGGGTCTGTAAGCATTTGAAGGGTGTTAGCAGAGAAAATGGATGGATTAAGGTGGAACAGGGGCTTTTAGCTGTGAGCAACAGGGTGAAATCAAAAAGGGACATTTAGATTTTTATATAGAGGGGTTTACCTAAGTGAGGGAGCAGCCCAGAACAGCTGCTCCTCACTCGCTCCCGGGAGGGCACTTTGTGCTGCACAAAGACTGCTTTGAGCCCTCTGGATGTGATGGGAGCCATGTGAAATAAGAGGCATTTCTGCAGAATTGACAGTGCCCTTCGCACTCACTTCCATTTATTCCTCACCAGCCTCCCAGTGTAGACAACAAGTATTTATCAGTGTAACTTTCTTTTTTTAGGAGTGAGATTTAAGCCCGGGAAATAATCCCCTCATTGGACATGCAGAAGGAGCCGCAATACTTGGCAGATGTGAAAACAAATTGGATGGCAGAGAAAAGGATTTAAACAAGAGATCCTGAGGAAGGTCAGCTCGTGGGGTGGCAGCCCCAGATTGGCCGCTCTGGGGCAGGCCCCCAGGCAGCCTCGTGCCTGGACACGTGTGGGCACTGCCTGCACAGCTGCCTGCCAGCCTGGGGAGCTGCCCAGGAGCTGCTCATGGCATTTCCCCCAGCATCTCCCCACCAGGGTGAGGTTTTCCCTTGGAAGGGCAATATCCTTCTGCAGGAGCTGCAGAAAGCAATCTTGTTAGGGATACACAGACTTAACTTCAACTCATCCATCTTAATAGGAATTATATCATTTTCCTTGATGGTTCTGATTTTCTATCCCATTAATAATAAAAAAAGCCTCTCTGCTTATATATAATGCAATTCAACAATAAGTCTCAAAGGAGGATCAAGATCACTTTGGCTTTCCATCAATTTGGTACTGACGCCTCTCCAGTTAAATAACTCGAGTGTGAGGAGAGTGAAAGGGACCAGGGATGATCCCAGCACACACAGCTTTGAACCTGAGTCCTCCTGAAAGCAGCTGATGTCTGTTCACCTCCCAAAGGGGTTACAGGGAGGGTAAAGCCTCTGTTTTTACCTAGAATAAATCAGGATGCCACACTGACTTTGCTGGAGTGAGGCTGATCTCAACCACCTGAGAACTGGGCCAGAAGATGCCATGAGAAGGATCTGTGATTATTTTTTATTACTATTAGATTTCAAATTGGTGTCTGGAAAGGGGCTTGTTAGTCAGTGTTTGCCGAATGGAATACTTCATGACAGCACTAATTAAAATAAATGAAACTTGACTTTTCAAGATGATGCTTTTTTACAGCAAAGCACAGTAGTTTGGAAACATCTTTAATTTAATTGCAAAATACTTTCTCTGGTTGTTTACTTAAAATTGTCTCTCATTGAAGAGTTGCACCAGTGTTTCTGGATGCACACTTTGATTTCGACATTTTACACTACATTATCGAGTTAATCTCCCCAAATCATTAACCCCCAGCAGGAAAGATTTTTAATTATGTAGATTCACCGAGTGTTTTTCAAGAACTGTATTATTTCCACGGGTTCAACCCTAATGTACTGTGGGGAGAGGGAGGGCACTGTCCTACACTTGATTTCATGAAACATCATTGTGAAAGAGGCCTCCTAACATGCAGCAGATTTCAGCCAATATATCTTATCCACAACAGAAAACAGCTAAT
This sequence comes from Melospiza melodia melodia, assembly GCF_035770615.1. Taxonomy (NCBI): domain Eukaryota; kingdom Metazoa; phylum Chordata; class Aves; order Passeriformes; family Passerellidae; genus Melospiza; species Melospiza melodia. The sequence goes on from NC_086206.1 coordinate 18,631,170, forward strand.
GTCCTGGAGAGCCCCTGCCTTCCTGGGAAGGAGTGCTGATGTGCAGGAAGATAATTTAGACCAAACTGAACCTGCTTTTCCCCTCTAACACAAACCAGTTTTATTCCAGGGTATCAGAGTTCTGATTTACATCTCAGGATGTGGTCTCTGAATCAGGCTGAAGCTAAAATAAAGTGTTCATGATGGTTGTTCCTGCTCTTCTATAGGTTAGAAAGCACATGAAATGAAGAGTAACATTGAATCCCACTCCCTAACATCATGGGGGAAACAAAAATTCCCCCATTGTGGGGGAGATGATGGAGAAAGGACACAGCATTAATTTTTAATAATTAGCACTATTGATAAATGTTGGTTTGAGCCTTCACCAGTGCCTTTCCTCCCTTGTTGGGCCCCCATGGTGGGCATGGAGGCGTGGACAGCCTTGCTCAGAGTGTCAGCAGGGACTCAGCAGCTCTCACTGGGCTGGAGGAACGTGTGGAAAGGCTTCTCTCTGCGGGACACAAACACTTGTGTCTCAAGTGCTGGAAAAACCAGTGAGTCACAACTGGCAGAACACCATAAAATCATCCTGATTTGCTCATCCAGAGCCCTATTAAAAGATGAGCAGCAGCTGAGAGGGAACAGTTGCACAAAAGTGTGGTGTTCTCTCTGTTGATGTCACTGGTGGGCTGAGGAGCAAGGATTCATACCTCAGATGTACCCAGGATGATAAATGGTGACAATAATCCTACAGGAAGGGAAACATTTTAGGTGCCAGGGCTTGTCCTCCAAAACAGATGACACCAAATTCTTCTGGCTTGTGCAGCCAAGCTCCAAACACAAAAGAGAAATGAAGCATTTTGGAAAGGTGAATGCATTTTGATTTCACGTGGGAGACATGAAATTGTCCCAGTCCTGGCAGCTCAGAGCCATGGAGACATCAAAGCACAACTGGGAGCAGTGAAGGTTTTTGTGGGCAACTGACTTTACTGTGAGAATGCTCAGAGTACTGAAGTAGCTCCCTCTGTAAGAGATTGTGTGGAGGAGTCTCAGAAATGTATTGACAGATGTCTCAGTGTTTTACACAATGTAACGTGTCAAGGAAGCCTTTGCAAACACTCCTGTGGTTTGCTTTCTGCTACCTGCCTCGTGTCTCTCCTCCTTCTGTCCTTGCTCCTTTGGAAGGGAGATAAGAAACAATGGAATAATTGATAGTTCAGGACTGAATTAACAAGTCTGAATGCTTTTGCAGGTATGTGTGGTTGGTGTAGTACAATATAGATCCCAAATAATGTCTTTGAATGCAGTGAGTCAGTGCAAAACCAACAATTAGGCCCTTTTCCTCTGAAACAGCTTTCATGCTCACTATTCTACAGTGATCCAGATCCATAAAACCCCAAGTTTATAAAAATTTTATAGCAGAACTACAGCTCAATTGCTACAGTTCATATTTCTACATTGAGTATTGGGTGCAGACAGTAGTGGGAAACACATGGTAGCTTTTACAGGTGTTAAAGCCTCTTCCATGAACTTTTATCACAGAAAGTTCATTTCAGGTTTTATTTTCTTTATTCTTCTACCTGAAGCCTATGAAATCTCTAATCTGTCAGCCTGTGTGATGTTTCACCCAGTGTTTCACACTGCTGTATCAAAGTTAATAACAGCATCTCTATCTACTGCTACAGACATCATTATTTATTTGCCCTGTGCTGCACTCAGAGGTCCCAGGTGCAATCAGAGCTATCACTGAGCCTGTACCTAATTTAAACGTCAGTGTAATGCCAGACAACCACAGCACTGCCCCTGTAAACGTGTGCTCTCTGATCATGGCAACAGACTCAAACCCAGCAGCCCTTCAACACATTTCTGCCTTGGTTCACATTTTCCTTGCATTTCAAATTGGCCGGGACCTTACCAAAGAGGAATTTGACACCACTGAGAGGAAGAATGCTGTGTCTCTCCTCTTCACTTTCCTTACCTGCCTGCTGCTCTTCCCAGAGCTGCAGATGCTGCTCAGAGAGATGGCTGTGGGACATGGGATGGAAGAAAAGAGAGAGAAGACCTAAATCAGCTTGCAGGACCTGCTCTGTGCAAAGGCTGAGGATTTGTTGTCGCTGCTGGGTCGTGGCAGGGATGTCCTGAAGCATCCATAAGCTTTCCTCCTGGGAGATCTTTGGAGACAGCACAGTCTGGCCTTGGCAAAACGTCATTGTATGTCTGCATATGGGAAGAACACATCTAATTTAGAGAGCACAACAAATGCAATGTATGTGTAGTGGTATGAGGCAACTTTCCCTGATGGTCTGGCCTGATCCTCCAGAGGGTCTTTAGGGAGATTGGTGGATGTTTTCTGGGTGTTCAACTTTATAACAGGGTCAGCAGGAATGGAGAGGTTTCGAGAGGTCAGGACAAAGCAGTTGCTTGGATGTACTTAATGTATTATTTGACATAAATGAGGTAAGGACTGTACCTAATGGCAAAAAAAGGAAAAAAAAAAAAAAACAAGCTTGAACCCACTATCTTTTAGAACTGGCATAAATCAGGAATAGCTTGGAAATCAGCAGTCTGAATCTTCAGCTATTACCAGTGTTCCTGGGGTTTAAATGAAGTCGGAAGAGCTCTGCTGGTTTACACGAGCCGAGGATATGTCCTGATGGAATCACACAAGCATGAATATACTGTAAGGCAAAAGAGAATTAGGCCCATTATTTTTAAAAAAGCAAAGCTTGATTAAGGATGTTCAGTATAGGTTTAGAAAAAAAGAGCACTGTCACGCCTCACTAACTTTGCTGTTCTGCTGAAACATGACTACCAGGGAGGTATTACAGTGCCCTGGGATTTTCTTAAAAACCAATCAAGGCAGCGTGGTTTGGGGGAGGGAGAGGGGGGAACAGCACTTTTGTCAGTGCTAATTGCAGGCGTTAATAGGATCTTTAGCGCTGAGAACTGCCTGAACTCCTCGGAAGTTGGAAGCACAAGTGCACTTGGCTTTATGGGTGAAGACAGAGAGAGATAATTCCTCTCACAGAATGGAGAGGCAGGATCTGAGCTGGAGAGCAGACGTGCTGATCACTCCCAGTGTGATCAGTCAGAGGTTCAAGAACTGCAATGAATCGAGGGGGAAGCTCACAAGGCATTTTTTAAGACTGAAATATAATTAATGCAAATGCTTCCAAGGCTTGGTTCTCGCTTTTGGGAAATGCAGAGCAAGAGCTTTATTATTTTTAAATGAATTGGCTAAAACTTGAAGGCTAAGTCCTCGGCAGAGTTGTATCAGCAGATATTTAACTGCAAACCACAATGTTGATGTTGCAAATTGGGCATGGGCTGGGAAAAAAATAAAAGTTGGGTCTGGTCCTATAGAAAAAAAACCACATAAAGAGCTGTAGAAGACTGCAGCATGCAGGGACTGGGGTGTGGAGCTGGCAGCAGCATCACTGCCAGGAACATGCAGGAACTCTTACAGGAGAGTCCCTGGGGTGGGCTGGAGCACTAAAATTCCGTGCAGGGTCACTGCTAGCACTTGTTGCTGCCAGAGAGGAGGTACCAACCATGTCCCACATCAGCACTTTGCTTCAAAAGTCTTAAATTTCTTATTCATGTTCCTCATCAGAGAGCCTCACAGATCGACTTCACACCATCCAAAGTACTGTTGTGCTATCAGAGATGTTCAAGCACTTGAAGTTGATTCCTTTTTTTGTTTCTTTGATTTCTCTGTCTTTCTCTTGAGTGACAGTTCCCCCATAAATGTACAAATGAGATAAATGCAGAGTCTGACCACTGACATTAGCAGGACCTCTCCTTGAATTCCCCTTTCTAGCAGTGTAGTGCAAACAGATCAAAGAGCCTTTTAGGTATGGTATTTTACGTTACTTCCTCTTCTTTTGCTCTTGTTTCTATCAAATCTTCTTTAACATTGAAAAATTCTCCCACAATGCAAAAGTTCATTAGAGGCCAGTGCCTCGTGGCACCCTTGCATTCCCCTTTCCCCCTCCTCTGACAGAGCTCCTCAGGCTTCCACATCCTCTCTCTCCCTTCATCATTTCTGGATAGAGAACATACAGTCAGAATATTCAGAATATCACGGGTCCCCGTCTCCGGGAAACCAGGCACTGCAGCTGCCAGGGATTTCAGCTAACACCACAGAGCTCCTGAAAAGTCAAGTGTCTTCAGGAGGGGCAGACATCTGCTGCCATCCCCATATTTTTTTCCTCTCTGCTCAGATTAACCATCTCTGTCCCTTTGCACAATTTGCTTGCCAGAGAGAAAGCAGGATTAAAGGTGTTTCTACATTACCACTCTTTCAATGGGGAAAGAAAAAAAAAAAAGGGCTTAATATAGCTTGAGAAACAAAGACAACAGCATGGGGAAGAAAGAAAGAACAGGTGTAATTTCTGGGCACAGTGAGAAGCCTTTTAAAAGCCCTTCAATGAGTGGTGTGTACATGTTTACCACCACTGCAGCTGACATATAGCCACAGGAGCACTGCACTACAGGGATCAAATGAGAACTTGTGGAGGGCTATTGAACACCAGGAATTTTCACAGCAAGCCAGAACAAAATTATTCAGCACTAGGGGGTTCTCTAATTTTGGTACACTTGGAAAATAAAGCAGTGCCTTTGTCCAGGACCAATATTTGCTCTCCAATGGCCAAATCCATCTGTTGCTTTTCTTAGCTGTGACCTGGGATATGTAGGCTAGCATTTGACATTTGGGCTGTTCAAGGAAACATGCAGAAATACTCACTCAAGGCTTGCTAGAGGACTTTTTTTTTGCTTCTATTTTGGTTGCTTTGCGTACCTAACTTCTCCGAATCGTCCCAGGGCTTACACTTTGGCATATATTTAAAAATGTAAATAGATTTTCAAGGCTAGCACTGAGCCTCAGGGAGTCTCCAGTGAGATAAACAACTGAGCTGGTGAAACCCTTGAAATGTTTGCTGGGAGAGTAGAGGAAAACCCTCCTGAGATGCCAGCAGGCAGCACCAGCCATGACTGCAAGGCCATTCTGCCTCAGACTCCACTGTGCTCGATTACAAACACTGCCAGGCCACAGCTTTGCAGCCAAGCACAGATTCCAGGGAAGAAAAGCTCAGTTACTCTCCATCACGTGCATTTTGGGTTGGGACTTCTTGCCTTCTGCCTTGTAGGGTTTGATCCTGTAAGGGCCTGTAAGGGCCTGTAAGTGTTTTCAGAGAGGAAAAGATTTCAGGGAGGCACAGATTTCAGGGAGGAAAAGCCCAGTTATTCCTCCATCCCGTGCATTTTGCGTTGGGACTTCTTGCCTGATGCCTTGTAGAGTTTCATCCTATAAGGGCCTGTAAGGGTTTTCAGGGAGGAAGAGATTTGAGGGAGAAAAAGCCCAATAACTCCTCCATCAGGTGCATTTTGGGTTGGGACTTCTTGCCTGGTGCCTTGTAGGATTTCGTCCTGTTAGGGCCTGTAAGGGCCGAGGCTCTGCCAGCCATGGCATTGATTGGAAAGGCCACAGCAAGATGCCTCACAAGATGATCCCATTTTTATGGCTGAAATTACACTATCTACAGCCATTAAGTACCTTTTTCTCCTCATTAAATTTTGATCGTTTCCTCTGATAAAATATGGCTCTGGAAGATTGCTGTTCCAGGTTCCAGCTTTTGCCTTGCTCCTGAGGCAAGGGTTTTAAAAGGTGCAATCCTGCAAATTACTCCCCTAGTAAGGATTTTTATGCAAATCGTCCTGTTAACTTTACACAAGAAAGAGTTTGCTGGATCATGCCATTATCCCTAGGCTTACAATGGAAACACAACTGACCTTTAGCTGTAATGAGCACCAGTTGAAAAAAAAAGTGACAAAATTGTCTGGATCTTTGCAAGCTGATACAGCTGTGCCACGCTGGTAGGGGACAGATCTTGGAGCAGGCTGAAGGAGTTAAGTCATTTCACGGTGTTAGATAACAGCTAATTGACAGCAGATATAATGCATGTTGATAACCAAATGTAATTCAGCAGCAAAGAATGAAAGAGCCCAAATATCTGCTAAACCAAGCTGCATGGGAGTTATTATAGAAATGTTCCCAAAGCTTTTGCAGCTGCAGAAAAGAAAAAAACCCCAAAACCCAAACTCCAACTAACAAATAAAAAAACCCCTCCTCATACTGTGATTTAGTACAAAGGAAAGAGGAATCAAAGCATATGGTGCAGTTGGTGTGGAAGGTGCCTGTGCAATTGCACCTCAAGTGTGGCCTGTTGTACAGCAGGTGATGAGAAATGGAGCTGAGCAAAGGAGTTGTGGGATTACAGGCAAGATGGACTCCTTGGGTGAACTTGTGTGGGAGAACAGGGCAGAAAGATTTCTGATATTTTACTAAATTCAGGTCAGTTTTCCAGAGCCGTTGGGCAGGTTACCAGCACTGGAGAAAAAGGCTCAGGGTACAAGTGTGTTGTCAGACCAATGGGTATTGGCCCAGACCTTGACATCATCTACCTCTTGGTGCTTTTCCTCCCTTTTTAGCCCAAGGAGACTGTGGAAAAGGCCCATCATCTCTCAATCCACAGCTCTGAATGAGCAGTACTCCTGCCAGCAGCTGCCATGGCTCCCTGTCCCCTCACATAACCAGATTTGATGTTATTAATGCAAACATTTGCCATCACTCTGCAGCTGTAGCAGAAACAGATCAGCACCACCATGGCCATTCCACACTTCCCTTTGCTTCATTTCCACTTCATTTCTCCTCCCTGCTTGTGCCTGCCCATGAATCCACTCCATCACTTATCCAGGGTCTCTTCATTTTCCTTGCACTGTTCTCTCCCTTCCTTCCCTCATCTCCTCCTTGTCCTTTGCCACCCCATTGTACAAGTGGCTTTTTTCCTTCATACCCTTGCTTTTACCTTTTCTCTTGGTCTTCTTTCTTTCCCTCCACTCTCTGATGGTAGTTTTGATGCCTTCCCCTTGCCTCTTTTATTGCCCAGCTGCATTCCCTATTGTATTACTTGCCATTATCTCCAAATATATTTTGATATATTTCTCCCATTTTTCGAGCCTGGATTTTTGTTCCCTTAAAGGCACCAGAAAGCACTAAGGGTTAGAGAGGGGAACTGAAAAGCATTCCAGTAGTTTTCCATCAGCCTGTGTATAAAGCACTTCTTTTTCCACTTGATGAGAAAGCAGTAATCAGGTTCCCCCTGCATCGAGCTCTTTTACACAAAGAGGCTGCTGCAAAAAGAAACCAAATAGATTTCTACCTGGCCTCCCCCTTATCTCTGCCTTGAAGCCTGGTGAACCCACAGCCTTTTTGCTCTCTGTGGCTGCTGCTGCCGTGCAAAGCACACACAGGGTCGAGGGGGATGAGCCTCATCCCAGCTTGGTGTTGCAGGTCACGGCTGAGATTGTGGATTGGGCCCTGCAATTTATTTCCCACCTGGAAAATTTAAAGCCTTGGTCCAATAGCAGGGAGAGGAGAACTCTAACTCTGCAACAGCTGAAATGGTGTCAGAATGGAAGGTAAAGGGAGAAGTGCTACAGTGCTAAAAGCAAGCTTTGATCTTCAGATTAAACATCACCCAGTCCCTTGGGTTCCCACCCTCCTACCTGTGACCACAGGGTTGAAAAATGCTGACATATGTGCAGAGGAAGGTTCTACTCTAAGGTGGCATGGACTGAAATGCAGATTTCAATCTGTTAAATACGATATGCTCCCCTCCTCAGCTTTGTCTCTACCAGCAAAAAAATCAGAGCAACCTCCAGGGACCACTTGTTGCTCCCACCAGGTATGTTCCTAATTCTCATTCCCTTCTGCGCCTGCAGCCATGGACCCAGCTGGCTGGGCTGCTCCCAGTAGGGCCCTTCCCTGCCCCACAGAGCTCCTGGTTTGAGGGAGCTGGGTCTGTCAGAGCCCACCAGCCACAGACCAGCATATCCCACAGATGAGGGGCAGGAACAGAGGCTGCCCCGGTACAGGTCTTTCCAGTCCCTATAACAAAGGGGTTGGAGTCCCAAGGGGGTCCAGTTTCCCCTTGAAGCACCCCACACAATGAGGGGGTGCAGGGGCTGTGGTGCCCCCAGTGAGCTGAGCACTGCATCAATGCCCTAAGCATTTCTGCAAGTTCAGAAGAAGATGAAACAAAACACAGTCCTGAAATTATGCCTAATAAAGCAAAGGGAAAATGAGAACATACAGCCAGAAGGTGAAAGGCCCATTATAACAAATTTGGTCTCCTGTTTTTCTTTAAAATATAATTTCAGTCAAATGGATCTTATTTGCACGGTTGCAATTGTCACTCCATCTCTTTTCTGCAGCCACACAATACTTTTATCTCTGATGAGAAAATTCTGTAACTGCCTTTGTCTCATTCTCTACCTTCTCTACAGTCCTCTGCTTTCTTCCCTAACACCAAATAAAATAAAATAAAATAAATATGAGTCCCTCATCTAAGGCTCAGTACCAGAGATTGAACGTTGACAATGTGCTTTGTCACTTTGGCTCTGGAAAAGGCTTACAAAAGCTTTATTAACAGGCTCATTAGCACGGCCTGATTTACTTCTGCAGACTTTACTCTTTTACTAGTTTCCAGGAGCATCAGCATCAGTTGCAGGGCTAATGAATTCACTCAGATTTGCATGCTAATGAAACTCCCATGACTCTCTGTGCTCCCGACTTCAAATCGATCTTTGCTGTTGCTTGAGGAATATTAATAGAAATAAAAGTGAAGGGAAGCACCAGGCATTGCAGTTGGACCTGCTGTAATCTAAGGCTGCTGTGCAATTCACATTTCATACATTTCACTGTTTCAGATCTCATTTCTTTCATGCCTTATTGACTCTAGCTGTGCAGGAGACAGCACCTTTAGGAAATTCCTGGAGCAGGGGCTGGCCAGGGACTCAAGGGGCTATTTAGGAAAATCATACTTGAGCTCTCAATAAATGGGTCAGTCACCAGGAAGTGCTGCCATGCACCAGTGCAATTCCAGGTATTTTTCCCCAGACATATGGATACCATTTCTGTTTGACAGAAAGAGGAAACCTTCTGATCTCAGTTTCCTGCTGCCTGTGTGTGCAGTGCATCACACAAAAACGGGGTGAGGGAGCTCCCCTTAACCAGACCTTAACTCACCTGGGTGAGGAGCCTGGTCCAGGGGATCTCTGGCTGGGGAATGGAGCTGCAGCCAGGAAGGGAGCAGAGACATCTCCAGTGGCAGCACAACACCCTTCCCTGCTGGAAACAATGAAGGGACCAGTACCAAATTTATTCCTCACCTTCTGGAAACCACTGGGAACCATTTCCCCTGAGGTATCAGTTCACTGCACCACAGCTGCCAATATAGAAGTTAATGTATTTCTATCATCCTGGAGCATAATGATTGCCATTTCACAGGCTGAAAATCAGTTTGTCTGAATGCCTTCTGAGCAGGGACTGCTCTGTTTTGGGCCATTTTGAGAAAAGCAGAAGGGATTTGGAAGTGCAAGGAAGGATTCAGAGCCCCAGATCCTCTGCTCTGGTAGGTCTGTAGGAAGCCTTCCCCACAGGATCTCACTAACAGACCCAACCAAAACAAACAGCTCAGCAATGTGCCTCTGTTAATTGGAGATGTTACTCTCTCACTCCCGCTTCAATTTTAGCAATGATGAATGCTGGTAGTTGACTGAAGCCCTAGAAAGAAATCCCATTGTGCAATCATGTTTTTACAAGAATATTTTTGGCTTCTGAAAGTGCACTTAACACATCCAAATTAATGGAAAAGAGGATTCTTCACTGAGCAGCCTCCTGTGCCTGCTCTTCTTAATTTGATACAATAGCAGAGCGTACATTGAGATTAAAATGCTCTTTTGGATGCTCAATGGCAAGAAATTATTCAGCAAAAAACCAGGGCACCATTTTCATGCTATCTCTTGTGAGTGAGGATAATCAAAGAGCTCCATTTTCCTTGCTGCAAAAATAACACAATTCCTACACACTTCTTTTTCTTCTTTTTTTTTTCCCCCCCGAACAGAAGTAAAGAAAATTAAATAAAATGTAAAGCAAGCTGTGGACTAATTATCCTTTTCTAGATGAATTCATATTGTAAAATAGCCTATTGAATGCATAATGAGCATCATTACCAGCAAGAGGAGGAGAGTGGAGTGGTCATCCCGTCATTATCAGCGCTTATTTCGGGAGAGAAGCGGTGCCAAGGTGAAGTGGATGCTTTGTGCCCTGGACACTGAAAAAACAAGCCAAGCTGAGAGCCTCAAACTTCTCTTTATGTTCTGGAGCACCTCACCCTGCCTCCAGCTGTCCTCTCTGGGCTTTGAGGGCCTCAGATGCTGGTTGCAGCTGGACACGTGTGTTTGGGATTGGCAGCTCTTTCACCAGCTGGAAACAAAGGGCTGGGCTCTGTCTTCTGCTGTGGGAGCTTTGAAGGGGTAATGTGGGTCAGGGCACTCATCAGGGTGGATGAGACAATGCCCATCCATGGCTTGGGGAGCTTTTTTTTTCATATTTATAGCAGCATTCCCTGCAAAGTGGAATGATTTCCTGGGAGAGGCTCAGCCTGGAGCACATTTTACTGCCTGAGCTCCAAGCTGTGCAGCTCCAACAGGCTGACAGTGACTGCCTCACCTTTCAGCAGAGCCCCCCTCTGCCCCTACACACGTGGGCTGCTGCCCCTGATCTCACTGCAGACCTGGGGAGCTGCAGGAAAAATTCCCATTTGCTCTCCCTTCCCGTCTTTCCATCCAAATGGATGCCAGACATTGCACTTTCACAGAGATGGAAATACTCAAAGAGACTAAAATACTCCTCCTAAGTTAGGAATGTTCCTAAATGGTGTTCCCTGCATATTTTCCCTGCTTTCAAGTGCCTCCAAGTCTGGATGGCACTGGTGCAGCTGAGGTGATGGCCATGGGGGACAGCTGCTCCCCGTGTCCTCCTTCCAGTGTCACCCTCAGTTCAGCAAATCTGTTTCATACTCTGAGCCTAAGAGGTCATTTGTAGCAGTTTGGCCTGGATCAAAATGAATGAAAACATCCAATCAAGCCATAATTGTGACAAATTATATTAGCCTATAGTTGTGCAAGTTGCATTGCAGCAACATAATTCAGGCTGTGTTTGGGAAGCCAGGAGAGGCTGGAGGGAGATGTGTGGGAGGGCTGAGCTTCCCTCTTCATCTTGCTACTCCTTCTGTGAGCAAACTTTCATCCCAAAGTGCTTATGTGCTCTCAGCTAGACACTGCCCAAGGTACTAGAGGAATTAAGCAGGTTAGTCCCACTCCATGCAACTCACGGTTTGATGCTGGCTGAAAGACCTGAGGAGAAAGAGCATCTGGTTTGTGACACAGGAAACTGCTAAAGTGAGGTGCAAGAAAGAGGAATGTGATGGGATTGGGTGTTTCTGCCCCTCTATTCCTCATTCCTGCAAGGAAGATTCACTGGACCTTCAAATGGCTTTTCTCTAGTGCAAAATATGACAGTGGAGGGGAAAAAAAAAAAACAGGAAAGAAAAGAGAGGAAATACTAGAATTAATTTCCCTACATGACATATTTTAAAGGGCACTGTCAATTTGCTTTATAATTACATTTCTAAATCACTGGAAGATTACACTGAAAGGTGAACTTTACAAAACCGGAATATTTTTATTAATTTTTTTAAATTAAAAACCTTTTTGGGGATTTAAATACAATCCTTCTGTGCTGTAAGCCCATGTAACAGCAACGGCAAGGAAATGGATAGGATATGCTACCCTTGTTCCTGCTCATTTGTACCTCTCATTTCCCACAAAGGCTACTAAACCTCAAAAGATTTAGCAGCTCTTTCTCTAAGGATGAGCAGCATGCTTAAGCACAAGTGCTCAGGTCTCCCCAAAATTTTGACACTGCCCTCATTCTTCAGGATCGTGAGAAAGGGCTTCAAGTGTTAATATTTGAGGCAAGAGGTTTATTTTGCTCTCCAGTTTTTGAGCCCTTCCAGATATCCCCATTTCATGCCTCCAGGCTTTTCTCTGCAATGAGAAAAGCTCAAGGTGTCTTAGCTGAGAGCTGAGCTTCTCACCTTATCAAATTGCTCCAGGTCTGAGAGAGAAACCAGGCATCAAGAGAATCAGCACAGAGATCTCCAGCTCTGCCTGTGGGGAAAAATTTGTTCTGGAAACACTGGAGTGAACCAGAGGGATGTGATCCTGCAGAGTGGGCACCATCCAGCCTCAATTCCACCTTCTTTGCAACACTCTGGGAAGATAAAGCAAATCTTGGCTAAATTTGTGCTGTGGCCACTCAGGGGACACTCATGAAAGGCACTGGGTTAAGCAGAGATGTGATTTAGAAGTGCCCTGGCTAAAGCACATTAAATTTTAACATCACCACTCCACGTTGACACGGGGCTGTTTTCACCTGAGCTCCTTTTGCTGCGAGATGAAATCCAGTTTAACTGATTGACTTTCCCACCTGAGCTACCTCCCTGCCTCGTCCTAACAAGGCACAAAAATAAAAGCATAAAGCAGCTCAGTGTTGTAGTGGTTGTAGGAAATGATGGAGCTCCCCGTGCTCATCCACTACAGGAATCTATATTAGGTTTTTCAAAGTCTTACAAGCACAATGAGCTAATGCAGTCTCTCAGTGCAGGTGAGATTTATTTCTCTTGTTCTCTAATATATATGGGCCCAGATTCTCTGCTTGTTTAATTCATTGGTTTACATGGATTTACAGCAGATATTGGCATTTGATCTATGGCTGGGCTTGGTCTTTTGGCTCTAGCCTGAGTGAAGGAATAAAGTTCAGAGGACAAATTAATAGAGAGAAAAATTAGCTTTTCATGTATTGAAGACAACAAAATTGCAGTCTGCTATCAAATAATCATCTAAATAAATAACCTTGAGAAAACCAATTACTTACATAGGAGGAAGCTATTGGCAGAGGTGTGAGTATCCTCCTGCTGCACCAGACTGAAAAGCCAATATTTATGTATAAAATGGAAATCTGGTTACTGAGACAGCATTGCAATTCACCCATTGTAATTAAAAAAATAACAATCACGATTCAAGATAATCCTTCAGGTAATCAAAAGCTGCATCAGTAGCAGGTGCTGGTACTGAGCTGTGCCCTTGCTGGCTGGTCCCCAGTGCAGGCAGTGACAAAGCTCTGACTGCCAAAGGTGGGATGTGATGGCTGATGGGGCTGTTTAGCTCAAAGGGGCACGAGAAAATAACCTGGAGAATTTGGGGACAAAAAAAAAAAAAAAAAAAAAAAAAAGCACCCCTCTGCTTACAGCAGGGCTCCTCACATAATGTATTCAAATATATGTGTGTGTACAGCCCATTTGAACGGGTTACATTGGAAATTCAGGCTTTATGGCCCTGAAAGACAAAGAACATCAAATGATTTTTCTTCTAATATGAGCACGTTAGAGATTTTAACAGCATTTGGTCTACTGAAACAAGATAAGGCCTGGAATAATAAGCAGCTGTTCAAAGATTTATCTAAATATGTTTGGCAGTTCCCCGCCCTTTGCCTCGTGATGTGAGCATCCCACAATTGAGACCATACCCTGTAAATTACCACCCTCTGTGGGGTTCTCATGTTAAATTATTCCAAATAAGCAAGGCCAAACGCTCTCAACTTAGCCAGAGATAATCAACTAATGTAAAGCAATTTCCAACAGTTCTATTTTCCTGCTTCAGGCTCTTCAAAAGACAAACAAAGCCACACAGAAAATTGGCACAGAAAGGAATAAGAATTGTCACCTACTGCTTGTTGGTGCTGGACCAGCTTTTGTGTGTGTTCCTAATTATTAGGATTAGCAGCGTTGGATACCCAGCTCCAGCCCCCTCTGGGATCCAGCAGCAGCTCTGGACATTGTGTTGGAGGCTGTGGGGATGAGATTTTGTTAGTCAGGCAATCCATCTCCTGGTAGAAAGCTGAAGGAATTAGTTTCACTTCCAGGGCTTTTTAATTATGGTCAAACACAAGTGCCCGAGTCAGACAAAGGAGTTGCATTACCTGCTGAAATTTCAGATCGTGGCACTCTCTCCTTAAGGCAGTGTGTTTGCTGTCTGCATTGACTTTCAATTTACAGTAGCTGTTTCTTCTTGTAGCACAAGACAACAAATTTCACTGTGCATTCAGAAACTCGGTGCAATGTAGATGAAATTCCATAATTTACATAATCAACTTCTGAGCTGAAAGTTCTGGGTTAAGATATATCCCTGAAATAGAAAGGGTTTTGCTTTTTTCTTTGTGTTTTGGAAGGTATGACCCTTCATTTTGCACAAAATTGTATCAATCTGCCTTGCTGTTTTCAGTATACCCCATTATCAGTCAAATTAATAGGCCTGGAGAATGAAACCCCCAAAAGAAATCCACCACATTAGTGAAATAAATACAGTTAATGATGATAATTAAGTCACTAGGGATAATTGAGAGATTATCCAATTACTATCTATAATTCTTTGGCTTGCAAATAAGATAGGAGTACATAGAGCTAATCCATTCTTGCAATAATAATAATAATTAAAAAATTAGTAGGGGGGAAAAAGCACAAAAAGCCCCCAACCCACAAATTATTAGATTTCTTCACAACTGGAGGTATTTTGTCAGTTTAATTGCCTAATTGGCGAGTTTTTCTAGTCTGAAGTAATTTTTTTAGGCAGCTGTTGCAACACTGGTCTCTTGAGGATGGGGAGATATTCTGGGTCACTGAATTCCCTGCTGCAATTCCTGATTCCCTGGAGGAGCCCTGCTGTCCCCTAGATCCAGACTGAGATGGACACATGTGCTCCTAGCAAAGGTCTTACAGGAACCACGAGTGAACGGATCCAAAATAAGAAGAGATGGGATCAGTCCAGGGCTGTGCTGTGGGTTCTGATGGTAAATTTAGGACAGAAGATCAGTTCCAGCAGGCTTTGCCCTACAAAAAGCCCCTCAGGTCTCCCATGGGCTGCAGTTCCTCTCTTTTGTGCTGGTTTTGCAGTCATGCTGTCACAGAGCTAAGGAGAGGAGCTTGACCCCCCTGACCAGGTCAGGTGCTAAGGGAGGCTTTGGTCCCAAATATTTCTCAGCCTGTGTCACAGTGGCTTGAGTATTCTAATTTAGCAAGTGGGTTAGGGACAAGAGCCAAAGCCCAGGAAAACCCAGCAGCACTGGGTAAGTTTGTACTCTCAGGGATAGGCACCATTTTTTGGGAGGTAACTCCATTTTTGTTCTCTCTTTCGAGCATTTGAAGGGCTCTGCTTGGCACAGGTAATTTAGGGAGATCTAAATGTGGCCCCCAGCAAGTCAATTAAGGATGTGTTTAATTTTAACGTGTGCATAGTTCCTTTGGATCTCATCCATGGAAATCAGTGGCAGGGCTGCTGGTGGTTTGATTGGCTTCGGATCAGAGCCAGCAATTTTGATTGTAGAGATCGAATGCTTGAAATTAATTATATGACTAATGCTTCACTGGATTAGGGAATCAATTAATGGAAGTGGGGTGCTTGTTAGCAGATTTCCATTAACTTTCATGCAGATTTTTCTCCTAAACACAAACTGCATATTCATTGCCCTTGAATGCATTTAGGTAAGTTGGAAAAATAATAAGATGGTTGAAATAACCACAATTTTCTAATGAAGCTACTGAAAGGAGTGTGGGATTCTGTACTGGAAATTAAATCCTTGCATTGAAAGACCTTGTGCCAAGTCCTCATACCAAATAGGTAAGTACCAGAAAGATTTTCCAATCCTATTTATGCCAGAAGCTCTTCAGTCTGGGATTGACAGACCTGGAAGGTGATCATCTTCACAAGCCAATCAAAAGGATCAGAAACGAGAGAGCAAAGGACAACCCTTTCCCCACACATCTTTTCTCATCTCTGAGTAGGTGCTGGAGGGGAAAGCATCCTTCAGCACTTCAACTCCTGCTCAACACAGGCAGCTCTAACCACAAGAACAACCCTGCTCCCAGCCCTCCCATTCCTCCCAGCCCAGTGAAACCTCATTTCATGCTCAAAGCTCCCTGTGCACTCTGAAAACACCCCCAAAATCAGGTTCTGGCAGGTGTAAACACCCTCTGCTGAGGCCCAGAATTTGCTGTAGGAAGGAATGGCTCCTCAGGAGGGTCCCAACCTGCCCAGCTAGCACAGGCTCTGATGGGCTGCGCTTTATAGCAGGATGGTTTTATTCCATGGCCACAAACTGAGCCCTGGGCTGGAGAAATTCTACTCCTAATGGTCCCCAGAGCCCAGTCTCCAGCCCCGGGGCCCTGGAATGGGAGCTGCCTCTGGGCTGGTCCGTGTGTGCACAGACAGCTCCTCTGTCAGAGCAGTGCATTAAAGCCACAAAATGTTTCTGTAAATATTGCTCCACACTTGGGTGAACAAAGCATGCTTTTATCTGAGGGAGAGCGCAGGGTGTAAATTACATTTTAATTGAGGAATTGGAAACACCAGCTTTTGCTTTTTGTGGTTTTTTTTTCTTTTTCTTTTTTTTTCTTTTCTGATTGAAGCTCCCTGCAATGAGCCCACTCTCATTTCTGCAGACTTTCCCACCTTCCTTCTGGCTTGGCTTGCCTGGATTCTCCTCCTCCTTCCCAGTGAGCGTTCCCAAGCCTTGCTCACTCACAGCTTGGCACTGTGCCCCTGCAATGTTTGCAGCTGAGAATGGCTGGTCTGGCACCCCCTGTGCCCCTGCTAGGCAGGAATGAGGGAGGCTGACAGTCTGCTGAGACCCCATTGTGCTACTCAGGATGCAGATCACAAAAAAGGCTCCTTGGAGGAATGAAGTGTTTTGTGCTGTACAGAGTGGCTCCTTCCTCTCCCAGAGCAGCTGGCACCGCACCCACTGAGGGCTCACAGGAGCATCTCTCAGGTCTGACACCCAAGTGCTGCCAGCCATTCCAGCCATGCTGTGGTGCAGGTGTTCTTGCTCCCCCACGCTAAAATACCACTGAGGAGCTGCAGTTGCAGCTGGGAGCACAAAGGAACACAGGGTGGTTTAGGTTGGAAAAGACCTCTGAGATCATAAATTCCAACCATTAACCCAGCACTGCCAAACCCACATCCCCAGGTACCCCATCTACAAGTCTGAAATCCCTCCAGGGTGGTGACGCCACCACTCTCCTGGGCAGTCTGTGCCAGTGCTTGATCACCCTTTCAGTGCTAATATCCAATTTAACCTCCACTGGTGCAACTTGAGGCCAGCTGCTCTTGGCTAATACTTTGAAGACGCTGACTCTATTTTGCTGCAGCCTCCTTTCAGGTCATTGTAGAGAGCACTGTAGAGAGGTCTCCCCTGAGCCTCATTTTCTCCAATCTGAACAGCCCCAGCTCCCCCAGCAGCTCCTCAAAGGACTGGACTTTTCTATAGACCCTTCCCCAGCTTCACTGCCCTTCTTGCCTTTCATTGCCCATTTTAACACTTTGTTGATCTTCAAGGGTCTTTGCATTACCCCCACCTCTCACACATCATCACTGCTGTGCCCCAAAGGACCACCCTTCATCTAAGGCTTGCCAGGAGTGGGGGATCCTGTAGGATCTCTCTTTTTCCTGCTGCTGGAAACAGTCAAGCAGAAAGCCTCCTTGTTTCTGGGGTCTCAGAAATCCCCCCTTGCTGAGAAGCTCTCTTTAGGAAGGGAAGGGAACACAACCTCATTCCTCAGGGCAGTCAATGAGCCATCAAGCACAGGAGCTGGACGTGGCCAGACAGGAGGGAAAGGCAGGAAAGGGAGCAGAGGATGGAGCCAGCTGTGCTAAATCTCTGCTTCTGGCAGGCAGCTTCTGCTGGAAGGGCTGGAGAGAGCCCAGGCTGGAGGCAAAGAGCAGCTTCCTCCTGCTGGGGATGGAATGGGAGCATGAAGCATTTCCAGCTGGGAGCTCAGAGCCTGCACCCTCCTGCTCAGGGGGGCGAGTCCAGACCATTAGCCAGCTAATCCTCACAACAGGCTTTTGTAGGCTACTATTTCCTTCTGGGGAAATGTATGATCTGCTGATTACACAGCATCCCAACATGCCAAATGTACGCTTGAAACCAGTAAACAATAAATATTTAATTAGCCGGTCATTTTGACAGTAACAACAGGCAACAATTAAACTGGCTTTTGATTTCCCCTTCGTTTAGTTCAGTCAGTCTTGTATAGTCAAAGTTAAATGCCAACTCTTGCCTTGACCACAGCCTTTAGTAAGGCTGTTAAGAGAATATTTAGGCTTGATCTGAGCTTTTGATTTCTGGCTCTGATTTCTCCTGCCTTTGCACCAGTTGTAGGCATGACTCAAATGCCATTAATTTAATGTGGGCTGAATGTGAAACTTAGAAGCTTATTCTTTCTAGCCTAACAGTGCTAGCCAACATTTCAGAGAGCAGTCACACTTGGAAATTCAATTATGATTCAACCTGAAACCCCTGATCTCCTCCACTGCCGTCAGGACTTTGCTCACCTCACAGGTCTGTGTACACCTGATGTTATTCCACAGGCACCTTCTTCCATCACCATCTCTGTGTATTCTTCTTTACTCCCCCACTGCTCTGCAGACCTTCTGCTCAACCCCAAAGATTCTTGTCACCAATGGGGTGACAAATTTCTAAATGGAAAGGGGAAGAAGAAAGCTATTTTCCAGCACCAAATTAAATTTTCCCAACACCTACTCTTGCATCCACAGCTTCTGTATCCCAGCTCATCTCCCCACTCTGTCTTTGCATGAATCACTAAATTTTTCAGGTGGAAGGTCACTTTGGCAGGTTTGCTGGGGGAGCCTTGATCTGGAAACCAAACTATTCTTTCTTATCAAACCTCTCCCATCCCAAGTTAAGCACAGAGATTCAGAGCAGATGCTTGGCAGTGTGGGAGGAGATTGAGGAGATTTGCCACTGACAATGCTGCATCCACCCTTAGAAATTAAGCAGGGCTTCTCCTACACAGCTGCCAGCCAGGATGTGCGGCTATGACCAGGAGCTGAACGTGGATTTTGTCTGGTTGAATTCAGAGCACCAGACTGCAAATGAGGAGCCTTGGTTGTAATCACAGCTCTCCTGCTGGATGGTCCCTGACTGCAGACCAGCCATTCCACATCTGCTCCCCTTTCCATCTTTTCTGGGTTGTCTAAGTGAATGTGAGATCTTTAGAGCACGTTTATGTCACCCTGCTCTACCCAGAGGCCATTCAGCACTGTGCAGCCCTGACATTGTTGGAGATATGGAAACACTATTTTAAGGTACCAGGCTTATAAATATTGCTCCTTTTCCATTTTTCCCCTTCACTACCACAATGTAACACCCTGCCCAAAGTCTCCATGTAATGCCAATTTTCTGATTCAACAGTTTTAGCAAGTCTTGTTAGATTTTGGTGAATATCAAAGTTGGTTCCAATTTAATTTTGCCTTTGTTGAGAAATGAAAACAGAGCCCTCAGTCCCCCCATCAAACAGAGGTAACATCCTTCAAAATAATGGATTTAATTATAAAAGTCAGCTTTGGATCAAGTCTGCTGTGTTTAGACCTACTAATCAGAGAGTATTTACAGAGTCATGAGGACCTGATAAAACGTGTACACAGTTTTAAATATGCCATTGTAATGCATTGTAAACCTTAATTTGAAACAAGACAGCTTAAAAGCTTTATGGATTTGACTGATGATACACCCTCTATATTGATGGCTGAACCCAGCATGCTGTTATTCCCGCTTTCTCTTGCTAACAACAAAGTTCAGAATGATAATATATTTTATAAAAAGCTTTACTATTACGCCGCTGCAAAAGTGACTTTAAATAATGATAATAGGCCTGCACCACAACTTCACACAGAAACAGCTCTGGAGAAGATGAATTTCCATAGAGCAGGCACGGAGGCAGCACAGGGATAATGCACCAGCTCTCCAAAATATTAGGATGTGAGCATTTCACAAAGCAAAGGATGAAAGCATTTTGGAGCTGGGTGGATCAAGCCCTCCCTTCTCCAGGAATGCAGCAGGGCTGGCAGGGAGCTCAGGGGTGTGTGACTCTCCAGCAGGGTCACCTCCCAGGAGAACAAGCAGCCTGAAAACCCTGCTGCCTTCTCCCCATGAAGGGTTCCTCTTCTGTGAGGGGAAGAGCAAAGCCAGCAGTCTGCTTTGATCGTGCAGAATTAATTAATTGATTTTTTTTTTGGCGGTGTGATGGGACACAGCAGAGCCAACACCCCGCAGAGCAGCAGCTTATTCACATGAGGGGCTGCATCCCCGTCCATGGGGAGGGAGCTGGGTCTGAAAAAGCACCTGCAGAGCCTTTGCTCTTCCTTCTCTCAGGCTTCAAGGCATCAGATGGCTGGGATTTGAACGGGAAGCCCCACATTGCCCTGTGCTGTGTTAATTCCTGCACCTCTGAGATCCAAACTTGTTTGAGATCATCTGAAGAAAGCTTGGAGAAACCAGGAAATCATTAGTTTGTAGCAAGAAACTCTGTCCAGCTCCCACAAATACATGAAATATGCACAAAGAAGAGCAGGGAGCTCACAATTCCAAAGGCAAGAGCTTTGCCAGCTTGTGGGTCTGACCCCAATTGTGGGTAAGACCGTGGGGTGTTCTTTAACCAAATTAACACAGGGACAGTCACCTTCCACATCTGGGACACTCCTGTGCAAAACTGAGGGGCAGATAATCACATTCAATTTGAGTTAATTATACCAGGAGCAAAAATTCACCCTGCACAGGGGCTGGGTTAAACAAAAAGCTGCAAAGGAGCACTGACTGAAAATGTACTTTTTACATTTAAAAATGGCATGATTTATTCAAGCAGTGAGGAATGGTGAATTTCAAACTTGGAAATTACACAGGTTACAGGTTGTATGAATTAATATAATTATTCCACAAGGCAATAAGTTGACGAGTTGACAATCACTCTTAAAATACTATTCAAAGACTCAAAAGAAGAGTCTACAGTTAAAAAGACTTGTTCTAAGCTTTGCATTAAATACTGTCCAATAATAAAATGTCATGTGCAGCCTCCTGAACAGCCAACAATTTCAAATTCTATCTTCATTCTTATATTTACTGTGGATCATATTCATGCCTATTACATTATCACCAGAAAATACAAATTGCAGCAAAAAATACATTCTGTCAACAGCAGCTCAAACTGTGAGGCAACCTTCAAAGGGGGACTTTCCCAACCCATCCCTTACAAAATTAATTGGTTATCTTTAAAGACCATATAATTAACATTTCTGTGTCTTTACATTTGTAAAGCAAGCATTTGTGTTCAAATTTACCTTGCAAACTCCATAATTATAATACTTATGTGTGTGTGAAAGCTGTAGTTGGTAGTTTCAGTGTCTGGCACAGTTTTAGAAGTGAGAATTTATGATCTCATGAACTTCCCCATTGTAACCCAGATTCCTTGCTCAAAATGAAGTCAAAACAATTCAGCACTGTAAAATTGTGCAGTTTTATGTATGTTATTAGGGGTGTATTTCGTGGAAGTAATAACAAGATTGAGGTTGAAATGAATCTCCATTTCCTATTACATATACACACAGATAAAATGAAATGCTGTTTTTTTTTTTTTTAAAGCAATGAACACAGGCATGTACAAACAGCTGGGAGGCTATCAATATAAAAAAATATATTTGTGTGCAGGAAACAGGATTGATAAAGACCCCACTCATTCCTGGAAAATATAAGATTTGAGGTTTGAACAAAGAGGACCAAAATCTTACCTCCTTCATTCAGGAGAGATGTGGTATTAGAGAAAAATGTGTAAAATGCAGTGAAGGGAAGCACCAGCAGCTGCTGGGATGTGCTCAGACCCGAAAGGGAAAGAGGCTCTGAGGACATTTACTGGGCTGAGTCTCATCAGAGAAATGCCAAATTTCTTGCTCCTGATGTGGGTTTGTGTTGGGTAAATATTGCTTATTTCCAGGTTAAAAAACTAAAATATTGTGTATTTCCAGGTTAAAAACTAAAAACTACACCGTAGGGTCTTCAAGATCCAAAGTGCTGACAGAAATAGCCAAGATCATTGGTAGGCACCAAAGTAATTTTGTGCCCAGAGAGCACATTTCAGAAATGTGATTATTATCATCGCTGGGTTAAAAATGTGTTGGCACTTCATGGAACAGAAGCTAACCCCCCTGTCTTGACAAGCAATCAAAGGTGCCAATTTTGCATTTTTGTGTACACTTGGGGTACAGAGGTGCCACCAGAGCTGTGGGACCCCAGGGAAATGTGAACCCCAAGGGTAAGAGAAAACTTTGGGAATGAGAAAGGCTCAGCAGGACCTTTGCATGGAAATAAAGTCCCTTCAGCAGTCAGTAAAAATTTCATATTAGTCTCTTCTGGTATTAAAATCTATGAATTTGAGAGAGAAGGAAGATGAATGAAGTGGGAATTTGTGACTTAAGTTTTTTATTTTACAAATGTATGCAGACTCTGGGAAAGCTGTACTGCTGATTTTTAACTCTTCCTGAAATGGACACTAAATATTTCAGTATCAGTAGTTCATCATTATTTTCCATCTCAAGAGAAATGCTGTTACCACCTTTTGCATAAATGTTCCTCTCTGAGCCATGCAGTTTGGGGAAGATTTTCCTTTTTTCTTCCTTGCCTTTTGTCCTTTCATCTATGAATCCTGACAGTTTTGGGGTTTGCTCCATTCCCCCAAGTTCATGTCAATCTGCTGTCCCAAGACACACCACATGTAGAAAATTGATCATTAGCAAGTGGGTTTTCCCCCTCTTTATGGTGGAGAATAGAAAGCAATTTTTCAGGTATCAGCAGCAGCTCTGTAGGCACCTCCAGATCACTTCATTTTCCTAGTTTCCAAGGGCCACTTGACAAAAGTTAATTAGAATATTGCTGTCTGGGATGGGGAGGCCCACTGGGAGATGGTGGAAGCATCTCGTTTCTCACAGCACTTCAGCCAGAAAGCTGCCCAATGTGACTTTTATTATTAATAAACATACTGTACAATAATTATAGCACACCATACAGAAATTATGCCTTTTACAGCAGCACGGATTTGAATCCTGTGTTGTTAAACCTCCTGCATCACTCTGAAAATAAGTTGTACTGTGCCCCAAATGCTCAGCCTGGAGGTGTTGCACACACAAAATTACCACCAGTGTCAATAATAATGACAACTATAAATAGAGATGGGAGTCCAGTGCAGAAACTCGCTCATGCTGGGGCAGCCTGGTGTGCTCCTACACACTCAGCTTCAGAACACATTAGCTGCTTAATTTGGTAAGCAAAGAGGGCTGTGAGAAGAAGCAGGACTGGTTCCCCATCTCACACATTTTGTGGATTTTCCTATATTGACTCCTTTCCTACCCACTGTTCAAACTGACCTATGAGCCAATCGATCAGGAGAACAGGGAAATAAACTTCAGCCAAAAATCTTAACAAAGCAAGGATAGGAACAATTCAGGACAGACAAATAAATAAACCTCTGACTTGACATATGTTGTGTGGCCATTTTCCCTGTTTTTAAATAATGGGACACAGCTCCTTCTCCCAGGCTGGCCCCATATGCCACTGAACAAAGCAAAACCTATCCTGATACCAAGTTCCTGATAAACAACTTGTATTTGTTGCTAAATAGATGCATCTTATTATGCATGCTTAGCAATTCATTCAGATGAGGAGCAGCAGGTTGGATGACAGCATCTCCTGGTGACAGGTTTGGTGTTATGAATGTCACAGCCCTGACTTCACTGAAGCTCCAGGACCTCACCTGCAGCTCCCTCGTGACACCAAAGCTTGATGAGGATCTGCAGCCCTGGGGCTCTGCCATGCACAGGGGAAGGATGGGGTAGGGCTGCACATCTGCAGTGCCTTTAGAGCAGATGATCTTACCCTTGCTGTGCCCTGGCTCCTCTCTCTGCCTCTTGGTCTCCTCTCCATGTGGAGAAGAAGCCTGACTTATTCATCTTGCACAGCTCAAATCCGTGCCCTTCATGATCCCTGTCTTTCAGAGGAGCAGTGCTTAGCTCCCTAAGCCAGCAATCTGCTTGGCTGTAGAGTTCAACAGGAACACAAATAGGGCCTCAGTCCAGAGAGGAATATTTTGCAGAGGCAGCTAAAATTAGGATCTGGCCCTGGGAGTGTGTTTGCAGACATCTGGATACAGTGCACAGCAGCACCACTTGTGTGGATCACCAGCATAATTGCAATAAATAATTCAAGAAACAGCAAATTATGCTGAAAGTGAGGCCTCCAGCTCTGCCACCAGCTGATGGCACTGTGACCTGCAGAGGGGACACCTGCCAGGGTGGGATTTGGGGCTGGGAGCACTGGGGGTCCCCAGGGTGCCAACAGTGACCAAAGGGGGCTCAGGTGACAGCCAATCCCTCTGACAGCCTGGCTTCAGCCTGTACATTTGTGACTGCAGCCTTTGTGTCCCAGGGGGGCTCCTCAGCTCCCCTCAAACCCACAACTGTCCCCAAACTGAGGAACATTTGGGAAAAGTAAGGAGGCTCCAGAGCTGTGCAGAATTGCCCCACAGGAGTCCTGTGCGTGGTTCTCTGTGCACAGCCTGGGTGGGTGTTTGCAAATAATCACCCTCCAGATACCAAGGTGAAGCCAGACAGGAATTTTCCCTCATGCCCATTACTCTTTTTCCTGGCAATCAAGGCCTTGGCCAGGAAAATATGTGATAACTCATGGATACAAGGTGTAAATACAGAGGGAGTGGGGAGGATAATTCCTCCCTGTACAGGTGACATTCAGCCATCCATCATAAGCCCTGACACTTCAGCAGCCTCTGGTCTGGGAGAGGGACTTGTCTTCACTCCTGGTTGAAAAGCAAATCTGAACACAGGGCTGAGAGGAAGAGAATCCCTCTGGAAATAAAAGACCTCCAGTCATATGAGTGGAGCAGCAGGATCTCTTGCTTGTGTAGAATTGAAACAAACAGGAATTTCTTTAATCAGCTAAGGAAAAAAGAGATAAAGCAGGTCAGATAGCACCACAGCAGGCAGAGGTGGCACTACTGGAACAAACATCCAGCAAAGCTCATCTGATCTCCCCCAGCCAACACAGCCACCTTCCATCTGGGAGTTTATTAAAAAATGGGCTCTTGGAGACACCCCTTTTCCATCTCCATACCTGTGGCAGAGCAGATCTCACCTTTGTAACAGAGCATGAGCTGAATCTAACACCCCAAACCCTGCCCTTTTTAGATGATTAACAGATTAACATGAAGTTATTTCTCCCACTGATGCATTACAATCTTAGTTTCATGAAAGTCAGTAATTGAGGTTCGCTCCTCGGTGCACTGAAAACTCTGACTCATATTTGAATTACAGTTTTGCAAAGGCTCTTCATACACATAATGGGCACAACCAAATCTGCCTCCTTCCTCCCCCGCCTCACAACTCAGACAATTAAAAACCTATATACAAAATGTGGCAGGTGAAGCCCATTTGCAGTGAAGTGTAATTATACTCAGAATAATGAGCATATGCAAAAGATTTCTTCTTGATCCCGTGCCTACCTTTTGTGAGGCTCTGAGTCACACTGGCATCACTTTCCTCACTATATTTTTTTTTTAGTTATTACGATTGCTGTTAGGCAATATAGCTGTGGAAAGAAGGTTAGGTTTTGCTTTGCATCCCCTGTTATCACCAGCAACATCATCAGCTAATCTGCTCCTGGCAATGACCTACTTCAGGAAGCAGCAGGGAAACTGGGTATTCTCAGATCTCAAGTTAAGTTGGAAATCTCCTATTTGCCTTGTAAAAGGATGTCATTCCACCCACAAACCATTGAGAGACACTAGAAACGGGAGCTCATAGTGTTTATAGAATTCCTTCTTCGTGCCTTGAAGAGAAAGGAAGCAGAGGTAGCTGAAAGGACCAGAAACTGTGATTAAATGCAATTTTTTTACTCTATCTAGAAAAAAATATTGCAGTACAAATACGTAAAACATCCAATAAATTTGCTCTTAGTGTCCTAACCCTTCTCCTCAAACTCTTTAACTCATTCCAGCATCTATAATCTTCTCCTGCAGAGCTCCCCATGCTATGACACTTCCTCCAGGAAAACATAGAGAGGATGTAGTGGCAATTTCAGCAAAGGAGTCACAGAGGAGCAGCAGACAGGAATATTACTGATCAATGGCAAAAAGATTAAAGGTAGTAACATCCTTATGGCACTGTGCTGAGCAATGAGTGAAGAAGATCAAAGGGATTATCAAGTGCAAAGAGAGAGCTTGTGGCTATTAAACTAACAAAAAAAGAAATCCTGTGGGAAATAGGAACAAAACTCTTAGCAAAAGACAAGGATCAGATTTTCTTGTTTCACTGAAGTGAAGATGTTGGAGAGACAGGTGTCAGGAGCTGCAGCTTCTCACAGTGCTGATCCTTGAAAGGCAGAGGGATGAAAAGCTTGGAGGAAACATCACCAGGAATGGACAGAACCTCTCCAGACATGAGGAGCACAGCCCATATCAGTATACAGTGAGATTTTAATGCTGAAATCATATTTTATGGATCTGTCTAAGAATGGGCATAACAGTGCCTACCTAAATTTAAGGTTTTTGCTGAAGAGGATTTAGCAGATTTAATATTGAACATATTTTAAACGTTTTCATGGATAACTTCAAGCAAGAAGAACGTGTGAGCTGGATTATGAATCTTATAGTCTTTTACAGCATTTATAATTAACTCTAGGTCTATTTTTTTTTCTTTGCTACTGGGAAGCAGTCATGCTGTAATCTTCTAATTAATAAATGGCTCAATAAATCATGAGATCTTTTGTCCATGGAGAAACTTACACATACTGTCAGAAATATTACACTCTAAAATGGGTAGTAACCAACCAACCGTATTTTTTGCTCCTTCTTCACTATTTTTTTTTAAATTTATGTTTAATTTGAAAATGTTTAACGACAAAATTAGTCAAAGAAATTATCCAGCAAGGGCTGGTTATTGTGCCAGTTAATATCTCTGGAAAAACTCTCATTGGCACCCAAGGGCTTTGGTGGTGCAAAATTCAGCTGCACCAGAGCTGTCCAGTGACAAGGACATCCCGTGGCTCTTGTCTTGGGCTATTGCTTCATTCACACCATGTGTTTCTGGGGAAAAGCCTGGTCCAATGCACAGAACAATGAGGAAAAGTCCTGGACTCGTGGGCTTGGCCCCTCACCCTGTGCTGTGAGCATCCTGCTCCACCAGGGCCTTCTTTTTCTCCTTGGTTTTTTCATCTCTTGCTCACTTAAACTAAGCAAGAGTTCAACTTAAACTCTCCCAGGCATGGACCCTCTCTCCCTCTGTGCTTGCAATGCTCACATTACTGGAACACAAAATCAGAGAGTGATAAAACTTGTCACAGATCAGCAGTGACTGGCAGGGACCTGGACTTTGTCATTCGTTAGCCAAACATCCCTCCTGTCACCTCCTCAAGCCCCCTCCTTTTCCCCAGAGCAGCATTAAACCAGACATTTGCAGTCCTGTGGTTCTGGCTGTCGCACACAAATACCTTCCCTGCTCTCTGGGGAGGGCGCTGAGGATCCTTATCTTCGCTTTCTGAGTGGGGAAGTGAGGGCAGAGACTGACAGGGTGAGACTTTGCAGCTGCAAACATGCATCCCACATTGTCCCAGGCCCTGGCTGTGGTGTGACAGGGGTGCCTGGGTGCATGGGAGCTGCTCCAGCCCTCAGCAGCTGATGAGGACGGTGCCCTGCCCACAGCCCTTCCTCCTGAATTCCTGCTCTGCTGGCACAGGACATGAGGAATCACAGCATAAACCAAACCCCAGATGTTTGAACCAGCTCACAAAGATCACAACTGTGGCAAGGCCCTGAGAATGGCAGGAAAAAAAACATCTGCTCACATCTGGAGGGCTCCTGGCTTCATCTGTTCATAGCCACTGCCAAAGCAGGTTTGATGAACCTCCAACTCTCCCCATGTGGTGTTTCCTTGTATTTTATCAAGCCCAAAAAGAAAAGTTCTTTATTATAAACTACATACACTGAGTAGTGTGTATCCCAGCTGTGGCTCCTGAGGGAAGGTGGTTACAGAGCCTGTGGAGGTGTCAGGGTGCACAAGGCAAACCAAAATAACCCACTTTTGTTGTGTAAAATAAAAAGTATCCCTGAAAAAAAATTGCTATATTGAGGACATGATAGCACTGCATTTAAGATAGCCCCTAAATGTCAAGAGAGCATCAATAATTCTCTTTATTTTTACAATAGGAAAAGACACAGCCACCTATATATGGGCTGATAGGAAAAGAAAAGGGGAATGTGCAACTGTTTCTGTTTGAAATCTTAATTATTCCAGTAATCTTTCAAATACAGTTCATCAGCTAGATATAAACACTATCCTAGCTGCAAGCATAGGTGTGAAAAGGGAAAAAAATCCCATTATCAAGCAATCTGCAGCTCTGAAGATGATGGCTTCCTGTACCAGCAAATTTCTAACTGTTCTTTGTGGTTGATGCTGGCAATAGGTTAGGAAAGTAAATGAGTTCCTAATGCAGGATGTAAGATATTCATTAAAGAAGAACATTAATTTACCTTTTAAAACATATTAGGAGACAAATAAGGCAATGAATTCATTAGTATGCATGCATTGCCTCAGCTGATCAGGTCAGACAAGCTCAGCTGTGCTTCCTAATGCCTATACTGCAAAACACTGCTGATAGTATTAACATTTTAATAATAATTGTGGTAATATTTACTGATAGGCAAAGGCAGGATGTGATTTACTGTAGCAGAAATCTTGGGTTTTCTATCTAGCTTGTTCACAGGTTCACACCACCTCTATGAATAATGCACTGAACTCCTACTGCTGACTATGGCCAGCAGCAAAACACGTAAAACAACAACAACAACCTGTTTAAAAAACAGCCAGAAAACATCCTAAAAACAACCCAGGGAGTCTGAACAAGTCAATATTGCAAACATCCTGCTCTAACTGGGAGAGCAGCTAAGTAGAGGCGAATTAAAAAAGGGGATAAACTCTTTTGCTTGGTATACACAGGAAGTAAATAAACTCTATTCCACCCCAATAAAAATGGGTACGCTTGCTGTCATTTATATTTTACAGCAACCCTCTCTTAAAGCTTCAGTTCCTCCAGCTGAGATTCCTGTTAGATCCTTCCCTTGGCCACAGAGTCACCTGTGTGCAGTGATAAATCTCTGCTTTGAAATCTGAATTTTGCTCTGCTTTGAGGTCTCCAAACACAGGTGAGCTCTTCCTTCACATGCTGGCCCAATGCAGATTTAGTGCACGAGCAAAAACAGCACTTGAGCACTCTTTGATCTGGGTCTTGTCATGCCCAAGCTGGGTCCTGTGTCAGAAAATCTGCTGTGGGAAGGGCTGGGTGGTAATTGCCTGAAGTTGCTTTAAAGTGAATTTTGCCTGCTGAGATTAAGCAAGGAAACGCAACAATATCTGCATATATTTATTCTGGAAAGCATAATCAGCGATGGTGAGGGGTTTAAGGAGTGTGATCCCAGTCCACTGAGCCTGAGCACACAGAATTTGAGCTTTCAAAGAAGCCACTTCAAAGGCAGAGAGAGAAGGTAGAGACATCAGTGTGAGCAGATAATGCAGGGGAATCAGGGCTTAGCAGCTAATTCACGAGGTGCATTTTTGCACAGGATTTTGGATGTAGCAGCTCCCAACGACGCTGCAAGGCAGAGGATGGAGTTGTCTCCGTGGCTGGCTGCTCCCAGCCTCTCCCTGGCCCAGCAGCCTCTCCTACACATCATTAAGAGACGAGCTCCCCACGGGCACCACCAGCGGCCTCATCAGCATGGGAAGCAGCCCTCTTGCTCTGCATGGCTGAAGGCTGGAATATTCCCCCACCGCGTCCAGCTCAATCACCACAGCTCTTTAGGGCAGCTCTGGGATTTTCATGGCCAAAATAATACATCCAGACGGGGTCACATGAAGGATTTCTGGTGTTGAGAGCAGCCTGGAAGCCAGGTGAAAGCAGAGCTCAGCCCATCCAGACCTGGTTCATCGGGGATTTATCATAAATGTTTGTGGGGTGCTCAGAGGGAGCCCTGAAGATATGAGCTTTAATTGAAAAGGGATTGTGGGGGATATAAACCAACCTAAATGTCAGGGCACTGTTGCTTCTCCTAAAGGTCAGAATGAGCATACTGAAACCACAAGTCTGAAAATGATACCTCTGACAATGCTGTTCCAGCCATCTGAGGGCACAGAGCAATGCTCATCTATTCCAGCTTGGAAACTGGTAGGGAAGGATGGGAAAACAACCTCCCAGAGGGCTGGGACCTGGGTAGAGCCTTTGGATGCAGCTGCAATAAAAGAGTCTTCTGACGCCTTCTAAAGGCACAGCCCAAGTTATTACAACAGCATTAATTTACCATTAGGGCTTGCCAGAACCAGAGGGGAAGATTTTGATTTTTAAAAACAGAGTCAAAGGAAGGCTAGAATGAGAAAAAATGATATTCAGTCCTTTAAAAGGCTGACCTAAAAAGCCTTGCAGTGTAAAATATGCACTAAAAGATTTATGTCAGGTTTCTATGGTTATACCTATGTATGGGTGTGATACAGAGCAAGCTCAGCCTTGCTCCTGCTGGCCTTACAAGCCATGGAACTCAAAGAGCTCTTCCCAGTGGAAGGGCAGAGCCTGGCTGGAGTCAGCAGGGACAGCTGTGCTGGCTGTGTGGATGAGCTGAACAGGCACAGGTCACTGCCCTCTGCCCCTGCAAGGCTTTGCTGGCAGGGAGGAGGGAGCTCAGGGCGTCTCTGCTGCTGCCCAGCTCCTTTGGGATGGGAGGCTCAGTGCATTCCCTTCCCCTACAAGAGCCTCTGGTCCTGGAGGTCTGTGCTGACCTCGTGAACCTGGTGACACAGGCTCAACTCCAAAAGGGATGGAGAGGCTGCAAGTCCCTGTTCCTGACTAAGGCAGTCCCATGGACATCCATGAACAGCAGGTCAAGGTGGAGCACCATCCCTGCGAGAAGGATGGATTTATGCGATGGAGTCTGAACAGAGGAGAGAAACTTCCTTTGCTTTATACCAGCAGAAAATACCAGCCCCCCATCTAAGATAACTCTCCAGAATAGCAAATGCTTGTTAAACATGGAAACAAAGGGTCTAATTCAGCTCCCACCCATGCAAAGACAACCCCAAAAACCAACCAGATTACAGCCCCAGCGTTAATGAGTGGATTCACTTATCAAGCAGGGTAACGGAGGAGCCTCTCTCTGAGAGCTCCTCTTGGTTTCTAAGGAGCCAGCTGTTATTTATGCAGTCTATTTACACCTTCTCTTGGCTCTTTATGCAGAGGAATTATTTTGTGGTGTAAGCTCCCTCTTGTTATTTTCCCCTTACAAGTGCGTGCACTACAGAAAGAGAAGGTAGGACAAAGATGTTTGAAAGAGCCACATGTAGGCATGTTTTAAAGACAGAAGATATTCCAGGTTGGCAGTATGAAATTGTCAGAGAACATAAATTACTACTGTCTGTGCTTTTCTCCTTCCTAAGAGGATTGTGCTAATTAAACAAGAAGAGATTATCAAAC
Source organism: Melospiza melodia melodia (assembly GCF_035770615.1). Classification (NCBI taxonomy): domain Eukaryota; kingdom Metazoa; phylum Chordata; class Aves; order Passeriformes; family Passerellidae; genus Melospiza; species Melospiza melodia. The sequence goes on from NC_086206.1 coordinate 18,662,542, forward strand.
TTTGTCTGCAGCTGATAAAATCCAACTACAAATTAAAATGCATGTTAAAGCTAATCCGTCACAAACTGAAAAATTAAGCTAGTGCATTTGTAATGTTTGCAGCATCCTTTGTCCTTCAGACAGTGCCCAAATACTAAAATTTGGTTGAGTTTAATGTTTTGCACTTTAGGAGAGATTTAGAATTGCACATTCCCTGCAGTTTTCTAAATGCTCATCTTCTTTGCATGTTTAAGATTGTGTCAGTAATTTGCATTCCCTTTTACAAATGGACTTGTAAAAGAGAAGGGAAAATGTAAGCAAGGGGATTAAAATAAACTTTTGCCTCCTTCCAGTGCCAATAAGTTTGAAAAAGTTTCCTCTTGTTGTTACATACCTCTGATGAGTCACAGCAGCAGAAATGCCAAAATGCCACCAAAGAAAGGCTTTTCCCTTTTTATTATTGGAACAAGCAAGAACAAAAAGTTCTGGAAATACAGAGGGAGACACATTCTCCTGGGTCCCAGCCTTGCTTGCACGTATGGGCCTGAGTCACTGCAGCTGTGATTAACCAGATCAAAATGAGGGAGTTGGTCCACAGTGGCACACCCAGGCCCCGGCACTGCTGAAATTAGAATTTAAACCTTGAGGGTACTAAATCAAAGCACCCAGTCTCCAGATATCCATTGGTAACTAAAGGGCATTTTCCTCCTGGATCAAGTCCACTGCAGTCCAGAGCAGTGAGTGTGACAACAGCTAAAGGGTGAAGGAACAGATCTGAACAGAAAAGATAACCAAGAGGCCATGGAGGCTGGAAGAAAAATTACAGCTCTCAGCCACAGGACCTTAGGGCTGTTCCTTGGTTTGCTGCCTGCTGGGACAAGTCATGTTGTGTTTTTCCCTCTAATTTTTTTCTGGTTCTGATCAGTTGACATTTCAGACCCCTTTTGAGAAGGGGCTTTGTTCCACTCAAGTTTGGTGATGCTGAACACTTAATGTAGAACATCTTTAGGACCTCTGACTGAAGTGATAATTGTGAATAAAAAATAAAAGATATGTAGTGTCTTTCATCATAACAATCTTGTACCTTTTAAAGTAACTTTAAGTGTTTTACTCATTGCAAAAGTATTTATTATGGCAATTTTTGTTCTAGCTTTGAAGGATATCATGACTCTGATGGAGTCAAGATTCTGAAAAACACAGGCAGAGCACACACAAAGCAAATTCCCTGCAAAACCCAGTCTTGAGAGAAAAACAGGACAATGTACATTAAATGCTTTTGCCCACAAGTCACCCTATTTATTTTCCAGATGACATGTTAGCACCGCTTTTATATTTGCCCTCCTCTCATGTCCTTGACTGGACATGCACGCTGTGGTCAAATCCTGGTGGGAAACCAGCCTGAGATGTGTCTTCATCCCGCAGCTCCCCTCACCTCTGTCTCCAAATCCTCAGACACTCCTACTTCCAGCTTCCAGCACATCCACCCATCCTCCAAACCTGCCCATGGCCTGAGAGCTGGGTCTGGTTCCAGGCTGTGCTTGCACAGAGTCCTTTGTACACCAGCACTGCTCATCCCACATCCCTCACCCCATCCAACCCCTCCAGCCTCTCCCTGCTGGGTGTGTGCCCACATGGAGCCAGCACAGCCAAAATGGGCATTAGCACTGGCTGCTGGGGGGTGTCTTGTCTCAAAAACTCAATCCTTCAGGTCACTCGTTGGCTAAGATCTGCTCCAGCCTCTCGTGCCATGTCCCTCCAGGCAGAAACTGAGATCCTGCTTGTCGGGGACAAGAATAATTGCAGGGCTCTGGCTTTGCTCTAGCTTAAAGTGGAGTTAATTCCTCCTAGTTCAAGGCGTTGGAATAACAAATTCCATGTGTCCTGCAATTGCTTTGCCTTTGTGATTTGTGTTGGAGTAAGGTCCACTTAGACCAGAAAACACAAGGGTAGTATTTATTTAACTGATTATGATGCATTCTTTTCTTATGAATCTCTCTCCACAGATGGTACTTATGCCATGTCCTACTTTCCTGTTTTTGACAAATGACTGCTCTGACTCCCTTATATTGGCTCTTGCTCCAATGTAACTGCATTGAATGCAATGGATTTATTTTTTATTTATATTGTTGTCAACAAAGCTGGACACGGGGCCTTTAAAAGTAAAAAAGTGCCCCAAATACCTGTAAAATTCAATATGGCACATTCATTATTTATAAAATGATTGTTTCTGTTGCAGAATATTATTGATATTGTTATTTTGTGAGCTTTCCATGTGTACAACTGATATGTACAACTGTACTTAGTCAATACTGCTTGAGATTAATAAGAGTGGCAGGAGGTTTTTCAATCAATATACTCACTCCAAAGAATATGCAACTGTGTGTATGGGGGAATTGATTCTGTTTTCATAGAGATGTAAATAAAAACAATTCTTAGAAGCAAAAGGAATTGCAAAAGTGGGAAATGAGAAGGCCATTTGTGATGTAAAGATTAACATACATTTTAAATACGACTTTGTGGCACTTTGGAGACCGTTTTGGGATTACAGTAATTTTATATTCAGCAAAAAGCAGCTTTCAAATATAGAGCCACAAATTACTTCTAGTGAGGGAAAAAAGCAGAAAAGCTCTTTTTTTTTTTTTTTTCCCCTCCCTACTGCCAAAGGGTTTGTCAGCTTACTCTTGCCAGCCCTTACTAAAGAGAGTCTGGTTGCATGAATAGTACTGCCAGAAGTAGAAATCGGCGAGAATGAGCAGTCTAAAGGCTCACGTATGAAAACCAGCCTGCAAAGTTCAAGGAATAATTTCTCCTTGCAGGAGCCTTTCTATTCTCTGAGGGAGAAAAAAAGGAGCAAGCACCCTGAGACCCAGGGAGAGATGAGAAGGGCTTTGGCCCTTCCCTGGGTTGCCCTTGCAGGCTCTGGATGATGAAAGGAGTGTGAAAACCTGAGAGCTGGTACCTTCCCTGTTATTTTTTTTCTTCCTCCCCTTGATGGTTTCCTTCACTCATGCTGCTCCTGTTACAGTTCATGGCTTCAGGACTGGTTCTCTGACTAAAGCAAGATCCCCTAACTAAGCCCCAAATAGCTGACGAGTTCCTCTGTCCCAGCACAGAGGCAAACCTGGGCATGAGGCACTTTTAAAAATTAATTCACACACATCACTAGCATCACGTCTCCTGCCTAACCCACCCAGGGAGCCTGTTTCCACCCCATGGAACAAGAGTGGATTCCAACCCTACACGTGTTCCATGGTTTTAAGGATGTCCTCGCTCTCTCCTTGCAGTGTTTTGGGCAGATTTTGCAAGCAAATAGGTTTGGTATTATACAGCTTGGGAAAAGGAAGCTATTAAGCAAAACAGAAAGTGCTGCTGAGCAATTGGGCTGATTACACTTGTCCTTGGATGGAGAATGATCTGTGCTGGGGATGGTGCCATCTCTGGAGACCCTGTGAGATACTTGTGCTGGACACTGAAAGGAACTGACAACCCCATGGCATTTCATACTGGATATTATTGCTGTCCTGGCCAAACCACAATTTGGGTAATTATATCCTGCCCACCTCTGCTGCTGCTCTGCTTTCCATCAGATGTAATATTCTTCATAGCCTGTCCAAAACTACTGTGTGCTTCAAAAATAGCTATTTCATTTTTGCACAGAACTGACTGGTTTTCAGCTGTGGTTAGGACTCCTTGCAGGTGTAAAAGGAAATAAATAGGACTTCTGGAGAGAAAAATTCAGTGCAGGCTGTATTCTCTTTCCACATGCACTGTAATGCCTGATCTTCACACATTAACCCCAGACCTTTTCAGCTATTTTCTACCCAGTGCCCAGAAATGCAGAATCACTCAGGACCTTTCCTGCTTGGCACCGTGTGAATCTGCAGTGACAGTCCCAGCTGGGAAGGGTTTGCAGCCTGAATGCCTAAGACAGTTCAGATAAAGCATAAGCCCAGCAAAAGCTGAGAGGCTTGGCCAAGGTCACCCACATCTCTGTGGCACCCTGGGGACCTCGCCTGCTGCCCAGGCTTCTGATACATTTGAACAGTCTCCCTTCAGCCTCTCTTCTCTCTCCTTTCCTTCTTGGTCAGTTTATATCTTTCTAAGTTGATTTGGGTTTTGATTTTTGGGTGATTTTAAGTTCCCTCCTGCCTTCCTCAGACAACAGCATGAAGTCACTGAAGGTATTATATATAAAAATACCTTAAAAAGTCACTGAAGGTATTATATATAAAAATACCTTAAAAATAGGTATTTTTTTACCTATTTGATGCATTTTTAGGGCTCGAGTTGGGTGCCATGAGCAGCTGCTTTTCCAGTGCTGCTGTTTAAAGCTGGATTGCTCCGAATCCTCTCTCTGTCTGCAATGAGCCCCTTTGCTAGGGGTTAAGGCTACAGTTTGTGTAGGAACAACCCAAAAAGCCTTGGAAATCCCCCTGGGGGTAGGATGCCATCTGGAATTTGCTCTGCTCCTTGCTGTGAGCGTGCCTGGTGGGATGGACTGGAAAGGGAGACCAGAGCCCCTGCCCAAAGCGCCTTCAACACAAGGAAACATCACAAAGCACAGCCAGAAGGTCCCAGGGCTCCCAAAGCCGATGTGATAGATCTCCCTGCCTTGTCTGCTCTCCTTTTTCTCTCTCTTTTCCCTCCACCAGTCTGAAGAAGTGGCTTGAAGCTACTGAGCCTCCCAGCATCAGTGATGTGGGCACGGATTGTCAGCCGGGGGTGAATGCAACGAGATGGGGAGAAGGAAAAAAGGGAAAATCCTCGTGAGCAGGAGCCTGAAGGTTTGATAATGCTTCTGCAGGGCTCAGGGAGAGCTTTGCTTGACTCAAGGCTAAACAAGGAACCCAACACCTGGCTCATTTAGAGTGGTGAGCAGTTCAGATTGAGCTTTTGGCTCCAATAAAGCCTTTTGCTATATGCCTCAAACATCAGCATTCAGGCAAGGATTGGATGGCACAATGCAGCATAAGCTTCACTTTTAGGGCTGAAAGATTATTATTATTATTACTATCACCATCACCATCATCATCACCATCACCATCATCATCTCATTGTTATAATTATTATCATTGTTATAGCTGCTATTATTATATTTCAGGGGAAATAGTCACACAGTTGAATTCGTATATATGCTAATGTCTTGCTGAATCAGAACCTGTGAAAACAAAGAAGAGAAACCTGATGGACAGTCAGGATGAACAATTTAACACAGAGCTAATCCCAGTTAGCAAATGGGAAAGCAGAGTTTGCTGTCACTGCTCCAGACAGGAGCACTGCTGGGTTGGAGGGAAGGTAACACAGGCTTGAGGATCTCTCCCAAAAACTGTTCCAAGACCGTTTTTTGATACAGATGCATTTCAAAAAAACCTGCAGACAATCCCTAGTCAAAAATACCACTCTGAAACCTGCTGGCTGCAGCACAGCCGTAGGCCAGCCCTAACTCTGCTGTAACCATCCTGCAATGACTGGTGTTCAAAATAAATTGTCATCTCCTGTCTGCAGCCAATATTACTATTTCTGTGCATGAAAAGGAAATGGATGTTTTATTTCATCTGCTACTCATGGAAGTGAAATGCTCTTATATGTGCCATACTCTCAGCCTGAGGAGTAATAGGAAAATACAACTTGCACTCTTAAACTTGGTCTATATTTGAATTTTTGCTAGCCCAGCTCTGACACATAGGAATGTGAAAAAAAGAAAGAAATAAAAAAAATTTCACACCTTTTAACTAACGTAACAGCAATGTACAAAAATCCTCATCTATCTTTTGCCAAAATCACGTTGAAATCTGGTTTAATTTATCAGTAGAGATTTTTTTAAAAAATTACAATCTATTTCTTGCTAGGGAAGACTGCTAGGTCTGTGCCGGCTCCATAAATAAGGATCTGAAGACAAACCTAATTTTGAAATAGCCAGTAGTAATACTCAGTAGATCTTAGAGTTCTTGGACCCAACATCTGCTAAATGCCAGGCTGGTTTTCACCAGAGGAGCAGAGAATTTGGCTCCTACTTGACCAAATGCCAAGATGGGGTGAAGTGGATCCTGTGTGGTTAAAAAAAAAAAACCTGGATGTTTCTAATTTTTCTCCTTTTTCCTCTAGTTTTCATCATTTGTTTGGTCATTGCAGGATCCACATTCCTGGCTTTGCTACCCCCTCCTTGCTATTGCTCTCCCCAAAATCTCAAATTTTCCTGCCCCGTCTGCATCCCAGCTGCACAACCCCAAATGGTGGTTTACACCTTTTCTACCCGGGCTTCTGAATACAACCAGGGCTGAGCACACATGGAGGTGCTGTGCCCTGAGTTTTCCCTGCCCTGCTGCTCTGCTTTGCTGGGGAAAACTCAATTTGCTCCATCTGGGCTGTGCTGAGAGAAGCATCCTTGTCACCCTGTGTGTCACAGCCCCTGGAGCAGCCTGGTGCCAGAGCCTGGCACTGCTGCTGGGGGAACGCTGGCAAAACAATGTCATTGGAAAAATTAGCATGATCACCAGACAGGAGAACACCCCCATGTGTTTTCCTCAGAAAGCCCACATTTTCTTTAGCACCACGCGAGCAGGAAGGAGCTGCTCTCTGCTGCAGAGGCGTTGGCTGAGCACAGAGGTTCAGCAGGGACGTGTTTGTCTGCACTCACCACGAGAAGGGCTTTCCAAAGCACACACTCAGCTCACTGTGCTGCTCAGAGTTTGTGCTTTCTGGGTAAGACTGCTAAAAATAGCCCCCTCTCTAACATGAAGCTCAGAGCATGGATGTTGCTCTTGGCATTTTGCTCGCTGCTGGAGGAACTCTACCAAGGAGAAGTTTCCCACGGTCTGTTCTTTCAATTCTCTTTACACAGAACACAACAGTGACACCAGAACAGCCTGAGACAAGGGGCAGGAAAAACATTTCAGTTCTGCAGATCTTGTTTTTTATTATTATTCACTGTTTCTGCTGGGCTGGGACACTGCACTTCACCTGGTGCTGCATGTGAGACAGACCCTTCTCAGAGAGGGTGATAGCAGCTAAAATATCTATGGAAAGGAGAAGGCTGCAGTGAAAGGTGCTTCCAGCTGTACTTTAGAGAGATAGAAGCCAAGTGCTGGAGCTACAATTGGGTTTTGTCTGGAGTTCTCATCTCAGGCTGGACTATGTCTAGTGGACATCAATGCCAGGCAGTCTCAGATGCAGAAATAGCATTTCAAGTAGAAAAACCTGAATGGATCTGACCTTATTTTAAAAAATTGCAGCTCTCCAAGGCCTCACCACCTGAAACTCAGGTACAATTGGTCATATCCAATTTTCAGAAGCCATCAGTGATGGATGAACCTCAGTAGCTGAAGATGGATGACCTGCAGTTATGAGAAGTGAAGCAAACTCTTTGGGCCATGCATTTATTGCTGCTGTGCTGAAATGGAGCAGGGTGGAGTGTGGATCTGATCTACCCTTGCAATTTCACCATCCCCATCCACCCACTGCAAACACTCCATCCCAGAGGAGCACCCTGCAGTGCAGCAGTTGGATTTCCAATGGAAGGGGGAAGAGTTGGTGTCCTCTTTCACTTCACACAGAAGGAAAACCAGAAAGAACTTGTTCCTTTCCATATTTTCACTTAACTAAAGTTCAATTTTCTAGAGGGGAAATCTCCTGATCTTTGTTTTTCCAGACCAATTATCTTAATAAATAAACTCTCTGGCTCACATTCATAAAATAGATAAAAGAATTTGTTTAGTGAATAGATAAAATCACAAAGTAAGGGAACAACAAGAAGAAAGCCACACAAGAGAAACACAAATATTACCAGGGAGAAAATTATCAAACAAGATTCCCAAGGGATTTTAAAGGCTGTGTTCTGCTTTGAATGCACACATCTCACCAGCAAAATGTTAACACCTTCCATTTTCACAGCATGAAGAAGGCAAAGGTCTGGTTAAATTTCTACTCAAACATGAATTTTAAAGATAAAGACCTTCCTCTATTAAATACTCACATAAACACATTCACATGCATGCAGACACTGAAAGTCTCCAGCCTTTCTAGAGTTTTCCATTATTTCAGGATAACACAACACTAATTGAAGACCTGACTCATAGCAGATCTGGTGAGTTTTGGTTCCCTCACTACTAAAATGGTGACATCAAATCAGAAGAATTTGTCTCTGCAAATAGTTTCTAGCTTTTTATATGTAAAAAGGGTTGAGCTTATTTGAACTACTGTCTTTCTCAATGCATTTTATTTAAAGATGCTTTTAAGATCTTGAGAAATTTTCATTCTTGTAGCTGGGGGAATAATTTTGGGTTTGTTGCCTTTTATTTTTTTTTTATTCGAGCTGAAATAATTTAACTTTTCTGCTCACAAAGCAAAACAAATATTATAATTTGCTTGGCCTATTTAAGAATACACAACTGCCAGAAAATCAATATGAAATGGGTTTTTATATTATTAAAGACGTGTGATCTTTAAGATCACTTGCAGCAAGATATTAGATATTCCTCCCTGCCAAGTTTCCTTTCTACCTTTTCCCTCCAGCATGTATATAAAGAAATTAGCTTTTCCCAGTGCTCTGATGAATCATTCCTCTGTCCTACCCATTGTGTGACCCCATACAGGACAGTACCAGGGAGGACTTTAATATTTTGCAGGTTTGTTATTGTTAGAGGTGCTTGCAGGTAGACTGTGATGCACAACACAAAATTACCTTCAAGAGGAAGAACACAGAGGCAAAACTCGAGCTCTATAACATCCAGGTTTCAGTGTAGTCAACAATAAAATTAAATTTTCCACTTTGGCAAACCACCTTAGTCCTGCCTTTATTTACTGGAAATGTTCTGGGTGGCGCTGGGATGTGGCAAGCCCCAGAGGTGTCACAGGCATTGCTGCCATCTCCTCTCACAGAAAGGTGAGGCAGGAAGGACCAGGAGATAAAGACAATAAAAACCCCAGCCAGCCAGGATTTCCCTTCTCTATTAAATATTTTCAAATGCAAGGCACTGCACAAAGAAATTTGCTGAGGGCTGATTCACCACACCTTGCCACAGCCACAACTTTCTCTGGAACATCTTCTGCTAGCCTGGCTTTGCCCAGCCACTAAACCCAGTGACATTGTACCAGTGTTGCTCATTTTTACATCTGGTCATTCATTTCAGCTCCCCCAAAACCAAGGCAATTGCAGCTTGCCTTGGCTCCAGGTGTGCCAGGCTGTGAGTGTGAGCCAAGGAACCTCAGGAAGAATTTCTTGGTGAGAAAAACATCCCTTCCCTTGCTGCCTGGCATTTCCTCAAGGAGAGAACTGTGGAGCTGAAGGCAGAGGGAGCCTTTGCTACAACAATTAATTAAGGTTTAGTGATTCCCCTTTTACTTTTGGTGTCACAAAGGAATCAACCATTTGTCTGTCATGGTCTTGCAGACTGGTGTGAATCCCACTGAGGGTTGGGGTAACTTTGGGCATCTGCACCCTTGATTGTCTTAAAACCAAGCAAGGAGCTTTAGGAAGAGTGGGATAGAGAGGGAAATAGCATCATCAGTGCTGATGAAGTTACACTGCATGCACAACTGGGAGAGGGTCTGTTTGCACCAATCCTACAGTCCTGACACTCCCTGTTCATCCAGAACAGCCCCAGTGTGGGCAGAGGGGGTGCCTTGGTTTGAGTATTCAGCATTCAGCAGGAATGGCTTCATTTGTTCTGAAAAAAAAGCATTAATCTGCAAAGTTTTGTACAAGCATTGCTGGAGGTTCAAAGGGGCATCCCAAATCTGAGCACGGGGAGAAGGTGGGAAATGCTCCTCTGCTGACAGCTGGTGGGTCTGGCTGTGCCTGCAGGGTGACAAGGGACATTTCTAGTGGGGACTGGGCCAGGCTATCCCTGTTGCAGACACTTTTTCGTGAAAATCCTTTCTTAGGATTTTTCCTGCTGAAGCTGAGAAGTTTCAGCAACGAAATGTAAACATTGATTATCTGCTGCTGTGGAATGCAACAGGTCCACCTGTGATTGGCCCATCTTGGATGTTTATAATTAATGCCAGTCAAAGACTGAGCTATCTTGGACAGAGTCTGAGAGCCTTTTGTTATCATTCTTTTCTTTTATATTCTTAGCTTACCTAGCTTCTGAGAAGAAACCTTTCCTTCTATTCTTTTCAGTATGGTTATAATGTAATATATATATATCATAAACTAATAAATCAAGCCTTCTGAACATAGAGTCATCATTCTCGTCTCTTGCCTCATCCAAGAACCCCTGTGAGACTGTCACAGCACCCCTGCCCAGAAGCTTCTCTGGGAACCACCACTCATCCTCATCCTCATCCTCATCCTCATCCTCATCCTCACCCTCACCCACAGGCTACTCTGTTGGAGCAGCTGAAGGGGTGAGGACAGGAAAATCCTGCTGAATGCCAGCTCCTGGTGCCACTGAGGGTGGGTGGCACCACTCCACACCTCTCCAGCTGCTCAGCTGCCATCCCAGCACGTTCCTGTGCCTGCTTTTGGCTTGGCTTAAGGGTTTAACCAGTCCAACACACACCCATTCCAGACCCCTCATTTCCAAAGCATTTAAGCACTTGGGTTGTCTCTGAGTGTAATTTACACGACACTCATTGCATGGGCAATGATGGCAAAGTGCTGTGAGTGTTTCAAAGCCAGCCCAAGTGCTCAGAACAACTTTTTCCCATGGTAAAATACTTGCTCAATTGGTAATCCATGAGTGGGCATCCAAAGCAGCAACCATTTAAAAATAATAAAACTGACAAATAACTCTATCTAAAAAAAGCTATGACCCTTAAAAAGTATTTCCAATGACACTTATTAAAAATGAAAGGATGTTTCTAATTTTATCTGCCTTTATACTTTATTGAAGCTCAAAAATAGCATAAAACAAATATAACAATTTTTGCTTTCAGATGAGTGAAAAACTCTATGTTCTCCAAAATTATTTTGATCAATCTTTTTGGTGTAAAAATGTATATATTTTCCCTGTGTAGCATGAACACCCCTTCCACAGTTTTACTCTCTTTCCCATTTTCTAGGTGAACCTGCATATCAAAATAAGTGGAAAAAAAAAAAAAAATCGATTCTCCAATTTTTTACACTTCTCTAACAAGGACCAGTCTCACCTGATGAAATACCTACAAAGCATAACTGTAAATTTTATTGTCTACCACACACCCTAGGTCGATTGAGTAACAGCTACGAGCCCTCAGAAATCAATCTATATTTATCACATAACCAAACCTTTGTGAAACAGAAAGCAGGGCAGGTTTTCCAGGCATTGTAAGATCTGGGATCTGAGCGTGTGTGTGTGTGTTGGAGAACATTTTGACCACAAACAGAGCTGATTATCTATATAATTATGCTGCAATCACACCAGAGGAGAGTCTCCAGTAAATCAAATCCAACTGTCCGCCCACTCGCAGAGAAGAGAGACTAAAACCTGTCAAATCAGGGAAGGAGGAACAGGTGGCCTCATTTGCAAAAAAAAAGGCTGCTCCTCGCATGGCCAAGTGCTGAGCATCCCCACTCACACACACACACACACACACTTATTAAATGCAGAGTGTTTGATAAGCTTTGTGTGCACACATGGAATGTGCCTCCGGTGCGTGCAGCGATATAAAACGTGACACGCAGGTCTCCTCGCACACCGAGCCAATAACCTGGCACTTGCTAAGTGCTGCCACAAGTTTTCACCTTTTTAAAGCTTTTAATGGCTGCTGACAGCAGCGTGCAGCCTCTGTGGCAGCTCTGCCCAGCCCTTCAGAGGCAGCAGCGCAGAGCAGGCTCCTGCCGTGCTGGTGTGGGACATCCTCTGTTCCCAACTCCTGTTTTGGAGACTCCTGCCTAGCTGGGGATCTCAAGGCTGGGTCTCCAGAAACCCTTGGTGCCCCAGCCAAGTGGTAATTGCTGCTTCTGTAGGTTTTAGAAATCGCTTCAAACTGAAGGAGGGCAGGGTTAGATATTGGGAAGAAATTTCCAATATCTAACCCTGGATATTGGGAAGAATTTCCCATTGGATATTGGGAAGAAATTTCCAATATCTAACCCTGGATATTGGGAAGAATTTCCCATTGGATATTGGGAAGAAATTCTTGCCAAGTGGGAGGATGATGAGGCACAGGTTGCCCAGAGCAGCTGTGGCTGCCCCACCCCTGCAAGTGCCCATGGCCAGGCTGGATGGGGCTTGGAGCACCCTGGGATAGTGGAAAGTGTCCCAGCCATGGCAGCAGGTTGGACTAGGTGAGCTTTAAGGTCCCTTCCAACCCAAACCATTCAATAATTCTATGAAATTTTGAATTTCCTTCATCTTCTCTGCCCTTCTGACTTGGTGGCCAGACCGAGAGACCGCCAAGCATTTAGCACTGAGAAAACTCAAATCTCATGAATGTTGCCATATACAGTTTCCTCCTGTTGGAAGCTGCAGGCACCTGCCAATCAATCTATTTTGGCAGGGAGTGGCAGCAGGTACAGGAGGAGCCCATCACATTTTGGGATGCAAAGAGCTGCATCCCCCTGCTCACACAAGACTCATCTCTCAGCTGTGGATGCTGTAATGACCAGACCAAGGTTAATTCCTGTTTCCAGTAATGGATGGGGAAAGCTGAAAATCCATCAAAACTACAAAGAGGAGGAAAATGCTTCTGAAAGCAAATGTCTTGAGGAAGTGCTGGCTATGGAATGAAATGCAGGTATGGCAAACGCTGTGAGTTCTCAGGATTCAGGTGTGCCCCCTTTCCAGAGGTTCCTGAAGGAAGAGATGAAAAACAGCTGAATGTTTTAGAAGGAGGTTGGGGCAGCTGCCCTCTAACAGGAGATTCTCAAAGGCTCCAGCCTCTGGGGTGCCTCTATCACATATTAGGTAAAGGGAGAAAATGTACAGAAAATACTGTGTGGGATACACAGAAACTGCAGCCATGAGCCCAAGTACTCAATAATAAGGCAGAATGATGATCTGTGGAGTCATTAAGTCCTTATTTGCCTAGCTGCAGATGATGCTGCCTCACAGTTCCTTTCCCAAGCATAAACCAGCTGTGTTCAGCTCTTGGTACTGAGGTTGTAACCCCAGAGATCTATAGACACATGACAAATCTGGTATGTATGCACATCCCTTATTCCCAGGGCTAAAAGAAGGTAGAAAACTCCAGGAGAAAATGCTCTATAAATAAGTTTAAGGAGCCATCTGAAGGGGAGAGCAAGCATTTGCTTTAACCATGATTAATTTTTAATTGTTTTGTGCAATTTCAATGGACACAAACTGATGTAGGAGAGAGACCATTTGCAAAGTCCTCTTGTAGCAGTGCATGCTGTATGATTTAATCTGTAAACTGCTTCTGATAATGCCCTGGGATGGTTTTTTGCTCTCAGTAGCACAGTGAAGAGCTGCCCACGTAAATCCCCCATGAGATAGGTGACCCCTTGATGATCCAGCACACAGAGCAGAGGAGAGAGATCCTGCTCCACCCATTAAACCAATCATTCTTCCCTAATATACATTGCAGCCACCATAAAACCCACCCTGACCATATTTAGCAGGCTGGGTGTGATTCTGAGCTTGAAGGTTAAAGACCTGCACACCAGTCCATGGCTGGACTGTGAAGAGAAGTCAGTAATTCACACAAGTTACCACCAAATGGCACTGAAAAACAGGAATTCACACAAGCTACCACCAAATGGCACTGAAAAACAGGAACCCCTGGCACAGGAGCCAATGCCCTCCTGGAAGCTGCAGAGTTCTGTGCCCCTGGGCTGTGCAGCACTGGGAGATGTCAATAAACTTTGTTGATGAACTAAATTTAACAATACACTCGGGAGTACCAGTGGGAACATTTCCTTTCCACAGCAGGCACCGAGGTCTTTAATGTGGAATTTCATATTTTCAACCAGCCCAATGCCTCGCCACCCTCCTCTCCAAGGCAAGACACAGCGATGACATCTTCCTTATCATCAATAAAAATGATGTACAGCAGGCTGTGGAGTTATTCAACAAGCAATTTCCAAAGATCACCTTTACTACAGCGTATAAAACAGATCTAGGACTCCCTTTCCAGGATGTCAGAGTTTTATGAAGCATCAAGTCTCCACTTGCAGCTCCCTGTTATGAAAAGAACAGCTCTTCACATCCATGTACAGTGTTTTGCTTGCCTCAGCACATCCCCATGATCGTGCAGAAAGGTTGCTCGTGATGAGGATTGTTATTAAAAGCATCACTGAGGTGATGCAAGAGAGGAAACACCATTTGCAAAACACACCTAAAAGGAGCTGAGCAGGTGTTGCTGTCTTCCAGCTCATCTTGCCTGAGCCTCTGGACCACCCTCAATGGGGATGGTCCCACCGAGCATCCTGAACACAGATGAGCTCTGTTATTAGTGAAGTTTGTTGTTGGAACTGAAAATGTGGCCCCAGGAATGGATTATGTAAATCCCTCAGATGGATGGAAGCTTTCCCCAACAAAACTGAGCATCACAGATGAGCATTTCTGCCACCCCTGCAGCAGCGAGGGCAAGCGAAGAGCTGAGCACATGCTCAGAGCTCAGCACAGGCTGTTACAGGAATTTCTGAGTGTCAAGGACTCAATCTCTTCTTGAGGATGCAGTGTTGATTCCTGACTGTGGAGATGAGTCATGAGGAGTCAAAAGACAGAGCAGAAACACATCTGTTACTCTGCTGATCTGGAGAAGAAATATTTTCTCCACCTCAGTATTTCACTCCCATCCTCACTTTTTCCTACCAGCACCTCCTCTGTTATGGCTGTGTTTTCAAATCCAGGGACATCATCATCATTCAGGAACAGGAACTTTAGCAAAGATGAAATGAAAGCAATATTACCAGCTCAGCAGTGACCAAGGGTGTCAAATCCTCCTCTAGCAGGAACAAACAACTGTCTTTCGGTGATTTCTGTATCCTGAGGTTTGCACCACATTTGGATGCAGTAAATATAAATAAATTAGCCCAAAAGAGTCAACATTAGATTAAAAAATAGGGTACTGTAACAATTATCTTCTGCATTTCAGAGCACAGGTAGTAGAATTTACAGCATGGAAGAAAAGGTGAATGGATTTGCATTTAAGTTTCATCACTTTTAAGGTCCCCAGCAGCCAAGCCTCCCTTTAAAAGAGCCCAAGTGGACAATAAACTCTTTTAGAAAATATACAGCAAAGCAGCAGTGCCCAATAGACATAAAATTAGAGTGCTGTGATGTTTCAGCTGTTCCTTTCCTTTGATACAGGCAGCTGGCAGCAAGACACTTGAAAAGATGGAAGAACAAGTAACTTCTAATGGATAAATATATATTTTTTTTCCATACCATATGTGTTTTAAATATACATAAATGCACACACTCACACGTTACTAATAGGATAAATTTACAGGGCAAAGCAGAAGTGAACAGTCACTAGTATAGATACCGAGCTACCATTAAGCATTTAAAATAATTACAGCTTTTAAACCATGGAAACAAGAACTTTAAAAGAATATTTTTGGTGCATTTTCCTCTAGAGTGAAAATTTCTTGGGCATTTCCTCCTGAGTGAAATCAGAAATCACCAGTGCATTATATTTTAAAAGCAAAAGCTTTCTGCAGATTTGTCATAGATGTCCCCAAATCAACCCCCAAGAAATGGACCGAGAGAGAGAACGTTAATAATATTTCAGTGTGCAATTAGATTTTTAATTTCTTGTTAATTGTAATTAACTATCAATTGTGTGGATGCCTTTGCACATGCTATTTTCACGTGAAGCCATGGGAAGGGTTTTCCTTTCCACAGAGCCAGCTGTGGCTTGCAGAAGGAGGGGAAGGCAGCTGCCCCCTCTGTCTGCACACTCCGTTCCTTGTGCACATCTGTGCTCCCAGGTCTGTCCCCACAACCCTTCCCTCTCTTCCCAGGGGAACAACTGGATGTACAGCTCTCCACAGTGACCTCCCGAGCGAGACACTCGGGAATCACAGGATATTCACCCTCCTGGAAAGCCAGATTCCATTGCAAGCCTTTCATTCAGCAGGCTGAGCTGACCTGTCTTTATGCAAAATAATGCTCAAACAGTGAATTGCTGAAGAATTAACAAAAAAAAAATTAGCAGAAAATAAATTGAAGAAGAAATCATCGCATCAAAAGAACCCCCAGTATTCACCATAGGAAACCAAGAAGCTATTATGTTTTATGTAATAGATCCTTGGCCTCCATTTCCTCCTCCTCCTGCTCCCCGCAGCCCTGTTGAGTTGCTCAAGAGCCTAGGGAGTTTGTGCAGCCTGGACCAGCCCATCCTCATCCCAACATCCTTGGGAGCTGCAGGATGGGAGAGTTTTTGGAAAGCCCATATCCTCTGCAGAAGCAGAGGAAGGTTTTTAATCTGTTACTCAGCTCTGACGTGCTCTGCTTTCCTTCTGGGTGTTATGTATTTGTTTTCATGAGGGTTTGCAGCACCTTTCCACTTTGTAGCAGCAGGCTTTGTGTGCCAGGCAGAAATATCAATGCTATCAGATACCATATGTGTCACTCCTTATCTGTAGCTGGCTGCAAACCAAACCCAGAACAACTAAACCAAATAATCGTTTCTAGAAGAAAAAGAAAACCCCAACATTATCTATATTTGGCTTGAAGACACTGTCAAGTGGTTTTGAGGTTCTTTTTTTGCACCTGGATACACACAATAGAAAAAAAAATCCTACTTGCACAGAGATCTGGAATTCTCTCCCCTCTGAAACACTGAATGTATTTTTTTCTGATTTATGCCATAAAGGTACAAGTCCTTGAAGTTTTTCCTCTTTTAAAGCATATATTCAGCTCTAGTTTTTGCATTTGTGTAACGAAAATAAAAATAAAGAGAACATATATATTTTCATCTTTAATATGAGCAGGTGTATATCCAGCAAGATGGGAAGCACTGATCAGCAGGTGCTGCTCTGCTGCTGCAGGAGGGGTTTATTCTGGTGCTTTGATAACAATCCCTGCCTGGACACTTCCCCCTTCGTGGAGATGCTGCGAGGCTGAAAGGACCTGAGAGGCTTTGAGCAATGGTGATTATTGAGGGAGCTCGTCCTGGTTAACAGATTTGTAACACAATGTGGAAATTCCACATTGAATATCCTCATTCTAAGGTGATGTTTGCCTCAGCAGCCTTTAATGGTAGGGCAGAGCTAAGGCATGAACAGAACACGCACGAGCACACAAAATGTCTGCAACTCAAGCTGCGATACCAAAACCCACAAAAGCAACCAAATTACGAAAACAAATGTTCTTCAAGGCTTTGAAGTCTTTGCCCACTGATTTCTATATGGAAAATTGTTTCCCTTGTGATGCCTTGTGAAGGCTGACCTTGAACTGAGGCTGGGCAGAGTTAAGGAATAAAGCAGGGATTTATTAAAAGGATTTCCTCCATGGATCCACCTTGGGCAGCACAAGAGCCCAGCCAGGGCTGCAACCAAGATGAACCAAAATGGTCCCAAAATGAACCCAAGGTGAACCAAAATGGTCCCAAAATGAGCCCAGGATGAACCAAAATGGCCCCAAAATGAGCCCAGGATGAACCAAAATGGCCCCAAAATGAACCCAGGATGAACCAAAATGGCCCCAAAATGAACCCAAGATGAACCAAAATGTCCCCAAAATGAACCCAGGATGAACCAAAATGGCCCCAAAATGCACGAGCGCTCCCGGGGTCTCTCCCTGGGATCAGTTCTGCTCCATTTGCACCTTGCAGTTCATTGTCCCATTCCAGCTTTAGCCCCTGCAGTCCCACCCTGCTTGTTTTTCTCTCTCCAGCCCACGGTGTTTGTGCTCTGGGGCTGAGATTTGGATCATTTGTCCTTGGTGCCCAGCTGGAGCAGGAATTGTTTTGTGTCCCTGCTCTGTGCACAGAGCTCAGCATCCCCTGATGTGAGCCCAGACCCACACACTAAAGCAGCACAGAATGGGAAAGATAGAAAAGCTCAAACCTGAGCCATCACTTGCAGTGTTCAGAATATTCTGGCTTTGTCTTAACAGCTTCAGGAAGGCAAAACAGTGAGGGGACCACTCTGCCTTGGGGGAGATGAGCACCTTTGTGGGGTGTGAGGATGATCTGGGAGGGCAGGAGCTCCATGACAGGGCCTGGTGTGAGCCCAGCTCCAGGAGAGGAGGCCTGGGGACCTTGCAGGTGGAGCTGGGACACAGCCAAACCCTGCAGGCCCTTCCACACGTCTGGGAAATGTGCAGGGCAGCATTGCTGCCTCCTGCAAGGCTCTACATCCCTCATGTGCCGCTGTAATTATTACTGCTCTCTTAATCACGTTATGCAAATGGGCTGAGCGGGAAGGAGGGAGAGGAGGCAGACAGAATAACTGAGGAGGAAAGGGTAATGCTTTTGGGTGGCTACGACTTTGCTCCCTGATTAAAATTCCTGGAATTCTCAATTGTTTCTTATCAAAGGGCTTAAAAAGGAGGATTTTTCTTTTAATAAAAATAAACGAAGAAGAATGGATCGCTCATTTCCAAGGGATACAATGGAGATCACCTTGTAGTCTGGCAGCAGAATTGATCTGATTTGCATTACCAAGGATGACTAAATGGAGTGTTAAATTATCTCAAAAAAAAGGAAGATGTAAATTGATATTCATGACATCAACAAGGTTAGAAAGGAAAAAAAAAAAAAAAGATAGTGAGCCTTTAAATGTCTTCTTGTACTATACAAGTGTTAATCTTATATTCCATGGGCACTACACTACTCCAAAAGGCATCTTCTGCTTTTGTGTGACACCTCTAGGAAATGATTTGCAATTATACAAACCAGCACCAGAATGTGATGCTGCAGCAATCAGCACTGGCTATAAAAACACTAATTATTTCTGATAAATTCATTCTGTGGGTGCATTCTGAACACAGACAAAAAAGTTTAGCGAGCTGCAAATTTGATTTTGGAATAAATGCATTGCACTCTAAAGTTTTCTGTTGGGAAAGAGATGGGGGGTGGGAAGGGAAAACCACCTCCTTTATCAGCTATGGAATCTCTCAAAATTGTTTTTGAGCAATATTTAATCTACTTAATTGCTCTTAAAATGTTTCTCTATTTGTATGGATTCCATCATTGTTGACATATTTATCTATGCACATATGCACATAGATGGGAAATACATTGCAATATGCAAGGAATATACAAGGTATGTGTAATTCCATGAATAAAAATCCATATTTGTCCCCCATATGGGTATTATTAAATTGGATTGACCCTAATTTGGGCTAATGTTACCCTCTAACTTGGGGTCATCGTGGCACATGGCAAATGGAGGCTCTGATCCCAATCTTGCCACTGCTCCCAAATCTACTTGGGATCACACTCTAAAGGACTTGCTGGTGTAACCAAAATTTATAAATAGCTACCTATAGCTAGTATTGCCCAACTTCTCAGCTTTTGGGACTTTAGTTTGAGCCTTGCCATAGCTGAAAGTTTTCTAAGAAGTCCTGGAGTCGTGGGAGTACAGCTTTATCTTGCTCACTTAGGATTTTATGCCTGCAGTGTTGCATGATATTTAGTAGGTCAGAGAAAACTGTTTAGAGCTATGTTAATTTTAAAATATTAGCTTTAACTAGTTTCCAAATGCCTGGGATGTCTGACAAGGCATAATTTTTAAACATACAAGTCAGTGTTAAACACTCATCAAAGACTGCAAAGAACCAAAATATGTTTTGGTATTTAGACACCAATTCTTAGATAAATAAGAAGTTCTTGCTATAGTGCTGACACAAAATGCCTGTAAAACCATCCTGCACATGCCATTCACCTTTGAGACCAAGGCATTGTCACCCAGAGCAGCAGGGATTCCACCTGGAGCACCTCAATCCCTTCCCAGCAGCACAAACAGTGCCTGTGACAAGCACATCCACGGTCCATGCTCTGGCTGGATTTGCCAAGCATTTTTTCCTAGTTGGAATTTTCACATTTCCCTATCAGTCTTCTTTTTTATCAGCTGTCTGGCAAGAGCACATAGCTGACAATTTTTCAGCTGTTTTCTTCTTCTCTGTCCAACACTGAGAACAATTCCTTCAGAATGAGGGAGGGATATTGGCATTTGGTTAATATCACAGGAAGGTGAGAGGCAGAGTGAAATGTAACCCTGAAGTGACAAAACCCATTAGTCAAATAACATTATCCACTTCTTTTTATTCTTTATTAAAAGAAGTTGCAAATATTTTCTTTAGTGTTAAATCAAAATCTCTGAGTACTCAAGGATGGCAATACTGACTCATAGTCAGAAGCCTCCTTCCTCATACCTGAAGTTCCTGCATCTCCACTGAAATGCATCAAGCCCTTAAATCTCTTGCTCATCTCACTGCCAAGATATTGAATTATAAGAGCTGATTGAACTTTTTTTAAAAATTCAGAATAGCAGTGGAAAGATTTATTTCACCTCTTTATCCTCCAATATTTCTGTATAGGTGTTTATTATAATACTTTATGTGGATACTAACTTTAGATTTGCAGATATGCATTTATGAATAAAATATTTTAGATGAGATCATAGATTAAGGGTAACAAATGCAGAAGTGATTTTTTCATTTGTAGTAACACAATGACCTCCTTTGCATTGCAAATGTCACTATATTTGGTTGGGGTGAGGATATGAAATATGTAATATCAAATAAGGATCTATAATAAACCAAAAGTAGATATCTGAGGAACAAGATGTCTGAAATTCCCCTTGATTTGGATTTAACATTTTTTGATGTTTTAGTTCTTTCCACCCTGGCTTGGGTCTCAGTGAACCCCAGAATTTACTCTCTTCTGCCCTCAAAACATTTCTGCATTAAGGGTTTGATGGAAGCACCTCCTGACACCGTTTTACACCCCTCATCTCATGTCAGCAAAAAACATAATTTTCTCCAGAGCCCTTTCATGCTGGTGGGCATTAGTGACAATCAGCCCTGAAAAGTTCCCAGCAGCACAGGGTGCTTTGCAGGGAGATGTAAAATGCTCTATTTAGCAACATGTCCATTAGTGGACCCCAGATGAAAGCTAAATTAAACACCTGCATTCAGATGTTTCTAAACAACGTTTCCTGCTGTACTGACACATCATACCTAGCTATTTTCCATGAGGGGTATTATGTCTTTAGAGGAAATCTGTCAGAGAGAGATCAGTCCAATGCTCTCCATCCCTGAGCAGTAAAAGGGTTATAAAAAACCCACACTTGGGAGTGTCTTTGCTCATTCCTGTCCCCAAATGTCACCACTCCATAAAAGAAACTGAGCCTCTAATGTCCTCTTAAAGCCCTGTCACAAGAGGATAACAGGAGGAATTTGGAGAAGTGCAAGCACTTCAAAAGACGCAAGGAAAAGTAAAATTATTGCTTTGCATCTGGGATGAGAAATGTTTGCTGTCAACCAAAATGCATTCTAACTTCTGTCCAGAAATATCTACCCAATTAATTGCTATGGAATGACTGAAACCAGGAGAGAAAGAGTCCCCTTAGTGCTGCACTCCAATTTCATGTGCTCTGCTCACTGTCTTTTAAAACCTAGCACTTCTTTTTGATGAATAGTCCTTGGCTGCCCTTCATCCTGGCAAAGGACTTTGCATTACAACCTTTATTTCTCATGGTGGTTTTTCAGTCCAGATGTTGGCCCTTTGGACATTCCTGATCCTCATTTAGCACCTCAGCTTTGGGTGCTGCCCACAGATAACCGGTGCTGAGGCCGTTATCTTGCCAAGCATCCCTGCAGCCAACATGCAGTCAATTATTTTAATATTGTCTTTTAAATGAACCTCTCTAATCACCCTGGCTGCCTACCTCTGAGGCCAAATTAACTTGTCAGCCTCTTTTGTGTTCCAAGGGTCAATTTCAGAGAGGTCTCAGCACTGGCCCCAATCTGCTGCCATTGGAATCAATGGCAAAGCTCCCGGGATCCTCAGTGAGAGCAGGTTTTGGCAAGTCCAGGGCATTTGTGAGAATTCCAGCCTCAGGACAAAGTGTCCTCAGTATTTCAGAGGTGCCCTGCTCTGTGGCATTAAAGACATCTGCCTATGACACACACACAGAGCATTAACCTGGGGTTCCTTCCCTGTGTCCTGCTCTGCGTGCCCACATTATTTTCATTTTGCTTTCTGCACTTGCCTGAAGTCATTGCTGCTTCCTAAATCCCTTTTCCTTCCCCAGCTGATTTCCTACCTCCTAGATTTCTTCTTTTTCAGTTATTTTGAATTTTACCACAATGTTATACCAGGAAGCTTCTTCTTCCTCCCCTTTTTACTTTTCTTAATTTATGCCTTTTCTCAAACTGGTACAACACTACACACTTTAGAAAATGTTGCATTTATCTGGTGTTCACTCCATCTTTCATTTCATTAAATGAAACAAGGCTTAACACCAATCCCCAAAGTACCCCCAAATTATTATTTCTCTCCAGATTGATCCCCCACAGTTTGTCCTTCAGCCAGTACAGATTCCCTGCAGTCATGGTCACCACCAGCTTCCTCCACACCTCTTCTCCGAGCAGCATTGCTATAAAATGTAGATGGATTATAAGGACTGCCTTTCCTCTAATGCCCAGTTTTATAAATTAATTTTAATAAAGAAACATCGAAGCCAACAGTGGTTTGGCAAATCTCCTCCCTGAGGGATCCAAGAAGAGAACTACACACAGAAAGGAAAGTGTGCATTTCAGCCATCACCTGTTACACATTTCACAGCAGCACCAGGATTCCCAAACTGGAATGTTGTGCTCTGTTCCAGGACAAAGAAGGGAGATCTTCTCAATGGTAATTTTGCTAATTTATATGAAATTCTAAATTAAATACAGGGATACACAAAATAAAGGTGAAGTCAGGGTTTGTTTATAATAGAAAAAGAACTTGGAATGCTTATCACACAATATTGTATAGATATTTTTTGCAAGAAGCAGTGCTGCCTTACATGGACAGCAAATTTAGATTTTGGATGGATGCAAAGTCACCTGTCAAGCAGAAGAATCCTTCCTGAGGAAATCCTCTGCTGCGGATGCTCAAGTTTTGGTTTATTTTTTTTTCCCCTAAATTAACTTCTGACTTTCTCAGTGACTCTGGGAACTGTTGACTCCATCAGCTCCTTGCTGTGGTTAAAGCTCTGGAAGATCTGGTTCTCACCCAGTCAGCACCTTCAGGGTGGTTTCTTGCTATTCCTGATAAGAAACCACTATCCAAAACCTGTTCAAATCAATTCAAATCAGCTGCACTCAGCTCCTGGCTGATGTCTGAGCCTCTCCTCCCCTCCAGAGCACGGTGCCTCCTGGTCCCCAGGTTCTCTGCACTGGTTCCATGCATATCTCACCCTCACACTGCTGTAAATCCTAGGAAAACTGTGGGGCTGTGCTGCAAAATGCACCTGACAACATTTACATCAACGTCGAGCCCGCAAGGAGCAGTTTGCCTTCACCAAAACCCTGGAACAGCCACGGAGCTAAGAATAGAAATATCACATTGATTAAAAATAAATAGAGAAAATTTCCCATAATTGTTAATGTTCATGATATTTCATCCAGATATGTCAATCATCCATTTAATACACTGCTCATTACCAAAAAGCCACTCCCTACCCCCACACCGAGAGAAAAGGCAATTTATTCTTGAACATATTTCTCCTGAACTGACCATGACCTCACAGGGTGTATATTTCTCTGCACTTGACATTATCACAGAGTGAAAGAGCAGTTTTACCTTGCACATAAGACTCAAAAAGAGTCACTCATTGATCTTGGTTTTCATTTCTGCCACAAAGGAATGCACAGGCATTTTTTTTCCTTCCACGAATGTGGATTTGGGAAAAAGCCAGCTTTCCTTGCCTGGTAATGCACACCAGCAGTTTGTGTGTGACTGGCAGCTGATGCTCCTGCCTCTGAAAGAGGAGAGCAGTGGCATTTGTCATGGCATGCCTCTGACATTTCCCACAGCAAGGGGCAGATAATATCAAACTCCTGCTCATCCATTCAACTTCCCGGGGAGAAGCAGGCTTCAAAATCTAAACCCAAGGAAAAATGGGCTGTTAGACACTTGTCCTAAAGGCTGCAAGAAGAAAAAAAGAAAAAAAAGTGTTTATAAATGTATCAAACCGCAGGAGCAGGATTTATCTTTGATTTGTCCTTGTTGGTTCTTGTCTGTGCAATTACAGCTCCCCTCTGCCAGGGCAGGGCTTGGCCCCAGGGTCCTGGGGAGCCACAAGAGGTTTGGGCTTAGTCCTGCAACAAAACCCCCAAAAATCTCCACCCTGAGAAGGAGACAGAGTATTTGAGAGCTTGGTGTGTCAGCTCTTGGCAATGGAAAACACCAGCAAAAGGCTGAGCATCCTGTGGGGTGCATCCCTTACAGAGCCCTGGGCACCAAAATCCCCATGGCAAATGGGAGGACAAAAAGCTTTTTCAAGCATCCCCAAATTCATGGGGCAGCACAACAAGTGCCAGCTGTGCCACAGAGAGACCCTGCTGGGAGAAATATATTGAAAACTGTTTAATCTTGAAGTTTAATTCCTCAGAAATGCCCCAGATCCCCACAAGACTGAATGTCCAGTCTGTGCCATACCCCATACTTGGGATGTTCAGGTGGACAAGCACAGTTTTGTGTCAAACATTTGCACTAAACAGGGGCTGGATTGCAAATTCCTCCCAGGGCTGCAGCTCCTGCTGCTGAGGGAAGGGAGCCAAGGGCCAGGAGTGCCAGTGGCTCTGCTTGTCATGGCTCGGGCCAAGCCCACCATCACTGCAGGATCTATCCAGCTCCCTCTTCAGCATCCAAAAAATATCCCTTCCCTTTCCAGAAACATGACACTTGAAAGCAATTATATAGTACCAGTGAGCAATAGAGAAGTCCTTCGTGGCTAAGGCACCATTATTTAAATTAAATCTCCAACCACTCATTTGCTGATAAAAGTACACTTTCCTCTGTGTGATTTCCACAAATTTCTGTGCTTACAGCATAACACCAGTTGCAACCTGAAGCCATAATTCAGCCACATAAACTGAAAATGATAAACCCAGAGTCTCTTAATCTTTGCCCTAAGATTTAGGAAGTATTGAGTTCAGGATATAGTTTTTTATTCTCTCATTTTGATCATGTCCTTCTTTCATTTAGTGCATTTAAGAGCACATAAATGTTTATACCACGCATGCAAACCTTCCCATGCTGGAAGGTGAAGCCTAAAGTGCACAAAACTAAACTTGTGTGTAGCCTAAAGTGCACAAAATTAAACTTGTGTGTAGCCTTAGTTTGTAGATTCACTGCCACAGAAGGTAATTTCCTGCATATTTGGATACTGTGTTGTATAAATGGCTGTTGATGGCTATGAGAAGATCTTTAAAATGCAAATATATAATTATCAAATAATAATAATAATAATCCTCTGTGTGTGAGGCACGTTCACATATAGAATATGCAGCATGTGTAATTTAATTGCTGTTTCTAAAGTGGAGAATCCAAGCTTTAAACAGGAAGCCAGCAGTACAGATAGATGTCAGGAGAAGGGAGATGCACAAAATGACCCAGAGCTGAACCTCAGTGACCTCCCATCCATCAATATGAGCATGAGAAGGCTCAATGCCAGAATTTCTGCATAACAAGCACAATAAAATGCCACAATAATAAGAAAACAGAGTGCTAACCTGAGGTAAACCAAACTAAGCCTCCCCCACTGGAATGTTTTTGCATGGGTGTGTGTTTTGCAGGGAGATACTTCATTTAGCATTACAAATGTAAGTTAGACCATGGTGCATATAGGCACATCCATATTTCATGAACCTCTATGTAGCTCCATAGTATTATCATATAAGTGGTATAGATTCCTTTCCTGGCTGTAATGGCAGAGTGTTTTCATTTTAATGATCCCTGTTATTATGCAGGCTAGAGGAATTCACAGCATCATCAGAACTCAGAAACTTCCAGAGAGATTTTTTTTCCCTCACTGGATGTTCTGTGTGATGTTATCTTGATTTTTGGGTAAAAAAATCAGGTAAGATAGTCCCAGCTAAGCTCTCAGATAAGGCCAGCTGTGGGTGCCCTTTGTGCTTTGAGGGATTTGGGGGTGCAGGTGGGTGGGGTGGCCTGGGCAGAGCTGGAGTGAGGGAGCGTGGTGTGATTTACCCCATCTGCCTCTCAGAGCTCTCTGAGCTTTCTGAGGGAGAGCAAAAGGAGCCTTGGCTGAATGTAAATGATGTTTTCATATGGTAATATATTATATGGGCAGTGGCACGAGGTGCGCTGGGGACATAAAGGAAAACAAAAAAATCTTTGCGCAGAAGAATTTATAACCTAAAAGAACGAGCCCTGGATTCTCTCCAAGGATAAAAAAAAAAAAAAAAAGTCCCTCTTGGGAATATATCCCAAGATTTGTTTGAGAGAAAGACTTTCAGGATATTATGGCTCACAACAGTAACATGTAGGAAAATCTCAGGGTGCTCTTGGTGCTCACCCTGTGAGAGCCCTGCAGCACCGACTGTGCAGGTCAGACTGTGTAGGGACAACATCAGCTTCCTGTAAAACACTGCTGGAACTCACAATTGGTGTATGTGAAAGCCAGTGCTGAACTTTTGGGGTTTTCTTGCCTATATCTTCCCAGTGGGAGATGGGGAAGACAGGGACCCTGAAACGTGCCCACAAACCAACCCAAACCTCCGTTATTTCCGGGTCCTCTAAATCAATGCAGCATTTTACTTTTTCACTGTGGTCTCCTGGGTGTAAACCTGCATCTGTGTTTCTGAAGGAGTTTGTTTCATGCTGGGCATTTGTTTTTTTTTTTCCACAAATGCAAGAAGCAGTTTTGCTTGAAGCTTTTAGCAGGCTCCAATTTCATGAGCGGCACTGCCTTCAGCAGGGTGGCTGCTCCAGGGCTCACACACCTGGGCCCTGCCACATCTTCATCACCCACCTCTACCTATGGGATCCAGCAGAGTTAAAATGTTGGAACCAGGGAAAAAATTTGCCTTACATATCTAAATATCTACAGCACTGTGTGCAACCTGGGTGGAACACGAATCCAGCTCAGTGGAGCATGCACGATTAACTAATGGGATATTACATCCCATCTATTTATTTTTTATCATCTTTTACGACCACATGATTATGCCAAATGCACAGTTTAGGGCGGGATTCACAGGAATGTTCAGCCTGGTGCCTCCCCACCAGCAAAATCCCAGCCTGCAGGGTTTCAGTGGAAACAGCAATACACAAACATAAGGATTGTGAAGAGGACAAGCTGTTGAGAGGATGCCCTCTTTATTACCTGCACATTGAGCATGTGTTGTCAGGGTTTTATATGTGACTGTACTGGTTTAAACAAACAAGAGCTTGGTGTAGAGCAAAGAAAGCTGGCAGGAAGGATGATTTAAGATGAATCATCCCTTCAGCAGCCACTTAAGGGCTGTGTGGAGGCAAAGCCTGGGTAATTGGATGGCAGACTCCACCCCGAGGGACCCTGCACAGCAGCAGGAGTAGCTCTGGCCATGCTCAGAGCCAGGGAACTCAAAGACAAAAAAAAAAAAATATCATCAAGGCTTAACAGGGGAGTGGTGGCCCTGGTGCTGGATGAGCTGGATCTGAGCACAAGTGACTTGTCTGAGACACAGAGAAGGTTTTAGGGGAGATGGATCTGCACAGGCTGCAGGGTGGTTTAAAGCACTCTCCGAGCTTTGTTACTGCTGCAAAATACAGAGTGACTCTTTGCTAGAGTTTGATGGCACATCAGCAGTGCAGCACTGAGCTCCCCCTCTCTGTCATGCCCTCTCTGATTTGGATCATGAGGCAGAGCATCCCCAAGGACGCAGGCTCTGGGATGAAACAGCCCTGGAAGTTGTGCTGTGCTCCGGAGGTGAGCACTGTGCTCCCAGCACTAATGAATGAACATGCAGCCAACACCATCAGATTGGAGCCATCCATGAGGAAAATCCCTCCAAATTACTCCTGCTCCCAGCAGCAACTGCTCGATCTGCAAACCTGGCCCAGTGCAAACAAGGCTTGCTGTTGTTGCAAGAATCCATCTGGTGAGTCACAGATGTCCCCAAAAAATTGACTTCTCAAGGGAAGGGGTTCACTCAGCCAGCCCCAGGCAGACACAGACACAAAGAATGGAGCATTAAGGGTAGCACATCCCCTCTCTAACCTTAAACAGAAGTGAAGGATCAAAAAAGTGATGTGACTGTGTTCACAGGGGTTCTGGGATTGGGGAAAAGACAAGGATCTGACTCCATGTTTCAGAAGGCTTGATTCATTATTTTATGATATATATTACATTAAAACTATACTAAAAGAGTAGAAGAAAAGGTTTCATCAGAAAGCTGGCTAAGAATAGAACAGCAAAGAATGATAACAAAGGTTTGTGGCTCGGGCTCTCTGTCTGAGCCAGCTGACTGTGGTTGGCCATTAATTACAAACAACCACATGAGACCAATCACAGATGCACCTGTTGCATTCCACAGCAGCAGATAACCATTGCTTACATTTTGTCCCTGAGGCCTCCCAGCTTCTCAGGAGGAAAAATCCTAAGGAAAGGATTTTTCCTAAAACATGTCTCTGACAAAGTGATACAAATGTCACCTCTTTAATCATCTTAGGTGTAGTTTACCCAACAACTGGATTACCCCTGATTGCCTTCCTTCTAAAACCTCCCTTGCACAACCCCAGCTCTGCTTAGTAGAAGAGCAGCAGGGATGGAAACCTGGTGGCAGCTGGGAGGTTCCAGAGCCCTGTGGAGCACAGGATCTTCCCAGCAGCCTGAAGTTATGAGTCTCCGGCAGCTCCTTGGCTTCCACAGTGAGCACACCCTTCCCAGAGACGCAAACACACTGTCTGGTCAACAGTGAAATTGTTTAGTGGGGAGAAACCAACTCTGATAAACTCTGCCTGCCCTGTAGCACAGGAGCCAAAATAGGTGAAATAATAAAATGTGACTCTCTATGTCCTGTGAGCATGGGAATGCTGAGGAGGAGGAATGCATAAATAGCAACAAATTATTCTCACACACTTACTGCTAAGTCTGTTTATTAGATTAAATTAATAACAATGCTGCGTGAACTGTCTCTGCCATCCAGCTTGCACACTCAGGGGTGTACCTCAAAAACAGAAGTAAAATTTCTCATAAATTCCTTGCAGGACATTTTCTCTTGAGTAAAGCTCTCTTAATTAAGCAGTTGCCTTTTAATAATAAACCAGAGGCAAAGATGTAGCATTATAGGTGTAAAACAGATGAAGTAGAACTGAAATTCCACTATGGGTCCAAGGAGACTCTTAGGAACACCAATAATTTCTTGATTTGAATAAACATTTTCAGCTGCCCCTCAAAAAAAAACAAAAAACCAAAACCAAAACAACAAAAAACCAAAAAAACCCAAAACCAACAAAAACCCCACTTTAATCTCTATTCAATTTCATATCTCCTTTATTCTCCTAAGAGCTGAGGCATTAAAAGAGGAATCCCTGAGCTGCTCAGGCACCACAAGGTGACTCCCCCAGGGCAGGAACCCAGTGCCCATCCCTGGGACTCCTTTCACAGCCTGTCACAGCCACCTGAGCCCAAAGCAGCACCTGGACCTGCGTCCCAATATTCTGTACAGCTTCCCCAAAGCCATCAGGCATGGAAAAGAGGAACAAATATCAAATGATAAAACTGCTCGTGACACACATACCCAGTAACACAGCAGCAGGAAGGTAATATTTGAAGTTTACAGAAAGCAAATTCAAGTAAGCTCCGAGTCAATCAGGAGTGACTGAAAGCTACTTTGGTCCAAATATGTGTTCAAAAAGGTCACAGCTGGTGTAATTATCCTTGCTAGACTTAGCACGTGTTCAGCTTAAGACTGCCAAGAACTGAAGAACACTCTGGATGCCTAAGGAACTGTCACCTCATTAAAATAAAAAAATAACTAAAATAATTAAAATTCAGTGATATTTCAAGCTAGTATACAGGAAATAATTTCATTGGAAAAATACTTGGGAGACTTTTCAAAACCAAACTCTCTTTCCTGCACAGAATCTCCTTTCAGTCCCAGCCAGAAGCACAAACCAGGCTTCACATCGAATGGGATCACATGTGAATGACAATATGATGGAAAGGGACTGAGAAACAAAGCCTCAAAAATGTTAATTGTATCTCAAAGGGAGAGTAAAATCAATAAATGCTATTTCTAAAACAACACAATATCCATCAGCTGAGATATCTGATATAAATCCGTGAAAGCAGTGTTATGAGAATGGTAATTTTTCCTAGTTATGGGAAAGGCTTCCTCTAATTTATTGCACCAGCAGAGTCAAATTCACCTATCCCTTTGCAAACGATGCAGATTTTGGTGGTGTCCCCCAGCCCCACCCTGTGCCAAGGACGGGCAGCCCCTGCATGAGTCCAAAGGCAAAACCATGAAGGTTTTACTGGGGAGCTGCAGCGCTCCTAAAGCAGGCAGTAATGAACTCAGAATCTATAGGGGCAGAGATTACTTTGGACAGAGTGAAAGGCAAGGGGAGAGGTTGGTCTGAAATGTCAGAAATATTAACTGCAGAGAAATACAGTAAGTGAATCAATGAGAACAGAGCTACTGGGTAAAAGGATTAAATGGCTAATAGAAGGGAGACTCCACTGACCTCCAACATGGGAAGGAGTTGATAATGAGATAAGTAAAGCTTATGAAGATAATAACAGTGTAATTATGGTCGAGTTCAAACTACTAAGTGTATATTAGGAAACCCCTGAGATATATATAGATATAAAATTCTGGATAGCTGGTAGTAAATGATTACCTCTTAGTCCAAAGTGTAAGAGGCTCAAAAAATACTTCTGGATTTGAGTTTAACCTATAACCCAACAGTGGGACTACATAAAACATTTTACACCTCATTTTTAAGGAACACACAAGAAGGCGGCACAGCGATTATGGAGTGATTTATCCACTGCAATTTCTGCTGCCACCAGGCTGCACTGAGATGGGGACTATAAAGGCACAGAGATATCCTGGGAGACAGTCTTGGCCTGAGGAACACATGTCCAAGGACCCAAACACACTGAGGAAGGCAGGGGAACGGGGCAGGGCGAGTTTCTTGCCCAGTTCTTGTCCCACAACTTGTGAACTGACTTTTGTAATTGATATTTGCTGTAAGGGATCAGTGTGTAAGGGGCTGTATCCTATAAAATTACCCCTTTGCAACTCCTGTGTATCCTCACTGCTTAATGTTTTGTTTCCCCATTTTTTAATTTAATTTTTTTTCAGAGAACATGAAGAAAGGGATGCCACCCACTGCTGAAGAAGCCAAACCAGACAGATCAGCCAACAACGGGTGACAAATGCTGCCTTTATTGGGACAGCACAAGCAAGCCTGGAGGATCACATTTTTAGGGAGATTTCACATCTCAGCCTCCTGCCTCAATCCTGCAATCAGCTGACAGTGTGAATAGCAGGATTTGATTTCCCATCACCTAATTTGTGGGTGCAAACAGCAGTGTTCCACTGAGGAACGGAGCACTTACAGCTCCCATCGACTTCGTTTATCCCTGCTATTTGTGCTTACAAATCAGGGCCAGGCTTGTTCTTTAAGTTCCATAATTTCCTCCTGCAATTGGTTGTACTCACGAAATTGCACCTGTGGTTGATTGCTGGAGCAGATTTAGGGGCTGGTTCTGAAGATGCAACCCGTGATTTTTGAAAAGCTGATGTTGGAAGAAAGAGAAAAAAGACAGCTCCTACAAAAAATGGGAATTGGGTTTTAGCTGAAACGACAGGTATATTATTCAGTAAAATAAAAGTGACAGGCATCAGAAGGTCTTAATAGATGCAGTATACTCTCCTACCTGGAGAATACAAACACAGCTCAGGGAAACACTTTTCTGAATAGCTGTCAATCAGAAAGTGGCAATAAAAAACTAAATAAATGCAGATCTCAAACATCTCAACTCTATTTGTCCTAAGCAGGGCACAGACATCTGTGCATCACATCACACCTGTGCCACTGTGCATGCCAGGGTGTGGACAAATCACTGCTGAAGTGCCTGAGCTCTAACTGGGTCATCTGTGTGCAGTCACCACCATTCCACGATCAAATCAAGGATAGCACCAAGTGCCTGATCCTGAATTTGTACTGCTAAAAAAAAATCCATCTTTCCATCCTTTGCTGTGGCTATAAAACACTGGGACACGCAGGGCAAAGACTAAGCAAGATTTTTTTTTTTTTCCAGAGGACTTCTTAGGTCACAAAAAAATACAGAAAAAGTAGAAGAGACAGGTAGTAGGAAAATGACTACACAAATGTAAAGTAATTTATTAATACAGGACAAGTGTGTGCTCTGAGAGGGACAGGTAGGAGACTACTGAGAACACAGGGCAGTGAATTATTTAAGTCAAGTGCCTTTTAGGGCCATGAAAACAGCAGCTGAAAAAAGGCTATTAGGCCACTTTGTCCATACTCTGCATCTAGGCCTTAAAAACCCCTTACCACTGAGCCAGATAATGAATTTTTAATACCTTATTCACTGTTCTTAGATATTGCAAATGATGGAGCTTTTCCCACTTTGGGAAACAACTCTACTCTCCAATAAAAAAAAAAAAAAACCAAAACACATATAAATTGCCAACAGAAGGATTTTGAACCAAAATTCTCCTGGCAGCATCCCATGGCTGCTCTTCTATTCCGTTTCAAGTGTCACGCTGCAGAGACACCTTCAAAGGGGCAGGGTGAGGAACTACATCAAACTGCAAGAAATCCTTGTGTCTAAGAACAATCCCTCAGCTTATCTTCTATGTAACTTATTTTTTTCCCAGGTAGTGGCAAATAGATGAGAAATGAAGCCTTGAAGGGAAAAACCTTCAGGGAAGGTGAACTCCAACTTAGTGCAAAACATGAAGGTAGAAGTGACACACAAGAGACCAACATTAATTCTCTGAAACCTCAAAAGAAGATGTGTCCCATTTCCAGCTCAAAAGCATCTTTGCCTGACGGATCTGCAGGCTCTGCTTTGGATCTGAAGCTCATATTCATCTTCTCCCATTTTCTCTTTTTCCACACTTAGTCACACATAGCAAAGGAATTTTAAGTCAGTTTGGGTTCTCAAATCACCAATTTACCATTTTTTTTAGTGTGCTCATTTTAACCCATTTGAGCTTGTGTGTGTGAGAGTGTGGGCATGCACCTAAAACTGAGATCCAACATTTGCCCTCTACTTGTGCCTGGTTTCCATCACTGATTGAGCAGCAAGAGGGAAAGTACATTTCCTTGCTGACACTGAGGAGCAGAGCCCAGAGCACAAAGAGCCTGAACTTCTGCCAAGAGTTTGATTTTTCAAAGCAAGATTGTGCCTTAAAAAAAAGTATCATTAAGGAAAAAATAAAAATCACCATACAATGGAATTTAGGGTCAGCAATCAAGAACAGGCTGCACTTCCAAAGGCTTCCTTATGAGGAGTCTGGGGAGATGATGCAGTGGTCCTTTTGTTTTTAGAAATCTAATGAATTGTGTTGTCCCAGATTTTGTCCTTGTGCACTGTCCTATTTCCTCAGTGAGATCCTCCTCCATGGGGAACATTTTGCCTCTCTGTTCAGATGGATGTGGGACAAATTTTACAAACTGGGTCCTAACTGAATTTGGTCAGGAAACTGAGTACTCTTTTTTGGGGGGTAAAAAATAATCTATGTAAAAAACAGCTAAACAAAGGTGAAAATTATCCCAAAATGTTTTTTATATTTATGATTTTAAGAAATGAATAATTAAAGCCGTTTGAAACAACTCAGATGGAAACTGTGGGTTTATTTTACTTTCTAAACCAGCTACAGTGCTGAGGTAGCTCATCAAATAACACCAGGGAGAGGAGCTGGGCCAAGACTCTTCTGGGCCCTGCTGCCATTTACACAGCTTAGCCTGCTTATTTCAAGAGGGAAGGGAGCCAGAGATCGAAGCTCTTGACCCTGTGAGCACCAAGCCCTAAGGATGAGAGCAGAAGGGTCCTCAATCACCTGGTTACCAGCTGCTGGTTCAGTCTAAACTTAGATAACTGGGCATAGAAACTTTTTCTGCCTTATTAGTTAAAACCCCCCTCCTCAAATAACAAAAAAAACAAAACAAAAAAAAAAAATCAGAGATGTAGGTTTTTCATGAGACTTAAAAATGCTGTTCTCAGCATGTCTTTATGGGCAGGAGAGGAGGAAAAAAGCTCCTCAGCCTTTCCTTGCCCCCATAGTTTGCCTTGCCCTTTTGAAGGCTGCACAGCAAACCCCCAGGGCTGAATCTTCTTTGCTGTGCATGATGGATCATCAGGCACACAATTCCCATTATTGTTAATGGCAGCTGTGCATCAAATTACTGCAGGTGGCATTTGCCAGTCCTCTGAGCTACCTGCCTTCCTCTAGCAGTGCAAGCACGTAGGAAATGCACCAGGATATTGCTGCTGTTGGAGGTTGTTAGCTCTGAAAATTCGTGCAATAAAAAAAAATTGCTGCAAGCTTTCATTATCTTAATAACAAAAAACTACACAGAATTTTCACTTTTTACTGCAGAACTACCAGTACTTAATACTGTGAAGAAGTCCAGAAAAAGCAAAGCAACAAAATTTAAAGTCAATCCATAGGCCACCATCAATGATAATTCTGGGGAACTCTGCTAGAGGTTAAGACTAGTACAGGGCATAAAACACTATTGAGAAATACTTTGGATTTTTTTTTTTTCCCCATCATTTTATTCTAGTCATATCTTCCAAAGAAACAGGCTGGAGTGAAAGTGCTGAGCACATGAAAAGGGAAGAGTCACAGGGAGGGCAGTCACTGTTAGAGGCACAGGTCTCCCTTGCCTTGGACGTGGTGGAGCCCAAGGTGCTGTTTGTGTGTCCTGGGCAGCACAGGACAGCTCTTCTCCCCCAGCATCACCTGGAATCAATGTCCCCTGCCCTGGCACCAGCGCCACAGCCCCAGGGTGCACATCAGGTTTGTTATGAGGGTTCTGATGATGTGCTTCCCTCTCATTTGAAAAGAGTTCCAGAAAATTGCTGTCAGACCCTCGAGATCTCTTTTCCTCCCTTGTACCTCCGCTCTGTACAATGTTTTCACACTCTGTGCAATGGTTTCACACTCTGTGCAATTTCAGTCAACTTACTGATGTACAAAGGAGAATTTAAGGAGATGTACATCCGCTTATAGCTCCATTCTGCATTTTGTTTAAAGCTTAGCTAGGCATCTGTAAGGGAACGGACAGGTTGCTGCTCTGAGCTATGAAATATTCATAGAAACGCCAGTGTGATGCCTCACCTTTGCTCCTTCAAACAGACAATGGCCTGGCTGCCTCCCCAGAGCCAAGTTTCAGTGTCAGAGAGAGGAGTAAGAGGAGTAAGTAACTTATTGTGCTCTTAATATATGATTATGTCACCCCTCTTAACACTCTCCCTCTAAAGAGGCTGAGACCTTCAGGTCTGCAAATCCCCAGCTTGAAATGGAGCTGGGGATTTCTTCCCCTGTCTGTAAAGCAGCTCAGCTGTAATATGAGCTGAATGGAGAAAAAGTTTCACAGAGAAAAGGTTCTCTGGCTTTTTTTTTTTTTTTTTTTTTTCCCAGGGATCCCATTTGAAAGGCTTCAGAACAGAGGTCTTAGCACATAGTTTGTCTTCATGCAGGAGAATGGAGGAGACCCCACTGACCTGTTGCTCTCCTCTTGATCTACAGAAGGACAGTAGTTGGGACAGGATTTGTTTCTGGGAACAAATCAGGAACTTGTTGCTTCCTTCACTGACACCTGAATGAGCCAGGAAACCTCCCCCACTGCAACCTCAAAAAGACAAAATTTGTGGCCTCTTCCCTCTTGAAATTGAGAAGAAACAGATCATTTTCTTGCACAACACACTAATAAAACCTTTCCAGCATCTGTCTGGTGGGGCCAAGGCAGCTCCTGTTGCTTCCAAGCCAAATTCCTGGACTAGACCAGCTGCAAGTCCCCTCCCACCTGGTTGCAGAGCTGGAAATTACAGGTGGTTCTAAGAACCCAGGACAAACCCCAGTGAGCTTTCAAGATCTCAGTGTTGTGAAACAGAACAGAAATACCTCCCTGCAGCAATAAATGGTGACACAGAACCTCTGGAGCCTGTAGAGCACCCTGGCTTCTGAAGAGTGTTCTGACCTCATTGTTCACTGCCCAAAAGTCCTTGGGATTTTATGGACCCGCATTAAAAATCTAAATCTTTTAATTTGAAGACCTACTTTTTGATGGATACTGCAAATCAGTTTAAAGTAACACTTTGTCAGCCAGAAATCCTGATAAATGTAAGTGATGCCTCTTTAAATGCCTCTATAGTTAATGTTTCCACAGTTCCTCCCTGCAACTTGAGGAAAATAAAGGTCTACCGGTCATTATTTTCCTACTTTTCATTGTGTCGTGTAGACATTTTATTTTTAATATTAAGGTCCAGGGTAGAAGATATCTGATTTATGTAGCTGGCATATTAATGGCCACTAACCTGCGACCATTTTTCTTTCCTCCTTTACAAAATAGATGTTCTGAAACCTGTCAATTCCTGTTTTAGGAAGAGACCAAGAAATCTGTCTAAAAGCTTTTTCAGATTTAAGGAACTATGGATTTGAGGAAGAAAAGAGCAGAGAGAGTTCTGTTTTAAAATTTTGGCCTAAAATGGTTCTAACATGAAACCATCAAGTTTCTGGCTCTCGGATGCTTTCTTGGGTTGTATTTTTCATAAGAATATCCAACATAAAACTTTATCCAAGCAGCATGGAAATTATTGGCCACTGTTAATCTCCTGTATTTCAGATGAGTCACTTTTGACTTTTATTAGGAGGTGGGAAAATCTCTTTCATCTAATTCCCAGCATCTTCATTCATGCATGACAACTTGTCTCCATTCTCCGCCCCTGCAGTATGTGTGAAACAAGATGTCTCAAAGTCTAATTCTAGAATTCAAGTACTGAACCGAAAAAAAAATTGCTGAAGTTTCTCATATATTTTTGTAGCACAGGCTAGAATTATTAATAGTCATAAAACACAAGGCCCTTTGCCCACAGCTGCTCCGCAGGTGGAAAACCAGTGAACTTTACAAGAAATTGGCTTCCAACTATTTTATTTGAAGCACTGGAGGAGAATAAGGGGTCTAATCTTTCAAGGACAGACATAACTCCAGCCTTGTGCCTGCCAGCAGATTCAATAGGACAAGTTGGGATGATAGATTTAATTGTCTGTTCGGGATGGTGCTGAATCAAGGACTGGACTCCAGTGGCTGGCAGATGGTGTAAATGGTGAGACTTCATGGCTCTGGCTGTTTAATAGCTGTTCCCAAGTGCAGCTTGGCTCCTTCCTGCCCTGTCAGAGGATAATGGCAGTGCCAGCGAACGCCCTGTGTGTGCAGAAGGGAACTGGGGAGCAAACAGGGCTGAGCAGAGAAGGAAAGTCACTGCACTGCAAAGAGGCTGAGGAGGTGTTTCCCTGCTGTAGCCATGACATTTTCTGAAAAATCCTTTCCTGAGGATTTTTCCTCCTGAGAAGCTGGGAGGCCTCAGGAACAAAATGTAAACAATGGTTATCTGCTGCTGTGGAATGCAACAGGTGCATCTGGGATTGGTCTCATGTGGTTGTTTCTAATTAATGGCCAATCACAGTCAGCTGGCTTGGACTCTCTGTCCAACACACAAGCTTTTGTTATCATTGTTTCTTTTTCTATTCTTAGCTAGCCTTCTGAGAAAATCTTTTCTTCTATTATTTTAGTATAGTTTTAATATAATATACATCTTAAAATTAATAAATAAAACCTTCTGAAATATGGAGTCAGATCCTTCTCTCTTCCCTCATCCTAAGACACCTGTGAACACAGTCACACCCTGCCAGGATCATTTCTGATTGCCCAGGTCACCCCAACACATCTGACTGGGCCGGTCCCTGCAGCCTCCAGGGAGAAAGGGAGACCAGAGGTGCTCTGGAGCATGGAGGCTGATCTATTGCTTTTTGTGCTGTCTAAAGCTGGCTGAGGATTTTTGCTGGAGCCTCTTTCTGTTCACAAACTTTAGTATGCCAGGGAAGAAAACATGTTTACAGCTAATTCATCAAAATGCTTGTTGGGGAAGGTTTCTAACCTACAAAATGAAAGACACAAACAGCTAATTGGGCCATGCTCCTGAGGAGTGGGGAATACAGACCCCTGTGATCTTGGAAGCACAGAGCTGTTCCCCCTGATCCCAGAGGCATTTCCCTGCCCTGGAGCAGAGCTGCTCCAGTCTCTGCTGGGCCTGCTCCATGTGGAGAGGCAGCTGGGCGAGCACATGGAAGCTCAGCCCCAGCCTGGCTTCAACTCTGATCTCCCACACCCTGGATGGGTGCCCACCAGCACAGAAATGCTCCTTTGCAGTCATTTCCTCTCAGTTATCTTGGGGGGAAAAGGAATATGCTACAGTGGTTCCACGAACAAATAAAATCCACAAAACCCCTGATGAGCCAGAGAAATTATTTCTCACCGTGTCCACTGCACTTGGAGCATTACCTGAACACCTGCCCTTGAACTTATGTTCAACAACTCCTCAGAGGCCAATTTTCCTCTGCAGAGGTCTGCCTGGTGCATTCAAATTATGATCTTAAAAGAGCTCCCTCTGAGTGCCTGTGCTGCCTGTCTGGGGAGGCACCCTGCTCTGAGTGACCTCCAGCTGGATCCTCTGTGCAGCCACACCTGCACCTGTGGTGCTCAGAAAAAGTGATTATTTTAAAGCTTCTCTGATAGCAGAGGAGGTAAACCCTCACACAGCAAGAGACAGCCCATCCTCAGTTTTGCTTTCATTTAGTTTTGTTTGAAGAGGGGCGTGCTAAAAGCCTGGCTTAGAGGCGCAGCTGAAAAATGAGCAAGCCCAAATTATTTTTTTATTGTGTTTGAGTTCAGTGGAGCCTCACACCAGAAATGAAGCTGGCCTCACTTTCTCTCTGTCCTTCTCCCCCTCTCTCACATGTGGTCTTACTTAAAAAAAGTGCTCAAGTCCTGAAAAACCTCTGCAGTTTTGGTAAACCCTCAATTGTTCTCCTGAGGGAAGTTTCTGTTAAATGACGTATCTTTAATCACCTCTGTTAGAGTTTCTAAGAATACAATTAATTAGTTTTAGACATCCCACTACCAAAAAGGTTAAGTTCATCTCCATTAGGAACGACCTCATCTTGTCTCCAATCTCTCACTGCTATCATCTGTAATGACACACCAGAGAGGCATCACTTGTCCCATGACTGAAAGGCTGCTGGATGACTTGTTTATGACCAAAGCTTTAATTCATTAAATAATGGGGAAAACAACTTTTTAATGCCAGTTGTTTTACTGCTCTGCAGACTGAGTGCTCGTCTCGGCGCTGCTGTCGCATTTGGGGCTAATTTAATGAATAATTAAATAATTTAGCTTTTAACTAAATTAATCATTTAGTTAATTCATTAATAATTATCCGTTGCACTTCGATGGTGCCTTCCAGGCTAGGATATCAAAGTGTTTTTTGAGTATTATGGGGAAGTTCACCCTTCTTCCTCCCGCACACAGCCTGAGTAAATGGATTTTATGTGAAAAACCACGTTAGTCAGCTTCAAAGAGAGAAGGAATCTGGTTCTGATTCTGTGTGTGGGGGCAAGGAATGGCTCAAACCACCAGCTTGCCACTTTCAGCAGACACAAACTCTCTCCAAAACCCTTTTCCCTTGCTAGGACAGTGTCACAGACATCTTTTAGGAAAAATCTTATCTTTGGGATTTTTCCTCCTGAGAAGCTGAGAGGCCTCAGGGACAAAATGCAAACAATGGTTATCTGCTGCTGTGGAATGCAACAGGGGGATCTGGGATTGGTCCATGTTGGATGTTTGTAATTAATAGCCAATCACAGTCAGCTGGCTCGGACTCTCTGTCTGAGACACAAGGCCTTTATCATTCCTTTCTTTGCTATTCTTAGCCAGCCTTCTGATGAAACCTTTTCTTCTATTCTTTTAGTATAGTTTTAATGTAATATATATAATAAAATAATAAATCAAACCTTCTGAAACATGGAGTCAGATCCTCATCTCTTCCCTCAACCTGAGACCCCTGTGAACACGGTCACAGGACAGCACATGATGGGGAGGTGGGATGGCCTGACACTGGCCATGAGACTGGTCTCACTCCTTGCTCTGCTAATGACTTCTTGAGTGATCTCAGTCCCCAGACACCTTGGCTGTCCACCAGCACAAACTGGGTGCAAA
Organism: Melospiza melodia melodia; assembly: GCF_035770615.1. NCBI lineage: Eukaryota > Metazoa > Chordata > Aves > Passeriformes > Passerellidae > Melospiza > Melospiza melodia. The sequence continues at coordinate 18,702,625 of NC_086206.1, forward strand.
CAGCTCCTCATTTCAGGAAACAAACACGCCTAAAGGTGTGAAGTTTCACGTCACTTAAAGTAACCAAGCTGCAATGAGATCAGTCATCATCCCCACAGAGCTCTGTGGCTCCTCTCCTTGGCACCAGGGAAAACAAGGCAAAGGTCTGCTCAGCTCACACAGCAGGCTGGTGGAAAGTTCAGCACTCTGTGTGCCCAGCTGGTCCATGCTCAACTCACCTTCAAGACCCACTCTGCCTGGAGACTGCTAAATTTTCAAGCCATTAGTAATAACCTCCTCATCAATACTCCATAGTTCCTTTTATTTTTATCCCTTTGGTACCTGAATAGCCACAAAAGTGGTTTTCATACATTTAATACCATCTTTCCATTTAAAATGATTTTAGTGTCAATCTGGTTCAACTAGGTGCAATTTTTAATGCAGAATGGAAATTAATTTTTTGTACATATGGAAAGAGGCTGATTATGTAGGACATTGTGGCCTCTTGTGTGGGAGCACAATCAGAAATCACTTTACTCATATTTTTATTTATTTTTCAGGCTTAAGCATTGCCAAAATTCTTAATCACACAACCTAGTGACTACTTATTTAAAGGGAAAAAAAATTTAGTATTCAGGAAGAGTAAACTGACAAGATGCCAAATGGATTTAACTGTGTAATTCCAAGAGAGAGAGGAACAGAGAGTCTTTAAAGAGCTATCATGTTCTTAAGTGAAGACGTGGTGATGCATTGTTAAATGAGGGAAGAGTGGAGGCTGAGATAGTGTGGGAAGGGGGAGATAATGTGATGTCCTCAAGGCCTTGGGAGAGAGAGACACAGAACAAGCCTGTTCGCACTTTGCCGAGAAATGCGATGGTCAAGTACAACATTCGAGATCTCTGAGGGGCTTGTGCTGCAGAACAAATGCAAAGAAGGACTTGTGCCACCTCCCTGGGAAGAGGGTGAAGGGGGAGAGAGCCTCTGAGAAGCAGGCAGTGCTTCTCAGCAGCCACAGCACTCGTGGAGATGAGAGCAGCACAAACAATTCTGACACTCTGAACGCAAACCGAGAGCGTTTGAGACGGCCCCAGAGAGGATCTCAGCAGATGCAATTTTCATATGCATACTGAAAGCTCATCTGGGGATGCTTGAGGGCTGATGGAAGTGCTGTACAGAGGAGTGGAGAAACAAGAAAAATATTCCCAAGTGTCCTGATCATCATTCTGATCAAGGAGGAAGCAGCTCAGAAGGAGATTGTGCTGATCCAGCAAGAACCATCACATGCTGGGTTGGGACTGGTAAAAATGCTGGTCCTGGAAGCAGAAGTTTCGCCCTCACATCTGCACAATCCTCATTTTCAACTCTAGCCCCACATGGGCAGCCACATCCAGGCTGTTTTTCTGGGGAAATCTCATAGATCTTTGAGGATCTTGCAAAAGGCTGAAATGGCAGCAATCCTGCTTGCAAGGGAAGTGGAGGAGGAGCTGGGTGATCTACAGTTTGCAGCTAAGGAAATATTGAGAAAGCAGAATATTGCCTTGTCTATTTAAAGAGAAGCATCTACTTAATGCAAGGCTGTTGTTACCTTAAAATTGTTGTTACCTTGAAATTTAAGCATTTGCTTAAGTGCTTTGCTGGACAGGAATGCCGTTATCCATGGGCTTAAAGCTGAACATGTGCTGAAGAGATTTTGGTGAAGAGAAGCAGGGTTTATAGAAAACTTCAGCCTCAGCAATCATCCAACCTGCTTACACAGGAGCCACAAAACATCAGCCCAGGTGTTCCCTGAAGTTAAAACTGTTGGTCACAGGGCTCTCTATGAAAAGTGAGATTTTCCAAAGGATGATGATGGAGGGGCACTCACTGCTTGCTCAGTCCCCGCAATGGGCAAATCCATTGCTGGTATAAGTTTCCATATAGCCAAGGAGATCTATTTTCCACATATCCACTTAGAATTCTCACTGCACTTTTGTATTTTTGCTGTCTATTGCAAATACAGATAATATTTACTAATTTGACAGCTATTGCTATTCAGTGGGTTGAATATTTGACAGCTCCAGTCAGTGGATTGTTCCTTCCTGGATAATAATTCTAGAATAATCAGAAGCACAGTGAAAAGAAATTTAAAAGTACCTTTTTGAAGATATGCCACTGCAATGTATTACCCAAAAGAAGGGTTTGTCCTTAATTAGGCCAGAAGAAAGAAAAAGCTTCTATGGCATATTAGCATGCTTTTATCACTGCACTGAGAGTAACAAATAATTAACAAAATGAACCTCATGGAAATGTGACTGGTCCTGTGAAGCATCCCTTGTTAGTTGTGTCCAACAACTGCCATGAGGGCCTGTCAAATTTGTGTTAATATGTGTATTAATGGATTTTTTAGTAGCACCATTTGCTACTTCAAAGATCATGTGTGTTGTCTATTTAACCTTGAAAAAGTCACTGGCTAAAAGTACTTGGGAATATGAGGTGCTTTTCTGCCTAATTTGTTCTGTAAGTATCAAATGGAAGATGTGCCATGGTAAATTGCATTTTCAAATGACAGCTAGTGTGGCTGTCCAGCACAGGACTTTTCTAACTGTTTTCTAGACTAATTTATTGTTTAGTTGTCAGCCACCTTATTTATTGGCCATCCAAACCAGGAAATCAAAGTAAATTTAATTCCTTATTTTTAAATACTTTTAGGTTTTACATTACTGCAGTAATTTTTGAAACTCCAAGTTTAAAAGGTAAGTGAATGTAGAAGCTCATTTAGCTGCTCAATTAATTTTACACCAGCTTTATCTGAAAAAAGAAATCCTTAGCCATGACATCCAGATCTCTATGAGAGGCTTGTATTTGCACTATTTACACTTTCATATACATCACTTATTAAATTATTAATCAACTGAAGTTCGTTAAGCTCTTTGAAGATAAAAAGCACTCAGAGTGTTAAACACCATTCTTCTCTCAATCATGTCTTCTAATTTTCAATGTTTTACCACACAAAATACATTTCACGCCGATCTAGAGGATGCTTAAAATGAGTTTGTTTATACATTTTGAGGATGCAGTTAATTTACGTAGGTTAAGGATTCCTGTGGCACATTGAGGGTGCTGCACAGCGAATAAATAAGAGTTTGCAAGCTGACTCACGTCAAGGAAATCGAGACTTCAAGGATTCTGTCAGTCCTCAGTGACAGTAAAAATCTCATGAAATCCTAGTCCTGGGGAAAAACTACAGCAAACCTCTCTTGGAGGATGAGCACCAGAATTCCAATCCTTGGAAGGATGAGCACCAAAATTCCCTTGGAGGACGAGCACCAAAATTCTAACCCTTGGAAGGACGAGCACCAAAATTCCAGCCCTTGGAAGGACGAGCACCAAAATTCCAGCCCTTTCCAGGCTGGGCATCCTCATGTTCCTCAGAGGAACCAGCCCTGCCAAAGCAAAGCTCTGTGACACAGACACCCCTTCCCAGCAAGGTCTCCCAACTCCCCATCCAACAGGATTAATTGTACCTAATTAACTGCAACAGGATTAATTGCACCTCCCACCCACCCCAATTCAGGCTTCTTGGGTGAGCTGATGTGAAGAATGGAGGTGAACAGAAATTTGCTAATTTCTGTGGGGGAGAGGGAAGGAAAGCAAAATCAGTGTTAAAAACCTCCCCAAAGCTTAAGAGCAAATGGGAAAGTCCTCAAAAAAAGTGATAAAAAGATACTTGTCAGGACAACAAATTGCCTCCACTCCTGCTGATGGAGAAGAATCAATGCTTGAGTACATTTATCAGGATCACCACAGACATTCCCATTTGTTCATGCACAAAGGTAAAACAACGTCCCCGAGTCTTGAACATGTAAATAAAGATCCTTGGATTAGATCTCAGTAGAAATGTGAGCTTTTAGGGTCAGGAAGGATGAACAGCCCTGCAAGCTCAGAGCCTGCTGCTCCCTTTGGACACTGGACTGGAACTCCCCCAAGGCTGAGGAGGACACAGCAGAGGGTTTTTAATTTCTTTTCTGCTGCTCAGATATTTGGATTGCCACCAGCTGGGGTAAATCCATTCTGCTGGTTGAATTTGTGAGGTTGTTGGTACATTTTGCTGTTATATTTGTGCTAAATAAACAACTCATTTTCCACATCAGTGAAGTTTTGGTTTAACTGCAGCAGCCCCCGCTGCCCAGATCAGCTGAAAATGGATGTGAATGAGGGAAGGCTGCTGGGGAAATCCTTCTTTTTAATCAGACCATTATTTAGATAACTCTGATGCGCTGCAGGGTGGTTGATTTTTCACATGTACCATGTTTCTCCTAGAGACCATAAGAGATAAATACTGATTTCTCTATTCCTGGATTTTCACACCTCCATAGTATTTCCTTAAGCTTCAGCCATGCATAACATGGTGACAAACTTAATTAAAAGTACAATTCATTTCCAGCATGCACTCCACACAGCTTAAAATTAAAACTTGTTTCTCCTTCACTTTTTGTAGCAATGAAAACTTTGATTTCTCACTTTTTTCCCAACCTCAGCTAACTGAAAGATAAACTTTTGATAACACAACTGAGTTCACATCTGTGGTTCCATATCTTTACAAGGCACATTCCTGGAAGCGGGAAAAACAGAACCATGCTGTATGAAGAATGCACAGAGCATTTTAAAAAGTTTTAACCAGCTTAAAAAAAATAAAATAAATGGAGAAATAACCCTTGGAAAGCCATGTTTGGAAAAGAACACGGATACAATTAACCTCTGAAATTCTATGCTTGTTGGTTTGCTTAGTTCAGCGCTTCCCAGAGAACATTTATCTCAATAGAAAAGCATAAATACTGTGTAGCACTGACTTTATCAGTGCAGCTTTAACTGAACAGTGTCCCCAGAGTCACTTAAGGGTTAATCCTTTGCATCTCATGAAAGGTAATGGATTTTGATTAAAGAGAGCACCTCAGTGGCTTGGGAGCCTAAAGCAGATGCACACATCCCAGCTTTATATTTAATTTAAATCCAGCACCCTCAAAGAAGAGCACAAGCCATTTATACCACCAGCAGCTAAACCAAAAAATGTAATGCAACTGACCTCAGTGAAATGGAAATTACAACCACGGCTTAGCTGTAATAATTATTTGCATAAGGTTTTAATGCCCAGCACATTTCATGGAACAGTGTATGGATTCTTAATGGAAATGAGCCCAGCTTTTGGGAGAAGAGCTCAGGGCACATTTCCCAGGGGTGTTTTGAGGTGATGGCCCCTTCCCAAGAAGCAGAGGCTGGTCAGAGTGGTTGGTCCAAGCAGGGGGAAGCCAACCCACCTTCCCATGGTAGCCAGGTGAAGGAACCACAACAATTTTACAATCAACTTTCTCTACAGCTTGGCACTGGCCACTCCAAATTAGCGAAATTAGCCTTTACTCAGCAGCTGGTTGGTGGGACAGGATTCTTCACCTCCAAGCGAAGAAATTCAGGTTATTCCCATGAAATACGGGAAATATCCTTTATTCCCATGAAAGAAAGTCAGGTTTTTCCCATGCAACAGCCAGCTCCCAGCACAACACACTGATGCTCCTGCCATGGTCACTCACAGCTCCAGGGCATCAGGCAGAGAGGGATGAGGGAGTGTGGGGTGACCTTGCTGGAGCATTTCTGGTTTTAGACAGAAAGAGAAGCAAGTTCACACCGTTTTTCACACCAGGGTGCTCCTGAGGGAATTCATGCATATAAAAAGCTCAATTATATATGGTATCAACTTTTAATGCACTGGTCTGGGAAAAAAAAAGTGAATTGTCTTGCTGTAGGCAGAGAGGGATTTTATCCACAGCCCACATGGCTCCTTCATTTAAATTCTTCCAAGGTTCAGACGAATTGCTGAAGGTTGTCTATTGTTAATAAAATCACAGAGTCATTAAGGTTTGGAAAAGACCTCTGAGATCATCGTGCCTGACCATTATCTCAGCACTGCCAATTCCAGCCCTAACCTCTGTTCCTTAGCACCACATCCATTTGTTTTTTGACCATTTTCAGGGATGGTGATTCCACCCCTGTTCCAATGCCTGGCCACCCTTCCACTGAAGAAATTCTCCCCAATATCCAATCTAAACCTCCCCTGGGGCAGCTTGAGGCCATTTTCTCTCATCCCATCACTTGTTACTGGGAGAAAGGACCAACCCCCAAATCTCTCCATCCTCCTTTGAGGTCACTGTAGAGAGTTGTCTATCGTCAATAAAATTGGTTGTCTATTGCTAATAAAATCACAGAAGGTTGGAAAAGACCTCTGAGATCATCGTGCCTGACCATTATCTCAGCACTGCCAATTCCACCCCTAACCTCTGTTCCTGAGCACCACATCCATTTAGTTTTTGACCATTTCCAGGGATGGTGATTCCACCCCTGCCCTGGGCAGCCTGATCCAATGCCTGACCACCCTTCCAGTGAAGAAATTCTCCCCAATATCCAACCTAAACCTCCCCTGAGGCAGCCTGAGGCCATTTGCTCTCATCCTATCTCTTGTTATTGGGAGAAAGGACCAACCCTCACATCTCCAACCTCTTTTGAGGTCACTGTAGAGAGTGACAAAGTCCCCCCTGAGCCTCTTTTCTCCAGCCCAAACAATCCCTCAGCTTGGGAGGGACACAAAACCTCAAAACCCAACCCCACACTGTCCAGAACAAAAGCCAGCCACAGGAGGAGAAAATATGTGGTCAGCAAGCAAAAGGCCACCCTTGGTTTAGATTTTAATTATGAAAATTTTTCTCTGCTGACAAGTGGAATGAATTTAGTCACTCATGCATGGTGCGAAAGTTGAATTATCTGAAAATTAAATCAAAATAAAAAATGAAAACTACAAGCCAGGCTTTTACTGCTACCAACAAGGGAGCCATCCTTTAGAGGTGACATTTCACAGCAGTCCCTGAGAAATGTGATTGTTCATAGCATTAAGTAAATTATGGTCTCTGAACAGTGTGGAAATAATTGAAAATGTTTGCTGTTTTTAAGTAAATGTTATAAATCCCTGAAGGCTGTTTGAGTCTGGAAGTAGAAAAGAATAAAACGTTTCCAACAGCAAAGCATATGGGTAAACTGCCTGATGGTTTGGCTGACAATTGTGAAACTTCACCTGAAGTATCCACTGGAGTAGTTTTCCCTTTTCTGCCAACAAACTCACTTTTAGAAAGTTTTCCTTTCCTCCCGCCTCCCCAGCCAACACAACACTCACACCTGAAATGACAACACCTAACCAGACATGGTTTAGGGGTTCCTGGTTTCTCAGAAACAGCAATATCAGTGCCTGAGCCCTAAGGTAGCACACACCAAGGCTCTGCTGGAATGGAATGCATCCCTGGAATGCCAAAATGTGACTCCCTGATGCTGCCCGGGGTCCCAGGCTCTCTGTGTCACCCCAGGAATGGGGACTCTCCTGATGCTGTGTTTGTGGAGAGCTCACACCTCTGGCAGCAGGATCTGCTGCAATCCTCAGGCAGCTCTGTGCACAACCTGCTGCGTTTCGTGGCTAATCAGGAACATCTGAGACTCCTCTTGAAATGCTGTTTTACCCTCATCCTGCTACATCTGCCATTTCTTCTTCCAAATCCCTGATTATTGTGAATAAAAAAGGAGCTTTTACATTTCTGTTGAAGAGATGTAAGATTGTTGCTTAGAGTACACTTGTCATTTTGTCTCATCACAACAGTGTGAGACTCCAGCCCCAACACAGATATATTTACTACATCCAGACTGTGACACATTCGTGCAGAGAGGAGTCTCTCACACATCTTCCCCCAGCACTGCACAGAACTGATACAGAACCAGCACTCCTGCACTGATTTACTGATCCATCCTTGGAAATCCAGGCTGCAATTCCCAGGTGCCAGGCACAGGTGTGCTCCAGCAGACGTGCAATGCACTTCTGGATCTCTTCCAAGCAGCAGCAAGAGGAGGAGGAGGAGGAGGAGAATTAACTGGCTTGGCTCGACACCAGCCATGACCCCACCTGCACGGAGCAGCTGTGAGATGCAGCATTAGCTCCTGACAAGTGGATTACTCACAGCAAGGAGACAATTCTATTACTCAGAGGAAGGAACAAAATATGTCACCGAAAGGTTTAAGGACCACGGAGCAAACATATCAGCATTGTTTAGGAACCTGTTTATGCGTAGATGAGCCTAGTGGGATTCACCAAGGCACCTGCATAAGTTAGTCACCTAATTTGTACCAGCCATAAAGGCATTCAGAGCTTAATTGCTTAAGTGTTTTTGAAATTCCTGGTAGGCGTGAAAAGACCTTTGTAAATCTGCTCCCCTGTGCAACACAGTTTTTATGGACAGAGACTATAAACACCAATGCACAAATGCCTATTCATGAAGTCACACACTGATTTTTGATCAGTGGTTTAAGGATCATTTGCAGTGTTAGGGGTTTATGTGGGTTCAAATTAGTCCAGTCATAACTTTGTTATTAATCTGCATGTAAAATTTGGCTGCATGTTGTAACAATGCTCGCAGAGTTATGGTTTAAACATAACTTTGCCAGAATACAAATATTCCTCTATCCTTCAACTCCAAACGTGAAGGCATCCACTGAGACAGTGTGACTGCTCCTGTGTACTTGTAGTTGAGTTTTGATTTAAAAAGCAGGCTTTCCCCTTCACTGGTTACAGCTTTTTATCCCTTACGTGAACTAAATTCCTTTACAAACAACATACATCTTGTACGCAATGCACTAAAAAAAAAAAAGAATCTCTCCTTTTTCATTGCAGAGATTTGTGTGGAGAGCCTGACTCCATTAATTTCAACTGGATTGACTCTATGCCATCTGTTTTCTGTGCAGCTGCTTTATTGTGGGAAGAGAGGAAGACAAGAAAGCACCCTTCTAAGCTCTACCAATGACATCCAGAAATAAGAATATAATTGGTGGAAAACTTCTGAAGTCTGCTGCAATCACAACAGTCAAAGGGATTAGAGCGTGATCTAAAAGAATAGATGCAGATTAGGTATTTTTCAAAAGGATTTGAAACCTGCCTTCAGACCCTTTCCAGACCCTCCTCCCTTAGAAGTAAAATAAACAAGGCACAAGAAGCAATCAGACTTGAATTTCTACAAACTGGTGTTTCCCACTCTTTTGCAGCATATGGCGGACAGGTAGCAATCCATCAAACAGTGATATCAGTGCAGGGAGCAGCAAGGTGACACAGGAACATGTGCCCACTGCACACAGAAGGGCACTGCCTTAATTTCAGAGGAACAATCCTGGTTTGGCGTCATCTTAATCCCTGCTCTTACCCAGTGACGTTGTTGCTGCGTCTGCACAGCAGCAAACAGACAGAGCTCCTTGCAGAACAGAAGGTAATTCAGCCTCCCAGTTTCTGGAGGGTGAACAATGTTTAAACCAGAGCTAGGAAAACAATCCCCCAAAGTGGCTGTGCAACCCCACAAAGGAAGTGCTCAGCTCGTTTCATGTAATGCATCACTACCACACACACACTTTGTTTTGGGTTTTATTCATTTCTGGTTAAATCTGGGCCACACTACTTCTATCAAGCATTCTGAGCATTAACAAAAGGGCCTATTTCAGGACTATCGTCAGCATCACTCATTCCATGATCTAAACCCCACTGCATCTTCATCTTAACACTGCCAGGAGCTTCAGTCACATTTGTAAATGTGTTCTCGGTCCCAGAAACAATTTATTTGTGCTTGAAGTCATTGTGATAAGAGCGCTGCTGTCGCAGGATTAACCGATGCTACCCATGTATTTATGACTAGGGCAAGTTGTTTTTCCAGCTTTAATAAATAATGAAGCCCTGATGGTTTTTCAAGTGGGTTTTTGGCCTCCTGGAGCCGGAACAGAGCTCTGATGCCAGTCAGAGGCAGAAACTCATTCCTCTGCCTAAGTAATTCTCAGCAGAATGCAGCAACCACAGAACAGAGCCCTGCTGCTATAAACACAGCCCAGCCTGGTGAGGAGCAGGGTGGAAGTGCTGGTGTGGAGCTCCCACCACGCTGGGTGTCCCTTGGAAGGCTCCCATGCCCTGCCAGGGATGAGCTCCCTCTGCGCTGCATCAAACCCTGCCCAGAGCAAAGCAGGGCCCTTAAGGGAAATGGAGCCTGACATGTAGATAATACCTTCATAAAGCAAGGAGCTGGGGACGCACCCTTCCCATGCAGGGCTGTCACATCTCTGCGTGCAGCAGAGCTGAGGGTGGATTTTGCTGTTGTTAGGGAGCAATGATTGCAATCTTTGTCTACCACACATTCTGAGGGAAGCAATCCCTTTCTCCTGAGCAGGATGGTCATTGTAACTTACAGCAACAAATCAATAGAGAGGTGGAAAAATCCAAAAATCCTCCAAGAACCTACACATTCACAAAGGCCTTTTCCAAAGGTTTTTCTTGGCTCGGTGAAGGCACAGAATTAAAGAGTGAGGAATTCAGCTTGAGCCTTACTCCACCCAGACATCACCTAACACTGACCTGGCACAGCACCTGAGCTCAGCCCACCTGGACATTCAGGCCTCCCTAGGCAGACTTAAACTTTTACTTAAATTTTTACTTCCCTATGTTCATTTATTCAGCCATTTTATACTTAATCCTAATCTACCTGTATTGAAATCAACACATATTTGGGGGAATGGGACTTCAGCTCTGAGTGTTTTAAAATGCTTATACAATAGATATTTACATGTTGTACATGGCAGAGCAATACTATATTTAACTCAAACATCACAAACTCAAAGTGTTTCAAGTGCTTAAATGTGTGCCTTAAAGCAAGCATTGTAAACACCTCATAAAAGCACAATTCCCCAGTGTTGGCAAATAAAGAAGCTGCAGGGGGAAAACAAAGAAAGCACAAAGAAGAACCATTGCAAGATAACAGCAAATGAATAAAACACAGCTGGAATTATAACACAGAAATTCAGGGGCCTCTAATGGGTCATGTCTTCCTTGCCTGCCTACCCCAGTGGACCAGAGTTGGGAAAACCTCATAGTTTATAAATGGGGATTGGTGGCATTGAATACTAAGTAAAATATGTGCATGTGTATATAAATATATGCATTTATGTATGTAAACATACACATTAATGCATCATATGCCTATGTAGGCTAATAATTTTTATATATTTTCCCAAAAGCTTTGATCCAGCAGAGCAAACAAGCAGAGGGGAAAAAAATCACACAGCCCTGTGCTGTGTGTATACACATCCTGACACTGCATTTTAGGTGTATTAAGTTAGAGAAAAACCCTTGCTGCACCACAGAGAGGAACAACACTGCAGAAATGTTTTCCCAGGGTTACAAGGTGCCTGTGTCTTATGCAATAGAGCATTTCCCAGCTCCTGGGAGCTCCTGCAGGAGAAAGGTTTCCATTTGGAATCATCAGAATCTGTTTTATGCCAAACTGACTTGATCCAAAACATTTGCTTAGTAAGTACAGCCTCGGTGGCTGCACTGTGCATATTAAATAGGGCACTTTACTATTACAGTGGCAATAAAAGCAATGAACAGACTTTATGGGCAAGAAGAAATGCATAAAGGCTAGGTACATCTGGACTTTGAATAATGTATGAAGACCAAATTTTAAGGCCAGCTTGTAAGATAAATGCAGTCCCCAAAAGTAACTGGAACTGTCTGATCATTCTGGCTCATTGATCTTCAAGGGGTTTAGTGCAAACACTCTTGTCCAAGGCACTGCCTTTCTCCATCAAAGCTCCCCTGAAAGAGTCAACATTTAGAGGAATTTCAAGCTACAGTGAGAATATCACAGGTTACCCAGGCAGCTCTAACTTCCACACAGCTTTCAGGGAGTGAAACACAAGCAGAAGTGAGAAGCCACTTTTTGGTCATGCAGCCAAGTGCCAAATCCATGATGCTCCCCCCTGCTCCAGGCTGCCAGACACTGTCCCTGCCTCAGAGGGAGCTCCTTGTTTCTGCAGATGATACATGAAATGCAGAAATAATTGGGACATATCACCTTCCCTCACCACCTTGAATCCCCAAAGCCAGTGCAGGGGGAAGATGGATCCCTGCGTTCCAGCAGGGTGCCCAGCTCCAAGTTATGGCTCAGAAAGGGGCAGTGCTGCCTTGCACCCTCCGAAAGGGGCTTTTCTAAGGGCTGCAGGGGCCCCTCCTTCTACACTTGGCTCTGGAGAGCAAAATGGAGCAATCCTGAGCAAACCAAGGCAGAGCTGCAGCATGGAGCCAGGGCTCTGCAAATAACAGCGGCTTTCTCCACCTTTACCAGCTACACTGCTGTGACCACAATGCTGGGGTTTAAAACCAAATCCTCTCCCTCAGCTGACACCTTTTTATCAGTGGCATGAGGCAAAGAGCTGAAACTCAGTGCTTGGGATCCTCCCTGCAGCTCCCATTACACTGTGCACCCATGTCGTCACCTTATCACAGGGGATCCATGCTGTTATCTCCTCCAGAAAAGTGTCATACCTGCTTGGTGTTCCTCATGGGCAGCTCCTCACAGCACTACCTCTTCCTTCTTCACAAAGCAGCCAACTGACTCCAGCTCCCTTCTCAAGGCCCCACCCCACTCTTTTATAGCATCTTCTTCTCATTGCTTACACCTGTGGCTTGTTAAAGCCAGACCTGTTCCCAATCTTTGCTAATTGGCCCAGCTGCAACTCCTTAGGGGTGAGATTACTTTCTGCACTGTCTTTATTTTCTTATATTCTATGCCCCTACACACACAGGGTGTGATCTGTGCTGGAATCTCACACAGGGCAATGCCAAACCCTCCCAATCCTGAGCCCTTCCATGCTGCTGGTGCTCCTCTGTGTTTGTTTTTGGAGCTGTGGCTCTCCAATTTTCTCACCACCAAGTCTGAAGGGTACAACAGCAGCATTTTGCTGGCACAGGTACTCAGGGGCTGCCAAATTTGTATTTACTGATAGCACTCCTGTGGATTGCAGGTTTCCTGGGATTAGTCATCCATGCATATCCACTCCTTGGGCTCTCATAAGCTGTGCTCGAAATGCTGAGGTCTACATCTAGAAATTAAAAACAGCAATTAATGGAAAGAACCTGTAGAAGTCTCTTGTGCAGTGGCTGAAGAATAAGGATTATAAATTTACTTTAGAAGCGAGTATTTAACATGGAGACACTTCACAACTAATTGTCAAAAGGAATTTCTTCATCCCCTAACCTGTGCTGCTCACTGAATCAAAGAACTCAGCGATTGCCTCAGTAATGGGCAATCAAGCCATGGCCAGGCACTAAAACCAAACCAGGGGTGGACTTTAAACAGTTGGCCATAAATGTAAAAATCAGAGCCCCAGGGGTTGCCAGGGATGTAAATGGTGTTGATTGTTCTGGAGAGCTTTCACTCCTCCAAGTTTCTGCTGCTAATGAGAGTGAAGGGAGCGCAGCAACGCCGGGCATGTGGCAGACAATGCTGCTCCTTCACTTTCTCCAGATCACCTGGATGGAAATTATCAATTATCCTGCTCTCCCTGTCACCAGCTGGAGGGACAGGGACATCAGAGGGGGTGCAGAGGGCTCTCTCAGCAGGGCTGAATTTCTGGGGGTTTTCCAGATGCAATACATGCTGCCGTGGTGTGCTCGCAGTATTTCTGACCCACCCTGAGGCACTGAGGATGCTGCCAAGGTGCTGCTCAGCCTGATGCCAGCACCTGGATTCCTGGGGAGGAAGGGGTGGAGAGGTACAGCAGCAGTGAGATTGCTTTATAAATTATTGCCTGGCTTCAGCTGACACATTTCAAGCTTCAAAAGAGGCATAAGCACTACTCATAGGGTTTAAACTGTAAATCCTTAAGAAAAAATAAAAAATCCTTGAAAACCAAAGAAAGGCAACGCCAGGACCAAAACTTTCCTCACTTCATTTATATTTTACAATAGTTCAGCTTGTCAGTAGATATAATTTGTGCTTCCTGCTCAGAAGATGCTCAGAACTGCCACAAAACTGCCAAAAGACACCAACTTTTGTTTTATTTTGTCCTTGCTGCTCCATCCCTTTAGAATGGGCCAACAATAAACTATATTTAATGTAAAGTATTAAAAGTGAAGTTCTCCCCAGGCTGATACTCAGTGCATGGACTCTCAGGTCTTCATGGTCATGTCATAAATCAGCAGTGAATTAAACCTCTGTCACAACATGGGATAAAATGGCTCTTCTGGTTGCTGCTATTGTTATATATTGTACAATATAACGTGACCAGTTTCAGAATGGAATTTCCTGCATTGCTAACAAGTGCTTCCCATTTGGGAATGCTGTCCATTAACAGAGATACTTCTACATAAGAGCTCACACAAACAGGTGCTGGGTGTTGAGTTTTTGTTGTTCACAGTTTAATATATTGACAGATTTTAGGTTCATTAGATCATTGTGGGTGATTTTCTTTGCACTACACATTAAGAGTCACTTCAAAGAGTAGATTGTGCTGTTGTGCAAGCTCTTTATAAATATTATGTTCATTATTTGTACCAAAAGGAGATAAATAAAATAAAAAATAGGATTGGCTAGGGGCTTAAAAGAAAATATCAGGAAACCATTATAGTTTATCTGTTGGTAAGTGTAGACACGCCAGTCCTTGGGAGCGCAACATCTTGTCACATGTCTCCACAGATATATGTCAGATGTGTTTCCTGCCAGACACTGGTTGCTTAATTTTTTTTCTGAAAATATCTGGGGCCAAATTTCCATTAAAAAAATACAAAAATCCAAGAGGAAACTTCGAGGAATACATGTTGAAAAGAAAATGTCTATTGCATGTTGAAAAGAAAATGTCTTTTTTAATAACTACTGCTATCTTCTCTCTCCATAAAATATTACCTTTTGCAAGATGAGGATGTAACTTCTATCTAAAAAGTATGTATGTGTAGAAAAGTGCAAACAGATTTGCATTGACTCAGCCCAGGGAACGTCAGATTTTGGGGTCTATCCCTCTTCTGCCAGCCCAGATTGCTCCCCACAGCCTGCTCCTTGCTGCCCTGAAACACCAAAAGAACACAGTTTTTTGATTTTTCCAAATTATTTCTTCAGATGGCAATTGTCATATGCTCATTGGTTTTGTTCTGATTTTGAACAGAATTTTTTAAACTACCAGAATGTAAAGAAGAGGATTTTTCGAGCTTACACCAGCTCTGCCTTTGATTTTTAAAAGAACTTGTTCACATCTCTCCACACTCAGCCTGGTCAGTCTTTTGTTTTGCTGTATTCTCATTGTCTGATTCTCCCCACTGCACCCTGCTTCCAATTATGATTTAAATTAAGCTTAAAACTCTATTCCAAATACAAAGACTTCTCTTGCCCTCTCCTCTGCTTTCACTTTCCTCCACCCCCAGGTTTTCTTTTGTTTCTTTAGCTGCAGAATAGCCTCACAGATCAGCCTGCAGCTGAAATTCAATTCTTTTGGACTCCTCTCCTCTTCTGTTCTGGGGACTCTTGGATCCCCAACTTGCCTCTTGCTCCCAGTGCCAAATCTCCAAACTTCTTTGTGAGCGCTTATTTTTCACCAAGGGAGAGAAAAGAAAGTCAGGCACAGGAACATGCACTGGAATAGGTCGTTCTGTTAGCAGAAGCTGATGGCAAGAATAAAAATAAATCTCCTAGCTCTGACAGTTACTCATTTTAAAAGGACTGATGGGAGACAAGCATAAAAAACAAAAGCCCAAAAGCAGATTTGAGCAAGAGGGCAAGCAGCATAGATCTAACAACCTAATAAAGCCTCAGCCAAAACAATTTTAGAGAGGAGAGAGCTCCAGCAGAAGGGAGCATATGTTTGACTCAGCCTGATTAGAAGGAATAAATAGAGGTGTAGCCATCCTGGAAAGGAAAACTTCCTGAGTCAGCAAACACAGAGCAACCCAGGGGCGAGACTATGAAAGATGAGAACAAAACTCTCAGTAACCTTGCAAATGGTGTGTGCTTAATTTGGGCAGTCTTGCTTCAAGAAAAGCAAAAGGCAAAAATAGACATAATCCTGAGAAACACCAAAAAAAAAAAAAAAAAACCCCACAGAAAAATGAAAATAAGTGGAGTCTCAGTAAAAGGAGGCATTCAAGATTTATTTGCTTCTTTAACAGGAGAAGAAAACAAGATATTTTACCAGATTAAAGATGCTGCAGTGTAGGCTGGTCTGATGATCCTATTCAGCACTAGCCACAACAGGATGATACTGAAAATGGTGATAATTTCTCCTATAATGTGCAATGTGTAACAAATTCAAGTGGGTTTAAGAAGAATTGCACATTGGGATGGACCAGCACTGTTATCAGAGTTACACACACACACACACATTGATTTCAATCTTAAAAAATGAGCATTCTTGTATTTTTTCAGGCGGTTTTTCCCCCCTTGTGTTCAAACAAGACCTGAATGACCATTAGGATGTTAATGAATTGCAAAGTAAAACAAATAAATAGTTCAAATAAAATATAATCCGTTCCAGTGCCCAACACATCATCAAACCCAGAGTTTGAAGCAGGTGCATCTCAAATATCTGAAACTGCTGATTGAGGCTGGAGGAAAGATTTCCACTAAAGGATTTTGGATCAGCATGCAGGAGGAAACAGCGTGATGATCCCACTGAATGGCAAACGCCAACCACCAGGCAGGTGCCAAGTGTGGCAGAGCTCAGGGGAATCTGCCAAGGCCAGATTTACCTGAGCTCCTCCTGAGCTGCTCACCACAGCTGGACTGTTCCACTTACAGGACAAACTGGTGCTGTTTCCATGTGAAAAGACATAAAAGATGGATAAATAGTTTCACAGGGCACTTTTTTTTTGTGCATATAGGCCTGGGAATACCTACTGATGGCTCTGTGCAGGGTCAAATTGCTTTTTTGTCCCATGAATGTTTTGGGCTTCCCAGCTGTACATTCAGAGCAATCCTAATTTCTGGTTTAAATCCATGTAAAACAGAATTTGTGGGTGTGAGCATCGATTTAAACTGATGTAAAATCGAAATAAGTAGAAGGGCAGATTATTCCTAACAAACTGGATGGCAGCAGAACAGAAAGGTGAGTTCTGCCTGTTCTGTCCCAAGTCTTGTGGAATTGATCTGAATGGTTTAGATGCGTCTCCAGAAATTATAAAACACATTGATGAACAATTATAAACCATATTCATCTCTCTTTCTAAAGTATCAGGATTTTTCTGGATTTTTTTTGCTATTGCTTCATTAAAAAGAAATTTTTGGTTGCATATAACTTTTTACATGTACATATGTATACATGATATTTGCACAGAGTGAAAAGTCATTCAAAATCACTGTAAAAAAATATAAAAAAGGATGTCCCAAGATTACAATAGGATAAATAAGGTATCTAAAACTATGGGAGAATCATCTGCAGCTAAAGCACCACCTAAAAATGTAATTCCCTATTCTTTTTAAAGTCAGCTTCAGTTAGCCTTTAAAATTCCTATAAAGCACAATTCACAATTCAGGGTTTTGCTGAGATGTTAAATTGCACTTTCAAAATATTTAAGATTCATTTCCTACTAAGTGCCAAACTACATCTCAGGAAAAAGATGTAAATTCATAGAGAGAATTTAAGTAATGCATTCCATGAGAGAACAGCAAAGAGCCACATTTCTTTTATAGTGAAACATTAACTTCCTCATGTTGAAAGGAAAAAAAAAAATCTCTTCACTCAACAAGACCAAGAAGCCTTATTTTTGCCCATTACTGTTTGTTTCCATTTTTAAGATTCTTTTAAAGAAAAAAGCTTAATGCATCCATGGGTGGGGGACTGGGTAATTTCCATCCCAGACTTCTGAGGGAAATGGCAAAACAAACTGCAGGTCTGATAATTTACTGCTCAAACCTGGACAAGTCCAGTGTGACTGGAGAAAAGCAAAAAAAAAAATACCATAGAAGAAACAGGAGGTACTTTTATTTAAGCAAGGACAGCAAAGCATTGGTTGTTCAGTCAGGGTTGGTATTCAGGGTAATTTGGGTTGCTACCAAGGAGAAATAATTATGGTGCTTATAAAATATATGTCTTTTGTTACAGCTAACCCCAAAGCTTCCCCATTACTGGCAGAGCCTCTGCATGAGGTTCAGAGCTAATCAGGGTGGAAAACACCATTTTGTTGAGTGAGAAACAGAAAATGCAACTAAGCTTTGCTAAAAATAGCCCGTGCCAAACTGTCCTGGTATTTTGTTTGAAAACAAATCCCCAAAAGCAATAGATTGAGTAATGTGAGGAATGCAGGGGATCTGATTTATCCCAGTGTCTCTGAAGCAGGCGGGATGAGGTGCTCTGGGTGCTGGGAAAGTGGGGAGCTTTGAAGTGCTGCTGATTTGTCTGAATAAAAGCAGACACAAGAGGAGGAGGGAGGCTAAAAATCATCCCTGCCACGGGTCCTGCTGAGTTTTCCTATTAATGATACAGACACAAGGAGAAGTGTGTGGATTCTATTCCCTAGAGACACACGTTGGAAAGTGCTGCCAACACGGGGTGTAGGAAAGGGGCTGAAGGACATGGCAAGAAATTCAACCTTCTGCAAGGGCACACACATGGAAATTAATAAAATCTTCAGCTAACAGCTAGAGGCTGCTGCTCTTTTAAGTGTTTCATCCAAAGGCTTTCCCAGTGTGAGATGAGAGCTGGGTAACGAGAGCACGTTTGCCTGCGGCTGCCATGGCTGGCTCCTCTCCACCACCTTCTCTCTTGCCCCATGGCCTCTCTCCTCTCACATGGCCTGAAATAAATTTTGTTCATGATCAAAGCACAGTTTCCTCTTACCTTTACACCTGCTGCATTGCTCTTACATGACAGAGGTGAGTGAAGCACAGAGCTCTGTGCCCTTGCAGACAGCTGAGGCTCCTCGCTTAGCAGGGCTGCGGGGAAGGGATTGAGATGCTCTTTTTGTCTGCCACCCCTCACCTGGTGTCCCTAGCCCATCTCCAGCCTGCTGCTCCGAAATGAGAGAGTGGTTCCTGAGATTTATGTGTGTCCTTCTGGAAAGGAGAGGATGTGGTTTTGCCTCTCGAACTCGTGGAGGAACTCAGGCACAGGTTTTTGCTGCTCTAAAAGTAGACTGTGGTTACAGCCTCCACTTCCTGCCCCATCTGCCTTCTAACCTTGGCATTAACAGCAAGAAGAAGTCTTTTACTCAAAGTTGACAAATTAGTTCTGGAATAGGGTCATGGACTCTGAATCCCATTTTCACAGCGCCTCATGGATGTGGGTCAGTGCTAAACCATGGATCTGTGGAGGATTTCAAATACACCCCTCTCTTTAGTATCTCCTAAGGCAGGCTTAAGTGTTCCCTGATTTACTCACTGCCCACTCTGAATCTCATTCTGAGGCACTTATTCCTCTCCCTTCAGCCCAGAGGGAATTCAGGCATCTCACTCAACTCTGTGAACTCTGCTCCTGGAACAAAGCCTGCAACCAGCAGGCACACGCTCCAAAAAAGCCTCTTTCTGTTCAGGAGGCCAAGTTTTGGGTTCTAATGGCACTAATCATCTCAGAGGCCACGGCCCAACCACTTGCATGGCACAGCTCCATCCAGCATTGCCTTGGAGCCTCGTGTCTGGCTCTTGATACAAAACTGTGGGGAGAGTACATTTCCCCACTGGAAGCTGCTCATCAAATCATTTAACCCAAGAAAGGTTCCTAAAAGGAGCAATATCCTGACAGGCAGGGGAGGAACAGGAGAGTTTATCTGTGCTAGAAACAGCTTTTATAGCCCTGAAATGATGTGACATTTTATTTCCCCTTGATAATTTTAGGTCTAAATACTGTGCAAACAAGGAATCCCTTGTAAATAAATTTAAGGGGTGGGTCGTGATTCTGCAGGTATCTGAGAGCACAGGTATCTTTTCCTGTGCCTAAGCAGGAAAAGGAGGTTATTCCCTGTCAGATAATCTGGATCCTGGTGTGGTTTCCAAATTCAGGCAGTCAAACCACAACAACATGAAATGCAGCTGGACAGAACAGCAATCTTAGCAATACATAAACCAGTTTCTTCCACACAGGAGGGCAAGCATGTACCTTTCAAAGAGTATAAAATTTAAAGTGGAAACTCATCATCAGCCTTGGAGTGGGGTCTTGGATGATCTCACAGCATCACCCTGATATGGATCCATAGCTTGAGGGCCATGTTTCCATGTCTGAGAGTGGCAGTGAGGTGACCAAGTGTCCCTGCCTGCTGCCCCATCTTCCCCACTGTAGCCTTCCTCCTCACATCCCTTTCACCGCCCTTCTCTTTTTTTCAAATTACTCTTTTCTGGTATCTTTCAGCTGTCACAAAGGTTTAACTGCTCAAACCTCCCCAGAGCAGCTACTGCACAAATGGAGCTCTGCCAGGTGACAAGTGGGAGCCCTGCCCTGCCCTGCTGTGCTGCCTTTGGGTCCCCGCTGCACACCAGTGCTTTCCTGGCTGCATCTGCCATCCCACAAACCCTAACAACCTTCCCATTTTCCTGGTTTCTGAATGCTGTTACAATTATTTCTCCGCCTTCCATGACATCTTCTTGTCCCTTAGCTAAATGGACTAAATTTAAGTGCCAAGAACCCAGCTAGGTGAACAGAGCAGGGCAGAGATTGAATGGAGAAAATCCCTGGAGTTATCGATCCAGTTGGTTTCCCAATATAGTTTACCATAGTCCAGGCTTTTAACACCACCCAGGAACACAGGGCTTGACTAATGGCCACTGAAATACAGTGCTGAAGTTTTGAAAAGCTTTATTTAAATGAATTTTCCTTGGCATTTTCTTTAAAAGTTATAAAAAGCCTCTTTCTTGCTTCAGTAGTTATACTGTGTATATTCTCTTGGACTTTCATACTCATTCCCTCTTGTTTGGAAGTCAAACAAATTTATCTCCAGCTTTCATCTACTTCAAAAAGGGTGTTTGTTTGCTGCTGTTATGTCTGTGGTACACATCAAAACCGTGCAGGCTTATCAAGTGTTAACAGTGTTTATCTCTAAATTTTGCAGTTGTTTTCAGACACATTGAAATGTGTTTTCCTCATGTTCAGCCATATTTCATTAAGAGAATGTTATGGCTTTTATAATCTTTGAGTGCTAGTTTTAAGATAGATGCATACGAATATCTGTCACATTTAATTATCTCCTCCATCAAATTCAGTAAGTGGCCTATTAAGAGCAAAATGACTGGTTCATACACTCATTAGAAAAGGGAGATTTCATGGTACAACAAAGAGGAAACGAAATTTTTATTTCTGACTCTACAAGAAAGAAGAGAGAAATCACAATGCTTAAAGAGGAATGTTTAATCTCTTGTACCAGCTGAAAGTATCCAGAAGCTTTGCTTTGTGCTATTGGTACCAGTTAAAGATCCCTTGATCACTGTATGGGGAGAGTGAAAGTTATAATTAAATAAGTAATCAGTGGCCTATATAAATGAGCTGTTTTCAGCTTAGTTTTCAATGCATAGGCCAAAAAAATCCACTTGGGCTCACTCCTCACAACACAAACCAGGCATGATTTTGCACTCTGATTACTGATTGGAAATGATTGAACTCTGTGACAAGGCACCAAAGGAATTTTCCCTTTTGCAGTGTGGTCAAGGACAGCAATATATTCCCCATCTGGCCTTGACCTTGAGCAGCAGGGATGGCTGGCTGGCTTTCTGTCCACCCAGGAACGGCTCTGTGATGGATTTCTGTGCACCACAGACAGCTCACTGGTGCCACAGTGACCCTGCTCGTGTTGCCATTGATCCTGAGTCCCTTCTGCTCCCAGATGCTGAATTTTGCTGCCTGGTGGTGGCCACCCCTGGAGACCAGGTCAGAGGCTTTGTGGCACCACCTCTTCTTCTCCTCCACCTCTCCTTTCTGGGCCATTCCTCTGGTTCCACATTTCCTGCCTCCTTTGGAATTTAAGGTCTGAACCACGTTGTACTTCAGTGGCTGGATCTCTTTTTCTCTGCGTCACCTTGGAATCTGTCCATGAATATGAAAAAAGAGGCGATAATGCCCATTTAATGGATAATGTCCATTTTATAGAAGTCATAACTGAAGTTATTAGTATTTTCCACTCCAGGTTACCTCAGCTTCATCCCACAGCTTCTTATGACTGACCCCAAAGAAGAACAGTTGGTTTATCACTTTATTATTTTTATAATCTGATACTTTTCCAGGATGCTGTTTTTTTCTATTGTTTTCTTGCACTACACTTCCTCTTCTGCTTTCCTTAGCTCCTTTTGGGAATACCCTGTGTTCCTCTAAGCTCCTGTCTGGCCCCTGCCAAATGGGATCCAGTTCAAGGACAGAGGAGGGACCTGATCTGACAGCTGTGGGCATGGCTAGAGAGGAGAGGCATGGTGAGATGTGCAGTTCTGGGGCTGGGGGGGAATAGACACCTTTAGCTTTATTTAGGCAGTGCTGCCTCTCCCTACGACCTTCTTCTTTCCTTTTAAGACCTTGAAAAGTTTAGATGTAAAACTTCCATTATTATATTCATGCTTTGTGGTTTTGTGCACTGCCTGGTGCCTCCTCCCCTCTATTTATCCCCATGTCATGAGCTGTCACAAAAATGCAGCTAAAGATGGCCATCTGCACGCCCATCCTTCTCTTCTACTCCACTTTTCTCCTCTTCCTCCTGATCTCCATGGCCCAGTAATCCCCATCTGTCCTTCTGCTCAGTCCCTTGGCATCATCCTGCAGGTTTTTCTGCAGGCAAATAAACTCACTTTACAATTGAGGCATCTGGGCTAACTGGATCAAGCAGCAGTTCTGCTGCTGAGGACAGTCAATACAATTTTTCATCATCATCAACAGTAAAGTGTGTTTTCAAGTAGTGGATTTGCTGCTGTGCTTCGGAGTGGTGGATTTATAACCTCAGAAAATCAGGATCTGAGGATGTACATATATTATCTCCAAGGAGCACAGCTATCTGTAGTAATAGGGAGATTTTCTTCTTCAGATAGCTCGTAGTGTGAGCCTCATAAAGGTTTCATGTAACAAAGCTATGCAAGGCTTTTAAGCCAGATCTCAATACAAGTCCTAATTTGTACTTCCCATTTAAATAAATGGCCAGATTTTCAGAGTTGTTAGTGAAAAAGTTTGCCTCTTTTGGGCTCAGGAGCCAGGTTCAGAAGGGAGAATTTGAAAGAGGTGCACATTTCCTGGGAAGCAGAGCTTGCCAGAGCAGAGGGGCTGCAACAGGAAAGTACATCCCAGCTCCTTCCCATTTTCCTTTGATGCTTTGTGTTTGGTTGGTGCACAAAAAAAAAAAAAAAAAAAAACGTGGAAAGTTTTACGTTTATAAGGAAACATTCTACTGTCTCCTCTATCATTTCTTGATAAAACCTTATTAAACCCCAAACCCCCAAAACCTAATTAAAAAAAAAACCAACTCTACCAAACCCCCCTGAAGCTGACATCTCTATTTTTTCCCTAAATACAGTTCTAAGTGTCCAAAAGAAATCAAACTACACTGGTTTATATAGAAAATCTCTCTGCTGCTTGTCCTGATAAAGCAGCGCTTACGTGCTTGCAGGTGTTCCACAATCTGCTTGGAAAATCTGTGGAAGAAGCATCATGTAACATATTTAGCTACTAAGAGGGAGAAATTGCTACATTATTTCATTTCTTTATTGTTAGATCATTTGATTATTTTGCAAGCCTTCACCATATGTTGCTAATTGACGTACAACGGATGTGTGCTCTGTTGTCTTCATTAATTTGCAGAAACCAAATATTTTGTTTTTCACTTAAACTCGCTAAGATTCAGTCTGAAAAAAATTCCATAATTAGGCTCGCACTGTTTGTAGAGTGCAGCAAGAGCATCCTGGCACTGTCAGCTGGGGAGGAGGAGGAGAAGGGAGAGAAGAATGAGCTGTGTGAGTGAAATCTGCAGGCTAAAGAGATATTGGCACGAGCAATTACACTTTGCAGTGTCCCTCAGCTAACTGTGCTTTGGGAAAGGGAAAATCAAATAAACTGTTAATATACCATCCTGAAATGAAGATATTGCTGCAAACAAATCAGCCCAGCTCGGAGGAGTGCAAAGGGCTGGAGGTTTTGGAAATGCTGGGATCTGCAGCCTCCATCCCCTTTGGCACTGGTTTGTGCCAGAAGGACCTCACAAAACCTCACCCCAGCCAGCCCAGCACTTCTTTCCTCTGTGTGTTAATTCTGGTGGCTGGCTGGTGGCAATTCTCAGTGTTAATTCTGGTGACTGGTGGTAATTCCCCTTGTTAGTGCTGGTAGCTGTCTGGTGTTAATTCCCAGTGTTAATTCTGGTGATTGGCGTTAATTCCCAGTGTTAATGATGGTGGCTGTTTGGTGGAAATTCCCATTGCTAATGCTGGTGGCTCTCCGGTGTTAATTCCCAGTGTTAATTCTGGTGATTGGTGGAAATTCCCATTGTTAATGCTGGTGGCTGTCTGGTGTTAATTCCCAGTGTTAATTCTGGTGATTGGTGGAAATTCCCATTGTTAATGCTGGTGGCTGTCTGGTGTTAATTCCCAGTGTTAATGCTGGTGACTGGTGGCAATTCCCAGTGTTAATTCAATTCTGGTGCCTGTCCTGCATGGTGCTGCCTGCTCCTGATGTGCTGCAGAGCAGAGATCCTAAACCAGGTAGGACTTCTCAGCCCCTCCAGAAGATTAATTGGAGTGAGGTTGGACAGCCATGGTCTCTTCCCCACTCCTTCTGCCCAGTCCTCAGGGCAGAGGGGAGGCTGCAATGCACAGCACTGCCATGGAGCCTCAGGGAGCTGCTCTTTTCCTCCTTCCCTTAAATCATGGTGATTTAATGGCTGGTTTAAAAGACCACAAGTCTGGGCTGCCAAACTGCTACCCGAGCTCCACTTTTGCCCTCAGCACTCTGACTTTCTGCCACACGTCTCTGGAAATCCTGAATCCGTCCTCCATAAGAAATTCAATATTGCTATTATGTTACAGGGCCTCATTAACATGAGTAAAATCCTCTCCTGAAAGGCACCATAGAGCGACAGAACTTTATCTTTTCCCTTTCTAGCAGTGATTACTTTTCCATCCCTGTCATTCAGTGGAATGAGCTTCACATTTATTTAGAACCCGAGAATTTGGATTTACTATGCAAAAAAAAAATCTGCAGAGTTGTCAGCCCACTTTTTTTCTAGGAGACCTCCAATGGATGCTTGCAGACACTCCACCATTTTCCCCAATACAAATTCTGGGTCTAGTCCAATGTCCTTGGTAAATTATCATAGTCTTTTTTGCCTTAAGAGCAGGAAGTAATCAGTGGTCTAGAAAAAAAAAAAAAAGGAGAAAATTGACTGCCTATCTCTCTGGCTAGATATACATCCAGAAAAAGAACTGAACACAGCAATGCAATAACAGAAGTTGATCAATCTTATATGCTGTGGCACTCACAGATGTATCCTCCTAAAGATGAATTTTCTGTCACAAGTCCAAACCACTATAGCATGAGGAATAGCAGTAGCAGATACTGCTGATTGTAAGAAGCAGGAGTCTCTGATAGTTATCTAAATATCTCATAAAAAATGATTATTTTCTGTCTCGAGGCTTGCCTTCCAGGTAGAAATGGAATATTGCCTCTAAATGTTATTAAGGAACAGATGGGTCTGCACTCCAGATCAGCTTTCCCTCCAATAGCAGCAAAGCTCTCCATCACTGAGAGGCTGAACGTTTGCCTGAAACTCATGAATTGCTACAAACCAGCTCTGCTCAGGACGGGGCCGTGTCAGTAGATCTCCAAGAAATAAAACAGAAAGCACCAGAAAATGCTTGTAAAGCCACTCAGACGGGGTTTTTTATTTTAGCATGAAAGCACAGTTTGAATCCTTTCTAATTTCTCTAAAGGAGAGCCAAATCAGCTCAAGTTTGTGGCAGCTGAAGGACACCGACTGACTTAGTGGCAATAATGTGCAAACAAAAACAACAACTGCTGTAGCTGGCACTTCTGCAGAAGTTTCAGCTGTGGCTTTGCAGCATGACTGGCACATCTCTCAGATGTGCTGCCTCTGGCAGAGAAGCCAGAGGCTGGTTTTCCTTGGCACTGCCCACAGCTGGTGACGTGTGGCACGAGGGAGGAGCAGCAGGAATGGGCTCCTGCCCTGGGTCACTGAAAGCAGAGCTGAGGCTCCCATCAGCTGGGTTGCATCATCATTAAAATAAAAAAAAAAGCACCAAAATCAGATAAAAGGAGCAGGTTCTCTGAGTCCTCCTGTCTTAGGTTGGAAATGCAAGATATGGCTGGGGGTGTGTATTCTATTGCCATCGGTTAGAGGTGGGGTAGTTATCTTCTGTTCATTGGGCAGTTTTTGTTTATCTCTTCCACAACCAATCCTCCCTCCAGGAGCTCTCTTCTGTTCATGGGCCATTAATTATTAATTATCTTCTGTCCATGGCCAGTGAGTGTCCCTGCACGGCTGAGCCAATCCCATCATCCCATAGGGAGATGCTCCGCCCAGGGGAGGAGCCAAGCATTCCTACCTGGATACAATCTGAGCTTTGGAGCACCACAGCAGCCTCTGCCCACTGCATTGCCAGGGGAAACCCAGGCCATCTGCAGCAGCCCTGGAGCTGCAGAGGAAAACTCCCCCCTTGTGCAGGATCCCTGCTGCAGCAGAGCCACAGCTGGCACTGCAGGAGGGCTGAGCCCCCGTGGGATGGGGCTGGGACACCGCCCTGACACACAGGGGGGCAGCTCCTATTCTGACTGTAGTAGTTTTTTTGTACTATTGCATTTGTATTTTTAATTTTCCCATTGAATAACTGTTATTCCTACTCCCATCTTTACCTGAGAGCCCCTTAGTTTCAAAATTATAATAATTCAGAGGCAGGGGTTTTACATTTTTTATTTCAAGGGAGGCTCCTGCCTTCCTTAGCAGACACTTGTCTTTTCAAACCAAGACACCTACTCAGTGCTGGTTATGAGATAAACCCCTCACTTTTGGCTTTAAAAATAACTAAAGTCTTTACAATGAAATATGGCAAGCAACATCCCCTGATAGATGGGTCTGTACCTGTTTTAGAGAGGACTCTGCAGAAGCACTCTCAACTCCTGTTCCAAAGGCTGTGGAGATTAATGGAGAAACTCCAGCTGGAATAAGGAGGTGTCACACCTTTTCCTGAGTGCATGGTGTTTCCATTAGCCCCTTCTAAATCTGCAAGTTGCTGAATCAGGCTTTTGTCAATCCACGTAATGACTGTAACTCCTCCATCACTAGATATAGCAGGTCACTGCTCACACACTTCTCTCAGAAGATGAAGAGAACAGAATTTGGTCTGTTGCAACTATGTTCTGCATCTTTTGGTGTTGCCCCCACCCATACTGTAACATTTTTGTTTTGTTTCATGATAATTTCTGGGACTTTCTTTCCCATTCTCTGTATAATCACCAGGTTTCTTTCTTCTGAGTATTGTACAGTAGAATACAGTCAATTTATGGTTTCTCATTGTCACCTCATTTTCCAGAAGGAAAACCCTACTGTCATTAGAGGGAAGATCCTTTGGTCTCTCAAGTTATGTATGCACTTAAAAAAACTCTTTGAAGTCAAAAGTACATTGTCCCCCATGCTCTGAAATTCAGTTTTGAAATCAAGGGGGTGATTGATTTAAGGTTCAAATTGAAAGCAAAGTCTTGAAACTGCTCAAAAGCCTGGCAGTATATCAGCCCCAGCCATGATGTTTTAAGGGCCTCATTCATCCCATGGACATTTTGTGCTGGACAACCCATTACGATTTTTGCTGTTCTGTTCTCCTCATAAAACCATCAGGACTCTCTCCTTCTGTCTGTCTTTAAAAGAAAAAAAAAAAAAAGGAAAAAGAAAATAAAATCCAATTTTTCCAGTTAAGTCATTCTTTGGCACTGGGAACACAGGAAGTAATTTCTCACTGTCAGCTGGGAAACCATAAAATTTGACTGGTTCAAGCCCTTATTTCCTCTCCAGCACCACTGGCCACACTACCAACATTACAGCAGGGTTGTTTGAAGGGACAGGACAGGGGGGGATGCTGCTAAAACAGCCTTTTTTCCATACAAGTGGCCTCAGACAACTTTGCTTTCAGCTCTTAGACCCTAGGGCAAGATTAAAAATTTTTGTCCCCAGTACTTGGTAAGAAGAGGTTGCAAGAAAAAATACAATTTTCAAGTCCTAAGAGCAAATGTTATTCACTGCAATACAGTGTCAGGTAAATAAATGAGTTGTACTGTCTGCAGCATAGACAAATAATTCTGAAAAGTTGTGGAAAAATAAACATTTTGACTTGTGGGGTCCATTTCAGGTCCTGTTATTTCTGTAGTTTCTTTGCCAGTAACTCGGATCCCACCAGCTGAGACTGACAGTGTTTTACACACCACAGATTTTAAATATCAAAATGACAGTTTCTCACATGTTGTTGTCCATCAGTATGAGCCATGATTGCTGTTTGGAGAAGATGTGATTGCCAACCTGTGGCTGGTGTGATTGCTCTTTGCAATCTGCTGTTCCTGAATGATTTTTGGGGGAGTGTGGGGGAGGTGAGCGGCTGGGCTGGAGTGCACTTCCCATATAAATGTTTCTGTCCTGATTTCTCATGGTACTGCTTATGCAACTGCAGCGTGCTCTGTGTGCATCTTGAGCTATTGGTCTCTTTTAAATATTTTTATTCCCATTTTATACCCATTGGCTAATCTGATAGATCCCGTAAGTTTTCTACAGGTAAATAGGGAGAGCAGAGAATTAATATTCCCATTGAGATGAGGGTTACCAGTGGCCAGGAATATTTTCCCTGCAATGTTTAGCTCTTTAGAGAAACAGACTTTAAAAATCCTTTTGTACTTGATGAAAAAAAGTGGTATTAAAAGGGAATTCATAGAGCCGCTGTGATTTAAGACAGTTGCATGGAGCTTCATTGGTTCCACTGTGCACAGACCTATTTGTTTCCAGACATTGTCTTGGATATAGAGTATATATGCAAACTTTGTTCCACCCTCCGACATAACCATATATCTGCACTGAAAAGCCTGGCTGTAATTGCTGGAAGAACACAGAAGTTATTGGCTCTTTAGTCTGCTTAGTCCAGAGGAAAATGATCCTAGGGAAAATTCTTCTAAACCTTATTAGTGGCATTTGACTTATGACCTGTATCACAGTAATTTTTACTTGATATGAATAAAATCAATTGTGTTTCTCTGCAGTGTAACTGTCCACTTTCACATTGTTTGAATATCTAATCTAGTTTTGGGTTGAATTTAGCTTTTGTCCTCTGATATTTCATTTTGGTTAGTGCTGCTATAGATCATGCTGCACTTGCTTTTATTTTCTATCAGCTTTTAATTTGCTGCCTTTCAAATCAATTGATTGTGACTTCATTAAGTGAGAGGGCAAATATCAGAAGCAGATGCAGTTTTTCCTCTCCCCTGGCTTTGTCTCCCTCTGTCCCTTCCAGAGGGTTTCTCTTGCCTCCACATTACGTGGTCTGCTCTGATCCTGTCTCCCTTTAAGCAGCAGCCTCTCCACACTGCTAATCACTTTTATTGCCACATCTGCACATTGTGTCTTTTCTCAAACAGGGTGGGTGAGCTCATGAAATTGTGCAGGGGACAGCAGGAAGGGGATGCTGTGGAGCTGACATTAATGGAGAATCTCATAGGCCGGCGGTTCCAATTCAAGCTACAATGTCACAGCTGAAACAATGTCAGGACCCATTTCACAACCTATTACAAGAGAAAAACCACACAACAACAAAAGCTCATAACCCTTTGGATGTTGCCCTGAGACCCATTCACACTGACAGGTTCTGCAGGATATTGGATGTTCTCATCTCACTGAGCAGAAATCATTTGGTGCTTCACAGGGAGGGTTGGGCTTCTTGGAAGTCGAGCCCCTTTCTGCTGCTGTAAAAACAATTTGAAGAGAAGGTGCAGAGTGCTGGGTAGATGCCAGGCAAATAGGATGACAAAAGCAGAAGGAAATATAAAACTTACTGCATCCAAGAAGTAAATCTGAGCCCATGCCAGGAAAAGAATGTCAATACACATGTATGGAAAGGAATGCAGGCTATGTTTTATAGCAATTTAAAGTAACCATTTACCAGATGTTTTGGTTTACCACTGAAAAATAATATATGTATGAATAGCAAAGATCTTCTTTCTCAAGAGAGTGAAAAAGGATCTTAATTGCATTGAATTTATCACACTTTTGTCCATTTGGTGGCAGAGCACTTGTCCTAGATGGTAACAGGCAGGGCTGCAGTGCCACCAGTTGCTTTTCTGTGCACATTCACATATTGATTAATGTCCATCTTGATTTATTTAAGAGGGCATAAGCAATGTCCTGTAACAGGCACACTCTTGCACTAAGTAACTGTTGATTCGTTTCGGACATATGATCAAAACCATTCAGAAGCTTCAAAGCACTTTCTGTTTCATTTCTACACTTTTCCCCCCCCTCATTTTGTCCTTGGGGGGAAAAAAAGGCAGCAAAGACATGCAAATGCAATCACACTGGCCTCAGATGATGAATATTAAAACTTGGATAGGTTCAGCTTTTTTCTGCTCAGTGTAGATGTATGTTTGTTGCCATGGGTATGTGTGGGCAATGTGTAGGTGGCTTCTTTAATGTTTTGCAGCTTATCAAAAAGTTTATTTCTTTGAAGTCAACAATGAGTATTGTGCTCGTCCATGTGATATTTACTCTGAAATCTTATGTTGTGCACTAATTAAACTGATGTAAGAGGGAATAGGTTGACACTGTAAAAGTTAATGGCCCACTACTGTAGAAGTCCAGATGGTTTTAGGGTCAAATTTGTAGCATCAATTTTGAATGTCAGGCTGTTTGAACCCTGCTGGATGCACTGTTCAGGCATATATCAAAGCAGCCTCTTCTCTGGGAATTTAGTGCTAGAATTTTTCCCTCTTGTCTGCAAAGAAAATCCACCACATAAAGCAGGGTAAGTTAGGACAGAGTTAATTCTTGAGATGCTCCCTATGACTCCAGTGTTCTGAATTGAAATCAGTATCTGTGCAATGTTAATGCTGTAATTAAATTTCATTAGATTTAAAGCTCAACCTTTTCATGGTGAGGTAAAGAACATTCCTATGTGGTTTTACTGATCATTGCAGTAAATGCCTTGAGAAAGTAGTGCTTGAAGGCTGAGATCCTCAAAGGGATACTGAGACCTGAAAGGGGCTCTGGCAAAATTCAGGTATTTGAGACCAAGACTGCCATTCCACATCCTCCTCCCTCCTTGGGTGCCCAGGAGGAGAGGACACAGAGCTGTATCTCCCCCTGAGTATGTCCATGACTGTGCCCTGGAGTACCATGGGTGCAATCCAACCACTCTGAGTGTGATCCACCACCTCCAAAAAACGTTGGGCTGATGGAATGGTCTCCTGAGGGCCTAGAGTGCATTTCAGGATCCACCATCACCTGAGATGCCCAGAAATCCTAAACA
Organism: Melospiza melodia melodia; assembly: GCF_035770615.1. NCBI lineage: Eukaryota > Metazoa > Chordata > Aves > Passeriformes > Passerellidae > Melospiza > Melospiza melodia. The sequence continues at coordinate 18,733,914 of NC_086206.1, forward strand.
TCAGTGCAAGGCTGCCCACAGACCAACCTGCTCCTGTAACTGACCTAGCACAGGGCTGAGTGCATTCCTGAGGGCTCCCAAAACCCCAAAAGGTTCTTTCTTTGTCGTTGTGTTGAAAAGCCTGTGTCCTGTTGTCTCTCCTGTGCTTTGCTGACTATTAAGACCCTCACTGAACCAGCTTTCTGCTGACACCAGCTGTCTCACTGGCTATTAGCCTGTCTCTAACCTCTGTGTTTACCAGGAAAATTATTGAGAAAAAGGTAACAAGGCAATCTGGGCATCATCTGACAGGTTCTGATTGCCTCCAGCTCTCTGGGCAAGGCTGGCCTCACCCAGGCAGGGAGCAGAGGTGAGGAGCTCGTGCTGATTCAATTATCACCACTCTGAACTGCCCTCAAAGGCTACAGGTAGCTCACAGATCAGAAAGAAAGATGAGCTCATAACCAGCCAAGTCCAAAGGCTTCCAAAGTCAATAGAAATCTTTTCATGGAATTCACGGAGTTGTGGATCAGGGCCATGAGGAGAGCTCTGACAAATGGGCAGAGACACTGCAGACTCCCACACCCATCATGTATTAAATAGAGGTGGAAGTGGGGAACTTAACATGGAATTACCTCTTCTGTGCAGCATGTGCTGTATTTCTGCCTAAAAACCAGGTCTGTACTCTGTACATGCTTTTTTGGCCTCATAAACAAAATCCTGCAGCCTTTTGCCATGCACTCTCTAATACCTTACTGTACTTTGTAGGTGAATTCTGAGAAAAAATATTGTACTTGCAATTAATCAATTGTGCTGTGTTGTAATTAAATGACTATATCAAAGAGGAAGAAATTAAAACAGGATCGCTTAAAACAACTACTCAGTGGTATAATTACAGAATACCCTATGAGCAAATTAGTTTCTGCCTATGTGAGATCTGACAAACTAATAAACACCTTGCTGTGTAAATTGAGACCAGGTATATTTTCAGACTCCTAATCACTGAAGCTTACCAGAGAGTGAAATGGCAAATCATTATTTGGGTTTTTTTATCCTTCCTGAGTGAAAAATTCATTCACTGCTATTCTTAATTCTTCATGTATCTTTGGAAAGTTTATTCTGTTTGTCTTTCTAGCATTGTCTATTCTTTATTTCTGTCATTATGATATTTGCCGTAGAAGGAAAATATCTAGTTCATTTATTCACTGCTTTTCAGTGAGTATAATTCATTAATAGAGAAACCAGCATTTGGGAATGGGAATGGTTATGAACCTCCTGGCCCTTTGCATTTTTTTTAAAAAAGAAGAAGAAAATTCTGTGAATGTATGAGAAATCCTGTTGATTAAAAATATGCCCAAAGCCAAGAATGTTCAACAGGTAATCTCACAATCTTTTCTTAATATAATCTCGAATAGCTTTATATATGTGAAACATTCTACTAGAAGAAAAGAAAGTCAATAAAATGATGAAAAGTAATTATGCTAGGAAGTGTAGGCAAAAAGAGAAAATCAGAGTTCAACAGATCATTTTAATTTACTGCCACCAGAGACATAAAGTTAACAAATGAGAAGATACCATATTCATTTTGAAGTGTGCAGTAAATATGACAGAGCATCATAAGAAATGTTCTGATATGATTCACTTAAAGCTTGTTCAAATTAATACACTACTTGTTGAAAATGTGTAGGAGCTGTTAAGTTTATTTTAAGGAAATATATTGACTTTAAGGAAGGAACAGTCACTGTGACAGACATTAAAACACTTGAGTGAATTAAGGAACATTATACTGAGTGTATTGCAAATGAAGGCATGATATCTCTGGAAGGGTTTTACAGTGTGAGAAGTCTTTTAATGAGGCATTTGAGCTGCATGGAGGAGCAGCTCTCATAGCCTTTGGAACATGACTACAAAGAAGATATCGATCTGTAGATGTTATCCGATTGTATTCCAGATTAAAAGACGACAAAATCTTCAGGAGGTAACTGAGAAGATTAACCTGTCAAGGAGATACCCCATAATGAGATTATCCCAATGTGAGGCTCTTCACAAAAGGGGAGGGATTATTAAGAGGGGGAACCAGTGTTTAAAGGGATTTTTAGAGTGTGCTGCTTTGTGCGTGTGTGCACACACACCGGTGTGTGCGTGCGGGCTTCAGCCTGAGAGCAGGGCAGAAACACACTGAGAGAAAATACTGATCTGTGTTCCAGGACACACAGAGATGGAGCTCTGAGAGCTCTTCTCTTTCTAAGGCTCATTACAAAGCCCACTGTTCACTCTCCCCATGACCCCAAGCTTCACCATGGCTGTATTAAGCAAAATACATTTTACAACCCCAGAGAGCATTTCTAAGAAATAATCAGCTCTGTGCTTCTGTGAGTAGCTGCAGGGGCTACAGGTCAGCAGACTACAATTACCCCTCATAGTTGACTACACTTCCAGATTTGTAGGAACTAAATGGTGCTTTTAATACATTCTTAAATATATCTGTGTAGAATATCTATATCCATGCACATATCAGTCCTTTTCTAGGGGTGACTGCTAATCCTGTCCCATTGTCTATTGATCTATCAAAATATTTATTGTTTGTGAGTTGTATTTACTGCATTATTGCCCTGATCTTGCAAATTTCTGTGCAGGTGTTTATGGAGTATTAACTTTCAGAAATTTTCTGACTGCTATTGGAATAGCTTCTACCTTGTTCCAGGCAGCTAGCTGCATTTTAATGGTTGCCATTAAAAACTTATCAGTCACTAAATTCAGACCAAAAGTTTCCCTCTACATTAGCACCATATCAGTTTATTAATAAAGGCTGATGGACTGATCAGATAAGTTCATTTTCCTGCTGTGTTGGGACATTTAGTCATCTTGGACTCACCTCTTTCTAAGCATGAGTTTCTGCTATATAAATCCCTCATCTTTCCTGAGGTCTGTGTGCTGTGGGAGCTGTTCAAATGTTTGTTGTTGAATCAGCATGAGGGAGCTACAGGAAGTCTGTTTTAACAACCAGGGCATGTCAAGGAACTTCCATCAAGGATGGAATCAGATCTCTGCTGATTTCCTGCACTGTAGTGAAGCAATGGAGTGCTGAGTTAACTTTGAAGCTGGAATGATTACAACTCTGTATCTGCCCTCTTGTTCCCCACCATCATTTATACTCTCAAGGCCAAAGTCTATAATTCACACACTGAATGATCTTGTGCTGCCTGGGGAGTCCTGACTGCTCATAGATGGCAGTGCTTCCAAAGACACTTCTGCAAAGCTGGACCTGGAGCAAATCCAGGAGACTTTATTAATTGATTCTCTCTTTTAGAAAGATTACTACCTATCTTTGTTCCCGTTTTCCCCTGTGAAAACTCTCTATTTCTGCTGGAAGAAGCTCAGAAGGCCAGAGCAGATAGCACCAAAGAATAAAGATGCTCAAGCTTAGTTTTATGGCTGCAAAAAAGGCCTGTCAATCTCAAGAGCTACCTGAGATATTGGATGAGCTCATGAGATATCAGGCCCTTCGAGTGCAGATCTCTTCAGCAGCATGGGAAGGTCAACCTGCTGTGGCATCTTGACAAATGTGCAACGATGAAATTCCTCTCAAATTACCTTTAAAATGCTCCATTTGAAAGTCTGCACAGCTTCAGAGCACGGTTTGTGTCATGTCTTGCTTTCTTTCATTTAATTCATCGCAGCACTTTTAACCCTCCCTCTCTGGCAACCAGGGAAAGCAGATCTTTCCCTAAATATTTGGCATCCTTATTCAGGATTTTTTCTTTGTTTGTTTTCTCTAGGCTCAGTGCTGTATTTCCGCTTTGCAGGTGGAATTGAGGGCTGTCCCCTCTCCCCCTGCACCCCTGTGACTGACATTGCTGAGCACCAGAGCACATTAGCACACAGAGGTGAGGCAGATGATATAAATTATGTAAATTTAAAAACCACACAACACAAAAAGTTAATCTGCAAAGTCAGTATACCTGCTAAGAGGGAAAAGCTGTTCATTTGGCTGCAGAAAAGGCAGCTGGGTGACAAGGAATAAGTCACAGGCTGTGTTTCCAGAGGGTGGCTGAGGCAGTGGGATTGGTCCCATCAAGGATGATTTGGGGACTGCTTTTCATATTACATGTGTAAACTTGGCAGCAGGTGTGTTTTTGAGAAGAGAATGGATTTATTAGCATCAGGGAAGAAGGGCAACAAATGTGATGGAACAAAGCCAACAAATTAAAAATAATTTGACAAAATTAATTAGGCTTATGTGCAAGTAAATGGGTGATACACTTTCTAGATGGGAAGTATGAGGTGATGCAGCAGGGGACAGAAAATAATTATAAGGCTGTACTTTTAGGAGACATCGATCATGGTGAAGGCTTAAAGATGATATTAGATGATAAATAGATACATAAGAGTAGAGAAAGTCCAGCAATAATTGCAAGAGCATATTGACTGAAACATGTGAAATGTAAAAGGTGAAAAGGAAAGGTGGTTGATGCTCATTTATTAGTATTGATTTGCATTATAGTAGCAACTTTGTATCCCAGCCAAGCTCAGGATCCCATTCTGCTCAGTGCTGGATCAACACACAGTAAGAGGTATTTTGTAATCTAAATAGACTGGAGACAAAAAAAAAAAAATAGAAAAGAATTATAATCCCAAATGACAGACAGAGAACTGAGGCAGAGAGATGGTAAAGCTTGAGCTGTTTGGAAAATGTGACCTTTTAATTAAAAATACAGCTGCAAATGAAAAATATTTAAATTTTGACACAATTCTCATGGGAAATTTTGAGCTGCAGCTAAAAACCTCAATGTTTTGGGTAACAACAAAAAACAATGAAAATATTCCTGCATGCCTTTTCCTCTTCTGCCCTCACAAGAAAAGCTTTTTCAAAGGAAGTGGAAGAATGAATTAATTAATATGCACATTAGTTCTCTGCAAGCCAAGCTTCCAATTTAAAGAAGCCCTAATTTGAAAGGAAATTTTTAACCATTTTATTTTGAGTGCTTTGATGTCTACCCACCAGGAGATGCACCTGGCCACAATTCTGCTCCACGCTGCTGTAACCACAAGAAAATCCTTCTTAGAGACAGGGAAGAAGCTGCTTAGGAGTACAGGAGTTCTCTACTACAGCAGGTAGGAGCTGTTATGGATTTTTCTCTGCCCTAGTTGCTATTTTGTAAAGCCCCATGAACATTTAAGTTCACGGTGGCTTACTCCACGTTTAATAGTGTAAGAACTCATCCTGTACTCAGAGTGCCCCTAAAATGCCTGTGAGAGGAGTGAGGAGCTGTAAATTCATCCCTTGCTTTGCTATGCACTGGTTTCTTGGGGTAGACAAGCCCACAGAACACCACAGTTATTTTAGCATGATGGGGAAATAAGATAGACACCATTAACATTTTATGAACAGTTTTGGTCCTTGAAATAAATGTAAGATACTCAGCAGAGATTGAAGTGGTTAGGGCTGTAGCAGCAACAACAAAAAAAAAAATAAAGGTTCAAAGGTTCATGGGATGTAAGTCAAAAGGAAAGATTAGCTAGTCAGAGGGGATTATCTGAGAAAAGAGGTAGATAAACTCCTGACAAAGGTGACAGATTCATGCCAATAAGTTATCTGTGCTGCTGAATAATTCAAGAGAAAGAGAGCAGGGATTGAGGCTGAGGGAAATGCTCATGCAAAAAGGGTTTCAGCACAGTCTCATATAAAAACTTTAGCTGCCCAAAGTCATCAGCAGAACTGAGAGCTAGGAAAGGATGCTACACAAAGGAAAAAGAGAGATAATTCTGTTTTTTACTTAATAGCTTTTATAAGGAACAATTTCAGACCAGCTGGGGATTTCCTCAATGAGAAAAGGAACCCATAAGTCAGTGCTGGGTATTTCAGGCAGAACCCAGCCATTATTTCTTCTTTATTTTGTCTTAGATATTAATTATTTCATAGTAATTATTTCATTGAATCCTAGTGCTGTGATTTTTTCCTTCTTGCAAGCTTTTCATCAATGCAAAAATACTGCAGGAAATATTTTCCTTCCCTTTTTCAGGCACAGTATTCTATTCTGGAGAAAAAATATCCATCAAAAAGATTTTTTTTTTATGAGGGGATATATCAAAAAGCAAAATCAGTGAAATTGTTGGCTGAATTATTCCTCTGCCTTTCCAAGATGTTTTAGTAACATCTATCAGTGTCTGTCAAATGTTAATAATACTTCAGAGGAAACAACTTTACATTGCAGCTCCCCTTCAATAAACTTTTGACTTTCAGTGAATAGCTTATAAGCCTGAGAAACTCAGTATGAGACAGGAGTCTATCTCTGAACACAGAGAAATCCTCATTTTTAAGGATTTAGGGTATGACAAGAAAACTATACCAAGAATAAACTGATTTCTGCTTCTTCACTGTCTTTCCCCTGCCCCCACATTTAAATTTCTGTTTTTTAATAAATATCTAGAAGAAACTATTTGAAATTCGAAGAACTAAAATGAGCTGGAACATATATTAGTTGAGGGTCCTATTTTTGATTGTAGATGTTAACAACTTCCATGAATCATCAGAACAAGGCATTGTCCCCTTCCAGTCATAAGCATGGTTAGGATTTCCAAGGACATCAATATTCCACTTAAAAATGACAGGAAATACATTGATACCCACAAGTGGAGGGAACAAAACTCTCTTGGGGGCAGTATCCAGTGCCTGCTTAAATATTTAAGTATCTAAAGATGCAAGCTGAGTCAGGAGGGGATTTTCAAAAGACTTTTAAGAGAAACAAAAGATTAAAATGGCAGCAGAAGCAGGCACTGCAGCACTGCCAGGCCTGTTAGTACCCAACACGTGAGGAGCAGCAATGTGCTGGCTGTGAATCCCTGTTCCAACATCCCAATATTAACTGGGAATGTCCTGGGAGGGGAAGTGAGGGGCTGGTGCTTCATATTCACAGGGATTTGTTGTGCTTTCTGCTCAAATCTTACTGCTTGGTACAGGGAGCAAAATAATGCCCCTTCCCTCTCTGCACACATTCCCAACGGGAAGATGTGGGGAACACTGCAAATCATCTGTGTCAGACCTCACTCAGCTGAACAAATAAATCACACACTTTTCCACCCACCCACTCATCCCCTGTGTGCTGAGCAGAGGAATGTGAGGGATAGCAGCACACACGGGACCAGACAGAAAATGGGAACCAGAATAAATTCCTCTGCTGGTGCTGACGGTTTTGGTGCTGTAAATCATCCTGAAATGGGTCTCTGTAGTCAAAGTGATGTTTCATGGATCCCAGACAACAAGTCAAGAGCTCACCAGAGGATGACACTATGGAATAAAAACAAAGCAGTGTCTCCTTGAAGAAACCTCCTGCATCTGCATGGGTGTTTTCTGTCTGCCTTTCCCTGGAAAAGAGGGAACTGGCACAGCCCAAAGGATTTGGATGGCTCAAGCCCTTGGAGGATGTAATGATGTGCAAAGCTTCTTTCACACACACACACACCACACATATATCTATCTATCAGCTGCACAGAGTGCACTAAGCCACAGCCAATCTCTGGAATTCTTATTTCACTTGGTAAACAACACAGAAAAATCTCTGCTGCCCCAAAAAAGGGAAAAAATCATCAGGAAAGGCCAGCCACAAGTGGGGCATTATGAGTTCCATAGTGTGCTACAGCCAATTTGTGAAACAGCTTGTTTATTTTTATCATCATACCGTTAACCTGGCTATAGCTGACAGGCACAACGAGGACTATTAGTTCTTTATTTTGATTTGGAAAGATGTTTGGCATTCAGTCAATAGCTTCCTATCCCATTCTCTGGATATTTCCAATTTCTATCCTCACTAAAAAATATGCATATGAATATACATAGATTAGAGGAGCAGAGTGCTCACTCTTCATGAATAGAGAAAACTAATGCATGTTGTATTACAGTCAAAGTCTGAGCTCCTGCTGGCTGCAGGTCATTGCAATACCAGGTACATATATAATAAATCAAAAGGACAATAATTTATTCTTAGCCACAGAAGACAGCTCAAAATGGTTTCTTCACAGTTTTGAGACATACCTAAATGAAAAATCTGCAGCAAGATTGTCCCTTCATATGCATCCTTCAGCAAAACTGAATATAAAAAAGAGCACCTGAACACACTGCTTCAAGCCAATGTGAAATCACGTGGTGCTCCCGGAGAAGAATTCATGGCACAGCACCAGCACACGTCCCTGCTGACATGAATGGAGTAATGAAATCTTTTGGGATCCATGTGCAGCACAAAAATGTATTAAGGGCATCATTTAGACCCCTGAGATGTACAATGACCTTGTAATTACTGGTTTCACTCTCCAGTGACTTCTCATCAGGTCTGGGACTGCTACTTAAATTTCCAAGCCTTCTCCTTTGGCTTTAACTCTGCAGATAATCTTATTGTACTCAACTACTCCAGATTTTTTTTTTTTTTAGAAAAAATAAACACAGCTGTAGTCACAGCAAGTTGAACCTTTTTCTTCAATATTTCTCCTGCAATTTGTTTCTAAGTGACAACCAACCACACAACCATGTAAGGAAGCTTCTGGATTTTTCCATGCTTCTCCTGTGCTCTTACAGAAACCTTTCAGTGTTTTCTGTTTCAGGGGATAGATTTACCCAACCATCATCTTGTTGTCTCTAATCACATCACATTCATAGCAGAGAACTGGGCTGGGTCTTTACAAAACTCAGCTCAGAGGTTGGGCTATGCCAGCAAGGAATAAATGAAGCTAAACAATTCGGAAACTCCGTTAAATCATTTAAGGATATCTTAATGTTCAGGAAGAAAATATTTCTGTATTTATTCCACCAGGATTTATGATTGCAGCAGTCTCCCAGAGAACCCCCAGAACAACATTCCCAGATCATCCCCTTCCAGCCAGAATGAATGCAGATTCATCTACAGGACACAATTTTGAGCCCAAACGAGTCATAGTGAAAGCAGAAAGATGATCCCATTTAAACCCACAGGTGCAAAATACTTGGTTATTAAATACTAACCAAGTATGGTTTTCCTGGGGCTTGGGTTGACTTTTGAATATTTTGTTAAATGTTAGAATTTTCTTGACTAGAGATGGAAAATCACACAGTTGTTAGCTAAAGCCAGATTTCCCCAAATCCTCCATGAACCATCTCGTTTTGCTGTTATCACTTCATGCAGTATGAAAATTGCACACATATGGAGATGACTGGCTCTGTAACCTAAAATTATTTCTTACTGAATCCTTCTCCTTTTTACAAATAAGTATATCCTTATTTTTCTTTCTTTTTTTAGTGGATCCTGTCTTTGGCAATTGGGGCAACAGTGAGATTATTGGGAGTCACCAGATGGTGCTATTGTACATTGTCTGTCTGGTTCAGTTCATCTGGTTATCAAGGGAATCTCCTCAAGAAATTCAAAGCATCAGGTGCACCAAAGCATTTGGTGCAGTTCCTACCAAAATCTCCAGCAAACCTCATCTCTTACCCAAACTCCCTTGATGAAGAATTATGTTCATAGATACAAAATCTAGGAAATTTTTTAGTTTCTGTGGAAAAACCCCCAAAATATTCTGTGAAACCAGGTCATCTGCATTGCTCACGTAATGGTCAATGCTGTGAACTGGCCATTTATGCCACAGTTATGAATTGCCTGAAGAAAATTCACAGTAAGAGAGAATGCCTGCAGAGAACATACCTGGAGACAAATGCTCCAGTTCTCTGCTGGGGAATAAAAATATTTTTGCCTTCTATTCCAGGATGGAGATAAAGATGTGATGTTTGGATGCTTTATAATCCTTGGATAGTTCTGTCAACCGAACCAGCTGCGTACATATTGTAAAAGGCCTGAAAAATGTATCAGCCTGAATGTGCTCTCATGCTGCTTGTTTCGTGGCAAAGAGGAAAGAACAAGACAGCCTGTCGTCTCTAACAGAGTCTTCCTTGCTGATTGAGGTTAATGTATTTCTTGGTGTGGCAGAAATGGTTTGGGATAAATTCCTTACAAAGTGGGGGAGCAGGGAGCTGAGCTCGACTGAGCTTGCTGCTGCTAAAACCCGTGAAACCACATGGACTTAGGTAAAATCCTGCTCAGCAGTGGTGTTGGCAGAAACAGATCTCACCAGGCTCTTGTGTAACCACAGAGCCATAAAATAAGAGGTGTGCCAAGGGAGAAAATCTGGCATAAATATGTGACAGCATTGATTCCTTTAATCAATGCCCTCAGGATGTATTAGCACTCTGCCTCCTTGCTCCTCTGTGATTAATCAATAGAAACACAGTTTCCAGGTAGGGCAAGTGTCACCAGCAGGCACAGCCAGACCTCCAGGGCCTTTTCCTCGGTGTACAAATCAGTTTTGTCTGTTCTTGTTATGAGGTTTATGGTCTGCAAGGGTTTTGCATAAAGCAGCAGCAGCAGGCAGTGCAAAGCCAGTTTGTGCTGCAGCATTGGAGGGTGCTGGGGAGGGACGGCAGCAGGAGAAGGTGATTTTGGACATTGCCACATGCTGCTGATGTTACTGGAGCTGGCAGGTTATTCTGGCACTCCACTGGAAAATTGATTCCCTAAACCCCAATATTTGAAATTTGTGCAATATTCCAGCAATGTTAGGTCAGAACTGAAGGCTTTGGCTGAAGGATTACAATATTACACTTTGCCTCTCCTGTTTTCGCATCATCATCCAAGTAATGACACTGTGCAAAAGAGTTCACAGTGAGGCAGAGATTTTAGGGAGAAATATGCTTTATTTTCTTACACAGTTGGAAAAAGAGGTTATGAGAAGCCAGATTCAGCTCCATTTTCTCTTTTATTTCAGCTGAAAACTTCAAAAAACCAGGATCAACTCCTGTGTTAGCTGGCTGCATACCTGTACAAAGACACCCACCTAAAGTTGCCTGAAAGTCACTGATCAACAGATCCCTCTCTATTCAACCTCTTTATCAAGCAGAAAATATTACTGCTGTTTTCTTTTTCTGTGCTAGTGATCCAATATCCTGTCATGGTAGACTAAGGCTCCTAATTTATGTGCTGGCATCTTTTGAATAAAGTTGAAATGTTGTCTGCAGCTCCTCTTTGCAACTGTTTTTATATGTTGAAACAGCGTTCTGTCTACATTGGAATTCTGTTTCATTATTTTCTTCCTTAACTTGATTTGTGATTAAACCCATCTCTTCTCAGCTTTCCAGGCTTAAAAGCTGTTTCTCAGGAAGTTCTTCAACAATTATTGTTTTCGACTTTCAGGCTGATGGCTCCCTGGCAATATTTTAGCTAGAAGCTTTGAAATGGTGTTAGATAGATAAATAATGACATTTCCCAAAGAACATACAACCTGACTGCTTCCTTCAGAGACCAGATTTTATCACTTTCTAGTCAACTTACTTATTTAGCAAACTCCATTAAATTTCTATATAAGTGGATATCTTGAGGAGTTTTTTTCTGCTGAGTTTACTCTCTCCTTTTGCATCTGTTTTGACTGTTTTGACTTGGATCTAATCATAAGTAAATTTTATTTCTTCCTATTGAAGCTTGATTGTATATGATTATCTCTTAAGACACTTGGCATGTTTAATAACATTTGATTGCTATTGCTTTATATCTCTGACTTTCAGTGTTCAATAGACTGAAAGAGTTAATTATTAATAATTATTATTAATTATTGCTTCCACTGAACCAGCTTTCTTCTCTCAGATGCACCCCCTACCCACTGGTTAACAAACTCATCTGCACCCTTCATTTTGTTGTATCTTATTCAAATACTTAAATTTTGGTCTCAAACTGAGGGCAATCAGGGAAGTGCTGATTCCAGTAGCTGAGTCAGCAATCCCAAAATCCCCCTTCCTAAAATAAAGAAGTATTTTAGTTTGTGCTTTCTGGTCTGAAGTTTTATTTTAATCCCTCTTTACTTAGTGGGAAGAATTACAAAAAGAAGATGAAAAAAGCTTAAAGAACCCAATTTTTCCTTTTCCACAGCACAAAAAGTTCACATCCCTCTGGGTGCCAGGCAGGGAGCCAGTGCCTTGAGCTGATGTTTTATTCTGGAATGTCCTTGCAGCACCCTGGATGTGCTGGGCTGCAGGGAAGGGTGGCACAGATGTGACAAACAGCTCAGTCCCACTGCTCCCAGGGCAGCTGGACCTCAGGAATGCTGTTCCCATGCGCCACCCATCCAGGTCCTTCCAGGATCAGTATTTGAGAGCTTCCACCAGAGCTTTCTAAGAGCTCTTGTTGCCTTGGTGCTGTTGAATCTCTTTAAAACCTGCTGAAAAGTGGAAAACTGGCACCTCTCAGCATCTTATTATCTGTGCTGCATCCCCAGACTGTGATGCACAGATTTCCCCAGGGCTGCAGATGGCCAGTGCTGCTGCACAGGGTGTGGCACATGGGCTTTAGGAGCTCATGTTGTCCAGGTTTTGGAACCAGACATTGATCACTGTGAGGAATATTTCAGAAAACAGGTTTGGCTTCTCCAGATTTAAACAGCTCTCAGAAGAAAACATTTGTTTTATTCTCCAAATGAGGACAAAAATAGATACTTAGAAAATATCTCTATTTCTACAGAATACTTCTGGTAGCACAGCATAATTCTTATTTATTTGGATTTTCCTTTTCCTTGCTGAGCTCTGTTCGGTGTCTAACACAAGAACAGCTGTACTGGCTCCATCCATCTCACCTGCACTAACAGCATGCTGACAGGAACACAGCCTCCCCTTGGCATGGCTCAGTCCCTGCCCTGCAGCTGCACAGACCCTCTGCTCCCCCTGGGCATCAGCTGCACTGCACTGCACTCATGGCAGGGATGTTTCCTGATTAAAAAGAAGGAAATTAAAAAGGGTAAAATGATGGGCACCAGCAGAGTGAGATGGGGCAGCCTACACATCTCCTGCTCCTCCATGGTGCAGCTTGCATGTGCTGATCCCTGAGATGCCAGCCTCTGCCACCATCACACTGCACCAGCAGCCCCTAACTCTCTTCCTCCTGCTCTGCCCCTTTGCCTTCTCAGCAATTCTTTTGTCATCTTTTAGGAATGCATTTACCCTGGTGCCTGAGAGACCCACAGCAACAGTGGCCATAAACAGATGCCTAAGGAGGAGCAGGAACAAGCCATTCTCATGATCTTTCCCCTGAGTGCTTTTCCAGCTTCCAACTATTTGCAGCTCAGGGGATTTCCTGATCTGATGTTGTTAGCTGAGGGAAAAAAAGGTATTGTGGAGCTGAATGTGGCTTCTTTGATCTACTGGCTTGTCAGTGCTGGGTTCAGCTTAAAGTTGAACGTGCCCAAAGCTGCTTTAATAAATGTCAGTGGATTGCAGCTCCCAGGAGACCAAAGTTCTGCTGCAGGGCAGGCACGAGACTATGCAGCACAGTTTTTTTACCAAGCGTGGCCAGTAGAACATCTTAGATCTACCAAAGCCCTATTTTGACTTAAAGTAGGAAAAAAAAAATTAGGGAATTTAGTACCTGGATGTGGGTCATTCTCACAGCATTCCATCCCCCCTTCATTCCTGATTTAAAGGCAGCAAATTTCCAATCCACACTCTATCACTGAGCAGCTGACAAGGGACCTCAGAACGAGGGTTAAGTGATGCCTCAGAGCCCCAGAATGACCCACTACAAGCTGTTTGCTCCTTTCTGAGAGATCCAGTCAGCAAAAACCAGGTAATTTTATGGTCACAGCCTGACCAAGGCAAGGTAATACAATAATATTTGTTTTCTAGTGTTAGAAGATCCAGTTCCATCAATTGAAAAGGAGCTGTTTGTTTCACGTTGAGGCTAAGCCTGGTAAAACATCCTAGATTGCCTCTTTCTTGGAGTACTGCACACATTAAAAGCTAAACCCAAGAGAGAGATTACAGATGAGCATGAGGCAAGGTAACCTTCCAGCATCCCAAGGGAGACAGCAAAAGGAACAGGTTTTTTCTTCATATTTACAAAGGCTTAATGAATTTTACATAAGCAAGATACAAAATTGAAGACAAACAATGAAATACAAAGAGATCTCAAGATACATGATGAACCAAGAATTCATGCATAATATACAGTATTTCAAAGGCATGTAAAGAAGCAGTGTAAGAATCTGATGTTTTTGGTGTATACAGAGTGATTTGTTTGAGAGAGATTCTTTCTTAAGGAGCCAAAACTTGAAGATGCATCAAGCCCTATGCACCTTCTGGATGCAGAAGGGCAGAAAGGATCCCCTAACTCAGGCTGAGTGATATGTCTTATCCAATCTGATTATCCTAATTAAAATTCCAGGTTATTTTCAGACCTAAAACACCCAAACAAAACAGCTTTCTGGTTATTAAAAGAACATTCAATTTTCAAATGTTAATTTTTCCACCTCTGCATCACAAGGACTTTTTTTTTTCCTTAAGTCATGTCTAGATCTGCAGAGACAAATTTTCTCTAAGGCTATGTAATATCAGAGAACTTTTTCATAAATGGCTTGATAGGTATAGAAAATTCCATGAGAAAGGGACATCCAGAACATTTCCCAATGCAATTCCTACTTTTCAAGACTGAGAAAATTTATCATTGAAGAGAATATAATTGTTTTGAGTTGCCAAATCTACCAATGATAAGGAGATGTATCCTAAAATCAATTTTTGAAGCCAAACATGTGAGACTAATCACTTTATTTCCATGCTTAACAGGTGCTGCTACCAGGGGGAAAATACTAAATAGCGTATGACACCCTTGAGAAGCATGTAAGATATTTATCTGCCTAAAAGCCATGACTGTTGCATAGAGAAAAGGTTGTGAATGTAAATGGGGAAGAAGGAGTTTAAGGATGGAGGGTGAAAACTTGATGCTGCTGCAATTGATGGCAATTTGGGTTCAGTGGGACAAGGATATCCCTGAGCTCACCTCAGCCTGGCCCTGTCACAGAGCTGGGGCTGCCCAGCCTGGTTTCCACAGTCAGGCTGGAAAATCAGGGGATCACAGAAAGGTTTGGGGACCTCAAGGTGGGACACCCTAGCCCAGGTTGCTCAGATGTGCCTTTTCATTTTCTGGGGCAGGATTTGCTCTTGTCCTCCTGCTGGAGCAGCCCTCTGGTACCTGACCAGTTTCCAACCCAAGACCACGCAGTTGCTGCCTTGCCCAGGGCAAATACAATCACAACTCTGATGGAGGGGATTTGCAAACATATTTTTATGATCATGGCATGTGAAATCCAGAGCTGCAGTGGCCAGGGCAAAAAGAAAAGCAGCTGAAAATGACATGAAAGAGAGCAGTGCCCCAGTCTCTTAACACCTCCAGTGCAAGCAGCTATGCCCAAAGTCAGGAGGTTTAACAGCTCTGGGCTGATGTGTCAGCTCAAGCCCTGTGCACAGAGATATTCAAAGACTGACACATTCTCCCTCTCTCTCTCAACTATTTTATTCCCCCTAAAATATACTTATGTATCTGCTGTTCCTCTGTGAAAAGATGAAAGATTAAGCTGGCTTGTGCCTGGGTAAGAATGGTGAAATGTTCTACCCATAAGTAAGCTGTATATTCATGGTAGAGTATTTTAAATGACCCTTATATCATAAGAAGGGATTTAAAAAAAAATCCATAACTGTGAGATTTAAGAGCATATCTCTCACATTTGAATTTCCCCTAGCTGATATTTGGTTGGGCTTTAGAAACTGTCACACAATAAAGCCATTAAAATTCTGTGGTTAATTTATTCCTGCAGTATTAACTTTCCCATTACTCATGATGAATATCTTAGGTTTGGATATGTCTTAGAAGAACTTTTGACAGTGATAACTTGCTTTTTCTCCCATTTCCTGTGGAAATGTTATTTTTTTTATGTATTAAAGAGTAACTTTTCTAATAAACTTGCACAGTGAATTTTAAATAATGACTTTGAGTTAGTATAGTTGCTACCAAAATAGGCAATGATAAGGTCTTTTGTGCATTTGTTTGGTTAATTATTCTGATTTGTATTTCTGGGCAGAATTCAATATTACCCAGTCTTGGAAAATACAGATCCCATTGCCAAAACAAATTTTCTCACTCCTATATCCATTCATTTCCTAGACAATAGGTGAGGTCAGAAGGGAAACAAGGAGTCATTCCCATAATAATGGCAAACAACTAATGAGCTGCCGTGCATCATATTCTCCTTGCATGAAGCTGTAATTGCTTCCAGAACACCTGTATTGAGGCCAGATACAATCATGAGTAGGAGGGAGGGCAAAGGAGCAGCGGTGCTAAAACAAGGAGGGAGAGGCACATGTGAGGAATGGGAACAGATAGCCCAGCAAGGGAGGAGAAGCTCAATGAAGCTGTGGCTCAGTTTGGGGTTGGCACAATAACCGAGGGTCCCTCAGAAAGGCCACAGGTTCTTTCAGTGCACAAAAGAGCCAGTGCCTGAGGCATTCGGCAATTTACAGCTCTGGGTTTGACCATCTTTATGGTCTTAATGGGGTCCCTTTGTGTTGTGTGCCTGAGTTTTCCTTCTGGAACACTGCAAGAATATTTTTCTATACCCATATGCTGTGGGAAGGACACCTATGCTGATGGCTTGTGAGATCACAGAATTAATTGTGTTGGAAAAGATCTTTGAGGTCATGAAGTCCAAGCTATGACCCAAAGCCACCTTATCAACTAAACGATGGCACCAAGTGCCACATGCAATCTGTTTTAGAGCACCTCCAGGATCAGTGACTTCAGCCCTTTCCAGTGCCTTTGGATTACTGAAAAGGGGGTAAATAAAGAGGCAGAATTCAACATGGATAGAGGTGTAGGACTACAAGTGGCTGAATTACTGCAGACTGTCACTAAACCTGGGAATTTTGCAGTTGGGGCAAGCTCACAGGACAAGACCAGTTGCTGTGATTCAGCTGAAATGTACAAATTAATAACAGACCTGGAAAAATACCTGCACTGTTCCAGGAAACTCTTAGATGCTGGAAGTCAGCTGAGGAGCAAGAACTTCTTCCACAAAGAGGCCCAGAGAGAGAAAGGAAATAAAACCAAACTTTTTTCCACAGAGAAGATGCTGTGGACAACCCAACCCACCATGTACCTAAGGCTCATCTCACTCCTTTCCTATCTTGGTTCAGATGAAGGTTGAATTAAGGAACAGTTTACTTCTGGTTCAAGTAAGGGTTAGAAATCTAGGTGTACACTGTTGCAAATTGTTACTCCAGAATGATTTACAATAGCTCTGTTTTAGAAGTTCAACATAAATTTTGTTCATGCTTAAAGGACTCAGGGATCCAAAAACATGCAAAACCCAAACAACAATAGGTTTTATTCCTATAAGAACTGAAAAACTGGAGCTTGTGTTCACAAGAACAGGGATTTCTTTGATTATTATTATTATTACTTCTACAGAAAAGGGTGTGATGGTCCCTTAAGGATTTTAAAATGCAAAATTCCTGTTTGACTAACCGTTTTTAGTCCTCTTCTGACAATGGAACACACCCTACTTCTTTCCACTGAAGTATCAGTTTGTTGTGTTGCTTGTGACTTGCCTGTTAAAAAGTATGAAAACAAAACCCTTCTACTATCCCAGAACTTGGGCTGGGATGTAGGGAAACAGTAGACAAAGTATTCAGAAGTTCTACAGGTTTTAGAGAAAGAAGAACTAATGGCAAACTTTCTGTTACCACAAAGTCCTTCATGTAAGAAAGTCTTGTAGGAGTTTGGGGTATTATAGAAGCCTTGGGTTGGGTACAAAAGGAAAAGCTGTGGTCTCAAATTCAAACTGCAACCCCCTTTTTCTGGTGTTTCTCTGAACCTTTCCCAAAGAAAATTCAGCTGCACTAAGACTGGAAATCTGTACTCAGACCTATTTTGATGGAGCTGGCAAGCAGAAAACCAGAGTACCTGGAAATGTGTTCCTCAACTCTCACTAACTCTGCAACTCTTCATCTCTGTTGCAGACTTCTGAGTATCTGTCCTCCAGAATAAAACATTATTACAACCAGTGGCCTCACTTATTTCTGCTGGAGAACCTCAGGCAGGAAGATTTCACTCCTCTATGGATTCCAGCTCAATCCAGGTACATTTACCACAGTTTCTTGTCCTACAGTCACACCCTCAGTTGTTGCTCAGGGCTAAAACCTTTTCCCAGGCTTAAAGAAAATGCAACCTTGTGAAGCAGCCAGGAGTGTAGATTGCCAGTACCATGGCAGGGGAAATTAGTCCCTCTCTCTCACATCCAGGTTTCTCATGTGACCCACTTTAATGAGAAATTAAACTTCCCTTGTTCTGATAGATTCATAGAAGCTGATCCTCAGCTTTTACAAAATAGGGCAAATCTTCTGAAGGTCAAAAGGCATTTCTGGCAGCATGCAGTCACTCCCTCATCTGCTAATGGGTCTGTCTCTGAAAACTCCTCGTGTGTTGCAGGCAATTACTACTGTTCACATTAGCTCAGCATTGGCCCCTGTGGCCAGAGACTGTCAGGGAGAGGGACTGAGCTGACGTGTCAAGTTGCTCCACATTTTATAAGTGAAGAAGATGGCATTTTGTGTCTAAAGACTACAGACCATATTACACCCATCAGTTAGCATGGTTTTGGATCAGAAAAGGTCTTGGCAGGAGCTTTCTTTGTCACAAACCAGGACCCTCCCAGTCACTGCCTAAGCTTACTACACAGTTTCTGTTGGCAGGGAGGAAAAGCACAGCTCACTGTAAAAGGGGAGGTCTGGACCCTCTCATTAACTATGCTTTAAACCTGAAGCTGTTATTTCTATTACTGTTGCTCCATGGCACCTCAGCTTTATTCTATTTGTGAAGAAACGTTGCCCCAGGCTGGGGTTTAGAGAGAGCCCACCCTCCATCACCCGCACTCTTGCCTCCTGTCCAGCTCCTCAGTAAAGCTCTGTAGAGTTTAAACCTCCTCCCGCTACCTAGCTGAGACAGAGGCACCAACGATTAATTTCTAATTAATAACCTACCAGCTCTTCATTAATAAGCTAATTAGCAGAGAAGACTCTGCGCCTAATCCCAGAAGACACAGCTAGGGTGGGGGCCCACCTGCACGGGGTCAAACCCCTCATTGCAGCAGCTGCCCCCCTTTCTCTGCTGGGCTCCCCAGCAGCCAGGGCTGTGTGTGCTGGAATTCCCTCAGGTGAGCAGTGCCAAAAGCCATTTCCCAGTGTGGCTGGGCCCTGACGGTGAGGGTGAGCACTGCCGGTGGGCACAGCCGCCCTCACGCTTGGGCCCCGCTGCCCTCACGCTTGGGCGCCATGTTGCGCCAGGCCATGGCAGTGGCTTGTGAAGGGTTAACCCCCCCAGGAATGGTTAATTATTCCTCCAGGAATGGTTAATTACCCCTGTAGGAATGGTTGCCACCCCTCCAGGAATCAATAGTTGCCCTTTGAGTGGATAAATAAGAGCAGCTGTGAGTAGAGACCAAGGCAGGAGGGACGGGCTTGGGCGCCATGTTGTGCCAGGCCTTGGCAGTGGCTTGTGAAAGGTTAACACCCCTGGGAATGGTTAATTATTCCTCCAGGAATGGTTAATTACCCCTGTAGGAATGGTTACCACCCCTCCAGGAATCAGTAGTTGCCCTTTGAGTGGATAAATAAGAGCAGCTGTGAGTAGAGACCAAGGCAGGAGGGACGGGCTTGGGTACCATGTTCTGCTAGGCCTTGGCAGTGGCTTGTGAAAGGTTAACACCCCCAGGAATGGTTAATTATTCCTCCAGGAATGGTTAATTACCCCTGTAGGAATGGTTACCACCCCTCCAGGAATCAATAATTGCCCTTTGAGTGGATAAATAAGAGCAGCTGTGAGTAGAGGCCAAAGTAGGAGGGATGGGCTGCAACAGGAGGAGGAAGCTCTGTGGAACTGGAGATAAAAGGTTGGTAAATTTGGTTTTTATTAAATGTTTTTCTCTTTAATTGTTGCTAGAGGCTCTTGGCTGTTTCTGGAGGTAAGGGGCTATGTTATATGGCTTCTTTTGCCTGGGAGAGCCCATTGGGGAGGCAAGTCCTGCCCTGTGCTAGGCTGTGGTACCTGGATCCTCAGGATGTGAAGGGGGCCATGGCTGTAGGGATGGCCATACTCCTGCAGGACCATTGGGAACACTTCAACCTCCCTGTTCCCCTCTGCCCCTGATGGCAATGCTCCTGCAGAACCAACAGGAAAACCTCACCCTCCTCATTCCCCTCTCTGCCCCTGTACTGGGATGGCCCCATAGCCACTTTGTGCCGTGTACAGAAAATAACTGCTCATGTTGGCTCAAATCTTATGTCACATTATCCTGCAGTGAATCATCTACCCCATGACTTGACTTCTATTTTTTTTTTTTAAATGAGTCCCTTTCCTGTAAAACAGGATGCAGATATGCCTTTGTTTCTTTCAGCCACCACCTACTTCTGGTGGGTCTGGTAACTCACTCAGCTGTTTGGCACCTGTGGTGGGGTTAGCAATGTCCAAATCCCAGTGCCCCCACACAAAGGCTGTGCACGCTGTGGAATGGCTGGTGCTGTTTTCTGTGGGATTTGCTCTATAGACCCCACCCAGCCTGGCTTATAAATTCCTGGGTGCTCCTCTTGAGGCTGGGAATTCTACTTGGTGGCAAACTGACTCCCTGAAAGAAAAAATGGGAGGTGGCCAATCATGTATTTCCAGTCATAAAGAGCTCTAAGGTTTTTCATTTTACTCTGCTGAACTGGCTTTCTGCCTATGTCAAAAAGAAAAAGAAAGCAACCTACCTGCTTTTTGTTTTTCCTTTTTATGTCTAAGTGGTGAACCTTTCGTGGTTATGTAGAGCATTATTATTGCTGCTGATAGTTCCTGCTAGGTTTTGTTTGGATTCTATTCCAACTTGAGTATTAATTTAAACTCGTGTTTAATGGAGGTACTGGAACAGAGTTATTGCTGCCTGTGAGGGCTTAGACTTGGAAGGACAGTGTTTTCCCTCAGTTTTGGTCCAGGGGTATGTAAAGGAAGATGTAAGCTCCGAGCAGTAGACTAGCAGTGGTTGCATCAAACAACATTATTCACAGCTGGGAGCTCCTGCTGATGCTGGGGAGCTCAAAGTGGCTGGCAGCTCCTTTATCCCTTCTATCTGCTACCTGCCTTTCCCTCCCCACGTTTCCTCTCATCTCCACCAGCACAGCAGCCACCTGTGGTGGGGCAGAGCAGAAAGTGATGGCAGCTGGTTCTGCTGGATGAGCAAGTGAGGGAAAAACATCACTGACGAGAGCTGAGGAGACTTTTGATCCTTCTAGAAATGGGGGAAGGGTACTGCTAAGTAACCTTGGTGACTGCCAGGAGACAACTCAGAACAGAACTGGAGTGTTGTGATACTGGGGAGTGGCAAGGGAGGTGGAGTTGGAAATGCACTCAGGGGAATTAATTCCTAATCTTTGGTCCATCTGCCTGTGGTGCTTGCTGGGCTGCAACGTAACCAATCCAGGGAAAGCAGGTCCCCTCTTTCAAACAGGAAAACTTTTTCTAATTGGAGGACACGCACCTTTGAAACTCTGTCCTAGATTCTAGTTTGTTGAATTAAAAGCCAATTCTGCCATTGCCTGAGCAGTTAATAAAATCTATTGCCTTATGATGCATTTTTTCT
Source organism: Melospiza melodia melodia (assembly GCF_035770615.1). NCBI lineage: Eukaryota > Metazoa > Chordata > Aves > Passeriformes > Passerellidae > Melospiza > Melospiza melodia. The sequence goes on from NC_086206.1 coordinate 18,755,391, forward strand.
GCAGGCTAGAATGGATCTGTCTTGGTTGTGATTTGTGAGATTGAGGGGAAAACACAAAATATAACTTATATTTCCACTGCACTGAAAAATCTCTCTGTGTTCTCCTTCTAAGGCTTGGAAGTAACCAAAACTGCAGAGGTCATTTTTTTGAATTATTAAAAATAAGTTTACCTTATTAACATTTTAATAAAGAGAATCTCTTTGCAGTGGTGCTCAGAGTTGCTCTCATTTCCCTCTGTTCAATTCCATTCTCTAAAAGGGAAAATACTATTGAGATATGTAAACCATGATGTTAGGTGGAAACTAAACAGAAATACACCAAAGCAAAAATGCTTTCTAAAGGTGCTGTGTTTGTAGAGGTGCTTGCTCAATATGTGTGATGCAAAATGGGGATGCTTTGTGAAGAAATCATCCTTGTAAAGCCATTGGTTCTGGTCATCAGACTCTATCCAATGCTTTAGTGATGATGCTGCTGATCTATTTGGGAAGTTGGCTGGCTCTCAAGGCAGAGTCTCTTCTCAAAGGCTGTTTCACAGTGAAAATATGCTCAGTGCAGCCGAGTGCATGAATGAAAAAGCCTCTGGTACCTTCTAGTCTGGCAAAATGCAGCACAAAACTCAACTTACTCTGTCTTTTCTGCTGTCCCAGGTAAGAAATGTGTGGTTTTTTTCCTTGCTTTCTTTCATCTTTCTGCTTTTGTGCATTTGGATTTGAAAGTATTTGTAATTCAGCTCTGATTTCTGAGTAATTATACATTGCTTGAATTACTGTTTAAAGATGCAGGATCTCTGCTCTAAGGCAGTTGCTAGGAATGCAGGATCTCATAGTTCCCTGATTTACAATTACAACCAATTTGCCGTGTGATATATAGCATTTTTTTGTTTCCCTTCAGGAAGGGTGGCGGGGGGAATCTTTCAAGTGTCTCGGTTGCAGCTGCAGCGGCAATATTTTCTGTCATATCAAATGCTGCAACTTTGATTTGCCTCTTTTCCTCTGTGCCTTGTGCTGGGTAGTAGGTTTATAGGCTGTTACAGGCACCTCACGTTATTTACTGCCTTTTTTTTTTTTTAAATAAAAGAATTAGAGGGGGGGAATATGGAGGAAAAATAAAATCAGACCTTGCAAAAGGCTCCCTTCGCCGTACTCTCCTGATAGATGTGTAACGCTCCGTCAGTGACTTGCTGTGTAGCCTTTCTCTTATTAAATGTAATAGATCCCCCTCTGCCAGAAAGGAGAGGAAAAAACACCCAGCCTTAAAAACACGGAGCTGCCGGAGCCCCGCTGCTGCTGCCTGTCAAAGCACAGCGACTCGCTGGGCTTTCACTTCTCAGCTGGTCACTCTCTTTTCCCCTCGCCGCTGTCACAGGGCTCACTTTTGGGCAGCTCAGAGCAGGGCTGGAAATCCTTTGTTGTTGTCCAGCTTCAGTGCGTTCTCCCTCCTTTTGTCTCGGCGGCTCCGTAAACTTGCGTTTAGTGTCAGTGGGCTGAGATCCTCTGCACCGAGCAGGGATGAAAGTTAATTCCTTTTTGAATCGAGTGGGTTTGTTAACCCTTGGAGGGTTGGTGGGGTTTAGTGTCAAACGAGTGCTTGGGACACTGAGCTTGACCCCCTGTGTTTGTGTAACTGCAGCCTCCAGCAGGCATTTGGTCTGCTAATCCCAAACAGGGCAATGAGGAGACAAACGGTGAGGGATCACCACTGGGAGAGCTTTATTGCTAGAGCAGCTGCACAGAGTGTGAGGAGGAGGAGGAGGCAATAGGGTGATCCACATGCTGTGATCCACACGCTGTGGATCAAGGTTAGGGCACTCAGGTCCTGGTTTAACCTGCTCAGGAGTCAGGGCAGGGACCTGAGTGGTCGGAGCTGTGGGACAGCAGGAGGCTCCGCGGCTGGGTTGGGAGTGAGCAAGCACAAAGGCATTTGGGTGGGTTCGGGATACCAGCCCTGCTCCGAGGAGTGGAACAAATGAAAGCAGCTGCCTGGGGCCATGGGTTTGGTGCCGAGCAGCGTGTGCTGGTGCCACATGGAGAGTTCCTGGCAGGGCCACTCTGCCAGCAGGGCTGGGCTCCCTGGCACCATCCGAGGGCAGGCTCTGGCTCTGCTGGGACTGGCTCAGCTGCTGCCCAAGGAGGGCTGAGCTCTGTCCTGTGGGCTGGGGAAACCCAGAGGGCTCCTGGGGACAAGAAGTTGTCACAAGTGGGCTGAGATCCAGCCTGGGCTGGCAGGGGGAGGGAATGCTCAGGGAGCAGAGGGGAGAGAGAGGGTGCAGGCAGTGGAAGGATAACCTGTGGATGTACCGAACTGGTGCTCTCCTCTTGGCTTTGAGACCTCCCATCTGCTTTGCTTGGCTTTCTCTCTGTTTTGAGGGGTTTTTTTTGTTGCTGTTTTTTTTTTTTCTTTTTCTATTTTTTTCTTTTTTTTTTTTTTTTTTTTTTTTGTTGTGCTTCTCCAACATACCACTGAATTAATCAGCTTGAGTTTGGATTTTCTTTAGCGGTTGCTTGTAAGAAAGCAGAATGCGTATGATACAAGAGGATGGACTTCTAGGGTCTCTGAAACATAGCTGGCATTTTTTAAACAATAATGATTACTTAAAATGTGATAGGTGCAGACACCTGATTCTGAAAACACCCTCTGCTCTTTATTGATGACTTTCAGTGATACTTCAGAGTTTCTCCCCAGGCTGGGCTGAGATGAGTTCTGTTGTACTGCAGGGCTGAACTTGTGGTGCTTTACCCTTACTTCCAGCTTAATTGCTCAAATTGCCCTCTGCCTCTTTTCTCAGCTTGTACAGCTCTATCTGGCCGTGTCTCTCTCTCCACCATGTGAGCTAGTGCATGTCCAAGTTCACTTTCCAGATCATGTCTAAGAGTTAATGAATTGGGGAATGAATCAGACTGTAATATGGAAGTGTATGTAATTCTGTTTGCAGGTCTAGGCTGTTGAGTATTGGCAGGTTAAAGCATGAATTGGAGTGGGTGCCCTGCTAGGGAAAGAGATGGAATTTACTGAAACACTGTTTGGCTTTCCTCTTTGACACCCCACATACACAACTTTCATGTGACAGGAAAAGTAAACAGAAGAATGTGAGAAACAACATATTAAACAAATGCAGCCATCTGCTTGTGTGGTGGTTGTAACACATTTGGGGATCTTTTTCTGCACGTTTTCTTTTTTTCTCCCTTAGGAGTAGCAAGAATGTCTCATGTAATGCCATGCTAGTGGAACCAGAAAGGGACCAAGTTTGATGGAATCCTTTCTAAGCAGGTGCAATCTAGTAATCTTTCTGTGGAGGCAGAAGATAATGATAACTTAGTTTCAAAGTAATGATAGCAAAGTTTGCAGTGTAGAGAAAAAAGTTTGTGGAAATTCTTTTATGTCAATAGGAACATGGACTGTAAAAGGCTTATTTTTAATGAAAAGCCCATTTATAAATTTATTAACTTGGTTTTTGTGTTTTTTTGGTCTGCTTCTAATTCAACTGTGTTTTTAAAGTATATAAACTTTGCCTTTTGAGGCTTTAAAAGGATAAAAATGGAGAAGCACTTTTTCATATCAAAGCAGCTCATTAAGTATGTATGCAAAAACTGAGGTAAACAGGTGAGCAATAAATTAATTTTTCCTTTTGCAAAGATTTAGTCTACACTACTACCAACTGTTCTATTTTCACCAAGAGGAAAACTGAGCATTAGCTGGAATAAATGAAAGAGATGTTTCAAGTAATCCTTTAATTCAGATTCACCTTTAAAGCTCCAAAGCATAACTATAATATACAGCTTTATTGATCTGAAGCTGACAATAAAAAGTAAATGTACTCTGGTAGCTTATGCAGTTCACTATACAGGGTACAGTAAGCAGTAAATGCATACTCTGATCTGATAGAATTACAAATCTGTGTGTTTTACATTTTCCCCAAAGGATATTTTCTAAAACCTATATACAAAATATTTGTTTTAAGACAAAAGTTGTTCACAGGCTTCCTTTATTATGTTATGCATTTCATGCAGAGAGATGACTCAAAATTTGTGAGGCTTTCAGAGTGAGGAAAAAGTCCCATATTTTTTATAATTTTAACAATAACTGTCACGTTTCACTGGGTTGCAACCAAGTAAATTGGAAAAATGTGTAGATTTTACAAGCTTGTCATTAGAGTGAATAGAGAAAATTAGTCCTCAAACTCTTTCCCCTAATGCAGAGCTCACACTGCTGCATTTTTAAGCTTTTATTTGTTCAAATTTCTCCAGAAGAGGGCTCCATGCACAGCTTGAAAGGCAGCACCCAGGTATTGAAAGCAAAAGGAATTTAACAGCTTCAGGAATAAAGACAAGTCTTGCTCACACAAGTGTGTTGATAGAACACTGCAGATTATGCTCAAATTCTGACCAAGTATCTCCCTGTTCTGTCATGTTGGTCTTGTTATTTGAGAGTTCTAGAGGAGAAGTACTGTTGTTATTTTGCCATATCAAAGTTATAAAAATGCTTTAAAAATATTACAGAAACTCAATTGTCAATTACTCTGTATAATTATTTCTACTGATGAGCACTTTGTGAGCAGGCTGATGTTTGCTCCCCACAGTTTCAGTCCATCATTTTTGGCTATGCAGTCAAAAACCATCTTCCAGTTGCTTATCTCATTCACAAGATGGTGTCTCCCAAAACACAGAGCCATTCCAGCAGTTGTGCTGTCCTATTTCTCAAATATTACCTTGGAGGGAAGGTTGGCACTGGTGAATTACAATGGCTTTTGGCTACAGCTCTAACCTCTAAAAATGTCCTTACACAGGACCTGACCACAGCCCTGACTGCTAAGCAAGGGGGGTTTGTTATAGAAGACAAGTGAAAACATGGAAATGCTTCTGCAGTTATGGCAATTAAACCCCACTTTGTGTGCCCCCTGAGACTCAATCCTTCAATCTAAGCTGTAGTTTAGGTGATATGTTGGGTTCTGCTTTCTGTTACTGAGAATCAAAACTTCAAAAAGGTTTTCTTAGCACATGTAATATTTGTGCTGTGATCCACTGGGATTATTGACTTGGCTTTCAGTGACTTGGCAGCTAAGAAATGGGTATTCCTAAAAGCTGTCTTGGTGCAGCAGGTTCTATGAGAACCACTTAGATAGCAACAGTGGTGCCCCTTCAAGGAGTTGTGAAGTTCTGCCTTTTTCTTCCTGTTTGCTGCAAGATAAGCAGGCTCTTCCCATTCTATCAATATGTAAAAGCACGGCAGATAACAGAGCTCTGTGTTCCACTCTTTGCAGCATCACTGCTGGAGCTGCATCTCCAATCTTCAGCTGCTGGGTTGCACCAGTGTGCTGCATGTCAGGACTTTGGCCTCAGGTTTCAGAGCTCCTGTGGCAGCACAAACCTGTGGCAGCAGCTCTCTGGCCACAGAGAGCAACAGGCACAACTTTCTCAGGATTGGCCTGGGGAAGGCTGTGAGAAGATCAGAGTGAATGAATAAACCATTATGACCTTAACTGGCTGCACCTGTTGTGAACAGGTGGAATGTGTTATGGAGATTTGTTCACCAGAGGATGGTTTATGATTGGCCAGTGCTGATGGTGTTTGCATTGCAGGGACCATTGGTTCCACCTGTGTCCTGGCTGTCTGTTAGGGGGATTGGTTTCTTAATAAGTGTAGTGTGGTAAAGTGATTAATCAGCCTTCTGAGAAGCATGGAGTCAACACTAATTATTACCTGGCTGGGAACCTGTGATAAAGCAAACCTTTCTGGAGGATGGAGGCTTCATTCAGGACTTTGAGTACAAAGGTCAGGTTAGCAGGGTTTTTTTTTTTTTTTTTTTGTTTCATGGACAGTTACAGGGGCAGAATTCACTGTTTTGGTGTGTATCACTGGTGTTCCAGCCAGCAGGGGCAAGTGTTACAAGGGGGCCTCAGGTTCAGCTTTGCCATCTGGGAGAGGATTGTCCTGCTCTGCTCTCTGGCAGTTTTGGTCACCACAATATAACAAAGGTATTAAACTCTTAGAGTGTCCAAAGCAGGGCAATGAAGATTGTGAGGGGCCTTGAGGGGAAGTGGTGTGAGGAGTGTCTGAGGGCATTTGTTCAGCTGGAGAAGAGGAGACTGAGGGGAGACCTCACTGCAGTCACAACTTCATTGTGAGAAGAGGAGGAGCAGGCATTGATTTCTGCTCTGTGTGACCAGTGCAGGACACCAGGGAATGGCCTGAAGTTATGTCATGGGAGGTTTGGATTTGATATTGGGAAAAGTTTTTCACCCAGAGGATGCAATCATCTCCCCAGGGCAGTGGGTTGCACCACTGAGCCTGAGAGAGCTCAAGAAGAGTTTGGGCAATGCTCTTGGGCACATGGGGTGACTCTGGAGGATGGTCCTGTGCAGGGCTGGGAGTTGGACTCTATAATCCTTGTGAGTCCCTTCCAATTCCACATATTCTGTGATTCTAACTAGAGGTTCATCTGTGCAGGCAAAAAGACAAATCTGCAATGTCCACTGGGGAGGAGAAGCAGAATGAGAGGCATTTATCATCCTTAGGAGACTAAGTGGGCTATTGCATTTCCCAGTTAACTCTGGATGATATTAGTGGGTTCTTGATCATGGCCATATGGTTGCACTGTGCCCTGTCCTGATCACCAGATGGAAGGGACCAGCCCAGATGGGAGGCTGTGTTTTTCTGTCACTTCACGTGTCCTGCAGCTAACACAATGTTAGTGTACACAAATCAGGAGGATATTAAACGCCAAAGAGGAGACAAAAATAAGACTTGCTTTATTAGCCACTGTTTCATTACTTGGAGGTCTTGGAAATTTTCCCACTACTGCTTTTTAAATTTTTTTTTTTTTTTTTTGGTGTGTGACTGTATTCTCTGTCAAATGGAAGAATTTAATTCTTTGAAAGCCTTACTGTTTCATACAAAGGGAACTCATTCTGCTCCTATCTTATCCAATATTCTACTATTTTGCACCATTAATTTTCTTGGCTAGAGGAAAAAAAGAAGGATTTTAAGATTTGGTTTGATGGAGCTGGTTAGAACAGTTCTATGAACAGACTAAAATACATATGAGGTATTAAGAGTGGGGTGCATCTCTTCAGCACACAGCAGTTTTCAGTATCTCTAACCACTTGGAAAAGCTGATTAAGGTGTTTAAATAACTTCTGATATCTCTGAATGTCCATGTATGGATGTCTAATTTGGTATCTTTATGGGCCTTGTTCTTAGGAAACTGAACATCCATCTTCAAGCTTTTGAAATGTCTCAAAATTAGACACCCTTACACAGTTTCCTGAAATTAATAAGATTTTATTACCTAGCATTCCTTAGACTCCATTTTAGAAAGGTTTTGCTCCCAAAATATTAATTTAAATAGATTAAAAAAACCTAGCAAACCACTAATAATAGCTATTTATTTTGGTCTAAATTATTTAATTCTCTTGCTGTGAACAACTAATACTTAATTCCTTACTAGTAATGGCAATGTATGTATTTCTAAAAGTTAATATTTAATTCCCAGGGACCTTGCAGCCTGGTATGTAATGAAGAACAAATAATTCTTGTGCGTATGAAGTCTGTGTTAACGGTGCAGACAGCAAGTGGGTTTCTAAAAGTTTGCAGACTTTTTAGGATTTTGAGTAATCATGGCAGATGGGCCTTGTGGAATTTGTGTGTAACAGGGACTCAAAATGCTGAAGACCTCAGGTTCTAGGTCATTAAGGTGTCACAGTGCTGTAAATGTGGCTGTATGCAAAGAAATATTTATACCCAAAACTGGAATCCAGGACAGGAGATGCTCACTTACAAACATCTGTAGCTGTAAGCTCAGGTTACCTCAGCTGTTACTGTTTGGGTGTTTGGTACCCCTCTCCCTTCCCAGGGCTGGGTGTGAGGGCTCCTGCCCTGCGCCAAGGCAGGGCTGACAAACATGGCTGGACACAGCTGAGGGAGTCCTGATTCCCTGCATTAACAGCTGGCTGTCACATGGGCAGGAACACAGCTGTGGCACACGTAGGAAGAGTGTGGATAACTGCTGATATCGCTTCAAATCAATCCATAAAAGCATTGACACGTTGAGTTTTGTTCAAACTGCCACGGAGCAAAAAACCCCAAATGTGTTACAAAGCACTTATCATGCTGATAATTGGCTCATCTACTTTATAGACACTCAATCTCTTTCTTTTCATCTTCTTGGCATAACTTGGAGTTGGGCTTCTGTACAAGTTGTCAGTAAAGAGTCCTGGAGTCAAACGCAGGGGATTTTGAACCTGTAAGTGTAAAACAAAAGCTGGCAGTTGTCCATGGGGTCACTGTATAAAGGGAGTTATCTCAGCTGCCTGAAACAGGAGGATGATCCACAGCTTGTAGAGACAGCATAAAAGGACAGAGGCAGGGGAGTATGTTGTAAAATTTCCCTTTCCTTAGCCTGTTACAGTGTTCTTGTGTATAGTTGCAATTTCAGCAGGAGGTAACTGCTTGGGAGAAGAGAAAACCCCAGAAATGGTGTCCCCAGGATCTGGCATTTTCCCACAGACAAACCTTCTTGCTTTGAGTTCCTCTGCTGCCAAATAAGGTGTATTTATACACTTCTCTTGAGACAGCCCTGTGCTGTCCCTGAGGAGCTGCATTTTATCAGACAACAAACAGCTATAACAAAATGTGAGAACTGAACACAGCACTGCTCTGGAGTTGACAAAGCAGGAAATCCAGAGCATCTGGTACTTTGCTCCTGAGTGAAAGGAGATGGATTTAGGCATTAGAATTGGATGGGCATTTCCTTCCCCATCAAAGCCATTGTTTCAGAGCTCTGTCAGAGGAAGCTGAGCAGCTCCAACTGTGCTTTCAGCAAGAATGGATATCTCAGCTGCGGGTTTGAGTTGATCTGTACAGTTAAATAACCAGCCAAATTAAAGGTGTTCAGCTTGACCTTCTGCCAAGATAACTGGTCTTGCAAGTGCCAGGAAGTCTTGGTTATAATCCAGGTGAACTGCAAAATGAAATCCCTGTGGGTAAAGACAAATGGGAATGATATGAAATAGAATAATACGTAAAATTCTGTCTTGGTTTCTGGGTATATTGTTTAGCTTGCTACCTGAAGGTTGTATTTTGTGCCAGGCAAAGTGAATTTATTGTTTTCTAAAATGTTTGTTTTCATAATTCATGATCAGATTGAACTAAGTGGACTCTGAACTCTATAAATCATGATTTATGGATATTGATATTCCTGTCAATTTACGAATACACAGCTCTGACTTGAACACTAAACTAGTCAGGTGCATATTTGATAATCTCTCCTTAATAATGGATCATAAAATGGTTTGAGTTGGCAGGGACCTTAAAGAGCATCTCATTCCAACCATTCTGCCATGGGCCGGGACACCTCCCACTAGACCAATTGCTCCCAGCCATGTCCAGCCTGACCTTGAGCTCAATCCATTCTCTGTCTTGGACTTGGGCTTCTGGACCCGATTCTGTGTGGAATGTGGCAATATCATTGCAAGAGGCATTATTTAGAGAACAAAGCTGTAGGGATGGTCAGGAAAGCCTGAAGTAAAGGGAGCATACTGTCTTGCACCCATATTCCCTGCTTTTTGGGAATGGATAAACCATCTAGTTTTGAAATTCCTGTTTTCTTCTAATGTTTTAAGCAACAATGTCTTATTTAAAAATAATAAACAAGAATGCAATATCCAGTGTTAAATGTCACCAATGGTTTTCCCGAATTGTTGATCTCTGCAGTTTGGTTATCAATGCAGAAATTTGGTGCTTTGTGTGGTGAGAGTATTGATTATTGTAATCTGGAAAAAGAGCAGCTGATAAGTTCACATACCATGTGTTACCAGGAAGTAAGATAAGGATGCTGGGGATAAATCATGAAATTTTGTGGAAATTACTTCTGGTCTTGCACGTCTCTCAACTTCACTTGTGTGTGTTTGCCATAGCAAAGCATTACTGCTCCCACCAACACAGGAGCAAGTCTCCAGAGGATGTGGATTGATTGCACTGCCCTCCATTTGTTATCTGGGTGAAGGATGGGTGGTGTCAGTGCCATGTGCATTCCTGCTGTGCACATACCAGGATGCTTACACAGCTTCTATTGCTGTGATAGCTGAGCACCCTACCAACGGTAATGAATTTATCCTTGCTTCCCTAAAATAACTGCTCGGTTACGACAGGAGCATTATTCTGAAATGGGAGACAGCCTCCAACATCTGCCTGTTTCAATGACTTGAGGTCTGTTATCTTGGGTGAGTAATGATGTTGCCTGCTGTCACTTGGGCTGCTGGTGTTGATTCAGTGGTGGCACTTCATTCCACTCCAGAAAGATTAATTCTGATTGGAGGGAGCCCAGAATAAATTCAGTTTCTAGGCCAATCAGAAGGTGGTGTTTCCAGGAGTATTTTAATAATCCAGCTCAACTTTTGAGAATGTAATTAGTTATGATTTGCCAAGGAACTTCATATCTCCATACTTGCATAGAGAGGAAACTAATAAGATAAAATATAATCATAGCTGCACAGAGCTCTTTAGGCATAAGGAAATGGAGAATGCTTGCTCATAGCTGCTGCTTGTGAGGGCTGCTGGCACAGTGACCAGGTGGAGCAGAGGAGGAGGATGAGGCTGGCAGTTCTATTTACACTCCAGGCATTTCAGACCACAGCAGTTTGGGGTAGAAAATGGGGTCAGGTAATGCACAACCAACTTGGGTAGGGCAGAGGTTCTGCATCTTGCCATTGCAACAGGCGACAGTCTAAGAATACTTCTCCTGCCATCTGCTCACTGACAGAGGTTCCTGTCTTCCTTCTTTTCCTCAGTTTGGAGGAGGCAGAGCTGCCAAAACCTTGGGCTGCTCTGGCAGGAGGTGAGCTGCTGGTTGTGGCTGTTTCCCCCCCCAGGTTTAGCTGCTGGAAGTGGGATGTTGCCAATGTAAAGTGTCACTGTTAGAGAGATGCACCCACATGTTTGAATTCCTGGGAGCACTAGGTAGGCACCATTTGTTACATGCCCAAAACACGAGACTCTGGCTTTCAACAGTCCCCACAAATCCACAAAGTCTTATTTTTTGGAAGAGCTGCTTCTTCCTGTGTGTTTGTCTCTCTGAAATGAGAATTTAGTCTTGCACTTACTTCCCAATAATAGATTTTTCAAAGTTTTTCCTCCTTCAGGATTCAAAGGCACACAAGCACAGAACCTGTTTCTTGCTGTGCATGGGAGCTAAACATTGATTATGGGGTGGGGGAAGGAGTTTGTGTAAAACAAACTGACTTGCTTGGCTGCAATAACTCGTGTTGAACCTGAACTGAATTGTTTCTCCAACTTGTTCTTGACTTCTGATTTCTGCATGCTGTGTGTTTGTGGAGTCTAGCTGGGATATGTAGGAATAAAAAGCCATCGTGCACAGCATGAATGGTTCTCTCTGCCTTACCTCCAGGCTGACTGGAAGCATCAGCATTCCTGTAATTTCCTCGTTCAAATTGCTTTTTTCTCTTTTCTCCTCCATCTGGTTAAAATAATTCAGATTGTCTGAGTGCTTTTAGTTTTTCTACTCAAACTTTCCTCCAGAACCCCTAGTGTTGGGGGAAAGGGTGAATAATTTTTATTGCTATGAATAATTTTTACTACTGTGTTTTAACTTAGATGAGGTTCAGCAGGCTCTGCTGGAAAATCCATCCCTGTTTGTGGTGCTTAAAGATGTTTTTATTTGGTGATAGAAGAGGATGGAGGTTTTCTTGCACTATGAAGAGAACCAGACACACTTAAGGAGTTGTTTTCCTTTAACATTTCACAGGGGTCATGTTTTCACTGGGTAATCTGAAGTTTCCCCAGAGTTAGTGCAGTGTTCTAACCTTTGGCTCATGTGGTAGGGAACTCAAAATTTTGTAATGTCAGTACTTGTGCTTTTCCTGGTATGTTCATATCACCCTATTCCTTTCTCCCTTAGTTCTTTCTGCTCATGTGGAAAAGAGAATTTCATTTATCCTCCCCAATAATGGTGTTAGGTTGGTGATCTCCTGGAGTCAGAAGTGCTGGGGTAGTAATTTGTTAATAAACATGCTGACATAGCTGCTGAATTTCTTCTCCTTTTCCCTGGTTGACTGAGGAGTACAAGAAAGAAGAGCAAACCTTAAAGCATAAAAATGGAAAGGAAAGCAAAACAAAGGGAAAAAGAAAAAATGGTATTCAATGCTCTGTCACTTTGCAGCTGTTAGGATTTGGAAAGCAGCCTTTTGTGTTTATGATGCAGTCAACAGATGTATACAGGAATGGAGCACAGTCTGATTTTGCCTGATTTCCACATCTCCATTTGCACAGCCTTGCCTCAGAGCTTAGGCTGACACCCATATCCAGAGCTCTTGCTCATATCTCCATCTGAAGTTGTTGGCACCAGGAAATGGTGATGCTGTTTTATGCATGCTTGTGTATATCAACATGCTGGATTATGAGAGGCAGGAAATTTAATCCTTTGTAAAACTCTTTATCCATTTCCAGCATTCATTAGCTGCCACAGAACTCTCCTCTCTCTTAAATTTCATATTTTGGTGGAGCTTTATTATCTTGATGGACAACATTTATCCCCACTGCTTTGACATTATTGTATCCATTAAATCCATTCTACTGATTCTTTGGCAAGCTCGTTATCACACATATGAAATAAATGTAGAATTTCCCTTCCTCTAATTGACTAATTGGATGGGGAAGGAATGGGAGTGGAGAGAACAGAAGACAACTGGGTATAAATTGTGAGGCCAAAGCAGCCTTCATTGCAGGACAGCACTTTGCAATTTCTTTTGGAGCAGTTTGCATGTCACTTCTTTAATTGTCTGAAGCTGGATTATATGGATCAGGAAGGTGACTTGCCACATGCTCCCTGTGTGACACCAGCAGGATTTTAACTGTTTACTGATGGATGTATGTCCCAAAGAAAATGGGAAAGTAGGAAAGGGTCACAGAACCTCAGAGGGGAAGTACAACTCTGTTATGGTTTTCTAGCAATAAATATGAAGCAAGGCAGCTACCAGGAGCAACTGGGTGATGTCTTGCTGAAAAGGGGCAACTCCTAGGAAAGAGAAATGCTCCAAAGTTTTGTCAGACATTACGTGACTTCCCCTCTCCTACCGCTTTTCCTAATATAATTTCACAGATTTATCCATTTTCTCTTATTTTTCTGACAACTCTTGGAGGCTAGCTAAAGAGCAAGAGATTAAAAGGAAGAGAACCTGGCTTCAGGCACATTTGCAAACTAGCTGTTGATTTTCTGCAGGTCCTTCCATGCTTCAAATAGAAACAATCCTCCCCTGACAAGTGAGCATACAATTCATGTACAATGGATCTGCTTCTGACATTGTATTTCTGGGGCGTTTGTACCACTCGTGATTCATCTGGCAGCGCTTGAGTTTAAGCACTGATAAAGGCAACACAGCAGAGTGCAAATACATTTGACCTTTCAAAACATTGAATAGAAAACAAAAATAGGAAAAATAGTTACTTTGCAGTTTTTCCTTGTACATGTGTAATGACTGCAAGCAGACCAGCATTCTGATTCCTGCCTTGGGAGCACAGAGGCCTCCAGGCCTGAGCGCCACTGCTGCTCCTCCTGTTCCACTGTGTGTGAGTTAGCCTGGTATTGATGTAGAGGTGCAGGTCAACTTTGATTTCCCCAGGTCAGGGATTGGCCTCATGTCTGCTGCAGCCAAAAATCTTTACTGTCTGGCGTGCTGTGTTTGTGTAATTGGCACTCTGGTCTTGACTGACTTGCCTGGTGGGCAGGTGTCTGTATTCCAAGTGTAAAGTTTCCCTGGAAGTGCCACTTTAAATCAGCAGCACTGACACAGAACTAAGGCTGGGGCACCTGTGGGGAGCTCCTGCCAAACTCCTCAGCCAGCTGCAGCCATAGCTTGGATGCACACACCTCATATCTGTGCTGTGAGCTGCTTTGAAAAGGGAAAGACTGCATTGGTGCTCTGTGGTGTCGGGGTTCAGTCTCACTGGGTCCCTCCTGGAGGGGCAGGGCATAGAAACAGAACTGTGGTGGGGGCACATCAGCCCTGTGCCACTCCCCATGGCATCCCTGCTCCTGGGGAGGGTGTGCAGCTCTGAGCAATGCTCCAAACATCGTGGGAACTGAAGATCCTCCCTTCTGTTCCTTGTAAAACTGTGGTTGATTTGTGAGCACATTCCTTTGCTTTACAAGCAGAGGAGGGATGTGCAGTCCAACTGTCCCAGCCTAAAGAGATGTACAGGGTGTGCAGAATTGTGTGCCAGGCTCTGGGTCAGGGGTAGGTTTTAAATGAGGTGACCAGGTTAAACTTTCATCTTGAACCTCTTTGGGGAAGGGAAGGAAGACTATGCAGCACCTGGGTAGGGCTCTGATCTGGCATTGCTACAGCTGTTTTTGATATTTCTAAAACTACTTTCCAGTAACTGCAGTGGAATTTGGATGGTTTTTTGGTCTGAAGCTTCTTAGCTATTAATGATAGTCCATCTTTAATTTATTTGTACTACCCTGCTGCCTGTCATATGCTGGTCAAGTCTTGTGCAGCAGAGAGAAACATTTTTTCCTTATTCCACTTTCCTATTTCTTGGTTCATTGTGTAGCTACCTCCTGTGGCTGTGTTTACATGAATTTCACTGACAACAGATCTTGAGGAATCTGCCTAAGTAATAATCAATTTTTCTTTTAAATTGCCTCTTTTTCCATATTTTTATGTGAATGGATAAAATATCTGATCAGCTTCCTTAGCACCTGTAATGAAAGCTCTCTCTGGTTCTGTTCAGTGCTACTGGCAAGGCTTTATGCTGAAACAAGGCTGCTGGACTGGGAGGGTTATACAATTTGTGCATTTAAAAAGAGAGGTAGAAAAGGAAGGGATAAACTGATATTCTGCCTTAAGTAATTCTCTGCTGTAAAATATGTAACTAGTCACTGGATAAGCAGCACTAGTGAATTGAAATTGAAATTTGTCTTTTTCAGATAAAGCTCTAACTGCTCCCTTCAAAGTTGTGCTCTTTTCTGCCTACTTTTGGGACTACACTTCTGGCCTTTTGGCCAAAGCATCACATTTGTGTAACAGCCCAGCTTTGGCTGGGAAAAAAACAGGGCAGTGAGTGTACTCAAAGTTGTGACTTTGAGTGTCCTTAGTTTGAAGTGGGTTTTTTTGAGCTTTGGTTTTCTCCTAGCCCAGCAAACTCTGTGTGGACTTTGATCTTATTTCCGTGTTTTAGCTTCTTTTTTCAGACAGCTGCTTCACTAAGAATCTGAGCTGTAAAGCATTGCCTTTTCCCATTCTACCAACCATATGCATCAGGTTGGCCTTTGGCTTGAATGCAAAGTTTGGTGTCAACCCTGCCCCATTAGCAAAGATCACACAAATCATAGTGACAAGGTTTCCAGGCTGCTGTGGCTGGGGGCAGGCTGGCACTGAGCGTGTGTGAGAGACAGAAGTGATTTCTGATCTGTCAGCACTGAAGGCCAGGCTCCAGCAGGGCTGCTCCTTGCTCCATCCCTTGCCCTGTTTCCATGGGGGTGCCCTCCCTTGGGCTGTGCCTTTTGCTGTTCTTGGGTCAGAGCCCACCCCTGGCACCAAGGAAGGGCTGCTGGTCCTGCTGGGGATAACTTCACTTGGAGCTTCAGCACTTGGAGCCTCAATTCTCTCTTAACAGCCTCATCCTTGTTGAGCATCTTGATTTCAAGTGTCTGTTGAAGCACTGTAAACAGATTTCCTTCAGCTCTGCAGCACTACATGCTGTGTTGCAATACATTCTGTCTACTTTAGAGCTGTTAGTGATTCATTAGTTTGCTGTTCCAGAAACCAATTCCAAAGGGATCACTCATCTCCCTAGAGCAGTGAGGGTATTTTCAGGCTGGCTACACAGAGCTGTGGCAGTTTTTCTGAGACTTGCCTGCTTCAAATCATGTGGCAGTGATACAGGCAGAGGCTGCCAGTTCAGTGGAGGATTGCACACAGATTCCATGGGTGGGAACTTGCAATATTCTTAGACACAGCTAATAATAGCTCCTCTTGACTCCTGAAATGTCACAGTGGTCTGGTGGGTAACTGCACTTTGGAAACCATTAACTTGGTTTGTTTTTTTGGGTTTTTTTTTTTGCCACTAAGGTTAGTCCCTGACATGGTCAATGCTGCATTATGCTTGTAACAGAGAAAAGTATATTGGAAATCAAGAACCTTAATCCATCTCTCTGTGCATTGACCTGTGTCAAGATCTCAGAATTGCAGCTTTGGTCTGGGGGCCCAGGACTGTGTCCTCTCTGAGCTTTTCCTGTCCAGAGATTCCTAAGCTGTAATGAGCATGCCTCTGGAAGGGACTTGGAAACATAACAGTGAGAAATCTCTGGTGTAGTAAAGAAAAAAAGGTTTTATAACATAAAGCAGTAACTCAGCTTTCTTTAAAGGGGTCAGCTGCTGCCTGACAGACTGTCCTGCAGTCAGGTCTCCAGGGTTTTTGGAGTTTCTGAGGATATCTTTGCCCTAGAACTGGTTTTTGTGATGGAGAAAAATAACTCTGCTTTTCACAGAACTTCCAAAGTTTTCAAATTTTTTATGAACCAAGAGAAAACAGAAAGTAATAATAATAAAATCTCTAAATGTTCTGTGGAACTAAGTTAATGCTCTTTCTTACATTAGCTGTTTATTTCTTTTTGCTGTCTAGTGCACCCAGCAAGGAACCAGCAGTAAATCTCCAGCTGCAGGATTTACTGTAAGATTTTTATGGACTGCTGGAGACCAGGCAGGGATTTTGACATATTGGCTGCAGTGGCAGAAACTGATACGTACACAACTATGAAGACTAAATTCTTAGTCAAAAGGTGCCAGCATTTAGAAGAGTGAGAAGTTGAGCAGTGAGCTTTTGTTAGATGATAACTGAAATCCTAGTTCTGAGCAGGTGAGCTGAGTTTTAGGAGATGTTGGACTCTTGCTGTCTGCTGGGATTTGGATTAACTGGGGCGCCTGCTCCTTGCAAGTGCAGAGCTGCATGGGAATTGCACAGAGCCTCCATTGCAATGGAGGATAATGCAAATGTGGGGACAGACAGACGGCCTGTGTTCCACGTGACTCTTCTCAGTTGTATTTTCCAGCTGTTTATTACAGTTACAAACACCTGGATGTGTTTTTCAAGGCAGAATTGCATTACTGGGGACCAGGATTAACAGGACATAATGAAGGGACCTCACTCCCTGCATGCTACTGTATTTCTGATTTTATTTTGCTGACTTCTTACAGCATTTTGATGATAGGAACTCTTAAGAGCAAAAAAAAATCAAGTTGAAATCAAAGGAGGAGCTTGTGAAAAATCCTGTAGGAAGACTTTATCAATTAGGCTTTGTTTGCAGTCACAGCTGAGGATTCCCAAATCACCCATCAGTACACATTGACCCTGGTAGTGAGAACCCAGAGGAACGTGGCTTGGGGGGGATCTTGGAAAAGAGTCTTGTACTCAATCTGTTTATTTGAACTAATTACTTTAATTATAGTAATTAATTTGTACCTTAATGAGCAATCCATCCCTCTATTTGTGCAGTGCTGCCAGTCCTCATCTTAGATATGTTTCAGGCTTCTTGCGCCAGTGAAGATGTATTTTCAGAGCACTTGGAGAATTGTGGTTCACAGAATGACTTCACCTGAAGGGGAGTTCTTGTTCAATAATCTGAAATACATCATCAGCATCAATGCATTACTTAAAGAAAAATAAGGTTAGAGTCAATGGGGTTTAAGAATATTATCCTCTTTTCCCAAGGTTTCTTTTCTTTCCAGAAGTACTCTGTCATTTTCTTTGCTTTGCAACTTAAATTAACTTGCTTGTGAGCATTTAAAGCAAATTGTGTGCTTACAAATCTGAGAATAAAAGCAGAAAATATTTATCTCACACTAAGTTTTTATTCATCTTGCATTTATTGTACCTTGTCCCCTCTACCCTCTAAATCATGACAGTCAGGCACTGGAAAACATATTTTCTATGAGGATCCATTTGAGTCCTGGCAGATGGATAATGGGTTACTCTCAGCTGCTCTTTGCCATTGCTGGATAAACCCCATCTTGCACTGACTCACAAAAGTCATCAGGCTTCATTTCAACTTCATCCTCTGGCATCCTGATAGGCACTGGGGAATTCAGACATGAAATTGCTGGTATTCCTAGAGCAGCAATGTCTGGAACATGTGCCAGTTGCTGGATCTGTGTTTCTGTTTAAACTTGCTGAAAGAATTGGGTTCCCATTGTCTCCATGTGCTGTCTGCAGTTTGCTGTGATCAAAGAAAGGAGTGGAGCTGCTCTGCTAGGAATGCTCCTCTCCTCCTGCATGAGAGAACAAATTACTGCAGGTTTCCCCTTCATGGAATAATGTGTTCATCTTCCTACTCCAGAGCAGCTCTTTGTGAGATATTGGTGCAGGCACTGGCTGCTCCTTGGGGGGCTGCAAGTGCCACATTTGTCACTCTTGCCAGTGTTTGTGGCTTTACTCTGAGCTGGTCTGAGGAGGGGAGCACCGAGACCTGCCCAAACTTCCCACATGGCCAAGTTGGTGATTTCCTTTCTATGTGTAACATCTGTGCTGCACAAAAATAAGATGTGACAATCCTTCATGTCCCCAGTGAAGTGCTGGCTTGAAGTCCTACACAAAACAACTGGCAGCTGACTGCTGCAAATGGATTTTTTTTCTTTATAACACAATTCAAACTAGAGGTTAAACCTAATCGCTAAGAGTGAGTTGTTTGAATAATAATTGATCAGATTGCTGTAAGTGAAACATTTGGTAAGAAAACAATGATAGCCAGTATGAGTGCTACAATTTAAATACAAAATTGCATTTTGACATTCACATGTGTATAAGTTCTGTCCTAGCACTTTTTTCTTAGACTTTTGTAGGTGTAATGCAGCATTTGAGTGACAAGATCTTGAAAAGAAATGCTTGCTTTTTAAAGTTTTTCATCATTTTGACATTACACTTGAGAGCAGTAATTGTGGTGTTGTTTCTAAAGTCCGAGAGGTTTATCTGTCAAGTATTAATAACAGGTAAACATTTTGTTTGCTTTCTGCATTTAATATATTGTGGTATTAACAGAAGATAGAAGTCAGATTTTCTTTCTCTGATGAGTCCTTAAATTCAATTTAGCTGGGATGAGGTAAACAACACTATGATTTGAAAGAGGATAAACCTCCCTGAGCTATTAGGGAACTTGTATATGCCTGAATGTCCTTGCTATTATCATAACTTTAATCATTGTAAGCTGCAAACCCATTCAAAGTATTATCTAAGCCTGACAACATCCTCGGTGTTAGTACAATGCATTAGAAAAAAAGCCTTTTGTGCAATCTCTGTCTCAAGGACAAGCCACCTAATTAACAGACCAGCCTGAAACACACACTGATGTGTTTGTCTTTATTAAGACATAATGAATTGCAGAACTCAAAGTTGTTTTTTTGAGTCCGAATGATCTGAGGGAAGCATTTCATGGCAGAGAGTGGGAAAATGTGAAGGCATGAAGTACCACAGTGAGGAGAATGTTAAGTATATCCATGTTGTGTGTCTCCATATATATGTGAAAATGTGGGACCAGGTTTAGGATCCTACACACAATCTAGGGCAGGCAAAAGCCTGTGTTTTGCTCAGCTACAATGATCTTTTTTTATTCCTAAAATTAATACTTGGTTTGTAGCTCGTTATTGTTTTGAATTGTGTTCTTGCCGTAAGATTGAAGCTTCTGAACTTCAGATATTCAGCTCAAGTTTCTTTGATTGAGTCTGAGATATTCATATAAAATCCAGCCAGAGCCCAGTCTGACTCTTGCTCTCAGGTTTTGAACCTGTGTGTATTTTTGAACACACTCAAACTCACATCAGTGCTATGAAAGCAGGTGCTCAAATCAGCTGTTTTGAAGAGCAAGGATTGAGTATCTTTACTTCAAAGTAACCTGGTCCAGCTGTGCACTACACTCACGGGTTTATGCTTGCTAAATTCTTACAATGGGAGCAGTGACAAAGCAACAGCAGCTGCAGATCAGAAATGTGCATGGAGTAGTTTGAAGGACTGATCTATTAGAAGAATTTCAAATAAAAATTTGCCAGGTTTGATGGATTTTTGAAATATCTGTTATCCTCAAGAGCTTCATTCAGGACCGTGTGGATCCTTCCTTCCTGTGTGGTTTTGGCAGGCTGGATCTGACAGTTTTTAACCACAAGTGCTTCCCTGCCTAAACATGCAGCTTCACAGAAGGGTTTCTTTGGACAAGCATAATTCATATGCATTATATCCACAAGGATTTGGGCCTCTATCAACCCAACAGGAATTGTCCCTTTTAAGATTCTGGAAAGAGTTGCTCACAAGAGAATACTGATGTGATATTTAAAAAGAGCCTTAAAGCAAGTGTTAAAATATGAGCAGACCTTAGAGATACATCAGGTATAACTATATGCAGGGCAACTTAGAGCAAACCACAAAATGGTGTTTTTATTTTCCCCTGTGGTGTGATGTTATAGCAGAGGATGGTGTGTGGAGCAGAAAATGAAATGCGTTTCCTTTTTTTTCCCTCCTGCTTTTAAGTACAGTGACGCGTCCTAATTTAGACCTAATTTTCATTCCTGTAACATTGCTTGTAATAACGCCTAAAGTCCTCAGAATTAATTTGACTGGAAAAATTCCAGAAGGACTTTCAATTTTTCTCATTAAAAACATTATAGATGTCTTAATTAGGCACTGTTATTAATGGTAATATTACTCAATTTAGAACTACACACTTAAGATGTGGTTACCTCTGGTGTGATTAGTCAGAGAAGCTCTGCTATGCAAGGTTGCACACTAGAATTCCTAACAGTTAAATATTTGGAGCCAGATGCTCAGCTGTGTAAATTGTGTGGCTACTGTGGCCTCAGTGGAGCTAGACTAGTGTACATTAACTGGGGATTTGCTATCTAAAGCTATAAACAATCATTTCTGGCTCATCTCCCTCACTATTTTCTTTTTCTTTCTTGTATTTAGCTTATTTTTGCTCTCCATGGTAGAATAAGCTGATGAAGTAACACATTCACATGTTCCTTCTCTAGGATAGGCTGTTTAAGTACTAAAACTTAACTAAAGCCACTCTACACTTGTATTTCTCTTCCCCTCTGTTGTCCCAGGGGGGATTTTCCTGACTTAAGTGAACCTGTTCCTGATTTAGAACACAGTTCAAGGACCTTGTCCCTGTGCCTTCCACTCTAATGGGATCTGTTACTGGCTCCAGGTTGTGGCAATTTGCTCTGCTTGGTGAGGACCTGCTGCTGCTACATGTGAGGGGAAAATTAGGTGGAATGTTTTATTGGCTTGCCCAGACACAGGTTTGCACAAACTTTTAAAGTACTCTGCAGACCAGTTAATGTGTGTATTTTCCTGTTGGAGGATTTAAAGGAGCTATTTAGTTTTCTTGTATTTGTGCCTGGCTCTGTTAGCACAGAGGAACACATGGCAGTGTTCAGGTCTGTAATTACTGGGGCTCCTGTTTGATGTTTGTGATTGGGGATGGGAAAGGTTGAGCTGGACTTTGATTTCCATCAGGTTGTAAGATTTTGTTTAAAAAGTCACTCCCTACACCCCTTAAAACCACACAGCAAATGTGCTAATTTTTCAAGTTTATTTGCAGAGTGAGGTGTAAATTAAATTGAATACAACACGCCAAATCTTGCCTGTTCTGTTGCTCAGCAGTCTCAGGGTTTATATCCCAGGTGTTTTCAATGAGTAAATTCTTACCTAGGCTGTATAAGAGCTCACTTGTGTGGCAGAAAAAGCTGCTCTTTGTGTGAACTGTGTGAAAGCCAGATCTGTGTCATCCTGCAGGTAGTTCAAGCACAAAATGAACAATCATCACAGGTTCAGGTGGACAGATGTGCACAGGGCTGTTAAAGGCATCTGGATACAGAATTGGTGTATGGGATAGTACTGAAACCTCAAAATGCTGCAGACATTTGCATCTGTTCACTGATGTATATAATGGCGAGTTATTTGGGGTAGTGGGGTGTGAAGCTTAAGAGGAGCTTAATGATTTTTTCCTTTAATAAATCATTTGACTACAGAAGTGTCATCTTTTATTAGCTTGCAATTTTGTAAAGTTAAGATTGAGCATAATGTTGCATATAATTCTAAAGCATCTGGTACCAATATCTAGTAGCAGCTGTTTAGTACCTGAAATATAAACAAAACATGATTTTATCCATAGCTGTTATAGTTAATTTTCCTGGAAGTTTTGGAGTAGATGCACTATGCAATAGATCTGCTCAGGAGAAAGAGTGAGTGAAAATTAGGATATTATTCAAAACCTGAGCAAGTGGGACAGGTCTGCATAAAATGTTGACTAGGAAAACAGCTGTGTTTTTATAAAGACTTTGTTTTCTATTGAAATGAAAGAAAAAACTTTAGAAGAAATCCTAAAATGACTGATAGCCCTTAACTACATTGTCTTCCTAGTGAAGTGCATCCCATTAAAATTTATGATCTGTTATAATTGTGTTCATATTGTTTCTTTTTTTCCAATCCCTCTTCCTCTGGGGAAAGTTACCCAGTGCTTTGACTGTGGTGATATACATAGAGCTCTATTCCTGGTGCTTGAACATTAAAAGGAAAATAAAACAAAGTGAAAATGAGGTGACAGCAGCTCACTTGCTTTTTTTCCTGTCTGGTGGTGCCTTGGCACCCTCAGGAAGTGTGGGGGCTGCATTGTGACACAGAGCAGAGGGGGCTGCATTGTGACACAGAGCACAGAGCAGGCAGGGCAGAGGAGCCTTTGGGCTGCTGCAGTTTGAGCTGCACCTGTGATCCCTCCCCTGGGCTCACTCGGCAGTGTCACATTCCAGAGTTTGTCCCTCTGTCCCAGGGCATCCATCAGATGGGATTGCTCTTTGAGGAGATGATGCTGCACCTGCTGAGGCTCCCCTTGACCCTGGGAACTCAGCTTGGTTTTCTGACATGCTGTGGATGAGCAAAACCCATTTCAGGCATGCCCAGTGATGGGAATGTGGTTTATGGGAGGACTGAATGTGCACAATCAAGCACTATTTCCTATGCTATGTCTCTATAAACTGTTCCTTTTAAATCTTGCCCCTTTAAGAAGCAGAGAGGTTTGCCAAGTAATCTGACTTAAGTGTTGCTTGTAACAGGTTCTGGTCATTCTGAAGTTGTTGGTGGGATTTATGGAGAAGCAGAATAAGATCTCAGAATATTGCAGAGCATCAAAAGCCGTTCATGTGCCACTAGCACATTTGCCTTCTCCTTTGATGGTTCTTTCCAGGTTCCTCTGGATGTGAATTCTATTTAGGGCACCAATATTCTAGCAATCCTTTTATCCAGTCACATGTAAACTACCTGTACAGAATAATATCACTTTAAGGGTGGAATAATGTCGATATTTGAAACTTGAATAATTTTTTTTTCACTCTGTATACTGGTCCCTGAGGAGTGCAAATGGTTAACTCTCATGCTGGATGTCTATTTTTCCTTTTCACTTCTTAGTAAGGATGAAAGAGGACTCTTTAAGAATGTGAGCCCCATGAAGTTTATTTCTGTCTTGGGGCATTGAGTTTCTTTTGATGCTTGCCTATTTCCAACAGTGATTGAAAGTCACCCATCCAGCACCCTGATCTGTGCCTACCATGATTCTGTACATCTGTGTGGCAGAACAAGCAAACCTCTGACTGTGTAGGCATGATTTTTGATTCATTCTGTGCATTTGTAACCAGAAAAATTCCCAATTTTCTCTTACAGTGAAATGACAATTTTACTGGAGCATTCAGGTCCTTTACCTATAAGTTGATTTTAAACCCATTATGCAGTAGGGATGTTCAAGAGTAAATAATTTATAATCACAGCCTCATGCTCAAGGATGCTAAATATCAGTAATTTTGTATTATAACTCATTAAGGATGACATTTGGGCTCCCAGGGGGCTGTTTCTAAAACTCCCTTGGCCTCAGTAATGTCAGGGTTTCACCATAAGTGTTACCTAAAAAATAAAATGATGACATTTCACTTCTTACTAAATCCAATTAATCTCCATTAATTGCATAATAATTTAAAATGTAATCTTATTTGAAAAGCTTGGAAGTGCATCAAAAGCTGTGACCTAGATCCTGCAGTTTTTAACTTGTCTATGAAATAGGAGGGTTTTTTGTGCATGCACAGGGTAGCTGTAGTCATTTTTAGCTGCTTACAGGATCTTGGCTTGGTTGTGTACACAGGATATTCCCTTGGAACCAGACCTGGGCTGGTGCTGTCTGGAACATGATGCTCTTTCAAGCAGCAAATGCAACAAATTGTCACCAGGTTACAGCTGGAACAGGGGACTTTTCATTCTGCATCAACAAATTGGAGTCTGAGAATCCTTTAGGTTGGAAAGACCTTTAGGGTCAAGTCCAAATCTGTACCCAGCACAGCCAAGTCCAGCCCTAGACCCTGTCCTTAAGAGCACCCCATTTGTGCATCAGCTGCTTTGCTGTGGCCTGTTGGGCTGGTTGGTGCTCCTGGACCTTATGTGGATGGAGGTTCTGGGCCACTGATGCTCCTGGCCCTGTGATCTGTGGGTCCTGAAAGCTTTCTCAGCTTCTGAGGAGTTTCCTGTGGTTTGGGACTCCCCTGGGCACTTTCCTGAGATGTTCCACTGTGGGTTGTGCTGGCACTGGGCCTGCTCACTCTGGCAAATGAGGTTCTTCTGAGAAAGAGCAAAGTGTGGATTTGAGTCATCTTTGGACAGAGAATGAATCAGAGTGTGGGTGAATGCTCTTGGCATTAGACAAGAAAATAAGATGATACAAACCCGTTACCTTGTCATCATCCTCTGTCACTTGGAAGGATGGGTTGCCTGGATGAGGAGGAGTAGGTCAAAATGAAATGTTCAGTGTCTCAATAGAAGGAACTTTGTCCTACATCCTCTTGAGGTGACACAAGCTGTTGTCAGATGTGATTGGGACTGCCCCAGCACTGGCCAGCTATCCTGCTCTTTTTGTCTGTTCTATTAAATTGTCTTCCCCTGCATGCAGAATGCCTGTTAAAAATTCTCTCTGCCCTGTGTTAATTCCCAAATGTGCCAGGGTACATTACTGAGAGCAAACCCAACAGCTCTGCATATATCCAGTTGCCTCTAAGCATTTACACACCATGAGGACTTTTTATTTATGATCTTTGTGTTTGTCTCAAATGGTCCCCATGTAGGAACTGGAGACCATGGGCATCTCTGGGGTTCCTGGGTCCTGGAGCTATGAATCTGAAAGTTAATGGGGCCCTTTTAGTCCCTTGTACTCAATAAGAGTCTAAAAGGCAGCAGGTGCTTTACCTTAGGTTCTTCCATCTCAAACTGGTTAAGATGGCCAAGATTTATTTGGTGTAGGGCACATATGCCAAGGGTAGTCACATCCAGAACTTTTTACGGCTGCTTTTTTAAATCTATTTTAACCAAAGTAAGCAAAACTGCCCCTTGCACAATGTTAATTCACTTCCTTTGGGAGATCTCTGGTGAAGATATTTCAGTGCCTCTCTATTAGAGAAAGATATTTTGAGACTTCAGAACTCAACTGGAGGAGGCCCTGAAGGATGTGGTCTGACTTTGAAGTTTTGAGGAGGAGGTTGGACTAATTGACCTCCAGAGCCCTCTTCCAACCTCAGGTATTCTGTGAGTCTGTGGTGATCTTGTTATTTGCAATGTCCTTCTTGCCAAATGTTCTCCTTGCTCCTTATGGACATATTTATGTTACAGACTGAATTGGTTTGTGGTCTCACTGTACCCTTGGAAAATGAGCAGGATGAAATCTCTACATTGCAAGGGAAATAACTCCCTTGTGCAACCACAAATGAAAGTAGGGGCTTGATATCTTCTAAAAAGGTGGAAATTTTTCCTAAACTGTGATTATTTCTCCTTATGTCTTTCATTCCCTGTAATTCATTCTGGCTTTTTGATGGCAAAACATATTGAGTGCAACTTCAATAATTTCCCAAGTGCTGTTTGTAGCTTGTGTCATCATGCAACTTACAGTTGATGGGCTTTGAATGTGGCTTTCTGTATCAGGAAGTTAATACAGGATTTCTATTTTGCTGTATCTGTGCCCCAGTAAGAGGGCTGCTACTGTGGAGGGCATTCTACATTATATTTATTTTCTGAAAAAAAAAGTTATTTCAGTGTACAAGTGCAACAGAGAAGGAGACCTTTTCATCTCACCATTAAAGCAATTCTAAACTTCATGAATTTGGCTGTAGCAAGTGAGCTGGGCTTGAATTGTGCCTGTATTCTAAGAGATTTAATGGCTTTTTTAAAAGAAAGTTTTAATGTCACAAAGTCAGGGGTGGAGATATTTATAATTCCAGCATTTGCTTGTTTTGTTGCATTACAGCAGAATCTGGGTGTTCTGTATCAGAGATCCAGTATATTGCTTATCTTTTTAGAGCAGTTCTTGTATTTATTTGGAGGAAGTAGAAAGATTTTCATTGGGTATTGAGCTCTTTTTTGTTCCTTTATGATATCTGCTCCTACTTATTGAAATGTCAGCTCTCTCCTCTACTTGTGATGAGAACAGTGATTCAATTTCTTTCTCCTGTGCTGCCACTCTGACCTGGGAGGAGCTACCTGCAGCCATTTGCAAGATCACTTTATTATCCTCATTTAACTCTTTTAAAATTCTTCTCTGTTGTAAGGAATCAGTAACTTCACTCTGGAGTTATTGGCAAGCAATAGCAATTGGGATATCTTCCACTCCTCTCTGAATTATTTGTTGTCTCCTAGGCTGGATGCCTGGGGCATGAGATTTTTGCTTCTGAATTTGTGTGTGTACTGGCCCTGACCTGGGGAATCCTTCCATGGTGTGTGTAAATAACAAACACTGATGTAAATCCAGAGGACTTGTCAAGGCATTAGATCAATCTGAGCAAGCTTAGCATGAAACATTCAAGGTATTGACTCTGCACCTGAATCTCTTGAATGTGCTTGTGACACTGCTATGAATTCACAGGCAGATTTCCTAATGGTGTTTCCTGTTTTGCTCCCTTCTGACACTCACCAATTAATGAATAAAAGGCAGCTTTGAGAGTGAGCTTGGAGAAGGAAATGTATTCATCCTATGCAGATTTAAGAGCCCAAGTTAGATACCTAGGCTTTCCAATGGTAATTCAGCCTTTAGTAGGCAAATGAAAGCATCTAAATTAGGAATCTGCTTCTTTCTTCTGCCAGTACAGTGAAGCTGTGTGCCTGATTTTGACAAGTTCTGTAACGTGAATAATCTAAGCTGCTGTCTCATTTATTTTTCAAGGCCTTGTAAGCATCAAATGGGAAGACTGGGCTGTAACAGACCTCTAAACTCCTTCACTGGGGACTTTAGAGTGTCCCCATCTGCATGCAAGTTGTGAAAGAGGAGGGATTAGTCTGTAGTGAAAGACCCAAGAGGCTGGTTATGCTGGATGAGAATGTTAACAGAACTCTCTACACTCTTTGTTTTGTTTCCCTTTTTGTGAGAACTGGGCAAATAGCTCACTGGATGGGTTCAGTTAATGAATAGGAAAGAAGTAAGAGTTTTGCTAATTGGTTTGCAGGCCTCTGAACTGTATGAGGAGAGTGAGCATAATTTAACTTTTTCTCCTTGCAATCATTACACAAATACACTGTGCATTTTAATGATTTCACTTAGTAAACCTTTGCAATGTGGGGATTTTTTGACCCTGTGCCACTACTTACGGCAGAGATAAAAAAGAGAAGATATTTTGAGATAACATTCTAAATCTGGTGCAAAAATGGGACCTGTAGGGGTTTTTTTTTTCTATTTACATGTTATTCCATGGAACTTAGAGGCATGGCACTTTATTCTGTTTTATGACACAGGATGCATCTCTGGCTGATATACTGGAGGCCAGGCTGCTTTAATGCTGTCAGCCTGCATTAACTTACCACCTCAATAAACACTGGCCAAGTGAGACATGGGATGAATAACTCAAGTGGCAAAATAATGTCAAATCCCACAGCTTGTCTTCTACAAGCTGACGGTTATTTATTAACAATTAAATCCAAATATCTTATTCAGAAGCAACAATATGCTTTGTGAGCAAGGAAAGTGGAGACAACTGGTCTTTGCTGGAGTGTTTTGCTTACAAATCAGAAGTCTGTGTCTTTTTTAAGGATAATTCTACAGAAATGCCCATGAAATCTCTGAGCGCTCAGGTGGTTCTTCCTGGGAAAGAGCTGCTGAAATCCATAAGTGAAATACAAGTTGTCTCTCCCTGTAGAGATTTGAATTTTTAGCAGAATGTTTTTTGTAATTCAGCTTGGGCCATCAGCTTCAGTGTTTTTTATCAGTGTCGTCATCAGCAGCTTCTGGTGCCGAGTTACTGGATCTATGCAGAAAGGAGTTAAACAAAAGAGATCACCACCATCCATAGTGGAGTTATGTACCCAGTATCCTTCCCTCAGTGAAGAAAGGAGCAACACTGTGCTTTAGAACTTGCCTTATGAAAGGGTCTCATTTTCTCAGAATATTCTTAATTTAGACTCATGATATGTTGGCATTCAAGCATTTGTTTCTCAACATACAAAATGCACAATTTTACTGTTAGTCCAAAAAGCTTCTTCCATCTTCATTCTCTGTGGGTCTGTGTTTAGGGAGGTGTCTGTTTTAGCAGCTTAAAAGGGACAAATCCTGGCACCTGGACAAGAATGGGCTGAGCTAAAGCCTTGGGATGTGAGTGTTGGCAGGTGCTGAGCTTTGGCATGGGGTGCAAACTCATATCAGAGGATGCAAGCAAACAGGGGAAAAGAGAAAGCATTGAAGGAACAGGGCAATGTATGATAATTCTCAGCTGGTTGTGGTAGGTGCTCTTGGTGGAGCCTTAAGAAGTTCTTAAGTTGATTCAATAGACCTGAAGGATTTGGTGATGTCCTTGTTTTTTCTCTGTTAACTGAGATTATTTTTTCCCCAAAAAGAGAAAGTTTGACTCTGTGACTGTTTTGGTGCAGCACCTTTTGCCCTTTTAATGCAGAGGTTAAGCAAACATCACAGGGTGTTGCAATGCAGTTTGTTCTTGGAGAGGATGATGATGATGACAGAGTATTCAGGTGCACAATAATGGTGAGGCACAGCCACACACAGCACTTGTAGCTAAGCCAACAGTACAGCTGCCAAGTAAAGGGGTGGTTCTGGTTATCCATGCTTTTCCAGTCACTTCATCCTTCTGAAAACAGCTAATTAGGCCATGTGCTCATGATCTGCAGAGACAAATTAAACTGGACTTCAGACTTCAACAGTGATGATGGTGGTGTCTCTTCTACTGCACAACCAGCTGCTGGATTAAAAATAGCAGTGCTTATACAGCCTGTACACTGATTTATTGAGCCATTGGAGTGCTCTGCAGTGCTGGCAGAGCTCTGTCACAGCCCTGTTACCCACAGGTTTAGGTACCTGCCTCTTCAAGTGCTCAGGGTGTTGCAATCTTTGGTCCATGTCCTCTTGATTATTTTGCTAGAAGAGGTTCTCAAGGAAAGATGCTTTTCAAAACTTGTCCCACTATAGAGTGCATCCTCTTCCTCTTATAATTCCTAGTGCCAAGCCAGAGGTGCACTTGGACAAAAGGATGTTCAGGAACTGGTGTGAAAGAGGTTAGAACATAGCAAAGATGAGTGGGGGGAGGAGGGCAGGTATTCAATAAAAATACCTTTTGTACAACAAAAAGGGTCCAATGCTTGAAAGAATAAAGATCCAGAGGCAGCTCTGGGTCAAGGGTTCATTCCAATTCTTCCTTATAATCCAGAGATGAATGCCATGCTCTCCCTGCTTTTATATCACCCACTTACCCTGGCAGAAGTGGTGACTGCTATTGCCCAGGACAGGCTGGGGGTGCCTGAGGAACTGGGAATTCTTGCGCTGAGTGCAGGGCACACCCTCAGGGCAGAGCCTGGGCCTTGCCTGGCTCTCTTGTGACAGTGAGACATCTATTAACAAACACTGACAAACCACAAATCCTTCTCTAGGCCTGCTTCTGTTGCTCACACCAGGAATACTGGGCTCTGCTCTGCTCTCACCAGCAAGGACTTAATGGGCTTTTCCCCCTGTCTAACTGCTCATTTGACAATTTATCTCAATGGTTTCTTGGCATCTTTGCTCAGTTCTCATGCCAAATCTACTAATACCTGCTAAAAGTTGGCTTTTGACCTTGCTGCCACAAATTCAGCATCTATGGATGAGTAATGGAATTCTGGGTACCAGGTGTGAATGTGCACGCTGCAGCGAGTGCATGGCAGCCAAGCTGGTGGAATTCTGCTTGTCATGGATGGAAAGGTAGGCAGGGCACAGCAGCTGGGGAGGATGGGTTGCTGTTTTCTGTTCTGCTTGCTTGGATGAGATGGAGCAAGGTGTTGCTGATATAAGCACCACCTGCTTTAAAAACTGAAGTCTGAATTAAAAAATAGTTTAAAAATCCAGACAGTGTTCCCTATTGTCAGAGTTTTGTTCCCTATTGTCAGAGTTTTGACATGTTTAATCAGCTGTTTCATTAAATTGCTGTTGATGTATAATGTTTGTCCTAGGAGTTAGGAATGGCTGCCTGTGGTGTTTTGTTATTTCACATTCCCACATATCAAGATGTGAAAAGTGATACTGAGATCTCTTGTAAATCATGTTAAGCTCTAGCAAGGCACTATTGTAGCTCTATACAAGAACTTGCTGTCTCTGTTCTATAACCTTAACTATAAAACAAAACATCTGGGCTGCTGATGTTGGTGTCAAGGTAATAGTGGCTCTCAAAGAAGTAAACTTTTTACAGGGTTTTGTACTAAAGGTTTCTACAAATGGAGTGTCCTGAAAATACCCAGCTATGGCAATTCTAAATGGGAAACAACACCTTCATTAGTTTTGTGGCTTGGATATGAGACAAGTAGAAATTATTCCAGCCCTTCAAATGATTCCAAGTGCTCCACTTTGAGGGTGGGAACATCCAAAGGAGAAATGTCTTAAATATCTGCTACAATTCCTGGTTTTATATGAATTTTTATATTTGTTCCAACAGATGTGACCAGCTGGAATCAGCAAAGTGCAAGATTAGTCCTTGCCTTTTTAAATTAAATTTTGTAAAACTTGTCACTGTAACAAGCTTAGTTTCTGTCCTGTTTTCTTCACTGTCTCTGTGCATGACACTGATCACTTGTTGCAGTGATCTACAGTCTCTGTACTTTTGTCCTCTGAAAAATGTTTTAATGTAGTTGAGAATTCTTTTAATGAGAGAAAGGGAGACTTAAGGACAGAGGAAGATCAGTGGCCATTCTCAGACTGACATGATTGTTGAAAGCACTGACAGACACAGCCTTTGATCTCGTTTTTGAGGGGTTTTCTTTTTCAGTGCTGAAGCAGGAGCAGTCAGACTACCATGTTCAAACAGTTTGTACTATTATCCAAGAACACTCCTTTAATAACTTAATTCTTTCTAGAAATCATAATTCATTTCATCTTAAAACTTCATATACCAATTGCCAAACTTTTCAACAACTTAGGAATGTCTGTCAAGTTTTATTAACTTTCAGTTATTAAATCTCTGCCATGCACTTGAAGACATTTTTAGATTCCTTCTTGCAGCAATCCTTTGCAGTTTTAAATTGTAAACCTTTCTCTGGGAATCCATAAATACAAGTGTGCCATGTTAAATTTGGTAAATCTAAAATTAAAATCTGTAGGGCAAAGGAGGAGCAAGTGATGAATTCCTCTGCCTTTTCAGTGAGCTCTAGGAGCCAGTTCCAGTGGTGAGATCAGAAACAGACTGTGGGATGATCTGAGTTCCCTTCCTGTCTTGCTGCCTGCTCTGGGAAGGTCAAGCCTTTCCTCTTTGCTGGATTCCCATATCCTCAGAATGAGATGCTGGGCAGATTGTCCCTTCCCTGTCATGGGCACACTTATTCTGGAAGGCAAAGCTGGGATAAAGGAGGGAACCTGCTGAATTCCTTGCTGCTTGTAGAGCTGTGCTGCTGGTCCCAGCAGTTTATAGAAGTTTATGCTCTTGTAGAAAGACAATCAGAAGTTGAAAGCTGTCTCTGCTGCTTTCTCTTCTATTTTAGTCTTCTGTTTTCAGAGAGAATAAAGCTGGTTATGCCCTTTTTTCTTTCCTTGCTGTGTCTCTTGATGCTGTTATTTTCAGCCTGCTCGTCTCTGTGCAGGTAACCTGGTTGTATAGGGAAAAAAGGCTTCTCCTTTAGCATGGAAGTGAAACTTCAGCTTCTGCTGTGAAATGCAAGTATTGTTCCTACATCTGAATGTAATATTAATGTAACTAAAGTGAAAAAGCACTGCTGCTATGAAATTATTGGAGCTTCCTTAGCTACAATTTACTCAGGCTCTAGAATGTAACTAATTAAAGGAAGTTTCTTCATTCCTCCCCAAAAGGCATCTGCTATGCAGATTTGAGGTATGGTGAGATAACCACGTAGCAATTTAAAATTAAGATATTTTAACATCATTAAAGAGCACAGAAATACTATGAGATGTGGTTCCTCAGAACCATCAGGGAAACATCCAGCATCTTTCACAGCAGGGACTGACAGACCATATAAAAACTTGCTCTGTGACTGTTTCTGACTCTGAGCAATGAGATCACCCAGCATACACACAATGTGAGTTAATTTGGTAAACAGTTGATAAAAAGGCTACAAAAACTGCTGGTGGTCTCTCTGCTGTCTTCAGTGTGGCGTGCATAATGTTCTGTTCATGGTGGTTATGAAAGGGTTGAGGTTACACTGAACCAAACCAGCTGTGACATTTTTATTTAGCTGCAATCTCATGAATCATCAACCATTGTAAGCTAACTTCTGGTTTTGTTAGTCATGGAAAAGTTTCAATAGGAAAATTTGTCATATATTAACTTTGAAATAATTGAAAGTACCAGACACTCTTTGGAAAGGCTTTTCTGCTCATTTAATTAAAATTCACCTTCCTCCTGGAAGAACTTATTAAAGCAAGCTTGGTTTAGTTGAGTATAACTCCTTGGTAATACCACTTACAACTCTGGAAGTGGCATCACTTGTATCTTCTAATAGGCTGGGCAATAAACTTGTATATATATATGCCCAAAACCTACCAGGATCAGTCATTTTCATAATTCCTTACAACTGAAATAATTGACTGGTTTCTCTGCTGCTGTTTCAGATGGTTGCAATTGGAATGTTTTGTCTAAGTGCTTGTAAAGTGTGACAGATTTCAGAGCTCACCAGTTTGGAGCAGAGATGTTCCAGCTGTGGGCAAGTCCTATGGATGCTACTCTGAGGCTCCATGAAAATCAGGCAGAGCTGGAGTAAATAAATGCTGAGTGGACTAAAAGATGGATAAATCTAAGAATGGCTGGGGTGCTAGAGCAAAAATCACACAGCCATACATCGTGCTTTACTGTAGTCTGTGCAAAGAGAAGTTTATTGAGAGATTTGTTATGCAAATAAAATGTCATAAGAGCTGGCACTTCAAAGGCCTGTGCGTGCATTTGCCATATAATTGCCTGGAGAAAAAGGCTGTTTGGATGTTGAGCCTTTATTTGCATTTGGAGGATTAGCAGACTGTTTACTTTACTACCCTTAGCCTTTAAGTGCTCTTAAGCTGTTTTTCCAAGAGAGCTGAATTTATTCAGTGTAACTTCTTGATTGACACAGCAAGAGGAGCACATCAACCAAACGTGCAGGACCTTGCAGCAAGCAGCTCCTTTCTTTTGTGACCTTGTAACGTGTCATGGAACCAGTGGATTTGAATTAAAAAATAAATAAATACAGATTATTACTAACATTACAGATTTCCCAAGGAAAAATATGTACCCAGATGAGGATAAAGATTAGAGCTGACAGAATAACATTTCTTCCCTGTTAACTTTATCATACCTTAAAAATATTCAGTGCCTATAATTTATTTTCATTTTCATTATCTTCCCAGCTTAGGTGACATGTTCAGCTTCCAGAGAAGTTAATGGAAATCTCAATACTGACTTCAGAGGACTTTAGGTCAGGTTTTAAATGACAAAGAACGAGCCCCAAATATTTATGCATATTTATGAATCGAGTGAAAATTTGTTAATGAAATGTTCATGCACGCTTCATTCCAGGCTGGCTGCACATTCATCTCAGAAAGCACATAAGGGCTTTTCTTTTAGTGTTCAGTTAAAAGCTGACCAAAAAGTCAATGGGATTTTGCTGGAATGAGGCTTTTGGGATTTGGGCAGAATTCATGTACACAAATCTTTAATATTTATTGCTAAGGATTGATGCTTACATGATGAACAGCCACTTCATGCATGAAGAAAGATGTATAACTTAGAGTTTGATCCCAGCCATGCTCTTTATTCACCATGTCACACACCCTGACCAGCTGTGACTGTTCCCCAACAGGAGCCCCAGGATGTCCTTATTGCTTCCAACCTGCCAGTTTTTCCTCTGAATTTTGAGTAAAAAAAGAGACACTTGACTCTGTCAGTTTAACAACAGATTGGTTTATTTATGCTAATTCAAAGCCCTTGCATATGAGAAGGAAATGTGTGGCAGCTGGTGGGAAAGCTGAATCCTTGTGCTCCAGGAGGCCACATCTTCCAGGCTGAGCAGCTGCTGTCAGGAGATATCAATCACTGTGCCAAAACACCTTGACAGTGCCCTCTTGACTGTCTTTTTCAGAAGCAAAAATTGGATTAGATATGACAAATAGGTCTTTTCTATGGAAAGGCTGGTGTCCTTTAGCCTGTGCAAGTACAGTTCTTCTGGCTGTGTGATATGTAGTCTGTTGCCCATGGATTATGAATTTTCTCTCTTCATCTCATATGGAAACAAATGAGCTTTTCCCCTCTCTTGTCCTTCTGAAGTTACTCATTGAACATTTAATCAAACTACTTATATTTGCATTTTTTCACTTTTCTGACTTTGAGGCTCTGTTTCAAAATGTGCCTTGGCATCAGTACTTGATTTAAGCCTCCTCTCTGGTTTTACAGTGAACACTGCAATAAAGAATGTATCTGTATTTTAGATATACAGGTGAGACAGCATTTTTGTACAAGGCATAATTAGGGCTGACTGGCATGGAGAAAGTGATTTCTCAGCCTTGCTATTGCCTGAGGTAGATTGTCTGAATTATCAACACCTAGCTGTGGCATTCACTATTGCTTAGCAAATTACTTTTAAATATAGAGATAAGCATTTGCTGTCAGACACTGGAGCTTCATTCCCCCTGTGCACACACTTCATCACACCTGGACCACAGACTGGTGCTGTCCTAATCTGAGCCCTCTTTAAGACACAGGAGACATGACCTGTGCAGTTTTGCAGAGGATTTGACTGCTGTGGTGAGGTTAAGAGGTAGAGGCATTTTGGCTTCATAGTGGGACATTCACCTGAGAGTTGGTGACTATTAATTCTTCTCTTCAATGCGAATTTTTATTAATTATTGATTGCACATGATTCCTTCCCCTAGAGACTTCTCTCTTCCAATCATCAATTAAAAGCAGAATTTGCACTTTTACTTACTATAGACCTGAAGGCAAAGCCCCTTGGATTAGGCATATGAGACAGAATGGTTCTGCTTGAGCAGCCCTTACTGAAACATGGCCAAAATCCTTCCATTCAAAACCTCCTCTGGTGTTCCTTGCATGTCAACACTGGTGGTACTATTGGCTTGCACTTGTAGTTCTGTGCTTTCCGCACAGGGATTGGCACAACAGATGACTTCTCTGATTGCTACAATGTAATAGGTTCCAGATAGATGAAGCAGCTGCTTGTTTATGCATCAATTCTGTATTTTACCAGTCATTAAGTGTGCAATTAAGAGCGTGCTTTTGGAAAGGCTGGTGATGCCTGTGCCCTTGGAACACCCTGAACACCTCAGAACATATGTCTACAGTCTAACAGGAGCGAATGTTTGGTTAAATATGAACTGAAGGTGCTGCAAATGGAACAGGTTTGAGACATGAAAAAGGTTTCTTTAGCTCTCAAACAAGCCTTTTGTTTTCCTGTCATCAAGGAGGAAAGAGCTTGTGAGGAGAGGGACAGCTTTCATACCCTCATATCTTCCCGTGTGCTGTTGATTCCCCCAAGACAGAGGGGTTTTGGCCCAGGCAGTTTTGTGCCCATAGCAATTGCTCTATGGATGCAGGACACTGGTACTTCAGGAGCCTTCTGGAAATCCCTGTGCCATCAAGCACAGAGCTGGCATGCAAAGCCAGGGGGAATGTGCCAAAAGGGGGTGAAGAGCCATTCCTGTGCTGCTAGAGAATAGCCAGAAATTTTTCATTTTAGACTTGAGGAATGAACCTTGAGCTGATTTCTCCTCATTTCGTTTGAACTTGCAACTGCACCAGCCTTGTCATCAGATTCTAAATGGGATCCACTTCTGGGATGTGACAGAGTATCCTGATTGCTGTTCCCAAACGCAATTAGTCTGAATGCAATTCACATTTTCAACAAGTTAGGAATTACTCTTGATCTGGCCCTTGTCACCATCTGTGCTGTGGTTTGGGCACATTATTGAGTGTGTATTCAGCAATTCTCACACCTTGACCAACTGCACACAGAGTGAAGGGTTTGCTCCTTAGGTGATGTACTGAGTCTCTTACAGGTGTAGTCATCCTTGGAAGGTTATCCCTGCCACTCCAGCAGGGAAAACAGGACACCAGGGCATGTTGTGTGACATGATTCATGGATATGTGACTAGCACCCTGTGACTTATGATATCATCTCCATTGTCTTGCTGGAAAATTACCTTCTGCTGCTGTAGAAGGGCAATGTTTCCCCATGTAGTTTATAGCTCTCATAAACAACTCCTACCCGCAACTTTGCTGTCGTGTCCTGTCTCTCACCTTCTCCTTGTACCTGTTTGTAATTGAGGATGTGAAACTGTTCCTGTACAGTCTCAGTGTGAGCTAAGCTGTGAAATCCCAGGGCTCTGCAGTGAGAGCATTGATCTTCTGCTGACTCATCTGTGATGACAGATACTGAAGTTTTACAGACACACAGAGTCACTTTTGCTGACTTATTCATTTTAATTTAACTGGGTTTTATTTGTTCTGGTGACTGTAATTCAAGGTGTTAATATTTCTTGAGAGAAAGAGCAGCTTTCCAGGCTTAGCCATAGTAAAAACAGTAAAGGTGAACTTCAGAGAAATATCTCTCTGGCTTGCCTGTGCCTGTACTCAGTTTAGAACAATCAAAATTCTACACGCTTATGTTGCTCAGTAATTTAAAATGCAATGCAGTGTGTGAACATATCACTGTGATTCTTCTGAAAAATCAAAACATGCACTGACAATCCTTTCTTTTCAGAGTATGAATAGGTTGGAAATGTTCAGATGCCTCTTGAAAACTGTAATGTAGGGATGTTTTTTCTCTTTGGTTACATTTTCATTGATACTCATGTTTGTAGTTACCCAGCTTATTTCAAAGCTTGTCAAACAGTTGATTTGGAAAAAGGAATTGAAGCGATGGGCTGACATGAAACTTCTGTTTGCACCCCTTTTTGTTGTCATTACCTGCCTTTGTTCAGCTGATGCATTTGGAGCTGAGACACAATCTTGGAGTTTTCTTGCTGTCATCTGTCTCAAGTTTTTTTTCTGTTCTTCCCTTCTTCAGGTCCCCTTGCCTTCCAGAGTTAGGGATGACTTGTACTGATGTCAAAGGAGTTGGAATAAATACATTCCATGAGTGCTATGCTATTTAGCCCTATGAATTTCTCACGCATCTGTGCACTTTTTAGACCTCATCTATGTGTTGTGGTTCCTCTTTAGCTGGGCTTCCTAATTTCCCTTTTCATGGTGTGTTGTTGATTTCTCTATTCTTTGTACTCATTCAGCAGTTAAACAAAAACTTCAAGTGTACTGTGACTGGAAGAGCACATTCTGACAATGGAGTTAGTTTTTGGTTGAATTTATTTGATCATTTGAAGCTGACAGTGTGTGCCTTGAACACACATTGAATGTGACAAAAGATGCTCTGAGATTTAGGGTGAAGGACAGGAATACAGCAGGCTAATTTTATATTACAGTAAATTTCCCTAGACATTCAGCCACTGACTAAAAGCTGTAAATACCTGCGTTTGTTGTCCTTCCCTATAATTCTAGAGAAATGTTTATTTCTTTCTTCTCAGTAAGAAATGGTCAAACTGTATGTATTTTATTTTAAAAGATTTTTTTGTGTCATATTCCTTGTGTCATGTATTAGCATGACATTAGCATTAGATGCAGTTTTGCCTATTCTCAGTTTGGCAGTGCTTTCTCCTGTACATCTCAATGCCAATTCATGGCTCATTTTTTGAGCTGCCTTTTACAATACAGGTGACCATGTTCATTGCAGAGAGCTTTCTTCCTACACTGTTGTACAAATTAACCTGGGGGACAGGCAAATCTTGTTTTATAGAACTACAAAAATTGATAACCATTGCTACTCTATGCTAAAAGATGCATCACTGTGTACAGAATAATTCAGAGAGTGAGAAACACCTTTAGTGAAAGAATGAACAAAGACAACTTTTGCAAGCACTGTGTCCATATTTTGAGTGTTTCTTTGCTGTTTTTCCCACTTGAGGTGTGAGCCCACCTTAGTGCAGCTGTGGCACCTCATTTCATGGGCACTCATTTCTTCTTCCTTGCTCTGCTCCTCTTTTTTTTTTTTTTTTTTTTTTACCTGCCTGGAGCAGGGTTTGCAACTGCAGCCCTGCAGAAAGCAAGGTTTGCTCTTTCACCCTTGGGATGCCAAAATCCAGATGAACTTACACTGCTCTGAAGGTTTGAAGATCTGTGTGAAACAGAGGGAAAAATGGTGAACATTTCGTTCCCAGTTTGCCCTGGTGCCATGCACACAGTGTTTGCACTGTGTGCATATTTAAACCAGAAAATGTTCCTTAGATCATTCATTCTGGGCCATCAGGAATTAAAGGGTTCTTCCACAATATCTCTTTTGTGACAAATAAGAATTAATAATTCTAATGGACAATTAACAAAGGGATTGTTGACTGACCACTAGAATTTCAAAGCAAAATTGCAGCTTTGGTAACTAAAATATCATCTGGAGGAGAGGATTGATTATTCAGAATTGCATTCTGACTGAAATTTGCTGTATTGCCTGAATTTGTCTTTTTAAATTCCTGTAGGTGTTCATACTGTACAATCTTAATGCATCATCCATGCTTGATATAGCAATAAACAGAGCTGGCAGTACAACACATTTTGTAAAACCATAAGTATTTTTATCTGTCTGGGAATGGGAACACAGTTATAACTAAGACAGCAATGAAAATTTTATTGACTCAACAGAAGTGATGTCAGGCTTAAAGGGAATCCTGATCTTCAATTTCTGTGTTCCTGATGCAGATTTAACCTTAGGGTTTAAATGAAACAAACATATTTTATGTTTTTCTCATAATTGCTAGCAGTGGGAAGTGTAATTTCTCACAAGATTCAGCAAAGAGCATTTGATTGTAAATTTTAAAGCTTGGGTCAAAGTCAAACTTTTAACATGAGGTTTCATAGGAAATAATTTTCTCAGGAAAACATTTGAGAATTTATTGGTTTTACTTTGGCTTTCTGTTATGATCCCAAGCCCTGAAGATTTTTTAAAACTTTTTTTCTTAAGCAATTAATATAGACACTCTTGAATAGCCAGCAGGCAAAGAAAATTTGGAGATCTTGAGCTGAACTGCTCTAAGTTTTGATCTGTTGGCTGCCTGGAAATTCTGATTTGTACCTTCCTAAGATGTAGAGCTAAGGAACGTTTTTCTGACAAAACCTTAATCAAATCAGCATATTCCCTCAAAAGGGCTGCATTTTAACAGCTGTAGATCATTCAAAAGGAAATGAAAAGCTAATAGCAATTATAATTGCATGGTATATGATGGATGTAAGTGGTTGCTTAGATGAAGATAGCACAGATGGAGCATCCCCATGACCTTCCCTGTGGGTTCATTCAAAACATGCAGTCCAAAACATTTCTTCCTTTAATTTAGATATCATAGAAAAATGCTAATATTGCTTGGTTGGCTGAGGAATTGCAGCCCATTTGAGCCAGACTTGGTCCATCATTTTTGTCATTGTGAGCCAATCCCTGTGTCAGTAGGAACCCTACCACATTTTTATTCCAGAAGCCCAGCTAATTATCTCCTGTAGAAGGATTTAAATGCTTGTACCCCAGTAGGCACTTTAACCCTTAGGAGGCTGCTTTCTCTAGATTTTAGTGTTTTACTGAATGTGAATTCATGAAAATAATATGCCAGTAAATGAGAGAAGGAAGCATTAAAATGTGTCACAGGAATGGATTAAAACCTAACATAAAATATATTCCAATGCTCAGTGTCCAGTTAATATCAGTGTGATTGCATTAGCACATAATACCTGCAATTAATTCAATTTCAATTTTATCCTACTGCTCTTCCTTGAAGAGGGGAACAGAGTG
Source organism: Melospiza melodia melodia (assembly GCF_035770615.1). NCBI lineage: Eukaryota > Metazoa > Chordata > Aves > Passeriformes > Passerellidae > Melospiza > Melospiza melodia. Next base: position 18,795,747 of record NC_086206.1, read on the forward strand.
ACAGCCTGTAGTGAAAATCAAGGAGAGAATCTGTTTGAAGAGTTCAACTTTTGTCTTTTTTTAAACATTAGTTTCAAATGGAGACAATAGCTGCAGGATTGCTTTAACCATTACAAAATCTTGCTCTTGATTCAAAGGACATAGAAACTATTATTCTGTTAAAACTGCTCTTGCTGAAGCTTTCATATCAGTGAATAGGAAAGTGCTGAAGTGGAATTTGAGTCGCCCAGTTGATGGAGGACTCTCACTGTCATGAAACCTCAGGTCACAGTTGAGACTGCACAACAAGAATTATGAGATTGCTAGATTAGGACTTGTTTGGGGTTTTTTTTTTTTGGTTGTGTTACTTTTGTCACAAGGCTGCTCAGTCTGGTTCACTGCCAAGCCCATTATGGGGGACAGAAATTTGTGAATAGCTCCCTTTTTCTTGAGAACACAACTTAAGCAGCATGTCCAAGGGGGAAAGTTCATTAAAATTTCATGACTCCCTTTCCATGCTTACTATTTAGAAGTTACATGTTGTATTTTTGGCATAGATTGAATCTAACTTAAAATAACATAAACAAAGATAAATAATATAGCACCAGGGATGAACAATCTTAAACAAGAAACTAAAGTATCTTTCTTTGTTTCCTGACTTCTACTTTATGAAACTTTGATTAATGTGGCTTTGTAACATCTAAGAAAATTCCCTGTATTTTACAGAAGGGTGAGGGTGGCTGTGGAAACCAAAGCAATTCATTTTCTTTGACAGGAGTTGCTCCAGTTGCCCTTCAAACCCTGTACATCAAAAAGCACAATGCCCCTCACAGATCTGAGAAGAATCTCCTTGCTCTGCAGTGAGGAAATCCTCACAGCAAATTCTGTGTGTGTGATTTGAATGGATGAGAGTGTGGTGGTATCCTGTGCACGCCTGATGAAAGAGTGACCTTCATCTGCTCTGCCTATGGATCCATGGAGGAATCACAATCTGAGCGCTGCCTTTGATCTCCTGAGCGTGTGCTGCTGGGAACAGAGCAGCTGATCACTGCCCTGTGATAGAATCTGCTCTGTGTGCCAGCTCTTTCAAAGGCTTTTTTGTCATCTCTCTTGTAATAAGGTGGTTATGAACATTTCAGAACACGAGTGAGAGGCAGAAAAAGGAATATTAGGCTCTGTGCAGCTTATAATTAAAATCCTAGAGAGCAGGAGCTCTGAAGTGAGTAAAGAAAAGTACAATAAAAGCAAGCAAACAAAAAAACTCCACTTGATCCTGGAAAGCACAAAGGGAGGCTGCTCTGTATGCAAGGCTTTCTATTTCAAGTCACCTTATCACCAAGACAGCTTTCAGTTTAAGATGACAAACAAAAGGCCCAAAGGAATTCTGTGCCTATTCTGAGGGAGAGACAAGGCTCCTGTGCTGATGCCTGGCACGTTTGAGCTCTGTCCCACACTGAGCACTTCCACAGCTTTATACCTCACTGCTGTTTCATGATACTTCCAAGGGATTAACTTGACAGGGTGAAAAACAGCAAGATGTATATTTGAATAGAGATTAAAAATACAACACAGAGCATTCTATTCTCCTGTCAACAATTTCAAGGTGAAAAGACCAACAACATATCAAGTAATAAAAGCCACTTTGCAGAGGTTAGCATAATGTAACCAAGGAAAAGGGAGAGAATGAGGAAAAGAACAAAACATCTTTGGTATGCTTCAAGCATTAGAGCTCTTAGCTGTGGTCTGAGGATCAATAAGGCAGAACATCCTTTTTATTATATATTAATACAGTGTGAGCAGCAAGCATAACAACTACTAGGATCATGTGACTGCTGCATATCTGTATTTTTCCACTTTGTCAAGATGAGTGAGTTGAAATTCCATTTTTTCAGGTGCATAGAGTTAAAATTTTTGAGTCAATGAGATTTATAAACCTATTTTCATAGCACCCAGAAAAGGATGGAGGGGCTTGTAGTGACTTCTTTGGCCCAAGCCAGCAGCTGAAGCACTTTCTAAAGTAGAGTGATGGGGACACTGATGGTGAGGTGTAAGAGATGTGTAAATAAAGGAGTTTCTGAGAGCATTTGCATTGAGACAAAATTAGGTTGCCTTGGGAATTCCATATTTTTATCATGATATCAAGTTGTTCTCTTGTTTAAGTTTTTTTTTAATGAAGAGGTTGAACCTTCATTTGAAGAGCTGAAGGGATGAGAAAGAATCCCATCTGCCCATACTTACACCAGCTGATTAAAAACTTGGAATTTCATTGGGATCTATTTTCCTTTAGAATTATGTTGTGCTACAAGTTTGAAGTAGACTAGAGAATGGTGTAAATTTGCATGCTCCTCTCTTTTTCAGATTTGCTTTTTCTGCTTAATGTATGAAGTGAAGCTTGACTCTTTCTGCTATCCATTACCAACAACAAAACCAATTAAGAGTCTCATTTCAACTGAAAATGCATAACTTAAAAAAATATTAATTCATGCTTTAGTGCAGATATGCAGATATTCAAAAGTCATTTAGTAACAATGCATAAAAAATAATATTTTCTGTGGGGCTGCTGAAATCCATTATTGCAGAGGTATTTTTTTTAGTCTCCTGACAGCAGTTAAGATTGCTGTGCTGGTGAAGTGGGTCACACCTGTAACTCAGATTGTGCAGTTTCTCATCACTAATCGTGGTTGTTTGAATTGCACTTCAAGACCTTGTCTACATCTGTCTGCAACACTGCTTCTGTTACAAAAAACTCATAAAAGGGAAGTGAAATCATTATCAGTTAATGTCTGACAGAGTCTTTTGCAAATTTGTATTATAATGATTGTGCTTGAAAAAAATCATGGGCTTGACAGGTGCATTAAAGCTAAAATATGTTTGCTAAGGTTAAACAGCAAAAAGTCACATTATTGCTACTTGTGTTAGAGCTATGAAGTGAAGAATTCACCACAAAGCTAAGGAGATCTCTTGTTTTACTGGAGTTAGTTTGAAGCCAGTCTGTTGTGTGGGTGTTTTGAAGCAGTAATAAAACTCTCAAGCTAGTGACCAAAGAGTGAGAATTTCTATACAGCACTTTGTAATAAATTTGAGCAGAGCCTGAGGGTGACATTGCACAAAGGATGTGTCATGGCCTTCCTGTGCAGCTGTGGGAGCCTGTAATAAAGGTCCTAAATGTTTCTGTTGATAATAAATACACAATGTAGGCTGATGTGGGGTGATCTGTTAAATAGCATCCTTTAATATGTTGTACCTTGACTTCTTGGGGACTGTCCCAAGCTCTTCCATGGCAAACTGGGGTAAGGTACAGCGGCAGCTGATGGCTCCTCCAGCACAGCAGCCAGGACTCTTTTATCTTGTTTCCCCTGTCTGTGAAGCCATCTTTCCGTGCCATGAGTGATCCAAGAACTGATTAATTCATGTTTGCAATGTGCTTGAAAGCTTATTAAAGGGAAAGGGCGACAGAAGAAACAATTTTATTTTTATTCCAGGCCGCTGGCAGAGCCTGTGAGCTGTGGCTGTGCTGGGGTTTGGTGCTGTTTGCTTTGAGCACAACACTTCGGTTGTCATTGCAGCGAGCACCGGCCCAGGGCTCTCACCCAGCTCTTCCCTTGCAAATGAGATTCAGCTGTGCTCCCTTGCAGCAGCACTGACAGCACCAAACACCTCGCAGCAACACTGATTTGATTCCTTTTTCTCCTTTTTTTTTTTTGTTGTTGCAAACAAACAAAGAAGTTCGATCAACATTTTTATTTCAGTCACAGCCTCAAGGAGTTTCCAGGTGAGAATGAAACCTGGTTCCTTAGTTCAGCTGGTGACCTCAGTGGTGTCTCTGTAGATCTGAAATGGGGATTTCTGTCCCAGTCTTGTGACTGAAATACAACTTATGTTTAAATCAATATTCAGTGTCTTTCTAAAGACTGCACTGACAGTCTGGCCAATTTATATCTTGGAAAGTTGGAGAGCAACTCGCTTAAACTGTGATCCCATTTCAAGTCTAGAATTTCTAGCTTGAAACTCCAGCCTGCAGATCTTGTTAAGATTACAGATTAAGGGCTTGCACCTAAACACAATAGAGTTCAGGGGAGTATTTCTATTGAGTTTGACAGGCATAAAATCAGACCTGCTCAGAACACGACAAATCACACTTGTAAATCTTTGTAGATCAGTATCATTCATTCCTTATCTCTTGTGAATGTCTCCTCATTATTTCCATTGTCAAAACTTGAAGCTTTTCATTTTCAGCCCTCTTCTCTTGGGTTGTGTCTTGATAGAACATATGCAATTTCATTAAATTTATGTCATCTTCCTATTTCAGGCAAGGAAAATAAAACCAGAGGGGAACTGAATGTTTTGCTACATTCAATATGGAGTGTCAGGATAAAAGATCCTTGTAAACTCTTGTTTTTTGAGCGTTGTGCTTCTGTTTATAAGCATAGTAAGTTCTCAGTGTGATAGATCTCAGCACTTCAGGCTTGTGGGATAAAAGATGCATGTGTTCTGAAGAATGATTTATCTTAAACCCCAAAAGCTCTAGATGATCTGTAAGTGCCACTAATGCATTTGAAAGCCTCTATTGCACTGATTCTATCTAAAGAGAGTTCTTGTTACTCTCCAGTGACATCTGTTACCTGTTTTGAAGCTGTCATTTGGAAGTATGTGAGTACATTGGGCAGATTTCTGGCAGGTGCTGCTTTTTAGGGAGGAAGTGAATGCAAGAAATTGGGAAATGTCAGTTCAATTTCAGAGCAGTGACTGCTGTCACCATGGGCTGAGCACATCCTCATCTCCAGCTCATGGTGTTGCTACTTCATATTTGTGCTTGCTCTGAGTGTGTTGAGCCAAAATTATCACCTAGAAAAACAAGAGTTCCTCACTTTTATGGACTAATATCAGTTTTTATTGTCCCTCTTCACCTTTCTCAAATTCAGACCTGCTGTTTCATTACCAAATAATTTCCTACTTCCTCCTTATCTCTTGAAAGATGAACAGATCAGCCAAACTGAGCAGAGGCCTGGATGCTTCTTCTCCAGCTTTGGCTCTTTTGGTGATCTCCAAATTTCCCTATTTTATCAGATCACAAAATAAAAGAAGTGGATAAAATTGATTTAAATGCATGCTAATGCCACACTGGTGGTCATATTGAAAACTATACTGTAACTTTAGTCCTCAATAATTGCACTGCGTGCACGATACTGTCCAGTCAGCCTGTATGAAGATGGGCAAGGTTAAAACTGAGTGAAAAAAATCACAAATGCAAGTCTGTCACCTGGCAGCATGATAGAGCTCATCTGAGGTACAGGTTCAACCTTTTAGTGCTCCTGCTGTCCTTAACACGTGGATTTAACCCAATTCAGAAACAGCAAGTGTGTTATTAACTGTAAAAACCCAAAAGTCCTGCAGGGGCAACTCGTGCTGAAGCAAAATGTTGGCTTTGCTGGAGTGGCACTCAGACATTCAGTAGGACAACACTGGCAAACTTCACACTGGCTTGGAGTGTTGGAATGAGAATACAGAATTATACAATAATTCCACAGTGATATCCAGTTGTGTTGAACCCGTCTGAGGTGAAAAGCAGTCAGTCCCTCACTTTCAGGGTGGAACCTGGTTAAAAGTCTTGGTTTCTCTGTTGGGTGAATTATTTTAGACAGCTTTTCAGCCTGGCTTGGAATGAAAATAAATCCATCTAATAATGTGTACCTTAAAATACTTATATGAAATTGTGAGGGTTTGTGACATGTTCCTACTGGCACTATAGCCAACATGTAGTTCTGTCTTTTTATTGAAATGAATGTGTTAATACATTGAAGTGATGAGACCCTCATGAATGGATGAAGAAATGAAAAAAAAAAAAAAAGTGAGAAGGGGAATTCCTATCCAAATAGCTTTGGACAAAGGTCTTTCACAATTTTTGTGTATTTTCTCCTATTGAGACTTTCTTAAAACACCAAAAAATGTGTGTTTTCTTCTTAAAATCAGGAAGTCCTAAACAGCAGTGATGAAACTGATAGACATCAGTTGCTGTTTGGATCACATTAGAAGTTACCTGAGACCTTTAACTAAAATATTTCAGCTTTTCAATAGCTACCTCAGTTCCAGGTTTTATGGCTAAATGAAGAGACAAAGTTATTTTCTTCTAACAAAATGACTTTCAAAAGATACAACACTGACAGGTCCTAACCATAGATAGGTGGCTCATAAATTTTCATGTGTCCCAAAACCTGTGATGTCATGCCTTGTTTAATAGTTTACTCCACTAATTCCTACTGATCTATTATAGTGGGCTGAGCCAAATAGATTTGAAATTTAAAATAATCTATCTTTGTGCTTCCTACTTGCCTTGTTAAAAAGAAGAATTAGAATTAATTATGCTCTCCTTCACTGCTTGTTAATAACTCCAGATACCTCTGTGTCCTGTGCTTAATTCTCTCATTTCAGATTTGCAGCCCTGCTTAACCTCAGGCTCTGCTCCCAGTGTTGGGATTACAACCAGTCGAAGTTGCTCTGACTGTCCTAGGATGCTGTAGTTGTGTTTATTTACAGCAGCTCCTCATTCTGCCCCACAATTTCCAATATTGCAGGATAGAGTTGAAACCAAACAAAAAATAAAGTAACTTGAGCAGGCATCCTCTGAGGTAATTTCTTTTTTGAAGTAAATTTTTAAGAACTCATCTGAGAGAAAGATGTGGGTGGCTTTTGGTTTTATGGATATTTACAAAGAGGATGGAGTAGGGTTTGGAGGTTGGTTTTGGGGATGAAGGAAGGGATTTACTTGAGCTGCCTCTACACATAAAAATGTGTAGCACATAGACTCTACCTCTTCAGAAATGCAAAACTAATTACATCTTAATTTGCATATCAAAGCAAATTACAACCTAATGAAACATTTGCCTGCCAAACATTTCTTTATCTTAATGAACAGAAAAAGAATACCTATTATAGCCTGATTAAAATGTCTTTGTACTTGTCCAACAGGTTACACTCTGTATATATAAAAATATCGTTTCACCATCTTGCTGGCAATGTGAACAAAACAGATTCTAATTTACAGCACAAATTTTATTGTTTGTACCCATAGATGTAAAAACTGATAGGGAAATGTTTTGCATTTTCTTTGGTAGCAGAAGAGAGAAACAGTATCATTTTGAGCAGGTATTAATTATTATATTTGGAGTTTTATATTATAAAATAATGCTCAGAATCTGAGAAAATTGCACTCTTAATTCATACCTTACTACAAGTATACACCATGATTACTTTGTTTTTCAATGAAGTTCATCTTGTGATGCTCCCCTCAGTGAAACCTGAGAGAGCTCAGACATAAAATGATCTAATACTTAAAAGTTAATTCAGTTGAGAAAAATTTCTGTAGCCCCTGTTACAAGGAATTTATGGGATAAGCAGAAGTTACTACAACTTTAGACTCAGTATCATAAATCAGCTGTGCTGCAAGTACATATCTTGGGGTGAATATGTTTTATTTACTTAATTTAAAATCTGCATGCTCTTGCTGTTTTGGACTATCCTCAGTACTCTTTAGTAATTAACCAAAAGCTGAAATAAATTTGCTGAACATAACTGTTCTTAATACAAATGTTAAATCATTTTCCCCCAGTGTAATTGTACCTGAATAGATGCAACTGTAACATGTGCCATAAAAGGAGATAAAGCAGCAACATAATGTACAATTTCTTAGTGCATAATGGTAACTCTGAATAACACATGCTCCATGAAAAGTAATTTAAACTGCATTATAACAAATGTCATATTTTAAAATGGAAACTATCCATCATGTATTGAGAGAAAGTGTTGGTGAACTACAATAAGTCTAAGGGATGTACTTAAAAATTCTTTTAGGAGTCCATTAAAAATAAATTGATGGACTTGCTTTTAGGACACTGTTATAAATTGTAAGTGACAGATACATGTATGTTCCCTCCTCATGGTGTGAAAGCAATAATCACAAACTTGGTGGACAGCAATTGTACAGAATAATCAGAAGTGATTCCTATTCTATAATTGATAAAGCCTTCATTTTAGGAAATAATCAGTGCATTTTTAAATGACATTGGTAAAAATGCCTGATATTTAATTTAGGTTTTTATTCCAGTGGGTGTTAAAATTATAGTAGCACAGTAAGTTTTAACAGTGAAAGCCAAAGCATGGAAACTGGCAGTAGAAAACTTGCGTATCTAGGCTTTGTAGTGTTTCTCTAAAAATAGGAAATATGCATATTAAATCCTTTTAAGCTCATAGATAATTCAGCAGTGCATGTGTACATTTGATGGCTTTCAATGAAGACTTCCTGAAGAGTAGAAAACCACTTTTTTTGTAGTTCCCTTTTTAATCCAAAATGGTGAGGTTTCACAGAGAAAGGGACCCTGGCATCCTGCTGACTTTAGCTTGGGCTGATGCACATCACCAGAGGAGGTGGAGGTTTTAGAAATATGCAGTGTACACTGAGGGAAATGTCTTGCTATGGGGGCCTTAAAAACCAAGGAAATAAAAGGTCTGTCCCCATCTAAATGTTGTTTCTCAGTTGAAGTGGTGGTGTTTTTTGTGGATTTTTTTTGTGTTGTTTTTTTTTTTCCTTTCTTTTTTGTTTGTTTCCTACCATTTGGAATACTTGAAAATGTGCAGAGACCTCTGCACATTATGGAAGGGGAAGGATGGCATCCAGGAATTTATGGGTTTGTTCTCCCTTCCTCTTTAGACGTGTTTGAATACAAAAAAGGGGGAAATGCTGTATATCAGGTGCCTCACACCCTCCATGATCTGCTGGAATATGGCAAGCTTTTCAACAAGCTCACTTTGTTATCTCAAGAGACCTTGCTCCCTACTCCTTGTCTGCAAGGACATCTAGAAGGTAGCCTGTAATTTTGAACCAAAATTTACGTATTTAAAAAGAAATTAAAAAGTCTTGAGTCAATCTCTGTTGGCTTCCATCAACATTTTGCCCTTAACTTGAGTGACTTTGAGTTCTGCTGTTTTTTCTGGAAACTGTTTTCTATTTTGTTACACTGCTTGAGGTATTTTTAATAGGGCCTCCTTAATGCTGCTTAAGAAACGTGCTTTTGATGCAGCCAGTTTGAGTCCATGGAAACACTTGGAAGAAAGAGGGGGAAATGGTTCTGGAAACTGCTAGCGTGTGGAAGATGGAGGGGGTGTGTAAAAATAAAGTGTGATTCCTGCTCTTGTACTCTTATTAACAAAGAACATTTGTAAAGCCAGTGTGAAACACTGAAAACTTTGCTTTGGTCCAGAGAAGAATATAAGGAGAAAGAATTTGACCTTCAAAGTGTCAGCAATGCTTTGGCAGACAGAATACAGGCTGTAATATTTCAATGGGGTGTGAAATATTTCTTTAATCTCCAATCCCTGCAAAGAGAGAAAATGAAATCTACTGTCCCCCCCCCAAGTGAGTGGCTCAAAAATAAAACTCCAGGGGCCTGACTTCTGTGAATGCTGACTTTGTTCTTGAGAGGTAGAAGGTGATGGAAGAGGGTTTTGTCTTTTGGTTTTACCTTTGCCTGAAGGAATTTAACAAGTTTCCTGATCTCCAGTTCACTTTAATAAAAAAGTGGAGAGTACAGCTACAACCTTCAGAAACACCTACCCAGCCCTATTGTGGGCTGAAATTTCCTGTGTCCTTACTGGCCCTTAGCTTTACCAAACTGCAAAGATTATTTGTTGAGGTGGTTGTTAGTAACGCCAATGAAATGTTTCAGTCTGCCATGACTCAGTAGGAAAAAACTTGTATTTGGAAAAAGGCTAAACAAAACCTGAGAAATTCAAGAGACAGGAAGAAACTCCAGTTTGGATGAGATGATTGGAAGGGTGTGGAATCTTTGTTTAATTAGTTTTCCTGTGGGAAGTTTTGAAGAAGAAACAATTTTTGATTAGAACTGAATACTGACTCACTATCCCATATTTTTTGGCAGATGACTGCCCGAGCCTGAAACTTTGTTCTTCAGCTACCTGTGTGTAATACATAAAGAATAAAAATAGAATTATGTCTCACATGAGAACCAGGCTATGTAGCTCAAAAATTACTATTTTAGAATTCATGTCCTGTGTGATACCTTTATACATGCTTAACTCTCTCTGAATATTAATTGCTTGCCAAGTGTAGAAAAGAAGTGTAAGGTGCTGATTATGTTCGTAGTGAGGAACCCAAAGTTTCATCCTTCTTTCCTTAATGTGTTTACAATTGGCATTAGTAGATGTGAAACATCTGACCTGGCAGGCTCAACAATGAGCATCCATTATCCACCCCTGTGTTCTGCTGGGTGCAGCAGGGAGGGAGGGAGGGAGGGTTTGCTGTGGTAATTGCAGTGCTAAGTGGCTTTAATGTGATGGGAGTGATGTAGGAGAGCTGTAACCAAGTGGGAGCTGAGACTAGAGGCAGTCCTGGTGTCCCCTGTCACAGACTGGAGAGCTTTTTAGGGAATGGCCCCTTTTGAGGCTATTGAGTTGTCAACCTGCCTTTATTGGGCTCTTACTCGAGGCAGCAGTGAAATGTGTCACAGCTGCTCCAGACTCCCTCTGTCACTCTCAGCAGGCCATGGGGATCTGTGGCCCTGTTTTCCTTTCTTCACTCTCTTTTAAACAAAGTGTCAAACTTTCTTCCCAGCTTCAGTGAGAATAAATTCATAACTCGACAAGACTTCCAGATTCTGCAGGGATTTAGTCTGTGTGGAGAAAAGAAAGTTGTAAGGCATTTCAGACTTTATTAAACAACACATTCCAGAGACAAATGCTCAGGTTGGAATTAAGTTCAGAACATTTCTTGCCCAACCTGTAGTGATACTTGAAAATGCATTTTTTAATCTTCACTTTGTACTCCCAAGGCTGAACATATTTTTATGCTGAAAGCTTTTCTCTCTGTCTCTCAGTGTAAACAGGAAGGCTCACTTTTCTCTAAGCAGGAAGGTTTATTTAGTGGAAATGAAACTGGGACTTTATTGAAGATGATGTAATCTCCACTGTGCCTCTGTCCAGTCATACTTTTACATTTGAGGAAATAGCCCTCCTCAGCCTCATCACACTGCACAGATGAATGCAAGATGTGCTGTGGAGAAGGAAAATTTGGGCAGCACTTTTTTAAAAATTAATTTAACCTTTTAAAATTCCAGTATTCCCTGATTCAGATACAGTATATCATAGAGCTCATTTTCCTGGCCTTTTAAAAGGTGCTCTTAGGGGTGCTGTAACTCACCCAACCTGTGCATCACTGTCAGACTCCAGGTGCTGATCCTGAACCTTCTTCTCTTTCTCTGGAGTAACAAACTTTGCTGAAGTGGGAGATCCAGCTCTGCTGCTTTAGTCTCAGCATAACTGAGACTCTACAAAGCAGAGCAAGGCAGAATAACTTCACTTCTGTGGAATTTCAGGGTGCTGCTTTGCTATTTGACCTTCAGTATTTGTTCTACTTGGAGAAGGTGAAATTTCATAGAACCACAAAGCAACAAAGTTACTTATTTTAACTATCAATAAAGATTTGGCACCCAAGGTGTCACTGAGGGATACATGGTGGGATTTGCTGCTCCTTTTTGGGCCAAGTGATTTGCCTTGCAGTTCCAGCCATGTTGCATTGCTCTGTTTTCCTTGCTTACATAAGGTCAGAGAAGCTTCTTCAGTACTAAATTCAGGATTCAGCTTCTCTTTCAAGTGTCAGCAGAAACGGCCTCAAGTACTCTGACTGATTAGGAAGGACTGAAAACCAGTGCAAAGTGCTTTGTTTATCAAATGAGTCTTGTTCTGCTCATATTTGCATGCACACAACTGTAAAATGTCATAATTCAAGTGGCAATTATGGCAACATGTGCAAATTGGGTGATTCTGCATGCAGCTGGCCAGTTGTGCATGCACAATTACCCAAATTACAAACGCAATCACAGATAAAGCCTATAAATGCTCCTCAGCAATGTAAAAATTGACTATTTTCCGTCACAGGATGATTTCTGGATAAAGCTGTGATAAATTTGAAGTTCTGGATGTTTTTTGTCATGGTCAGGAAGTTACTTGGTAGTGAGGGTGTTTATTAAAGCGGAAAACTGCTGGCTCCTTATGTGGTTTTGAACACAAAAGTCCAAGATACAGTTAGAGATCAGAACTTTCTTTTCCAGGCTGGTGTATTCCTTCTTCTGTGCTATTTTCACATGCATTACTCCAGCAATATTTTGATAAAATGGATAAGGTGAGATACTACTGAAAAAAAGTGAGTTTTCTACTGAATTCACTGATTCTGAGCAGTTTTGCATGTCATTTTATTTAGTTCTTAGTCTAGGAAATGGGAGCATCTTGTATGCCTTGATTTGCTGCCTCCAAGTGCCTGAGCTTGAGATGAGGAGAAGCTGAACAAGGCTCTGGAACGGGGCTTTAACAAGAACCACAATATTAAAGAAATGGATTTTCTAAGTCAACATAGCATAATGTTTTTTCCATGGAAGTAAAAAGTAAATTAATCCCCAAATCTTCCAAGTCCACAATAAAATACAAGAAGGATGGGAAAGGCTTTTAGGAGGTGAGATAGGAGCATGCAAAGAATCCTGGAGAAGCTGGAGATTCTCCAGGGTGGAAAGGTGTGGCCAGAGGGAGCCTTGTAGAGCCAGAGCTTGTAGCAAGAAATGCTTCAAGAGCTCAAGAACACTGTCAGAAAGTGGTGTAGAAGCAGTTCCTCACCTTGCTTTCCAACCAAAAATGATTGAATTGAGTTTGCAGTATTGGAAAGTGTGCTTCTTGTTGGTAATGAACTGGCCACCATTCATCAATATTCAGTTATGTAGATATGGAATTTATATTAAACTTTAATGTTACAAATGACTCATTTCTGCCCCCGGCTCCCTTCTAGAACAATGGAAAAATACATTGAACAATAGTACATTAAACTGAGTGAATGAGAACCATTTCTTTATCTTCCATCAAAACTTAATTTCCTGATTGAAACATTTCACGTGGATAAATAAAACACAAAATAATGAATGGATTCTAAAATTCTCCTGTCTAGGCAGGCTGATCTTGAGCTGAAAAACAAACTGGAGTGGGAAGGAGAGGGGAGCAGCTGCATTGCAGGGCACCAACCAGGAGAAAATAATTCAGCTGTGGGTGTGGGGATGGGTGACACAATAATGCCTGAACGCCCCAAGACTTTTATCAGTGCTAGTGGAAAGGGAGGAAACAAACTAATGGAATTTTCTCTTTGGTGCAAGGCTTCTCAGAATAAATAAATCTCTCCTGGGGGTAGCACATCCCAAGTCACTGATGCACAAGTTTAGAAATTATCAGCTTGAGCATCTTAGCTAAAATTAATTAGCTGGAATGATCATTGCTATGTGCACTAACAGGGTCCCCTCTGACTAAGTGGAGAGGATCAGATGCTAATGAAGACAGAATGCTCTGCAGCTGGGAGCCAGCAGGGCCTGCTCTCCTGAGCTGCTCCTGAGTGTGAATGTCATCTCCAGGATCTGGGACAGAGGCACAAAGTCCCTCAGGGATACAGGATTGCCTTTACTGGACACATTTATATATATATTTAAATATATATTTTATATATATGTATATAAAAATGTCATCCCAACATTCAGGAAAAGGAAATCAAGCCCACTCAAGACCTATTTCTTTATAAAGTTGTTATAATTGATTTGTGTTTAGAGAGATTCTCCTTCAGCTCTACCTCATATGTCAGTTTTCATTCTTTTTCTGTGCCTGGACACAGTCTAGCACAGCTTCTACTTCAAAACATTTATAATCCAAATAGTCCTGGCTGACTTGAATTATAGCTCTATGTTTAAATAAATGTGGGAGACCAAGGCATGGGAAGATGGGAGATCTTGGCTTATGGTATGTAAATATCTGTAGAAATGTTGTCTATCAACTCTTCCCTCTCTCAAATTTTTTTTTTCACAGCCCAGCTGCTTACACAACCTTCTTTCACTTTCAAATCTCAGTTGCCCAAGGACTCCTTTATTTATTTTTCAAACATTTTAAAGAAATTTGGACAATTCTATCATTTTTAGTGTGGAGAAAAAAAAAAGGCAGGACAACAAATAGATTTTTTGGAAAACGTCCTCATGAGAAAGTCAGAAAATACTTAAAATACATCTAATTTCAGGCATTGGAAAAAAATTGGAATGAACATAGATGAAAAAAAAAGATATCAGAAGAGATTAGTTTATTTATCATGAGGCTGATTGGAGCCCATCAGCCTGATGTGCACAAGGACAATCTCTGTCCCAGCCACAGTTCCTCGAGCAGGAGTAGCTCAGGAGCATTAGATTGATTGCCTCTAAGTGTTATCTACTCTCCATAAAAGGGAAATTGTTCCTTCTCATTCTTTTTGGCACCAGTTTTTAACCTTGTTTCACCTGAAATATGATTCCTTAATGCATGAAATTTTTAAGTATTTGGACTATCTATGAAGGCTAAAGAAGTATATTGGTGGTAAATGTGATTATAAAAGGTTCTTTAATAGACTCTAAATGGTGCTTTGTACTGAGCCTGACTGCAGCTCAGCAGTTTGGGGCTGGGCCTGGGCAGCTCTCACTCCTGACTCTCCTGCAGTGCCCTGATTTGGGAGCCCTGTCAGGAATCTGCTGTGTCTGATGGATGCAGAACCTGCCCATGCTCATTTCATCCACCTGATGCCTACAGAGGCTGGACAGAGTTACAGAATAAAGCAGAGATTTATTAAAAGGATCTCCTCGATGGTTCCACCTTGGGCAGCGCAAGAGCCCAGCCAGGGCTGCACCCAAGGTGAACCAAAATGGTCCTAAAATGAAACCAAGATGAACCAAAATGGTCCCAAAATGCTCAACCACTCATAGGATCTCTCACTTTGATCAGTTCTGCTCCATTTGCATCTGCAGTTCATCGTCCCATTCCAGCTTTAGCTTATGAAGTCCCACCCTGTTTTCCTCTCTTCAGTCCATGTTGTTTATGATTGTTGTAATGTCCTTGGTCTCAAGCTGGAAAAGGAATTTTTTTTTTGTCTACCTACTCTGTGAAGAGAGCTTACCATCCCTTAATGTGAGGCTCAGACCTACACACCTAGGCAGCACAGAATGTGAAAAATATGGAAGCTGAAACTTAAACCCAGTTAATCTCTCCAGGCCCTTGCAGTGATGGTGGGCAGGCAGTGGAGTGGATCCTGGTCAATCAGTTCACTGAGCTCTGCACTGGAAATAGCTGATAGAAGAGGAGACCCAGAGCTGCTGATAAAGCAGCCAGGCTGACTCACACTGGTATGGCCACTACAGATTTTCTCTGTTAATTTGTCAGATTAAGCAGCCACAGAGATGTTCTCTGTTTATCACCATGGCGCAGCTGCTGTTCCAGCTTACAGAGGGCTCCTCTACTACCAGCAAACTGATCTTTCTTCTTTAGTAGGTTTTTCACTTTACAGCAATTTAAACATAGTCTAAATGCACCATGACTTTATTTCCTAAGCTGGAACATTTTTGGTCATGTCTCTAACCTGATTAATTCTCTCAGTAGAACAGTCATTTTTTAAAAAAACATTTATAGCACAATGGTTTGCCAAATTATCACCTCTCCGGCAAGACACTTAGCACAGACTAATTACACTGACACTGCTTCATGCACATCACTTGCCACCATTCCTGTAAAATGTTATGGTTCCTGCAATGTTGGGAACTTGTCCTTGCTCTGCTGTGCCCCAGATCCAAGCACAGGCTGATGCTTCTGTGACTTGTCTGGGTGTAGATCCCTGAGAGGTTTTATGGCAAGAAAATGTTTGCTGTGTGGTGTAGGTATGTGTGGCTCAGGCAGTGAGTTGGCTTCACATTTGTGGCTAAATTATACTGAAAATTCTAATTGTAGCTAAATGTGAGTTGGCCCCATATTTGTAGCATAGTTATAATGAACAAAGGGATGCTATAGGGTTGTGGGGAGTTGCTTTCCAGTGTCTGAAGCAGCACATCCAGCAAGCCAGGTGAGTCCTGCCCTCTGAATTAATCAGAGGATAACATCAGCCTCCCTGTGCCCCTGCAGAAAATCAAGGTTCCCTTCACATTTCAGAAAAGAATGATGTCAGTGAAGCTGTTATGTTTCTGCAGCTTTAAGTAACTGTCACAAACACAATTTCAAAGATGATTTTAGATGGCTTATTGGATTTGCTTCTGAAACAAATTGTGTCATTGCAAAGACAAAACAAAAGTCCCCACTACATTAGAGCTGCTTTAATTGCCTCTCAATGTGTGGTATTGCCAAAATTAGAAACATGATTAGAACGAAACAGGTTCTTGTAAAATATCTTTTTTCATTAGTGTTATTGTGTTGCCTTGAGTGATTCTTGTATTCAGACTAAAATGCAAGTGGCTTTTGATACAATCTTGTCGTGAGCCAAGTCACCTGCCAGTTCATAAAGAACACATTTGTTCAGTTTGCTTTTTCTCCCCCTCCCCAATTTCGTTGACCTCAAGTTCACTTAGGTTTGAAATTGCCTTCCAGTCTACAAATTGAAGTATTTTGAGCTAGAAGAATCAGACATTCTTTGGTATAAATGTCTAAATAATAATTTTATTAATAGCATGCAAATGAGTTTACACAAAAAACACACAGACAGATGGTTTCCTTTTACCTGTGTCACTGAGCAAGGAAATGTGATATGAAACAATGATTTGAAATGCTCCTTTGACTGCACCAGCTCTGAAAATAGCTTAGGCAAAATCTGCTGCCGCAGGTGTTGGAATGGTGGTGGAGTTAATGACCAGTGTGAATCCATGGAGAAGGTGCAGGTGATGTGGCCTTAACCTGGTTTTATTTGGAGCTTATTTAAATTACAGCTTTATATGTAATTTATTGTTTTCATAATACAAAGCCACTTAAGCCTTGTGATCTTTTAGAGACTTGCAGAGGATGTTGAGAGGGAACAGCTCTGGGTTGTGATTCTGTCATTATCCTGTTCTTGCCCTCCTTTGTATCCACATTTTCATTGCTTGGGAAGAGTTTGGGGGCAGAATTGAACCTTTTATAAAGATCTGTATAAAGAGAAGTTAATTCTGCTTGGTGTTAGAATGGCCTTGAATAAAGGCTCTTTTTTTAGCTAACTACAGGTATTTTTTTTGTCTTTAATTAGCCAGACTAATACCAAAGTGCTTATGCTATTTCTTATTCCTGATATTGCTTCAAAGGTATTCCAGCAACGTTTTTTAATATCTCCTAATTTGATTAAGAATGTAATCAGACTGTTGTATAGCTGATTCTCATCTTTCAACACTGATGATTAATTATTGAAATGCAAAATGTGTATATTCTGTACTAAATATCAGGATCCTCTTGTATTTTTGTATGGCAATATCTCTTTGATTTTTTTCATTACTTCTGCAGCACAGCTACTAATGTGTGATTTTTTGTCAAGACAACACACGCTTACACACATTGCTCTGTTGATTAGCAGTTTATTTTTTCCTTATAAAAAATGATTACATTTCCTTGCCAGTAAATTAGTGTTAATTCAGAGTCTAAGGAAAGGCTTTATTATTACTTTTCCTAGCACATAAGGATACCAGTTTCCAAACATGTCTCTAAACTGGGAGATAAAATTTTTCCTATCACCATTTTAATCTGTTTTCTGTACTTTTCACGGTGTTTCTCTCTCCTTTTTTTTTTTTGGTAGAAGATGTTCTTTTCCTGAGAAAGAGGAATGAAGGTCCTTTAGCCTTTAAAATAATTATTTAATTACACTCTGGCTGTGTCTGAATATTTCCCTGAGCTCCCATCATGCTAAATGTGATGCTGAGTAATGAGAACCCTTCTCAGGAAGTTTTCCAAGGTAATTGGTAATAGCCAGCTGAATTGGGAGTTTTCCTCTGGGGTGCTTTGTGGACACCGAAAGAGAAGGATCTCCACTGATTTTGTTGCTGTTTTAGGGGTACAGGTATTTTGGAGTTGCGTTCCACCATCTACACATAAAAAGTCTCACTGAGAATTTCTCTGTAAGGAAGCACTGCATGATCCCCTAAGAACAAAAAAAAACTTTCCCCCCCACCAAACCAAAACCCTTCCCCAAAAGACAGGGCTCTGCTGCAAGCTCCCTGTGGCTGGAATCTGCTTTTATTTGGCACAGGCATCTTCACCAGCAAAAAACTGCTCCCCATCAAGCTGCTTGCTTCCCCTTCTCCTCCCAGAGTTCCCTTTGGGTTCACCAGGGATACCTGCTCCCATGTTAAATGGCCATCTCCAGATTGAAGTCTCCCTGTGATGTCTGAACTTGAACAACAACAGTTCATTTGTATACATTGTGAAAGATCAACAAAAATCTGTCTGGAATGAACCTATTATAAAGTCTGATCAGCTCCTATTTCAAGTGACACTCAGCAAGAGCAATTCTAACTCTGTAATACGTGTGACAGCTATTTCCAGAGCTGCTGCTATTGTGTGGCATGAAATTGTTTCTCTTATATCCAACTTTGACAGACAGAAACTTGATCTGGTAATGAGAGCAGTGAAGCTGCATCCTGCCTGGGATGTTGAAAGTCCCAGGTCACAGTGTCACTGGGTGCAGATATCTACCACGAGTGTCCCCAGTAGAACAGTGCCTTTTAGCCTTTGGGTTTACTGGAAGTATGTGCTATTTATTTTAAGCAAGGCTCCATCCTTTTGACATGAGTCACTGGCATTTCTGCCCAGCCCCAGCACACTGGGAGAATTAGTTTGCTTTGTTTCAGATGGCAGGGGAAAGGTTTTCAGATTTACAGGATAAATGGTTGTGTGCAGTGGTAATCAGTTGTTGCAAACATTATCCTAAATCAGACTGATTAATGATTGCATTATGATGGGTTCCAAGTGGACACAAATCTGGATGTTTTTGGCAGAGAGCAAAGACCATGTGTTTCAACTGCTTGGGTTGGTTCAGAAATTGATGTTCCCTTTTGATCAGTTCCTGTAAAGATCTGGTTTTCCTTTCCAAATGCCTGGGAAAAAAAAAAAGATGCAAAACAACATCATCACTTTATATGGTCCAGACATAAAAATTGACCAAACCTGAGATTTTTATCTCTGGGGGAGTAGGTCTGTTTAGACACACTGACAGTTTTGCAGGAGGTTGTTAATCTTAGCAATGTTTGTGCTCTGTTACCTGAATATCCTTTTCTTGAATGAGATAATCCAGACACCAGTCAAAAATGGCTGGAAGAGCTTGCATTTATATGCAGCCTTGACTTTGCAGTCTGGCTAACCCATTTTCCATACTCATGCAATTCAGACTGAATCCCCTGAGGGGTGGGAAGTTGATGAAGCAAAAATGAAATGTAAAACAACTTTCTAAACATCTTTACCACTAAGCAGGAAAGTTTTGTGTTCTTCTGGTTCATGAGTCAGAAAAATTCATGTTTATAAAGCCAGCAGAATGAAGTGGGGCATTCTGGGTCTATTGAGTACATATTTTTAATCATTTTTTTATCCTTTTGGTGCTTCTCAGCTCCAAAGTAGGTGTCATAGAAAAAGGTTGGCTCTTATTTTTTTATGTTGTTTTCATTTATTTTTATCTCCTTTAATCTTTTCAATGTTATCTTCTGCATTGCAGCTTAGCAGCTTTAGCTGCCAGATGTTTGTCAAAATATCATCTTGCTCTTTCTTATTTTTCTCCTTTTATTGACCCAATGAGCATCCAAGTGTAAGAAACTGCAGCTTAGTGTGGGCATGGAAGAGAGATATAAAGACACATTTAAGGGATGGTTTGAAGCCGTAACATCAGCAACTTCTGCAGAGCCTTTCCAGCTGGGAAGCTGCAATTGTGTGTGTTAGGCTGGCACTTGTGTTACTCTCTGAGGATTCAAATTTGTGAGATTTTGTGTGATCTCAGGAGCTTCTTTCTGTAGCTGGGTGGTTGTGTTTATCCTTGGGTTCTGTACATTTTGGGGGTGTATTGTAATGGTATTGAGTTTGGGCATATCTGTAGATACTCATGTCTTTGGCTGGCAATATTAGTAATTATGAAATTTTGGAGAATTGTAGTAAATCTTGAATTCAGTGTTTAGTACCCAGTTCTCAAATCAGACTAATCTGTAAAGCAGAGTAATGCACCTGATGTTCACAGCAGGCATTTGGATCACCAGTGGAGACAGGAGTAGGATAAATCACTCTTACTCAGAGTTTTAATTAATTGCACTTTGAATTCCAATAAGAGATACTGTCTTAGTGTGGTGAATCCCATCTCCTTAATTTCACATTCAGTTTTAGACTGGGTAATAAAGAAACCTCCCATTGCCTGTGGATTGACTTTAAAAAAGTTTTAATCTTATTAGAGAACATTTGATTATAGACTAATTTGCTATGCATCTCTTAAAGAATTCAGATTGATTCTGAGGAATGTGGGCAACTTTAAATTATCTCTTTCTCAACCAAAGGAAAGTTGCATCTCTCAACTAAAGTATAAGTATGGACTTACACTTTAGTTATTAATGAACCCTTTCCATCAGCTTTCCAGCAGTGGCTCCACCTTGACTATGTTGTTGTTGGAAATGAAATATTTTAGCAAATACTTTGATTTGATTATGACTGTTTTCAGTAAATAAAAAGGATAAAGATATATACCTTTTAAAAGTAGTTGAAGAGAGTTTTGTGGCTGTAGTGAGAGCTAAAGAACTGGATTTCCTTGAATAAAAGAAGGTGGCTTTTATCAGTTAAGGGAACAGTTAAATCAGACTAAGTATATTCATCTGTGTAGAGAGAGAGCCCGGTTCTCACAAATGCCCCTTTTTTGGGTGCTTCATTACATGCATCCCATCTTATATCAGGCTTTGGCTGTCTGTGGCTCTGACCTCATTTTCCTGGCTATTTTAATAGTCAATGAAGAAGATCAAGCACTTTTTACTTATATATTTCATATTTTCTTTATATACCATCTTAAAATTGGTCTGAATAGTCAAATTAAAGAAACATGTCACTTTCCATGGATCAGAAGAGTAACAGTGTGGAGATCACATTTTGAGATGTTAACTTGTGGATAACTGGTGGATCATGGAATGCCAAATTGTGTTAGTTCAATACTGAGGCTCCAAAGTGGTGCTCTGCAGGAAGGATCCACAGGGTTTCACTCTGCCTCTCTGCAGAGTTTCTCCACAAGGGTTTATCTGTACAGTGGAATCCCTTCACCACTGAGCAAGACTGATCTCTGGTTCAGGAACACAGCTTGAATATCAAAGTTATGCCAAAGCAAAGACCTTGATGAAGTTCAGGCTGTATTCCCATGAAAACATTAATTTTTGAAGATAGCAGATTATTATTTCTGTGGAGAATTAGCTCATGGATGCTTCCACTTAAGTCTTTGCCCGTTGGGAATAGGATGCTTGTAAATCAGACATGATGAATTTTCACTGGCAGTTTTTTCTATGTTGATTCAAGAAACAAACCTTCAGCCCCACTTGAAGCAAAAAATGAAATAGTGCGAGTAAAAGTCTGCTTTGGTTTTCACAGGTGACTGCAGACTATTCTTATCTTGGTACAGTTCTTACTCAATATATTTTATTCTTCTTTAGACATATTGCAGTGAAGTTAAATTCTCTAATGAACAATTCAGCTGTGTATGAGAGCATAGCTGTTAATCCAGAAATTTTCAGTAATTAATCAGGACTATTTCTGTAATGCAAAAGTGACTGTAAGGTGCATGCAGCTCCATGAATCAAAGTGACCTGTACAAACGTGATCTTCTTCATCTGAAACCATGGGCAAAAAATAAAACTTCCACTCACCTTGTACACAGAAGGACTTTCACCTTCAAAAGCAATCTCTGAATTGGATTTTTAAACATTCTTTTCCCTCAGAAAATTAGATGGTATGAGTTTGAAACAATCTAGCCCTCAATGCAAGTTAGTTATGCCTACCTGCCTTAGCAAAAGTATATCTCTTTTCTTCTCTTTTTTTTACCTTCTTTCTATTTTTTTCAACATATACCATTCTCTACTACACCAGGGAGTAAAATAAGTTAAGTAAAAGGAAATCATGGTTAAAATCACAACTCAAGAATTAGCTTTCACTTTGGGGGGGAAATTATTGAGCACAAAGCAAAATACATTTTAGTGAAGGAAATAATGAGAGACTTACTTATGAAAAATACAATCATTTTAGAAAACCTTGTATACAGTGAGTAATAATCGGTTCTCCATAATATTAAAGAAGGAGCACTTAAATTTTTTTGACATCCCTAATCATGGAGCCTGGGGAGCTGTACAGAACATTTGCATTAAATTACTCCTCATTTTCCCAGCCCTATCTGCCCCTTCCTTAGGTTTCGCTGCCAGTATTTGTGAATTTGGCAGAAGCCCACAGATTTCATAGCTAATATTGTTGTCTCCTGCCAGGAATATCAGAGTAAGGTGCATTAGATGCTGCATGGCAATTAAGGCTTGAGGGAAATCATGCTGATTTTCATATGTGGCACCCAGGTGCCATCGTTTGTATCACATTACCGGAGTGCTGTTGCAGAAGATGCTCCCGTGCATCACTTGTGATGTGCTGGGTGTTTGTGTCAGAGCTCAGGTGGGCTCTGCTGGGGAAAAAGGTGAGCCTGCACTTTGCAGAGGGCTGGAGCAGCCCTGGTGCTTCTGAGAGCTCCGTGTGTGCCTGCTCTGTGCTGCTTTTCACTTGATTGCAGAGCAGGTATTGACATTTCCCATTGTGGCCCTGCATTCCCTTCCCCAGTGCCACTGCATGGGTATTGTATTGTTGGGAAATGTTTCAATGGAGGTAGGAATGATGAATTTGACTTTATTTTAGAAGGTGAATTTATAGTACTATATTGTATTAAAGAACACTATACCATACTAAAGAATACATAAAGGATACTTACTAAATGCTAAAAAGTTTATAATGAAAACTCATGACTCTTTCCAGAGTCTCAACACAGCTTAGCTCTGATTGGCCAAGGAGTGAAAACAACTCGCACCAAAATCCAATGAAACAACTTGTGGGTGACTAATTTCTAAACACACTTTATATGAGCAAAAGGGAGGAGAAGTAAATGAGATAAGAATTGTTTTCCTTTTCTCTGAGGCGTCTCAGCTTCCCGGGAGAAAAATCCTGGGCAAAAAGAATTTTTCAGAAAATGTGAATGCTATATCTGAGCTCCCACCTCAGCACTGGCAAGTGGGCTTTTCCACAAGTGGTCATTCTTGGCCTAATTCTGCTTTCATGTAATGTTTTTTCTTACAACTAAAGTTGTGCCAGCTCAGCTGTATCAGCAGAACTGCTCTCTCCTGGGTCAGACCCAGCCCTGTAGGAATGCACTGCTTGCATGCAAGTGTTACCTGTTAAAACCAGGATTTTCTGCATATTTTTTAACCCACGGAATCACATTAAGTCAAAACCAATGTAGGCAGTGGTAAAAACCTTAATACCTTTGGGGAATAAGCCCCAGCTGTAGAAATGTGTTCACACAAGGGCAGGTCATGATAGGACAGGGAGGAATAGCCTGAAGCTGAAGGAGGGTAGATGTAGGTTAGATTTCAGGGGGAAATTCTCCCATGTGTGGGTGGGGAAACCCTGGCACAGGGTGCCCAGAGCAGCTGTGGCTGCCCCTGGATCCTTGGTAGTGTCCAGGCCAGGCTGGACAGGGCTTGGAGCACCCTGGGACAGTGGAAGGTGTTCCTGCCATGACAGGGGTGGGACTGGATGAGCTTTAAGGTCCTTGCAACCCAAACAATTCTGTGATTCTATGAAGGTTTATTACCATGACTCATTTACATCTGATTATAAAAAAAAAAATCTCAGTGTCTTTAGAGAAATAGTGTGTCTGCTTTTGAAAATCAGAAATAAATATGCCCAAGAAGCATGTAACAAACACAAGTGTGCACATGTGGAAAGTCCCCCTGAGGCTTTAAGCAAGGTCTGTTCTGCTGGCCAGAATGCTGCAAGCTGAGCAAGCTTCCCCCTGCTTGCTGAGTTAACAGAGGTGTGATGCATGTTCCTTCCCAGGGTTATAATTATAGATGACACCCTAAGGAAAAATACAAGTCTAGAGCATCTGGGTTGGGACTTCTGAGATGGAGAGAAACAAAATTTCAATTAAGTGCAGTGGATTAGCACTGGCTGGGAAGTGGATTTGATATTCTGAAGGAAAGGAAAACACTTCAAGGAAACATTTGAATATTTCCCTAGTAAAAATTACTGTAGACCTCAAATGCCAAAACAAACAGACAGCCCACTGGAATTGTCTAAATGCTGTATTTTCTCATTACTGAACCATTGTGTTTTGAAATTAAATATTAAATTCTTTGGCATTATGTAACTCAATATTATGCAGATCAGAACATTAATTCTTTCAGCACCACTGAAATCAGGTTTAAACAGAAATAGATGCCCTTGAACTGTTTTATTCTTGGTAAAACTGCCTTCTTTAATAAAAAGCTCCTGTGTTGAGAACTAACTGGTCAGCTCTGTTTCAGCAAAAATTATCCCATTTGTGTATCTCTGGCTCTCTCCTAAACTGTTTCTGCTACCAGAACTCAATTTCTGTTTTCTCATCTGCAGAGAGGGTAGAAGTTTTTGGCATGCATATCTTCATGCGTGCTGTGTAAAAAAAGAAATAATGATAAATATCTGTTAAAGGCTCTGTTTATTACTTCCTCTGTTGATATGACTTAATGTGGTACAGATTAAAACTGAGATTATTCTTGTTAAAATACACAATGTGATTCAGTCATCACAGGACCCCTTTTGAGCTATTGTGGGCCACCTCCTGATGCCCCACAGCAAGGAAAGCCTCTCTAGGCTGAGGCAGGTAAATCTCATTTCTGGGGAGTGGAAAGATGTTAATATTTTAGCAGTTTTGGGAGTTTCAGTACCCTGTGACACAGGCTCTGCTCCATTTTTAGGGTTTCCATCACATGAGAATTCTGACCTAATACTTTTACATCCCTTGCTGAAGCAAAGTCCCTAAGCAGGCTATTTCAGTGAGATAGAGCATCCTCTTGTCCTTGGTGCACAGAACTAAAGTCATTGAACTCAAAGGAAGAATTACTGAGGGAAAGATTTGGCATTTCCAATGTACTAGTTTGGACCTGGGTGATTGCTGTGTTTCTTTTTGACTTTACAAATCTATGTCACCTTAGGAATGGTAGAATTCTAAGATTTATAATTGTTTCCTTGGAAGTAGTCCCAGGGAGAGTATCAATAAAATGCTGTGAAGGAGCCAAAGCATTCTGGAAGCCACAAGCTTCATAGGTCATGTAAGGTTTCAGTCTATTGAAGAGCCCCCTATGTGGAGATTTCAGGGGAGGGATATTAAAAATGCAGTCTGAAACACTGCAGTGATTTACCACAGAGTTTGCAAAAGCAGCAGGACTTCCAAGTCTACCTTCTCTTGCTGTATCTTTCTCATTTATCACAACCCTTCAAGGAGTTCCTCTTTAGGAGAACCCAATTCCCTGCTTGCTATTATGACTTCTTCTTGTGATCATGAATCCAAAGTACAACAGCACTGTAGGATGGATTCTCTTCTGAAAGGCTGGGAAAGCTGCCTCAGGAGTAAAGTTACCAGTCTGATCCACTTTTTCATCCCCATTTCCTGGCTTCTTTCACAAAAGTCTCGGGCACTGCAATGGGATCACAGCTGTGGGACCGAGATCTCAGCTGGCAGAGGCAGCTCCTCCCTGGGACACGTGGCTTTTGTTTGCCACACAGGTAGAATTTGTACTGAATGGGCCCTGAAAGCAAAGTGGGAAAGGGAAATCTGCTCTGTGCAAGTGGGCACCAGGAGAAATTGTGGATTGGTGAACAAACCTGGCTAAGCGTCCCGGGATAGAAGCACAGGGGTGTAGAAAGGATGGATCTACTTGATGGTTGTTGTTTGCTCACTCCACACTGGCCCAGCAGGCTGGCATCTCTGGGAGTGGGAACGTGTGCTTGAGTGGAAAAGAAACCTTTGGGCAGCAGGATATCTTCCTAAACATCTCCTGTGTCCATCCAGGACATGTTTTTAAGGCAGTGAGGAAAGGAGTAAGAAAGTTATCATTGAATTATATTGATGTAGGGCATTTTTATAAAACAGTCTCAAAAGGACTTTGTACAAAGGTGTAATAGTAGAGAAGAAAATGCTTAGAGCTGGAGTCTTTTTCTTTTCCCCCTCCTTTTTATTATTTTTTTTTAATTAATCCTTCTAAATGAAAAATCCTGTAAATTGGTTCTTTATAGAAGTGAAAAATACTGCCTGTGGAGCTGCTGGTGGTTCATTATTCAACAGAGTACAGTACCTTGTTTTAAAAACTGTTCTTGCAAATGATTATTCTCCATTTCTGTCAGCCTGTCCTCACACTGTGGGACCCTCACTGAGCCAAGTCATTTAAAAGTCAAAAACTCAGTGAGAGTCTTGGGTTTTTTTCAACACTGAATATAGTAGCAAGCATATCTGTGACACCTTTGCTTTATTCCTTAATTGCTCTGGATTTGTTTTGGATTGATTACTATCATGGAAATAGAGGCTTTTCTCAAATCCCATTTTTGAGGCTATGACTGCAAACTGAGGGGACTGGGACAGCAGAGAGGTTAGGGAACTTTTATAGAGGAAATTGCTGGATGTAAATATGCTGGCAAGGGGAAGAATTCTTATCTGCGACATGATCCAAGGAGAGACTTCCAGTAGACATTGGGTCAAATCAGATCTGGTTTGTGTGGCTTTGAAATAAGAAACATGAAAAAGAAGATAATTTCAAGGACTAACATGGCCTGTATCAGTGGTGTGTCTCTCCACTGTGCAAATATATTCTAGACATAAAAAGATCAATTGGGTGATCTAGTTCTCATGCTTTACATCCTCCCTGGCCCTTGGAAAATTGCACCAAAAATATGAAAACCTGTTCCATGATGAAAAAAGTGTTTTGAAGCATCTACTGTTGATTTAGAGAGTAGGTAACTAAAGCAGAACTGCAAAGAGGAAAAGGAAGGACACAAACCAATGTCAGTCAATGAAGTTTTCAAAGTCTCGGAGGAAGAACATGATAATACAAGTTTTTTCTTTTTTTGCTCTGGGCTCTGACTTGCTGAGGTGAAACCTAAGATAACAAGAAATAAGAAATATAGAAAGAAGTTTTCTGTGGTAAAGGAATATTCATATGAGTATTATAAAATATATATGTGATAGTCTTTTCACCATATCATCTATGACTTATATTAAGGTACTCTGCCTTTTTTTGTCAGGTCCTACAGTATTTTATCTTTTCTATCAATTTATTCTTTTTTGTTTCTATGCAGGAGATACCATAAATCCTCCCTTTGATTGTGCATTGATGTAAAATTGAACAGCCCTTGTTATGTACGTGCTGCTGTCCCCTGGCAAACATTGGCAGATGTTTGGATACTTATTACTCTCACTTCATGATCTGAGAAATGTGATCTCTTTTTATTATAAAGAAATATTTGGTTGCTTATCTGATCCCAACCCCATTATGATTTCTGGACAGATTTTAATTGATTTTCATTAGTTTTGGAACATTTCTTAAGATCTTTCAGTTCAAAAGCAGCTTGTGGCAGTGTAGAAAAAAAGAAGATCATAGGGACCTTGGCAGCTTTCTCCCTGGATTTCCTCAGAGTCTCTCTCCTTTCCTAGAGTCAAGTCACAGCCTCCTTTGCTGCTCCTGCCATCCAGAAGTGCTTTCCTATAGCTCTCTGCCTCATTGATTCTCCATCTGTTTTACCCTGAGCATCTTTCTGGTGACCTATGTTCGCATCTGGTGTAAATATGCTCCTATTCAAAGTGTTTTTACTCTGTCACTTCCCATTTCAGGGGATGATTTATTGTAGCAGGGGCTGTGTGCTCTGTGCTGGAGAGAGGGAGGAAATCCAGACCTGGCCTCGAGGATTTCTTAGGTCTTGCTTGGCTGGGATTGGGAAGCACGAGGCAATGTGGTGCCAGGAGCTGTGACTGATAAATCTGTCCCTCCAAATTATGGGGTAAATGAAGGGGCTGGGGATCAGACAGGCAGAGAGGGCAGCTGTGTTAGACACATTTCCTGAAAGTTGTGAAGGACCCAAGCCAAACCTCATGGATGTCACTCAGAACCCTGCCAGCCACTCTGAAAGACATTTGAAAACAAAAGCTGGAGGTTTGACTGGCTTTGCTGAGCTAGAGGACAGTGCCTTCATTACAATCCACTTCTCCTCTCCTTCTGCAGTTAGAAAAACAATATAACTCATATAGATGGAGCACCACATTACTATCTAATAGCCATTTGTATTCTAAGGCTGTACAGATTTTTCTCTTATTTCAACACTAGATTAACAGGGGGAAGAATTACAAAAGAATTGCTGTTGGAAAAGGAATTTGAATACAGACCAGGTGGCTAATTTGCTCCCATTAGTTAGTATGTTTAACAAGGGAGGGTGCAGTCTGCATTAAAGTCTCTGGAAGAACATCTCTATTGCAATTTAGCATTGCTGCACAGATTTGAATTTTTGCCTGCTTTCCTTTGTGCTGGAGCTCTTTCCCCCCCAAAACACTGGACAAAGAAAATAGCATATGGATGAGAAGTGGCATATCTGAACAACTCTGCGTGTCTGTTACATGAATTGGTACAGAAGAAGAGGATGTATCATCATGCTTTGATAACAAGCAAATCAGGAGCAATTACTTTTTTCTTTCAGAGAAAAGAGGATCGCTTACAGTACTTCAAAATAAGATATTTTTTTCCCCCTGGAGAATAATAATCATTCTCTGTGTAAGCTGAGACACTGTCATCTCTTTCAGTCTCGCTGAGTGTGAGCCATGCGTGGTGTCTGAATGCATCTCTGCACTTAGGAAATGGATTGGATAGGCTGTGGTGATGTCGCTTCTTAAATATCACTGACTCCTGATCCAGTTGGATCAGCTTTTGATCTTTATAACACATCCTCTATGCTGAAGGAGAAAATGAGTGGAACAGATTGTTTTCCATAAGGTTTTGGCAACTAGAAAACATTTGTGAAGTGATAATGTAGTGACTGCTCATGCCTGAGTATGGAGAATGAAATTCTATAAGGAAAGCACTTTATTTCCTAGCAGAAGCTCATGGCAAACAGATGTAGCTTATCTGCCACAAATCACAGGTGGGGAGAGAAATATGTTGCTGTTGGACAATAAACAGCATGTTCAAATAATGTAGATTGATATTAAGAACCAAAGACAAGTGCAAATATTACTCTGTTAAAACTATCCTTTTTTTCCATCCCTGCCTTTTTATTTGCATTTAGTTGCTATTTCCCAATGGGATTAAAAAGTTCAACAGCTTCATGGTGAGGTTTATTTCTTTAATACTTGAAGAGGCTGCATGGAAAAAGCCTATTCTGCTGATTATAAACACTGGTACATAATTAATGAAATCAAACCAGTTTATTTGTTAGCCAGTGGTGCAAGATGTGACATTAAAGCTGAGGCCTGGTTTTTTAATTGCATTTTGTGTGTATTTTCTTTTACTCATAGCTTTGTTGCATGGCAGTGGGGAGGAAATATGCTGGAAATAAAAATAAAATAAGTAGAAGTGTCTGAAATATTATAAGAGCAAGATCTGAAAGAGGAGATTTAATTTTTTTTCTAATTTTAGAAACTACTACATAATTCTAGTACAAAGAATTGTGATAACAGTCTACACCTTCTGTATTGGAGCTGTTTTGAAGCCGGAGTTGATCCCCACTGCTTTCTCTACCCATTTTCTCTTGTCCTCTGGCCAATGGAGGGTAGAAACCAGAATCTGGGCAACAAATAGTTATCCTTCACAGCCTAGTAAATACAACTTTTGCCATGGCTAATTTAATGGACTTTTTATTGACCTGACAGGACTTAGGTCTGAACTGATTTTGGAATGGCTGGAGTGGCCTCTGAGGCTGAAGTTAAGGCTGTCTCTCTCCAGGTGTTTCTCAGCCAGCTGCAGTGTCCAGACTGCCCTGGCTGCTCTGGTCCTTGCCCTGCCCTGGTGTCCCCTGCAGGGCTGTCCCTGCCTGGCTCCAGGCAGGGAAGGTGCAGCTCTCCTGTGACACTGCAGTTTGAGCTTTGAGTCCTGGAAGCACAAACACGACCATTTCTACAATTCCTTCAAGCCTTTATTCAGTGTACCAGCCTGTTTTTCATCTCTTAAGTTGTTCCAGAGCTATTGAAGGGCTGTTTAAGTTTGCCACCTTGCTCAGTACATTTGCCCTCTCTCCGCTGCTATAATGGCAGAGCCACAGAGGGATAACATTACACTGGCTCCTACTGTGCCTATCAGAATTACAGGAATCAACAAAGCAGCTGTAAACCCTGTGCTGGGAGCAAGCTAACGATGGAAAAAGTGCTCATAATACCTGTCTTTTGGTGTCAGCTGTTGTCTGCAAGGCACAATAGAACATCTGGAAGCGAGAGCCCTCCTATTCAGGTAGCTGAAATTGCATTAGCTGCTCCGGCATAAAGGACAGGATTAGAATGACAGACCTCCCCACTGAAATATTTGCTTTTGAATAAACTTGTCAAATGCAACAAGGGGTATCATGGCAAAACTTTCCTGCTTCTGCTGTGAGAAGAGCTTCTGTTTCTGTGATGACAAGAGGGCTGTGTTTAATTGAGCTGCATTTTGCTGCTGTCTGCTGTAGGCAGATACAATGAAAGGGGACAAAGGCCAAGTTCAATTCATTGCTATCAAGCTTCCTTTCTTCTAGGAGCAGGTAACAGCAAAACAATTATTGCAGGCTTAAAGCAGGTGTGTTGTGGCAAGAATGGGGAGAGCAAGAAACTGCTGCAGGAGCTTTGTGTTAATTTATGCTCAAGAGAGATTCACCATTCTTTATATCACAACAGGGGGCCCAAATATAATGGGGAATACAAACTAAGGAAGATAATGGAGAGGGAAAGCATCTTTCAATGCCTTTATGGTTCATGAGTTATTCCTGTTTGCCAGAAGCCACGTTGGTGAGCATTCACTCAGCATAATGATAGCGTAGCTTACCATGTGGCTTTGTAGAAACTGGGTCAAGTAAATTTGAGATGCTGTTATAGCTTTATTCATCTTTAAACTATAGATCAAATAGTTCTAATAAAAAAGTTTAAAAGGGTAGATTTCAGTAGTGTCCATCACAAAACTCTTGTGTCATTCAGGACATTAAAACTAGGCAAAAACCACGGGTCTGGCTTGTAACACTTTAAGAAGTTATATAGGCAGCTGTTGATCATATATATATTTCAAAATGTGGTCCTGACTTAGAAATGCTTGTCTTTGGTCTTTAAGATTACTGTTTCTCCCCCAATATTTATTCCTCTTTGTTTGTTTCAAATTACTCTGTAAGAAAAAACCGTACCAGTTTCACACCTCGTTTGGGGGCTGGAAAAGCATCTACATAGCTGGAGATGGAGATGCACAGTGGCTTTGTCTGCCTGCCTCAAGGAGTTTGGGCACTAGAAACAAATCTGCTGCATTTGTGCTTTCTTTGTGGGCTAAAGTTTCATCCTCCTTCCTCATAGGGTTGTCCAACCTGTCCTTGGCCACCTCAGTAATGTTATGTCTTGTTTGTGCCACCTTGGTCTATCTATAGAACACTGTGCTGAACTAACTCAGGGGTTATTTGCCACTACAATGATGACAAACATTGACAAAATTAACTAGAAACTCCTTTTTCAATGAGCCAGTGATGTGGAGCCACACAGGCAACAAATCCTTTCTGATTTCTTCTATAGAATTTTGCCTTTTCTCCTCCATTTAGAAATCAGAAGTGGGAGTGTATTTTAGATTGTGTCACCTCTAGTTGAGACTCTTCAGTTTTGAAAGATTAAACAAGTAGTCCGTCTTTGGTGCCAGTTTAAAAATTATTTGTGGTGAGGCTTGGTGGCCTCAAGGTGCCTCATCCACAGACCCTGTTTGGTAACAGGGCAGGAATCGGTCCAGGAACACATCCAAGGGGCCACTCAGGTGGAGATCCTGTCACACACAACCAGAGACACAAAACTCCTGGCTTCCAGGACGTTCCACAGCAGCTGAAGAATAATGTTCAGCTAATATGAATTCATTCATGTAATTTGGCCCTAAAACAAAAAATGAAGCAAAATGATTTGGGAATCTTAACTGCTCATTTTCTTCAAAAATGGTAAAACAAAGTGATTCAACGCTTCCAGGATGGCGTTTTTCCCACACACTTCTAAATTTAAAAAATGTTTTGTTGGTTTTTGTGGTTCCAGAGTTACTGCCATGAAACAGATATTGCCCAGGAGAGGGGGGAAAAACCACATTTCAATTCTTAGGATATTGTTTTAAGTTATGCTCAACAGATGACAACAAATATGATTAATATTAACAGAATGGAAAAGTTTTGTTTAATTTATGCTTTGTGAAGTCCTATTTTTCTTCATGCTTGGATCCCAGGGGAAAAAAACAGTTTAATGTGATTTCTGTTCCTCCATTTACTGTTTGCTCATCTCAGATGGTCTTCTGGTCTCCCACTGCAGTGCTCTGATAGTGACCTACCTCAAAGACATGGACTTTGTTCCCTGAGCTTTCATAGGCAGAAAGGTGCAGATCAATTTTTCAGTAGAATTCTTCTCCCTGACAAAACTTCCCCTTGAAATCTCAACTGAGCACAGCCCTGCTCACACACTGATTTCTTGCATCCTTTCAGCTTGGAACTCACTGTCTATTAATGAGTTAACCAAGCTAATAATTTCTAGCTCTTACTGTGTTTAGTGTGCTTCAGCAGGAGTTATATTCTTGTGGAGGTGAAGGTTATAAAGTGTGCTGGTCTGGTCTGGCAGCTGCAGTGCAATTTCCAGGGGAAACTGGAATTAAATGGAATATATGATTGTGTGTGCAAGGGGATGAAAAATTCCCTGAGAATTCTGCCTGTGAGCACACAGACCACCTGCATCTTTAGGGCTGGCACCTGGACACTCCTAGGAGTGAGGTGGATGCTCCTGTCTGTCATGGCTGTGGAGGGAATTCAGGGACACCAGCCCCTTCCAGCAGTCCCATAATCCTGGCAGCCTCTGGGATGGAGGATAAGGAAGCAGAAATGAAAGGCAAAAAAAGAGAGAACCCAAATCTAGGACAGAGGGGTAGCTAATGACAAAAAGAAAATTGCTAAGTGAAAAGGCATGGAGATTAAATAAAAATAAATGTGATGGGATTCTGGCTCTGTCACACATGAGACTTTCCTTAGGGGTTAGGATGGATTTTGCCCTTGCTGCTTGATGGAATTCTCCATCCTCTAAGCTGGCTAGAGCAAGCTATGAAAAAGGAGCAATTATTTCTTCTTCCATGCCTGCTTTTAACAGTTCTTGGTAAGCATGGAAACAATATGAACTATGTTAGTGAAACAAATTGGATGCCAAGAAACACTGGAGCCTTTACATAGGATAGAAAAGCACAGTCTGAGAAGTGTGTGAGCTGGTGGGGGCTGAATGCAGAACTACAGAACACTTTCTGTGGGAACTCCTGTGAGCTTTCAGAGCAAACAGGGCAATTTTTCCACGTCCTCCCCCTCATTTCTCCTTCAGGTCATCTCTGTTGTGGTTCTTCCCCCTTGGGCTAATTGATTTTCACTGAGTTTTTCCCCTAGTTTTTTATCAGTTGATTAGAAAAAACCAGAGCCAACCTATAAGTGCCTTCTTATCTCACTACATGAGAATAAATTATAGCAGCAAACTCTCACTTTTCAGGAACTTTTCTGCCAGTGGATACCTATTACCCCATCCATAGTGTCTACTTTTCTGGATCTGACTCTTTTTTTAAAATGGAGAGTAAAAAATGAGTGGTTTCCCAGATATCTGATCAAAAAATTTCCCATTCTCCATCTGCTCCATATAATATTTGCTCCTTTTGCTACTTGGTATTTATTTCTGTGGCCAATGGATGCAATAAGGGATTGTAATTTAACTGTTGGCAGAGGTTAAGATGATCTTCTCATTTGCACTTTGGCTTTGCTTTTCAAAATTTCCTTTGTCTCTTACAATGCAGATCTCTACTTTGAATTAGAATTGTAAAATTATCTCCTGTGTGGATTTGAAAGCCACTGTCACAGCATAAACATCTTTCAAGGGCTTTATTCTTCAGTCTTGTGTATTAAACCTGATTTTTTTTGTTAGTTGCTAATAAAGCCTTTGCTGTTGTTAAGGCACTAATGAGTGCAAAAGGGAAAAGACAACATTGTAGGATGTGTGAACTTAGAGAATGGGTTTTAATTGATGGGTTGCAGTTCACCATTTAGAAAATGTGAGCCTTCTGGAAGCCACGGGTGGTGTGCTTTGTTCTCTTGTTGCTTCTTCAGTAATAAACAACTTTCTACCAGTCCTGGAAATCACAGAACTGAAAGCTTGTTATAATTTTCCATGGTGCTGAAAAGGACACAACACTTGTATGTTTGCCCTAAATATATACCTATAAATACACCTACTTAGCCTAATTAAAAAAGAAAATAATTTGGAGTTTCAGCTTTTTAATTCTTACATTTTGTAGATATTTCTTCCTTCTGCCCTCTACAGAAAGTGTCTCTTTATTTAAGTTTTTTTAGTTTACTGAAGCAAATCACAGAGCCTTCCTGCTTTGTGTGTTAATTGCATTATTTTCATTTACAGATGGGGGAACATGGGGAGGTTAAATGGTTTTCCTGTGGTGTGGCCTGAGTTTGTCTCTTGGCATGGATTAGAATTGAGGAAGGGAAATCCTGGTCACAGTGACTGGGAGCATTGGGAATAACCAACAGGTCCAGGAGTGAAACCTGGAGCCTGCTTATGCCTTCTGCACTGAAATGGCATTACAAATGAGTGAAATATAGGTGAAAACATTTACACATTAAAATGAAGCTCCAAATGACCCAATTTGCTCTGCCTTCTGGTTTGATTTTGGCTCAGTTCCTAATCTAGTTTCTCACAAGAGAAACTCCTACTGCGAGTAGCTTCTTCTTGATAATAGAATATTACTTTACTGATTAATATTTGTTGGACACTTAGTCTAATTACAGTTTCTCACAGCTACTTTAATTACTATAATATGAGGTTTAGCTTAAGCAAAATATTCCAGATGAGTTCAGTGATGCTTTGCAACTTAATTCTGTACATGGGAGCGTGGCAGCTGACTATTGGGAGAGAGGAGAACACACTCCTTCCTGAGCCAGGACACGTGTTTTTAAATGATAAGATGTGTCAGTATTTTTGCTCCTGAATCAAAAGATGTAATGCTGAGGATTTACAGAATCTGGGAACTCTGAAAACTCAACCTGGGGAATAGCTGCAGTGAACATGATTAACTGGATAAAGGGGAGCTCTGTGTAGTGCAATTGAGGATGTCAGTGTTTACTCACTAATTGAAATTGGAGAGGCTGAATTAAAAGCTTGTGATTAGTAAGGCATGCCAATATCTTTGAGGGCTAGCTCCTATCTTTTCAAACGTGGGATTGTTTTTCTTGGTAAGAAATTGTCCTATTTCTTCTGTGTCATTTGTGTTGGAAAGCAAAAGGTGAAATATGGAGATAAGACCCCGGAGGAAGTTAGTCAATAAGTTTTTTATTTCCAGGATATCCCATTTTCAAGTGGAGGTGTAGTCCACATTGATATTTGTTGAATATCTTGGTAGGAAGTACAAAATTCTTGGACTGGATTTTTGTGGAAATGTGAGCACCTTGGCATAGCATTGATGAAGGAGAGCAGGCATGAAAAAAGTGAAGGATTCACTAAAAAATGTGGCCTGGCACCTGCAGTTCTCAGCTCTCCATTTGTACATCTCCAGCACCATTTGCAAACCTCACATCTCCATTTCCTGTTGTTTTACAGAAAAATACTTAAAAGCAAAGTGTATTCTTTACTATTGATAACAATAAATTATCAATTAAAACCCAAAACCCAACAGATTTTTGTGCATCAGTCCTGTTAAATCTGGAATGATGTCCTCGAAGTCCAACCTGAATTTTGACATACTTAGTATTTACCATAAACTTGCCCCAGAAGTGTTTGAAATTCTGTATATTCACAATAGAGGACTTGAATGCTTGGTTGATAAAACATCTGATAAGACAAATGTTGTGGGAATAAATCATTCTCATTTGTTTCACGGACTCAGACTTCATTAAAACTTTGTTCTCCTTTGAAATGGTTTATATCAGTTTAGGGAAGTAGGAATATATGTAGCTGCTGAAATGCTCCTGCTTCATAGGATGTACGAAGGCACAGGAATTTGATTATGGAAAAAAGGTCTCTTACAATATTTAAAAAAGAAAAAATTAGGTTTCTGGTTTTGCATAATGCTGATTTATTTTGAAGTGCAATGCTTTATGCTTTCACCCTTGGAAACTGATTCTTATTTAGGAGATGAAAGATTGTGCAAAATATAATATTCTTGTATAATTTAAACTGCCTGATAATGTGCTATAGCCTCCTAGAATTCAGGCCTAAACATTAGGCATTGATTTAAAAAAGGCATTTAAATAATTTAAAATTGTTCAATGCTGAGCATGATCAGCACCCCAATCATTTTCAAATAAAAGTACCTATAAAAATTGAAGCAGATGAATAATTTTAAATTGCTTTATACTGTGCAAGCACAGAACCCCAATCACTTTCAGGCTGAAGCACATACAAGAAAAAATGATTGAAGTGCTCCAGTAAATTTAAATTGCTATATACAAGGAAAAGGGCTTGAAATTATTGGATACTCAAATTTTTTCTTTAAATTTCCCTATTTTTAGGTACAACCCAAAGAGTTTAACTTTGTCAAGATGAGCCAAACAATCTGATTTTATAAACTTGCAAAATATTACATTAACCTCTGTTCCATGTAGTGATGATGGGACGTTCCCCAGCTGAATGTCTCATATCCTGCTGTGGGAATTCTCAGTACTATTGTTATTAAAGCAGGATCCAGGGCAGAAATTTACATTTTTCCCAACTTCTCATGTGTTTAGTTCTTATTGTTTGTGTCTGCTGCCTGTTGGATGTCACAGCTGATTTGTCTGGTAAATACAGATAATTATAAAACAATTAAAAGTACTGGAAGTGCCATCCACAAGGTTTAGTGGGGAGGCTGCAGTGGCTTCCTGACCACTGGAGTTGATTTAAGCAATGGCTTCCAAAAGCAAATGATAGTTTATTGTGGAGGTTCCATGTGGAATTTGTGGGATACAAAATCTGTTCTTGGGCCTCAGGACTGGCAGCTGTTCCTCCACCTGACGAAAACGTTGTTCTCATGGGTATAGATCATTTTCTATGATTATAGTTTCTGCAATAAACAAAAAGAAACCCTAAAAAGCAACCCCTTGACATTTTTGCCAATTAACATCCAACATTTCCCAGAAACACCATTCCTTGATAGCTGAAAAAAAGTTCTTCTGTAAAGAAATAAGAAATAAGTATTTCACAGGGTGTTGCTGAGGCTTTGTGCAATACTCCTGAGATCTCATTCTCAGCGTGTCAGGGTTTTCTTTGACTACCTAATACATGTGAGGTCAATAGTTGTATCTTTTGCATAGAAGATTTCATTCAGCTTTTAAATTGCAAGCAATTATAAGAGAGAGGGTTATAGACCAGGGTCTTGGTTTCACATTATTTATGTTCTAATTAACTTACCAGACTGAATTTCCCCCCTCCCCTACTTTGGCTACTAAGTGTTGATCTTTAATAGTTATCTGTTCCTAGCATTAATGGGTTTTATTTCTTTGGAAAGGTCATTCTTGATGTAATGTCACTGTTAACACGAGGGAGCCTGTAAGTTTTAGACATTTTGCTTGATTGTGATGAGCTCAAAAATACTCAACTACTTGCTGTCTTTCCCCTGGGGATTGTTTTCACTCAGAAGAGTTAGTACAAGTTCTTTTTCATTTTTTGACTGTGTTCTTGCAATGCATTAAAAGCATTCTCCAATGAGCAGCTGACATAGCCAAAAATACATTGTGTTTTTTTTTTTTTTAATCCTTTTATATTTATTTCAAGATGACTCCACGAGCTTGAGAATTACTACTCGTTGTACGTAAATACATAAGGTCTGGACTTATAAAATGAGAAGTAATGCAAGAACTTTGGTCAAAATGAAGTAAATCCATGTATGGTTAATACTGTACTACTACTAGGGTACAGCTACTGCTCTTCAGGAAAAGAAAGTAAAATCACTTAAAAACCAGCACTGAAGAAGACTTTACTCAGCTTACATGACTTTTGTGCAAATGAGAAACAGGTGAGAAGATAGAGAATGTCTTGACCCACTAAAAAAGATTAAGGTGATTTACAGCCCTGTCCTTACTAAGAGTTCATCTCTGAGCTTGGTTTTTAAATAGAAACCCATAGGAAGCCAATCTATTTATTTTAATACTATCATACTAATATTGCTCTGTATTATTTGCTGTAAAGAAAAAGCAACCATGTGATATGCAGATACCTTCATGAAAAAGTTTTCTATAGCTTGTTTTACAGACTGGATGGTCCTCTTCGTGTTGATGTCAAATAAAATCTTGTCAAAACTGGCAGAGATGTTTGTGTTGGGCTCCTTGCAGAAATTTCTCAGTTTTTATTAAGAGCCTTTGGATGTTAGACTTGTTTTTTTCTCCAATAACCTTGCTGGAATCAAGGGATTTTACTTGAAAGTATTAATTTTTAAAAAATCTTTCATTTGTGAGTGTTCAGGAGAAGGTCAGAAAACGTTCAGCAAATCTTTTTTGAAGTTGAAAACCAGATATTTTCACTTGTCCTTATACTTTTATGAGTTCTGGGGGGTTGTTTCTGTTTTTGTAATGTTTGAAGGTGATAGAAGCGTGTTTGTGTTTAATCCTTAAATCCATGTTATACTTTCAAAGATTGTTTTCAGCAAGCTCATTTTCAGTTTTAGCTTAGCAGTGCAAAAGACAGATGTTCAGTGTTACACCGAGTTCAGTTTGTGCTGCAGTAATAATTGCTTTAGACTCTAACTTTGTGGAATATGAGGAAAATAATAGGTGGAAGGTTGGTTTTTCTTTTTGATAACTATCACACTGCTGGGAAATTAAACATGCATCATGTTCCTTAGAGTTTCCAGCCATCCTATCCAAAACCCACTATCTGCTCTAAGAAATATGATTTTAATTTTTTCTTTAACAGCTTTTGCCACATCAGTGTTTTCCTATGTGGAATAATGACTTTGCCCCATGCAACTTCATGTGAAGGGTTTTAAATAAGTTTAAACAATTTTTAATTT
Organism: Melospiza melodia melodia; assembly: GCF_035770615.1. Taxonomy (NCBI): domain Eukaryota; kingdom Metazoa; phylum Chordata; class Aves; order Passeriformes; family Passerellidae; genus Melospiza; species Melospiza melodia. The sequence goes on from NC_086206.1 coordinate 18,834,812, forward strand.
ATTTCCTTTTTAGTAAACCAGAAATCCATATTTTCATTCATCTAAATGCTTCATGAAGTCATTACTGCAGGAAAAGAGGATCAACCTGTTTATTCCATTAGGCAATAAATAACTAAAATGTTTGGTGTGAGCAGATCTTCACAAAGGTTATTGTTGTAAGGCAGTTTAGGTTTCAGCAATTCCCCACCTTGCAGCACAACCAGTCCAGAACTCTGACTTTCAATGTTTCTTCTTTATGCCCCTTTCACTGGTACAGGAATTGCTCATTTGCATTACTCTGTACCCTGTAAAATGAATTTATTATGCAGCTTCTCTAAATAGGCTAACCAGCTGTAATCTCATTCCAGTGGTGTATGGGTTTCAACAAAACATGATTACTTCCTTCATAATGCCTAAAAATAAACAAAAAATAACCTTGGAGCCCAACCTGTCCTTTTGCTCGAGTCTAGTGTGTTAAATGGTGCTATTAATCATGATGGGTAGTTATTTACTTGTTAAATACTTGAGTAATTTAAAATATTACTTATTTTGTGCACAAGTAACTGCTCTTGGTCTGTTATTAATCATCAAAATACTTAATGAAGCGGGATGAGAGCCATTCCCTGGATTACAAAATCTGAACAATGATCAGATACATCTGCATGGCTGGAAGTGGGAGTTCATCCTGCATTCTGATCTGCACTTGTGGGTACAGATAATTCTGAGCTGGGAGCTCTGTTGGATCTGTGGGCAGATCCTGAACCTCAGCTAGGAATCTGTATGGAGAGGGAAGGGGCTGGAAGATCTCTGCTGGCCATGGGCAGAGCTGGTCCCCATCTGGTCAGAAATGGATTTAACAATGCATGAGGGTCTGCATCTGTGTTTATATTCATAAAGATTAATCCTGGCTCTGTTTGCAGAAGCTGCTTAACATTGTTGAAGGTAAATGGTGGTCACTCCTCCACTGATGTCAAATTTCACAGCTCTTTGTGTGCTGGTTAATTTTAGAATGACTGTGAGCCACCAGCATGACAAGACTTCAAAAGGAATTTTAGGAAGCATTAGGCAACATGTTTTGGGCTTAAGGAAATATCCAGACTGTGGAGAAGATTTATCTGGAATTCTTTACGTATTTTGCACAGGTGGAGCTTAAGGAGGCACAAAGAAATGTTACTGAGATGGTCACAGGGATGTATCCAGATAGAAGGAGATGGAAGGAGTTTGGTTTGTCTAGCTCAATAAATGGAAAATTTAGAGGGGACAAAGGTTAATTTAGTTATGAGACAAGACTTGTGCAGGAATAAATGGCTATAAATTGACTGTGAACAAATTTACTCTGGGAGATATGAAATGACCATCAGAATAAGGGTCAGGAATTGTGAAATGTAGGAATTATTTCTGATGGGGATCAAGTGGTCTGGCCAGCAGATCACTGCGCCTGCTTGTGACACCAGAGGGGGTTCCTGTGTGAGGGTTTCACAGAATCACGGGATTGTTGGGGTAGGAAGGGACTTCTGGAGATCATCCAGATCAGCCTTCCTGCCAAGATGGGTTACCTGGTTCAGGTGACACAGGAATGTGTCCAGATGGGTTTGGAATATCTATGGGATTTCCTTGGACGTCCCAAGTTTTTCCTGGACTCTGAAGTCAAGGGAAATCTAAGCTAGCTCTAGTTCTGAAGTATGGAAAATATGTTAGTAAAAATAACTTAAAAATCTTATTTTAGGGTGCAGTTTCATGGCAGCTGCCCCAGACTGGGGTGCAGACTGTGGGTGTCTCACACCAGGCCCTGTTTTTCCAGCCACATCATCCTGTGCACACGAGAGTCACAGAACTTTGTGGTGACTGGGCTCAGGGAGCAGGTGGGAATGGGAGAGCAGGAAAAGTGACTGGGGAGAGAGGATTGGCCCAACCCTGCCTTGAAATGAGGATGCTGTCCAGGTGCTCCTGTACTTTGCAGGCACTGCCCATATTATCCTTCTTCACCCTGCACAGTTTGGGCTCCCTGGTCGCTTTGATCTCTGAACAGCCCCTGGGAGCAGTAATAAATGAATAAATCATTTCTGAAGAAAATGATGGAGCCTCTTGCAGAGCTCCTCAACTTCAGAAGGCGAGTGGCTGTTTGATACTCCCTGTTCTGACACCACCACTGGCAAATCACTCCTTGAACAACTTAATGAGACTCCCAGTGCCAAGAAAGATGCACACCTTTTACTGAACATGCAATAAAATCCTCATAATAAACATAGGTACGTAAGGAAAGTGCCCATAAAAGGGAAGCTCCTGTGGTAGATAGTCTCACAAAAGAGTTTGTCACATTTTGTTTCCAGTTAATGGATGCCTACCGCAGTCACACAGCTTCAGTGACAGGAGAACTGAATTCATTTAAGCCAATAAAGTCATTCTAATTTGCATTTTCATAGCCCACTCTTCAGTACTCCGAGTGTGACTTTCCCTTTTAGGACAGAGCTGTGCAGTAAATGGATAGGTAGGCCCTTTAAGAGGGTATTTATCATCCTTGAAGAATCTTAGTGCCAAATCTTAATAGCATTTCTTACAAAAATGACTGGAGCTCTCCATCAGATATAGAGGTAGAGCTGTAGAGATAGGGAACTGTCTTCTTTTTTTCAACTTCTTTCCTGATAGAAGAGCTGTTAAAGCCTGAAACAGTGAAAACTTCCTCCCAAAATGAAAATATTGCATTAATAAATGCCCCAAATAATAATATTCTAGAAATCAAATTAATTTGAAAGAACTGCATTTAATTAATTTAGTCACATTCAGAGATAAATAATTCAACATACCTTTCTGTAAAGTTAAAATGCCTTTGTTAATTATGCCAATCAGAGGATAATTTATTCAGGTTTTTTTTTTTTTTTGTTGTTCTAGTTGATATTAAAAAACACAGAAGACACAGAGAACTTCATGTCCAGTCTGTGTGTGTGATTTGATGAAATAATTGCCTTAGGACCTGCTGACACCCTAATTGGAGTCTGTGTAATGCAGAATCAAAACCTTAGAGCTGCACTCTTTATTTTAAGTATCCCTCTGTTAATTTCATTTTAATAACTCCCTCATTTAAATCTGAGAGAAGAATTCAAATTTCATCATTTCATCATCTCCCCATGACTGTGTGCTGTTTATCACTTGTTTCATTCTCTGATGGCCTCCTCATTTTCATTTTCCATTTTTGTGGGTCTGGTGCTGCAGCACCTGAACATGGAAAAGGTTTTAAGATTCAAAAATCTCAATCTGCATGATAAAAATATTTTGTCATGAGCAATTTAATTCGGTGTTGGCAGTTCTCAGTATTCTGATTACTTTTTTCTCTTCGTTCTCAGCTCTAAGGAATACCATGTTTCTTATGAAAATCTGAAGTTTTCATATGCAAAAAGCAAATTTCTCTTTCTCATGTTTCCACAGAAAAGCTCAGAAGCATAAATTTTCAATACCCACTTCCAAGTAAATGAGTCAAATAAAAATGAAGCCCCCAAACCATGCTTCAAAACATAAAAAAATCCCAATCCTACCGGAAATGCCAAACAAAACAACCAGAACTAAAACCTCATTTCTCAGGAAGTGAAAATTCACAATGTTTGAACTCTTGAAATTATTGCTCTTAGTAAAAATGAGCATGATTTGAATTTTAGCTCCTCCTTCTTGTGCTCTATGTTGATTTGTTTTTATTTCAGATTACCCTCCTGAAGTCAAAGGTAGAATGTGGTCCTACAGAACATTTTCCTCTGGAAAGAGATTTGTTTACCTTTACTGTGTGCAGGATTCCTGTCTGGGCAGATGGCTTTCACAGGTGTCTGCACCATTTACGTTTCTAATTAAGTAAAGCCTTACACAAGGATGAATTTCACACCATAAGAGTTTGTGTGAAATGCAATTAATAGTCTGCAGCTTGTGTTTGTGTGCTAGGTGATCTCCTCAAGGTAGGGCTAATGAAGATATGAGGGTGTGCACAGCAAAAGGCGAGAAAATTCATTTGCAGAGCGAGCATGTGGCCAAACTGAAACTGTGCAAGTTGAAAAGAACACAAAGAACCTGAAATTCTTTAGAAAGACCTTTCTGAGATGACTTTCGGTCACCAGAAGAGAAGGTAGAAGGACCCTGTTATTCTGAGGTGCTGTGATACCCAAAGGTGCCTTAGCATCAGGGAGTTTATTCATTTCCTCTGCAGTACAGTATTAAATTGCTCTCTTTTTTTGCTTTCCAGCCATATTCTGTGTGAGCAGCTTTCAGTGCAAATGTAGAGGTCAGTAAAGGTCACCAGCATGTGTGTGCTGGTTTATTAACTAAAAAAAAAAGAAAAAATAAAAGGTGTTTCTTAGGCTTGATATCTCACTAGGAGTACAGTTCCAGCACAGGGGCCCAACTAGCACAGGAGTTATCTGAACTATGACATTTCCTTAGACCAACTGGCAATAAATTCTGAAAGGAAAATTGTCATAATATTAAAACTGAGTCTGGGCACTGTGCATTTCTGAAAAGCGTGAGGTTATGAGGAACTTTGATTTTGCTTGTTGATGAACATAGGATTGGTAGGACTGAGTAGTCACAACTCTGCTTTGCTTTTCAGACTTCTACCCTTTTAGATTTTCATGAGCAAATTGTTTGCTGCATAACTGTCATTTTTGTTCAAGAATTTTGTCTTTTTCCTTGGGAGCAGGTGAAGGATCCTTTTGTACTAATTGCGCAGCACTTGACTAGCTGGGTGAACAATATTTGTTTATTCAGAGTTCTACATATGATATTTAAATATTATTTACAGTCTATTTAGCTGAAGTCTTCATATAGGGAGCTATCAGTCCATAGAACCTTTTATTATATCCAAAAATATGAAATCTACATGGTGTTTAAATTGAGAATATATTCTGCTTTGAACAAGCCTCTTTGCCTTACACATACATCTGCCTGACTTAATTTTTCAAGATATTTTTAAAGACTGCTGTCTCCAATGTGAAGAACCTTTACAGAAATTATTTTAATGAGCTAGACATTTAGTTCAACAGAAGTTTCTTCATAGAAAAATAAATTAAAAGAATAATTTTCTTTTTTAAATACAATTAATTAAAAACTGTCCGTGTGATGACAGATTTAACATTTTGTCTGACATGTAGAGAAGAAGAAAGAGTCTGGAATTGCACAAGTGGAATAAAATGTTCCATTTCACAGCAAGGCCAAGCTTTAGTCTTGTAATTATTTCAAAGGGAGTAAAGGTCATTTTCTATTTGCTGCATCTCTATTATGTGAGCCTTCTGTACCAGGCTTACAGAAGTTAACTCATGACCCATTTAGATTGCCCAGATTTCAAAGTCAACTTAGACTGTCACAAATCTGATAAAGTTGACATATTCCCATCTCTAAGTACTGCTACAGATGATGTCCAAAGAGGCTTTTTATTTATAGCTCTGTAAGACAAGAGTTCCAGCTTTAAGGCTGGAGTAGCTGGGAGATCAGAACACGATTTGCCTCTCACTTGCTGTGTTAATCCTTTAGGAGAAGAGCTGTTTGTAGATAAATTTCAGGATATATGGCTTGGACTGTTTTTCTGGTGAGGACTCATTATATAACTTTGCTTGCATCTTGAGATGGGAAGAGGTTTTCTCCTGCTGTGATTGCATTTTAATGCATATTCATCCAGGAACACTGAGTCAGAAAGACAGGTACTTTAAACCTGCACCTGTGCACACAGAAAATGAGTGCAGAAGATGCATGTGTGCCTTTCTTCCTGTGCATATGCCCATTGAAATGCATATAAGGCAGGTTTTTTAACAATCAGTAATCAAGCTTTATGCACAATTTTCAGGGCAGGCTCTGAATACCTCAGTGCACATTTGCAGATATCTCCTGCTGGAAGACTGAAGGGGACACATCCAATTCTCAGCCCCAAAATCTCCAATAAAATCAAAATATCAATGTCATTAAGAGAATGAGGGATTGGAAGCTGTGGTTTTAAACGTTTTTAAGAAAGGCAGGAATAGTGTGATGATACTGAAATTATTAGAAGTCAAGTGTGTTGCACTTTTCTTAGTGTGTTACTTTAAATCTTTCTCTTCTTTCTTGGTTAATCCTTCCAAGGGACCATTGTGCAGCAGGGCGGGATGGAAAGCAAAGGTGTCCATCTGTTGTGTTTGCCTTCCACCTGATTAATTAACATGAAATATTCTGGCTGTTCCTTGCAGTCTGCTGGCACTTCTGGCCAAGCTTTTATAGCAATGGCCTGACATGAAACAAATGATCCAGAAGTTGGTTCCATAAGAACAACTAATGCAGAGCAGGTGCCTTTGGGTTTTGTAAATGGGGTCACACTGGACTTTAAATGAGTGGGAAATGCAAGAAGGGAGAGAGCAGATCATGTATCACTGTGGTTTTCAAATGGAGTGTGAGTGGTGGGGAGTAGGGAAATGTGCAGCTGTTAAAATATTGCAGGACATCTCTCTAGGATCAGGATCAGCAGGCTGGGATGATGAAGGAGTGGCGGTGGGACTGGGAGATGCTGCTGGTGCTTTGGGAGAAGTGAGAGCGCTGCTGTCACCTGAGCTGGTGAAGGAGAAAAGAACCCTCAGCGTTCACTGGTGTGGCATTAGGGAGAAATTGTCTTCACTTTAACCCTGAAGAACTTTATTTCCAAAACTGTAATTTTGTGTTGAGGATGTCTTCAGTAAATAGACCCGTTGTGCAGAGCCACTTGAATTTAGGAGTAAATGCCTTTCAGAACCCCTGTGTTTGTTTTGTTGGTTGCCACACGTGCCCTCTCTCACTGATTGTGCTGGGGCTGCCTGACAAGCAGCAGATTGCCCATAACAATTTTGAGATCAGAGTGGTGAGTGCACCACCTGAAAGTCAGGCTTTGTAAAACACCTTTAGATGTTCTAAAGCAGAAAGTACTTCTGAAAACGCACTTACGCACATATGGGTTGGAAAATATGATTTGGCTTTTCCTGCTCTCAACCTTGCCTCCTTTTGCCTCTCTCTTTAGCCTTTTAAACTTTTTAGTAATTTCTTTTTGCTTGCTGCTTCTTTCTTGACCATTCTTACTTCCATGCTCTCATTTAAGAGCTGCCAAGGAAAATAGCCCTTCAGGTTTTTTCTCTATTCAGGGATAAAATGCTTCAGAGTCTGAGATTAGAATTGTACCTATTCCCAAGCAATTTTATTTTGCTTGTAAGCTTCCTCCTTTGATGTTCCTGTGGTGACACAGAGCTTGGGTGACCGTGTTCTGACAGTGACACAGACTGTATTCAACTGGAGCCTTCAGATCCACCTCCTCTATGATGCACCCTTTTCTTTTTCAGTCCTCCCCTGGTGTAAACAAGCTTTTGATTGTAGGGAGAATGGACAAACTGTGGCTTGGAGAGAAGGAAAAGAAGCAGTTTATACTTGCTAGCAGAGAATTTATTCTAGAAATGAAACTTCTGTACGTGAGACTTTACCCATGAATACAGAATTTCTTCTGCAACTTGGTGATCAACTTTGAGACAGATTTGCAGCTCTTAATTTATCACTTTTCAAATTTATTTGCTTATGCTTAATGTCAGCATATATTTAGGTCCAGCTGTATTCAACTAGGCCTAAATAAATGTGATTTTTAGGAGCAATATTACATCCTATGTTTTTATGGACCAGTAACAATCTTTATTGATATTCTGAACTGAAATTCACCTTGAAAGCTACTATTTTGTAATTTCAATGCCAGCCCATATATATAAAAGCAAAAACCTTACATAAACCTTTTTTAGCAAGATTTGAAGGGGAAGTGTGATGTGATGGATATTTTGTTTTATGAGTATGGACCCCAATGTTTTGTTTTATGAGCACTGAGCCTAAACCCGCTATGGTTCCCAGAAGCCAACATGATGGATGAAGGAGTGGATGTTAAAAGTCTATTTCTGTTTTTTTTTTCCCCTCAGGTTCTGCTGCTTGCATGTGCAGAAAATTTAGAATGTGTCCCTGGATTCCAGCAGAAGGTTTTTTATATAGAAAAGCCATTTGAATTCAGAGAGGACCGGCTGATTCTGAACCGTATGTTATTTTCATATATTACTATTGTGCAAAAATCAGAATTGTTTATGGATTCATTTCATTCCTGCCATTTATCAGAAAGCTTTTTTTTGTTTTGTACCTAAGATTTTGGATATTGCCATGATTCGGTCTGAGTTCCCCTGTATTAATCCTATGTCTCTACAGGCTTGACTTTGTTTCATATATTAGAAATGGCAAAACACAATATATAATCATTTAGGGCTATGTGAATATTGTGGAAACCTAGAATCAGCCATTTCTTAAAAATTAAATTTACTCTGAATTTCTTTTATAGTCTTACCTATGAGCCTGAAATCAGGACTTGCACATCAACATGTCTATTAAATTATCTCTGCAACTGAGATTTAGAAGTTAATATTTTGAAAGCACTCATAGGTGATACAAGTCCAAGTCTTGACATGAAACTCAAAGGCTGGAAGAAGTTTGGGATTATCAATGATAGCAAAGTGTCATACAACTGGAATATTCAGTATATTTCCATAGAGCAGGTATCACATAATAAAACCCAATCTGACACTGTACACCCAAAGCATTAAACAGAAGGAGATTTAACAGTTTTTCAGTTCTGGAGTCAGTTCATTCCAATACTTCAGGGTTACAAATTGCTCATTCCATTCTGGGGCTTTGGGATTTCAGCCCTGTCAAACAGAAGTAGTGCCTTATCGATGTCTTTAAAGACTTAAAAAAGGATTTAAGTGCTGCCATTTTCATAGCTTCCAAGCACACCTGCATTTTTATGTGTGATATTTATTACCAATGATTTCTTTGTTGTGCTTAGCTGCTGGTGCTGAACCAGGAGTTTTTCTGGGTGTCCAGCAATGGGCAATATCTGAATCCTACAGTGGGATGCATCCCATAGCTTGGTGGAACCAAGAAATGCAAACCAACATTACTCACCAAATGCACACATTTCCAACTCAGTTCCATCCTGCTACACACTGATGTATTTTCACTTCAGATGAAGGTGTAATCTGTGCACATTCACTTTAAAATAGCATTGACTTCTCAAAACGAAATGTCAGAATTAGTTGCCAAAGTCTATTGAAATAAATCTCTTAAACTTAAGTCACCCAGCCTTTGGAGGTACTAAAATAAACCTCTAGGATAACATTTTTAGTCTCAGCATTTTGATATGTTGCTTAGTCTGAGCTGCTTTTTCACAGGAACTTTAGATCATGAGTCGTAGTACTAGTCAGAGATGTGAGATTGTTGTTCAGCTTGGAAAAGAGGCTTCAATTTCTTATTTCTTTATGAAATTTCATTTTCTCTGGAATTCTTATTTTGGACTTGTCAAACACATTATTCTTACATGGCTAGAAGTTGAAATTCTAAGAATATAATAGATTTAATATGCAAGCTGGTTTGAAGACCTATTAAAAGAAGCAATATGATAAACTATATTAATATGGATAAGCTAAATTGAATACAAACAACTTTGTTGAATACTTTTTTGCTTCAGAACTTTGAGGCTGTAGTGTGTCTGGCCAGATCTCCTGCTGATTTGGAGAGGATCACCCCAAGGATGGGTTGGTTCAGCCAAACTGACTGGGCTGCTCTGGGGTGACCCAGCCACTTGCAGTGGCGTAAAATGAACACAAATAATTAAGATGCCATCATTAGTGAGAAGAGGAGGGAAGAGCAGGAAGAGACTCAGAAATGCCTGGGAACAGTCTGTGGAATTAAATTATTTTAATAAGCAGACAGTAAATTGGCCTAATGTGCAGTGTTGGACAGAGGCAGACTGTCGACGTGTGGTCCTGGTTAATTCAATCACCCACAAACAGGGTGTCCTTCATGCAGCACCATTAAACCTCAGCACAGTTCCTTCATTTTAGCTGTCAACAGAATTGATAATTTTAATTGTCTGTTTGAATACACTTTGCATGCTCTTGCATCTTTTTATGCCCATTACCAAGAGCAGTGTAATTTAGCAGTTGCATTGCAATGTGAGGCTTACCAGCGCTGTGTAAATTAATAGAGCAAATATGTAAACCAGGCCTATAGCAGTGATTGTTTTTGTAGTCCTCAATAAGCCAAGCAGCTCCTTAATTCTTTTCTGAAGTGCAATAATACAGTCCTTGTCTTTTTTTTCTTTTTCAATTTAAACAAGAACCTATTGTACGTTTCATTGCTAGCATCTCCCTTGTAATTAAATGTAGGTTGTATCTGGTTCCTCTGTATTTTTACTTCTACCTATGGCAGTGTTAATTATATTTTTTATTTATATGCTGATGAGAAGAATGAAGAGTAGACCATACTGAGGGTACAGAATTTTCTCTTATTTCTTGTTGTGATTTGTAGCAATTTTTATTAAAGCCTGCTTATAAGCTGGCCATGACAAGTCCACCTGTGCGTGCATATTGTCCTTCCTATCAGTTTCACTGGTATTCAGTTACTATTAGTTTTTCTGTCATTGTGCTCAGGCTGAACTGGCTTTTCAATTCTTATTTATTTATTTACTCTTGCATCTCATTAAGTAGTAACTCCAGACTTTGACCATTTCTTTGTCCCTGTTTGGTCATTAATTTTTTCCCCTCAGACCCCTTCAGATCTCCTTATAACTTGTGTTTTCTATAACCATAAACAAAATAAGGCATTGCACTTTTACTTTTGGTCTGCCTAATTTTTTCCTCTGTGTGCAGAACCAGATGTTCCCTTGATGTAGTAGGAAAAAGATCCACGGAGTCACTTTCTGGAAATAGTAATTATATTCACATAATTATTATTCTAACAGACACTTGTGTCACTGGTTTTTTCCTTCATTATAGCTTTTTTTTTTTTTTTTTTTTTTTACTTTACATTTAGGACCATCTTTGCATTACATTTAGGACCATCTTTGCAATCCAATAGTGAAGATCATCAAGATTTCCACATTCTTGATGAAGTGCTAATTGACAGCATTTAATTACAGGTTTTACACCTGTCAGAAGCACTTGTGGCCAGGAAATGCCTGTCCCTGCCAAGGCTGGCAGGTCACTGGCAGTGACAGGGCTCTGTCACGCTGGGCTGAGGGAAAGTTCCTAATCAGACTCAACAAACGTGGGAATGTAATTGTGTTACATTAATCACATTTATACTTAACACACATCGGGCTTGGCTTTTGGGGGTACTTTTAATTGACAATGAATCAAATAGTGCACTTGAATAATGGAGGCAATTAACATAAAGCACGAGGTGATGCATTGTGCATGCTAAACTGGGGAAAGCATTGCCAGTGCTTTAAATGTCAAAACAGAGGAAGTTTTGACCCTTACTTGAAAAGCTCTAATTTGGATGTTAATTAATGGCTGACCTCTCGTGTCTATTACGTGATAGATTGCCTGTTCAGAGCCTGGCCTGCTTCAAGATCAAGGTGTTGTCTGTCTGCATTTGGGTACTTTTTGTTCTGTGGATTTTAACAAAGACCATATCAAAATCATTGCTTACTCATATGATGTGAAATATCTTAGTGTGCTTATTAATGCTTAAAAGCAGGTTTTAAATTGTCTGGCAAAGCTGTGACCTCCAACAAGATTTACTTTGTTCAAACCATATAAAGCCTGTGGAAAGATCAGAGAAGACCATTCCTCCTCCTACAGCCTTGTGTGCAAATGGATCATGGCCCTGGTCGTGCCCACGTCCAAATATTTCCTGTTGATTCTGAGCTGATGCCATGTGAGAGCTGTGATTTATCACACCCACCCTTCCCAGTCATTCCATGCCAGTTGACTGCACAGATGGCCTCTTCCTGTGCCTGTTCCATGCTCCCAAAAGTGGTGCTGTTCCTCTCCTGCTCATCCAGATCCTGGAGTTATCGCACCCACTTCGTTCATCTCCCCTTCTTCCCTCTCCCCACACCCTGAGCAGAGCCAGCCTCATTCAGCCCCCTGTGGTGTGCCAAAGCCTCTTCAGGGTTCTGACACAGGGTTTGGATGTGGCTGTTACCTCTTCATGCTGAATACTGCAGGGTTTGGGTAATTGGGATTGCACATGGTAGTTGTAGCTTGCAAAAGAACATGTTCAAGCAAGGTAAGATTTTACGCTTAGCAATTTCTTGCAGGGAAAACTGTCTGAGCTTCTGGGTAATAGGGAGATAACTGTGGATTTTCCACCTATTCAGTGTGTCCTTGCTGAAACAGTGTTGTGGCTTTTCAAAATGAAGAAGTTTTTAATGCATTTTGAGTTTTACAAACATCTTCAATTTTCTTTCAATTCACGTAAATCACTCAGTGTATTAAGAACATGCTTCAGAAGATATTGAAAAATGACTTGGTTCCCATTACTTGGCATGAGGGAACAGGTTCAGCGGAAAGGCATCTCAACTTTCCTACCCAGGCAGGGGAGTGCTTGTTATATCCTAAAATATATCTCTTAATGGGCTCATATGCATGGATAGAATGTGAATACTAGAGCTTCAATCTGACTCTTGGGTGCCTGGTTAAGATAAGGCACCTGGAACTCTTATTCCATGTGGACAGAAATATTGGTCAGGATTTGAAGTAACACATCTTAAGCACACTATTCCTATTTAAATGGTTATAGAAAGCCAAACTCATGTAAGTAAAGTTCCAGGAAATACCTGGGGCTCTGTGCAAAATGGTTGTAAAGTTTTGGAATTTTAAAGTGGGAGGTTGGGAACTTTACTACATGCTTGTGGAGGCAGGGTGAGGAAGATCCTTTTGCACCTAAATACCTCATGCGTTGCCTTTTAATTGAAGTTTGATACTGAACTCCAAGTTAGATGCTGCACTCCTACTCCTCCCCCTTGGAAGGAGAACGTTTTCTGGGAACACAAATTATAACTAAATAATACAGAATATCTCAAATGTGCCTTTGAATAGATACATGCAGATTGGTGTTGCAGCACAACAATATCACATCATCTGTTTAACTGCTTTCACACATGCTTGAAAGAGAACAAAATAGGAGAGAATAGTTGTTGAGTGCCAGGTGGTCAGACAATTCCCTCCCAAAAGCTTCCAGGACCCGAGGGGGAAGGAGTCAAAAATATATTGTTTGATTTTTATGCACATACATTAAATTAAACTAGTGTTTCCAAAGGTAGGACATTACACTGAGCAGAATAAAAGAATTGTTTAGTCTCTGAAAACATCTTCAGGGCTGAATCAAAACCCCTCAGGGGTGCAGTCAGCTCTTGCGGAATAACAGAGGGAAAGGCATATGTGTTGGTGAAACCTCTTCCCTGCGTTTTAATTCCAGGGTGGAGGAAATGAGGATCTAAACCCAAAGTTTCTTGTCTGTTTGGTTGAGAAAAGCCACACAATCCTGTTTAAAAAACAAACCAAAACAAGCATACCCACATGAAAAGTGGGTGAGGATCTTTGCAGTGACAGTGAATGCTCTGTTAGCAGCTTGGTCTGGATTTAGGAAGATAAAAGTAGCAGATTACTTGGTTTGAGATTTAATTTGTTTCTGGAGACTGTCCAAAAACCATAATGCTTCACAGCTAATACTTTTTTGAAATACGTGTGGGCTTTGGTTGGCTGAAACATGCCAGCTGTTCTCCTAATAATCTAAATCAATGGCCAACTGCTCAGTATTAGCAGGTTGGGTCTCTTGCTCACTGCAGTGCAAACCTTGTATTAATAATGTCCCCAGGTGCTTCAGTGGAAGACTTCTTTGCTCATTTCCAGTTGGCAATTTCAGAACAACAACAAAAAAAATCAAATTAACCAAGCTATTACTCCTGAACTGATTACCCACGCAGGCCACGAGGCAGCTCCTTCTCTGCAGGTGTAGAAATGTGTTGGAAGGCCAAAATCTCTTTTAGGAAAGTGTAGGTGGCTCAGCCTAGGCCAACTCCATCAGCAAATAACCTGACACTGATTGCTTATGGCTGGCAACGCTTTAGCAGGGTCGTCTTGCTGAGGAAATGGGAGGTAGGGAGGTGAATTTCTGGTTATAGGTCAGAGCTGGGGTCACTCTGGAGAGGATCCAGCACCAGCCCAGCTTTGTCAGGAGCAAACTTTGTCCCTGTGTGACAAAGAGATGCAAATCACCCCACACTGAGACATTAATGCATTTCTGTAGAACATTTCTTGGTATTTTCACAGACTGCCTTTCTGACAAGACTTTTAATTTGAGGATCTTAGCAAAGCACCATTCAAAAGAATCATGGCTAGCTAACCTTTTCCATTACATTTCAAAGTGCAGTGTGGACATTTAGCGAGAATTAATGGGAGTATGTGAGGTTAAATCTTCCTTTAAACATAGAATCTCATTTAAGTTAATGATATCTTAAAGCATGCAAGTATTCTTGAAAATAATTGTAGATGTAGCTCACAATTAATTCTGAGCTTTTAGGATTTCTCTCTGTTAATCCAAATCAAATTATAACTTTTCTAATGTAATTATGGTCATGCCTCAACTTGCAGTTTTTCTTTCCCTTTGCTTATTTAAATCAGTCCTTTTCAGACAGAGCAGTCTGCCTGCTTTAATGGACACATCTCCTTTTCACACAGCTTTCCTGTGCCATGTCATTGCTCAGTCTTGCCTTGAGAATAAGTACCACTGGCTGTAAACTCAGGGAGTCTTTCAGAAATTTCTTAGATTGGGGGATTTTTCTAGCTGGAGGCTAATCCTCTGATTTTGTTTTATGCCTCTCTTCAGCCTATCCACCTGAAATTTTTCCTCTAGAGAAGGGAAAGAAAAAGTAACTTTTAATGGATTGATTCTGGAAAGTCTGGTCTGTCTGGGATGACTTTGTGCATGTTTGTATGCCTTGTACCTGCTGCTTCTGGGGCAGACAAGTGAACCTGTAGATAGGGGAGCAAGTGCATGTCATATTCTGTGATGTGAATATTAACTAAAATGTTTGCCTCGTGTTTTTCAAATCCCTGAAAAAATATCAGCCCGGGCGAAGGGTAGGATTTGCTCAAATAAGAATCCCTGCTGTAAGGGATTATCTTCAACAAAATTTGAAGTTCCTTTACCAAGGAATTCCTTTAAAACAAAACTAGGAACGTGGGGAAGGCCTAAAACATTCCTATAGTGATCTGGGATGTTGCTTTTAAGACAAGAATTCCACTTACAATACTCACTTTGATTTGTTTACTTTCTTTAAAAAAGGAAAAGCAATAAAAAACCCAGTGCAGCCTTCGTCTCTCAGCTGTGGAGAGAACTGAAGCAGAACTGAGGGCCTTTAATAAGGCAGCAAAAGGGAGGCACTGCTGGAGCAGCTTTACAGGTAGTCAATAGCAGAAGAGAAATTCCTCCCTGAAGTTGGAGCCAGCTCTGGTAAATCTCTGACACTTTGAAACACTTGCTGGCAGGTACCAGAACCTAAAAGCAGGTTAGACTGAAGTAAGTGATAATCTCCTTGATGCACAGCACCATTGCGCTGCCAGGCAGTCAGGTTTGTTTTACTGAACAGCACATTGTGAATCTTTTCTCCCTTATCAACTGTGTTGTGAGTGCTTTGGATCTGGCTTTATCTATAAACTGGATTGTCTGGCCTTGGACTTTTCCTGAAATAGTGTAAAGCAAGGTTGTAGGAAATGGGTGCATTTTTAAATTTGTTATTGTATTCTATAATTAAATATATTATTCTCTACTAACCACACTGATAGGAAGCATTGTTTATGTAAATGTATTGAGGCACGTGGGTTTTGTTTACCTTCCTTTGTGTGGCAGTGAAACAGAGGAAACACAAAATGTGCTCTGGTCTGCTAAAAACCCAAATTGCCTGGTTACAAGTAGAACCCCTGCAGTCTTTATTTAGCTGGAATTTTAATTACAGTGCCAGCTCTCAACACTTACAATAAAACAGTAGGGAGACGACTATAATTTGACCTTTATAAAACATTAACACCAACCTATACAAAAACAAAACTTCAGCTTAAAAGAATACAGTGGGAGGCAGAATTCAAGAAATTATGAAAGCAGTGTAGTTATGATACTTTAACTTTTGGAAAAAGCACAGCAATGTGGGTAGCAAATGTGTGATATTGGTGTGTTTGGTTCCCTGAATCTTATGGTCCTAGGAGAGAAATGCTGCATTGTTGGGATTTTTCATGTCTTGGGGAAATCAGTGCTGCTGTGAGGCTTGGGGTAAAGGATGCTGCCCAAACCCCACAGGAAATGCTGATGGATAAAATCCAGATTTCTTTCCCCAGAAAAGCCAATTCAGGAAATTCCAGGTGCCCACCCATCCCCTTTGCATCTCCTCTTTGCTGAAGTGTTTGTGGCAGTCCCTGTGGTGAGTTGCACCAAGGGCTCCTTTCTCCTGTTGAAGGTCAGAGCAGAATGAGGTGGGGAAGAGGAGGAATGGAGCAGAACATTGTTCTGTGTTGGATGGGAATGTCAATGCAGCTCTTAATTTATCACTTTTTCAAACCAATGTGCATATGCTTAATTTCAGCATATATTTAGGTCCAGCTGTATTCAGGTAGGCCTAAATAAATGTGATTTTTAGGAGCAATCTTATATCCTATGTTTTTATGGACCAGTAACAATCTTTATTGATATTCTGAACTGAAATTCACCTTGAAAGCTACTATTTTGTTATTTCAATGCCAGCTCATATATATAAAAGCAAAAACCTTACACAAAAATTGTTTTCAGCACTGCTGAAAGGGGCAGCAGGACTGGATCCAAGGTGTAGAAACACCAGAAATGGTCATAAATCCAAATGCATTTTCTGCTTAATTCTGGCTGAAATAGTCCCTGAGTTGTAGTGTGGCAGCTCACAGTATTTTCTAGTTCTGTCATCACTCAAAGATGATGAATAGTGTGCTCCAGGTCTTCTCTTGTTGTTAATTTAATATATAATAAGCATAGTTAATAAATGTCACCTTTGCTTTTTTATGAAATGGACTTGAAGCTGTAAACACAAGGATACTTTAAATGTCCCATGATAAAAGCAAAATTTGAAGTTGTCGGAATGCCAAGGTTACACGTTGCCTTCATGTGACCTGAAACATTTTTCTTTTGCTGTTTGCTGACAGCTGAAGCATCAGTTGCTAAAATCTCTTCTTCCCTAACTTTTGATGTGATGCTTCACACCATGCTATATCTGTGTTCAAAGGTGATGCTGGATACAAAAAAAATTATGGGGGTAGGAAGGCAGTTATTCAATATTGTGGTCAAGAGTTTTCCAGGGGTTCATTTTGGTTGAATGAAAAACTATGAGCTCAGCTGACAATAATTTGGTGTTTGGCTGTCCAGTTACTATTGCTCTGGTTTTTGGGGATTTTTTGATGTTTTTAATCCAGGCTCTTCTAGCTGGAATTTTTATTCAGCCTGGTTTGTATTTATGGAGGAACCACTCGAGTGCATCATAAAAAATATAGGAAATAGTGATTTTTATAATATTTTTCTAGAGCAATGAAAGCAGTATTGTGGGAGTTACACAGAGTAATTTGCAACCAGAGAGCTCATTTCATTTAAATTTTTAAAAGTTACATTTGTGACAGAGGAAAGGGTCTAAAATTATCTTTAATAACAGAGCTGATGAGTTCATTCTTCCGATTAATAAGAAAATGCAACTCTCCAAATGTTCTGTAAGATTTGGTATTTCTTCTGAGAAATCAGTCAGATCTCATGCAGGTAGGCAGAAGGTTTTTGACATAATAGAATAGCATCCTCTGTCAATTAAATGTAAATCAAAAGAAGAAATTTTATTTAAAATTATATTATTACTTCTGGCACTTTACTTTTATTCTTTGAGACGCTGCCTTTAATAGCTTCTCCAATAAATTTCAAAGAGGCTGAAATATAGAAGCTGTAACACTTCCAAAATAAATCTATTAATTGTAATGCTTCTGAAAACATTGGGCATTGACTACTTACTGCTGTTTTTAAAAGTCAGCATCCCTTCCCAGAACTGTCTGATACTGACTGGAGTTAACGCTGGTAATTAATTGAAATGAAATTACTGGAATGATGAATGAGAGCTGGACATGTTGGACTTAACTCTTTCTGGTGCTCTAGATCCTGATTTAGATGGAATTTAAGCAGCACCTGAATTTCAAGTCCTTCCCATCTCCAGAACTTTGCAGCAGAGCCCAGATTCTCTCAGTTTCAACCCCAGATTTTCTTGCTCAGAATGTCCTTTGGGAAAGGCTCAGGCTGCTCCCCATGCAAAAGGAAAGGTGGGAGAGCTCCCAGCACAGGAATTTTCTGTGCTGAAGCAGATGATTTGGGCTGATTATGCTCAGAACCATAAATACAGCAAGGAGTTCAATTTCCACGGGTGAATGCTGCTACTGCTGAAATTGGGTTTTTCTGCACAAGCCTGTGCCAAAACTCTCATCCTTCCTGTCTGCAAGGGCTACTGGATTTTAGGTTACTGATCAAACACGTCTAGGCTGGTCTTTTGAATGTTCTCTTAACGACTTCTTAAATGTAACAGATCTGGAAATAGGGGCAGGGGCTGGTGCTGCACCTGCTACTGGCAGTGAGTGGGTGAGAGCCTCAGGATGCTGGGGAGCAGCTGGCACTGCCCTCAGGAGAACTGGCAGATTTAATAGTTTAATAAAGAGATAACTATTTGCTAAATTAGATTAAGGACTGGATTTAATGTGACCGGATTGAAAGTGATAGTTTATGGGTAAAGGTGGTAAAGTTGTTCTCTGTGCAGCTTTACTATTTGGGCATGGGATGTGCCAGGGGGTGGCACACGCTGAGCCAGCACCAGGCAGGACTCAGCTGTGTGGTTGGGTAGTGCTGAGAGGGGGGAATGGGACCTCCTGCCTTTATGGGCTTAAAAACATCACCAAAATCAACCAAAAAACCACCAAAATCAACCAAACCCCACCAAAACAAATACAAACACAGAACAGAGCCCTCAAAGCAACATTCAGGCAAATACAGCGACCTCTGCTTCTTGTCCTGTCCTCTCCCCTCCCTGTGAGAATCTTTGTCCCAGTCTTTGAGTTTTTACACAGTGTTTTCTTGTTGAGGCTTTCCTGAGGAGCAGAGTTTTTACTTGAACCTACACCTGCCATAATCCCAGGAGACTGAAATCTTAGCTGTGCACATAATCTTGTTCTTTATCCATCTTGTTGCCTCTTTCTGTTGAAAGAGTTTTACTTTAGATGGATTAATTACACATGGATTAAATGAGTGACTCCACAGCCCAGTAGTTTCCCCATTTCCACGCGTTAAAGTGGTTGTTTCAATCCCTACTCACCCGAGTGTTTGTATTTTTAATGCTTTAAATCAATCAATGGATAGATAAAACCATGAGAAGCAGCAGTGATTTCAAAATAAGTATTTTTCTAGGTATTTTAATAGCTATTCAGAGAGCTGGAACTGGAACTTGAACTTGCTTGTGATTTGTGCACAAGAATATTTGGATGTCGTGATTACAAAGTATGTAGGAACATTTTAACTTAGCTTTCAGCAGAGAAAAAAGTGCTTTATTTACTGGATTCCAAAGTGCTAGAGTACCATTCTTATGATACAGGGACTGGAACATAATCGGGGAAATATACATTAATTTTCCTCCCAAAAATATAGACATAAAATTGATAATTTTGATCTGAAGGTTTTGGTTGAAAACTGTGGAGGTGTAGTGATGAAATCTTACAGGAATTAGAAAAAATGCTGAACACTGATCTGCAAATGCCATTTGTAGCTGACTTCATGCAGCTCTGTTTTACCTCTGGAAAGTAAAATCAATTTCAGATTAACTTTGACAGGGAGGTGTTGAGGGGTGTGAGTCAGCACTTTCTCAGTTATTTCTGCCAGCCTGTTGGGAAGACAAAGAATTGTGATGGATATTATCAATAACAGTGCTAGCCTGAAAGGAAAATTGGCAAACTAAGTTAAGAAACACTTTCCCGCCTTGTCCTGGCACACTTCGCAAAAAACTAAATTATAAGTTGTTATTAGTGTACAAAACTAAAATTTATTTTGAGATTTAGGAACATTTTTTTCCCCTGCTCTACCCCCTTTTTGTAAAAAACCCTGCTGTTATGGCTTTTGCTGATTTCTTTCCCCTTTGAAATCTGGAACAGCTATTTTTTTCTTGAAACAATGTGTTTGGTAGAAGTCAGTACAGCATGATTGAAACAATGAGGGATTTCATTCTTTTTATCCACAATTGTGGAGCTATATTCAATAACCCTTTATAACAATCTTTCCACTATACTGAATTATGTATTGATTCTTCTTTCGCAGTAGCTTCATTACAGAATTCCAGATGGAAAATGGGCTTTTAGATGTCAACCTGAAACTCTTCACAATTTTGAATATGGTATTACACATAATTCTGTGAGGACCTAATCACACAACGTTTGAATTCAATGAAACCACTCTCATTGACTTCCCTGAGAGCTGGCTGAGGCTTGGCTTGAGCTATTGCTGTATTATTGAAAGTATAATCAGCATTTTGATTCAATTTTCCATCTCTTTCAAGTCTTACATGTTAGCTGTGCTGTGCATGTGGTCCTGCCACACAGAATGATGGATTGTTGGGTTGGAAAAGCCCCCTAAGATCATGGAGCCCAACCATCACCCTAGTACTAAATCCAAGTGTCACCTCCAAGGATGGGAACCCAGCCACTGCCCTGGGAATCCTGTTTCAATGCTTAATAACCCTTTCATTAAAGAAATTTTTCCTAATAGCCAATCTAAACCTCCCCTGGTACAATTTAAAGCCATTTACTCTTTTCCCATCTCTTGTTAATTTTGAGATTGATCCTAACTGGCTACAACCTCCTCTCAGGGAGTTGTAGAGAACAATAAGGTGTCCCCTGGGCCAAAACAAATCCATCCTCAGCTGATTCTCACATTTAGGCTCCAGACCCTTCCCAGCTCTGCTGCCCTTTGGTCACACTCCAGCACCTCAATATCTGTCTTGTACCTCTCACAATATGCAGGGCACTGGGAACTCTACATCAGGACAACTTTAGAACAGACTTTGAAAGTAAAAACTATTTACACTTTTTTTAATTGCAAATTTTGTTGATGGAGCTCCTGCAGATGCTGTGTGTGACAGAGGAGTGTGGAAGCTGGGTGTGTGGCTCTGTTCCTTTGGCTGAAATTCCAGGGTTAACAGCTCTGGAGCACACAGGGGTCTCTGGCCATTGATTTTTAGTGGTTGCTGTTACAGAAAGTACGAGTGGCATTTAAGAGAGACAAAGCACCATATTAAAATTAATGCCTTTGATTTCCTCCAAATCATCTGTAATCCATGTGGACCTGTCATAATTTATACCTGGCCCAGCCACAGCAATAAGTCTGAAACTGTCACGTAATCTGCACCAACACTTGTGCACAAGAGGAATGGCACGTGCTGCTCACTGCAGTTGGTCTTGAGGTATTAATTATTTATCTCTCCCTACCCAGAAGGCTGCCCTGAGCTTAATTGGTCTTTCTCGTTATTTGTTTTGCTAAGAAAAAAATGGGATTAAATACCGGGAGAGGAAGATAACGGAGGTTTTGCTGCAGAAGATAAATAAAAACCAATTCCTGTTTGTTTCTAAACATGATAAATGTGACCAGGTTTTTTTGGTGTTCCCCACTGCCCCTAGAGTCTTGGGGGTCTCCTGAGGATAATCTTAAGAGGATAAAGTGTCTCTGAAAGGCAATTAGCAAGATTCCTATGAACTGGGCCATGCATGGGCCATGCTCAACCCTCTCCTGATTAATGCTCATCTTAATTCCATTTCTTGGGATTTTATTTACTCATTTCACGCGCAGAGTATTTAGTTCCCTTAGCTCTGCTCTGTGGTTTGGAATCATTCTGGTGCCTTTCAAGTCCCTGCCCAGCTGTACCTGTGAGCAGCCAGCAGACCCAGGGAGGCTGACAGCAGTGGAATGTGAGTTTAGAGCAAAATCCATACAAGGTCTGGTCAGTACCAATAATTGAAATCATTAATTCTGTAATGAAACTTATGGAAAGGGGATCAGAGAGGAAAACACTGGGCTTTTAGGATGAAATTCAGCACCTTGTGTCTCCTCTCCTGATTTTATTTAGAGGAATCATATTTCTTTGGAGGTGTGCAACTCACAGTGTAATAAAGCTCTGGGGAAAGTTCTTCTCTCTTACCATATGTCTTATGTGCTATACCACTAAAACAATTTTTATTTCTTTATTTTTTAAAATTCTTTTCTAAGACAGAAATTCAAAAGTTTGTCACTTCTTACCCAGTCTCTTTCCATGTCTGCATTTGGAGAATTCCAGGACAAGCCAGGGTCTGTTTAAGTGTCTCCCAGCAGATACTATGACATATGTTTAATTAATATTGCACCTTTACTGCTGCAACTTCTCTGTTCAGGAAGCCTCTACCTCCAGGAGGCTTTTGAACTCATTTGATGTGCTTCAACACCTTTTGTGAGCTGTGCTTATTTCTTTTATGTTTATTTCTGTCTTTGGAAATTGGTGCAGTGGGAAAGCGAGGTCCCTGCCACCCACCTGCTTCCTTGAGCTCAAACTCTCCAGCACCAGCCCACCTACAGACCAGAAATAAGCAAACAAACAGCTCTGACCAGAAGGTTTCAGCAATCAGCGTGTCCCTCTTGTTCTAAAATTAAATGAGTTGCAGAACCTGTCTCCCAACAGCCTGTTTGAAGGGGTAGTGGAGAGGGGAGGTCCATTATTGAAGTTGCATCCTATTTACACCACATACAGCAGCATCCTGTAGCTGGAGAATGTTCTAACTGCCAGAAGTAACATGACCTCTGAGGCAGGGAATATCTTCCTCCGTCTATTTTCAGTTAGTGAGAATCTTAGTAGACCACTGCTGGAAATAAATGGAGATTAGTAAGTTTTCCTGGCTTTACACAGTACATCATAAAATGTTGAAAATATTAAAACAATTCAATATGTTCTTGGAAGATAAACACAAATAGGGCAGGGGAGGGTTTAGGCTTTTGGGGTAATGAAATTTCTTTGGGTTGTTTGAGGGCACTTTTCTGTGCAGAGGCTGCTGCTGCCAAGCAGGGAGCCTGATGCTGAAGAGATCTTTACACCCAGATGGTCACTTTGAACTCCTCACTCCAGAATAGTTGTGGGTCAGATCTGGACTGCAGGAGTGACTGTCAGCACCTGCTGACTGATTCCTTTATGGGCTCCTCCAGGATCTTTGCAGTGTTTTCTACCTGGAATTGCTTTGTTTAGCTGGTTGCTCTGTGTATTGATCTTGAGCTGCCAGCTAATTTACAGGCAGCATTCACCCAGCACAGTGTGTACACAGTGAGGAGAGGAAACAGGAATTCACCAAGTCCTGCCCGTGTGCTCATCAATGCCCTGCAGCCACTTTTATTGTGGTGCTAAAGGGAGAGTGCCCGGGACTGCTCAATGGCCCCCAAGCTACCCATGCCCAAATTTCCATTCTCTCACTCTCAAAACCAGAGTGGCTGCATGCAAACTGCACCCTGTGCATGATCCTGGACCTCTGGAAGCTGGGAGGGCAATTAGGCTGCCACAAGGAAGCACAAATGGAAAAGGGAAGGGGCTGCACTAAATGGCATTGATGTTACCAGAGGGAGCAGCTTCACCTTGAGCATTCAATAGGGAGGGAAAATTTAGGAGCTGGAAAAATTGCTTAGGACTGTTGGAAGTGCATATGATAAAGCAGTTAAGATCCTAAAAAAACCCTGCTTTTCCTTGGCCCTGCTTATTGCACAATGTACATAACTACTCCTAGTTAAGTCACTGAGGCTGCTGGCAAACTTAGGAGGAAAACATATGCTTGTGTGAAATGCTGACTGGAAGTTTAGCTAATGATCTATTCAGCTCTGGGTGCCATACACAGATCATGAAACATTTACTTCCAATAATTAGCTGTTTTGTAGTTTGGGGCTTTTTATTTTTTATTCCTTTTTGTTCTTTTTTAATCCTACTCAGGCATATTGACAAACATGGCTTTTTGCTCTGCTCTTGGAGAAAGTTGCAGCTGCAAAGGTCCCTTGAGTTATGCCAATCACTTGCAGATGTTCTTCTGAAAGCAGAAATTAAATAGAATTTCTTGATACCAATAAATTAAAGGAAAATATTAGACTGCAATCTCTAAAAATGTGTGCTCTGGTCACAATGCATCAAACACTGCTAATATAATGATGACCTTTTAAAGGAAAACACATTATGCTGGAGCTGTCTTTGTATTAAACCTGTGGAATGCTGGTATGCAAAAGTCAAGCTATTAAACAGTGGGAGAAATGGAGTGGAAATAATATATTTTGCCTTTCTTTGCTGTTCTGATAGGCACATTCTTTTTTTTTCTCCTGTATTCAGTCATGCTCTTCTTGAAACCATAAAACACAGAGATGGATCAAATACACGATAACATTTTGGAACATTATGTCCTGCTGCATTTTGATGAGTTAGATCAAAATCACAATGACCAAAAGCTGTTGTTCAATAGCAAAAATGAGCAGAACTGCAGAGAAAGATAAGCAGGGTCCTTTTCTACCCTCATCATGGTCAGAGCATTAAAAATGAGAAGCATTTGCTCAGAGCTAAGAAGATTTCCATTTACTCCTCAGAAGCTCAGATTGAGTAGTTATTTTGGGGAGTGAGTTATTTGAGTAGTTATCTTAGCAGAGATCCCTGAAAAGTGTTAAAGTACTTTTGGTGATCTGTACCCAGATATTCACGTGTCCATTGCAGAGATGCAGAATCAGAACTCTTCTTTCTTTACAAGTGTGTTCTGGGGTTGATTAAAATCAAATTTGCAAGTTATTAAGTACCTGCAGGTGCTGAGTCAATTCTACTTGTGTTCTAGATACTTGCTGGAGAAATAGGATTTAATTCCTAAGGCTGTTTTTCCAAAACCTTTTCTACCAGTTTATCCAGTTTATTTAGAAAATTTGGTTTTTAAATTTTTCTTTAGTCTGCAGAAAAAAAGGAAATTTTTTATTTGGCTCTTTCCTAATAGAATGGGCATAGACAAACAGAACTAAAATATTTTTGATCTTTAAGAAGCTCTATTTAAGAGAAGAAGGCTTTGCTTCACAACCTGGAGATGACATGACATAACTGTGACCTGCTTTACTTTGGAGGGAGGAATATAAGATTTTACAAGTTGGATACAGCTGTTCTCCAAACACCGGTTTTGAGTTTTGATCCCAGTGGAACTCAGAGCTGGGTTGGACTCTGTGGTGGCTACAAGCAGGAGCAGGAGCCCAGGCCTTGGCACTGGTGGAGGAATTTCCCGTTCCTCGGTGTGTGTGTGTGCTGGAATGCTCTCTGCAGAGCCAGCAGGGAGGGGAATTTGCTTCCTGAGCTCAGCAGGTCTCTCAGTGCCACAGCACTTGCAAGGGGCTCTGAGGCAGCACAGGGAATGGGAGATGTGTTGTGTTTGCACAGGGAGTTAAACAAACATCTCACACTGTTATAATTTTCTGGTTTTCCCGCTGTATAAACAGCTGCTGGTAGCTTGTCAATCACCTTCTCCATTGGTGCTGCTAATTGCATAGGGAAACATTAAAAAACAGCTAAAAAAAGTTTCAAGGCTGATAGCAGAGAAGTCAAAAGGTTCTCAAACATTGTGTTTATCTCCTCTTGAGATAAAGGTTTTTCAGAAGGCCCTGAACCTGGACGATCAAAGGGAGCATTTTGTTTGTAATGAGTACCCATCAGTGCCTCCTTTAATTACCATTCTTGTTGGTGTCTATTAACAAAAACCCACCAGGCTCTGCAGCAGAAAACATTAATTTACGAGTAATGGACAATGTTGTGTGAAATACATTGCTGGATATAAATCAGTCAGTGTTTGAAGACTTAGACCAAAGTCATGTTTAGAATATTCTGTGTTCCTCCCTCCAGCCAATGCTAATTAAAAGCAGTGCTTTGCCACTGTAGTCAGCAGGAGATGTTGAATCCCTTCCTTTGAAAATGAGCCCCTTCCTTGGGCTGCTCCCTTCCAAAGGCTCCTAGCCTCACTTCCAGCTTGGTGTGTCTGGAGAACTCCTTTGAAATTTGTTCTCCAGATCCTTTTCATATTTACAGCCCTCAAACCTCCCAAAACTCCTGAGCAAACTCTTTCTTTTAACATCCCAATGAAGCCTCTCAGCATTGTTTAATCACCTAGGGGTGATTCTGTGGATGCCGTGGTAGCTGCTGCTGAGCCCAAACTGACCACTGTGATTAGCAACATTTCAGGTCAGAGCTTTGTTTGCGTGCCTGGCACTGGATTTGAGCACATATGGCCATGCCAGCATGTGCCAGGCAAGTTTCTGGCAGGTTCCTCATGTGAGGATCAGCAATATTGATGCTCTGAGCAGTCAGAGCTGCTGGAGATGAGCAAGGCTGTTGTCCCTGCCTGGCAAGGATATTTAGCATGTGAGTAGCCTTGGCCAGCTGAACTTTCCTGGGCTGCAGTGTGTGCCCAGCAGGCCCTGACCCCTGTATTAATAAGTTTAAAAGCTTGTAGCAATTTTTAAGAGCTGATCTGTGTTTGTAAGGTTAAGGCTACTCAGTCTGAACTAGCTGCACTACAGAAGCAGTGAATTACAGTGAAACACTGTGTAATTCCTGCTCTGTCAACAGCTGAATTTGCTGACCAAACCTCTTGATCAGTCATTACAAGTGGGCAAAGTTTACGTGCCCTTTGCCCATTTATGAGTCTGTTCTGCAATTCTCCAAAGTCAATCTTTCTCCTGGAGGAGTCTCTATCATTACTCTGTAAATTTGGCAGTATCTGAGCCAGTGTTTAATTTGGAAACTCTCTGAGTGAGAGCTGGTTCTGTGTCTGACTGCTTTGTTTGTATCTGAGGGCTCTTTTTCAATTCAGGGTGTGGAACTCTCTATAACTCTCTCTTCTCTCAGAAATCTCATACAAGATAAACTGCTCTTGCTGGTTTGACTTTTTTAACCAAAACCCCCATTTGGGGCATGTTTGCAAACTGATGAGTGGAATGTTCAGCATTTCTTGTTCTCATTTCCTTTCAAAGCTTAGGAAAACTAAATCAAGTTTCAAAGCATCCATTTGTTTTCTGACCTCTGTGAGGTGTTTGCCATCTGTGGTAACTCTGGGCACCTCAGAGCAGGGAGATACAAACTCAGGGTCAGCAGAATTGAAGGCAAAGATTTTGTGAGGTTTTTCTGTCTAAATTGGCACTTTATTTCAAAGCACACAGGGAAGAACTGCTGACATGGAACATGTAACAAAATTTCAAAGCCACAAAGAATGTTTTTTATCCATTTTTCTTTTATTTGGAAGAATCATAGTAATTATCTGTCAGGCTAAAACTGAGTTCTGTTCTAAAGGATGATGTTGAGAGTGCTAGATATTTGGAGGGAGAAAAATTAGACTTAGTAGAAGCTCAGAGATGTGTTTCTAATCCAGAGAGCTTTTTCCTATCAATACAATCTCTTGTGCACCATCTTAATTATTTCATCATTTATCCTCATTAAAAGTTAGTAAGTTACAGAAATTATTACTGTATATCAGGAAAATTTATTTTATGCACACTGCAAACCTTTCAAGAATTACTTTCCTCTCTACAAGAGTAAATTACTTTCCTCTGTCTTCCTCATGTACTGGGATGTTTATTGCACTTATGAGAATGCTAAATTCTACATTTCTAAATTTCAGATTGTGATAAATGTCTCTGCCCCTCTGGAGCTTTTGAATAGTATTAACCTTAAAAAAACCCCACCAGCCAAACATCAGCATTTAAAGTTTTGCTGGAAAAACAATTCTGTGAAATATTCCTAAATGATTTATGATTAGAGTCTGCTATTATTGAAGTTAATGTACCTTAATGGACTTAATATAGGTGGAAAAAAAGGCATGGACAATGAAGGTTGCCCAAGCATTTTGCATTTGCAAGAAAACTTTTTAGTTTTCTTAACCTCTCATATCTGAGACATTTTTCCTCAGTTGTTGGAAACAGCATCAAGCCGTTTTTGTCTGTAATTTTATTGAGTTTCAATTTTATTTTATCTTGGAAAAAAAACTCAACCAAAACAAGCAAGACAGTTTTCAACTCAGAAAGGAAAACAGGTATTTTTATATGCAGCAGGAAGAAGAATGCCCATTTTCTTGCTGTAAAAACAAATTTTGTGCAGCTCACAGTTCAAGGTGTGTAGGAGGACAGCTGAAATTCAGTAACACAGAATTACTCATTGTTAGGAAATGTTTTTATTTGTGTGAAAATTGGTTTTGATTTGGTAGGGGTAGAGGACTTTGTTTAAATAAATAAAATAGTATATTCTGTGTGTTTGCTTTATTGGGCAGCGTGAGCTGAGCCTTCTTGAGAGTTCAGTATTTTTATAAGATGAAGGCTCAGGCAAAATCACTTTATTTTCTTCATACATGATATGATATCTTTCCCAAAAGTGTGTCTTGAGTTCTTCTCTTTCAATAATGTAGGATTCTAAAATAGAAAATTCTCTATTAAGTGAAGAGTAAATTCTTCCAATGAAAATGCAAAATGCCAAAGTTTACATGAAAACTCAGCTTTTTTTCCCCCTGTAAGAATGTTCTGTAATTGCACAGCTCCATCCTATTTGTCAGTTGAACTTTCTTAGTTATGTTTTCTTTTGAGAACTCAGCAGAATTAGTGTCCATGAAATTAATTTATATCTTAGAAGCCTTTTAGAAGGTTGCAGGAAAAATTGTTGCCACTGTGTTGCTGTGAAATCATTCTAAGTAATTGTGCTAAATTGTATTAAAAAGCTCCAGGACAGAGAACACTGAGCAGAAGGATAAAGGTCATGTTTAATATTTCCTCTGCAATTCAACTGAGGCAATCTGACATTGCACAGTCAACGCAAAGGCATCTTTTGCAACCAAATACTTGGGGGTGAACACCAGAATTTATTCCAAGCCATACTTTGAGGGGTAGTTTGTCCAGGGAACCCATTCCTCCTCATCCTCACTGACCTGGGCTGTGGAGTGGAAGGGAATGAAAGGAAACACTGCAACACGTGCCTATCTAGAGGATGGAATTGCTTTTGGAAACGATGTTTCTGACTGGCCCAGGACCACCTTCACTGCTCCCACACAATGGCTTTTCTTGGCACATCATTTTCCTGTTTGTAGTTTTCCAGCACAGGCTGAGTTTGGGTGTGATGAGTGCTTTGGACTTTTACCTGGATTGCTGAGGAGGAAGGTGGACACAAACCAGAGGCAGCAGGAGAGCAGAGAGTGTGAGACTGGGAGCACTGAGAAACCAGGCTGGAATTGTGGTGCCTCCTGGAGGAGTTTTGATGATAAAGAATTCTGTGTTAGAAACTCAGAGCATTGTGCCTGTGTATCGCAGGGCAGAAATCAGCCCAGCACAACCCACTGAAGAGAAGGGATGGTTTGAACATGCAGGTAACACAGTGTGTGCTGGCTTATGGACCTCTGAGGGCTTTGGATTACAAGACAACATAAATTCCAAAAGCTGTGCAGCTGCTGCAAGACCATGCACTCATCTGACCTGGAAAGGAAGGGGATGCCAACAGCATGATCATTGCTTTGCTTTCTGAAGGGAAAAGAGGAGTTAGGGGAACAGTGCTGCCTGGAATATTAGAACAGCTAACATGTTCTGGGGTACTCTCTCAGCAGCTTGAGAAAGAGATAAACCCAGTGGTGGTTGAGGGTTATAGAGTGAGTCCAAGCTGAAGAGAGAATGTGGCAGAGACGTGGGAATCTGGCCTTCATGGCACAGGAGAGTTGGGAATGGACAACTCTGGGGGAACTTTAGCGGGATCAGAATCCTATTTTGCCATAGAAGGAAGAAAAGCTGCAATGTGCAGTAATTGAAAAAGGATTCTGCTGGAGGAGGAGGACGATGATGATAAATGTTCTGTCATATCCCAAGCATTCCAATGGCTGGGTAACACAAACAAATGCCACAATCCACCCAGGCCACTGGATCAAATCCTGATCTGCTGCTGGGAGTGCAGCTCTGGAGTGCAGAATTTCTTCTGCTTGGGAAACAACTCTTGAGAATGCATGGCAAAATTGTTCCAAGGCCAGTGCATGGATAAAGTGCAGTGATTAAAAGGCTCGAGAGATTCTCAAGGGTGAGCAAAGTTGGGAAACTTGTGAGACAGAGAAGGGAGGTGTCCTACATTTCAGAGTGACACAGTCAGCTCTCTGGAACAAGGAGATCAGCCTGCCCTGAGACACAGAGAGCAGCAGGGCTCACAGGGCAGCGTGTGCTGCATGCAGCCCTCTGCAGATGGGTCTCCAGAAAACATGTAATGGAGGGGCACAGAACTAATCTGGAGAAATTGTAAAACTGGGAATCAAACTCCTAAGTTTCAGATTGTTGTATTTTTGTTTTAACGCCCATTCCTACCTTGTTTTTTCTCCTTAATTGCAGTTTCCAATACTGAAGGCAATTATAGTCACAGATTTACTTTTTTATTTGCAAAAAGAGTTTGAATATACACTGTGCATATTAAACAGTCACCACAGTGAATTTTTGACAAAAGAGATGATTGTGAACGTAGTGCAGGGTGTTTTTCAGCTCAGTTGTGTCGGATTAGAGCTTAATATCTTATTTCTTTATGTTTATTTTAAGATTCATTCTTTAATCCCATTTTCATGGAGTAGATTTTCTTTCTTGCAGCTTTTTCTGTTTTCTCTGTCCATCACCTTTGCTGCAGATCTGAACCACACTTTCAATATTTCTGCTTAGACTGACTCTTATTAGTTCAAAGCAGAGCTACATATTTTAAATTGATCAAGGTTTCTGAAGCAATTATAACAACTGCTTTTGGAGGACACAGTTGCAGTTTTCATTTTGATACTATATGAAAGTGTGTTTCTTCAAAGCTACCAATGTAAGCTAGTAAGAGGCAGCTGGTAATTATTCTCTAATAAACAGAGTGAGAAGTACATGAAAAACCTTAGGGGAAACATACACTGCTTGCAGAGCAATTAATAAAAATCTCAGGACTCTTAAAAGAAAATTCAGCCTGAGAATATGTATGCATTTGGCTGTGAATTTGAGTCCATTCCAAATTAACAGGTTGTGATCAAATTTGTTATTTGTTTACAAACACCCTTTCGCTTGTTATCATTCAACAGACTTTAGGAGATAGTTTTTATTCTTAATCAACTCTTAATTTTATTTATAAAATCTTTTCAGCTTCCAATATCTGCTGTCTCTAAAGCCCAAATAATCAAAGTTTTGCTATATTAATTCTCTCTCTTTTAACTTGTTTTGCTTGTAAATATTTGAGCATGGATAAAACTTCATGGATCTCCATTAAATAACCAAACACCTCCAAACAACTGGCAAAATTCCTGTCCTTATGAATGATTTGTTTATGCATTATGCCTCCTGGTTTTCCTGGCATATTATTATCTTTTCTGACTTCATAATGCTAAATCAAAGGTGTTTATTGAAAGCTGAAAAGACAAAAGTGTGACCACTGGGGACCTTGAGAAAAGAGCAGAGAAAGTGTTTGTTGTCAGAGCCACATTTATGGTTGCACTCAGGCTGTGAGCGCTTTGTGTTTGCAAGGTTAAGGCCAGGTTCAAAGGAAAAACTGGAGCTAAACCAGGACCTGAGCAGGAGGGAGGCACAGGGAGTTTATCTGAGCACATCTCAGGGTTTATCTGCCTCCTCTGAATTTCCTGCAGGGTGGCAAAGCCCCGACAAGCTGCAGAGTTACCCTGTCAAAGCAGCAGGTTTGGCACTTCTGTAGGGCAGAGATGGAGAAATTGGGTTGGGTGAAATGTGCTCCAAGAGCAGGAAAAGACAAAGTGAGAGGAGGAAATCATAACTCAAACTTCCATGAAATTCATATTTTCTTTTGAGTGGAAGAATGAAAAATGTGCTTTGAAGAGTTTATCTCTGTGACATCAAGAAATGTAGGCTGCCATCACCTTCTGGGTGGAGAATTGTTATGAACCTCCAATCCATTGGGCTTGGACCAAATTCTGGAGTACTTCCTTAAAAGGGTGAAAGATGTTAAAAGTGCAGAGTGAGTTCATCCCCTGATAAAACTGCAAGTTGTGGGTTTGCCATTAAAAATGTGTCATTGTGGTTTTGTCATTTCAATCCAACTCATCCATCTTGTAGCTTTGCTGCAGTTTTGTATTAATGCTCTTTTAGGATCACTGTTTGGGGCTGGCTGCCTTGCCAGAGATTATGTTGCATTCTTTTGTAAGTTATTGTGTCACAGGCACTAAAATTGTGATAAATCAGGAGAGTGTATATTTTTTGGAAAGGTATTGGATGTCTTCTCATTGAGACACAAGCTTCCCATGTGCTCCTAATTTTCCCATGTCTGCACCTGACAGTGTGAGTGAGACTTTAGCCATTGGTACTGGGGAAATAAAAAAATCAATAAAAGAAGTGTACAGATTTCACTGGAATTTATTTCGGATACCAAATTGAGATGCACCAGAACACTGTGATTGTGATATCAATGGAGAAAATGTGGGTACTGTCAGGGAGTGATTTTAGCCATCCTGAGAGCCACAGCCATCATCTCTGGAGGGACCTTGAGCTGACTGAGTCCCTGATGAAGTGTTTTATAAGCCAGAATTAAGTCGAAAACTGCATTTCTGTCCATTTTGGTTGGTTTTTTTGGAGTCTCCTTAGGAGAGTGGGTTCTCCCAGTGTTTTAAGCTGGTTTGCCTCAGTTTTGTGCAGGTATGAGCACAGCAGTCCCCTGCTGGCTGCATTTCTGGCTGGTGATGTTTTCTTCTTGGCAAAAGGGAAATGAAGGTTGTTAAACACAGCTGCTGGAGCAGATATAAACTGGTGTGCGCTGGAGCACCATAAATCATGCTGCTCCAAGACAGTAAAACCTGCATTGTGTGGCCCACACCCAGCAAACCTCCGTGGTTTTCCCTTTTTAATGCAAACCACCCCATTAGAGAACACTTTGTAGTTTATCATGTGCTGATGCTCCTGCACCATGCCAGGTGTGCCAGCACGAAAATCACTGCAACAGGCACAGCAGCACCTTCAGTGCTCTGATTTCTGTCCTTGCTCTGAGAGCTCGATAACCACTTGAGGATTGCTGCACACTCCACTTGGTTTTTGTGATTTCGTTTTATTTCTACAAATAACTAGCATTTTAAAGGAAACTGATAAAAAGCCTGCTCTCTGCTGATACGGCAGTGGCGTTTGTTGTTGCACAGGGTGCTGGGTAGGGGAGAGCATTCTGTTACTAATGGTTTAAGTCATGACTAATGCTATGTGCCAACAACAGAGATACAGATTCAAATTTAAATGAACTACCCAGGCAGTGTTTTACAGGATGTGTTTCTTGTTGGCAATTTGTTGTTCCTGACAACCTCGGATCCTCAGGCCGTTGTTACACCCGCCGCTGGGATTAGAACACACACAGCCTGAGCTTATAAATGTTTCAAAACTGCTGCGATGGAGCAGCAGAATTTTAAAATGTAATCAGATGTTCTTTTGAAAGTGGCTAATGTGAAAGAAGCCAGATTTGGTGGGGCTTGATTTTAGTTTTGAAGCAGCATCTTTTTTTATACTTCAGTATGTTTTTCTAATGCTGCTTCCTACAACCTTCCAACTTCTCTTGTCCACCAGAAATGAAAAAGCAAAGGCAAAGCTGGAAAGCTACAGGAAGAAAAGTTTTAGGTGCTAGAAGATTCTTCTGCTTCAGGTCCATAAAAGAGTAGTTTTTTGTGGGATTGATTTCTTTGACACAGACGTGCTTACAACCCTTCCTCACAGCATCATTTCATTATTGAAGGCTTTCTTCTTGATTATATTACCGAAGGATTCAGTGTTTCTCATTGGACTTTAATAACAAAGAAGCCTGTTTTGAACTTTAGAAAGCAGGGTTTCGTCAGTCTGGCTTTTTATTTAGTCTTTTTTTATTAGAGCAATCCTTTATAACAAGATTAGCACATGGAAGGTGGCTGAGATCTGCTCCACAGGGGCCTTCACCTTTATCACATCAGTGCTTCAAAAGTTCCCGACAGCTGCTCACAAACCCCTTTGTGAAGTGCAGCCTATTTCCTTATCTTCCTGTGGAAAGGCTTCCCAAGTGTCTGTCCACAGGCATTCAATTCCACATCTCCAAATTAAAACCTGCTCTAAAGGAATACACGATAGACCGGTGCTCTTTTGTCTCCTGCATCAGCTCCTGAAGTGAGATTAAGGTAAAAGGTATTTTTATACAAAATGAGGTCTCTGTTCCTTATCTCTGTGTTTATCTAAAATGTCAGAGTCAAATGTATCAGACATGAATGCTTTGTGAAAGCAGAACAAACAGTTTATCAATCTGGTTATGATTGCAAGAAATCCTTTGATCCTTCTGATGCTGCTGCTTCCTTTAATACCCAATCTGATTGATAACAAAGTTTTTGCATTTAGGAGTTAAATGTTTGACTTACTGGTTTGGAATAATACCATGGCATAGAGTTATGTCATGATTATAGCTTTTGTTTATCCAAGTCTTTTAAACAATATAATTATAGATTAAGTTAATAGTCCAATGTGTCATGGAACTAACACATCATTTTTAGTGTGATTATTGCAAAAAACCCACAAATTTTTAATATTTACAACCTTTTTCAATTATTTTTTTTCATGGAGATGCTGTCCTTTCTCTTGGTAGAAAACAAAAGCTCAACCCCCTGATCTTATTAAAATGGCATAAATGAGACATATGACCCTGAAACACAAACTGTTTATAACTACTCCAATTTGATCTAATGCATTATTCAGAATCATGTTTTTTCTAATAATTATTCTAATATCTTTTTCCAATAATTATTAAGAATATTTTATTTTTTGATTGAAATACTGGTTTGGGGCTTGCTCTGTCAAAATAATCAGAATAAGAAAGTTTTCTTTAAATATTTTATGCTTTTTTTCTTGTATTTTTATTTCTGCCCATAAAAAGGCTTAGGACAGAATCGGTCATTCTTGAATTATTGTTTCCTTTCTACTGTGGTGAACTCATTTCATACACATCCTTCCCTACCAAAACATGTTCTTTGTGAGGAATGTCAGGGTGTGGTGGCATTGCACTGACTGCAGTTGTTCTCTCATTTTAGAGCTCTTGGATTATTCCTACACAGGCTTCCATCTGTACTCATGTTTTTAGGATTCTAATCCTGTTCTTTTGGAAAATATTGCAAAGTCCAGTTAAATTCTTTGAAGTCAAGAATAAGGTGACTCCTCAGGATTGGATAATGGGAATTTGCTGAATTCCTCTTAACCTGGTGTCTTGCACAGTGATCGCTGACAAAATGCACTCGAAGAATGCAAGTTCTTGTTTTCACAGCTATTACTTCAAATTTGATCTGTCCCACATCTTGTTTGGGAGGTCACTAAGTGAAACAAGATTTTCTGTCAAGAAACAAGATTTTCTGTCAGTGTCAGGCTCCGGTGAAAGCTCTGCTCTGTAACTCCCATGGGCCCCATCCTGAGTGCCTCGGAACTGTGAAAAACACAAATTCCACTGCATGAAACAAGAACCCCAGTCATGTTCAGCTCTGCACCCTCAGGCTGCTGAGCCCTGCCAGCCTGGATGGGACTGTCTGTGGCACTGGGAGGGTTGGAGGAAATGTGATTTATCCCTCAGATCTAGAAGGGAGCAATTCATTACCAAAGCGTGATTTAATTCATTAGTGTCATTACAGCAGAGGATAATTTGCTCATTAGAGCTCAGAGAAGCACTGACAGTGCTCACCTTTTTTCCCAGATCAGGACTGGTGGTGAGCCTGCCCAATACTCTTTATCTTGGTGTGCAGTACCTGATTCCTGCTGTGGCATGAGAAATCTGCTGGGTAGCTTTTAGTGATGAATGGAGGATTTCTGTACAACACACCGTTTGGAAACCTCATGCTCTCATGAATTCTGTTTTATCTGCAAACAGAATTGGTTGTGCAATTCTATGGACTAGCAAAGGTAGCATAAGATACACCAAAATCAGTTTAACCTCCACGTGGATCTACCTGAGCCATTAATTTTCTGTGTGCCTCAGTGCAGGGGGATCTGTCCGAGCATGCTGAGCCCTAGCTGGAATAGTCACATCAATTAATTGCTCATAACAGAGAAGTACATTAGTCAATAAACACTTTTTGTGTGTAATTAAATGGCAAACTGAAGGTGAGGGATTTAGTAATCCCTAGGAATATTTGTGAACATGCTGCAAATCGTTGTGTTTATCTCCTACTGGATGGTGAGAAAAAGGGACACAGTGGGTTCCACAAGGTAAAAATAATGTTGCCTTGGAGCACTTTCTTCCTGCTAGTTGTTCCACTATTAAGAATTGCATTGGTGTCCAAAGGCTTTATACTTATAAAAAGAAAACAAAAGGTTTCTTCTCCCCACCAAAAAACCAAAACACACTCTCCTATCTAGAAAGGGAAATAGGAAACTGAATTTTTTCAGCATGATCTCTTAATGCACTGGGTTTATTCCTGGCAGATACAGCTTAACCTTCAAATTTGTACAACACAGTGTCATTATGTATTTGTAGACTTCAGAGTTAAGCAGATATGAATTTATTTGAAAATAAATAAACAGGCAGGAGATGAGAGGAATCTTTCACCAAAGCTGTTTTCCACATGTTTCAAACTGCTGGAGTTAAAAGCTCTGCTCTAATACCCAACCTTTAATGCAATATTCAGGGGAAAAAAAACCCTAATCTGTATCAGGATACAAAAAAAAGCCCCACCTTAAACCAACATAACAGCTTTATGGTAATTTGTTTTCCTGCAGGTAGTACCTTACTGTTTAGTTGTGATTCTGAGGAAATTTATGATCTCATGTAAGGAAAGAAAAGTGTATTTTTTCCCTCCATCATTAGACTTTCCTCTAAGAATGCCTCATTATAAGTTTGGCAACACAGCAGGATTTATAATATTGAATACATTGTGTCAGCTCTCTTGTTTGCAGGGGGATAAAGTTCCATTATTCAGAGCTTTGCTTCAAATCCGTCCATTGTAGTGCAATTAAACACAACCCTTTTTTTAGGACTAAACCTCATGCTTCAAGAAAATAAGCTTTCGAGATGAAGTGTGTAGGGTTTATGTATTACAGGTAAAAGCCCAGCTCTTTCTGTGGGGCACACCAGGTCTGAGCACAGCTGGGCTGAGGTTGGACATAATCTCTGCTCATTTGGGCTCTTTATTTTGTGCCCTGGCCAAGGACCATGCTCAGGCTGCAGAAAACACCTTGACTGTCTGGACTGGAAGGATATTTTGTTTTCTCCTTTCTGTATTTAATTATCCCACTAAAAACATGAGCTGGGTTTTATGATGTAAATAAGTGTTAAAGAGGTGAATTATGCCAGGGAACTCAAGCTATTTACTTTGGCCTTGTGGAAATATAAGGGATGGTGTTGAAGGAGATAGGGAGGACTTGTAGGTCTTTGTGTTTTCTATTTTTCTTTACTTTATTGAGGACACAAACAACCATGGTGTGTGCCTGTAGGGCTCTGAGTACAGTCATGTGCCCCAGGAGGCCTGCAAGGATTTGGGCAGTGCATGAAGGGGATATGGGATTGTTATTTGTTTTCTTTTAAATTGGGATTAGTCACCTCAAAGGAAAAATCTTTATATTGACTGAAGTTTCTGGTTTGGTCTGATTTATTAAACAAGAGGATGAACCTCTAAAGACATCCAGTGTTTTACATGGTGGTGGTTTACACGGGGTGGTTTACATGGATGCTATTTTCTTGTTGATGTGGAATTTGCAATCTTAGTAGTTCTGTGGTTTCTGGAAGGGGGCTTGTGACTAGGTTCTAGGATATCCAGAGCACAGACTTTCAAATTCAAGGAATTTGAATTTTTGTATGTCTTTAAAACCCCACATCCCCGAGCTATAAGAACCTACACTTCATTTCTCCTTGTTTGAAAAGAAACAAGTTCTGCAATATTACAGAAACTAGAAAAAGTATAAATATTCCATCTCACAAGTCCTTTGCCTAATGTAAGTCCCAGAACTCAGGTCGAAAGCCCATCTGTCACCACACAGAGCTAAAAACAAGGCAGAAATAAGAATATTCACATCCTCATAATGGAGTTTTGGAGTGCAATGGGAAAAGAGCCATTTCCTGCATTGTGATTCTGGTGTTATTTATTGCATTAGTATTTTTTATATTCAGTTCAGATGACCTTTTGCTTTTGTTGTATTTTAAAATATATACCTTAGATATTGTATCAAGCGCTATGAACGAGTGCTGGAAAATTTAGTTCCTACTGTATTATATTGCCTTGATTTCATAACCTAAATTCCACTCATAGTTCAAAAATATGAAGAAAGATGTTGGTTTTCTTGAAGAAGGCAATTTGGGGAATTCTTTTTGTTGATTTTCCTTCACTAATGTTCTTGCTGCAAGGGAATTTTCTGAGTTGGAGGGTTTACAGATTGCCAGGACAGTAATAAAACAGATGTTCATATAGGTTTCGAAACCTCCCCAAATCAGACTTTCTCCTTACAACATCCCTGATGTTTCAGCTCTGCTGGGTTGGAGTTTGCAGTTATTTAGAGCCCAAACTGCACCACACTTGCAGGCTCCCACAGCCTAAAGCTTTCTAACAAGTT
Source organism: Melospiza melodia melodia (assembly GCF_035770615.1). Classification (NCBI taxonomy): domain Eukaryota; kingdom Metazoa; phylum Chordata; class Aves; order Passeriformes; family Passerellidae; genus Melospiza; species Melospiza melodia. The sequence continues at coordinate 18,873,227 of NC_086206.1, forward strand.
TAGTCTGTTGTTAACCAGCTGAGTGTATTATTTATAACCAGAACATCAGTTAAGATAAAGACTCCACTGCTCTGTGCCCTGCCTGGAAGGGGTTTCAGCCTAATTACAGAGTCAAGTAGGTTTTGCAAACATGGAATAAGCCACAGGACAGCTCTGTGGGTGCCCAATCGGTTCTGGGTCACTTATTTGTGAGTTACTACCAAGCTTTCCCCTGAATTCTCAGTGCGCCAACTTCTGTTATTCATAGAGGACTAGATCTGCTTTTGTGAGGAACGAGATGAGGGTGCCCCCTCCCCTTTTTTCCATTACTGCTGCTGATTCTTCTGTGAAAGACCCTAAATAATTCCCTTCACTCCTGAAAGCTGCCCTTTTCTTGTGTTTGTACAGAGCTCTCAGGTCTCACCTTTTGTTTTCCCTTAGCCCAGCTGGATCAGCCTGGCTCTCTCTGTCATTACCTCAGATCAATATTTCTCACCCTCTGATTATTTGTACTTCACTCCAGTGCCTCGTCAATGCCTTTCTGCAGGGCAGTGCAATATTGCAGATGCCATCAGGGCTGTGAAAGGCATCAGTGCTGCTCCCTGTGCCAGGGAGTGATGTCACTGCAGGCGTCCCAAACACCTCTCCCCTGTCCCTGTGCCAGGCTGGGCTGTGTTTGTACCCATATTTCATTAAAAATCCTTTCCTGAGGATTTTTTCTCCTGAGAAGCTGAGAGGCCTCAGACAATATGTAAATATTGATTATCTGCTGCTGTGGAATGCAACAGGTGCATCTGTGATTGGTCTCATGTGGTTGTTTCTAATTAATGGCCAATCACAGCACAGCTGGCTCGGACTCTCTGTCCTAGCCACAAACCTTTGTTATCATTCTTTTCTATTCTTAGCCAGCCTTCTGATGAAATCCTTTCTTCTATTCTTTTAGTATAGTTTTCATATAATATATATAATAAAATAATAAATCAGCCTTGTGAAACATGGAGTCAGATCCTCATCTCTTCCCTCATCCTCAGACCCCCGTGAACATCACAGTGTGTTCTCCCCCTGTGCTGGCTCTGTTCTGGACACTTTCCTGTAACCACCCAGCAGCTTGTTATGAGAGAGTTTTATTTGCATTTATTCATCACTACCCGATGAATAAACATTCTTCAGGAAACAAAGTCCTTGCCTAAATTCTGCTTGGAATAATGGAAGGAATTCCCTTTGACTTCAGAGGCATTTCAGTCAGGCCCCCACTGAAACATTTCAGGTATCGTTGTCAAGTAATTGTTCTGTAAATCGTTGTCTTTCTCTTGGTAGCAGTTGCTCTTTCATCTTGGATTAAGATGCGTATTTTGGATGTTCAAATTTCAAAAACAACATGTACAGAAGTTATTCTTGACTTCTGTTCTTGACATCTATTCTTGACTTCTGTTTGTGCTATTGAATATAACACAGAAAAATGAATTTACACTTCATCCTTGGGGAAGAAGTTTTTCCAGACAAGTCATTATTTCAGGGTTCTTCAAAGATCAAAGACAAGGAAGGAGTTGAGGAAGAGTGAAGGAGATATTTTTTGTCAAAATGTAGGTTTTGTTCTGAAAGATAGGAGAGAGAAAAAGAATTTCTCAATTGTGATTTTAGAATATATAATTAAGGAAAAATTTATTAGTGACCCCCTGACAGGGTTGGTATTGTTTCCATTTCTGTCAGGTGCTTATCTGATACAGGACCCAACCTTTTTTGCCAAAGTGTTTCTTGAAATAATTTGGTGGCCAACCTGATGCTAAAGAAAGCAGGATCTTATATAAAGCAGTATATAAAGCTGACCTAGTTAATGTTGTTTATTGTCATGAATAGCTGATGAAATCCAGCAGAAAATTGCAAAGTGTGTAGGGCTTGTGATGGAATAAATAAAATGGATAAATAGCTTCATTGTGGAAGTTCCCATGGCAGAAACACTGCTTTTTAATTAAGGGAATTACAAATTGGAAAACCAGGTGAGGATGACAGGATGCCCAACAAACTAAACTGAGCAGAGACTCACCTCTGTTTGCACAAATGAGTGCCTGTAAGAGAATGAGACAATAAAATTGGAAGACTGGATCCTTGGCTGGGAATGAGTGCTTAATCCATCATTTAACTCACCAGAACGCCCAGGCTAATGAGCAGGCCTTTGTAGATTGTATTTAATGTTAAACGTGTGCTTGAGTGCCTCACTCCCTGTTAAATATTCACTGCATGGTCAGATCCTCTGACTTCAGGATTATTAGTGAGTTGTCAAAATACAAGGGTTTGGGTGTTCTATTAAATTGGGCAAATGATGCTTGGTTGCCTTGTAGAGGATCAGGTCCAAATCTGGCATTTCACTTGCTAAAGCAGCACGTGATACTGCAGTGAGTGTGGGACATCTTCCCTCCTGCTTTTGGGACAAGTTTATATTCCACCAAATTTTCAATTCCATCAATGTATCTATTTCACTTTATGCTAGGAATTATTGGGTCAAAACAGTTTGTAATAATTTTTCTCCTGCTCCATTTGTGGGCAATTTTCTAGTGAAAAGGAGGAGGCTTTTATTTTGTAATTTATTTAAAAGTATATTTTAAAATTAAATTTGTTGCATGTGCAGAAATAAGGGGAAATAGTTTCACTTATACTTGCAGGAATCTCAGAGTGTAAGGAAGCTCTGAATAAGTTTCTCATTCTCTCCTCTCTAACACCACCTCCAAACCAGGTGGTTTGTGGTCCTTTTGCTTGACTCTGAAAATTCTGTTAGGCACAGCTCAGAATAAATAACAGAGCCCTTCTGGCTCCCAGCATCGTTTTTCCCTCAGCCAGGTGGAAAGAACATTTCTGGGCTATAATTTGTTTTGGTGCTATAATTGTTGTTCTCAATAAATAAAGTAATTTCAGAGTGACTAAGGAGGCATGTCGTGCAACAAATACACCATGAATGCACAGGGGATAATTATCTTAATTGTGTTATCCTTTATTTAGCTGGATGAATGGCAAGGGATCCTGGGTTTAGTGGAGAGGTTCAAGAAGAGCAGGATCATTTTTACCTCACTGTGAGCATTTGTGTTTGTGGGGCTCTGCTCAGAGATCAACATTTGTGATGTCCATGAGCGTAAGGGAGAGGTACCAGAGCACAGACCACACTTCCTTCATGCTCCAGATGAGAGGAGAAGCAGCTCTGATCCCTTCCCAGATTAATTCAAAGTTCAAGTCCCCAGTCATCAATTTCTGAGACTTTTCCTCATCCTGTTTTAAATTGTGCATGTGGGTAAATGCTCCTGAAAGCAGTGGACGTGCTGGATTCAGCAAAGTCATGGCAATAGACTGACAGAGTCAAATGGAATAGCAAAACCATGAATCTTGTTCATTGTGTTTTTCCTTTTCATTTTTATCTCTCTCTGATTCAGAAGCTCAGAAAATCTGTTATCTCAATAGAGATCTGCATCATCTCTTTGAATCAGAATATAAAAGAAGCAGGGCTGTGCTGCTGTTGAATAATTCTAATATAACATTGTATTGACTAGTTGTGTTTAATTAAAATAGAGTTTTGTATCTGAGATATGTAGTGCAGATAACCTTGTTCAAGGGTATAATTTCACACTAAAATAAGAACCAGAGATGTGAAACCTCCCAATAGTGAATCAATAATCAATCAGTAACACTCTTTAATTAAGTCCCAATCAGTTCTAATCATTTTATCATGTACTGTAAAACCATTTAGTCTACAGAAGGCTTTGCTCTCTCTTTCAAACTGTGACTTGTAATATCACAGAAGGCATTTAAAAAGTGACTTCAGCTGCTGGGACAGTTGAGAGATATTACTGGAGAAGAAGAAAATTAACCCTAATATTTTCTAATCTAATTAATTTTGTATTTGTATTTTCTTTGTACCTTAGCTTAAATATACAGAATTTCTGTTTTAAAGTTAATTATGGTACAAGACTTGAGTAAGAATGTTGGTATGATTTTGAAAATACCATAATGGGTTTTTTTACAGTGAGTAAGTGCCTTCCATTACATTGTGACGCCAACAAATATTTCTGCTTTCAGTAATTAACATGCTCTGGAGAGGACTCAAAACTTACATATCCACAGAGAACCCCTATGGCCACTTCACTCTACCCCCTGTACTTATGGCTCAGGTGGTTTCCCTGAACTGCTTCTTCTGAGCAGTTCTATGGGGAGAAAACCAGAAGAAAATGAAATAAAAAATTGACCAATATTGGAGAACTGAGAAGAAATTAAATTTCACCCTTTGCAAATAGTACTTTATTTTATCTTTTGAAGCAAATTGGGGTGTCCCTCATGCTCCCTGTTTTCCGTGATTGCGTGTGTGGTCAGGTTGACCTGCTCTATTGGCAGCAGATGAAGCTGAAAACCAGGGAGCAGAACACGGGTTCCTGGGCTGCTCTGACCACAGGCAGACTCCTAAAGCCAGGTCAGATCAGATCAACCTGTAAGCAAGCAGCCCCAGTGGCAGCTTCAGGTAAAGCTTTTGGAAAAGGCAGCTTTTATTCACTGTTAATTTGGTTTAGAAGCAAATGTCTTCTACAGCAATGTCTTGCCTGCTGACATCCAAATAATACCATTGCTTCTGTTCTCATCCTTCTGGGGAGCAGACAAATGCTTTCCATCAGCTTCTAAAAGCCAAATTTTCAGCTGAAATGAATCAGGATGTGTCTATAATAATCAGTGTTGTTCTGAGATACATCAGCTGGCACTAAATACAGCAGGCATGCAGAAGCCTTTTGTTTCCAGCAGAACTTCCCTGTTGAATTAAACAGAGACTTCTGCTTAAAAAAATCAATATCACAGCATACCTCACTGACATTATTTTAAAACACAAATGATTTTTAATTCCAGATCTATATAAAAAAATAGATTTCCTTTGCATTTTTTCCCATTTACTCATAGCATTAAGGAGGTTGTATTTCCATAAATATTTTGGAGTACATCTTCAGTTGCACGTGTAAGAGTTAAAGTGGAGGATTTGTAGCAGGTTTTTGTTGTTATTTGGTTGCTTAATAGAGGGACACAGAAAAAACACAGTTCTGAAAGAATCATTGAAGGTGTGCATCATTTTTCAGGTGTGCTGTATTGTATTGCACATATTCAAGCTCACGTTTAGGCCAGGTTCTTCTCAGCTGTACTTAGCAAACTCTGGAATAATTCTATATCTACATGTACTGTGTCTCTCCTCAGAAAAACACTTTGAATTTCTATTGACATCATCAGGGACATTTCAATTGATGTCATTGGCAATGTCCACACATTCTTTGCAAGTGAAATTGATTTAAGTCCATTGAATTTCAGCTGAGAACCCATTCCAGGTACTGAATGTATGACCAAGATGAATTAAAGCAGTTAGTGATGGTTTTCTTTTCATGTGCATTGGTTTGGTCAGGTTAATCTGAAGAGGATTAACTAATATTATATGTCCTTTTTCAGGGAAAAAAGAGATAGGATTTCTTCTGAAATCCTATGTAATCCTCCTCATATGCCAGTAAGGTGAATGGAGTTAAATTCCCACTGATTTATTTCAGCTGGATATATCCCAGATGTTCTTCCAGGTTTCTCATTGGGAGTTTCTTGTATTTCATACTGTGCAGGACACACAAATTTCAAGAATTACATAGAAAGACCTTGATGTGCTGGATGTTTAGCTGATGAGGTCCAGTAAGACTGAATTCCTTCCTGGTCAGAGTTCCCACTTGAGTGTACTTTAGGTTTCCATCAAAATCCTGGAGACTTCTGAGGAAATACTCAGATCATAGGAACAGCAAAACATGAACAATTTAAATTTTCCTGAAAAGTCTGTTTCTCCAGAGAGCCACATGCTCTTTTTGCTCCATCTACTGCAAATCTTAGCTGCTCTTGGCTTTGATTCTCTGAGTTTCTCCTGCTGTGCACATTTTGACAAACAAGAACTTGGGGCCCAAGGGCTGCAGAGGAGTCACAGCCAGAACCTGCCACCCTCATTCTCATTTCCAGGCAGGTTGCACTTACATGAAATGCTGTAAATGACATGTTAATGACATGGAATCCATTGCATTCTGATAATCCGTCTCTTTGGAGCAGAGGAGAAATTATATGTAAGAGCAGAAAAGAGCCAGGGCTTTTAAAAAATTGCAGGCCTATTATGAGACTTTTAAACAGACAATTCTGTCTGGGAACCTGTTTTTTCACAATTTCAAAATGAGCCTGAAAATAATTTAAAGCACAAAACTTGCATTAAAAAAACGAAACCCCAAACCAAATGCACATTTATTTTTGCTAGGATTATACGATCAAAGCCAGTGAGAGAAAAATACTTTAAAAAGGCATAACTTGTACAAGACTTCAAGGCTAATTTAATTTCCTCTCCCTGTCAAATGGTGTACTTCCAGTGTCATAAAAAAGTCAGGAAAAGATGTCAAAGTTTTAAAACTACTTCCACTTTCTAAAAATACTGAAAATTACTTTTATTGTTATAGTGTTTCATTGGTTTATGCATGTTTAAAAAATCGTGTTCATATGCTTATTTTTTCACTGGTATTGTATAAGTTGACGAAGACAATATTGCAGTAGCCATTAACTGTGTCTCACATACATACATTTCAATGCAAACACAAAATTCCAGACTTTCTATTTGCCATTTGCTGTCCCCACTTCCATTTCCACCTCCCTAATGCATTGTCTGTATGCCAGAACACATTCTGGAATTAAATGGGACCAGGGAAAGGCAGCACAATAGAAATTGCAGGTTATTGCAATTTAAAGATATTCGGTTCTGAATGAAATTTGAAAGTCTGTCATTTGGCTAGTAACAGCAGGAGAGAAAACTTTAAAAGGAATTGAGAGAAAGAAATTTTTAGCAAAGGTTTGGGGCGGGGGTAAAAGCACCTAATGCAGGAGAGAGGGAAAGTGGTGCAAGATGAGAGTAGCTCCAACTGTGGGGAAACAAAGCTTTGGAACAAACATTTCTGGAAGAGGTCAGAGAGACGGACCAGGAGAAAGCTGGAAAAGAACAAAAGCCTTGTCCGTGGAGTGAAACATCCAGTGTGGTATGGAGAGGCACAGGGAAAATCTGCATGAATCCTGAGTTTGATGAGATTGGAAGCACATCCCTGCATTATGTCTGAAGGTGCTTGTGGAGCTTGAAGTCCACTGTGGTTTTCATCTCCCTCTGGCTGCTCTGTCACCTGGACAGGCTTTGCCAGAGCACAAGAACCAATTAGGAAAATGGGATCAAACACAAAAAAGATAGACCAGGAACAGATTTATATTTTTATTTCATTTTTTTCTTTTCTCCCCCGCTGCAAAGTAAACCAGAACAATATATTGTGCTAGATAATGCCAAGCTAATAGTCTGTCTCTGAACAGAATGTTCCACTATCATTCTATCATTCTTCTGTTAATAGTTATGGGAGATTTAGCAAAAAAAAAAAAAAAAACCAAAAACCTAGTTACTGAATTGGAGATAAAAAAGTCAACAGTTTTGTAGAGTTTTCTAGTAATTGAGGTGCATTTTAACACCTACCAAACAGGAGATGGTGACTGAGAGCACCTTGCAAGCTGACATTTGCTTTGCTATTTAATTCTCAAAATCACAAACTCAGAGTTCCTGGACAACAAACTCTTTTGGGAAATGTGGCTGGGACAGCTGGGTGAAAAAGGAGCAAATGCTGCTTGGAGTTCTCTTTACTAGGGTGTGAGCACCAGAAAATGTCACTTTACTTCTAGAAAGTAGCGTTTGCTACAGTGTGAGAGCAGGGCTGGGTTTGGGTGCAATGGAAGGAAATCAGTTTGAATATGGCCTCACTGGTAACACATGCAAGGTTTACACAGTTTCCCTCAAACCTCATAGGAAAGACTTTGGAGTTTCTGAGCCTTATATTTGTATTCAGACAACTGCCCAGAGTTACAGAATGGCTCAATAGCTGCTGTTATGGCTGCTACAAAATATAGTTTTAGCCGTGCTGACACCTACATTGTATTCAGTATTCTCTGGTGTGTCTTGGGCTGTATGTTATTTTCATTCTGCTTTAATCATGGAGCCTCAGAGAGGAATTGTTAGTCTAATGAGCTCTCTATCCTTGTATAGGCTGATTAATGCTGCCAGGGCAGCTTGTTTGTGTTATAGTAAAGATCTCCATGCTCTGATCTCTGCTGTGGTGTTTTTAGTGTTCCCTGGCTGGTGATAAAAAGGCCAACTGCTCAACAGCTGCATTCACTGCTGCTCCTCTCTGCTGCTGCTCTTCCTTCAGGGATGCAGCAGGGGCTGCAGGTCCTGGGGCTCCTCAGCCATGGAGAGCCTGTGCTAGACAGGCTGTGGATGCTGGGGATTCAGCTTTGCCACAGGAAACCATTTTCCTAATTTGTTCTTGATTTGCTTGCAGTGGTGGTTCCTCTTATGGATCTGCTGATGTTGTAACCATTTCTGAAAGTAAAAAAAGCAGATATTGTTGGGTTTTGGTTTTGTTTGTTTGTTGTTTTTGGTTTTTTCCTGCCTTTATCTAGATTGGGGAATGCCCTGTCTAGTTACAGAAAGCATTAACAGAGCTCCAAGGAGCAGCCCCACAGGACTCTGCTCCCAGCCTCTGGGTCTCCTGTACCCTCCCACCTCTGCCAAGGAACTTTCTGCCTTTGGATAACACAAATCCCCAGGGAATGGCAGTGAGAAAAGCCAGAGCTGCTCCCTGGTGAGAGCTCAGCAGGGACACACCAGGGCTGCCTTGGGAGCTGTCCCTGCTGTGCAGCTCATTTTGCAGGAAAGGTCCAGGTAAAGGCCGAGGTAACATCAAAGGGGTTTGAGCAAATGACCGCAAAACAAGGAAAGACTTTAAGGCTTTTGTGATTCTTTTGCTGTCTCAAATCTGTGTGCTCAAGTGGTGCAGCTGCTCCTGAAAACTTCAGGAGAAGGATGGTGTCAGGCATCATTGGAACTGTTCTTTAGCTGGCTTTTTAGGGAATGCTGTGCCAACTGGCTCACTTGCATCTCTATGTACATCAGGTTTAGACTTGACAAAAAAGAGTAAGAATTTTTCCTGATGTATAGGGTTTTTTTTGCCTTTTGATTCCTGTGGATGTAAAATAATTTCTTCACTGGAAAAGCTTTAAGTCCAGGTTTGTGCTATGTCCATGATTTAGGACCATGTAGGATGCTCAGGGCAGAAAATGTGCTCAGTGGACCTTCGTGAATCTTTTTGTCTTCATCTTGGAGGGTACAATTTTTTTTGTACCTGTATTTTGACTTCTGTTTTAAAAAGTCCTCAAGAATGTGGCAAATGTGTAAACAATTCCCAGAATTTCCAAGATTAACTGCTCCATAGGCTGCCTTTCAGAAAAAATACTTTGCCTCAGCAAGTGTTGCCATTCAGGCATGTCTTGGTTTGAATTTAAATAGCTCTAAAACACTGAGCTCTACTTCTGTTTTGTCTAATACAAATGTAGGAGGCTTTAAAGACTGGCCACTGGAGCAATCTCATTTTCATAAAATACCTTCAATTCTCTTTCTGCTGAGCACTGTCTGTTTCAGGATTGCAGCCCTGGGAATCTACTTAGCAAATACTGAATGGAATAATGGCTGCATTCAAGCACTACCACCGCAGTGCCAGCTCCTTTTCTGTTTGTTTGTTTGTTTGTTTGGGCTTTTTGGAGCAGGATGGGATTCATTAGTGGTTCTCAGGCATTTCAAGTCATTCCTGTGTTAGGTTTTGCAGATTTTCTCCCCACTTGGGGACTAGGATGCAGATCTGGTGCAGTGGCTCAATGTGGCCATGCTGCATCTCTATTTTTATGAAATGTACTCCTTTTATTTTTAAATCCTGGCTATTGGAGGTCTTTGTTCAGAAGCCCACAAATACTACAGTTCTGCCTAACTTCAGCTGAAGGTGTTGGAATTCTTTAAAAGATGGAGAGTTTAACCAGAATTTTTCCTTTAAATTGTTTGCCTAATTTTCTTTTAGTTTGGTTCTGTTCTGGAGATTTTATAGACCTGAGTGTTGTGTGCTTTCTGCCAGAATGTAAGGGGGTTTAATGAGTTTGTTTGGAATAGCTGTTTTGGAATCCATAATGGAAGTCTCAGAAGTATCTCAAAACTTTGTCCTTGGCACTATTTAGTACCCAAGAGTAGAAGACCATCACAACTCCACACTCAACTCCTTAGAAAACTAATTTTTCTGCTCCTTAACACCAAGATATACTGTAAATTATTTTTTTTGCCCTTTGGATTCTCATGTATTTGTAAATCTGCTAAGCTTTTTATATTTCAAGTTGTTCTAGAGATGGGAAAACAAACAAATAGAAAAAAATCCCAAAGCATTTGAAATGAAATTTACAGTGGAATGAAATTGAATTGTTTGTAGTAACTTATAGGTTTCTATAAGGAGTAAAAGTGGAGAAAGTTCCCTCATAAACAGCTCTGTATCTGTATTTTAGGCTAAGCTAGGGAATGGCATTGTGTGTTAGTGCTATTCCTGTGGTTGATCACACAAGCAGATCAGCCTTTTAATCATTGCAAATTCCTTGTACTGAAAAAAGGACCTTTTAAAAAAATAGATATATATTGGGATGTAACATAATTTCAAGGCTTAATGAGAAAGGAAAGTCTGGCTGGAGAGTGACAGTTTTGCTTGATAAAATGAAGCATTCATGGGGAGAAGCATTGATGGAAAACACAGGGGATTTTTGTTGGGTTTTCCCTTTGTGGTTTTTTTCTCTAACCTCAGAAATGTAAAGATCTTTCATCAATAGGAAATGGAGGGTAGGAAAGTGGGGGCAGTGCAGCTCCTCCAGGTGTTCTCTTGCTCCTCTGTCTCTCAGCAGCATGAGCACCACTCAACATCACTGAGGCAAAACTGATCAGCACTTTTCCACTACAAAACAAAAATCAGTGTATTTATGATCTTCCCCACTACCTCTCCCTTCATTTGGCAGCATCTCCTGGTCACTTTCAGCTTAAATATCTATAGCAAGAATAATAATGTTCATAAAGGGAGCTATTAGTAGTTACTTATTTAGAGATATTTGTGCTACCTTTTGCTGAATGTTGACTTTTATGCTGTTCTGTACCAATGTATTTTATGGAATTATTGCTTAGGACAGAATGAAATTAACTATTCAAATATTTGATTTTGCTTTCTTGCTCTACTTTATAACACACCTCTCCCCAAAGACAGAATTGTTCTTCTTCCAAGATTAAAAAAGTCAGGTGGAGTGATTTATTTGTTCTAGTTGTATATTTTTTCAGCAATAGGAAGAGAAAAGCTGGGAATCCCAACCTTCATGTTCTTGGTGTTAAGAGAATGATTTACCTGGCAAAGGGCAGGAAGATCTGACCCCGAGGTTATTTCCTTGCTTTAGGGAATAAAAATTTGACAGGCCATGACAAAAAGTGTGTAAGGGCCAAAATTGGCTCTTGGTACTGAAGAGGATTTGTGAGTGCTCCAGCCTGGTAATGTGATTCCTTATGAACTCCCGAGCTATTCCTTTGACTCATTTTCTGTTTCCATAATCCTGAAGTTTCTTTCTGTTTTGCTTAAACTGGCTCCCAAAATTCTGTTCTCCCATCTCTTTAAACAGTTATTCAGAACAGAAGGAAAGTTGCAGTGTCTTTTTAGACATTTTTGAAAATGTCATTAAATAATTTATTGCTCAGTTGTGATAATACTTCAAGGGAAAAGTGGCCTTGATGTTACTCCAGAATTTCACTTATGTGTGACCTTGATTGTAGCAGAATGAGTGAAATGATACTATAACATGCAAAATGTGTTATTAACACATAAAATATCTTGTTTCTGAGCTTGTACTTTTCCCACAGTTTGTGATGAACTCAGGATATATTATGCAGTGCTGTGTGTTCCCTGTGCCTCAGTGGAAAATGATGATACCTCAAAGGTCTCCTTTGTTTTCCATTCCCTGGTATTGCCAAGCCATCCCTCCCCTTCCCTTCACACAAAATTTTAACAAATTACAATAAAACCAAGCGTGGCAGGAGCAGCTCCCAAGGCAGTGACTCCTTCCACGTCCCAGAGGGCTGGAGGAGGAAGAGCCCTTCCCACCATTCCTTGGAGGATGGCCAGTGGAAAAGCCCACAGAGCAGGGTGATCCATTTCTGGTCACTGAGGTGCTGCTGTTTCAGTCCCACTGGAGATATTTGATGAGAAATCTCCTTCCCCCTCCTCCTCCTCCTCAAGGATTGTCCCGTCTTGGCAGAGGGATGCTGTGGGTGCTGTGGTGACTGCATGGAGCAGTAGGAGTTGTGCTGAATGCTCCATGACAAATAAGGCTTTAACACTCTCCAGCACAGCTGTGGTATTTATTCCTACACCATGTGTGGTGAGCTGGCTTGGAATTCTGCTGGAATCATCCCCACTGCAGACACCACAATCGTGTTTCTTTGGGGGAGGATCTTCTACATCCACCAGGATTCCATGGTCAGCCTGCAGGCATCAGGAACACCTGACAAAGCAAACTCTGCTGATAAAGCCTGAGCTATCAGTGAGGAGCAGTCAGCAAGGAAAGAAAGGTGCTGCCTAAAAGGGGCTACAATGTGCTGCTGACAATAATGCAGAAAGAGCCTTTTTTGAATGCAAGTTCAAGTTAACAACACTGTGTTGAAAGCAGCTGTCAGGGGTATAGAAAATACAGTCAGGCAGACATCATTTACACTTCTTAATGCATAACCTATGGAAAAGCTCACAGGGAAGAACAGAATAACTAATTGACAGCTCAGAGCCTGGGGTTTTTTGTTTTGCTGCAGTTTCTCAGAATCTGTGATATAATTTCTCTTAGAAATTACACCGGGTATTTTTTCTTTAGTTATTAATTAGGCAGATTTGTATGAATCTTTAACACCTGAATTGGGTTTGTGTTTTAGGTTGTAATGACACTTGTTGAAAGAGTTACATAAATGCAGTGAGTTGTGTATTTTTATTCCCCAAATTAACACCCACAGCAGCATTGTTGGGAGATAAATATCTTCCAGCCTTATCTGAGATCCTGGTTGTGCCATTCAACTAAGACAGAGAAAAGCTTCTCTTTGATAAAAACAAACAGACCCGGGTTTTTCAGAGCTCCATGTGCTCTGAAGCGTGTGCAGCTCTCAAAGGGACACAAGTAATTATGGTGGGTAATCACATGGATGATCCATTAGGTGTGCAAACACTCACCAGTCCCTGCTGCTGAGGGGAGCACCTGCACAACTGCTCCAGGGCCACTGACAGCTATCAGCATCTTATCAGGTGGCTCAAGGGTTTCCAGAGGAGCTGCGGTTTGTGAGATGCTCAGGCTGGGGCTGGTGGCCGTCACATTGTGCAGCTGGCAATCAGAGCACGGAGCAGAGCTCCTGGGTGCTCTCAGTGGTGGGTTACAGTCATGGAGCCACGCAGGTGAGCTGTGACTGCCAGTCTTCCTGGCCACAGATTTGTGGCAACATCACAAACTCCTCACTCAAAATTCCTTAAATATTTGATAAGCACCGGGGAAGGGTTTCAGGTGGATCCGACATTGTTAATATTTATTATAAAGGAGATAGTTGCAGACACACTCCACATTTTGTAGCATCTCTACTGAATAATTTTTTTTTTCTGCAAATTTATATGAGATCACATAACGAATGGCAGGACATAGAATAACCAGTGTAAACTTTGAAATTGTACTCCTGAATGTCTTGGCAGAAGAGATTTCAAAGCGATCCATGCACAGAAAGATGGGAAATAATTTCAGAAACTTACCGTGAATATTGATATTCAGAATTAAGTCGTTTACATATCTTTTTTAGAAGTGTGTTCCGCTACTGGGAGTTCCACCTACAATTTCCAACAAAGTTTTAAATAACATAGTTTAAAATCATACTTTTTATTGAGAAGGTCTTTTCAAAAAGAGTACTCTACCAAATAAAGAGAACAGCATATGACCTGCACAGCCCATATTAGTGACCTATTCCTGCAGTGTCCTCTGGCTCCAGAGGCTGATGTTGTGCAATGCCTTGCTGAAATCAATGCCCAAAGTAGGTGTGATGTATTGTCAGGTTGGAATGGCTGCTGACAACCCTGTGCTCTCATTTTTTAAATTACAAAATATTTTTAAGCAAACACTAAATGAAATTCCTTCATGTGAAGGTGGTACCTATGTAGAATTGTAAGCACAGGATGATGGAGAAATAGGAGATAGGACTGGAAGTGCTTCAGCCACTTGTTTTGAGTGACCTAACCTTGGTAATGAGAGAGAAATCCCAGTTTCACCAATTTTCTGGGTTCACCCAAGAGAAATGCACCTCTGATGTTGCAATCTGAGTCCCCAAAGTTAGTGAGTGACACTGAAATCTGATTGAGACTCTTCACTGTGGGCTCTGCACCAAAGGTGAGGCATTAAACCTGGATCTAACCCTTTGCAGATGTCCCTGTGAACCTGGGCACCATTTTTGGGGTGTTCCAGCTCAAATGACTCTCCCTGTGACAGACAGGTCTCCCTGACAGCAGAGAGAGGCACAATTTAGGAACAGCCCACTGAGCCACAGGTGAAACTGCAAAGCCAAATACGACAAACTGATTTTGAGTTCCCCAGTTTACTGCTAAAGATTTCAGTATCACATCAAGCACTGAAATGATCAATGCCCCTCATTTTTAGGGAGCCCAGTAGCTGTACAATTTAGTGAGTAAAATTGTTAGCAACCAGAAGAATGTACCTATACATCAACATTAGCAAAATAACAATTTGTTTTCTTTACCTGTCAGCCTAAGTTGTATTACAGAGTTGGCTTTTACAATGCTGTTGTTTCTGTCCTGGGTGTCAGATTTAAAGGCTAAGAAGATGCTTTGTCTTTTAACACTCAGTTTTGTTCCTTTTTCTGCCCTCATCAATACTTATCCTTCCTATTTTACCCTGTTGTAGCCTTGCAGTGCTCTAAGGGGCCATTACACAAACTGAACCTGCTCTGGAAAAACAGTCTGTGTCCAACAGAAATTTTCAAATTTTGTAAAAAAACCCAACCAAACAGACAAAACAAAACAAAACAAAAAAACCCAAAGCAAATTACTTTCTTTTAGATCTGGACAAGACTTCAAAGCTGTGAAACAAGAAAGGAAAAATGTTGAAGTAGAAACATTACTGTAAAGACAGCAAAGCATTCTAATGACAAAACATTTGGTTTACAAATTTACCAGACTCTCAACAGCAAGTCTATGAAATAAGTTTACAAAATAATAAGTTTTCTAAAGCTTAATTTAGAGCTCCTAAGAGCTTTTTGACATGAATTGAAGGGGAGAGTGAAATGAATGCTAGCAATCAAAAAAGAGGAAAACAAAGCATTCTTTTATTCCAAATTTTTAAATTAAACATAATATGCTTCTGTCAAATGTTTGTATTCTGAAAATAAAATTCTTTAGTCTGGGATTTTTTCCCCAGTTGTAGTTCAGGGCCTTAAATAAGGTAAGGAAGCATTGCTTAACAGTGTTATAGAAACATGAAGATTTCCTTTACCCTGTTAAACCTGAGACCTAAACTTATTGATGCAGAAAAAATCAATTCATTTAGTGAAAAAAAGTATTATTTACTACTAGCTAGATTCTTTATTTCTGATGGAAACAATTTGTTTTCCCCAATAAGTGTCAGGAGCTGTCAGTGTATTTGGAACAGAGTTTATTCAAGGGCTGAAATGAACAGAGCTCTCAAATGAGAGAATTGAGAGGTGGGAGAAAAACAAATAATTTTAATGCCATTCAGAAGGGGCCCTGACTAATCAGATTGTTGTTCATGGCTTCTTGCTGTTTAGAGGACAGAATAGCATAATTTAGTGAAATATTTGCACTACAATGCTTGCAAATTTGGGGAAATGGAATTTGGATTAAGCCAGGATTATTTTTGATCTTATCCCTCTCTGCTTCTTTTTTTTTTTTTTTTTTTTTGGTGAATCTGAGCAGTGCTGATGTACATGCATAAAGAAAATGGCTTATTTTCTTTGAAGTGTCAATAGCATTGTCAGGCATTTATCTAAGTAAACACACAGCAGAATGATTAAGTCAGGGTGAAGCTGAAAGCATGAGACACAAATTAATTTTAGCATTGTTTATAATCTGTACACTACACAAAATCAGGAGTGCTTAGCACGGGGGGAAAAGTACTGAGCTCTGTAAGAAATGTCAAAATGAGAGGTGGGAAATGAGTTGTTACCTAAGGAGTTTTGGAAAGAACCCCTGGCTGGATTGGTGAAATCATTACCAAAAACATTTCCTAACACCAGGATAATGGGGGCAATTAGAGGTGTGGCACTCCCAGTGCTGATGAATCCCAGTGTGGCAGGGGGGAAATATCATCTGCTGTGGGTGGCACTGAAATATCTCCACTTGGTCCAGCACTTGTAGATACTGCCAATATATTGTGGTGAAAATGAAGGAAGGTGAGAAAAAAAACTATATTTTTGTGAAGATTGGTGTATCACAGAATCACAGACTGGCTTGGGCTGGAAGGGACCTGAAAGATTTTGTCCCACCCCTGCCGTGGGCAGGGACACCTCCCTCTATCCCAGGCTGCTCCAAGCCCCATCCAGCCTGGCCTTGGACACCTGCAGGGATCCAGGGGCAGCCGCAGCTGCTCTGGGCACCTGTGCCAGGGCCCCACCATCCTGTGAGAGAGGAATGTCTGTACAGTTACATCTCAACAGTAATATTTCCTGTTGCAGCTTAATCAGAACCTTCTGGGATCAGTGCAAAGCCCTTTTGTCACCAGGATCTGAGCTTGAGCCAGTGCTGTCAGTGGGTACAAACTTACAGCAGGCAGGAATGAGTGTCCGCTTCATGTGGGAAGGTAAAAGCAGAAATATTCCTGTGAACAGATGAAGCCAGACAAAGAACTCTATGTCCCAAATCTCTCTGAAGCCAAAAAAAGTAATCAAAAAAGCCAGGCTGTGTTTATGGCATCAGAGAGGTTTCCTAGAAAGGACAAGAAGAAGCCACCAAATGTCAAACTCTACTTAAAAACCCTCTTAAAAATATCAACTCATTAAAAATGAAATAATTTTCTGTTTTATTGAATAACTTACTGAGGTTATATTAAACTTCAGCACATGCTGTATGTTAAAGATCTGAGTTGTGCTTGTGCACAGGATGGGTACTGGTATTTTGATATTGCTCTTTATTAAAAAAGAAAATCTCTCTAGAAAATGTAATGTAGAATGTAGGGATCCAGTTTCAGTTTTATGTTTATACCATTCATTTAAAGACACACAGCAAAAACAATTTACAAAACTAAGGGAGAAAAGTTAAATCACTTCTTCAAGGAGGCATCATCCTATATTTATAGTTTGGTAAACACAACATTAATCAGCTGGAAAATGTTCAGCAAAATATAAAACTGTTCTGGGCTCTAGCTCAGAGAAATATATGTAGAAAAATATATCTAGCTTCTCTACTTCAAAAGGCAGTGCAGAGCTGCAGAACCTGCGGGAAAATCAATTTTCTGCGGCATAAGTGGCTCGCACAAAATTTTGCAGTGCCCCATCGAGATTTTTTTTTTAATTTAACTGATTTACTTCTCTTCCTCTAACAAATATCCAGGCTGCAAAGGCATTCAGGTTACTCCTCCAAGTACTGTTGGAATGGTATTGAAACACTTGTTGGGAAATAAAAAGTAAAATCTTGATGCTGTTGAAAGGAATCACAAGAGATGCACATTTCTTCCTTCAGAGATCGTGGCTCAAGAGTGCTTTCCACCAAAGACTGGGAGCAGAACTTGAGATTCTTCACTTTGGTGGTGGTTCCAGTGAGGTGGCTCACTGGGTAATTCCTGACTTTGTGCAGAGAGGTGACCAATTCCCAAATTTGCTGCTCTTTGTACCAAAATGGGATAATCAGCTCAAATCTCCATTGGAGGCAACACACAGAACCTTCTTCTCTGTGTTTGTTCTGCTGAGAGCAGTGACAAAGTGTGTCCCCAATAGAGTTTTTGTGATATTTTTAAGAACCATCCCTAGAGAATAAGCATGCTATATTCCCTCTTTGATGTGCTGCCCAGGGACTTCAAAGAAAAACTTATACAAAATACATCCTCTTAAAAATTGCTTTGTTTCCAAATTCCAGCTACAATTATTAATGTAATGGAGGTTGACTTTTTAGATTACATTTGATTTAATTTTAGATTATGATATTATTTCTTTGACTGCATTTTGTCTGTAGTGATATAAAGGTGCATTTCTTAGGTAAACTTCACTCCCGAAATGAGCAGGCTGAGTGTTGTACATAATCTATCCTCATTTCACATGGTGAGACTTTCAAATTCGGAGCTTTTCGACTCAGTGCCTCCTCCATCACTGCTGGAGCTTAGTGTTTTGAGGAGAGAGGGATGTATTACAGTAACTGATGGGGCTTTACTGGCTTGCAAACACTCTTCAACCCTGTGAAGCAAGATCAGGCTCTCTCATGTAAAATGCATTGCTGCTAACACTGGGAGATTCAATTATAACCGTCCCCTTGCAAGGTTTATCTTCTGAAAAGTGATGGGAAGAAGTAAAGTGTTGAAAGTTTGAGAGGATGGTGAGTTACCTCTTTGAAACTTGGAGTATTTTCTGTCTCTTCTGATCTGTGTGTACCCTCAGGCCGTTTGTCTGTTGTCAGGAGAGGCACTGGGTACAATGCCAAGTTTTAATAGCAAAGGTGCAAATGCAGATCCCCAGCACAGGCAGCTCTGGAGATTCTGAGATGAAAATGGGATGTTCTGCAGTAATGCTAACACTGAGGTGAATCACTTTGCACATTGGCTTTGAAATTGAAGGATGAGAACCCCTCAGCCTCATCTGACGCTAGGGGAGCTCTGGTTGTGTTTTGATACTGAACTGTCTCAAAGTCCCTGTGTCCCAGCTCTTATTTTTTGGCAGTGGTTTGGAGGGGCAGTATGAGAGCTTCTCCCAGGTGCTGGAGAAGTTGGGGACTCCTGGCTGGAGCTGCCCTGTTGGGGTGCCAGGATGTTTTAGCTGAAGTGATCAACAACTCCCTGGCAGAGTTCTCCCTCCTGGGTGGAAAGGATCAACCAATGAGCCAAGGTGTGCTCCTCCTGCATGGAAGGATTGCTCCTTGCCATTCCTTTCCCTTTCTTTTGGGATCTTGGGGTGGGATCTCTTGTGCTCCTCCCTTGAGTGCTGGCTGCACACTTTATGGATGGCCTGAGCAGGAACCAGCTGGGATTGTCATCAAGAGCCCTCCTGACTGAGGCACCTTTATAAACAGCAGAAAACACAGAGGCAGTTAATGTCAAAAACCTCCTCTGTCAGTCTCATGTATTTTGGTAATGGCTTTGGCACTGAAAATGACTGAAATAATGCCACTGAAATGTCCATTGAAGCAAGATATAGCTGTGTCTACACTCGAGCTTTTGTCAGTATGGAAATGTCAGAAAACATTATATTCAGAGCACAAATTGCAAGTATAGAACTGACAAAGTAAATTTTGAACAGTGTACTCAAGTGTAATGCTTGAAACATATTCCAAATTGGCAAGTTGCAACCAATCATGGAGCAGAACCAGTGCTCCAAAAACCTGACAGAGCCAATGTTGAAATCAGAATAATTGCAACTCCATTTTCACAGTAATTTAAATGGCAGGAGCATTGGCAGAAATTCATGAATAATTTACATATAAGAATTTAGCAATCTGTGGTGAATAGAAAAATAAATGGCAAATCCAATAAATAAATGATTGTTGTGAATTATTTGCTCTGCTCTGATGTTTGCTAAGTGTCTTTTTTTTTTTGAGCTTTCATAAAGTCCCAGATTTAAACTCCTGCTTCTCAGGTAAATGCAGTTTTAAAGCAATAGCAGAAAAGTACATATCTACCAGGGGAAAAAATAACAAAACAATAGGAATGTGCAACAGAGGTTGTTTTATGAAGGATATGTATAAAAAAGACTTATTTTCCAGGCAGCAGCTGCAATTCCAAAATCTTTGGCCTTAATGAGAAATGTTAGCTGATATATGTAATGATGAGTTATACACTGCGACTGTTTTTAATTAACTATGTATAAAGTTTTAAGATTTATAGAGGAGGTAAAATCTGAAAAGAGAAATTCCTAATTTCCTTCTGTGCCTGTGGGAATGTGATATTATTTTAATAAACAAGAAATTAATTTACACAGCACCAACATTTGTTTCCACATAGAATGGATATTGAATCTGTGTAAAAAAAAATTACAATAGGTAGTTAAAATAGAAAAATTGTTTATCTGGTTTGCCTTGACTTTGCTTGAAACAAGCTAAAGAACAGTAAATATGTTTACTAGTTGGAAGGTGATGGTTTTTTAATAAGCTATGATTATTTTGTAAATCTATTAAATTTTTTTTCCATAATGAAATTCTGTTTCTGACGTAAATCTTGAGCAGTGTTACACATCAGTTAATTGGAATAATGCCTCATAATTCACCTCATGCAAGTGTGAGAACAATTGTTTTTTGCCCAGACATTTGTTTAAATTTGGAAACTTGTGGGACTTTTTTTTGATTTTTTTTCCTTCTTGCTCAAATTAAAAATATTTTTAAAAAATCTCTTAATATTAACATTTATTTTGTTTGACCTAGAATAAAACGTTAGTTTGGAATAACTGGTGAAGCCAGAATTAAATAAATCCCACGTGATCCTTTTACCAAAGTCTAGTGCTGGTATTCTCTTTCTCCACCAGCTCAGAAATTGGGACACTCGTTTGGGTGCAGCTTTTCCATCACACAGAATCAAACACTCTCACCAGTAGTGAACTCTCCTGCTGTCCTGAGGCCTAAGAATTACAGAACTTGCTCAAATGACCAGCAGCATTCCCTCTGGAATATCTGCATTTCCTTTCCATTTGTCTCCTATCCATAATCTTGTAACTTTTTGCAGAATCTGATTTTTGGTTCTTGATTTTCCCTGCTGATGCTGTTCCATGCTGTGTCACTTGTGCTACCTGGGAAGAACTGGTGTCTGCCTGTTAGAGGCTGGTCCATGTTTGTAAACACTGCCTGTCTGGAATGGGAATAGAGATCTGGTATTTGAATCTTCTTAGGTGGATTTTCTCCCATTCCTAATAACAATTAAATGCACAAATTTGTATTTCAAAATATTATTGCCCACATTCAGCATGTGCATGCTTGTGTTCTTACTTTAAACATCCTTATTTAATCCTAACTATCAATTTTCTCACCCCTGTCTGACATTTTCAACACTTTGTACATGTGCTTGTCGTTGAGATGAACTTCCTGAGGGAGTTTCCATGGCTGTCCCTGGTCCCTGCAGGTCACAGGACGCATTTTGAGCAAATGAATTCTTCAATACTTGTAGCCAAACCCCATTTCAGTGGAAATAAAAACCTGATGGCTTCTGTGGATGGAGACAATGAAATTAATTTAACATTCTTGGCCTATGAAAAGCTTTTCAGTTCCTGAGAGTGGCAGGTTTTGTGACACTGTCTATTGTCAATTGGTGCTCTCAGGTGGTAACTTTCTATTTATTTTGTGTGTGCTGATTGACTGTTCTGGCACTTCCAGGTTTCTTCCTAGGCAAGTCTTGATGCTTGTGTCCAAATGCTGTTTTTCTGAAATATTTGCACCTCCACCCTGTGCGGTGATTCCAACTTTTTTATAGAGGAGCAGTGGCCTGCAGAGCTATGGGCAGTGGAGCTCTCTGCATTGGAGAGAGCCATCCTGAGCTCTGGAACAATTCCTTCACAGGAATGTTTTAAAACATTGGAACTCAGGGAAGTTCCTGCTCAGGGAAGTGCTCAGGGAAGTGATGGAGTCACCATCCCTGGAAAAAACCCATGGATGTGTCACCTGAGGACATGGCTTAATGATGAACATGGTGGCTGTACTGGGCTGGAAGTTGGACTTGATCTCCTAGGTAATTTCCAGCCTCAACTGTTCCATGTTTCTATGGAAGTGCCTGCTGTGTGACCTCACATGAGCAATTTATCTGGAGCTCCCAACATGTTAACACAGGTTAAAGTTGGGTTATTTTCCATGCCTATAAAGGAGGGTGTTCTAGACACTTCAAAAGGAAAAGGGGGAGAAATGCAGCATCTCCTCCTGGAACAGCAAGTGAATGCAGTAGTAAAATAATGTTTACTCCTTTGTTGGTTTGGAAATCTGGAGGAGGAATGAATAATTGGGAAACAAGTCTGCAAGTGCAGCTAAGTTGAGCAGCACAACTTAGTGCCAATTCCTGTATGGGAATGTTGTAGGGAAAGGTTGTGTCAGCAGGAGAGGGGGTGGGAGGCAGGCACGGGAATCACAGTGAGAGAAACACTTCCCCAAGAGCTGAGCACGTTCCTCCTCGTGCTTGCTTGGGATGAGAGATGCTCCTGAGATGTGAGTCAGGAGGAGCCAGAGACTGAGTGTACAAACTAGGGAGGATTGGTCTGCAAAGGCAGGAGAAGATGTGGGGGGATGTAAAGAGTCTGTATTTTATTTCTTGATTGCTTGTCATGGTTGGCCAGGTAATCTACTTGCCCTCAGCCAGGGCTGCTGGGCTCCAGCTCCTCCTGCAAGGAAACGCTCTCATCTCTTGGAGCTGGGATTCATCTGAGAGAACTGTTCCATGTCTAGGAAATGGATAGAATGACTGTGTGGTCTTTGCCAGTTCAGGATCCATTTCTCTGTCTGTAATTTACTCTTCTATGAAAGCTTCCCTGGTGTAGAATATTCCCAATCCAGACTTGTCTCTGGCAGAACTTCAAAGCATTGACAGACATCTTTCAGGGTTGTAACGAAATCTGGTTTTGTTCAGCTTTGGAAGGAAATTTTAATGAAGACTTTTGCAAAATAAAGGAGCTTGGAGGTGATGATCAGGAACTGCTTTGCAAAAATAATATGAGATGAACAAAGTAAAATGAAGTGTGGTGGCACCAGTGCACCTCTATCACTCTACATTGCAGTACAATAGCAGCCATCGCCTGTGCAATAATGAGGCTCATCAGTTTCCAGACAGCAGATTTTGTAATAACAGAGTATTTATGTAAAACACTGAGGGGAAAGAGGATGGAGGGAAGGAGTGAAGGTTGTCTATCAGGCTGAATACACAAAGCATTTGGTACTTCAAAACTAATTTTATTTTTAGTTAATATTCATTGATGCAAGATCTAGTCTATTATTAAGTGAATCTGGTGAATAATTACATCCATCACTTTGAAATGTTTAAGACAAGTGTGGAGTTGTAAAACCAGTCTTTTGTGTTGGAGTCATCCCCAAAATTGCATTGTGGGAGCCATGTTGACACTACAGTTTGATCGTGTTCTGAGTCTGAGGGATCTCAGCACATTCCCAGAATTTCTCCTGTGCATTGTATTTACAGGCATCAACCTGCCAGTCTCGATTTCTTGGGAGCCATGAGAAAGTGCAGGATGTCTCTGTATTCTCATTTTCTTGGCTTCTGTCAGTGTTTGAGTGTGACCCGTCTGTGGATGAGTGAATGGCAACTGTTTATTCCAGAATAAAGCATGTGCTGAAACACAAACAAGCAGCCTACAGAAGCACTGAGCTAAGTTTAATTAGCTGTAGAGTTCATTTCAGCTTCAAACTCCCAAGTTAACTTGCTAGGCAGCAGAGTTTATAATGCATGTCTTGCTAGATGCCTGCCAGACAGGAGAGCTGATGATATTATATTTGTTGCTAGGTGATGAATTCTGATAACCTTTCTGTTCCTACATTTATAAATGTCTCATGCACTCTCTGCTATAGCATAATTACTTATTTATGCCTCAGTTCCTGGGTGGAACTACTACAAAGTTGCTAAGCAGCCATGTGTATAAATATATAACATTGTGTCACTTGAAAACTTTTGGCAACTCACATTTACCAGATGAATTCTCTGATTGTCATGGTTGTAGCCATTAACAAAGTGGAACACAAATGAGGGTATCAGTGTACACAAGGACAGAGCTTTATTTGCCACAAGAGACTAATGCTCTGGGAGGGGATGTGAGCTGGAAAAATGCACAGATTTAGTGGTTTGGGTTTTTTTTTTTGCATTCTTTTCTTTTTTAATGGCTTTATAACCAGAAGCAAAGTAAAGATTGACTGATTATTATCTCACCTCTTTAAACTTCATAAGCATTATAATCATTATAGTTATTCTAATGTGAAGGAAAAGAGGCACTTATTCAAACAGATGTGCTGAGGTTTCTGCATTCTAATGCTGCAAAGTGAGGTGAGAGTGTAGGAAATCTTTATGAGTAATTCTCAGTGCAGCCATCAGAGCATTTGTCATTAGTGGGACCTATACAAAGCCTAAGGAGAAATGAGGGAAAATGATAAATCAAATTTTTTTTTCCTTTATTTGACTTTGACACAAGTTTAGTTGAATTGACAGCTATGATGGCAGCTGGAATTCATGTAACTTTAGGGATAACTGTAATTTATTAAATCTGAGAGAGTATCTGGTAATAAAATTCTCAGATAGCTTTTCAATGTACTCTTTTGTCAACTGTGAAGTTTAATACAAGACACAATTTTATTCACTGGTCACAACTTTCTGTGGAAACTGTCAGTTATGGGCCTGACCCATGTTCCAAAAAGGTTTGGAATCCAGCACTGCCTTGATCCCAGTCTCAGCTGCTGTTCCAGTGGTGCCAACTCGAGGTTGGCAGCGTTACCCACATGGTGCCAGAGGAAGGTGGGACATCCACCTGTGACAACCAGCCAGCAGCAAATGGCCCAAAGGAGCAGAGCTTGCATCTGAAATACAGATTGTGTGAAGCAATTGACACAAGTTTTCATTTTCATTTGCTTCATGTGCAGTACTTGTTTAAACGTGGAGCAATTCCACCCATTTCAGCAGCAAACGTGAATAACAACACAACCAGGATCATCAAATAATCACTATTGAGCTGTTTCTGTTTTCTCTTCTTTTTTTTTTTTTTTTTCCCCATTGTTCCTTAGTTATTAAAAGAGGCACAAACTTCAGTAGCTTGATGTTCTTCCCTTGGTTTATCTGTGTAAACAAATTTAAGGTTATTTATAAATGATCCTGACTGACAGAATATACTTTCCCTCAGGTCAGTTCTTTTGTGGAAGATACCAAAGCCTGTCTTTCTTTAAAGTATAAAAGCCTGTGTTTGATGTGAATAGAAACTGTTCTGGGAATGACTGTGCAGAGCAAGATTACATGGTGCAATTTTAATTACATTGTTCTCAGCAGTGCAACTTGTCTAATCTTAGTGTGAGAGTCAAAATTCAAACCAAGGTTATTTGGTTCTGTAACAGTTAGTCAAGCATTGATATTGTTTGAGTAAGTTTAACAAGTTTAAAATCTAGCACAGTTCTGAGAAGTGGCTTTCCTCACTCTCAGAAATGTTGTATTTTAGCAGGGTGATTTTTGTGTGGCTTATAGAATTACCTCTGTGTTAGAATTGGATGGTTACTTGAGTAAAACAAAAGCTTAACTACCAACTCAGTTTGCAAAACTAAATGCAGTTTAGATTCTGAAAGCCTTCTGAAACGTTATTAGTAAACTGTGTCCAAGGGCTCAATTTTATTAACCTGATTTTTAGACTGAGGGCTGAAAAGGAGTGCAGGTCAGTCATTTGCACATTCATCAGATCAGTCTGGTGAAATCAACTTACTTCATGAGAGTTTGAGGGAACTCTCGTGAGAGAACTTGGAAAACCACTAAGAGGAATTGCTATTCCTCTGTCAGGCTCATTGATGGAGAAGATGAGAAACCAAAATATTTCCCTGGAACTGGGAGGGCCTTTGATTTACTTTTTCACTGGGAAAGCTGAACAATCTACAGAATAAATTGTTTGACCAGATTTTCAGGCATGGCATTACTCATTCAGCAGCTGGGAAAATAGGCTAGCAACCTACAGTATCCATTTTGAAAGGAAAATATTGCACAGTGGATTTATTACTCACTCTCATTTCCTTTTATGTATTGTAAATGATGCGTCATCCTCTATTTCTGAAACAAACTCCTACCCCTGAGTGCTGTTTGGAAATTATTTCACAGGGCACAAGTTGAAGGCTTTATTCCTGGGGACGTCTTCTAAGGAAACATTATTATAATTTCATAATTACTATCACTACAAAAGAAAGGCAGCTCTTTGTAGATGTCCATGTATTTGGGGTTTTTAACATTTCCTAGCGTGTACTGATCAGGAGTTTGGGTTCTGTTGGAGTGTTGAGGTGAGGAAGCAGTGAGCTCAGTTACAGATTAGTTGTCATTCTGCACAGAAGGTGAAACCAAGACCCAAGACTGAGGAGGTGGAGGCAATATTGCCTTGCACAGCAACTCTGGGTAATGTGCAAAAAAGCACTTTGTAGTGATGCCTTATTTAATGAAAAGCTCCTGCCCTTTGACTTCTTGTCTCCAAGTTACTGCCACGGCAGGAGAGATATCTCAAGCAATATTTTTCTTCCATCTCTGATAAAAGCAAGTGTATAAGGCTGTGAGTAGCTGCCATGGACTTGGTATAGAACAAAAGATATTTTTTACAATAGTAATTTCTTCTTCCAGCCTCAAATCACCAGATTATTTGAACTTGCCACTGTAGGAGCAGACAAAGTTTCCATTCCTTCAGTGAGGCTCCATATTTCACTTCTATAATTTACTTTTCCTACTAATGGCCCAACATCAGGCAAATGGAAATGTGTGTGTAACCCAGTGCATCTTCTGTTCATCCAAGAGAATATCATAGTTTTTCTTAATTAACACTCATAGAAAATTAGTTGAGTGCTGGCAGAACCTTGT
Organism: Melospiza melodia melodia; assembly: GCF_035770615.1. Lineage (NCBI taxonomy): Eukaryota > Metazoa > Chordata > Aves > Passeriformes > Passerellidae > Melospiza > Melospiza melodia. The sequence goes on from NC_086206.1 coordinate 18,899,900, forward strand.
GCGTTTAAAAAATTAAAAAAAAAATTGAAAAAGTTTTGACAGATCACATTAAGAAGTGACAGATCACTGTAATTATAACATACTGACCTTGAAGATAAACAGTTTTAATTGTCAACTTGAGGGAAAATATCCCCATGGCCTTTGACTAATTGTCTAGCTAATGAAAAACCTTTGCTAAATAAATTTGTGGCTTTGGAGGCATTTGAAACATATACTGGTGTCAATAAGGTACTTTCTGGGCTGGTTTTACTGTAGGTGTTCCCTGTGAGTGATTGCTTGTTGGTACTTTTTGACATCTGTTGGCAATCTTTTTTTCTACAGTTAAAACTCCTGGGACACCGTTTTAGGGTTTTTCCTGAATTCTATCTCCACTGATTAATTTTCAATAAATTACAAATATCAAGAAATTTGGATTTGTTAGCACTTAGGGGGACTGAACAAAGATTAGATGTGCAGAAGACAAGGAAATTCATGGTCAGTAGCACATTGCCTCTCCAAGCTTTATTCAGGCAGCATTCAGAGGAAATAATCCATTATATCCCACTGGGAATTCTTGTACAAACTCAGACTTCTGTCCCTTCTCCCTCCTCTATAGACACGATTAATTTCATATTGACAAACAAGCCATCTGCAGAGCCATGAGCATATTGAATGCATCTGAGTGTCTTTGATTCTGTCTGCTCGTGTCTCAGGCCCAGCCAGCGAAGACATTGTAGGAATCTAAAGTTAATTTCCTCTTATGTTCTCCTGGGGATCTTAGCACAATGTTGTGTAAATCTGCTAAAATGGAAAATTATTGATCATTTGCATTGCAATGGGAAAGCCTTTCACACACACCAACAAAGTTTAAAAGTATCTTTTCTACATATCATTGCTGGCTCTGGGGTTATTTGGGCTGCTCACAATCGATGCAGCATTAACAGGGAAATGTCACTTTCCTCCCCAGATGTGACAGCTCCTTTGAGACTGGAGCTCCACAAATGTGGTGTCAGTTCATGTCCTCTGCATTTACGGAGAGAAAACAGCTCTGGTTAAACTGAACTCTGTGTTGTGCTCGGAAGATCAATGACTGTGATATAACTTCTGAAGGTTTTATTCTTTTTTTCTCTTCAGACACACTCTCTGACATAATATTTTTGTTGAACAGTAATTTTTCTCTAGGGTTTAGAACAGCAGCTACAGTATTTTCGTGCCTTATAATGCAGCCACTGACCCAGGAGATCAGTCAATAACACCTCTGTGTTGTAATGAATAAGTCAAGATAACTTCCAACTGAGAACAACTCATTACAGCTCCTTCCACCTGATTAAATTTTTGCCCTAAATAAAAAAAATGGGCAGCAAAATGATGTGTGAAGATATCATGTAATGTGAGCTGATGAAGTCTGCTGGAGGAGGAGGAGGGAATGCCTTCAGTTTTGATTGCAGTGGTTGTGTTTTGCTGTAATTTCAAGCAGTCACAGACAGCTGATGGAGCCCTGTTGGCAGAATAAATTTGTTGAAGAGCATGAGATGCTGCTCAGGGATCTTCCTTTCTAGCAGAAGGGAAAGAGGGAGCGTGGTGGGAAAAGCCAAGCAGCAGTGGCATGGAAAAAGTCAGGAATCCTTGACTTTGGTGCTGATGGAGCTGTCTTGCTCACTTGTGCTCTGTTCTGGAAAACCAAACAGCAACCCCAGTGCTGCAGGGCAAGGACATTTTGCTCCAGACCTGGGGTGATACAATTTGTGAGGCCTCTGGTTTTAGGGCTGATCACTTCTAGCTCAGGGTACCAGATGTGATACTCAGATCAAGCCAAGTGGTGCTGTGATGTGCCAGGAGCAGAGAGGCCAGTGAGATGAGGAAGGAGGCAGAGCCCAGTGAGATGAGGAAGGAGGCAGAGCCCAGTGAGATGAGGAAGGAGGCAGAGCTCAGTGAGATGAGGAAGGAGGCAGAGCTCAGTGAGATGAGGAAGGAGGCAGAGCTCAGTGAGATGTGAAGATGCCAGAGCCCAGTGTTGGGCAGGGCAGGAGGTGAGGAGAGGGGCAGAGCAGGGCATGGCTGAGCTGGGGTTTGGTGTGGATGGAGTCCCTGGCTCTGGAATCACACACCAAACCCATCACCCAGGAGGGAACCTTCAGTCAGGTATCACTCAGTGATCTGTGCTGCAGAATCTCAGGTTTTCAGCAATTTTCCAGCTCTGCTATGACTGTAGGTGGTAGAGGATATGCAGGAGAGAGATCAGTGTGGCTTTTTGTAGAACATCACACCTTCCCTTGCTGCAGCTGGCTCCTGGGTGAAATCCCTTGTCTTCCACCATCTAAGGGAGCTTTTCTCCTCTCTGTGATACGTGCAATGAATTCTGACAGCACAGGGAAAGCTGTGCCTATTAATAGGCACCATCTCTCCAGTGGGAAGGGCGTTCTCCAAAGGGCAGCAATGAACACCCTGTGCCCTGTGGATGAACTGCTGGCCCAATTTTTGTATCATAGCAGGGCTCTGCACAGATCTAATCATCACACATAAACCACACAGGGATGTTTGCCAGTTTAGCTAATCAGTTTGTTTTTTCAGACTTGAAAAGTGTGCTCAGGGATGCAGTTTGTTGCTTAGTACTTGTTCTTCCAAAGAATCCAAATATAAATGTGTATTTGTCTTAAGCAATTCTTGTTATGTTGTGACGAACATTTCACTGTTGCTGATGTTCCCTCAATTTCTGACTCTCTGGATACTAAATAAGTCATCACTGTAATTTACTTCAGGGGCACATAAAGAAATTATATAAATGCAAGAAAAACATAAACATGCAGTGCAAGATAATAACCCACTGTTGCTTGCTGGATTTGTTAAAAAATTCTGTAGCAATTCTACTGCAGAGTTAGGGTAGCATTAAGCTGTATAAAAACCTTGAGAAAGGGTTTTCATAAAATTCATTTTGTTCATTTTATTAAATGTTCAATAAGTTTTTTTGTGTAAATACTTCAGTCACGCTAGAAGGTTTCTAATCTGTGAAATCATTATTGCTGCAGTACTTTTAGATATAAAATAATGATAATATCATAACTTCAGGAACAACATGTCTGATTTAACTGTTGACAGTGTCTTGTCTGGACATTATTCTGCTCTCAAATTTTCATGGGGCAACCCTTTTTCCTTCTGCTGCTCAGGTATTTTTGCAGCAAACCAGGCAGAACCACACAGGCTGTGGGCTCACTGCCAGAACTCGTGCTCCAGAGATGGTTTGAAGGCACCTCAAAGGCAGGGAAAGAAGCTGCTCTCCTAGTGGACCTTTCTGTTGGCTTGAAAGGCAGGGTTTGTTTGGTTTCCCAGCTCCTGTGCTGGTGGCTGTTCTGGCAGCTTCCTCTCTTGTTCTGGGGTGGATTCAGGTGGTCCAGATGTGCTGTTCCAGGTGGATTTATGGCATCCAGTGTGGGCAGGACAGCTCAGCGCTTGGAGCCTGGATGCACGCAGTGATTGTCCCAGAGCTGGGACCCCTTCCCTCCCCAGCCCCTCTCCCTTTCCTCACTCACTTGCATTCCTAACAAGAGCCTCTCCAGGTCACGGTGCTTTATGAATTTTTATACACAGCCACAGCACTCAGAAGCATTTCCATTTGCCTCGGCCATCACTTTTCTCCGTGGTTAATGAGGCTCAGCCTCTCTCACTTCCCTGTTTTGAGCAGAGCTGGGGGATCCCTGCTGGGCTGGCAAGTTAAGTTGCCTTTGTGCAGCTGTAATGTGCTTTTCTTGCACCTCCAGACCTCTCACAGATACACCTTCTGACTCGTGCCTTCAACAGGATCTAAAGTTATTTGCTAGAAAGGAGAAGGAAAAAAATGCAGAGGATAATATTGCTTTGATGTTGTAATTCCCACGGATTTGAGCAAGGCTAGGTTATATTTCCAAAAAGCATCTTCATATTTATTGACAGAGCAATTAAGTCTGTGTTTTCAATGTGAAATTTCCACATTCAGGAGTAATTTTGTTGCTTGTTATGATGAGCTAACAGAAAATATATGAATACCTGTATACAGGGATATACAGAGTTAGTTTTGGTGTGCTTATAGATAAATATGCATATTTATTTATTCAGAATACCTCTGTGGAGATTTCACCAGAGAGAAAATTATGGATTGAATATTTCTGTTCAAAACAAATTAAACTGCTGAGAATTAAACTCAGAAAAAAAAATTACTTTGGAAGTGGAATCTATCAGACCAACACATGCTTTTGAATACAAACCTATTTCAGCTTGTTTTCTTTCACTTTAGTTTATAAGAAATGCAACTGCTAACCTTTCAATGTTTTAAAATGGTATCCTTTAAAACATCTGTGGGTCATTATCATAAATATCACAGTGGTGTAGAAACCTCACATTTGTGATGTATCATAACAGGGAAAATGGAATGCACTGAGAGGAGGAATCCCAGGAACATGAGTTTCCTTGCTGAGATCTATAAAGGTTAATATTTCCAGTTAAAACTTTTCCCATCATTGCACTAGAGGACTTGGGATCCTGCACAAGTTTTTCCATCAGGTCTTTTGGTGATTATAAGCTCAAAGTCAGTGATTAAATCCTTGGGATCCATGTAGGTATTGCTAATAATGAATATTGCTCAGTGGAAAGAGATATTCTGTACAATTGACATGTGAATTTTACAAAAAGGAGTAAAAGTCTAACACAGAAGGCTGAGAAATGAGCAGAGGGCGATGAATGACACTCGTGTTTTTCACTGGGAGCTGCTTGGCAGTGTTTTCATTTTGCTTGCATGGAGTTTTGGAGCCTGCCTCATAGCATGTGGCACATTAGGCACAATAAAGATGTTCATTTGGCAGCTGGAGCACGACTAGGAACATCAAAAGAGTCATGGATGCGTCAATAAATGAAGAACTCCACCCTCACATAAATATTAGATCACTGTTTTAATTGCCCATTGAGTTCCTGTCAGTGACATTCACTTGTCATGCCTGGTGCAGCATTACCAACGTTTCAGTTTGGGGCTAGAGCTGGTCTGTTGCTATTATTCATTTTTAGCACTTTTGTAGCACCCTTAGCACCAAACAGGAATCATTTTGTTGCAAGTGCTGTACAGACACAGAGTGAACAGGTGGCCTTTGCTCTGAGGAGTTTAAAATCCAGTTAAAGTCCTCAAGCTCTCATGCAGAGTGAGTGTGCAGGAGAACATGGCAACTTTTGGGGTGTGTCTGTGGCCCCTCTCATCAGGCTGCCACTCACCCAACCTGTTATAATGCACGTGGGTAGTGGGAAAAATGTCAATTATCCATCTCAGGGCTTTCCTCACACCTCATTTCTGTGACAAATGAATGAACATCAAAAACATCATCACACAGACCATATGTTAGCAGGGCTGCCAAGCAGCCAAGTGTTGGATATTCAGAGAGCACCTTTGCAGCTCAGGCTGACACTTTCCACAGCTGATATCCACAACTTCTGTCTCATTTCTTGTTGCACTGGTTGGTACTTGGGGACAAAAGGAGTAATTAATTATTAGCACTTTAGAGTTTTTACATTTCTATATTGGTTTTATGTACAGAGCAATATTTTTTTTTTCACCAGAGAAAGGAACTAAAAATCCTATTTCCTTTGTATTTAATGGGCATTTACAATGTACAGGTTTGGTTAAGAGATAGATGTGATGCCATGGGTGGGAAATCTGAGGAAGCTGATGCAGCTGAAACTCCTCAGAGCTCTCCTGAGTGCCTGGCAGGGAAGGTCAGCGTGGTCAGTGCCAGCCTCAGCTCCATGGGCTGTGTAGCTGCTCCTGGAACCTGCCAGAGGCAGATCAAGTACTGTAAATTTGGGGTATTTGGCTCTTCCCCAGAAGCCACATGAGTCTGAGGAATCAAACATTCCAGTGAGGAGCTTCCTGGGGATGTATTCAATCTCAGGTGATATTCCCTGCTCAGCCCAGTCCAGCAGACAGCACCATCCTGATAAGGTCCACATTTGACTAGGGATTTTTATCTAAGGCTCCAGTTCCCCTCAACTCTCTCAACAATTGGTTTCAGTTTCCTCCCTGTTGGCCCTGAGGCCAAATAATCTCCAGTGTTCTCTATCCCTGTGATCACTTCATCTCCTCCCACTTCTAATTTCTCTCCTACATATCAGTACTTCTCAGAGCCTTTTGAATTTCTTTCCTTCTCCTTGCTATTAACCTCACCAAATACTCTCATTTCTGTGGCAGGACTGGGAATTGAAAGCATCAGTGCTTTTGGATGAGATATGGTAAAAAAGCCCCAGTTTCCACTTTCAAACAACTCTGCCTCAGCCCTTTTTGGAAAAAGTTGCAGGGTTTTGTGAAGCAAGATGAATAGACAGCAAAGTATAAAAGGTTTAAAAGTGTCAAATTCTTACTTCCAAGGGAATATAGAATAGATTCAAGTGCTTCTCCTGATTCCATGTGCCAAACCTGCAGGTGGCCTTTGAATTTCCCCAGAGCATGCAGATGGCAGCGATGCAGGGATCCCAGGGCTTGTGAGCACTGAGCAGAGAGGTGGGAGCAGAGCACCCCCAGGCAGCTCCTCCCTGCCTTAGAAACAAAACCCTTTGTGTTTAAAAAAGTTTGTCCTTTTCTTCAAAGGCACCTGGACTGTTTGGCTGGGTGATGCTACAGCTCTGAACCATGACATTGGATTTTAAGGGATTATTTTATTATAGTTGTCTTTGACTTTTAAGTTTTTTTGAACTTTTTATTCCTGATATAATTTCTCAGAGGCCAACGCTAAATTTTTCCAGTTGTAAGCTATTAATAGTTGATCAGCAGCAGTTTTGGATTATGAAAAGACATTTATTCAGAGAATCACAGACTGGCTTGGGTTGGAAGTGACCCTAAGAGTCATGCAATCCCAAACCCTCTGCGGTGGGAAGAGATGCCACCAATACAACAAGTTCCTAAACCTTGTTTCATTGGGTTTTTTAAAATTATTTAGTTGGGTTGTGTGGTTTTTTAGGGGATTAAAAAATAAGAGACTTGTAATTCACAAAGGCTGCAATCCAAGCAGTATCTATACAGCGGTTTGTACAGAGAATTTCAACTTCCCACATTTGTTGTGACAGGAAAATATTGCATTTTTTGGTTGGTAGCTTTAGGAAATTTAAGTGAGTCTATTAAAACACCTGCCATAAACCCAACATCAACTGTAAAGGGTGGTTTTTCACCAGGCAGATTTTTCTCAGGGAGCAAAACCCTCTAAACCCTGCTGTGGGCACCAGACCCTTCCTGGAAGCAGTTCCCAGCCTGGGAGTGTGGGCACCAGCACACTCTGAGCACTCTGAGATCGCTCTAAGCTGCTGCTGCTCCCAAATTCAGTGGTTTTCCCTCCTGGTTCTCCTTCAGTACGAGACTTTGCAGGCAGGATGTGCCACCTGACAGCCTGAGATAGGTTTGTCTGGAGACACTGCAGTGTCTGAGGGAAAAGAGGTTTTGTTTCTTTTTTTATTTATAATCTCTCTTGCTTTCAGCAAAATTCAATGCAACACGAAATGAGCTGATGAAATTCTGGTTTTGTGTCCCGCTGTGAATCCAAGGATGTTTCTCTTGCCCTACAGTAAAGTGGAGGAAATGGCAGCAGTTTTTAGTTAAAAACATGTAATTGAGCTGAAGCCTCGTGCAGCAGCAGATCCTTCAGCTGCTGGGGGAGTTTTTCTGCCAGAGCCCATGGTGTCTGTCAGAGAGTTTGGGCTCTCCTCAGGAAGGAATTGTCTGGTGTGAATTCTCAGGGTCACGGCTTCATGGGGTGGTTTTAATTTTTGTCTTGTTCTCAGTATCCACGTCTCTTCTAATTGGCAATTAAATTCATTTCCCCCAAGTGGTTTCTGTTTGGCCAGTGATGGTAATTAGTGAGTGACCTCCCTGTCTTCATCTTTTCCATCCTTCTCCTCAGTTCTGCTGAGGTGGGGCAGTGACAGGGTGGCTGGGAGCAGCCCAAGGCCAACCCTCCACTCTTTGCTTTGTTAAACAGTGCCTCACATCTCTTTTTGTGCCTTATTCTGCTTGAATGCGTGAGGTTTTGGCATTGTTTAATTGTTAATTCAACCCATCTCATCAATATTCATCATAAATTGAAGTTGTAAATTCTGGAATGGGTGACGGTTCTTTTCCCCTGTGGTGTTCTGCTTTGGGATTGGATCCCAAGGAATGCTCAGAAAGGAAGGGTCTCCATGGGGTCCTCTGGCAGCCCTGCCTTCATGTTGTTCTGCCTGGAGAGAAATACAGAATTGCATGAAGAGGATTTCTGTGTAACTTGCCAGGAGTGTTGAGTGGCCACCCACCATGAAACTATTCCTGTGCTTTAGGACCAGTTATAGAAATTCCACAGCCAGGAAGAGTTTAGGGATTGGCCACAAGAGACTCTGGCATTGTTTCTCTTCCTTTTAAAAAAATGCCTCAGTACTAGAAGTGTATACAGTGAATTTAAACAATTATGTCAAGTGTTTTATTTTGTAGTAAAACTCCATTGTTGTTGATTTTATGTAGCTGGTATCACTGTCTGTAGGTTTTTTTTCTGAAATTGTAATGCAGTTTTTAAAGATCCAGGGGAAGTGAAATGTAAAATAAAAATAGTGAGAACATACAGGTAAATGAAAAGTCTGCAGCAGCAGTAACTCTAGGAGAAGGTAGGGAATACAAAACAGGCTGTCTGCAGAAAAACCTTTCACATGCAAATATATTGTTCAGAGATGTCAAAACCTGAAAAGTTCATTTAGCAATTGCAAGTTTGTGGTGAAGATCTCTTATTGATATAGCTGGTAGTTAAATCATTAATATTTTATCCAGTTCTTTGTGCAAAATTACTCAGAGAAGCAATTTGAGACAAAGTCTCAAATCTTTGTGCCTTAGGAATATTTTCCTCTTTGTGCCAGCTTTCCTAAATATTTTAAACTTTCCATGTAAAGTGAAACAGGATTATTGACATCTACTATTCAATTAAAAGTTCTAACAATCCTTAGATACAGAGCAGCTCATGGACTATGTGACAATCCTGGCAGTAAGAAATGTTAGAGCTCAGTTTTTCAGTTTTATAAAACTTTTGCAGTAGCCTGGGGCTGAATATTCTGTAAGCAACCAGTGCTGAGCCTAAAGATGTGCTGCATATCTGAAAGCACTTTGCCACAGAAGAGCCTTTGGAGGTCCTGGGCTGGGGTGAGGAGCACAAGGAGGTCTGATCCCAAAAGGCTAATGTCCAAAGTGTTTTATTTATCTGCCACCCAGTTAGACTGGTCAAAGTCTCTTCATCTTTCTTTCTTTCATTCATACATTTCTTTATGAAGAAGAATAAAAAAAATATAGAATTTCTTTGAAAGTTTTTTTCCTTTGAGAGACATTTCTTCCCAAATCTGTAGACAACCTAATAACATAAAGATATCTGAAGCTTGTGTTCCAAAGTGGATACTTACAATGTGTTTTTTCCTTTTTTTCTTTTCACCCCCAGTGAAATTTGATGACTGCCAGGGGAACAACAAATTGAACTTTGAAGTTTCTAACCCAGACTTTAGAGTGGAACTCGATGGGAATTTGGTTGCACTCAAGAACGTATCAGAAGTTGGCAGAGCCTTGTTTGTGCACGCGCGGTCGGAGCACGCCGAGGATATGGCAGAAATCTTTATCCTTGAAGCAAATGAAAAACGTGGGGCATTAAAGGTAAGAGAAATACCAAAGATTAAAAAAAAAAAAAAAAAAAAAGGGCCAAGGAGATGCTGCTGCTAAATATTTACATGTGTCGCCTAGGATTGTAGGCAATTTTAATCTGTTAGCAGAGATCAAAATCAGTCTTCAATGCAGATATTGCTGTAACATTTTAGCTCTTGGTTTAATTTGTGATGCAAATTTCCCGGGTTGAGGAAGATGTATTACATCTTCAGGTGGGGATGCTAAACATTCATAAAGACTTTATTCAAATGAAAGAGCCCAAGTATGAAAATTGACTGCTTCTTCCAATGTATGTCATGCCAGGTAATCACAGTTTGGCCACAACTAAAAATGGAAAATCATAGTTTAAATGTGTAATTTAGAATTTACAGAACCTTCACGTCTTGCTCCTAGTCTAAGTGCGTGGGAATGAATTCTGTGTAATTTAAATTTTCATATTGGTCTGATTATCTGACATTGTTGGGTGGTAAATTGCTTAAACATCTGCACACAAACAGTGGCACACATTTGCACTCTGTCTCTGTAACCTGCTGATTTTTGTTCTGCTCTGTCCACTGAATATTTTGTCCTTTCTTTCCCTCTCCTGAATTTCAGTGTAAAACAAACCTCATCCTTAGGGGGATAAAGCACTTCAGAAATTGAATTGAATTATTATAAATGGAATTATTTACTTCACACCCCTGCAAGTAACAAAAGGAGATGTGAGATAGCTTCACTTCTGTGTCCTGGCATTTAGGAGAGAGGCAGGCAAGGTTGTGGCTTACTAGGCAATTAAGCCTGGTACCTTTCCAGACCTATAATTTCACAGAAGTATAAAGAAACTTTGATAAAAATGACTGATGTGCTGTCTTGATTTGGTATTTAGACATTCAATTGCCAGCATTCTCCTTATATTCCCAACAATATATTAGTATAACTTAAGCCTTCCATTATAAAAATAAATTATCCTGAGGAGAAAGGTTGAACAACCTTCTGAAAGTCCGTGGCTGCACTTTAAGCAGCACACCATGTGAATATGGATTGCCAGCAGGAGAGAAAGAACCAGAATGTGTAACTGCAGAAAGCTGATCAGAACACTGAAATGGAATTTAATTTTATTTAAATATGCCGTTTCTTCACAAAATTAAATTTTAACGCAGTCATACTCAAGGGAGTCTCTTACGTGGAGGAGCTGTGAGTTTAGGACCACAGACTGCCAAATTCAGAGTAGGAAAGCTACACTTGAGGAGCAAGCTGGGCACTTGGCTGTCCTGTGCCTCAGACTAGCAAGCCTTGCTCCTTCTGGTGCATTCACAAGAATGCTCAAATGGTTTTATTTTGAAACCTTAGGAGCAGTTTGAAAATGGAGATGATCATTCTCTGGTTAGAAGTTACTAAAACCACTGAGGAGTTTGAGACGTCTCTGACAGGAGGCCTGGAGTTAAACTTCAAGGGATTGGTTTATGTGTGAAGATTTGACTCTCTGAGAATCACATTCTGAAGATTTATTCTGGTTTTCTTAGAGAAGCAGCCCTTCCAGATCTGTGAGGAGAGATATTCTATGGAAGTCACAATCTAGGGAAAATCTTGTCAGATATTCTATGGAAGTTACAATCTAGGGAAAATCGTGTCAGATATTCTATGGAAGTTACAATCTAGGGGAAATCTTGTCTCATGAGCAGGAGTTACAGGATGTGTATTTACACAGATTATGACAAAGCTCTGCCAGTGACCCTTTGTCTTTACGTTCTGTTTGGGTTCTGGGGAGTCTCCCCTCAGAATGTTCCAGCAATATCAATTGATGCCTATTGGTGAAATCTCTCTCCAGACTACATTTGAAAGCCAGGGCTGCTTTGGCCCCACTCCTGGATTCTGTTCCAACCACTTTGTGTTGTTTCAAAGAGAGAAAACCAAACTAAATCAGGCAAATTCTGCCACTTGCCAGCCTTTCCTCACAGGTGACAATATCACAACCTCATCTCAACCTGCATTCATCACCTCTTTCTGGATTTTAATATTCAGCCCGTAAGCACCTGTTACCCATATTAGGTGGGATTTAGTGTTTGCAATGTCATTGTGAGTTACATGGTGCCTTAACCTGTCCTGGGAAATCCATCTAGTGAGAATCACCCCTCCTTCAAGGGAATATAAAAATCTCTGGGGCTGGCTGTCCTGCTCTGGCCTCACCCAGTCCTCTGTAGCTGTTAAACCAATATTTCTTCCCAAACTTTTTCATCTATTTGCCTGTTTTAAACACCACCCAGACAGTGTTGTCTTTCTGTTTGTCATACTTGAGAAGGATATAAAGACTGCAGCGTCCTATCTAAAGTGATTTTATGATAAATTTGAACTTAATCCTGTACTTTTGCAGTCTAAATGTGTCAGCACGGAAACAGCAGAACTGCTCCATCTGTTTATGCAAGGAGCCTTGGCTAAGAAATGCTCAGATGGAACCTCAGTAATTCAGCATAATTCTGTGGGGTTAAGATGAGCACATGCTGGAGCAGTGTTTAGCATTCAGTACTTAGAGAACTGTACCTTGTCTAATTAGGGGATAAGTAGTTCTTAAGTATTTCCCCACTGCCAGCAACTGCCATTTCTTTTCTGAAAGCATGTAACCTACATCTGTGAAATCCCATTGTTAATGTTGCTAATTGCAGATTCCCAACGTGTTTGGGAATGGCTCTCAACAATGATTTCTGATGTGCTGACTGGCACTGGAGCCTAGGAACAGAGAGTTCCTAGCTCCTAAAACTTTCTGATTGCTATCAACCATACTTTGGATGAATATGGAAATTATTTAGAGGTGCAATCTGGAGTGTGCAGAAAAGCTTTTGGTATTCTGCTGGTGAAGGGGTGCAGTTCTTGCCTGGAAAGATGGGGGATGATTCCAGCTGGCCTCACTGATCTGTCCTATGTGATTAACGAAATTAACTTCATGGCCAGAGTATAATCAGTGGCTGTTGGAATGTCACTTAGTATTTAGCTGTTGTTTGCATGTGACAGGCCTGTTTTCCTCCTCTTCTGCCAGAAGCATAACAGACCTGCAGAGCCTGCAGCTCTCCATCCAGGGGTGCCATGGCTGCAATATGGGCAGAGGTGGTTCCTCAATCACGGGCCAGCTTGGCCATGGTCACACCATCTCCTACAGGGGCAGACACTGCATTGCTGCTTTCCCTGATGTCTGCATGTCTAACATACCCTAAACCCCATCAATCTCTGCTACAGATATTCATACACGCAGAAATCTGTCCATCAGATTCCACACTGGATTCCAGATCAGCCTCCAGCTGGAATTGGTTTCTGCAGCCTGCTGGATGTGCCTCCTCCCTCCTGTGGTTTTGGATAGATGCACTGGTCTCTGTCTTGACAGAGAGGAATATTCCCAAAAATCTTCCTTCATTTCTGAGAGGCTTTTGAATGTGAGTGTACAGAAGAGTCTGTGACAGGTGGAACAGTTAACTCTTTAATGGTTTTGTGCCTGTACACCCTTGGAGCCTGATGCAATCAGTGCTCAGTGAAAAAGAGGAATCCCACATGCGTTTCCCATGGAGCAGTGCTGGTGAGCAATGGAACATTCCTGTGAGGAATGCTACTCACTTCCAAAAATTTAGAAAGGTTTATTAAAACCTTATCAAAAACACAACAGAAGACTGAATAGAGAAAAAATTACGACCCCGAGAGCAGAGGATTTTTCCCACCATGAGCTCACGCACACAATGGAGGTTTCACCTTTTAACCCTTTAGCCTCTCCCAAAGTTCTGTCCACGGACTCCTCCTTCCCTGTCCAGTGGTGGAAATCACTTCCTTATATCTTTTTTGGAGCTCAGGTGCTGCCATAGTAACAAGCCAACCCTCCCAAATGTCCCAAACCCAGTCCAGTCCCTGATAACAACACAAGGAGTGTAAAACACAATTATACATCTATAAAACTTCTCTTAACATATATACATGATATTTGCCTTTTAAATGTGAGAGTCAAGCATCCAATCACTCATCTATCACATTCCCCATGGAATCCCAGTGTTGGGATGTGCCTTGCCCTGCCTGTGCCCTGCTCTGACAGCGTTTGCTTGATGCCCTCTCACACAGTCAGGACTGGAGTGCTTGGGGATATTAAGAAAAAAGAGACCTGGAAATGTCTTGATTCACCCAGAATTCCCCAAATGAACTTTGGATTCATTCTGAATAATTCAGAGAATTACTAAGCCTCAAATCCCTAATGGAAAAATAAATCACTCATAAACCCTAGCTGAGGAGAAAATGGCTGAGCCAATGACTGGCAGCATTCTCCTCTTTTTTAAACTTGTGTCTTGTCCAATGCTTGATCCCTGCTTTGTTTTATGGAGAAAGTAGGACAACTGAAAGTTGGAAATTTCGTCTTATCTGAACATGTGTCCAGACATTAGAGGATTTATGTATTTATTGAAAGAGTCAGGTTTTGTGGAAGGCAGAAAGCGTTGCCAGGCTTTTTTAGAGCCTCATAATAAATGGTGAGTTGCAAAAGGTGGCAAGCTGAGATGTGAACTTTGTCCTCCAAGGCTAAATAAAATGGTGTCTGCTGGTCCTGGTCCCCCTCTGAAATCTAGTGCTGGTTTTAATGAACATACCCTCAGTGTACTGAGAGCTAAAAGGAAACCTTGGGACACAATCTGTCTCTGCCTCTCTGTGTTGGCAGCCTTTATTTTTTTTTTTTTTCCTTCCCCACAGCAAAGGGAGTTATTTAGAACTTTTATTTGCTACACCATTACAGACACAGGGTGAGGGGTGGAGGGGAGTGAGATATCAAGAGTCTGGCACCAGAGCAGATAAGAGGGCAGGCAGAAATTCAGAAATTCCAGGCTGGTAGTAACTTCACTGCATGGTGCTCAGCAGCCTTCCATACAGAAGGATGAAATGATTAAATAGAAACTGTCAAACCCTCAGGACACATTTCAGGCACTAGATAGAAAAGGAACAGGAGAAAGAAAAGAAGAGATAAGGGTGAGGAGCACACCCAGAGACAGCATGTTGTAGACAAAGTTTAAAGCCATCTCCAGCAGCAGCTCAGACTGAAGGAAATGAAGTTGCCCCAGTGCTGTTACTTTGTCCAGTGCACTTTGTACCAGCCAGGGGCTGGGCAGAAGCTGCTGCTTTTTTTCCCTTTGTCAAATCACTGCTTTCCCCAATGCCAGCACTCACTGTGTTTGTTCCAGAGCCTCAGCAGCCTGGCTGGAAACTTCCCTGCAGACCCAAATCCTCATTCCTACCAAGCCTCTGCCTTTTGTGCAAGTTGCTTTCTGCCTGTGCATGTTTCCTAAAGTATCGAACAGAAATAATGAAACTAAGCTCCTTGGATTTAAACCTTAGCATTTCTTGTTTGTGTCTTGCTCTCTGCTTATCCCCACAGGATAGAGATTGCAAATATTATGGATATGAGATAAAAAGTGCCTAGAGCCTTAAATCCTACATGTATGGCTTTCTGCCTTAGAAAGATGATAACGGATCAATAATCTTATTATGAATCAGGATTCTCTCACAGCAGAAAATATTCAGGCGAGGAAGTGTGAATAGTTGAGTTTAGTCATCTGGCAATTCAATAAGTTATTTGGAAAATAAGATCAAGAATCAGCCTCTCTGATATAGCAGGCAATCGTTCCCATTAACGTATATTAGCATTTTTCTGTTTAGAACGGAATTCCAAATAGGCTGAAAATGACTGTGCAGAGGTATGGAGATGGACTCTCATATGAGCTATTGACAAACAGGCTCCAAGAGCTCCATGTTATTAGATTTTGCATATAGCAGTTGCAGCAGAAAGGGATACACTGCATAAATAAAATACCATGTTTTGCATTTAATTTTAGAGGCACAAAATTGAATAAGTCACAGGGGGTGCATCAATACCTATGATACGTTTGAGTTATTATACTGATCAAAACTGTGTACAGAATACCATTTCAAGAAAAGCTGAGGAGATCCTTTCCCTTCAGATATGAAAGTGTCCTTCAGGCATATAAAGAATGATTTTCTTAAAGATCAAACAACAAAAAAAAGTCATTTTCTCACTGTTCAGTTTTGCAGAAAGTTTAACATATTAACATTCTCCTAGTTATTAAGTTGTTATCACTCCTGTTACTTTTGTTATCGCACTGCAAACACATATTGACTTGGAATTCATGCATCAAAAGCTGAGGTAAAAGTGATCTTAGAATTTAATACCTATGTATTGGTGGCATTTTCGTAAATGACTTTTCCGTGCTATAATCACCACTGAATAGATTTTTTTTCTTTTAAAGAAATGTAATGCTACTTTTAGGATTGCACAAAATACATCTCAATTTATGTCAATGAAAGCAAGAGCTTGTTCTCACCAATGGGTCATTCTCTAGTGTCATTTAGCTGCCTTTTAAACGATATTTTTATAAAAATCCTCTGTGCAGACCACTTGCTGTTGCAGAAACAACAAAGAGCTCCTTTTGTAGCAGAAATTTCCTCAACCTCTTTTCCACAGAAATTCCAATCACCTGTTTTCCCTTTTTGTGCCTCAGCCTGGTCCAGAACGTGCTGAAATGATCAGATTCCAGAGGGTTTCAGCTGAAGCCCTGGAGCAGGAGCTGTGCCTGGCAGTGCTGTGGCTCCCCTGCCCCTTTGCTGGGCAGTTTTTGGGTGTCCCTGCATTCCCCCCAGAGCAGCTCTGATTTAATGGGCACCCACACTTCTGCAGCCTCCCCTCCCCTCCAGTGCCAGGCTTGTGCTTCCTCAGGCCTGCTCTGAATTCCTCCTTCCCCAGCACCAAGGAAATGCAGGTTTCATATCCACTGGCTTTGGAGTTTGCTCTGACAAAGATCTATTTATCTGAGAATTATTATGGTGCCAAGAGATGTGGCAGTTGCCATAGCAACAATTACATATTGTGTTGAATACCAGAGTAAATGCTATAAAGAACAGGAGCCACTGGTGGTTTTCATTAATTTAATGTTCCTTTTTTGGACAAAGTGTGACTCATAAGTTTATTCACTGTGTGTGTAAGTGCCTAGATCAAATGTGTGGGCTCCCTTTCCTCCTCTTTCCCTTAGTGTGCAACTTCAGCATGTAAATGAGAAGTGCTTGGTTATTTAAGGAGAGAAAAATGGTCTTATAGACTGGAAACATGAATAATTGCCTGTGAAACAAGAAGGTGTTAACTTCCCTGAGTGTTCAGTGCCTTTTTGTGAGTAATCTACATTCAGATTCCATGTGAGCCAGGGTGTAGTTACCCAGGAAAAGGCACTTTGTGCTCCTCAGTAGCAAGGAGGGCTAAGAACTTAATGCGTTTAGCAGTGATTCAAAGGTGAAATTAGATTATTTTTGAGACAAACACAGACCCTGTTAACGATTTCAAATTATTTAGAGACTAATGTGAAATGACAGTCAAAATTCTTTGCAATGAATGTATTTTATTAAAAACCAGTTACAAACAGATTTCCTCTCAGCCCTGAGCTGCATTTAGGCTGCTCAGTTGGTTCTCCCTGCTGCAACAGGTACCATTTCACTGTGGCTTGATGTGCTTCTGGTGGAAACTTCAGGTTTTTGTGGAAACTCAGAACCAGACGCAGTTCTAGAATGCACCAATTTTATTCTCTTTTCTTTTAAAACACACTGAGGTCTTATCCTCCATCCATAAGATCTCATGGCAAAGTTTCCACAAACCTCAATGAGAGCACTTGCTCAAGGGTTGTTAAAATCTTGTATTTGAACTAAAATGGATTCTGGCACATAGTGCCAAGAAAATACCTATTTGCTTCTTGTGACTAAAACATTTTATGAGAATTTGAATGTTGGATTAATTATCTGTGGATGTTTTGAATTAAATTAGCTTCTCTTTATGATTTCTACATTAACTGTCCTTTATCCATATAAAGAAAGAATCCACTAAATGTTGGGGATTAGTGATAAACCATCATGCATTGGCATATAATTATTTTTCCAGTATTTTTTGTTCTGTGTTTGGCCTGGAAGTATTCTGGAACAGACAGAACTGTGCCAATCCTATGCTTCAATCTTCAGAGACTGATGGAGTTCTATGGAAACTCATGACAGACATGTGGGGAACAACACACCTTTAGAAGAAGGTTTAAAGAAACCCTTTGTGAAAGGTTTAAATTTAAAATTCATGTAGTAAATGAGGATATAAGTAAGAAAGCAAGAGGCTAAGAATGATTTAGTAGAACATTAGGCGAGATCATAAAGGATAAGTAGATTTCTCTTAGGATATGTAATATCTTTCATTTCTAAAGTGGCTTTCATCCTGTAAGATCCTCAAAGAGCAACTATTAAGTACATGGGGACAGAATGTGTGTGTGCCTGTCTTAATACAAACATCTCTAAAAAGAGGCATTTGCATAGATATCTTTATTTTTGATACTTAGTTTTTCACATCAGGGTAGGAACAGAGTCTTCTTAAATGAGGGATTAGGGAAAAGGAGCTGGCAATTTTGATATGATATCAGAATTGCCATGACAGCCTTAATGTCCTCAAATCCATCTTGAAAAAGAGATGTTACAGAAACCAGGAGAATGTGTGCAACTGAGGGTAAAGAAGAAAAATTGTCCATTTATTCCATGGCTGTTCTTTCATCCAGCACCAGGAATGATGCAGTTGGTGCACCACAACTACCCCAGATCCACCCCAGAGCTCTCAGATTTACTGAGGAACAGAGACAGTTCCAAGAGGAACTCAAACTGAGTTGTGCCCAAAGCCAAGCTCAAGGTTTTTTGGTTTTGGTTTTTTTTTGGGTCAGACACACAAAATATTGCTGGTGTTTTCCCACTCTCTGCTTCTCCCTCAGCTTCCAGAGGCAGCATGGATTTGAGAGAGCCATGATAAGAGAAATAATTGACATGAAAAGATAATTCCCTGAGTAAGAGTTTAGCAATTTCTCTCATTGGACACATCAATAAGGATCTCTAATGATTGTCCCAATGTTTCCATGCTGATTTCCACAATCCTAAAGGAACATTTATTATGGTTATTACAGTAACACCTATCTCAGCACACATCTTAAACATTTAATGGAGCATCACAGGATAAAAATCTGCATTTGTCCTCCCCCAAGAATTGATTCTGTCATTGCAAAAACAGATGGCTTCTTTTGGACCTAAAATTCCTTATTTGTTGATCATTACAATTTTGATGCTTTTGTGGTTATTTCTTTGCATCCTACTTTGCAGCTAGGTTTTTTTTTAAGTACCTAGAATAACTCGGCAACTTGAAGAATGTCAGAGTTAAAGCTTAGAGCAATTTGGTGTCTTCATAATAAACAACTCTGCTAATGCTTGCAGTCATCTTGGAGTTATTAATCATCCATCCCCTCACTTATTTCACCACCAAATCAAAGTGAATAACCTTTGCATTAAGCAGTTCATCTGTCTGAGGAAAAAAAAAACCAGTTTTGCTACTTGGTTTATACAGTTTCTCACTGAGAGGGCACCTGGGGTTGTGATTGCACAGGGAGAAAGTGCAAATCTAAAATCTCTTTAATGTTACCAATGGTGTTGCAGAATATTTGATGCGGCCAGGTGATGTCAAGGCAGTGTGGATGGACTGGTTTGGTTTGGTTTGTCTCAAAAAGGGTCAAACGTGTGACATGACCTGTGTATTTGTAAATGGAAGCTTGGAGTCTTATTTGTGTGTGTGTGAATTTCAGATTAGACATCTCTCCTGTGAATATAAATGCATAAATGATCAGATTTTATGGAGCTTTAAGGACTCTGCTAATAAGGAGCATCACAGAATTCAGCATTTCCCTACTCTCCTGATGGACAAAATATTTTCAGAACTACTAGAACAAATGTGCAAAATACATCCATTAGATGATGATTTACAGCTTGCAGACCTATTGGTGATAATCTGTGAGTTATTAAAACCCATAAAAACCCAATTATCTTTCTTTAATTCTTCTAGAACCCATCTGATGCTAAATGTTTGCTGGGCTTTTATTACAGTATTGAATACTGTTGTATAGTAGAAAGTTTTATCCTCTAATCACCAGGGAAAAGGTGATAGTATAAGTTGTGGGTTTTTTTTTTTAAATTTGGAAGACCAAACCAAACTTTTATTCTCAGATATTGGCACAGAATGTTTTTGTCCAGGGATTTCAAGGGTGTGATCCCATGAAGAATTAGGAGATGATGGATGCTTTATACTTGCACTGATATTAGGGTGCATTGGTATTACCTGAATTTTTGACCTACACAAAAAGAATACTAGCAAGAAATCAGTTCATGTTTGCACTACTAATGCTGCTGAAAAGGCTGTATCAAAATGCAGAGGGCTCCCTTCAGGCCCAGCAGGGTGGTGATAAGGCAGCACGTCACCTCCCTGCAACAGGGGCCTCAAGTGCTCTCCAGAGCCAGATCGTTTTGATTTGGATATTGTTGAACTCAGGGACAAAAAAATCCAATAAACACAAAATTCCTGATTGGCTGACAAACGCTATGCATTGCAGTTTCTTCTCTGCACAGAGAGAATTTTCTCATACCTGTAAATTTTTCCTTTTCCCTGAAGATGAAATAAAAATTCAGCTACTTCTGCTTGAAAAGACACTCCTGACTGCTGAAAGATGTGCCGGTGACAAATCCCCTGGTGGGAGGGCCCAGGTCACTCAGGGATTTACTCCAACCTGGTATCTGCAACAAGAATATTCACACTAAATCTGTTCTTATTGCTGCCCTTGCTGCAAACTCTCAACTCTTGCTCTACTAAGATGATCATTACACAAATATTCTGTGTTTGCATTAATCCTGCCAGTCCTTTGCAGCAGAATGGCCTGCTAGAAAAAAAAAAAAAACAAAAAAAACCAACAACTTAGATTGAGTTTCTGGTTTGGGAGATGGGGATTTCATGATTTGTTGTGGTACTACCTCAGTCAAGAGTCATTGATTAATTCAGTTCTGTTATTGATTATATCAAAGCTGAACCTCCAAACTGAGAGGTTCATTGGAACTGCTCAGGTGTGTTTTATTTCCAGTTATGTCTGTGGAAACATGACTGAGACATCAGTGTGGAATATTGAGGAGAGACTTTGACACAGTTAAGTGCTAACATTATAATTTCAGGTTGAGAAACATAATAGAGATATAGGAATATATATATAAGTTGAGATAAAAAAGAGGAACAATATTTGACAATTTTTCAACAAAGTCATGTTCCTGCATGACTGAAAACTTAAAATTGATACAGTTGGCTATTTTATCCACTCTGCTTCAATAACAACTGTAATTCGGTGCTAAAATTTTTATTTGTTTGTCCCACTTTTATTTTTCAGTGGAGGTGATTTGTTTCAGCAACAGGTCAAGGGCAAAACTGGAGTTCTCAGGCCTCATCCCTCGTGTGGATGTGCAGGGCAGCCTGAGAACTTTTCTGACTTTATTGGCAGAAGGTTTCATTTTCTCTGTGCTGCTGTATTTTGTTGTCCTACCATTGTTTTCTCTCTTTCCCTCCACTTCCAACAACCACCCTTTTGAAGCTGGTTTGGTCATTAAAGCCAGACTTGACCCTCAAAATTGACCCTCAAATCAGGAATTCAGGCAGAAGTAAGGAGAGGGGATGCTAAAACTTTAGTTTAAAGATTTAAAGTCAAAGCTGGGGGACACCTGGCTCTGAATTTGGCTCACATCTACAACACTCGGACTCATCCCTGACAAAGCTACACGAGTGTGTGAGCAAGGCTTGGAGCTTTAAGTTACAGGGCTGATTTTAGGCCTGATTATTCACAAAACCGTGTAATTAATCTGTCATAGGAAAACACAGCAAGCGTGCACCAAATGCAATCCCCATTAAGTCAACAGGAGTCATTCCACCAGCTTTAATGAGCTTTGAATCCACTCATAAATCTGCTGTGAGGAGTGTCCAAATCAGAATTTATCTGGGGGTGACCTTGATGTTAATTGTTAGTGCTTCCATGTTGTTTAATTGCCAGGAAAGCTGAAAGCATTAGTGGGACTATCATATGGTCTGGTCCCTTCTATTGGATACTATTAGCATCAAGTTGATCTATGTAATATTAATTGTGCATAATGTTAGTGGGTAGTCACAGTCTGCCAGTTATATTTTGTGTCTGTGAAACAGGGAAAAAAACCTCTTCAGTTATTTTTAATGCCGCTTCTGCCTTCAGCTGAATCCCTGCAAAATTAATGTTTTTTTGATCAAGCAGCTCTTCAGAGGATCTCAGAAGTTTCACATTATTTCAGTGGCTTTTAATCCCAGATTTTGTGTACTGACTGTAATTATTTTAAAATTATATCTCAAATTTGTAAATAACATAAAGGAGATTCTGTTCAGCCCTATGATGTCTATTAAATTTAACATCTGCCAGAAAAGTTCAATCATCTGTATCCCAAATGAAAATGTTTCCTTCTTTAACATGTCATATTTAATTCAATTAGAGGAAAAACATGGGGAATACATTAGAAGTACAAAACGGAAAGGGTTCCTTTAATTTTTGTCTACTAAACAAAAAGTAGATGGCTTACTTGAGGAACATAATTACTGTAGCTTCTAGTGGTATAAAAATATGGGAGAGTTATGGTTGGAGGACTGGGGGAGAGAAATTATTGGTTTTATTTAATGGCTTTCCGAATTCCTTGTCAGTGCTGGTAATTATTGTGTCTTTTCTTTTTGTTGGCACTCAGTGCATTAGGCTGCACTTACGATCATTTTATTAATGGGAAATATGTTTCTGAACAATTGTGAATTAGATAAGTGGCTTGATTAAAACTCATTCTTTAAAACTATAAAATGAGAAAATAACGTGAATTAACCTCATGTCTAGACAGTGGGAAGATAAGACTGGTTTCCAGTGAGGGTGTGTGCTTAGGAGAATAAAGGGAGGGCAAGAACGTCCTGCACTGGCATTTCTGTTCAAAAATTGTGGCTTTAGGAGATACATGCAGGAAATAGAGCAAAGAGCTTCTAGAAGAAAGCCCAAGCTGGGCAAAAGGAAGAAGTGTTACTATTGACAATCTTCACTTTGATGCCTCTCTGTGTCTGATTCCTGCAATAAGCACATTACAGGTGGGGTTTTGTCTTGGTTTGAAAGGTGTCTGCTAAGGAAGAAATCCAAACAAAAAATTCCATCTCACACATTTAATCCCAACCTTAACAACAACAACAACAAAAAAAAAAGTCCACACTTATGTACTCCATTAACATCATTGTTATCTAGTCCAAGGAGACTAATTTGTAATCTTCTGATAACAGATTTGTATGTGTGAAGTGTATTTTTCAAAAATATCAGTGGAACTGTGATGGAATGCTGAGTTCTGTGAGACTCATTTAAGCAGATATCTCTTTCTCTCTAGATATATGTGAATGTGCTACATGGATTTTATCTCAGCTAATAAGCATGAATTATACATTCTTAAATGCTTCTTCCATTTATCAAGCTTAATGTTGTTTCAAAAAATCTGAAAAAAAATGAAAAAAAAGTTTAGAAGATTTTAACTTTCACCATGCTGTAACGTTCACCATGGGATGACAAGTACCTTAATTCACTGTAATAATTTTCTTATAAAAATGCCACACTAATCATGTTTTTCCACCAGAAATTTTCATTTTGATTCTCAATATTTCATATCTGACACTGCGCTAAATGAGAACACGGCTTAACAGTTGATATTGATTTGCACGTCATTTTTTCATTTCATTTTCCTATTCAAAAGGAATCAGTGCTGACAAGTTAATGAACTCCAGCTACAAATACAGAGATAAGCCATGGGATAGGTTTAGTACCTGCCTTGTTCTAATTACGAGAGGTTTTCTTTAGGTGGCTGTTTCATGTTCACTACAGGGAAACTGGAATAAAGTGACTGTCAACAAAGCAGACACTTGGAAAAGTGACATAGTACAGGGCTGTTTATAGAACCTTTAAGCAACTCTACATCTATTTATCCCAGTATTTTTAAGTCTTTAATATTTACAGGTGAAATAAAATTTAAATTAATGAGTCCTAGAGCTCTGTGTTGAATACTCATAAAACTATGCTACTTTATATAATCTATTTTTAAATTAACATTTTGTGTAAATTAATAGCTTTGGACAGTGGCAGTAGAGATCAGGAGTGTAGAACCAGCTCTCAGAACATTTATTTCCCTGAAATTTGTACACCTTTTGCCACTGATGTACTTTCAATTAATATACCTGGCATCTAAGAAGTTATTCCAAGTTCAGTTTATTGTTTTACATGGCTAAATTGGTGAATGTGATTGAATTGGTATTTTGGCTGCTATGGTATGTCCTGCTGCTAAGAGATATGAGCTGGTCAAACCTCATTCAGAAATAAAATCCTATTTTGTAGCCTTAAGGATAGATTTCTTTCTTCCATAAAACTTGAAGCTGCTTCCAGAAGTATTGTAAAACTGTAAAACTGTAAAACTGAGTTTTACATTGAAACCAGCCTGTGGTGTGAGCAACTCTGAATCACCTTTGGTGCTCTGGAGGAGGAGCAGACTGTGATACTGCTCTGTGGTGTAAATTTACTTGAAGGTAAATTCTCCACCACCCGGGAGTTTTCTATCAGACACTCCCTGCACTGCCAGCAGCGACAGAGATAATTAATCTGACCAGGGAATTTGGCCACTGAAGTCGCTTGTGGACTTTTGGAATTAAAGACTCTCTGAATGTTTGCAGGACTGACAAGCCATGCCGGAATGGAGTGAGGAAGAGAGAGGAGCTGTGGACATTCCCTGCCTTGGGCAGCAGATGCCTGTGGTGACCATAAAAGGCAGGGAACAGGGTGTTCCACACTCCCCACCGTGGGTTCCCTTCCCAGAAAAGCAGGGTGGGGAAGGCTGTGGCTCTCTGCCCTGGGTTCCAGCCTTGCCCAGGGTTGCTCTGGCAATGGGAACAAACTCTTGGCTCTGGGGAATGCACTGATGCTGTTTGGCCAGCCAGAGCAGGGGCATAAACACAAGTTTAAAGCTGTATTTAAAGAGCTGTGCCTGCACAGTTTGAGACACCAGCTCTGCCTTGCTGTCCTGCTGATGGTCACAGAATATCTTAAATTGGAAGGGACCCACTGTGATCATCAAAATCCAGCTCCTGGCCCTGCACAGGACACCCCAACAATCCCAACAATCCCCCCTGTGCCTGGGAGCATTACCCCAACACTTCTGAACATGATGCTGATGGGCACAGACAAGGAGCAGTGGTTTCTGGGCTTCACAGGGCTCTGATTTTGCAGGAGGAGGGAAATAGAAGTGCAGCAGAAAAGGTTCCTTCTCTTCTACTCCAAACAGAAATCAAAACAGCTAAGGAGAATCAGCAGCAAAAATGTTGTTTATTAAATATGAGAGGATGAGAGTTTGAAATGGGTATTTTCCAGATCTTTCCCCAAAATTATTATTCAGCCCTTGCATGGGGATAAGTCTGAGGAAGGATTCATTTCTTTGCCATTTCTGTAACATTCATGTTTTCCTAGCAGGAGAGAAATGTGAAATAACAAAAAGATTGTTCTTTATTCCAAGATTAAAGTTTCAAAAGCTTAAGATTTGAACTTTACTTACATCTTTTGAAGAGGCTTGAGAAGCTATTATGCAACCATATCTTTCATTTCAACTACAGTTGGAAACAATACTATCAACACAGCATAAAAATATTGGGTTTATCTTGTTTCTATTTGTTTTGCAAGGGTAAATATCTCACAGGACTTCCAACATAAATTTGCAGGCTCAAGAATTTTGTGATTATTCAGGATAAGAATTTTGTGATAATTCAGGATAAGCTTCAGACAGCCTATGAAGTCTCAGCTATTTGTTTGGTGCAAATGCAGATTTCCTCATTGAAGTGCAGCCATGCCTGACACGAGCAGAGAGTTCACTTAAAGTCTTTGTTGTTTCTAAAGATAATGAGAGTTGCAGTGTATTTCTTGTCTTTCTTAGGAAAGTTTAAATATCACCTCAAGGAGGTGGAGGTAGATGGACACACAGCTGTCAGAATTAAAAATGAATGACTGGAATAAATTTTGTTTTGTTGGCATAAATTTTCTAGGAGAGAAATTGGGAAGATAGGTAAGGGACAGACCAGAAGAGAAGTGTAGGATCAAAATGAGATAAAAGTTGTGACAGACAGAAGGGGTCACGAAGAGCCCTAAAATTAAAAACAAAAGAAGGAGAGAAGAGAGGAGGGCAGAAGTAGCTGGGTGGAAAATGAGAGGTCAGGAAAAAAATAAAGAAAATACTGTATAAAAAATAAATCTATTCTTACAGGTTCCCTCAAATTGTTCATGCCCCGTCCCTCTGTTTTATTTTCCCTTTGCAGCCTGTGGCATGAGTCTCATAAAACGTCACTAAGATTATAATGCAATACCTTGGCACCAATCTCTCTTGTTTATGTGTCCATTAGTTCAAAGCCACAGACAGGCAATTTATTGGGTATGAAAAATGTCACCTATGGCACCCTCATTTGCATCTGAAAATTGATTTTTGTCACACTGGGATTTTAGGACAACCTTTTTTGGCAGCCAACGTTGCCAAAAAGCATAATAAAAATAATTATGTGACCACAAAAGCAGGTGAAGTTCACTGTAAGTTTGAAGTCTCTGGGGAATTGCAGTTGGCAAAGCATTATTGATGAGCTTGTGATCCTTCTTGGTGATTAAATATTGACACCTAAACTTAAAACATTGCTTGAGATTGCCAGCAAAGTGGATAACAACATAGATAGTGTTTACTCAAACAGTCCAGCATGATAGCAGAATATTCGTGATGTCACTTGAACAATTGAACTATTAATTAAGGGTTTTTAAAATTGGTAATTACTGAGCTATGGAATGTTTTTTTTTAAGGGAGTATTGTTAAACACTTTTTGAGGCTCAGTTAAAACATGTCACCAGCTTAGCAATTTTGCATCTGCTAAGTCAATTCATTAATTCATTTTCCACCTTTTGATGGGTTTGGTTGTTGGAATTTGCCAAGTTTTTGTCTGTCACTGGTGTGATGGTTAATGTACATGGGAAAGTGTCATTTTCCATTGTGATACTGAAAAATCCTATTAATTATCAGTGTTAAGTTGTTCAAACGCTTTCATTAGTTATTTTGGCAAAACAATTCCCCAGGGTGAGATATATTTATATAACAAATTCCTCTAAAGCTGAATCAACCATAAATGGATTATGCAAACTTGTTTCCTTTCTTGTAGATAAATTGTTTTACAGCAGTGTTCATTATGAGAAAGTCCTTTGCCCACTGTAGCACTTAATCAGCACAGAATAATCTACAGCTTCAGTTTCAATGCTAAAAAGGCACCATTCTTTAGTATGAATCCAACTTTTAATCTTAGCTCTGCATGCTGGTTCTTTTATTTTATTTTTTTTATGCCTGATTTAAAGCACAGGCAAAGGGTGGTGATTTATAAGCTCGTATTCCTTAAAGGAAGTTTCTGTGTGCAGTTATGAAGGGAACAACATGCAGTTGAAAAGGGATGAGCAAGATCTGGCTGGGATGTGTGTTGGAGAAAGGATGGAGACAAAAAGGTGATTCTTTGGCATTTAAGAAATGTGACTTTTTATATAAACATGGAAAGCAGTGGAGAAATTTGGTTTTGTTAAAACACAAACTGATACCTTTGTTTTCCAAACAAGTTCATATTTGGTGTTTGAAGTGTTCATTAACAACCCCTTGGCATCTGAGAGGTGCCCAGAGTGTGACTGCACTCCTGGCTGGGGCTGTGCTGTGGAGCTCCTTTGCTGGGATTTATGGGGCAGAGCATTGAACAGTACCCAAGGCCTGCGCTGCCATATTTCACACACACTCAGGGCTGTCTCTGCCAGCAGAAGGATTTGACCTTAATCATGGGTTACTCACAGGCCTCTCTGAACTGAGCCTGTTTTAAATCATGGGTGGCACAAACATTTTGCTCTGGAGTCAGGCTGCAGCTGCCAGGCACTGGCTGTGTTTGGGACCCTGGCATTTGTTCCTGGCAAAGATGCCAGCCTGAAAAGCACCAGGGAAAGCCTGGCAGTACCAGGAAAGTTAGTCAGAGACTTTACCTAATTAGCAGTGGGATATGTTTCTGTCAATTATCACAAGTGTCATTAAAAATCAGACCCAACACTTTTATATTTTCTTGTGGCACTAGAATTCAGACAAAACCTCAGAGATTTTCTTCTTTGCAAATGCTTTTTACTGCCCTTGCACTCTGGATTTAAATTTTTATTGGGGGAAAAAAACCCAAACCTGTTATTTTCTAACTTTTTCTTCACTGTGTTAGCACTATTTCCTCCTTCAGGGTTTGTTAGGTTCAGTCTCCTGGACTCTGTCTGTATTTTAAATGTGGGATTTATAGTTGGTGGAAGTAGCCTGGATCACAGTCTGAGTGTGCTCAGTAACATTGTTTGACCATATTTGGTTCTCTTCAACTGAAAGGACCAGTCTCTGCTGGTAAAATTCCATATTTAGTTTCTAACCAATGATTTCACTTTTATAAATTGTTGCATCCAATAGAGAGGAAAAATCATTACTATCAGTGCAGAAACACTTAGGCAAATACAAGTGGTTCTTTTATAAAGTTAAAAGTGAAAATGTGTGAGTTTCCAATTCCCTCACACTGATAGAATCAGTAGAAAAGTGATTCTGTTGTATTTCATATAATGTACAGTGAAATACCAATGAATGCTTTTTTCAGCCTTATTGAATGATACCAGGCTGTTACCATCAATATGAACAAAACCACTTGCCTCTCTTTCTTTGCTTGCTCAAAATTCCAAAATAAGAAAAATAATAGTTTACTTGAGCTCCCATGAATTTTCTGACCTACCCACCTATGTTTTAATCTAGGAAAGTATTATTCCCTGGAAAGTACTAATCAACAGAAGTATTTCCATTGCATGGGTTCATTCTCCACAGCACAGCTATTCCAAACCTCATTCCATCTTTTACATTTTTTTTTGGTTTTGTAATTTATGTCATTACTCCTCCAAGTGGCACAGGCATCACTTCCCATAAAGTCATTCAGATCACAGAGATAACCTTTTTGTTTTCATCTTGTGCTCTAAATGTAATAAATCAAATCCTTGCCAAAAGCAAGTTCTGAATTTTATATCATGAAATTTGCATTTCATGCTCTGTTGCTTATTCACAGAAGCCATCCAATCTGAAAAGACAAATAATGCCACATGACTTGTGTAACTAATACAGACAAATGTTTCCAAGCAACTGCCTGAGCAATCTGAAGATCAAAAATTACTCATCTGAAAAACTTGCGTATAATGGTAGATAATGTATTTGTTCACAGATTTCAGGGTCTGCTAATGGACAGTTTGTAAACTGAAACAGGACCAAAAATGTATCAAATTAGGAGGGCTGCAATTTATTAACTTGTCTCTATTAGATGGCTCCAGCAAAATAAAGCTATTTTAGGCTAAGAAAGTCATGCTGCACTTTCTGTGCAATGATCAGGCAGGAGCAGCCAGACCCTCGAGCACAGTGAGGGCTGAAGGTTTGAGTTTGGAGCTGGGATACCAAAGGGAACGGTGTGATCAAAGTTGAATAATGCAGAGTTGAATTAATTTCCTCACGTTCCTTGGAAATTCTGCACTTTGCAATGGCAGCATGCTGTGCCTGCTCTGGCACACACAGGGTCTTTGGTTGTTTGCCTCGTTTGGAGGCAGGAGTTTGTACTTGACATGTGCAATGAGAACTGGAGAATCATTCTTACAAATTCATAAAGACATTTAAATCCAGTCCACTCGAGGTTCTTCTGGGGCTGGCATGATGGATAATTATGAGGGGTAGAGAATTATTGCTGATTTAGCTCAAGCTGTGAGAACCCAGGGTTTCAGTTCTAGAATTGTCCTGTTTGAATTCCAGTGTGTCAGTAGGAGCAGCAGACATCACAGGTCTGCTTTAATGACTTCAGTTACTTTGGGAGCAAGAAAATGCATATGGATAAAAATAGAACTTATCTGACAGAACTGAACAAATATGAAATATGAACAAAAAGGTAAAGTGGAAATAAAGGGGTGGATAATCTTTGGTCAGAGCCCAGGCTTTTGAATGCATTTGAATATATAATTTCTTTCTCAGAAACACACGGGATTAGAAATCAAGACCTGAGCAGGGTTTTCAGATCTGTGGAGTGCTGAAATAACAGCATTCACTGGAAGGTGCGTGGGAGCAATTATTAGAACAACAGAGAACCTGTGTCTGCTCTGTCCCCTGTGGCTGCTGGGCTGGCTGTCCCTGCTCTGGAGTTAACAAGCAGCACTGGAGTGCTCCAGCCCTGCTCTGACAGCTTTGAGAGCATCATTTCCTTTAAATAATCTTGGATTCTGCTCCCCACTGCTCAGAAACACAGAGTGGGAAGCCCATGGCCAATGCCACAAAAACAAGTAGCACTGGAGTTGCCAGGCAAATGACAGTCTGGATCTGCCTTCTCTTGGCCAGGAAACTTTAATAAAACCTGTTTACTTGGTGCTTGTGTAGGTGGGGACTGTTCTCATACCATGGAGATGCTCAGTTAAAGGTCAGCAGGTGTGAACTAAGGAATATAAATATTTCTGTGCTCCTCTGGCTGCAGGTTGTTAGGGCAAGATGCTCAGATTCAAACATATGAACTGGAATGATTTACAGTTGGGAACTCTCATGTCACATTTCTTGTATTGTAAAGTGTACTTGGCTTTAGTTTCTGCAGTTATAACCCAGAAAAAACATCTTCAAACCATTGTAAACTATGACTCCTGCCATTTTAGGCTCTTCTCCCTGAAGTATGTGGCAATTAATATTGTTAGCAGCTTGATGTTACAGCTCATGAATCATTGATCTGTTCCAGTACAGCAATTAATTTGCCTCTGATTCCTGACAGGTACACTCTTTGAATTTCCTGAAGCAGACTTAATTGCCAGCATGTGATTAAGGAGAAATGTGAGAATGCACAAAGATGTCCAAGCCTGTGTCTGGGTCTCCATCTTGCATGTTTCACTTTTCTTTTGGGAGCCTTCTGCAAAAAAAGCTGTGCTTTGATTTCCCACCCAAAACAGATACAGCAAAACCAAAACAATGTTGTTATTTCTAGCCAGCATATTTTATAAATTCAGCAGAAATCAAATCTAGAAGTCAAATTTGAATGAATGACTGGGTTTGTTTTTTTTTTTTTTTTTTAATGTGTCTTGGAATTAATATTTTTTAAAACTTGGATCATTGCATGTGAATTTTTAGACACCTTTTTTCCAAGTCAGAACTTCAACTGGGTGCTCTCTCTTTAGTAATACTGTGTGGGTCTTTGAGACTGTCCAGTCTAATGAAAGGTGTAGAACTAAGAGGCATTGTCCTGTGAATTTAATTGGGTCACTGTGGTGGGAACAAATAACACAGGGCATGTTTAGGTCTTGTATTCTCACCTTTGAAAAATGCAGCCAGAGTGCAGCAGGAAGGCCGGCAGCACTCAGGTGATAATGAAAAGCTGTCCACAAGGCACTGCAGCACTGTCTCTTTATTGTGCCACACAACAGAGTCAGGCTGCTGCTGTCGGGCAGTTATTGCCTGTTAATTTGTGTCGAAGAGTAAAACTGGAGCCCAAATTGTGAAGTGGATTAATTCACTATGATTTCAGCTTTCTGGACTCAGTTAACGCCCGTTAATTAATTTGTTCCGAGTAGCTGGACCGAGCAGTGAAGTGGATTAATGCACTAACATTTCTTCTTTCAACCAGACTTGAAATCCAGCCTGGTGACTGAGGAGCTTTGCTGGAGCCTGGATCTAAGTGGGCATTTTGTCTTCATCACAGACCACGGCTTCATTTGTCAGCCTGGCAGCTCCTGCACGGGAGAGCTCAGGAATGCAGCTCTGGGGAGCACCCTGCATGCATTGTCAGGCCTTGGGGAAAGCACCCAGAGTTTTTATTGTGATCTAAACACAGCACAGCCCTGCTCTGCACTCTTGGGCAAAGTTATTTTGGCTAGGAGTTAGTAGAGCAGGGAAGGAGGGAGGAAGTTGTGCAGGCACATGACTGCAATATTATACATGCAAGAGAGTACTAGTTCTAGAGGGAATTATTCAAAACCCCTCCCAGTTAAGCTCACCTGGATTGCTCCAGCTAGAAACACACTTCTCACACTCTTAACGAATGTGGTCTTTTTGTTTAGTTTTTCAGCATAAGGTACATGGAAATTGATCCATGGCTGGGTGTCCTCCATGTGATTAATGCTGTGCGCAGAGCAGGATTCACCTGGAGGTGCCAAACTGATGCACCTGCACAGCTCAAGGAACCAAAATACAAAATACAGGGCAAGAAATGTGGCTTGTGTGTCCATTCAGGCAGGGGTCTGGGACTGCATTTAACAGCACACATGGCTTTAGCACACACTCTTTTTCTTGAGGGTACCATGGAATTGCTTTTGTGCAGCACTGGTTTAATGCAGTGGATTCCACAGCACTTGAGCCCACAATAAAGGTATAAAGGGTGTTAATTTTCTGCACACTCTCACAGCTGGCTGCCCTGCAGCAAGACATAGAGAGCTGGTTTTCCAAGGTGAAACAACTTCTGCTATGAATAATATTTATTTCACATAAGAAATAAACTTTATTTATTAGAAATTGTCCTTATATACCAGGAGGAAAATGTGGAGCTGTTTGTTCATGGCTGCTTGTGTTATCCCACATTTGGAGTTGTCATTGGTGTGCTACAGATCCACAGATTTTGTGGATTCATGTTGGTTATTGCCCCACCAAAACTCATCTTTAACTCATTTATCAGCCCTAGAACTGATATTTGTGTTCTATGTGTTCTTTCTCCTTTTTGAGTATTAAAAGGACTCTTGAATTTCGAGTTCTTCCAATGTGAGCGGAGAAATGAGTCCACTCAGTGGAATACTGAGAGCAGGAATATGGGGAGTAAGAGGTTAAGGCCTCGTGTCCATGCTGTGCAATATATTTTACACATGGCTTTGGTTAAATCTAAAAAGAATCAGATTTTTGAAAGATTTTAATTGCTTCAGATCTCCACTGTGTTTCTGTTTTCAGTAGCAATTTGGTATCTCACCCAAAAGCAGATGATTTCATTAAGTGAAAGAAAAACCAAACCAAAACACTCTATTTTTAATGTAAATTTTTATTACAGCACACTTTTCTTAAGGCTTTTTTACCTAGGCAATGGCATCAAAAATTGCTTTCCTTATTTCAGTTACATTTATTTGAAGTGCTGAAGGTTTTGGGACATCTTTAAGAATTTTTCATTTCTCCTGGCATGCTGTTAAAAGCAGTCTGGTTTTATTTGCTTTGCTACAAGTGTAAGCACAGCAGGGATGGAGAAAAGGGTATTTTTACCCATGATCAGTGATGTGTTGCTAATGCATCCTGGTGAAGATAGAGCATAAGGTCAGCCATTGTCTTTCTCCTCAAGCCTGTATTTCAGCTGTGTTTGACAGATGAGGCAGTCAGAGCATATTTGGTTGTTTGTGTATAAGGGACACCTCATTATATTTAATGAGCAGTGTTGAACCAATATGAGCTTTCCTGTAAGAGGGGGTGATTCACATATGCTTCAAAATGAGAATAACATTCTCTAAATGATGACCAGAAAAAAGCCTGAAATGTTAATTTAAAAGAAGAGTGTATTGTTCTCAGTGCAGGTAAATCCCATGGCTAAAGCAAAGTTAGTGGTACTTTGTTTTCATCTTAGAAAAACTTTTTGCTGTCACAGAATAAGGCAGGTGTGTAGATAAATGAAACTTGTATTTCAATAGAAACAGGATTTTTCCATCAAAAAAGATACTGCAGAAGTCCAGGGCAATAATGGAATTAATTATTTCACAAAGTAAAAATTCAGCTGTGTCTCCACCATAGTTTTGTCACCTATGTATCAAAAACACTCTAGAATATATTGTCATTAAAATGGTTCTGATTTACACATGACCAAATGGTTTGAACCAGAATAATTTTTTTCCCCTCTGTTTTTGACTCCTCTGAAGATCACAGGAGCCTCCATCCTATAAAAACCCCCCTGGGCCAGGCAGATGGAGGGCCCAGGAAAAGCTGAGATCTCCAAGTGTCCCTGCAGTTAATGGAGGGATCAGAAATGGGCACTGTGGGGCTCTGCCTCTCCACTTATGGCACAATTATAGGAGGAGGAACACCCAGAGTAATTAAATCAAATTTCACCAGCAATTTCCATTAAATATTGTATCTGTCCATGCATCACCAGCTTGGAAGTTTTTTTTTTTTCTCTGAAATATCCAATTTCCCTTAGCCAGCTGTATTTTACTGGGTTTGTTCTTCCCAAGCACAAAAAATGATTTTTAGGGTGACATTTACGGGCATTGAGGACAGAATGCTTTTGAGCAGATGTTTGTGTGAATGCCATTGACCTTTAAATTTCTTAAATTTATTCATTGAGTTCATTATTTGTTTAAATAGTTGTTCATTAACTTAAAGTTCCAGCACATTTCTGAGATTTTTTTTTATATTACTACCAACATGTGAAAATATTTTTCTGGTTTAGGCAGAAAAATACATTTTAGAAATAATTAACTTCAATATTGCTGATGATAACAATATTCTGATGATAGAAATAACACACATAAAGGAATTAAGTATTACAGCATGATTTAAAATGTCAACTGAGAATTATATAAAAATTAATCCTTAAATTCACCTGCAAAGAGTTCTAGTTTTTCAGTACTTTTGTGATATAGGAAAAACAATATATCTCAGACTACCACACCCCATTCCCTATTTCAGATGAACTTTGCTTGCAACAAGCATCCAATTAATTTTATTTTTTGTGTTTAGGGCTGACCCCATTTTATACCATCAACCTTAGTATATAAGACCAACTAAATGACAAGAAACTGAAGCACTTTTCTGGTCAGATTGCCACTCCAGCAGTGTTTCCAACCCTCATTGTGACAAATCGATCCCAGAATTCGGCCACCCTATTCCCATGACAAGTTCTAATG
Organism: Melospiza melodia melodia; assembly: GCF_035770615.1. Lineage (NCBI taxonomy): Eukaryota > Metazoa > Chordata > Aves > Passeriformes > Passerellidae > Melospiza > Melospiza melodia. The sequence continues at coordinate 18,934,436 of NC_086206.1, forward strand.
AAATTTTCTTTGCCAAGAGTAATGGTTTGTGCTGCTGGAGAGTGACCAGGCTATTCATTCAAATATTCAAGCACTGCAAGAAGGCCTGGTAAAAAGAAGGAAAAACAAAACAAAGAGGAGAGTTCTTGAAAGATGCAGGGAAATTCCAGCTTGCATGATGTTGGAGTTTGGGCAGGCTGGCATCTCTCAATTCAAGTTTAGCCAAAATGCTGGAAAAATGAGGAGGTTGTGTTTGGTGCTTTTTTATTGGGAACAGGAAATCAAACTTTATTGCCAAACTTCATAACCAAACTTTTTTGCCATTGAATCAGCTAAACTATGGTTGAGCTGATTCCATGCCTAGAAGAGGAAATTAAGGAACTCAAAAAGAGGGTGTAAAAGTTGGTCATGAAATGGTGGCAGTGAAGTAATAGTTGGATTCTGATCATAATCCATTGACCATGAAAAGTATATTTCACTGACCATGTGAGATATGGGATTGTAGTTAAGCAGTAAAAGTAATGAACCTGATGAGATTTCTCTCCTACCATTTTTGTTTAAAAAAACCCACTAAAAACAATCAAAAAGATTGAATTTTTTGTCTTAGTGCATTTTAGGTAGGAAAGAATTCGTTATATTGTACCTACTTTAAATTTTGCCAGTGGACAGACACTTTTATATTCCTGTATTTCATACAAGGTAGCACCAGTGGGAGAAGCAGATGTGACCAGAGCCATCATGTCTCTGGGTGCTGGTGGGACACAGCCACCTGGGACAGGCCAGAAATCCTCATTTGGAGTTGTTGTAACCTCTGTGGTTTTGGTCAGCTGGGTCCAGCAAAGGTGATGGAGAACTCTGTGGATTCACTCATGGCAAGGCCCAAAAGAGCACTCCCGTGACAATGCCAGCCTGATATTTTAAGAACTTTTGAAGCAAAATTACCGACTCTACCTGGAGTAATTTTATATCCCTTGTGAGTTCTTCTCCAGGAAATTAAATAGGTGAATGCAGTAAGAATTATTATATATTCAATATATCCATCTATGAATGAGAGTTATCAGCTGTTGAGTCAGGTGTTAGGTGCACATGTAATGTCAGATTCCTTGGCAAATTCCTTCTTTTACACTCACTGAGGATCAAACCTGCAGTTGCACTAAACAAAATGTTTTTCCCTTTTCTCAGTTCTTTACAAAGGTGGTAATCATGATAACCACAAACACCAGTCAATTATTCAATTGGTGAAGTATTCTTGACATTTTCTTCTTCTCTGCTTACCTGCATTCCTTAGAGGTGCTTTTGGCCACTTATTTAATCAGTCATTGCTGTTAGACACCAGGGGATGATAGGACAGAAATCATGAAGAAATCACTATTTAGAAAAATACAGTGAGATATGAAGAATATGAAACACACTTAGGGAAGTGTTTACATTTCTGTGCTTAATCTGCAGAACCTCCTTCTCCATGAAACAGAATAATTGTGTTCAAAACAAAAGACAATAATTCAAATTTTTGTTGTTGTTGTTCTGAAGTTCTGCTTAGAAATATGGACTTAAAGGCCTTAAGTCTTACCATCATAGTGCTTTCCTTTAGAACTTCACTGCTTTATATTAATGACTAACTGTATATAATTTGAGTTTTTCTTCCATTTGAGAACCTTTGGGAAGTGTAAGGATAACCTGTCATGGGAAAGTGATGAGCTAACTGTTTATGGGTCTATGGTTACCAAAATTGTGAGCCCTAGATGTTGAACAATCTGGAAATTGCTTTTCCTACTCAAATTGTCACAGAAAGAATTGTGACATATTCAAAGTCTTGTTGGATGGGACTGTGAGAAAAGTGATCTGGTGGAAGATGTCCCTGCTTACTGCAGGTAGGACCAGATGGCTTTTAAAGGTCCCTTTCAACCCAAACCTTTCCACGACACAAAGATAAGCAAATCTGAGTGCCTTGTTCATTTCCAAAGACTCCCAGGTCTCTGACATTCAGATTTGTCTCAAATCCCTCCATCTCCCTGAGCTGAATTAAACCACGAGAGCAGAGCAGGACTGAAAGGTGTGATCAGATAAATGCTGCTGCTGAGCTGAGGATCTGGGGTTTCCTTGTGGCCATCCTGGGAGTCACTCCTGCTCCTCAGGATCATCCCCGGCATGTGCCAGCCCCTCTGTGTTTACAGCGGGGTTTTGAAAGCTTTACTGCTCTGTGCATTTGCCTTTGGACAGGATTCAGCTCTTGTCATTTGACACTTCAACTGTTTTTATCTTGAACTTTCTCATGAATTTTTATTAAGGAAAACTCTTGGGAGAGGAGTTGAAAGACAAAAGCAGGGACCTGAGTGGCCTTCAGACTGAAAGATTAGAGAGAAATGGCAAAGCCTTGGGGAGAGCTGGGAACTCTACTGGGGGGAGCCTCAAAATGTTATGAAAATTGGCAGCATTGTGAGAAGGGATTCTCTGTGTGGTTCCCACTGCTCTTTGACTTTATAATGACTAAAGCAAACTGGTGAAAACTTGAGTTTCCCTTGCTCATGTTTGTTGTCAAATTTGAGAAATGATGCTAAAGCCAGCAGAGCTAGAGCAGAGTTGTGTGGTGAGAGGCTTGTTGGATGGGAGGAGTTGTCACAGATGGAGGCCGGAGCAGCTGTGCAGAGCTTGGCTGATGGATCTGGACTGTGCCACCGAAATAAACTCATTCAGCTCTGCCATTTTATAAAAACACAGCCTAGGGATGGAGGTTTCATTGTGTAATGAAGAATCAGTTGCTAAAACAACAACATGGATTCCAGAACTGGCTGAAAACTTTGGGGTTTGGAGTTTGTGCATTAAGAGAACAAAGTGTTATCTGTAGGATATAACTGCCTTACTGGGATGAGACATTTAATTCAAAGACTGATTTTTTAATAAAACTGCCATGGCAACCCAAATGAAAAGAAGTGATTGAAATATTTTTCAGTTCCACAGTTCCCAGCACACTACAAATCTGCCTTTTTTTGTTGTTAGGTTTTGGTTGTTTGGTTTCATTTGTTTGTGGGTGTTTGTTTGTTTTGTGGGTTTTTTTTGTTGTTTATTTCTCTTCCAAAAAAGGATCAAGGGAGAGCTTTGGGAGATGGGGAGAGGCTGTTTTTGACCTTGGCAGTAACTGTGCTTGGAGAGGAGAGCTTTAGAGGCTGTGGGAGGAAGCAGGGGAAGGAGAGTGGTCTCTGGGAAGCTGCAGCTCCTGCAGGGAGAGCGCTGAGCAGATCAGAGGCAGAAGGGAAGAGAAAGCAAAGGTGTGCTGGGCAGAGTTTTCCAGGGGCCAGAGGCCACTGTGGAGAGTTCAGTGTAGCTCATAACGTGCTGAACTGCCTGAAGCTCAGACAGAAAGAAAGGCTCCAGAAAATACAGAGAAAAAGGAGTCATGTGTACATACAACTTTTATTTTTGTTCTTTCTGAGAGCATAGCATGAAGCTTTCTCTAAGAGAAAGCAAACGCCAACACAGCAAAACATCCAACACCAACAACCTACCAGCTCATATTTGAAGTTACACCTGGGCTTTGGTGTCTGATTTGAAGTTATAAACTTTTGGTGTTTATTGAGTGTTCATTTCCTGTGGACTGTGTTTGCAAATTCACTTTGTTCTGTTTGATTGAATGCCTGGACTGAGAAGTCGCTGAGTGAAGATGATGTCTGTCCTCATCTATGTCTTCAGAGATATTATCATCTATATCTTTAGAGAAAATTCTCTAGAAACATTTGAAATGTGGCTTTTACTGGTTTTGTGCAAGTATTTGAAGTAAATCAGTCCTTGCTAAAGGTTTATGATTTAATCAGCTATCAGTTTAGGGTTGTAGACACAACTGCTTGGGTTTATAACTTGTTTACATGAGTACAAAATCAATATGGGCTGTCTACTGCCACTGAAAAAGTGCAGTAACCCGAAAGATGAAATACATGCTTTATTATGTTATCACTAATTGCTGGAAAATATACAATACTAAACTTAGAATCTGGTGGTTCATGGGACTTTTACCTAAATGTGCAGGGAAAGGGAATAACACCTGAATATCTGGAATTTTTACTCATTGGTCTTTTTCTTTTTCAGGAAATCTTAAAACTAGAAGGCAGCCTTGGAATTCCAAGACAAAAAAGGGCTATTTTGGCAACTCCAATACTAATTCCTGAAAATCAAAGACCTCCATTCCCCAGATTAGTTGGCAAGGTAAGTCAACAAACTGGGTCAAATTTTGATATTAAGTAATTGATCTATTACTCTTACAGTTTTGCAATGGCTATTACATTGGTAGGAACCCAGATTTCTTCCTACCCTCTTTCATCCCTTCTGCTTTTGGATTTTTGGATCTCAGGCAGTCTCTCTGTAGAAGTTCCTTCATTAAGAATTTCTTTTGGGGAGTTTAAGATGGGAGTTCTGGGCTCCTCAGGCACAAGGAGACGAACCAGGCCCTGTTTGTGCTGCAATGTTTTCCTGGCATTTTGTCATCCTGATTTGTCCCCTGTTCCTGAAGTGCTTCTTGGGCATCACAAGTGCCTTAGAGGATGCACAAAGACAGAAATGTGAGAGCATCTGGCAGGCTGCTTTTCAAAGGCCCTGAGAAACCTGTCCTCAACTAATGTTCAAATTACAGGAATTGCAAATGATCAGCACCTTGAAACATTTGGAGGTGTTATAATTTTTACAATCTTTTATGGGTTTTTTTCAGCATAGCTCCAATTTAGGTATCCAGATGATTAATTTGGCTGGAATATATTGCAAACAGAAAGAGAGATTATGCATGTGTCAGGGGACACAGAAGTTTTAGAGATATTTAAGATAATGGAATGACATATTCTAGGTCAACTGTGGTAATTTGCAACTGAATGCTGAACAAAGCATAAATAAAAAGGTTTGGACTCTCAGACCTACTGATTGTAGGGAAGAAATTCTGTCAAAATCAATGCAGAAAAGAAAAGCAGCTATTTCAAGTCTTTCTGACTTTTCACAGATCTTCACAAGACAGGCTGTGAGGTTCTGGTAACCACAATGGATGTCTGTAGTAACTCAGAGTTCTGGTTCCTGTACCTGTGTCAGATCCTGCACAAGTTGGAGAAAAAGCTGTTCATCTTTCCCTTAAATTTAGATATTTATCATCAGCTTTCCATAGCTTCATGAATTTTTAAAAATTCACTTAGTTGCTCACTTCTGTGAGGTGTGAGGAACGTGTTTATTCCCTCTTCCAAAATATTTTGGGGCTCATCTTCAGAAGCCACATGGACTGATGGATCACAGCTCCTGCTGGGTGTTGGTTTTTCCTGAACCTCATGAAAAAACCCTTTGCCATCTCTGCTCTGCTGTGATCCCTGCAGAAGGACATTGCAGATTTGTGTGGTTTCTATGGTGTTTTGGGGAAGAGGCAAAACATCCAGAAAATAATTTGCATGTCATAACAGAGTTTCAAAAATGAGAAGGAATATGAAGCTCTCCTGACTGCATGGAATGGATGATAAGGGTAATTTCAGATTTTTGACTTGTGTGGTACCACCACGTGATCCTGTCTGGGTGTTCACATAGAAGTCAGGTTTCCAGTGTGTTATTTTCCCTTTCTTTCTTACTTTCCCTTACTTTTCCCTGCTTTAGCAAATTACCAGTGTGGTTTATTAATTTGTTCTGATTTCCTCTTGCTCTCCACCTCATGCTGTGCTGGCTGGAATTGCACAAGGTTGTTTGGAAGTGATTGCAGCAGCCAACAGGTGAAATGCTGATTAGCACTTAGTGGGGAGCTGGGCAGATGTGTGGAAAGAGGAGAGCAGAGGGAGGACAATTAATTGAGTTTTATTTCACAGTTAGGAAACACATCATAAAAGAAAAAAAAATTAGGAATTTTAGAGGATTTCCTTCATGAATTTTTGATATATGTATAGCAGGAAGGAGATACTGCACTGGACAAGTGAAAACAGTGTTTTGCTCAAATTAATTACAAAAAAATTTCAATTAGTATTTAGGTTAACAAGGAGGTACATGTGTCAAGCCTGTTCTCTGTGCTGTCCCTGGCTTTCCAGCATCCCCACTCAGGAACTGGATTATTGCCTTGCCATTTCCACACCCTTCACTAGGGTAGCTCTTAATTAAATAACTGTCCTAGGATAGCCTGCTGTGCTTGTAGGTGGAGAAATCTCACCTTTAAGCAGGATTTAAGGTTTTACATATTGTGCCTTTGTGCCTGAGGGAGAACCCTGAGATTAAAACATTTTAATACAACCTTTGTGACCAGATGGCCCAGGCTACAACTCCTGGCTGTTATTGATGTGTTTTGTTTAGCTCTTGCTGATAGAGCACTGGGATATGATATTCAATTTTTAGTCTCTCTCCATATGCTGCTTTTCCGGTTTATTTGTCCACATGAAGTCAAATGAAATCCAAAGCAGTGGGATGCAGGATTATTTTGTACTTCCACTGTATTATTCTCCACTTCACCATGGAAATGTTTTCTAAGACTAATTTAGAATGGTGGTTCTGTGCATGTGCAAACAATGGCACACTTCAGCTGAGGATGGCGCTTTTTGAAGTTTAATCCTCACTAATGCTGACCCCAAGGAGCACAAAGGGAATTGTGGAGATGCTCAACAAGTCCCAACTCTTTTCCCACACTTCAGAAGAGAAGGACACCTGCAAAGTGAGACTGTGTTTATCCAGGCTCAGAGGATTTGCTCTTCGTGTTATGGATGGACAAATGGTGAATCAAGGATTCTATTCTCCAGTTTAAAGGAGATGTCCTGCATAAGAATGAATATTGCAATTGTTGGCAGGTAAAATCTGGAAGCCTGGTGAAAATTGGCAGGACATTTTATGCTCAGTGAAGGGCAGAACACAGAGAGAGTTACACCGAAGTCTTTGCAGGAAATTATTGAATAAATCAAACCCAAAAAACTTTATTTTTTTCCCATAAGAATTTTTTTGCTGTTATTTGTCTGTTTTGTCTTTTGGAGGGGGTGTGGGGCTGGATCAGTTATTTTTGATCAGAAACTTTCTATACTTCCTGCCCCTGATCTGGCTGTTAGCTGCACTTGCATGGCAGGACTGACCCCAACAAAATCTCAAGACTAGAAGTGGTCCAAGCTTGCAAACAGAATAAAAAATCTTTAAGATAAATGAAGTAGTGGTTTGTTTTTTCCTCTTCTGAGATGTGAATTTAAGGCAAAGAGCAAATGCATCTTGCCTGTTAAAGCAGCAGTAGAAAAACACTTGAAGAAGGCAGGAAGCTGAAGAAAACTGGATGTAAAAAGCTGCTGCAAGCTGGTATTTTTGGTGGCTATACTATTTATATACCATAAATTGCATGCTTCACAGAAGAGAATTGCCATGGACTAAGAAAGCAGCTGTAAAAAAATGTCAAACTTCAGGCAAAAAATTGAAGTGTCAAAAGAGATGATCATGATATCTCAGCCTGGGAAGAGAATCCAGACTGAAGGTTTGTAGGTTAGAGGAAGACATAAGAGTGGAGCAACAGTGAAACAAAAGCTGAATTAAGAAGTTTTTTGGTACCACTGGGAGATTAAGCAGAAAATGAGAGAGAGTCTAAAGTTGAGGAGGAAAGGACCTGGCAAGGATGGATGTCCAAGCCTGGAGGATAATGGTGTGTGCTCACAGAGAAGAGAATGATGTGCAGAAACCCCAAAACCTTTCCAACACCACGAGAGGGATCTGTGTGAGTGCTTATCAGCTGCTTGGCTGGGAAAGGTCTGGATCCAAATAATTGGCCTGAATCTTTGTTTCAGTTACTAAAAATGATGTGGAAGAAAAAGAATGCATTTCTCATAATGGAACTAGGCATGGGGTCTACAGGAAACATTTACTGGATTTTTAAGGGTTAATTTTTTAATATCCCATTGTTTGTTTTCAAATCATTACCACATAAATGCAGTGGTTGTGCTGTGCCAAAGCATGGTCAGTAAAACAGGAAATGGTCATCAGCAAGAATTTTGGCTTGTCCAGAAGACAAAAATATTTTGGTGACTGCTGAAGAAGTGGGTGAGGAACTTTTTCAGAGAGGAGATGGAATTACAGAGACACAAGGAATTTTGATTTCTTGAATAAGTCTGGTGGCATAAAAGGAGAGCGTTCTTCTAAAATACGTCTACAATTCCATGTGGGAAAGGCATATCCACAGATAAGGATATAGAAAAAAGAAGCAAACAAGGCAGAAAAGTGAACAAATGGAAAAGGGTGTTATTTATGAATAGCACTTAGGCAATAAATAAAGCTCTTTGAAATCCATCAAGAAACAAAGATTGGGTTTAGAGAAAAAATCAAGTTATAGTCCAGGTAAAGTAAGACTGGGCAGAAATATATATGTGCTCAATTTGCTCTGCCTAGCACAAGCATTTTCTGTAAATCCAGATGATTTAAGTGAAAGGAATACACTGGTGTAATAACTAATGGATATAAATTTTGGCATAAGATTAAAAGAAAAGTTTCTGGTACCCAGAGAAGACAAATTAATTTCCACCAGCAGTACTGAGGAGGGAAGACAATATTTGATAAATATGTGATCACAGTTGCATAACACAGCTGCTTCTGATCCTGACAGAGCAGACACCTCCAGTTTTCCTGCAACTCTGGTGTTCCTGAAATGTGTAAAACCCTGCTGAGCTGGGCCTGGATGGTTGGAGGTGTCAGGGTTTAACATCTGATTAAATTCATGGAAGAATGGCACACTCCTGACCTTCAGGGAAAAACACCAGCCTACCTCAGCAATGGAAGCAATGAAAAGAGCAGCACTCCATTAAATGAAAGGGCTTTCATTGCATGTCCATGAATTATTAAGCTACAGCACATTAATTCTCATTAAAGGATATGTATTTGATGTCCTAACAAACTATTAAGTGAAAACAGCACTTCAGATTTGTCTCTTTGTCTGAGAGGTGTCTCTTCAGCCCTCCCTTTTTAAAGAATACTGACATTCACATAAACAATTCCAACAGAACACATTTGTTTTCTTTCAGCTAATAGAATTTTATTGGGAAAATTTGCTAAAATACACCTGTTTACTTAAGACTTTCGGAAGAATCACACAAGTTGCAAATGCCTTGGAAAACTGGAAAACAATAATTTACCATAATTTCTTCAATGTTTGATGTTGCTAATAAGAATAAAAGAATTTTAAAACATTTGGGGAATACTTTCTAATCTAGTTACTATGGTTACAAGATTGTTGGAGATAAAGCAGTTATGTGGCAATGATGGAATCGAATTTTCTGAACAATATTGATATATCCAGTACCTAATTTCCTGCTTCATAATAAATCATATTAATGACCTGAAGGAAGGCAGCAAACAGAAGAGATTTTCTGCTCTAAAGCTGTTCAGCAAAGTATGCTGCAGTTTAACTGCCACACTGCTTGTCTTAACTTTGATTTCAGGCGTTGATAATTTTAAACTGTGCTGCAAATTAAGGTAGAGGTGAGAAAAAAGTCTGTCCCTGCCAGTAAATTGCCTATGGAAAGTAACTAAGATGAAATAAAACCCTGGAAAGTCATTTGTCATTGGCACAGTAACTTAATTGTAGGCTCAAGTTTAAAATGTTTGGATTATTTCTAGACATAACAGCTATTCCATCTAATGAATAAGGATGGAGAATGAGAATTATCATTCCCTAACCCCATTCTCTGTGGTTTTCATGGAACCAGACTGATGTTTTTTTTACCTTTCATCTTTAAAGTCTTCCAAAATGATCCTGTATCCTGAGCTGACTGATGGGAAGTTGTTTTTTTCCACCTTGATTTTCTGTTTTGTTTGAGTTCAGTTCTTTGGAATACCCACTCAATCTGTCCAGTTCCTAGAATCTATTTTCTTATTGAATGTACAGTTTTGAGCAAAAACTGGGTCTCTGCATTCTTAGCAGGGCCAAATTTTAAACTTAACAAGATGCAGAGCCTAATTCTGTATTCTTGGATTGGTAAAACAGGATATTTGGATGCAGGATTTCTGTTTGTTTAATCCCTTTAATTTATAAAGTTTCTTCCTACAAATCTATTCAGAGTAACACTTTATCTTAAGTGGGATGAGAGATGCAACAGACTTACCCAGCTTTATTTAGTAGAGTGATATGTTAATATGTTAACATAAAAACTGCAAAATATCAAAGTCAGGGAGAGAGCACTACCACAGAGCTTCCTTTAAATCAATTAAGATATTTATTTGATAGCTCTGAACTGATTCATACTGCTTCAAACATGATTGTTTTTCTGTTCCCTTCCAAACAATTCCTCTGGTTTCTTGTTATACAGTCAATTGTTAGCAAGTTTATAATACAATATAAGCAATATCCAAATGAATGACATTTGAGGAACAAAATTAACTTATCCCTGCCAATTTACAAACTAGATACTGTCATACTGTCAACCTTGGTGCTTTCATTAATGAAAGACTTTAATAAAGGCATTTTGCAGCCTGGTCTGGCGACAAATTTGATATTACCAGCTGTGGCTTGTTAAAATGGAATTAAGTAAAGATGGTTGGCAGAGCATTTCCAGAAGGAAAAATTATATGTATTATATATGGCTCATCTGTAAGGTGGAGTAAATAGCTGTCACTCAGGGAACAACAGTAATTTTCTTCCTCCTCCCTAACTGCTGATTCTCTTCAGTGATTAATTGAAGAGAATTTTAACCTTTTTGTGTTTTGCCCTTGCTTTTTATCATACATGGATGATTCCTGGGGTTTTTTTTCCACTTACAATTTAGGGTGATGTACAGCAACTGATCAATAGGGTGAATAAAGGAGTATGATGCCATTATCCATAATGACAGCTGTGTTTTAATTCAGGAAACATTTTCCCTTCTCATTTCCAAAACATCTGGTGCTCTTTTCCAGCTGCCCTCTAAAGGCACATTTTTTTAACCTTTCTGGTTTATCATCTTCATCACTTACTGTGCAACCCTGTTGGCTGAATTCAGAAATGGAATAAGTGAGGTATGGTCTATAGGGCAGAATCATGGAATGCTGAGGCTGGAAAAGGTTTCTGCAATACCTAATTTTGAAGTTAATGTCATTCTTCTCTATTGACCTATTTTTCTTTCTGGTCAAATATATAAAAACGTAAATGATTTCATTTTAATCAGTGTTCCACTGTTGACCTAAAGCTTTCAATTACAAAAATCCCACATATCAAGTAATTTCCCTTTGCTTGTGTTTGGAAAAGAAGAATTCAGTTTGGCCACTCTACTTTCTCTGGAATGACTCACAAAGAGAAAAATCACTTTCTGCCACAGACACTTTGCTTAAACAAAGGCAAATGAAGAATTTAGAGAACTGTAATTTTTTGAGATTAACCTGCTTTCCAAAGTTCTGTGTTTAAGTTAGCAAGAGGGTGGATTTTTGGTTTGGCCATGATGTTCCTTAAATTTTCTCAGGCTGTTTATGAAGTCAGGGTGATTATTGGAATGTATATATTTGGTGTTCAAACACAGGATTCAGACCCTCCATGCTGTATTTATCTATATATACGTAAAATGCATATGTGTATGCACACATTTCAGATGTGCACAGCAATAAATGACTACAGACTTGTAGAACATATCCAGACTTCCATCAGCTCTCATTTTGATCAGTGCTGTTGACTTTGTAGGTGTTTTCCTCCCATTTTAATCTATAAATTTCTGTTGTGAGTTCTTCTCCCTGTCATTGGAAATTCTGCTTTTCCATCCAAAAATGTCCCTTGCGCTGCTGCTCTTCCACACTTTATTTCCCTGCCATGTTTCCATCTGCCTCATGTTCCTGAAGAACAGGTGGAAAACATGGCATAAATATTTATACACATTCTGTTTAAGAGTTGAAGTGACTGTTAAAACATTTGCACAGTTTTGCCAGGGTGTTATTTTAGTAATATTTAACTTGAGCTGCAGTTTAAGCCAAGTCTTTGTAAGCTTGAGCCGATCCCTCAGCAGTGCCATGGAGCCTTGTAAGCACACACTAAAACATTTCACTTTCCTGTACCCTGCCTGACCCTGAGCATGCTGAAGCTGACAGAAATCCTCCCATCAAAGTGGAAAAGGAATTTTGATAAGGCCAACCCTCCTGGGAGATTGCAGAGGGAAAAAAGGACCCTTGGAGGAAGTGTGGGTTAAGCTGATCGTGTACATATCTAGTTAAAAACACTTTATTCAATGTGTTTTTTGGGAAAATTTTTAAAGTACGCTTGGGAAATAGGATTTTCATCAAGGTTCAGACAGCTTCAGAAGGTTTTTATTTCTACAAAGCATGGACAAAACTATTAAGCTTACATTTCCAATTGAGCTTGAGAATGGATTTGATAATAGGAATCTGTTCAACAATGAAGTCCAGAAATTGAAAGTAGTAGTGATCCCTATAATCCAATAACATGTGTCTTAATATATTTTTTACTTATTAGAATTGAAAAAAAAAAGTAGCGTAGATGTAGCTGAGCTTGGCTACAACTTGAAAACTTGAATTCAGGGGCTATATTAATTTAATAGAATTCGTGTTCAAGCCTGATTTACATTATATTACAAGTATTTTATGATAATAGAAGTGATGAGAGCTGGTTTCCAATAAATAAAAATTCCATGCAACAAACCCAGCTGCTCTTATCAATGGTAGCACTTTTTGCACAATGACCCTAAATAATCCCCTCAGCACCACTGGGGTTATTTTCTGCCTCCTGATATTTCAAACTGGGATAAGAGGGAGCAAATCCTGCAGCTGACCTGATCAGGCAATGAATATACATGTGAAAAATGGAAATTCTTCCTTCCTCTCTGTCTCTGCCAGTACCAAAAGGTCTTTTCACTCTGCATTGCTCCAATTTTTTTGTGGAACTTCTAGGAACTTTGCATGCTGGATGTTTTTCAATCAAATTTGGTCAAAACTAGCCAAAAGGCTTGAGTTGGATCAGTTAAATGTTATCTTTTTCAGGAGATTAGACTAAGAAATCAGATGATTAGCAAAACAGGCTTTCCTCAACAGATCCTTTTCTACTTGACAAAGAAGCCATTGAATGTTCCTGAAGAAGCTCTTGTAGGGTTGGAATAATGGTTAAATCAGACACAGGGAAAGGGCCAAGTCTGCAGTGGGCAAATTGCTAATTGTGTAAAAGCAAAACTGTAAGGATCTGTATGAATTTCATGCAGCAAAATGGGCAATGCAGAACATCTTGAAAGTGTGTAAACAGGAAAATATAAGGAATCAACTTCCTTCACTATCACTGTGCTGTTGGGCAAACCTGAATTTGCTAAGGGTCACCGGGACACCAAAATTAACTTGAATTAATAGAATTTATTATGCATGGCTTATTTTTTCAAACTCCTATACTATCATTACTGCATTAAGTAATTTTCTTATGAGAATCCTAATTGTCAATAAATCATATTCTTTTTTCCTTAAAAAAAAACTTCAACTCAATAATGATAAATAATGCTTTGGAAAAAAAAGTGTAATTATCTGTTAATGAGAAATCATATAAACTTCATATTGTTTCCTTTTGGGCATGACTGATGAGGGATATTCTTTGTAAGTACTAGAAAGTTATTTTGTAAATAACAGAAAATTGATGTTATTTATTTCCCCAAGATTCCACAGAGATTGGTGGTTCCAAACTCTTTATCCAAGGAGGTACAGATGTGGTTCAGGACGTGCTGCTGCTGTTTGCACCCAGCAGCTCCTTTCCTCATGTACTAGAAAACAAGCTTTGACCACATTTTTCATCTTGAAAACTCCCATCCTGAACAGCCTTTTAATTCCGGGAACAAATGAAGCTCATGTTCCCTGATGATAACTCATGTGTATGCATAGGTGCTTATAATTTATGGAGATGGAGACAGGTACAACCCAGGCCAGTGCAGCAGAGCCAAGAACAAAAAATTAAAAAAAAAAAATCCTTCTTCACGGGCTTTACAAAACAACTACTTTCTAAAGTTCTTATTGGCAACCAGAGTTAATTAGATTTTTAGAATTAGACAGAAATTTTCTCATCAGCTTTTTAAATCAAAGACTAGAGGGAAAATACAGCTCAGCTGTCATTTTTTGTCCTTGATTCTCTCAAGGAGGGACTCCCTGTTGCTTGTGTAATGAACCATGGGGACCCTCCTGCAGCAGCTTTCAAAGAAATTATTATGTTGAAGAGAGAGAGAAATTATCTCATTGCGCATAATTTAGGAACAGGGCCTGCCATTTGTTTCAGTCATGAATTTACAGTCAGGAGATTTTGAGTTTCATAGATCTGGGTGACAATCAAATACCTGGCAAACAGTTCATGCAGACAGTTTTACTTCTATTGGAGGTTCAAAAAACTCTAAGAGGATTCTCCAAAATCCCCAACCTCCCTCACAAAAGTGAAATTCCTGTCAAAGTGGAAGAGAAAACTATAAACTACCAGTAAATATTTCAATTATTTTAGAAAGAAGGGAGGCTGTGCCACACTGCAGATGTTCTCAGTGGAGGGACAGGAATATGATGGAGTATCTCAAAATGAAGTGTCAAAAGAAATGGATTCAGAGCAGAAGAGAAAAAATATTATAAAATAGCAAAGAGCAAGTTTGTGGAGTTCAGACTGGGAATTAAATGCTGACTGTGGCAGGTAGCTACTGCTGCACCTTGGCTTCTCTGGAATGTGGGGTCACATCCTTCCCATTCTTTTTAAAAAGCTCCCTGAAATCCTTGAGAAACATTAGGAATTACAGCCCACTGAATCCCACTCCTGCACCAGGCAGTCAAAGCCCAGAAGCAGCAGTCACTGGAACAGATAAACTTTGGGAGATCATGAAGTGAACAGTCAACGTGGATCTTTCTAAGGCAATTCATATTTCCTAAATGTATTGAGATCTGTGGAGAAGCTGAAAGTGTAGATAAATCTGATCAATAAACCATACTTGGGTTTCTCTACTGAGAGAAAATGCTTCCTTCTGCTAAAAATGATTGAAACATTAGTGTGGAAACAGATTTCCATAGGGAAGGTTTTGCCAATAGATATTTCAAGGATTTATACAGTGATTTGTGTTTAACACAACAGAAATTATCTGGGAAAGGAGATATTGCAGTGACAGAGTTTGCAGATCATCCAAAATGAGTCATGAGACTGACAAGGAATGGGAAGATTAGAGTGCTGCAGAGTGATTTAACAGTACTGAAGGTTAGGACTGGTTGATAATTTTTGTCAAGCACTGTGATATTCTGTGTGTTGTCACAAGATGTGGAGGCCAAAAGGAAAGGGTGTCCTTGGAGTTGTGCTGGCACAGGATGACATTGATCACCACTGCAGGGAGAATCCAGGAATGACCCCCAACCATTCCTCTGTAATTTTTGGTTCATTTTTGAATTACTTGTACTTCTCTTTGTAAAGAAAACACACTGCAGGAACATTTCAGGGTGGCTGCACAAATAGTTACTTTGCAGTTCTGTAATTCCACAAGCCATGTCTGGGTTAAGCTCTTGTTCTTCTAAATACAATTTCTATCATTCAAATATGTCTGGAAAGCAGAGAGAAGGGCTGAGGAATGTCTGACTCATTATTTGTCTTCAAATATTGCTTTGTTATTTAAAGAGTCATTCTGCATTTCAAAAGCATGTAGGCAATGGTAGAAACAAAAAGCTATTTCTGAAAGCAGTGAGATTTAAGTTTCCAAGGCCCACATTTGCACTGAATTTAGGTGTCTCATTTCCTTCATCACGATGGTGTGTGTAATCTGCAGTTAAAATGGAATTAAAGCTATTTCTTCTGGCATTTCTGAGAATTTGTGCATCTCCAGTACTCCTGTAAAGGCGATTTTATAATGTCTACTACAGGGTTTTAGTTTGGATCCTTGCTGCTGTCCCCCCTGGGATGCTGGGCTGGCACATCCCTTGTTTGTCCAACATGCAGGAATTGTCTTGGAGGTTGGGGTAATTTGAACTTGGGGTTTTTAATTGAGTTGTTCCAGGCTTCCTCTCCAAGATACCGCAGAAGGGTTAAATTTAGCAACTAAACTTTCTAATATAAATTTCTCCAATATTTATTTTTCTGTGGGTTTAATTTAATGCTGATATACTGTGCTGTCAATTGAAAATCCCCAGGATAGGTCAAAGTGATAGATGTAGAGAAGCAGTCCTAATTGATGAGAGATCTGTTTTCTTGCCCATTGATTTCTGTGGCTGAAATTGAAATGAATGATTTGCAGTTGAAATGACTTGGCTATTCTTTCTAAAGATCAATTTCAAAGCCATCTCTGCTCTTCATATTAGCTGGGAAATCCTGGGACTGTTTTAAGATCTTTCTGTATTCTAAACACATTAAGGGTAACCATAGAAACATACATATTAAGGTGATTTTAATTATTAATAAACTTGGTAGACGTTGCTAAATTATTTTTGTACCTCTACAATGGGTTGTTGACTGATTTACATTTCAAAAAAGTTACTAATTCCATTAAATATTTTTTACTTCTATTTGAGAATTGTGATCAGATGCCTGCAGCCTTAACTTCTGGTAAAAATTAAACAACAGTACCTGATCCTGGGGAAATTAACTTGCTTCATTAATCTAAAGGCTCTTTTTGCCTCATTAATTATTGCTGCAGTTTTACCTGCATTTCCCGTAAATTAGAAGAGAGAAAGGCATTATTTTAAGTTTATTGCTGAATTCTTTGTGAGGATGGGTGTGCTCTTGCACCTTCTCTATAGCTGTCAGCACATTATTATTCTCCATATCTTTCTATTTCCATATGAGACTCACTAATATTTCAGGGAGGTTCTTTTTACATGAAAATGTGTAGTAAATTTGTAGTAAAACAGGTTCAGTAGTGTATGTAATGTAATATTTGTTATCTTTGGATGTTTTAGTCTTATTATAATTGCAGTTAAATATAGGGAACAGCAATTAATTGCACCAGAAATAGCTGTTAATGCTTTCATTTGTTTTGAGTAAGGGAACTGCAATAATGATCAGGTTGGTAATTTTTGTCAGGCATTTAGATATTTTGTGTATTGTCACAAGATGTAGAAGCCAAAGGGCATCCTTGGAACAATGATCTGAGCCTGTGTGAACTGGTGAGAATGGGCTGGGCTGAGGTTAACACTGAGCTGAGGCAATGTCTGTGAAACACAGGTGAATTCTGGATTCACACTGATGGAATTGAAGTCAAATATGGCCATGGGGGATTATAGATTATCACTTAATAATGCCACTATCAGTAAGGAGTGGTTAGCATGAAGTGTAAACACCATGGAATGAAATCCAGTGGTGTTTTTTGGGTGTGCCCTCTCTTTTCCCCTCATTGGCAGCATGTCAGTGCCTTGGTGGGGCTGGAAATCCCAGCCCCAGTGCTGGCAGGGTGCTGATCCAGAGCCAAAGCCAAGGCCCAGAGTGGCTGTGCCTCCAACATTGCTGCAAATCCAGCTGGCTCCTCTCTCTGCCCACCGAAGGGCAGCAGGACTGGCTGGATATTTGCATTTTGCCAGTTCAAAATGGCACTGCAGACCTGAGTTTCTGTTTGACTCCTGTTTTAACTCTGTCATTGTAGGACAGATGACATGTTTTTTAACACTGAATTAAGAAGGACACTAGGGAGACAGCATTGCAAGGATGCTCTGGCATCAGGATCACCCCTGGGGTGGATCCACCTCCCAGACCCTGTTCCAGAGCACACATCAATGGGGCTTCTTCTCTTGGAAGCCAATACATCCCTTAGAGTAGCAGGACTAGATTATGTCAGATTCATTCCCATTAAACAGCATTAAACTGTTCTTTTTAAGTCAGGTTCAAATTGCTTAAGCTTGTTCTGGTAGATGGAACAGAACCTCCATGACTCCTGAGCTCATTTAAATAAAAATCTTGTTGTTACAAAAGAGGGAATTTCTTTCTAACATTTAGAATACTTTATAAGAATATCCCCCTTTTTCTTTTTTTGCTCTGGTTTATTCAGTGTGAATTTTACTTCTTGAATGTCTTTCTCTATTCCTTTATTTTCTTCAATCTCAGCTAAGTATTAAAATGATTTTTTCCACACTATTAGCTACATTTACATTCTGCAAGATAAAGAACACCATAGCCATTATCCACCAATCCTATGTATGTAACACTTTAGTAATTTAACAGCTCCAACTTTCACAAAATCTTACTATTAGCTTTAAATAGTATTTTTTGACTTTGAACAGTGTTATGGCAAAGCAATTGTATGTGACTGGAAAGCATCTAATTTTGTCAGAGTTAAAAAAGATAAAACTGCTAGAGGCAGTGGAAAAATATCTTGTATTTAGCCACAAGTGGATTAAAAATCTCAGCAATTTTTTGATTTTAATTGTATAAAAACTGTAATTAAGATTTAAGTAAAGATAAATTATAAATTCAGAGGCTGATACTAACTTGCAAGTTTATGAAATGCAGTGTTAAAAAAAGACAATCCATTATTTCTGTTGCCTACAATTTTTTTCTTGGCCTCAGGCCACCATTGGGCAAAATCAAACCTTTTCTTATAGAAACTTGTGTGTATTTACCCTCTAGTTCCTTCCTTTAAAAAGTAAATTTTATTCCAGTAATTCAAGAACAGAATTTATGTTCTTTGTGTGTTATATGGGTTCTTCAACATTAATATTTTAATTCTTAATAGTTGCTGATAGAAGCCACCAACTATTACATTCTGGACTCAATATGAAACATTTCTTTCCTGCAGTCTTAGATGTCATGAAATATTGTTTTTTAAGGTATATTTATTAGGAAAATACTTAAATTAGACTTTGATGGACTGGGTTTCACAGAACATTGAAAAACACACATGCATATGGGATTAAAACAGAGCTAAGTGATCAAAATGAATTTCTTTGAAGCTGCATTTAAATATTTTGTTTATTTACCTATTTATTTATGTAGCTGGTGATATGTGAGATAACAGTACCACATTTTAGGCAGCTTAGAAAGTTATTTTCTAAAAAGAATTCGGTACAGATTGTTGTGTTAAGAGTTTCAGGGTACAGCTCTCCATAAAGGTCATCCTAGACTTTGGAAGTGGTTCATACTTTAAAAGAGCATTTATATTTTAAGCCCATATTTAATAATTATTGGTTAAAACATCCAAAGGTTATAATGTGTAGTTTTTAAAGAACTTATTTACTGAAGCTTTAACTAAGCTTGCATTTCTGGCTTTAATTTTTTGGTTGGAATCTTCCACAAGAGTGGGCAATGCTACCATTGGAATGATGTGGAGAATCATTGTTTCACATTATTAAATTGCAGTTTTATTTGTTGCTTAGTGAAAGTTGAGGAAAATATCTGTATTTATCAATGCACTTTGAGAACCAGGAAAACATTTTGAGCAATATTTTTGTGTCACCTGACTCAAAGGCATTTTTTCTTATGATGGTCAACAAGACACTGATTTGGCTGAATTCTGAAATAAGGCTTCTTAAAAGAGATTACTTCAAACTTTAAGCACAGTGTAATTGATCACTCAGCATTCTGTGGATTATTTGTTATTTATTCTCAGATATACCAGAAAATCTTACTTATACTCTTAAAATAATCTGTTGGAGCTCAAAGCCAGCAGCTGTGCAGCTCTTTCCAATACCCTTGTAATCCCCTCAATGTTTCAGATTATTTCTGTAGGAGATTTTTAGCTTTATGTGGAGTTTTTTATTCTAAATGAGTAGTTAGATTAAATCAGGTTGACATTTGTTTGCCAGCAGAGAAAATCAGTGGCAACTGGTTCACTTCAGATAACACTTGCTAAGGACTGTGAGAGCTTCCACTATGTAGAAAGGGTAGTTTAAGTTTTTCCTTTCCAAATTTGGCCTTTTCCACAGTTTCTCCAGGTATAGATGCCAACCTTTACACACAAATGCAAATGTTTATGCAGAAATATTGATACAAATATCTGTGTCAGTAGGAGATGAGACTAAAACAAAGACACCCTCACTTGGAACAGCAACAACTTTTGGCTTGCTGAGTCACAAAGTGTAGATGCTCTCTGCATTTAAATTTTATGGCTCGGCTTCCAGGTTTTTGAGGAAGGAAATTATAAAATTTGCATGAATTATCACACTAACCTAGAGCAGCTCTTTTCTGTATAAATTCAGGTTGGGTAATTGGTGTTGTTGCAGAATTGAATTAAATAGTTTTGCTAGTCCAGAATTAGGTACACAGAGTTATCTTGATGTGAGTAAACAGGAATAATTTTGTTATTGTCTACAATTTTATTGGTGAGAGCCCTTACAGAGGCACAAACAGGGGCAGAGCTGGTTGCAGAGGACACATGAAATAAATCCTTGGAGTGCAGCAGTGACAGGAACCATCCTGATCTCAGGGTGCCTGCCAGCACTTTGTGCTTACACCTCATCCATTCCTGTGTTTTTAGAAATGCATCAGTAGCTTTAAAAGTTCACTCCAAAGAGCTCCTGTATTTTTGTGCAGTACCTGGGAAGGAGCAGATGTTCTGTGTTTTGAATTGCTGCATGTTTGGCATGTTGGATCTGGGGGTACAGGCTGCTCTTTTTCAAATCACCATTTTGAGATAAAACTGCCATTGAAGAAACGGCAAATCCTGCAGTGAAAATGTCAGGATCAGAGATCCACCCTTCATTTTCTTCTGACTACTCAAGTAATGATTCCACTTTATGAACTGAGTGCTGGGCTTTACTAAAACCAAGCAGAAGTCACTCTGGTAAATCTTATTTTTTTTTTTTTAATCTCTTTTCAGTGCTAGTATGATTAGGATTTTTATTAATACAGTAGATTAATAATAATAATAAGAGTGTCTGGTATTAGATTAAAAAAAGACATCAATGCTAACATTTAGCCACTATAGACTGATTTTGCTTCAAATTAGAAGCAGTCATATTTATCAAGGTGTGATTAAAACTTTATTTTGAGTAACATTATCAGAGGTTTCTGCCATGTAGTCCATGCTAGCTCTTCAAACACAGTCACATGTGGAATTGCTAACAAAAGGTTTTCCAAGCATGTAGGTAAAATTTTTGATCAGGTTTGTGATGGCATTGATAATTTAAGGGCCAATATGAAGAAAACACAAATTACATTTAAAATAATAACTTTAAGTTACATTTCTGCCTACAATATTTAAAGAATTATGACTACTCACAGCTGTTTAGAATTGATCTCTGATGGTTTTGCATGAAAAGTGAGGTGGATTCACTGATAAAAATTGAAATGTGTGTAGAGAACCAAAATTAAAATCTCAATTAAAATTTTAAAAAAGCACAAACTTACTAATAGAAGTATCCAGTGCTTCATCATACTGAAATGTTTGAAAATTTGAAATATCCCAGATAACTGTCAAACACAGCTGCCATCTGCCCTTGGCAGAAGCACCAGCAGCTGCTGAGATGCAGACCTGTGACCCCTAGATAAGTTTCTATACACAGAAAAGTATTTATCTTCCTCCTATGACCTTCCATGAACAAGACATGAGCCATGGATTTGTTTCCTAGGGAACTAGTGACTGAGGAAAATCTATAATTAGATCTGTGGGTTGTTTGCTACAAGTGGGAATTGGGTGCTAAGCAGGTTCTTAAAGTATCCACAAGTATTAGACAGACTTCATGTAATCGAACCAAATTTAGAAAAAAATACCCTTCATCATGATATTTCTTTTTTAATGTCTTCAATTATAAAAATTAAGTACTTTTGATAGGGTACTTATTCCTCTAAGTTCATTTTAATTGCAAAATATTTTTACATTCAAGGCTCATCAGGTTGCTAGCTAAAGGAAAAATAAAATTAGTCAAAATCTTCCAAGAAATTTCTTCAGCTTCAGCTGAGTCTTAACTTTCAAGAGCGTTTTAGGTGAAACATTCTCATCAGCTCCATTTTCTCACTTTACTACTCCCATTCAGCTCCTCAGGTTGGCTCTGCAAGTTCAGTGTTTTATTCTGCAATTCCAATTACTCTGCCCAGCTGGAGGGTCCCACTTAATCCAGGTCTTGCTTCCTTTCTTTGCTGCATGCCTGGATCTGAAGATAACATTTGTAGCTGGGTCCCAGGGGCAGCAGAAGTGGCTGCAGGGAGAGCAAGCAGCCAGGGCTCTGTGTTCCCCAGGCAAGGCAGGGTTTGTACTGCCCAGCCCTCATCTGCAGATTATTCCAGCTCAAACGCTGCCCTGCTGCCCCAGCCCAGGGCCAGATCAGCGCCCTGTGCCTGTCTGGGTGCTGCACAAGGGGCTCTCAGGGATGAATTAAGATTTTGATCTTATTCAGAATAAATAGCACTGTGAAATACCTGGGAAGAGGTGCTGTAAATTGGCTATGTTCTCCTCTTTTCTCTCATTTCTTCCACATTTAGCTACACCCGTGGTGATTGCACATTGTGTATTTTGTCCCAATTGCTGAATTGCTGCAATTCCAAATCATCAAATGTGGCAATGTTACCTCTTAATTTCTGCCTTTTTAGATCTATGAAAATCTTTCAGTAAGGCTCCTCTTTAAAACCAAGTAATCCCTTCATTTGTTTGTTTGTTTTTAAGGGGATCTTTTGAGTTCTTCTTTTAATGTTGTCAATCACAGTCAGGTTTTCCCTAACAGAGCCCAGCTTGGAGCTGCTCCGTCTGGCTGTCACTCAGCAGAGAGTGGTGCTCCAATTCCTCCAAGTGACAGGGTTTGCAAGTCACTGAAATAGCAAATCAAATATGGTGCTGAAATGGCTCCTGAAAGGCCAGTGAAACAGCCAGGCCTCCTGTGACAAGGAGCATTTCTAAATCCACTCCTTTGAGGCCACAAAAAGCTGTGTTTGTGACCTCTGTGCCGTAGGGACACGGTGCTGTGTACAGAATCCTGAGTCTGCAGATACAGCTGTGAAACAGACTGCTAGGAACAGGGAGAGGGGAAATTATTTGTAATGAATCTTCTTGCTCTTTATAAATTAGGAGTAAAAGGAAGCTGAGGAATTACCTGCTACAAAAGCTAATGCACATCTTGATGTGTTTATTGAATTACTTTGCTTCGATCTCTGAGCAAATGCTCATTGTTAGCTATTTATATTGGTTAAATCCTCAAATTTAAATCCCTGCAACTGCTGGAAAGGGTTCTTCAGGGAGAATCCTTGCATCTGTGTACAACAACAATAATGAACCTGGGGCTGAAGGGATCCACCAGTGCCCAGGGCTCCCACATGTATAAATTCATTTTGCTTCACTCCAACACCTGTGCATCCCACTACAAAGTTGATCTGAATTTTGCAAACATTTATGCGTAATTATGATAAAAAGCCATTATGTTGAGAAGATATTTTTTGGTTGAATATCAAATATCTTATTTGTTTAGATTATTCTAAAAAGATCTGGGAAATGGAGCCCTGGTGGTGAAACAACTTCACTGGTTTTTAATATATTGTGTCATTTTCATACATTGAGATACTCTGTTGAAAACATTTGCCTCTCAAATTTATGAACCTTGTCAAATTTCAGATTTGCAGTTGTTTCTACTTAGTAAAACATTGTGTTTGCACTGATGTTAGAAAAGAATAGTTGGTATAGTACATTTTATAGGAAGTAAAGCCACAGTCCAAAAAAATCCTTCAATGTTTCACCCATTTTTTGAGCAGTGCAAGTTCTATTTCCTTCATGTGCATGAAGTCCTCAGTGTGGTGCTGGATCAGAGCATTCACAGTTTTGTCTGAATGCCTTCAGGCGAGGAACACTGGTACCATTTGCAGCCCCTAATCAATCTTACAAAAATGCATCAAAAATATGCTAAAACCACTTTAATTCTCCCAGGCTTGTTCCTAAATCTGGCACTTCCTGAAATGTTTTGCATGACAAAGCTCAGAGTTAAAATGCTAAAATGGACTCTCTTGAAAATATTAGTGTTTTGGGTTTTTTTATTTTCATAATTAATTTAATTTCAATGCCTGACTTTTTTATTCCCATGTTCTTTCTCTGAAAGTTGATATAAAAGTTTTCATGTTCAAGGTATTTGTATACCCCATGCTGAGTTTTTCAGAATTTTATGCAGATATGAAAACACTTCAGTTTACAGATGCACTATTGTGATAATACACGTTCCTTTTTTCCCTGTAATTCTTAAGAGAACAAGTGCAAAACAACGTGACTGAGAAGTAATTGCTACTCTTGTAATAAGAGTTTTGCCCAGTGCCACTGAGGTTTAAATGTGTATGAAGATGTAAGAATAAATAACAAATAATCCACAGAAGTAAATACAGAATCCAAATTTGTTTTGGATGTTTTGGATAGCATCCTGAAAGGGCACTGCCCAGATGTGCTTTGATTGACAATGGAGTGAAGTTAATGGTCCATTATGCAAACAAGAAAAAGTGGTGCCTGAAAAACATCCTGGCTTTATCCCTAATTATCACCAGTAAAGGACACAATCACTTAGAGAAGCTTTAGAATTCCTGTTAATTTTGTGGGAATGAATCCACTGGATCTCCTTGCCTGTCACCTGCACATGGAATGGATCTGGAGAAAGTTCTAATCAGAGAGAAAGCCAGGGTCAGGTCTGGCCTTCATCAAAGAGCACAATTTGGCTTCACTTCATCTGACATTTCTTTAAAGAAGCCAGAGGTACTAATTTTTACATAATAAATTATTAAAGTCAGCAAAGTATATAAATTCCTTTCTAGCCACGGGTTTTGTAGGTTTAGCTTACAATAATGAAGAAGTTTCTGTTGGTTAATGCTTTCGAATAACAATGGAAATATTTTGCATTTGTTTTGGTTGAAAGAATATTTGAGTCAGTGTGGAGCAGATGGAGCCTCTGAGTGTAAAGAGTAATTTTCAGTATGGCAGGACAGGAAGTGTCTGTTTATTTAAACAATATCTGAACAATGGGCCTAAACCATTGTTTTGCTCTTGCAGAGCAAAATGATTTAAGGGAAAAAATAGTTCACTTTTAAATATTCCATGAATAAATTTGCTTCCTATTAGTTTAGGGGAAGCAGGAAATCTCAGAACCAAACAATCCTAAAAAAAAAAAAAAAAAAAAAAAAAAAAACCAAAAAAAAACACCAAACAAAAACCAACCAACCAACCAAACCCCAAAAAATCACCCCAAAAAAACCCAACCCACTAAAAAAGAAATCCCAAACAAAACTAAAAAACACAAGGGAAACACTGTAATGCTCTGATATGAAAAGAACTGGAACATGAACCAAATATTCCTCTCTGGGGTGGGAATAATTTTCTAATTAAAAAGTGAAACTGTTATGATGCACCTATAATTCACCTGGCATCAAGAACTAAGAAATTATGGGAGTGGTTGAGGCAAACACTTCTTAAAGAGCAAAGCTGGTGACTGGGGATGGTGCTGCTTAGGACAGATCTGCTGGCACTGCAGAACTGTGAATTCTCTCTCTCGGGGCACTGTGGGGTTGTTGTGCTTCTATTTCTCTTCCTCTCTTGAGAGCACTCTGATTTACTTTTGTGATAAACCCATAACAGCAGGGGGATCACATTGCTGAGATGAGTTTGGCTCTGAGGGATCCATAATGTCAGCCCAAAAACAGCACTGGGGAAATACGTTCTGGCCATGGTTCAGCAGCAAGCAGCTCCTGTCAGCTCCCTGGTGCTCTGGGCGCTTGGAGTGTCTTTCAGCTGAGCAGGATCACAGAGCCTTTTGCTGGGCTCTGTGGGATGGATCACTTCAATTCCCAAGTATTCTCTGAAGTGCCCTTGAGATGGGGAAGTGAGAGATGGCTGAGTGTCCCTCTGTCAGAACTCAGCACATCCCTCCGGGTGTCCAGAGTTGCCAGGACCCCTGGCTTTGTATGAACACCTGAAAGCCACAGAAGTTTAAGTAGTTTAATAATAAAATTATCACTAGGTGAAAAAATAGATTTTGGGGTTTTTAGAATAGGGGTTTTGGGGCAAGATGGATGGACTTGGGACTCCTTCTTCTTCTTCTTCTTCTTCTTCTTCTTCTTCTTCTTCTTCTTCTTCTTCTTCTTCTTCTTCCTGCTTCTTCTGCTTCTTCTGCTTCTTCTTCTCCTGCTTCTGCTGCTTCTTCTGCTTCTTCTTCTTCTTCTCCTCCTCCTCCTTCTCCTCCTTCTTCTCTACCTCCATCTTCTGCTGTGATGTTGGCACTTTGGGATTGGTTTATAATAGAAGTTCCCTGTCTAACACAGGTGATAGGTATTGCAAAGTAATTGTAAACTTGTTAGACGTAGTTTGTAGTATAAAGAGATAACACCACCCCGATGCAGTCAGAGTGCCTCTGTCTGTCCTGCTGAGCAGACTTCAGCTGGACAGGAGGAAAAATTTTTATAGATAAGATACAATAAACAACTCTGAGACTGAGAACTGAAGAACTCCGAGTCATTCTTCGAACATGCGGGCCGAAACAGAGACTTTTCACGTGTCTCGGGGCTGCAATAAACTGCAGAACTCCTGAGATCCATCCAGTGCTGTCCTTGTGTCCTGGGTGAGGGAACAGTCTCCCCCAGCCCATGTTGTGGTGGGATGCTCAGCTGGTGTCTATTCTGAGCCATCTGCCCACAGAATGACCTGTGAGCTCAGAGCAAGGGAGAATGAAATGGGCAGAAATTGGGATGCTGGATGAAGTATTCCTGCCTTATCCATATTCCCAGTGGGTGGCTGGTGGGGTCCTGTGCTGCCTTAAAAACCATTTCCTAAGAATGCAAAGCCTTTATCTGCAACACATAGCCACTGCCATATGGTGCAGACGTTTTCAGTATTAGAACCTGCACTGAAATTCCTGAAGCTGTGAAAAAATTATGGAAATATCTGTTTCTGACTGGGCTCCAGGTAGCAGTGACTGTGGGATTTCATTTATGTATTTTCGAAAAGTAAAAATGAAATCCCCAAGTAAACATTGCAGCAGAAATAGCCTGGCCTTGTTTTATCTCCACCAGGATATTGGGAAAGCATTGTTCTGCAAATGCATTGTGAGCTAGGAAATTTTCCTGTGAACAGGGCTGTGTTTGTGCCAGTGCTCCAAGTCAGCCTTGCCAGAGGAGATGTCAGACAACCCTCCTGTTTTCTTCCTTGCTCTTGCTGAAGCACCAAACCATATGGCAAATTAAGCCTGATTTTTATTAAACTTTTCATTGTACTGAGCTGCGTGTGAACTGGGAAATGCACTTTCTTTGAACTATGCAGCCGTTATATAAGCATCTTAATTAGGAGCTGGGAATGTTCTCGCTGACATTCCCGGCAGTTCGCGGCTCCCTCTTGCGGCTAATTAAGCTTTTTTAAGGAACCTTGTGAAAATGACTTTTTGTGAACCGCCCTCAGTTCCTGCGCAAACGCTGCCCCGAGCTGGGCTGGGCTCTGGCTCACAAAACCAGCCTGGAGGGGCTGGGCAGAAAATTGATACAAGGATAAACTGATAACAGGAAAAGCTCTGCAAAGGGTTGCACTGTGAATGTGACAGATCCCTGAAGTCTCCAAAAAGCTGAGTGAGTTCATCCAGTTGTTTAGGAAACCTCTGTTCTCTGGTCGCTCTTCCTCCCATGCATTAGATGGTGAAAAAGGGTTTGCAGCTGGAGTTGGGATGAGATGTGGGATGTGCCAGCTTCAAGGAGCCCAGGCCAGTCAGGCACCATATTGGGATGTCTCACGGTCAAATTCAAGGGGAAGAACTTTGCCAGATTTGATGTGGAGAAGAATTTTTACCACTGGCTGGGTTTGCAGAGACCACTATTACTATTACTGTTATCATCGTTATTTATCCATTTATTATTATTAGTAGTATCGTTATTATTATTATTAGTATCACATTCTTGTTTTTCTATCTAATGGGGAGAAAAATTTCCATATGAATATCTGGGGCTTTTTTGACAAATTCCCTTTCAGAGCCCAATATTTATTTTTCTTTCTTATTGTGGGTTGTTACAACTGGGGCATTGTGTTTATACTGCATATTAAATTTGTCATAAACAAGTAATGTTTGGTGGAAATGGCTGTAGTATAAACACCTTTGGGTTAGATTTTGTCCTTGCTTGGAGCTGATTTCAGGCCTTTCAAGCCACTGTTCTTATAGGGGAAGGTGCATTTTCCTCATAAGAAGTCTCAGACATCAGGGCAGAAAAGAATCAATTCATCTTTTCCCTACAAAAGTGAGAAATGGTCGTGACATTGCAAAATCTCAAACATAGCTTTATGTTAAGAAAAACTCATATTTTTAGGCTTGATGTAAAAAATACCAGAAATTGGTCCAAAAATGACCTGAACAGCAGGTAGCTTTTCAGTAGGAGCCATTAAGTTTCAGTTTCATCACCAAACCAGAAGTCTCAAAGTGACTTTGCCCCTTTGTCACCTGCAGTGTTGTCTGCCTCTGTGTTTTGTCATGACTTACTCAAAAATACACAGGAAGAAAACTTCAGCCATTAGTGTTTCTGAGTGTTGGAAGGAGGGAGAAAAAAAAAGAGGTGAAACAGGTTTTTACTTTGAAATGTCTCCCTTCCCCAAAGGGTTTGGAAAGCAAAACTTTATCTGTGAAAATGCTGATTTCCTATTTCATAACTTGTGGCAATTTTTTCTCAGTTAAAATAAAGGAACAATGATTATGGAGTTAAGTCAAAATCTCACTGCCCAGTAATCTGCAAACCAGCACTGCCCAACCCACAGCAACAGGGCAGCAAACATTTATTTCCTCAGGGACATTATTAAACACCCTGCATATTTATTATCTCAAAATTGGAGAAGGTCCAGAGTTCTAAGGCCACTTTCTCCCTTCCTCTTCCTGAGCTGTAATTCAGACCAGAATATAAATTTTTGACTTAATGTTTCTGCGGAAATCAGCAATATGAAACTGCTAGAAACAAAAGAACACAGAACAGCAGAGGGAAGAAATGGCTTGGCAAAATTGTCAGCCTAAAATGGCAAGATTAATTTATAATCCCTCAGATTCTGGTGTACAAATACAAATTTGCAAAGTGTGTAGCTTATAAGTGACGTTGTGTGTCTCTGCAGGTTGGTAAATGTTACTGTCACTAATGGGACGTTGCCATGAAATTGGATTTTTAAGGATTTTGTTCTCATGGCAAAATAAGGTGATAGTAACAAGGAGTTGCCATGCACTCATGGATGTGTGTATACACATAAGTAGGAATTTGGGAAGTGGACTAATTCCAGCTAATTCAGGACTATTTTGGGTAGGATATTCTGTTATTTTCATGCAGAGATTTTTCCCTTGATTTAAAATCCTGGAAAAGGAAGGGTTTGAAAGTGAATTGGGGGGGGAAAAATAACCCAGCCTGAAAGTAGTGCGTAATGACTTCACAGTGACTAATAAAATATTGTGTGATAGTTCTCTGGTATGGTAAGGGTTGTTGTGAAATAACAGTGCATCTTGGCAATCAATGCAAAATGCTTTTTTGTAGCTGTTCTATCAATTTAACTAAAGAGTTTGTAAATTTAACTAAAAAGTTTGTAGCTGTTCTATCAATTTAACTAAAAAGAAGAAATAGCATTAAATGAAATGTCACATTCTAGGCATAGAGTGAATTCAGTGATGGAATAACAGAAACTTTAAGTAGTGAAATTGAAGACACTAAAGATAAGATAGGAACTGGCCAAGAACATGAGTAGCTTTTCCAGGGTTTAACACAGAAATTGCACAGTGTCTTGTGAATGATTGAAATAATATTTTATGGTTTTACTTTTTATTGGCAGGGCACATAGCTCAGCATTAGTTGAAAGACCGAAATGACTTATGTGGTTTTAGGATGAGTTTAAAAGATTTTACAACGTGGCCCGTCTCTTGTTTCCTGCCATGCAGGTCATCAGAAGTGAAGGGACAGAGGGAGTGAAGTTTCGCCTCTCTGGGAAGGGAGTAGATCAAGACCCAAAAGGAATTTTTAGAATCAATGAGATGAACGGGGAGGTCTCGGTGACCCGAACCCTCGATCGAGAAGCGATTGCCAATTACGAGGTGAGTGCTCAGAGATAACATCTCTGCTCTCTGTTGATAGCATGCATTTTCTGAATGTGCATTTGCTCCTGAAAGATCTGCAGTTAAATTGAAGATTCAATTGCAGCCACTGTGCTAGGAAATTTCAAGAACCGTTGGAAATGGTAAAAGTGTTTGTTTTTCACGCAATTGAAATTTGTCTGCTTTCTGCATGGACTTTTTGTCGTTTATCTTCAGTGGAAATGCTGTCTGAATGTTGTGTATGCATTTGATTTCTGAATAGAAAATTTTGTTCGGACAAAGGAAGATCTTTTGGGGAAGTTGTCACTATGGTAGTACAGAATTATACATTTTTATTGTCAAATGGTCAATTGAAACTACCATTGAACTCCATTTTTAGTAGTGGGTGTCTTTAATAGAGATAAAGAAGATTCTGATGATATGAAAATGTTACATATGAAATGTACATCAACTACAATGTACATCTTACTAAAGATTCTTTTCCTTGTCAATAGAAATGTTTTTTTCATTGAATAACCAACAAATGATCTGCTAAACCCACAAAACAACTGCCTCACCTTTTCCCAAAATGCATAAAATAAATAGAGGACCCATCAATTCACGTTTTCCATCCAGCCCTGGGAATGTGAACTCACAGCACTTGTCCCTGGCTCGTGGACCTCTGTGTAGAAGTGTGTCCTTCCCTTGTGGGACACAGGCTTGGAGACAGTCCTGGCTGCCATCCCTGACCCCTCACTTTCATCTCCTACAGTGTAATTATCACCATTTTTACCTCCAGTGCTGTTTCCTTCCGTCTCTGGGAGAGTTTCCCAGTTTGGTGATGGGTCCTACTGCTCAACCAGCGCTGCTAAAATTTACCATATGCTGGTTTTCAACACGTAAACATCTCCTTCCTATCTGGGGCTGCAGTGAAATGTGTGCTAAGCACTTGCACAGGATTTATGGGAGTTGCTGACGTCCTCCTTGCAAGAAAAACATTGCAGTTTCTCTTTTTAACGTTGTTCCTTGTCTTCATTTGCCAGCTGTTTCTTATTTTATCAGTGGATTTCCACCTTAATGCGTTGAGTATAAACCTTGAATATTTTTTCTGCTGGAAAATCATAGTAGACTTTTCAACTTAATGCAGCAAACCACAAATGGCCCTCATATCTGATCTGGCAAAAGATACACTTAAATTAAGACAAACCCATTTCCCTGGAGGAGGCTCTTTGAAGCAATGTAAGTTATGCACAAAAAATGTCATTTAGCTGGTGAGCAATGAGCAATGTGAATGTACAGCCTGAGAGGCTGTGGTGCTTCCTGGGATGTTGTCCTGCACTCTGCTCAGCAGCTCACCCAAAATGGGGCTGGAACATTCTGAAGGAGAACCCTCAACCTGATCACTCTGTCTCAAACCCAGCCCATTATTTTCCAATAAATATGTGTCATGGAGTCAGGACGACAACAGGATTTTCTCCCTGATTTCCTTGGTACACTGAAAGATGAATAATCTAAAATATCCTTGAATTTCTCTTAAAGAAGTGTTTTCTGGTTTTGTTTGAGCTTCCACCTGCCCAGCACTGTGGTTCTGAAAGGAAAAATTCAAAACAAAATGCAAACAAGTAAAGAGATCATTGTGAATAATTACAAGTTCCTTGCAAACCATCAGAATATCAAGTGTGTAATCAGAGGTGGGGGAAGGATGAAAAGATAAAATCTGTTTGAGTCATTCAGCTACGCCAAGGGATGCTCTGCCTGAGCACTGATTTATTTCCTCAGAATATTTTAAAGTAGCTAAGAATATTTATTCTGTTTATTTTTTTTTTCACTGAATGTTTGAAAATTTGGGTTTGCTGCCCTCTTTCTCCTGGAGGAATGCTGAAAAACTTGCAGGAGTTGTCTGGATTCATAACTAGAGGACATGATTAAATTAGAGAGTATCAAACTCTACACAGGCAACTTTGTTCATTGTTTGTGTTAATCCCTTCTTTCTATGGTTTAAGTATTTCATTTCTAGTAAAAGTTAGAAAATATTTTAAAATAGAGTGAGAACATCTGTCTGAGGGTCAGGGCCCGGCAGTCTTTTCCGTGGAGCTCATTTGTGTGGAATTTGTGTTTTCAGATGAGTTTAAAATTTGGTTTTCAGCAAAGGAACTCAAACTGGCAAGAGGAATGTAAGGCAGCTCGTATTAACCACACCACCCTCACCCTCTGAAATAAATTTATTAATCCACTTGGTTTATGAGTTTATTTCCTGTGGAACTTTGTGATTTGTGTTCTTAAAGCCCAAGGAATGTCAGTCAGCTTCAGTTTGAAGTGAAAGCTGCTTGTGAAGAGGAGCAGGAGGAGTCAGGGATGATGTTATACCCAGCAAAGCTAGAATGTGCTAGAAAATTGTGTAGCAACTCCTTTTCCTCCTGGAGAGGTTTGTTAAAGAGCATCCTGATAGGAATTCTGCAGGTCAGGGTACACCCATGGATTTACAAGGAATGGTTTTACTTTGGGGCCTGCTGGAGCTTGTTGACAAAACTGCCAAATGATGCTCTGAGGAGGGGCTTAAGCAGGCTCTGGGCATGTTGTGGAATTGCTTCTGGGTTGCTGAGATAAGAGGGAGCCCAGAGCCCCTATTTAGTGGGAGCAAAGGTGTTGCATTGTATAAATATGCTCTCAAGCATATTTGGTTTTCTCTTGAGATTTGAATAAATCAGACAAAGTCAGACATTTCAGACAATGACAAATAGTTTATTTTTTATAATTAATAGTTTATTTGCTGTTGGAAAATGCAGAAGTGGAAAAACAGATGAAGGAAATTGGTGGGGACTTTTTAGCCCAAATGGATTTTCTAACCCAAATCAGTGAGGCGCACGCCATCGGAAACCTGCCCATAATTTATAGAAATTCAGAGTCCGCTTCAGACCCATAGCCTTTTCTGATTCCAGCAGAGCAGAAATATTAGTGCCTTTTCAGTTCTTTCCTTGAGCAAAAAAAAAAAAAAAGGAAAAAAAATCAAGTGCTTCTGTAAAGAGATGTGATAACAGCAAAAGGATTGCAGTGGGGCTGGAAGGCTACTTGTGCTCAGCGTTGATAAAACCCCAATGAATTAGGAAACAAAGGGTCAGACAGAGGGCCAGTGAAAATAGAAGTCTGAAAACCAGTGATTATGGGGAAAATTGTTATTTAAAACCCCTGGGTTCATTTTTAAAACCTCACATTTACCTGGGTAATGTATTTATAGGCAGAATGCAAAGAAAAGCAGGAAGAGTTGTGGAGGTTGATTGCCACTGCCAAGATGACAAAAAGTTTCCAAGTTACAAGAACTCTGTTCTTTACTCCAAGTTAGGTGGGTCCAGAAGAACTGGCAAAAATATTCCATTATTTTTTTATTGTTCATGCATGAGATTTGGGGTTAGGCATTCCCTGGTTCCAGGAAAGAGCCTCCAGGTGCAGCAGCTCGTTCCCCATCACTTCCCCCTGCTCAGAATCCCTGCAGCAGTGAAATCCTGTCCTGCAGCCCCTAAAGCATCAATGGCTAAGTGCCATTGGGATTTTCCAGCTGGGACTCGAGCTTTTAAAGGGTGCTGCCATCGTTGAAAGGCAACAAATGTCTGTGGAAATGAAATAATCAGAAGGTGATCCTCTGCAAGCATGAAATGAAGCAGCTTGATAAAACTGTGTGCAAATTAGAGCTGTGACCAAATTTACCTAGGCAATTTGAACTGCTAATGAAGAGTTAGTTTTAATTATTTTTTAAGTAAAGAGCTTTATTGCTTTATTTGCTTTTTAAAAAAATCCTTGACAATCAGAGGTGTGAAATCAGCCCTCAGCTTTTTTCATAATGGCAGATGACACTTCTGTGAAAGGATGCCTTGCAACTGGTAGTGACAGACTGAGATATTTAGAAAACTTATGTTAACAGGGCTGAAAAGTAAAGTGGGAGTGTGCAGTTCTATGAAGAATTGTTTCTATATGTTGGCTGACATGTGGGCTGAGAGGAGGGTGAAGATTCCAGACCCGTCCAGAGCTCTGTGCTGTGAGCTGCCTCACTTTAGGGACTGAGTCCCAGCTGAGGGTGAGGCTGCAGCCCTAATGGGCTCAATTTCCCTGTTTAATAAGCAACAAAAAATGGAAATGCTTCACAATGATGAGGAAAACCAGCTTGGTCAGGTGCTGAGGAGCATTTTGTGGGAAAGATTTGTGAGTGCTTTAATGCATTTTTGCAGATAAGGGAAGTGTTGCTGTAGCAAAAGCCTGGGAGTGAATGGCTGTAATTTATCTGTGCAGGAGAAGGAATTTCTCGTCTGTGTAAGTCCATTTTAGTGCAGCCACATCCTTTTTGGGATGATTTATCATCCCCTGATGCTGAATCTCTGCTGATGCTGGCTGGAGATCTATGGACAGCACACAGAAACATGCTGCTCTTTCAAAAGGAAAATCACACTTTTGCTTCTAACTTCAATAAAAATGTAAAAATGCATTTAATCCTGGTTATCTGCACAGGCAGATTTGTCTGGAGTGGAACTGATCTGCTCTGTTCTGAGCTGGAACCAGCTGATGGGAAATGTCAGACCCCAGTCATCTCCTACTAATATCCCAAAACAAGGACGGCACTCAGTCTTTCATGGCAAGAAGTTTGGTCATGTAGAGATGTAACTTGCAGTAAAATGTCATTGATTTAATTAAAGAATCATTAATACACAGATCAAGCCTGTTAAAATACTGGTGATTTCAAATTGCATCAAAAAATCATGGAGTAATGGCAGAGTTCAAAGTTTCAGGGAGGAATCCTGACTATTTAGCAAAGGGAAATGAAAGAAAATTTTACTGTTAAAGAAAAAAAAGAGTTATTGTGGAAGTATAAAACATAATTATTAATCAGATAGAGAATTATTTATATAAATGAGCTGCAGTCAGATCAACTGAAATACAGATGAAAATTCTGACAGGGGAAAAGATCTCTGTAGCCTGTTTTGGATGTTATATGTAGGGAGTGCAGGAGATAAATGTTTATTCCTTCATATTGCTGAGTTTTTATTTTATATTCATCAATGTGCTCACATGTTGGGGCTGCAGGTAAATTCAGAAAGGACCCTTCAAAACAAAAAAACCTGGAGGCAGAAACAAACCCAGCAGAAGCAAAATCCTGGATCCTTCAGTGAGACCCATATGGGCAGACTCCTGAATTAGTGGGAAACTTTCTGGCATTGATTGTTTACAAGGTCAGAGCCAAGGTGACCACCAGAACCGTGGGCATAAATCAAATATTTGAGCACATAAATTTTAAGTGGAGCCACATTTCTTAAAACTATGATTTAAAGAATTGCTTGTGCAGCTGGGATGGAAATGGGATTTCCAGCTTCTGGAAATATTTCTCTCCCAAAGTTGGTTTATGGCATAAAGAGGAAATCTGACAAGAAGTGAAGCTAAAATTCATGTCATTGTTACTTTTTTTGTCTTGGGGGAACAAAATATTCCATACGAACTCTGTAATTTACCACATCTTGTTCATTTTTACTGGCAATATTCTGTTCAATAAATACTGTATGTAAATCAATACCTCCTAATGTTATGAGATATCAGCAGGGAGCTGTGATTCCTTTCAGAATGCAGTAACATCCTCATTTTTATTTCTGGGGAAAGCCTGCAAAAGTCAACAGTTGGTTTTGTTGGAGGGCATTTGCTTTATTCTGAGCTCTGACTGCTTGCCTGGCTTTGCCATCCCTGCTGTTCAGCAGCCCTGGCGTGTCATTTGTAGCAGGAACAGAGAGGAATTCTGGAAAAAGGAGAAATCAGCAAAGTTTTGGGTATAACCCATAACTCTCAAGGCAGTGGGCTTGAATTTCCATCCTAGAAATAACACACTCTCCAAAGACCAGGAAAAATGAGTATTTTCTTATTGAGGAGTGGGAGAGTGGAAATGCAGTAGGAACTTTGGGAAAATGTGAGTTTATTGAGATAATAACAAATGACATTAAATTTATTTGCATGGTGGTTAAGTTTTGTAGGTTTTTGTCTGTTTTTTGTTGATTTGGGTTTTTTTGTTAATTATTTTCTAATAGAACACTCCCAGAAAAAATAATGATGTGTTCAGTAAAACACAAGGAGACTAATAACTTTTTTGTGATATTATGTTAATTATCTATGAAACCACTTTTGTTATTATATATTAATTGCATTTCAAGACATTTAAAAGTCATCATGATACTTCTTTGCTGGTTTTGTTATTATATATTAATTGCATTTTAAGGCATTCAAAAGTAATCATAATGCTTCTTTTCTGTTTAGCATGATTGGTTTATTTGTTTCTTTTCCCTGTTAGTATTAAAAAAACCCTCAAAATACCTTGCTGAGGCCTCACTGTTCTGGGTACAACAACAACATCCAGAAAAACATTTTGCCCTTTCCTCAGAACTTGTGTTTTCCTGCAGGAAAGGAAAGAATCAGGAGCTCATGGGAAAGATGGAAACATCTCTTTTTTCTGGTTGGTGTTTTTCCTACTTGGGTAGGAAATCTTTATCTGCTCATGAACCTTTCTTAAACAAGCCAGACACACAGCCAAGAACGGGTTAAATAGAAATTATTATTGTTATTGTCTTTATGAATGGCAAGGAGGATCTTTTTTCATCTCTTATTAGGTGTAAATTTTTATTGGTTTCTTTTCTGGAAAACTGCACAAGTTCCGAGTTTCCTGATCCTTTGCTAGAGAGTGCAGAAATGCTGCAGTGGGAATCCTTTGCTAGAGAGTGGGAATGCTGCAGCCACAGAGCACCTGTCCTGTGGCTCAAGACAAAGTCTTGAAGGTTTGGCCTTGCTAATTTAATAATAAGTTTTTTGTCGTCCATCATAACCTTCAGAATGTAATACAGACATTTTTGTTGGCTGCTCAAACCTCCACATCTCTTGTTCCCCACAACATAGAAACAATTCTGTGTTATTTAGATATTCATTCAAAATTCAGAATTTTAACGTCCTAATTGCTGCAAAGACCTTGATTTCTATGGCCTAAAGCTGGAAATGTGGGTCCATGACTATCTATAGCTTCTGTTTCTAAACAAGACAGGTGTGGTCTGTGATAAGTTTATTTTTTCCTTTTCATTTTTACTTTTTTAACTGATATAATGAATTCATTATATTTTTGTCAATAATTCCTTGTGTGCAGCAAGAGGAGCTGCTCCTCCTTTCTGACCTCTTGTTCCTTACAGACCTGAAGAAAATCACATTATCTGTCTTATCCTTTCCTGCCATCTTCCTTCATTTTCCACCTTCTTGCTCTTCTTCCCTTGTATTTTTGACTTCATTCCACAACATTTTATTCCCCATCTTTCTTGATGTTTTATGTCATTCACTTCCAGTTTCCCTGCACTCTGGATTTCCTTTTTCACACCCTGACCTGTTTTCTGTCCTTTAGAAATCAAGTTGCAAGGGGAGGACACAACCATCATCTGAGCACAAATTTGTTTGGTTTTTGTGCAGAATCTTTCCACTGTCTTTGCAAAAGCTGTGCTGCTTTATCCATTCTGATCAGCTGTATTGCCCATAAATAAATCCCTTTAGAAGCCTCTGTTCCAAAAATCTTTGACTTCACATTGCTTACTACAGGACTTAAACATTTCTGCAATTTTGGTGAAATAGTCCAGACTGTAAATATCTGATGTTAAGAAAATTTCAGTGGAAAATTGAACTTTGTTCCCATGTTAATACCTTCCAGTCTTCTCCATCAACTTATGGATATTAATTGAAGAAGTGTATGATTATCTGGAAATTGCCAGCATTTAGTTTATTCAAGTAATTCTGATACCAAGTTCTGTCAGCTCTCACATCTCAAAAGTGAGCATAGAACACCTGATATAATAATTAGTTCTGTGGCTTCAGAACTGTGAGTTTAATGCTTGATTTCTGTAGAATTATTGTAGGATAATGGGTCATTATTTTAAAGCTGTATCTGCATGTGTTTGGGGAAAAAGCACTAACCAGGTTTTTAATTTTAATACAGAGGTAAAATTTTAATTTAATACTATATTCTTGCAAAATTTGTGAGAAAAATTTGTATATAATTAAGAAATAGGGATGCTTCAAGCAATTGTGGACTCAGTGAGCTACTGTAACATCATTAGAGGGAATTAGGCTTCAAGTGAGAAAATTTAAATATCTTTTCCCAGTTGAATCTGCAGTTATCTTCAAAATCCAATCTTTTGGTATCTTTTATACACCAAGCTTTAGGAGTCCTTATATAATTCAGCACTTTCATAGGACCCCAAACACAGCTTGTTCATTGTTAAGTATTTTTAACATGTCCCTAAGATATTGTGAGGAAAAATAACCCATTGGACCACGAGGATCTCCATTATTGAAATGATACAAAAATTACTGTGTGCTGGAAAAAGAAATTAAAAAGTAACAGAAGATTGGAGTCTAGGATCCAACTGGCCAGGTGCCCTCCAAAGTTTTTGACTGCTGTATTTTAAATCCACTGCAGGGATTTATCTGCATCCCAGCCCAGGGTGAGGCAGATGTGGGTGGCTGACAGTGACATTCCATAGTTTGGTCTGTGGAAATGAACTCAGAACCCTTTGTGGGCTGTCTCTCCCACAGCCCAGAATCTCCCAGCTGTCACCACCCTGCTGGAATTCCTGCAGCTCTGAGCCTCGGGGGCACCACTGGGCCCTGCAGCTGCAGCTCAGCCCGCAGATGCTGCAGGAGCAGAAATAAAACCCACTTTCCCCTGGTGTCACAGGTGAACAGGTGTTTGCAAGAAATAAAATGATTTTTTACCATAGTTCTGACTGATGCATTCACCAAGCAAGCAATAAGAGATTAACTTATATACTTGTCCATTTTAAGAAAATATAGCTGCACATCACTCTGCTGCACATCTGTGTGCTCCAGCTGCTTTTTTGCTATTCTTTGACTAAGTACCTCCAAATTTGCCCAAAATATATGTCACTTCACAAATACAAATGTATGATTTCAGAAACCCTAAGTGCATCCTTCTAACCTGGTTTCTGGGGGGAGAATTTTTGATCCACAACATCTGAACTCTGAAATTCCTTTTGTCAGTTATTTAATTCTTTAAAATGGAAATAGGATAGGGCTTGATAGGTGGAAGTTCAGAAAAATCACCAACTGTGATGAAACTCATAAAAATGTAAGTTTGCAACACCGCACTGCAAGCAGAGCAGTGAGAATTCCTCTTTTTTCCTTTATTATCTGTTTTGATGGAAACATTCATGGAAACAAGTGATTCCTCTGTATTCACATTTTTCTTGCTTTAGATCTGTTTCACTGCATAAGAGCAAACGAGTGAGAGAGGTTGAAGGAATTTAGTTATAAATATTTAGAGAACACTCATGAGGAGACTTCTAATATTATGGAAATTTTACTTTGCCATGATTTTATTTGCATGTAAATGATACAAGCCTTGCTGTATTTATCCTTGTTTACTCAGGTCATAACTAATTATTTCTTAATTAGACAAATTCCTTAAAATTAAGCTACATTTATGTAAGTGTCTTGCTTTATTTTTCCTCCTCTAGTAGCTCATTAACAGGAGACGTGACTTTAGTTTAGGAACTTTCAGGAGATAATTTGCTGATATGAGTTCATGTAGAGCACCATATGTTTAGACTCGTGGTGGAACTTTTTGTTTTGAGGGGTTTTGCACTTTTTCTGTAGAGAACAGAATAATTCCCAGTAGCTGTTGGCAAAGCCTCTTGTGCAGGTGTGAGGCTGGAAGGTTTCAAGGACAGTCACTGAAATCTTGACCCTTTGAGGTTACCTCATAAGGACATTGTTTCCTCTGATTTTTGTAATCTTTAGAACATTTTGTCCAAACTTTTTTTTTTTGCCTGCCAGGGCTGGGAAATGCTCTGCTTCAAGCTCTTCTGAAGTCCAACACTAAAACATAAAACAGCGTCAGAGTCCAGTTGCGACTGAGGGCTTCTGAGTGGGAAAGGGGGGGAAATATTGGGGCAGGTGGTGTGGAACCAGAAAGCTCCATCTGAAATGGTTCTGTGCGTGAAAAACCTTGAGAAATACAAATTATTTCTTCTAGTTTTGTTATTAACAACTGTGATGTGCTGTACCCTGCTCTCCACCTGCATCTGCAGTTAAAATTTGCAAAGCAGAGAGTTCATCTTTGCAGAATTCTTCACAACCTCTGTTCTCGACATTATTCTTAATATTTATTTTACATACTGGCAATTCAGATATCTGAATGTAAGGAATTGAAAATACCTATTATCTATTTAAGGCTCTGTTATTATACATATTTCTTAAATGCATTATATATCCATAAAACAGGTGATCTGTTTTCATATACAGAGTACAGATTTTATTTGTGGATGGCAACAAATAAAGCAATGTACTACAGTCACATTTCTGTTAGATTCAGAAGATTTAATAGAGTAATAATAATGTAAAATAACAGGATTAAATTTACTATTTAGAAATTACTGAGAGGGAGGAAAATCATGACAGTTTTAAACTACCAATTTTTCTTGTTGTCTAAAACAACCTGTAGAAAACTTCAATTTTTTTCATTGCTGCTAAGGAAACATAGTGGAGAGGACAAAAAAATGGATAAAGAAATTGTTCTAAAAAAAACATATATTGCCCAAATGCTGTGAAATTTTGTTGTATTTTTTTATTTTCCACTCTAAAGAGGACATTTGCTGTAGCAGAATGCCTTACTCTCTTTCCAGTTCTCATGAACTTCTACTTTCCCTGTGGTCAGTGGGATGTTCTCTCCCTCAAGGAGGGCCTGATTTCCCTCAGGGATTCTTATTCCCAGAAACTTGAGCTTCTCCCTCAGAAAGAGTTGTAATCTTTGTCCAGCCAAAAATCTAGAGCTTCCAACAGAAATTTGGTGGGAAATCAGTGATTTTGGTACTTATTGGGCCTGAAGTGTTCCTAAGTTGGAATTTTGGGATGCTCATGGCTGTGCTGAGTGTGAGTGTCAATGACCTGAAGGAATTGTGGAATTGCTGTCCACAAACCCAGCAAAGGAAAGCACAGCCTGTGGTGGTTCTGGCCTCAGGAGACCTGGTTCTCCAGACATGTCACTACCTTGTGATGCCTCAGGTTTTAGTTTTTATATTTTTCACATTCTGTGCTGCTTTAGTGTGTGGGTCTGGGCTCACATCAGGGGATGCTGAGCTCTGTGCACAGAGCAGGGACACAAAACAATTCCTGCTCCAGCTGGGCACCAAGGACAAATGATCCAAATCTCAGCCCCAGAGCACAAACACCGTGGGCTGGAGAGAGAAAAACAAGCAGGGTGGGACTGCAGGGGCTAAAGCTGGAATGGGACAATGAACTGCAAGGTGCAAATGGAGCAGAACTGATCCCAGGGACAGACCCCGGGAGCGCTCGAGCATTTTGGGACCATTTTGGTTCATCCTGGGTTCATTTTGGGGCCATTTTGGTTCATCCTGGGTTCATTTTGGGACCATTTTGGTTCATCTTGGGTGCAGCCCTGGCTGGGCTCTTGTGCTGCCCAAGGTGGATTCATTGATTAGATCCTTTTAAAAAATCCCTGCTTGATTCTTTAGCTCTGTCCAGCCTCTGTTCTAGGGCAGCCTTCCCAAGGCATCACTTGTCCCCCAGCTTGGTGGGACACAGACATGGCACTGCACAATTGGGAGACTCTAACTCATTTGTGCCCTTTAACATCTCAGTAGTGCCTCAGTTTGAAAGACAACCTGCATTCTGCCAGGTCTAAATTGCAAAATTAGCAGTCCCTAATAATTTCCAGGTACTGAGTCATCCAATGATAGTGATCTCCAGCTCCTGTTCAGCCTGTGTGCAATTGATATGTGCAATATATTTATTAGAGATTTGCTTTAAAGGGATGCAGGTGTTTGAGGATATGCATTTAATTTCATTTCTGCCCTGGGAGCTTTGATCAGTGCTGTGCTCACTACCTCTGCCACGTGCTTTGAACTTGTAGATGCAAGCATATAAATAATTTCCCATGTCAATTCCTGGCTCATCTAGCCAGGCTGATATATGGAAGGCAAGTTGTCTCCTAAATTCCTGTCAGTGGGATTAGTGAATTGATTAGTTGAATTCTGAATTAAAATTACAATTAAAGGCAAAATTGTATCTCTTAGCATTCAAGTCATTTGCTCAAAGTGTAACAGTCAGATTACAGGATTAGACCAGGTTTTTATTATGAAAAAAAACTGTTTTCAATAACCTTTTATTTTTTTTTCTGCTTGTAAATCAATCTCTTAGATTATTAGCAATTACTAAACAGAAAAGATGTAATTTTTTTTTCAGTTCTTCAGCGTAAAGAGGGAATTCCATTGATTTTTGAAAATACTGATGATGTGATTCAGGGAACATAATTACCTCCAAATGCCATCAGTAACATATAACGATTTTTTTCTCCAATAGGTTCAGCTCAAAATATTTAAAATGACAATATAGGCACTGTATATCAAATTGCAGTTACTATTTGCAGGTTATTGATATATATTTTGATATAACAGACTCGGGACATTTGTCAGGCATGCACCTTTGCATTTGTCCTTCCTTCCTTCCTTCCTTCCTTCCTTCCTTCCTTCCTTCCTTCCTTCCTTCCTTCCTTCCTTCCTTCCTTCCTTCCTTCCTTCCTTCCTTCCTTCCTTCCTTCCTTCCTTCCTTCCTTCCTTCCTTCCTTCCTTCCTTCCTTCCTTCCTTCCTTCCTTCCTTCCTTCCTTCCTTCCTTCCTTCCTTCCTTCCTTCCTTCCTTCCTTCCTTCCTTCCTTCCTTCCTTCCTTCCTTCCTTCCTTCCTTCCTTCCTTCCTTCCTTCCTTCCTTCCTTCCTTCCTTCCTTCCTTCCTTCCTTCCTTCCTTCCTTCCTTCCTTCCTTCCTTCCTTCCTTCCTTCCTTCCTTCCTTCCTTCCTTCCTTCCTTCCTTCCTTCCTTCCTTCCTTCCTTCCTTCCTTCCTTCCTTCCTTCCTTCCTTCCTTCCTTCCTTCCTTCCTTCCTTCCTTCCTTCCTTCCTTCCTTCCTTCCTTCCTTCCTTCCTTCCTTCCTTCCTTCCTTCCTTCCTTCCTTCCTTCCTTCCTTCCTTCCTTCCTTCCTTCCTTCCTTCCTTCCTTCCTTCCTTCCTTCCTTCCTTCCTTCCTTCCTTCCTTCCTTCCTTCCTTCCTTCCTTCCTTCCTTCCTTCCTTCCTTCCTTCCTTCCTTCCTTCCTTCCTTCCTTCCTTCCTTCCTTCCTTCCTTCCTTCCTTCCTTCCTTCCTTCCTTCCTTCCTTCCTTCCTTCCTTCCTTCCTTCCTCCCTTCCTTCCTCCCTTCCTCCCTTCCTCCCTTCCTCCCTCCCTCCCTCCCTCCCTCCCTCCCTCCTCCCTTCCCTCCCTCCCTCCCTCCCTCCCTTCCTCCCTCCGCCCCTTCCTTCCTTCCGCCACTTCCTTCCTTAAATTTCTTTCATCACATATTTCCATGATTTATTCTATCTCCATCATCCAGCTTTCTCAGCCTGGCTGTGAGCTTGTCCCGTGTTGTTGGAAATGGCCCCAGAACAGGGCTTTTAGACCCCAGCAGGCCCTGCAGAGTTCCTGTATTTTGCTCCCCTCACCCCATGGCCATGCAGAGCACTCTCCAACCCCACAGAAGTATTTGGAATTATTAATCTGCTGCTTCTCACACAGCACCAGCACTGACTGAACTGCAGCTCTGCTGGAGGATCCTTTGCTCCTGCTGATATTATCATCTTGGTTAAGTGAGAAGCGAATGTGCTGCTAGGAGCTACTTGGGCTTAATTTTTGCTATTCAGCACCATAAATTACAGTATTTTATGGCCACTGTAAAAGGTGTGATTTGAACCAATTATGCATTCTGCTCTAAATCCCCAAACTTTGGAGAAGCATGTAATTATGGAAAGTCATTTCCACCGGGTCAATTCGCTCTTATCTGTTCACAGAGAACACCAGGACATGTGTGTGAAGTTAATAAAGCATCATTTTAAACTAGATTTATTAAAGCTGCTTATTAATGAGAATGTTTTCCTTTTCAAAGCTCAAAACTTGCCATGTGTGAATAGTACAGAGAATTTAGCAGCTTCTGCACAAGCTCTTTTCTTTATTCTGAAGAGGTTTGAAATGGAGGTGTTAGGACAAATGGGAAGGAAGCAGAGGTTTGATAGAATTTGGAGATTAAATGTATAATTTTCAAAAATACCCACAAACAACAATCAGCCTTTATGTAACTCTACTGCCCATTGCTTTCAGTGTTAGACACTTAGGATCTCTTGGTACAAGATTTAACTCTTTAAAAGATGTGGTAGATTGTCACCCAACTTTCTGTATTTTTATAGGACTTTGTGCAATTTCTTTTTGTACATATTTTTTTTAGAGTTAAATATACA
Source organism: Melospiza melodia melodia (assembly GCF_035770615.1). NCBI lineage: Eukaryota > Metazoa > Chordata > Aves > Passeriformes > Passerellidae > Melospiza > Melospiza melodia. Next base: position 18,978,559 of record NC_086206.1, read on the forward strand.
GGAACTAAATGCTCATTTTTCCTTGGGAAGCCAGTGTTTGAATTTTACCTGTCTGTTGAGTCAAATTTGGTTGTAACTTTTTTCTAACAGTTAGAAATCCAGCGGACTTAAAGAACCATTTCCTGAAGGTGTTAGGATCAGGTTTCTTTCTTTCCTTGTGCTCTCACTCTCAGAATCACAGATTTGCTGTTTAAGGCAGGGCACCGTTGCACTTAGGAGTAATAAATGTTGATTTACTCTATGAGTAATGAGAAATGGTGTCACACACAGCTCAGCAGTGGTGAGGTGGCAATGAACTCATGGGAGGTGTCTTAATATCTGTCTTTGGAGCTGAATAATTACATCAGCATCCAAAATTAAACTAAGACTAGCCATTGCCTAACTGCTTCCCATTGAGACTATAATGGATTAGGCCAAGCCCTAATAATTTCAGGATTGTTCATGAGCCATGATGGAACTTTCAACATGTTAAAGGACAGAAAAAATAGATGATTCAAACTGAAATCTGCTAAAAAGCAGCAGTTTATTCCATTAAGTATGGTTCTGGCTAATAGATGTGATTTCTTCTTCTACGTGTGTGGTGGCATTTTTAACTAATAATTTTCATTGTTGACAAGCAATTGAAAAGAAAACTGAATGTAACATTTGGTATTTAAAAAAAAAAGAGATGCACAATTTTTTAAGAGCTTTTCTATATGGGAATGGTTACAGAATGCACAGTGCAGTAAAGAATTTGGCTGGTTGCATTTGGAATCTGTGTGGCTGTGACAAGCACAGTTGCTCAGGAAGCAAAGATCTGGTGTTCTGTCTGAGAAACACACAACACACGAGGTGCCAGGTCCAATTAACAGTCTGATGGTGGTAAATCCATTATCCTTGGAAAGAGAGGCCACCACCAGGAGACATTAATTCAATGTGACACCAACTGGGGTGTTTATATACAGCTAATTGCAATGTCAGACATTCTGCTCTAATTGAGTTTAATTGTGGCAAAATTGGAGTTAATTAAAAGTTAATGGTATAGAGCACATCGTGTTATTATAAACTGTGGGTACATGTTTCATATCCTTATTATTGTTGTTAAAATGGTGCTTTCAATTACTGTGCCTTGTATTGGCACTTTGGAAATGGGCTGTAATTGTTTTGACATCACTGAAAGTTATTGTTCTGAGGAGGCCTGAAGAAATGTGTTTGTTAAAAAGGCTTGGCCAAGTTTAGGTTGGTTCTTTGTATTACAATATAAATCTCACATGGGATGTTTCTACCCACCTTGGTAAGGAAAGGGTGGGGAAGTAAATTCTATTTCATCTTAAGAGAATGATGGTATTTTTGGTGTTGTCCATCATAATTTGGGTAAGGAAACTTTGATTTCCTCATGTTTTGTGAATCCACCTTTTTCTTATTGTGTCTAATCTCTGGCTGTTCTGTGAGCATCTCTGATGAATCTCCTGCCTGTGGGATTTTCCCTGGGCTCTCTTTGCTTTCTCTGAACCCTTTATTCTTTCCTGTTACACATTATATTTGATATGTTCCAATTATTTATTTACTGGCAGCTCCATCTCTATCCCAACCTCTCTCTTGATGAAATTTTATATCAAAATTTTCTGCTGGACTTGTCCTCCTGGATGTCTTGCTGCCAGAAATAGTCATTGCATTTTCCCCATTTTCTGTCAGTTTAAGCAGCCCAACCATCCTCGTGTCCAGGCTGATTTTCTTTTTCCTCTCATATTTTCCTTCTTGTAATTGTTTGAAACAGCACAAATATTAAAAAAAAAATTGCAATGATGTGAAATGCTTCTTTCCAAGAACTCCATGTGGCTGTCTGTACAACCTTGGTTCATAGAAGACAGGTAAAAGGTGTTCTAAACGTATTTATGAACAAAACATGCTGTGTTTGAAATGGCTCCTTATGTGGGGAAAGTGATGCTGCAAAATTACTGATTTTCTCCTGTGGGCCAGCAGTTCCCTCAGCCCTTTGCTCTGTAAAGCTCAGTAGGCTGGAAAAGGAAAAATGTTTCAGTAACAGCAGAGTCACTTTATTCCAAAAAGAGTAAATTTGGCTCTGGAGCAGCCTAAAAGAAATATTCTTTATTAATCTTTTTGCTAATGTAAACTTCTATCCCTGTGGAAAACAGGAATTGCCATTTTCAGGAATTGTCATTTTCAGAAAACACCAGTGAGATACACTCCTGTTCCATTGGACACTATCACTCAGGAGGGCAATAATCTAAAATAAGAAACAGGGGGGGAAAACCCCAACCCAAACCAAATATATTTGCCTGTTTTCCTAAAGATGAAAAATCCTTTTGCTGCTTAACATTAAAAACTGACCCAAAAAGTGAGTAAAGACTAAGGTGAAAACACTGTGGATGGGGAGTAGATTTGTATTCAAACCTTTTTTGTTTAATTTATCACAACCAGCAGATCTGGGTTTCTTTATTTAAAGAAAGATGTTTTACTAGGTCATAGGTGCATTTAATAAAAGGAAATTCAGTCAGTGGCAGTAAAATTAATGCTGCAAATATCTTGCATCAGGAGCATGGAACACACCAGAAAGTGCTGAAATGAAGCTTGTGAGAGGAAAAGGACAGTGATGATTTCTGGAATCTGGACAGTGATGATTTCTGGAATCTGGTGGTGCTTGTAAATCTGCAGTTTTGAACTGATACTGATGTGGATTATACTGCACAACCTCATCCAGTTTCTCAGGGAAAAATAATTATTAATGGTTTTTTAATATATCTGAAAGGGGGTAAAAACCTAAGATATTAAAGGCACAAAGGGTGATCCAGTTTTGTGCTAAGGCAATGTGATGTATGCTGTAGACTTTTTTTCCCTACTCCAAAATTTAGTTCAACTTTGACTTAAATACTAAGTCATTACAGAAAAATATGCCTTTAACAAGGCATTTTCAAGAAAATATCAAGGAATCTGAATAGGAAGAAAGGCACTCAGAGATTTTGAGTGGTGCTGGAAATAGAATATCTCTTGTTAGAGAAAGGAAAATGCTTGATATTTAATGTTCATTACAACATTGGAGAATATTAACATGGCTCTGTACATTGTGAATGGAAGTGGCTGTCAAAAAGATGGAGTAATGGACCACCAAAAAATATAACACTGTGAACTAACCCATTGTGTTTTATTGATGAAGAAGTGGAAATACTTGATAATCCTTGCAGTGGAATTTTTCTGTATTAACAGGTACTTATTTTTCCTCTTTTCTTCTTCTCTCACCCTCAAAACTACTTGAAACTTGTATTTTTCATGGTTATGGAAAAAATCTATAATAAGTTTTCTCAGAAAAAATTTTATGAGTGTAATTTTCTTTATAGTGAAATAGATATGAACATGCTCTTCATTTCAGTATTTTTGAGAATATTCATTTATTGCATTTTTCTGGCTTTAACTTCTGCCCAAGTGTGATTGTTACCAGAATAGCTTCTTGTGAGGAGGAAACAAGAATGAAAGCAGATGGGATGTGAAATATACTTAGCTGCTAGGGGCTCGGAAAAACTTTAAAAACTTTCATAAATTAAATCCCCAGCTCTTTGATGTTAAGATTAAACCAGGTGGTTTACAACACGCTCGCAGTAATATCCAAGCTGCCAATAAATCCCGGATGGGAAGATCTCCAGTGAACTTCAAGAGAATGAGGCAATTTCTTGGCTCACATCCCACTGAGCCAAGAAGAGGAGGTTGCTAAGAAGTTCCCATGTTTTGCCATCTGCTTCTACCAGGCACTAAAATTTCCGTTTTGCCACATTTTGGGACTCTGTGAAGTCCTGAGGCATTTCAGCTCCACTGGCTCTACCTTCCTTTATTCAGGGAATGTAACACCAAAAAACACCATGTTTAACTTTGGAATTTGGTTTGGTTTGGTTTCTCTATTGTATTTCTGTATTGTATTTGTTTAGTTGCCATGTTTAACTTTGGAGTTTGGTTTGGTTTTGTTTTGCTGTTGTGTTTGCAGGGACCCCCATAGCAGGGAGGAATGATGAATTTGACTCCATGTTTTCAGAAGGCAAATTTATTATTTTATGATACTATATTATATTAAAGAATATTATACTATACTAACTAAAGAATACAAAATGGATACTTAATCAATTCTAAAAGCTAATAATGAAAACTCGTGACTCTTTTCAGACTGGCCCTGATTGGCCAAAGAGTGAAAACAACTCCCAGCAGAATCCAAAGAAACAATCACCTGTGGGTGAACAATCTCCAAACACATTCCACGTGAGCACAACACAGGAGAAGCAAATGAGATAAGAATTGTTTTCCTTTTTCTCTGAGGCTTCTCAGCTTCGCAGGAGAAAAGCCCTGGGAGAAGGGATTTTTTCAGAGAATGTGAATGCCATATTTCTCTGGTTTAGTAACTTGTTTTTTAATTGGATAGAGAGGCAATGAATTCTCCCATGGATCATTTATCTCTCAGATTGTGAGAGAGTAATGGTCTCATTGACACAGAGTGGCTCCTGCTGTGCCAGCCAGCCAGCAGCATCCTGTGCTTGGGAAATTGTCCTTTTGCTCTTATTTGTGCCTTGGGAAATTGTCCTTTTGCTCTTATTTGTTGGCTTTTGCAATTCTCATTTAGTTGTAGCCTCAGCTACAGCAAACCTCTCCTTGCAATCTTGCATATTATTATTACTCACTCAGAAGAAATGTACAGCAGCATGAAAACAAAATTGTCTTTTTGAAATGGATTTGGATTCCTTCTTTTATTTTGGTCCAACCCATTCCAAGTCCTTTATAAGATATTAGTAATACAAGTATTAATCCTTGAACTGAATTTGGTTTTTTTTCCCTGTTTTTCTCAAAGAAGAAGCAATTAAGAAGAGATGAAAGAATTTTTTATAGTATATATTATGTTGGTTTTAGGTAGCCTTGCCAAACCTGGCATTGATTTTCTTCTGAACTCTACTCTCTTCTACTTCTGTGTGTTCAAATTTATTAAAAAATGAAGATACTCTCTGCAATCAAAGAGCCTTCGTTTTGATCCCAACAGGTTAAAATAAATTATCCTCAGGGAGTTGTGAGGTAGAAAGAGGCAGTAAATTACCTGAAGAGTTTTTTTTCCTTTATGGTTAAATATTTACAAAAATTATAAAGAAAACCCAACCCTCTACCATGCCCAACACACCCTCTCCCTCAAAAACTCCTCAAAACAACAAAAGAAAACCCCAAACAAACAAAAAACTCCAGTTTTTCTAACGGCCCAGTTTTTCACCCTTGGGGAAATAAATTCCAATATCATTTGTAGATGGAAGAGCATTTCCCTCTTCAAAAGAGAAGCTACTTTCTGCAGCTGTTTTCTGTGTCCTGACCTTCAATTTAATCTGAATTAACACCCCAATATCCTTGATAGAAGATGTCCAGGGAAATTGACCTGGGACTTTTGTCCCACAGACAAGAATTGGTGTCAGTGTGAATGGATTGTTGCAGAACATCAAATATACCAAAAAGAAAACATATTCTTTGGCCAGAGAAGATGTATTAAGACAAGTTTAAATAAAAACCCAAACTTTTAAAATACACTGTCTGAAAAATTGTTCCATCTAGGAAATTCATAAGGTTGTTTTAAAGTCCAGTCCATTTTGATATATTGGAGACAAGGATCAAAAGCCTGTGAAGATCCAGGTCAGCTCATTCTCACAATTGTTTTTTTAAAAATCCTTCTTTGTTGTGTCCTAAAATAATCCATGTAATTTCCTCAATAATTTGTCTTAGTTATAGACATAGAATTGAAATTGTGTTTTGACTTGAATCTGTCGAGAAACATAGTTTCAAAGTTCCCAAATCTTTTACAGAAGAGCCTCTCTCTCTGCACGGTTTTGCTTTTTCATCACCTTCAACAGCACATATATGTTTCACCTTTGGAGTGGAATTCTGCACTGGCAAGTCTGAAACTAAGGCATCACATTTTTGTTTTGCCTGCAGCCTTTGAGGCAGTTGGAGACTGACATCCCAACGTTTCAAGCACCGCTGAAATCCCAGGTTATAACCCTGCAGCTTGTAAGAACATAGACTTTGACAGTAATCAGCTTATTCTTTCAGCTTGGGGATTTTTTGTTGTTGTTGTTGTTGAGCTCTTGTTTGGGAGTCCTGGTGAGCTCTCTTTCTGTCTTAATCTATAATTTTTTTTTCATCTTGCAGATAAACCATACTGTGATATGAAATCACTTATTTTGTGTGTGTGCTAAGGTCTGCCTCAGCCAGGCTGATCCTTTGGACCAAAGCTGAGGGTTCTGAGCTCATTAGGTAACCTAATTAACATGTAGGTAACCTAATTAACATGCTGAGCCTTTGTGGGAGCTACACATTGGAGATCTTTCCCTGGGAGGGAGTTTGGTTAAAACATAAATAAAGAGTAGCTAAAGAGACTTCCACATGTTTTTGGAAGGGTGGTTGTACCTTTGGAGAAGTGAATCAAAGTTCAAGGTGTGGATTAAGTCACCGACATGAAAAAATAATGTATTCTTATAAAATGGATAGAGATAAAAAGTTGAGACAAGTAATTTATTCTTAGAGCAACATTTTCAATTTTTTTGTCTAATGGAAAATGATAAAAGCTGTATTTACAGGATCTAGACTCAATTCTTTTGTTAGGACTCACTTTATGCCCTAATTTTGTCTTTGTATTTTTAAGCAGAAAACAGTGAGGAATTTCTTGTGAGTTCTGCTTTTTCACTTTTTGTAATTTCATCAACTAATTTGAAAGCATTTGAAGTTTGGCACTTTGAGTGATTTTTTGCTTGATTTTCTTTTGAACAGTTCCTTTTTTATTTTGTTGCTGAACACTGCCACATCCTTGCATTGAAAAAATATACATACATATGTATATAGTTGCATAAACATATACATATTTTAAAAGGGAAATTAAATAAGAAATTGCAATTTTTTTTGTGGTTGTGTATCACATCAGCAAGGATAGCAAGGGCTTTGATATGCACCACAACTTAAAATGAAACCCCTGCATGTGACAGGGTTAATGTCAAGGATTCCTAAAGTAAATCCTGATTATGTTAATTATTGCTTCTATTTCACTTCTTATCTCAAATCTGCTTTAGAAGTCACCAATGTAAGACAGAATCAGAACCAAAGTTTCATGAGAAAAGACTCAGAAATGACTATGCATCAAAAATTTGTTTATTTCTCTTACAATTTGCTCATGTCAGCCCATTCTTGTCCAATTTTCTGCTACTATTATCATTCTTCAGACCATTAATTTGTTCAAACTTCCATTATTTGAAGTCAAAGGATCACAGAAGATGATGTATCCCACAATACCAGAGGGTGTTTCTGATTTAAACCACTAAAGGTTTTTCAACTCCTCTGCAGACCTTATTGGGATCTCCACTTATGTCCTCTGAATTACCAAATCATCACTGGCTCATCAGGGCAGCAGTTCAGCCCTAATTAATTAGAGGTAACGAGCTGAATAACTTTCCATTGGAAAAGGCTTTTATAAATGCTGTTGCCTCAGGAACAACCATGATGTGGCAAATTGTGGTTGTTGAACTTCTAAACTCTGTTATAAAAGGGACAAGAGATTTAATAATTTGCCCTTGAAAAACTTTTAGAGGGATTCAATGGAACTGAAGAGGTGGCAGTCTTAATTCTCAATTGTTCTTGGTAATTTAGTTCATTGCTAAAAAGAAATTCATCTTTTGTGTCTTTTTGAGATTAATTGTATCTTCCTAATTTTTGTTGTTTATGGCTACAGTTAATGTGCTAGCAAAGAATAATCTTATCAAAGCAGGAAATACAAAATAACCTTAAAATCTTAGGTCAGGAGAAGCACTTTTCAGATGTTATGGATTTTTCTATTAAATTATTTAATAATATATACTTAGGAGAAGAAATTGCCTTTTAACAAACTTTGCTTTAACTCCTTTTCCTCTAATGGTCATCTGGGGTTATTTTGCCCATTTTCTTTAGTGATAAAGGAAAAAAGCTGGAGGAGAGAGGAAGGTGTGAAACTTTAAATCCTTTGTCTTTAGAAACAACATCAAGGTCCTGTTGAAATAATTTCTGCCAGTGAGGAAAACACCATGAGGATGTGTCAGGTCACATTCAGACACAGAAATGAGAGGCACACACAAGTTTATGTCATGGACATGCACCAGCTCCATGTTTAGTTAAATAATGATGACTCCAAGTTTCAGGTTCTAGCTCAATGGGAATAAATATCTTTTACAATAAAGCTGAATTTAATTTGTACAATGCACTGCTGAGCTGGTTTAGTACAATGCCAGCAGCTGAACGGGTGTTTCACCGTTTAAAATGCTTTTACCAGGGCACATGGCTGGTATTGTGGAACACTGAATGAAACAATACATCCCTCAGCCTGTTTCCCTGGCTGTCAATCTAGCAACATATTTATTTCACAAAGAAAAGCAGCACCTTTTCATAATATATATTTCAAATCTGAGTGCTGTTTCTTAGCAACAAGAGCTCAGGAGCTGGTGATCCTGAGATGAGCCACACCACGTGTGGGCTCCAGAAGCACAGCGCTGCCATTAGCAGGGAGCTCACAGGGGAAACAAAGCCTTTCTGATTTCTGATGGCTAATTTCACTTGTCCCACCCCTGAAAAATACTGGCAAAAAAACCCCCAAAAAACAACAAAACAACAAAACTTTTCCCTCTCGTTGAATAGACTGAATCAACTTGAAGTGCACACAAAACCATGTGGGATAAATGTGACCTGACTATAAAACAGATGTGTTTTATGAATAGAATCTTGAGAAGTAATTACTCACAGCTTGTTTTAGAGAGACCTACATTCTTTCACTCTGAAAGGAAAATGTGCTTATGTGTCAGGTTGGAACAATAGCTTTGAGTGCTGCTGATACTAAAGAAATTTTAAAGAAAGTTGAGCATTTTCTGACAAGAGGTTTTTCACAGACTCCTGCTTTTGCTCCTTGGCTAATAAGGGAAAAGCAGTGTTGGGGGTGAAAAAAGCAGTGAAAAGGATAAACAAACCCAGTATTGTGCAGAAATTTCCATCCTGGATCCAGATTTCATTGTCGTTTTTTTTCTTTTTGAAGGGTTCCTTACTGTTTGAATCATCAGCGGTGTTCATTTCATATCAATACATACCAAGCCTATGTAAAGGGCTTTAGGAAATTAAATATAAGTAATAGAAAGTTCCTTCCACTTTTTTCTTTTTTTTTTTTTTAATGGAACAGAAGGATTTAATTTCACATGAAATTATGTGAAATGTCTGCTCAGATCAATTGACTTTTGTGTGCCCAAAATGCCATGGGATAGGTGACAGAAATCTCAAATTTGTGCCTAGAGAACCCTGCCTGGTGCCTGTTACTGCTTGTTCCTGTGGCACAGCCATGCAAATGAAACACATCCCTAGGCATATTCCCATGTCTTCATGGAGTTTAGATCAGCAAATAACTTAGAAAAATAATAAAAAAGGAATAAGGGAGACTTTTCTTGGCTTTTCTGATCTTTGGATTATTGTCCAAACATGTGACTCTTAGCTGAGACATGCACCTATGGATGGTTAATATTAAGAGATATCAATGTGGTTGTTCATTTTGAGTTTCATTTCCACAATTCATGTCAAAATCTCTAAAATACAGAACACAATCTTTCACCGGGAAATTATTTAATGTCTTTCAAGTCAACTAAAACGGAGAAGTTACCAGAGTCAGGCAGTGATTTACTCTTTTATTGTCCAATTACTTCAGATTGTTTGGATAGACTTTCAGTGTTGCTTGAGCTGAGTTTGCTGAGCATAAATATATGCTTTGAATATTCAACTAGTTCATTTTCAATGCTATCTATTAATATTTTGTAAATAATAGCTCCTCATTAAGTGGACAATAATACTTGATATGGTGGCTAATACAAGATAACAGGATCCATTTGTAATTAAATATCCCCAGTGCAGAGAGAGCACTAAAAAATCAAAGGGTCAACTACTAAATGTTAACAAGAAGTGCATTACACATTATAGTTTTTACTGCGGTAATTACCATTCAGTAATACATTTATAATATTAAAAGTGTATTCACCAAAGGCATTCTTTACTGAAAACTCACAGAATTAATGGAGACAGGGAATGTCTGTTGCATTATTTTTTTTTATTAAAAATCCTAATTTTCTGCTCTTCTGTTCCATGTACTAAACTTGTGCTAAATGTTCCCCTGATGTATTTCCCTGCAAGATGCAAAGTGCTGTCTAACGTGTGTTTTGTTTATTTGTGCAAAGCCTGTAGCTGTGAGGGGCAGTGCCATGAAATATTAAGAGCCTTGCCATCTGTTTGTGAGAAGATGTGAGGTGTGGCTGCAGTCAAGGCTGAGTGCTCTGGAGTAGGAGGGAAGTTTTTATATTTACATTCCATATGGTACAAGCAAAATATGGCAAACAGAGCATTTTCAGATGGCACCCACAAGGTAAAATCCAGGCTGTCCTGCAGCCCAAGCCAGATTCCTCACTGCTTTCAGTGACTGCAGTTGGCAGCTTGTTGTCTCGGCTATTAATTTCTCTTAGTTTTGGAAAGACTTACAACATTGGCATTTTAGCTACTATTACCACCTTTAACAAATTCTCTGAATTTGAAAAGTCCTATCAATAGATCAAAAATTCATCAAGATTCTCAGAGGGAAAAAAAGGAGCAGAAGTGACAAGAGGTGACAAAGTGTTTCTGAGTGACAAAGCCTCAGAAACTTTTACTGGATACAGTGGCCAGAATATGGTGAAAGATTGTTGGCTTATTACTTCAAATGGAACATGAATGAAACCCTGCCATTTTTATTAATGAACTGGGGAACAATGTCACTTTGTGTTTTGCTGTTTCAACACTTCTCTGCCAAAGGGAAAGGAAGCACAGAAAGAATGAGAACAACACCAGAATGACCATAATTTAGGGAAGGATCTGAGTGAAGCCTTCTTGTGCTGCTTTCTTCCCATCCTTTAATTATTGTTATGTTTCCTTGATGCCAAATCAGAGAATCCCACAGGCTTTTTCTAGGTGATCATGAGATTTGGAATGTTATGCTGACTTTGAAGCTGTGGTAGAGTGATGTGAGCTCCAAGTTTTCTCTTAGCAACTGATCACCTCTAAGACTGTTTCTCTCATTGCCTTCAGACCTTCCTGCAGGGATGAAGAAACACCTCAATGAGGATCTATCAAGATCTAAAAAAACCTATCCATGAGTTTTCACATTAATTGACAGAATCCGAACTTTATCATTCACTCTTCCCAGCTTAGTTCATGGCACAGTATCCATAGGTGGACTCTGAGAGGTTACTCCAAAGTTAGGCCCAGAGGTTGTATCCTAATTTGAAATAAAAACATTGTCATGCCTTTTTTGTAGCCACAAGAGTATTTTTAAATTCAGATTTTGTGCATATTGGAGCAGGGCCTGTCTCTAACCACGTAGTTTATTTTACACTCCTCATCTCAGTAAGGATCCTGATTTATTCCCACTATTACCGTAATAGAAATTATAAGAGCAATAAGGTGAAATAATGTGAAAATAGGGAGCAGAGGTTTTAGTCAGCAGTCTTTAAAAATGATGTCTTTCACATTTTTAAATTCCATGCTGACAGTTTACTGAAGGAATGAGGGCAATTTACATTTCAAAGCTCAGTTTACAAAATTGGTTTGGCTCAGTAGAAACTTGTGGCTGGGATTTACAAATTTGTCCCTTCTCCCTGCCTATTCCTCCCTCTGTCCTATTCATTTTTAATCTCTGCACATATGCATGGCATTCCATGCCAATTATAGAGAAAACTGCTCTTAAACTCCTCATTACATCAATATCTTCACAGAGTCTTATCCTGCAACCTGTGGAAGAGATTTCACTGATTTTAGACTTATTTCTCAGTGTCCATTACCAAGCAACCTACAGGATTGCAGCTGCAGACAAATCAAATTTATACCCACTTCATTTTCCAGCAGCATAATTGAGAATTCCATTTAATCTCAGTATATTAGGCTCTGACTTTTACATCTTCCTGAAGCTTCCATTCTCATCAAAGATTTACATGGTGTGTTACCTGCTTTTCCTCTCACTTTTTTTTTTTTTTTTTGTCAGCTAATGGCTATTCATAATGCACATTTTATATGAAAAATTGTTCCATTATTATCCTTTTCTGCTGGAGAGTTTGAAAAACAGGAAGGCAAAATGAACACTAAAAGCCTGAATTCCAACTTGCCCAGAGATAAAGCAGAGTGTTTAGATTCTTCTGTGGGCTGCTTTCATTCCAGCTTGCACAGGGAGGCATAAATTAAGCCTTTTCTACATAAGGGCCTATTTTCAATTCGGGTTTCATCTTGATGAAGGACAAACAGCTTTATGTGTGAGGTTTCCTGCAAAGCTGCTGCTCAGACAGGATGCAAGCGTTTCACACCACAGGCTCATCCCATCCTCAGAGGAAGCAAGGTCAGCAAGAGGCACCTCCCAGGCTGGGCAGATTTTGGAGAGGCAGCTGGGGAGGAGTTGCATGAGAATCTGAGGGGCAGGGGCTGAGCAGGTGGGATTGAAACCTACCTGAGGTGTCTCTTCTTTAACTTAGTTTAGATTGGGAGGGGGCTTTAGAAATGAATTTTCCTGTTGCCTCCTCTGAGGGTGTTTTTGTTCAGATTGGAGGTGTTGGTCTGATCTCATGTGGATGGAAGCAAACTGCCAGCCATGCTCAGGAGCTCACCTCCCCTCCTGCAGCTCATCATCAGAGGGGAGGAAGAGCAGAGTGCAGGGGTCAGCTCCCCCTTCTCAGAAGGTTGAGGTTTATTGCAGCCCCGAGACACGTGAAAAGTTTCTGTTTCACCCGCACATTCAAAGAATGAGTTGGAGTTCTTCAGTTTTTGGTCTCAGAGTTGTTTATTGTGTCTTATCTATAAAAATTTTTTCTCCTGCCCTGCCGAGGTCCATCCAGCAGGACAGACAGAGGCACTCTGCCTGCCCCCAGGGCGGTGTTATCTCTTTATACTGCAAACTACGTATAACATGTTTACAATTGCTTTCCACCTGTGTTAAACACTGAGATTGTACTCTAAACCAATCCCAAAGTGCCAACATCACAGCAGAAGATGGAGGTAGAGAAGAAGAAGAAGAAGAAGAAGAAGAAGAAGAAGAAGAAGAAGAAGAAGAAGAAGAAGAAGAAGACGATGATGAAGAAAGGCTGGACACGCCCATGTCCCTCCATCCATAGGTCAAAACCCCTATTCTAAAAACCCCAAAATCTACTTTTTCCCCTAGTGATAATTTTATTATTACATTACTTAAACTTCTGTGGCTTTCAGGTCTTCATACAAAGCTGGTAATTTGCTCCACAGGTCATAATCAAACCCACAGGTGCTCTGGGCTGTGTGCCAGGGTCTCTGAGCCCCCTGGCAGGGATGTCCTGGGTTCTGACACCCCCTCCCTGCCTCTGGGATCTCCTGTTGGCCCATCCACCTCTCTGTGTTCCTGCTGCTTCAATCCACAGATCCACCACTGGGAGGAATTGTTTGTTCTCTTATTAAAGATGCATGAAAAGGAAGCATGGATTCCTTTCATATTATTGAAGGGTTCCATAAAATGCATTAAAATTCCCTTAGGTCTGCAAAAGTGTGCGTGAAGTTTTTTGACAATTATGCAAGATCTGCTAAGGTGATGACCATCTGTGCAGTAATTCAGCCTTTTCAAAAGTATTAAACAGGGCATTCATCTCCTCTGAGTTTCAAAAGCAGCCTGTTTTCAAGAGAGAGATTTTTCTTTGGGTATTAAAAGGGTTATACTTTATCCAAAGCAGAAAGTAAACACTTAATGTATTGCTGTTTATGTTCTTTTTATGTGTGTGTGTGAATATTTGTGCTGCTCTCCCTAATAGGAAGTCAAGAAAGTTGTTTGGGCATATAGGTTTCCTGTCAAATATACAAGACAAGTGATCATCAGAAAATAAGGCAAAACAGAGTATAAAAATGAACAAGCAGTAAAATATGGGGGTTTGTTAGTCAGAAACCTTGCAATGCATGAAAATTATTTCACTGAATGTCCAAGTCCTCCTTTCTTTCCACTTACCCATTTTTCATTTTTTTGGTAGATTGATCTACAGTAACTCAGGTGAAGGTACTGGATGGAAGTCAGGGACCGAGAGGTTATAAATGAAAGCTTTCAGGATTTATTTTATTTGACAATATGATGAGCTTCTGCACTTGCTGTTGGAAACAGCCTGTACCAGTTGGGATTCTCCAGCTGTCAATAGCTCTTTCAGCAGTAGGATTGTTTCTGACTGCAGTGTGGATTGCCAATGAGGGTGATGAAGCACAAAACATGTCCCACATCACCTCTGGCCTTTGCTGCCTTGTTCCACACTGGGAGGAGCCTGCCCTGGGACACAGCAAAACTCTCCTTCTGTCTCTGCAAAGTTCTTTGACACTTGAAAGTCTCCAGAATAATTTTAAATTCAGACCCTCCAATGAAATGCAAATGTTCAGCTGGCAGAAATCAATGCACGATACCACTGAATTCTAGAAATCAAAAGCTAATTTTGTTATCAGTTTGGCAGGCTGGTGTGATTTCCCTGCCTCCTAACAGCCACATACAAGGGTCCATATCCTTTCTTGAGGTACATGCACTGCCATCTCTGATCTTCATAAGAAATCATAGTTTTCTAAGCTTAGAAGGGTAAAAATTAAGAAACTGAGTGAAAAAATAGTCATTGTTTTTTGCTGTTGTTTTTTTTTTGTATTGTTAAAATTAAAGATGGAGTTTTAGAGCTGAGTTTTTAACACTGGGTTTACTCATGGACAGTAGGAAGTGCTGAAGTGGTTCCATATCATGATCAATTGATTATGTAGCTTGAATTTCATCAGCACTTAAAACTTGTACTCACATGATTGACACTAATGATTCTGAAAGAGACACTGTATTCTGTGGAGTGAGTAATTTGTTTTTTTAAAGAATTGCTTGAATACCTGTTTATGCTGTAGAATAACAGCGGTGGTGACATTATGATGATACAGCCAATAAATAAAATGGTTATGTTTTTGTTTTTTTTTTTTAAGTATCTGAAATACTTGCCAGCAAAATTTGTCATGTGAAAATCTGTCATGGCTGTGAGGAAATGGATATTCATGTACCTCTGAAATTTTGTAAAGTTAAAGCTGTGGTTTCGGTCTAGCTGCCTCTAGCTTTTAATGATCAAATTCGTTAGTACCTTAAATATTGCAGTGGGATTAGCTTCAGTGAACATGAGATCAGAGTATTATTGCTTCTATCTTCCATAATATTTGCTTCATTTGATGAAAAGTGACTTCTTAATGAGCTATTGGCCAGACCTGTGGGTTCCACAGGGCTCTGCCCCAGCTCAGACCTGTGCTGCCCTTGGTGGGAGCTCTGCAGGCTCATCAGGGGAAGTTTGTGCCCTCTGGAGCTTTTAGGGGAGCAGCTGCATTTCCCCAGCGCTCCATGAAGTGCAGGTCACACACTAAAGGCAGAAAGGATTCTTTACACAGTTCCCTTGCTGTCAGCTGTCCCATAATTTAATGAATGAAAGGAATGAAGAGGTAGAAGTTACATAAGGCCCTTACTTAGGATTAAGAATGTTGAGTGCTTGTTTCTCTGACATAAACTGCAGGCTCTGCTCAAGATGTGGTGCATCAGAAAACCAGATTTGATAAGATTACAGCAACTTCAAGCATCTGCTACTGGTTGAAGTTTTTCAATTCCTGAATAGTAATCTTTTGTTTAATGTTCTTCGTGTATTAAATCTCCTTAATTCCAGAAACATTTAATCTGTGTATGTAAGAAGACATTCCTGTTGAAGTGCCAAATGCTTTGTTTGCACATTTTAAAGTTTCAGGAATCTGGTAAAAATACCAGAATGTCTTTTGTAGAAGATTATTTAGATCATACGCTCTATTTACTGGTGGAATTGTGTTTATCTTCATAATGATAAAAAACAGGAGTTCTAAAGGAGAATAAAGAAAACCTCTGAAAAGGAGTCTCCTTCCATTCCAATCTCCTTCCAGTCCAATTCTCATTCGTTGAAAGAAAATGTATATTAATTAAAAATTTAGACACTTCATTTCTGTTGCAAGGCTCCTTGCAAAAGACAAATTATTTTATACATCTAGTGTGTGTTGGAACTGACAGATGAGATTAATATGCTTCTTAAATTACCATTACCAAGGGTCAATTAATAAGTGAACTAACCTTGTGAAAGTCATTCTGAAAGACTAGTTACAGATCTGTAATAGTCCCTGTCAAATCACACAGAACTGAGAAAATGAGAAATCTGTCAAATAAATAGGATACCTACTAATTGCATTCTGCATAAGGTAAATGAGCTTTGGTGGTTGTTGGTGGAAGGAACAAGAAATAAGTCTGAGAAATGTTGCCATTAATAATATACAAATTTGGAGTAAAATTTACTTGAGGGAACATGAATGCACAGAAACCTCCCTTGGTAACAGAAAAGTGAAGTTTCTTGGCAGGCAAAGAGTAGGGGATATGAAGGTTGAATGATCATTAGAGAAATATTTCTTAGACTATTATATAGTTTATTACCTTGGTAATTACAGAATTTACCTGTTTTTTCATTTTTTTGATGCAATTTTCTGGATCTTGAGAG
This sequence comes from Melospiza melodia melodia, assembly GCF_035770615.1. Taxonomy (NCBI): domain Eukaryota; kingdom Metazoa; phylum Chordata; class Aves; order Passeriformes; family Passerellidae; genus Melospiza; species Melospiza melodia. Next base: position 18,995,148 of record NC_086206.1, read on the forward strand.
GTTAACTTATAAAAATTAAGGTTTCATTGTGACAAGAATTAAACCAGCCATATTTGTTGTATGATGGTAAAAAAACCAACTTCCAAATTCCCAAATTTCTCTCTGTGGGAAGGACTTTATAAAATACCCAGCTCCAGATCTGCAGCTGGCCAAGCCTCATGTTAATCCCTAATCTCATTTCCTGTCATCAGGTTATAAAACTGCAACAGGTATAGAAGCAAGATCACAGAAAACCAGTTTGCATTCTTCCAGGAAACTGTGAAAATTTAAGACAGTTCCATCAATAAAATCAACCAATTTTGGGTTAAATTTGGGTGTTCACAGCTATTGGCAACTGCAAAAATGATTTTGCACTGCAGGTTTCAGTGTGAGCCTGTCTCTAGGTTACTGGGTTCTGTCTGTTAAATCATCCAGCTACATCTATTAATGAATAAATATTTTATACAAATATTAAATACCATGAAAAAGCAAAAATTTGCTGTATGATGTGAACTTTGAAAAAGCAGCAAGTCAAACATTTATTTGTGCAGCAAACCCCAGGTTTGCTGTGATGGCAGAAGTGGCTGTTTGTGCATCTACAGGTATGAGTTTAAGAAACTTGGATATTTATGGAATATCTATAATGCTTTTGGATAGGAGAAGCATACCAGCATGTGCTGCCACGAAGCTTTGAGCTGGAAATTCCATATTCCAGCCCTAGAAATGCTGATAAGGCAGTCAGAGAGTGGCAGCAATGCCATGTCACTGAAGGGATCAGGCAGCACAGCCACTCAGGGCTGGGCTCAAAGCTAAAGGCTGAAATGTGCTCAATGGCAGCCTCTGATGTGTAACTCTAAAATCTAAATGTGGTTCTGAAAAGGAACCTGTTCAGAGAAAAAGGTTTTAAAAAAAGATGATTCCATCTATTTATTCAGTTCTGCTCTCTATGATCTTCTGCTGGGTAAAGCAGAACATGAAGCAGAAAAGTAAACTTAATGTCACTTTTCTTGTCTGTTGTTTCATTAGAGATAGAACATTTTTAAAACATTGAAAATCCTGTATAGATCAAGATTTTTTTTTAGTGAACAACTTCATTTTAGTTAAACTCTTACATGATATAATTTACCTGCTGTCAAACCCAGTTAAGTGACATAGTTTGGTGCTATCATATTCCAGAACATGTCAGGATTTGATGAGCTATGAATGTTATGTTTAGTATCATGCATTTTTAAAAGGTTTTTTTTCCCAACATTCTACTGAACACTCACTGAATCCTTCTCTGAATGTCTTTTATTTTTCTGCAGGAAAATGTTCCTGTTATACAATTTTGGTTCCTTGCTGAAGAAACAATCCATATTCATGCTTATTTTTTGACCTCTTAGTGAGAGATGAAGGTCTGATCACTTCAAATACATTTCTCGCAAGCATATTTTTCTGAGGTTAAAACTCCCAATTTCTCTGAATTGTTCAGCATGGAGCTCATTTATCTCCTGATAAAAAACAATGATTTCTAAGTGGTGTCTGTAGTGAAATCAGGGCAGCTGAGCAAGCCCAGAGCAGCCTCTGTCATGGGCTGCTCCATGGCTGGTGAGAGCTGCTGGCAGAGCACAGAGTGCCATCTACTGAACGCCCCTGTGAGCCAGCGCCCTGCCTTGGCAAGGAGGGACACACGGCCACCTGAACACAACATTTATCCTCCAGAAAATGATTCTCGGGTTTCTCTTGTTGAGATGACTCCGAGGTGTCAGAAAGTCTCTTTTTTTCCAGCCCCACGACCAAAGAAGAAGTTGAGATTCCTCAGTTCTGCTTTTCAAGGTTGTTTATTTTCTCCTATCTATTCCATTCTTTCTCTGACCTGCTGAGCTCTGTCCAGCAGGTTGGGTTGTGGCACAATCCCTGCCCTTGGGGTGGTGTTGGCTTTTTATACTAATAACTACCTGTACTTTATTTACAATAACTTTCCAGTACCTATCACCTATGCTAGACAGTCTGTCTCTACTCTAAACCAATCCAAAAATGCCACCATCACAGCAGAAGATGGAGGACAAGAAGAAGAAGGAGGACAGGACACACCCAGGTTCCTCTATCTTGCTTCTTGAACCCCCATTCCAAGTCCCCAAAATTCTACTTTTTCACCCTGTGATAAATTCATTATCATTCTACTCAAACTCTTGTGGCTTGTAATTCTTCACACAAAGTTGGGAATTGTTTCCATGGGCTAAAATGGAAGGCACAGGTGTTTTTGACTCCGTGCCAAGGTGTCTGAGACCCTGCCAGGGTCTGGAGCCCTCCAGGGCAGCCAGAGCAATGTCCTGGGTCCCCACAAGTGATCAGCCCAGCTGAGGTTTTACTGCGTTTCCTTTTGTTCCAGTTTCCTTCTTTGGCCTAAAATGAAACAAACACCGAAGTTTTACAATAATTCTTTAGTTTTGAGGAAAGATTGTGAGATCTTTCTGCCTTCCTAAGCAGACCTAATAATTTTGAGTTGGTTTCTTTCTGCAGTTGGTTTTGCTTTCCTTTTAGAATCATGGAATCTTCCATGTCCCTTCCAAACGTGGGTTTAGGAGCCTTTTGTTATTTCATGCCAAGGGATTTACTTGGTGCAATAATAGCAAACCTTCAGTTTTACAAAAGACCTCAATTAAAACCAGAATAGGCTCTTTTTGATAGGCTCCATGGGGCTGATGGATTGCTACTGATTTCAGCTCCAAAATCAAAGCCCTGGCATTGATTGGACTGAGTTTCTCTGTGTGTTCTGCATTGACCCAGCAAGTTACTTAATAGTGACAGATTTACAAATAGGTTACTCCAAATCAAAGAAATTATCTTATGTTTGAACCAGCAATATATTGATGAGAAGTCACCTTGCCAGGCCAAAGGAGAACCTGTTTTGGTGATGTAGCAGAGCTGAGTGAGGAACTCTCATGCAATTTGCCATTAATTGTTGTTTTATTGAACAGTAAAATCCAATCATTCTGTTTGTTGTGTCTGGCAAATTAAAAACAAGAAGGTGACAGGAACAATGGAATAGAGACAGGACTACACCTAGTCACAGAGCAGAATTTGGTGAATAAATCTTGTTTTCCTTTTTTTAGACACTGTCTAAAGTGTCTAAATAAGACACTGTCTGTACTCAAAGGGACTGTTGCAATTACACAGGCAGAAATAATGACACTTCAAACTTAATTATTAAATACATTTCAAGCAAGTCATGCTGTACTGCTAAAATAGCTCCCTAATGCATAAAAAAGTTCAGATTTTAACACACACCTGTTATTTTTAGAAAACATCTCTGCTGGGATGTAAAGTCCCTTAATTGACATAGGGGTGTGCACTCCTCAAGGGGAGTGTACTGGAATAAAATACCACAGGATGATTTTCCACCACCTTGTGACTTCAATGCCACTTTGGGAATAAATACATGAAGTTTGAATAGTCTGGTTTGTGCAAGAAGTCCCTCTGTAAATTTGGAGCATCAGCTTCAAAAGTCTCTTGAAGGACCTCCTCTTCTAGGACATTGCAAATTTTAAAAAATTCCTGCACCCCAGTAGATTTGAACAACTCAAAACACTGCAAGACTTCTCCTCCTTTGTGTATTTGTTTGTTTAATTCTCCAGTCTTACCACAGAAATCCTCTGTGTTTGAAATTAGTTGCCTTTATTTAATTCCGTTTACTTTGTACTTTTATTTCTGTTTTGCCTTTAATTGACCCCTGGTACTCTGTTGGTGATTATCTTTGTGGGTCCCTAAGATCCCTTTCTTGGTTTTTGAGTTGCAGTCTTGCAATAGGAGAAGGAAATCTTCCTGCAACACTTGCTGGGATGAGTTCTGGAATTTAAAATTTACTCCTTTTATCATCATTTGGTTGGTGGGTGCATGAAAAAGGGTCTTGCTGATTGCTGTAATTCAAAAAGGTTTTTTTCACTTGCAATTTTTGGTGCTTAGAGCATTTAATTAGTTTTTTGACTGACAATATCCAGGCTTTACATTTTGCTGGAATAACAGACTTTCCAATTCTCCCTTTGCCAAATGCAATATTCCACATAGGAATTTTTTTTTTCAGTTGATACAACTGATGCAGCTTGCTGCAATCAGTGAAAAAATAGACATCTACAATGTAATAATTGTAAAAAAAAAAAGGCTTTGGTTGCATTTTTGGACTGAAAATCATGTCTGTCAGTATTTGTGGATAGTGAAAAGGTTTGAGAAGGGTAAAAAGACAAAAAATGACATTGTGGGTCTTGGAATTCTGAAAATTGCTCAGATAAGGTTGTCATAATTTGGAGTTTAGGAAGAGCATGAAGGAAAGAAAAAGAGAAATCTTTCTCTCCAGAAACAAAATGGGTGTGGAAATGTGGCACAAATAAAGTCCTGAAAGTTGGTGACAAATCAGTAAGGCAGAAGTTTGTGGATTTGGTTTGAGATCTGCTTTTATAAAAGTGCAGCACAGGAATTGTTGTTGTAAAACATCTTTAAGATCTCAGAATTAAGGGAAAGTGATGGTGGAGCATAAAATTTACTGAGGAAGTGCCTTCCTAACATGTTAAATGAAGTAAATTATGGTTGACTGAGACATTTAAAATAAATAAATAAATCCAGTGAGGCATGCTAGAACTGCAAATTGCACCTTAAGATTAATAGTTTTAACAGGTAATTTTGTCATAAAAGCTGAAGACCAGTGAAGCATTTCAGAAAGTTCCTGGGTGAAATGTAAGCAAGGAAAATAAAAGAACATGAAATAAATTCTGTCTTTCCATGTGTCACTACACAGCAGATGCTTGCTGATCCTTCCGGAATCACATTAGAGCTATTTGACTACTCAGAAAAGACTTTTACTGTGTTAATTCACCTAATTTGAGACTCGTTGACTAAATCTCCCTTTATTCACAATTAATGCAGAGAGATGGCCCAACATGTTAACACTGACAAAGACTCAGTTAAGAGAGAGAGAAGAGGTAATTTGAAATGACATTTTATTTTGGATCAGGCTGCCCTGGGAATATCTTTCCTCTACATCCATGTCTGCAAACTACTTTTCTGCTATAATAATGTGGAAACTGCTCAGATAATTTCTTTTTTTTTTCTTTTTTTCTGTGAATGAAATATAGATTTAATAGGGAAAAACCACTACACTGCTGGAATGAAACAGAGAAACTGCTCATTGTGTGTGATCTGGGATGTGCTGATCTGTCTGGCTGCCCTTACCAGGAAGATCAGCTGTCTGAATTATAAAAATATCAGCCACAAACACCCTTTTGGAAAAAAACCAAACTACTGGGCATAATGTGAAATTCAAAGCTGACTGCAGACAAAATCAGCAAAAACTCCTTTAGCTGGGATGACAGGGCAGGATGAAGAGAGTTTTGTTACCTCCAGTGCTTGCACATCATCACAGCTGCTGAGAGCATGGAGTGCAGCAGGGAAAGCCAGACTCTAACTCTGAATACTTCTGGGCTATATTTGAAATATTTACCCTCACACATGTCAAAATTCTTAATAAAACAGCTCCCAAGCCCTGATGCTATTGAGGGAGATCAATAAACTCACTTTTACTGACGAGTGTAACCAAACCCGGCAGGGAGGGAGTTGTGATGATGCTTCCCACACCTTTTATCATCAGCATGGAAATGTGTCAGCTTTGGCTCACAAACAGGCAAAAAGTGCCAAATGTTTACTAGACAGGGTTTGAGGAGGGAGGAGAGGGCTGTTCCATGGTCAAACAGGCAGATTCCAGTTGGTAAAGTGGGTGCTCTGAGTAAAGGGGAGGATGCCTTGGGAAAGGAGTTTTAGAAGGAGATTTAGAAGCAGAATAAAAATAAATAACTAATGAATAAAATTAAATACATAAATGATAGACACAAAAACAGAAGTCTTAACAGTTTATCACCCCATCCTATGTGCTGGAGGAGACACCTTGTGTCACAATGCAATCCTTCTGCGATGGGAGATTTGCAGCTCTGGAATTTTAATGGGCTTTGTAAGGCATGGCCCTTGCAGCCTGGTCATCTCAACTCTGTGAGCAGAGACAAATAAATCTCATCTGGTTCTCTTTTCCTGCCTTCTGAGACCAACCTTCCAAAAGGTGAAGTTTAGGAATGCTATGGAATGCATCTTACAAGGCTGTGACAAATGCAGTGTATAAAGTATGGTGATAGCATTTCAAATTTTGAATAGCAGAGCAATTTTATTTACAATAAAAGCAAATTTTTCAGCAACTCCACCAGGAGAACACTTGTCTCTGAAGTGTTTTCTTCATTGACACTTGGATCCCAAGCACTCTTGTTTTTCTCTTGGATGGGCTCTGAAGGAGTCCTGGCTGCAGCTGTGCCCTGGAGCTCAGGCAGGGTGGGAGGATGAGCTCCAGGATGTCACCCAGGAATGTGACAGGGCTGGAAAAGGCAGCAGTGACCTGCAGGCCCTCCAGGGCAGCCTGTAAAATCTGTACAGGTGCTTTTGTAACTTGCTTTGTGACTCAAACACAGGGACACCTGAGCTGTTCCCTCTGTTGTGCTATCAGCCTGGGTGATCCTTGACTTCAGAGACCTTTTCCTCCTCGTTTCCAGGAACAGATGTTTTAAGCAATAACAACAAAGCCAAATCCATGTACGTGTGATATATCCCTGGCATTTGCACTGACCTTTATTTCTTATGCCTAAAGAAGTTTTTTCCTTGGCACTGATGCATTTGGGATCTTGCATTTCAGTTCCTGGTCTGATTAACTGCAGGCTCTCTCTGACCCTGTTGCTTCTTGCATCCTTCCACGAGTTGAAATCTGTTCAACTCTTGCCACTTCCTCCACTTTTGGAGTTATTTTTGAGCAGCCAGAATGGTGAGCAGTGTCAAACAATGCCAGGAGCTATTTAAAAGTGCAAAGCCATTTTTTTTCAGTTTTTCTTTGCTAAATGTCTTTATTGCTTTTGTGGTGCAGCATAGAGTCTAAAAATTCTGCCCCAGCTTATGTCTTAATCTTTTATTTCAGCCCTACTTTGTCTCTTTTTGATTTCTTGGATATTTTTGTGGTGATTAGAATTGATTGCTTTGGTGAATCCTGATACCTCCTCTGTCTCCCTCACCCCCTCTCCCTTTTTGTTGAGGGGATCAACATGTGCTCTCCTGTGATATGAGAAGATTTTAATTAGATTTTAATTTACATGATCATCCTTAATACTTCTGCTCTGTGTGAAGTACACGTGGCTGCTTGAAGAGCTGTGCTGCTCCTCAGATTTGAGGGATGTTCTTCTCATTTGTTCACTGAGGTTATTTTTGGAGTGGGCATTCTCATTTCAGCTCCTAGATAATACTTAACAGGATGGATGCTTCAGAAGTTATTTTAATTTGATTTTTGTAGCCATATGAGAGATTCTTTGAGGCTTTCTCTTGGAAGGATGCATAAAATTATTTTCACTCGTGCTTTTGTGTCTTTAAAGTTGTAGAATAATGTGTAACTGGGGGGAAAATTATATACTGAGAGGACAACTGGGTTTTCAAAGATCTTTCAAAGGTGTTTTGATTTTAATAGGATACATTATCCAGTCTCATAAGGCACTTTGAAAAATCACACTGTGCACATGTTGGTAGCTTAATAATCTTTGTAAATCTAATTTTACATTACTTGCTCAGCAAGAGATGGAATATCTCTATCAGTCTTGTGTGCAGAGATCAAAAACCCAGATTCAAGCTTGATTTAAATTTTGTCTGGTCTGTGGCTTTGGCGAAGTCATTTCATCTCTGTCTCCCACCCTTTGCTTATCTTATTTCTGTGACTGATTCTCTTTTGAAACACTCTGGGGCTGTTGGTCCCAGTTTGAGCACCTCAGACCTGCTTTGTGTCCATCCCAAAATGGGGATTTTGTGGGTTTTGGAGGGTTTGTAAACGCACCCATTTGCTCTGTGAGGGGGGCAGGATCCTGGAGCAGCTCCTGCCATCCCATCTCCTGCCCACAGAAGAGAGAATTTTGGGATAATGTCAGGATCTTCCCTTCTCTGTTCCCAGTTCCTTTGTTCCTGTGACTTTTTGCATGACATTAAACCCAGTTTTCCCTCATGCAGCCTGACTGTGTCCTAGAAAGTGACATTTCTCAGGGGGACTGGAGTTCACAGGGACACATCTGGGGCAAAACATGGACAGGAGCTTTGGAAAACTGCTGGTTACTAGTGCCTGATATTATATAAAATCTTAAATGTTCTGTGAATATCAAAAGTATATTTATATTATATATATATATATATATAATGTTTGCAAAGAGTTGTTTATTAAAAATATTTAAACCTTAAAATAAGAAATCTTAAATTAACAGTCACAAGAACTCACAAGTAAATCTTGTCTGGCCCAAACTGACTTGAAAAACCCCTGAAAATACCAATTACTGCTTGCTGACCCCTTTGTTCTTATAACTTAAAACCAGCCTCAGGAATAGGTGGTAAAAACTATGAGATGAAGTTATCCATTTTGTGGGTTTATTTTTTTCAGTTGATATGCAAAAATCTGCTATAAAATCCCAAACTGTTTATTTTATATTTTAATGAGACAAAAACATCAAAATAATTTTTAGAATTGAACACAAGGCAGAGTTCATTTCGGTATAAGATTTTTATGAGTATGTAATTAATGTATTTTTTCTGCACTTTATGCCATCATTCTCTACAATTTTGGGTTTTTTATATTTCTCCTCTGTGATTTTTTTCATGGAAAAGGGGCCATTTTATACTTAGAACAGAGAAAAATTTCCAGGCTTTAAGCTGTACAGAAAACAACACTTTTTTAAACAATATTGTGATTCAGAGACACAGCTGGGGAAGAAAATGCATTTCCTGTGACACTAATGGTGGCACAGTGCATACATTCAATTAGATAATGAATTCATAATTGCTTGGTTTCCAGCTATGGAGCAATTTAATACATTAAAACCAAAAAATATTAAATGCATGGCATTGTGGCTTCATTTTTCAGCAAGGAGCACATTCCAGTGATGGAATTTCCCAGGAATATTGTGGCTTTCCTGGATTGCCAGTGCCAGTTTTTCCTCTTGAAAAAGAGTTTCTGATCTTATCTCAAGGCAGCAGGAGCTGCAGGTACAAGGAGATTTTGGAACTGGCCTGTGCTGATTGAAAAATGGCCAAGAAAATGTTGTTGTGCTTTGCCCTACAAAGGAAAGGTGAACAATGGAGAGATTTACTGCAAAAAAAAATCATGTGGAAAATGTGCAGGAAGCTGTTATTTAATTAAATTTAATTAAGGCTCTAAGAGCTTTCTGACTTGGGCTGGTTTTGTTTAAAGAAGAAACAGTTGAAATAACTTGGGAATGTTGATTTGACAGTCACAGAAAAACCCCCTTGGTGACAGGTCCAGATGCAACTTGAGCTTTGGAAAGGCAAAAGGTTCTTTTTGTCAAAAGTGTATAAATTTGGCAGAACTTGTTATGCTTCACAAATTAAAATATGATTTAGACCCTGACCTTTGAGTCCACTGACGTGACTAATTATTAAAATATTATGCCCACTGCCTTAAGAACCAGAAATAAAAGCACATATTTGACTGTTTATAATATTAAATTCCTCTTTCTTTCCTTAAAATTTCTATTAATGCATTTACAAACCTTTACATCTGAAGTGATCAAATATGAAGTGACTCTTGCTGAAGAATTCACTCCTTGTCACTTTGCAGAGATAGAAGTCTTGGACTTTTAAAAAAAATTGTTTAATTAATGCACAGAGTTAAGAGATAGTTCTGCTAAGAAAATAGGAACTGTGTAATAATTAATGTTTGAGATGGATGCAGTAGCAATAAAGCCTGTGGAAGATTTTCCTGGAGCATTTACATGGCTAATTAATCCCTTTCCACCTTGGCTCTGGCTCTGAGTGCAGGTGAAATTCTCTAATTGCAGGTAATGGTGCTGGGTTTGCCATCATCTGTACAGTTCTACTCTGGTGGTCGACAGAATTCTGTTTAACTCTGAAAAACTGTTTATTTTTGTTTGGCATCCTCTCCCTCCATCTCTTATGGAGCAATATAACAATTAGCTCATGTTTTATTCATGCTCTTAAATCAGGAAAATTTACTTGTAATTAGTTTCTCTTTGTCGAAATTATTGTCTTCTCTGAGTTGTGTTTGTTAGGTAATTGCATAAAGTTTTTACTACAACCTTGCACTATAAAGAGAATTTCTTTACTACATTTTATGACCTAGATGTGGCCAAATTTTCTTTTCCTACCAGGAAATTGCCTGAATGAAAGATCCATAAGTCCTTAGTGTCAATCCACACTTAAAAAATTGATAATAAATAAACCTAACAAGTATTTTCAATAATTAATCTGATCAATAAATAAATCTAGCAGTGATTAGAATCACTGAGGTGGGGCAGGTGGTGGTATTGCAGTATTTTGGATGGTGCAGTGCTCCTCTGAATCTGGAAATAAGGAACAAGTAGAAAAACCATCTGTTGAAACAAATGGAAAACTTCCACGAGAAACATTCCTGTGGGCAACAAATTGGAAATTAAAATTAGATGGCGGGTAATGACTAAATAACCTGTCTTAGGCTTTAAAGATAATTAAGCACTAAAAGATATTCCAGATTTACTTATAAAAATCTCCAAATTTATGATATAATTTTATGTGGGCCATTGGGTGGCTGGCTGCAAAGTGAAAATAGACATTTATATGCAGAGAAGGAAGGTGGCTCTCCAGAATCATTTCACCAAAAGCAATAAATGAATGAAAACAACCCTTCTGTGAAGAGAAACCTTTGAAATTACTTGAAGTAATGGTAAGGACGAGACTGGTTATCTTTTCATGTAAATGTTATTGCTGACTGCAGAGTAGAAAGGATTCAAGACTGTTTAAAATAAAGCAGAAAGCTTAAAATGAGCAACTTTGGATAAGCTTAACTTCTGATGAGATCATTATATTTGGGGTGATGAAAGATCCTTGCTTTGCATATGCTGAGGGAAATTGAATGGGAAGCCTTGAAATAATCCATGTTCAGAAGGGAGAGGGTTCAGTGGGAGTTTGCCAGAGAGGAATAGATTTTACCCTGCCTGCAGTTTGGGGGTTTATGCTTTTCCCTGTCCCATTGCTGTGCCTGATTTGATCAGTGATCAAATGGTCAGGGTTTCTGAGCTGTGTTGGGGCACCAGCCAAAGTCTGCTTTGCATCTGATCATGGAGTTTTGTGCTGTGGGGTGCAAAGTCTCTCCCAAAGCCTTGATTATCTTTTGTGGTTTGCATGTACGCTTGTGTCAGAAATGAAATTGGGATTTAGCCTCAAGAGCTCCTGAAAATCACAGGTTAGATGACGATGAGCATGACTTCATCATCATCATTGATTCATGGTTTGGGTTCATTTCTACCCCCATGAACATAATTCCATAATTTTAAGTGGGAAAACATCGGTTTTTCACAAAATAAACATCTGCAGAACTCTGCAGGCTGGGGTTTTTTCTTTCAATTTGTTCAAATCTGTCTTTATGCTTAGCACATGTCCTTGGAGCTGCATTGTTATAGTCAGGTAGGAACTTAAACCCTTTCTGAATGTGCCATTCCAATTTCTTGTTATCAAAAGAATTAATTCAGTATTTTTCCTACATCAGCCAAGTTTTACATTAAAACCAGAGAAGCTTTCTTGCCTTCTACATTGAAAGCCTGAAATCTCACAGTTCTGTTAGTTGGGACAATCTCATTTCCCACCTGGTTTTATTTACAGCCTGTTCAAAGTGCCAATATTGTCTTTTACTTGAATGCTTTTCTCACTTGCATGTGTTGTGTTTTTGGAAATAACAATTTACTTCTGCTGTTATTTTGTGAGCAGGTTTTATTGATTTTTTTGTTTTGTTTTAATTTGGGGTGTTTTTGTTAGATTTTCATGAGGAAGCTACATAAAATATCAGACAGCTTCTTTCACAAACTGGTCATATAAAGAATGATGGCCATAACTTCAGTGCTGCAGGTTTTTATTTTGAAAAAATTGTAGAATGGGTTTAAAAGGAGCTGGTGAGTTAACTCAATGATTAGGACAGGATTGAAAATTATTGTACAAAGATGAATAAAATAAAGTCCTCAACAATCTTAATCAAATGAAGAAGATATCATGTAACTGTTCCTACAGACCTGTCATGCCAAATTTTTTGGACAGTTGCTCTCAGATGCAGTGGACTTGGCAAAGATAAAGTAAATCTATTTCAGTCATTAATAAGAATCCTCTGTTCTTTTCTTTAATCTGTGCAAGTCTGAGAAAAAAACCCAAAAACTGGTGTTAGATCAGCCTTTGTTTTAAATGACTTACAATTCTGATAAAGCAGCTGAAGCAGTTTTTTAAATTTAGCCAAGTCTTTGTTCTTTCCAATGAACAGCACAGTCACTTGATACTGAGAGATAGATTAGGAGCAAATTATCTTGAATTTGAAAATTAATTTCCTGGAATTTCACAGGGAAATATTGCCATTCTTTCACTTCCCAAAGCAATTAACGTGGTTTTGATGAGTCAGTTTTACTGTGATAAAGTGTCCAGCTCTGGAGTCTTCAGCACAGGGATGATGTGGAGATGTGGGTCCAGAGGAGGCCACAAAAATGAGCAGAGGAACACTTCTCCTGTAAGGACGAGCTCAGAGACTTGGGGTGCTCAGCCCCAAATCTGATCACGGGGTTTTGTGCTGTGAGGTGTAAAATTTCACCTAAAGCCTTGATTATCCTTTGTGGTTTGCATGTAAAGAGAAGAAAAGGCCCCAGGAAGACCTTAGAGCCCTTTTCAGGGGATAACAGGAGGGTGGGGGATAAACATTTAGCAGGGCTTTGACAGGACAAAGAGAAATGGTTTTGAACAAAAAGAGATTTGAATTAGATACTGGGAGAGGGAAATTAAAATAAGGATGGTAAAATATTGATGTGGTTTGCCCAGAGATAAGGTGGATGTTCCATCCCTGGAACGCTTCAAGGGCAGGTTGGGTGGGATTTGGAGCAACCTGCTCCAGTGAAAGGTTTCCCTGCCCATGGCAGGGGCTGGAAATAGATGAACTTTAAGGTCCTTTCCAAGCTAAATTATTTTATGATTCTTTTTTCAGTAGTTTCCAGCTGTAGCTAAAACTGTATCTGACTTTAATGTAGTTCAGGAATGGAATCACTTTTCCTTTCCCATCACATCCCATGGCAAAGATTCCTGCATTGGCTTTGGAGCTCAGAGCTGAACAACCCCAAAAGTTGAAGGGGAGCTGCTCCCAGAAATCTTCAGCTGTGCCAAAGCTGCTGGAATCATTCCAAACAGAATGTTTGTCTGCCTTTAAGTTGTTAATCCATATAATAAAAAATAAGGCTTGGGAAAGGTTTGCAAGAACAATTCCCAGGCAAGTGAGGCTAAGCAGTGTGTAGATGTTAAAATGGACTGTGACACTATTTACAAACAGTGCCTGTGAGTAGGTGTCTCACTCATAACAAATACTCCTACTCACACCCAACACATTGAATTAAAAAAGTGGAAGGTATTTATAAGCATAACAGAAAACAGAGAAAGGTGATAATAAGCCATCCATTTTAATAAGGAATTAGGATTCTGACCTATTTCTTTCCCAGCAGGATTTATCACTAAGTTATAAATAACTTACAGGTATAAGACAGGGCAATGAAGAATAAATTAACAGTATAAACAAAATGCTCAGAGACTTCCAGCCCCTGCTGGCTCCATTTTCTCAGGGAAAGACTGGAGAGAGTGATATTAACATCTGAGCTCAGGTTCATTTTCTGGCTGGCTTAACTCCATTAGAGTCTGGGGATGGGGAGGGCAGGTGAGAATGATAGTGGTGTCTCAGACATGTTTATTGCTGTATTTTATTGATTTCTTGTGAGGGGAGAGAACTGCAGGTATAGCACACAGTTGCAATCTAAATTGATTTCTCTGTTGTTTAAGAAGTTTTGGCGTGGTTTGCCCTGGTGACTCACTGGGGCCTTGCACTGTAGATGGTTTGGGGGTTTGATGTACAACAGGATCTTTCTGTCCAGTTTTTGGAAGTAAAGAAAGTCCAAACAAATCTTCAGCTTGTGAATACACCCACCTGATTGAGACTGAAGATGTTCTTTCATTCTTCCACACTTGATTAGAAGACCCAGAGAAATCTGAAAATGGCCTGACAAACACTTCATGCCGTCACCATTGAAAAAATGCCTGAATGTCTACAGCATTCCTTCTTTTTTGTTTGTTTGGTTGGTTTTCATGGTTTTGTTTTCTGTTTGTTTTCAATAAGGCTTTTGGGTGAGCATTAATGTCAATTCTACCATAATAATTCTATGTGTGTCCACTGGAGTGTGCTTGATAAAAGCAAAGAAACAAATTCTAACCAAATCTTCACATGAGTAGGATCAACTTTGCAAGGTGTCGTGTTTATTGGGGTTTTTTAAAGCTTTGGGGTTTTTTAAAGCTTTTTAATTCTTTGGGCAATGTGGCAACTTCAAGCTGCCAGGGGGTATCTCAGTTTGCATGTACATCTGTCCCTTCTTTTGTTTGGAGGAGAAATCTTCTCTGAGCCTGGTCCATAAGACTGGGCTGCAAGTGACATCTTTGGCAGGGTCTGGCCACACCAACGCTCACCAGAACTCATTTTTTCCTATCTCCTCTCACTGTGACAGTGACCTCATGACTTGATTCCTTTTTCTGCTCCCACAGCTGGAGGTGGAGGTGGTGGATATGAACGGGAAGACCTTGGACGGGCCGGTGCGCTTGGACGTCTCGGTCATCGACCAGAACGACAACAGGCCCATGTTCAAGGAGGGCCCCTACGTTGGGCACGTCATGGAGGGATCTGCCACAGGTGAGTGCCAGCCACCCACAGCTCTGGAAATTATTGTGTTTGTAGGAATCCCCATGGCAGGGAGGAATGATCAATCTTACTCCATGTTTTCAGAAGGCTAATGTATTATTTTATGATATTATAGGATATTAAAGAATACAGAAAGGATACTTAGAGAAGGCTAAAAAGATAATAATGAAAACTCTTTCCAGAGTCACAGCTTGGCCCTGATTGGCCAAAGAGTCAAAACAACTCACAGCAGAATCCAATGGAACAATCACCTGTGGGTAAACAATCTCCAAACTCATTCCACATGTGAGCACAACACAGGAGAAGCAAATGAGATAAGAATTGCTTTCTTTTCCTCTGAGGCTTCTTACCTTCACAGGAGAAAAATCCTGGGCAAAGGGATTTTTCCAGAGAATGTGAATATGACAGAGCCTGAACAAATCCTCTGTTGATAAATGCATTATTGTCACTCTGTACAAGTTTTCTTGCTGATTTGGTGGCTCATTGGATTCTTCCTCTGTGAAAAGAAGCAGGAGCAGTACAACTTAAGGACAACAGGTAATAATTTTTTGAAAAATGAGTCTCTGCAGTAACAAAAAGTAAAAGGAAAATACCCAGAAATTAGTTGGAAATAGGAGCTTTGATTTAGGTTCATGTTTTGTCTTCATCTCTGGAATCAATGAAGACAGCCCCTAGGATATGATTAAGATTCAAACCAAATACCATGAGCAATTTCTGTGCAGAGTGGGAATTTCACTTTTTTTTCCTGTAAGTTTAGGTACTGGAAGGGTTGTTTTTATTTGTTTATGTAGCATGAGTCTGGTAAATAACACAAATAAATGGGAAGCACATTATGAATAGACTAATGTTGTAGGGAGATTGAAATACTGAACAATGCTGATAAACAGATGTTGTAAATGCAGATACAACCGTTGCAACAAAACAAAAACACATTGATAATTAAAGTGAGTAAGGAAAATGTTCTGATTAAATTTCCTGTTGATTTTGTCTGATGAGGAAATTCTACAAGAGTACGATACAGTTCCAAGTTTTAATGTGGGTATAACCATCCAAGTTAAACTCTTCCCTTATATTCTGTGTGCTTTCTGGTGAATTTTGCATTTTCACATAGAATTCTTCATATCTAAAAACCTGTGGTTATGAAATACATTACAAGCTGCTCCTTCAACAGATTAAATTTTTGAGGTAAATGTTTATTTACCTCACTTGTGATAAACATGTAATGAAGATATTGATGATCCTTTCAGCCAAACAAGAAACGTTTCATATTTGAGAATACAGCTGCCAGCAGAACTCTCTTTTCTTTTGTAGGTCTCTAGTACATTTTTTAACTGGCAATCCTCTATTTTTATTATCCATAAACTCTCCTTGTTTTCCTTTCCTTCCCACTCCTTATATTGAAGTTTATACTTCTGATTCAGTAGAGATGTTTCTCAGCCCACCTTCCAGTGAATTCTTCTGTAATAGTTTCATCCATTTTCTCCTATTGCTGTTTGGTACTCACTCAGGTATCATTTAGCATTTTGATTGTCTTTCCTGTTGGCCAAAGTTTGAATAATTTTTCTCAACTTTCCCTCCCTTACCTTCCCTCCCTTACCCTCCAGGTATTCATCACATTAAACTTTATAACCTCATTTGCCTGGTGTCAAGAGCACCAATGCTTGCAGAATTATTTTGTGCACGATGGAACCTGTGGAATCAGGGTGGGCTGGAATCAGTCACAGCTCTCTGTGCAGATGGCACCCACTCAGCCTCCATTTCCTGGCCTTGTTTTCCATAGTTCTTCCCAACTTCTGGCACAAATCTTCAAATTATTCATCAGGCTCTGCTATTTTATCACAGAGGTTATCAGAGAATATTCTGGGCTGGAAGGGCCCCCCCAGCTGTCGTGCTGCTCCAAATCAAAGGTTGCACTGCACAGCTTGAGAGGAATCCTGATGTGTTGGCAAGTGGAATTCCTGAGTCCTTCCCTTTGCATTGCAATTGCGCTGTATTTCATTGCTGAAGCTGCAAAAGGAAGGATTTGGATGGGAATCTTGAAGGAATTTTGAATGAATTAGAGATGGGATCTCTGAGTTTTTAGATGATGGTGTTTATTTTTCTCGTCTTCTATATAGGTAGGAAGGGTGACTTCAGTCACATCTTCACAGCATGCTTCAGAAGGTCACAAGATCCTTAGTTATAAGACCTTTTAAAGATTTCTTGATTAATAAAATGCTGTTAATAAAGATATTTATATTTTTGATCCAATACTTAAATATTTCAGTTTATGGACTCATAGTGTATGCTTTATTAGTTAATTTTGTTATGATACCCAAACTTAAAATTCTGAATTTTTAACTTCTGGTTTACCTTTTTAACTACTTTAATTTTTTTCGATATTTTAAACTCTAAAACTCCAAACTTTCTTTGTTTTTAACTCAATGTGTTTCTGTCTTAAAGCTACATTCTTGCTTCTGTTGCTCAGAAATTACATAAACACAGAAATTACAGTGAAAAGTTGTGCCAAGCCCCTTTTAGGACTCTTTTTTTCTCTTCTATCTGATATAGATATAAATCCACCAAAACTTGAGAAAACAGTGTATGATTTTTGTATTTATTTAATCTATGAATAATTAAAGAGCCTTTTGAGCACAGTCCCAGTGAGGATGGCTTGAATGGTGTTTAAATATTTTTTTTTTTTTTATGTTGCTAAGGCCATTCACATTTTTGTGTGTGTGACTTTTAAGATCCCAGTAAACACCACTGGTTATTTGGACACCTACAATTTATGTGCCATCACACTCCTGGAGAGGCAATACCTGCCTATAATTACTGAGAGCACAAACTACATTACAATGAGTATTCAGCTGAATTTCAAGCTAGGGCTTGCCAGACCTTATAATTAATGATAAAAATATGTGACCGCTAGGTGATATTGCTACAGATTTATTTCTTGATATATCATTCCTAGGGAAATTTAATAATATAGTTAGTTACAGTAAATTAGGTCTTTTCAGGGAAAATTGTTATCGTTCTGAAAATAGCCCAGAGTTAAATCCTAACAAAGTACACTCAAATGTGTGCTTAAAGTGACCACAGATGTGCTGAGATTTCTATTAGGCCTTTTCCTGCAGGGACTGCAAACTTGGAGGCTTTTTATCATAAATAAATGAGTTGGAAGACCAGTAGAAACTGTTTGAAGACAGGAGAACCAGTTTGATTTGTTGTTTTTATATTTATATCAGCTCCCATTCCTGGATGAGGTTGCAGTCAGCACATTTGTACCAGGAAAATAATGGCAGAGCCTGGCTCAGTGACACTGATGGCAATTTCTGGACTGACTGTAATGGGTTTTGTGCTCGCTGCACTGCTGATTTCTCACGTTTTTGTTTTCTGAATTATGACCCAGTTTATTTCCTGTAGATCTCTGATTTTCCCAGCTGCCAGCTCAAGGGTTGAGGAGCTGCGTTGTGCAGCAGCCTCACCCGAGCACATTAATGAGGGTGGCCCCAATCCCATAGATTCCACAGGCAGGCAGAAACCTTTGGATATCTCACTTTTAGAGATTGGAAATTGGAGGAGGGCTCAATGAACCTGGCATCCACCTCATTTCTCTTGCTGGAGGCACTTGACAGAAATTATTTTAAACACATCTGACATGATGTGACTTACAACAGTGTGCTGCAAACCCAGTGGGGTAAAATCTTAACTGCAGTGGTTTAGCAAAATTGCTTGAGAATTGCATTTAAAGAAAGTAACTTGTTTTCTGTGCTGCAAAATAGCCTGGATCCATTGCATCCCAGCCAAGGAGCCTGGACTGACAGATGTCTATAAATAATTGCTGGAAATAAAGGGACACTTGGAGACATTTAGAGAGGAAACAGAAGGAATTAAGAAGAATAGCCTAGAGGGTTCTGCAGTATCATAAAATAGTAATTTGTGGAGCTGGAAAAAGGAAGGGGCTGAATATCGTTTCACTCTGGAAAATAGTGCAGTGGTTCAGGTAAATGAAAACTGGTGCTGAAATGGTGCCTTTTTATTTAGAACAACCTGCCAGGTTCATTGATTGGCTGTTGTTTTTGATTTTTTTAATACTTACCCTAAGTTTAATACACAGATTAATACAAATGGGATTGTATATGATAGATGGAGTCAAAAGAGTCCATGAAAGAGAAACAACAGCCCAGCTGGCTTAGCAAAGTGACAAAAATAAATTTGGCATCATTGACTTTTACACACCTGTTGCCAGCTTTGATACATTTCAAATATTCTGATACTGTTTTCCAGATTCTCTTTATTTGTGCCCTGCAATCCTTGCTGACCTGTTGCAGAAGAAGGTTGCCAAAGCTGTAAAATGAATCAAATTGTGAAATGTCAAAGTCTTCTTCTTTCTTTTGACCTATAAATCCCAGGGGACAGGGGGAAATCAAAGGGTGTTTGACAAGCTATCTTTTTGCTGAAAGATTAATTTTTTTTTTTTTAAGTCACAAAGAACCATTAGAAAAGGATAGTAAAGGATATAATATTTTTTATTTCGGTAAAAGTAGAATCTGGAGTTTCCAGTCTTCTCATTCTGTCTGCACCAGGGTTAGGGTGACACTTGGGTCTTTTTTGTCACAGAAATTTCAGTGTTGTGCATAAATGTTTATTTCTTGGTATTCTATTGAGTTGGGTTTTTGCAGTATTAACTTAGAAGTATCTACAGATCTGACCTGCAAACAGAAATATCTCACAAAATTCACCTCAAAACTATCTCAAAATTAATATTTGAACCTGAAGTTTTTTGATTCCTAGCATTGTTACTCGCAGCAATATTCAGATTTAGAGGAGATTTGAGTTGTCAAATGTTACATATTTAATTATGAGACTTACTGCTATGAGCTCTTGTAGAAAACAAAATAATAAATTGG
Source organism: Melospiza melodia melodia (assembly GCF_035770615.1). Taxonomy (NCBI): domain Eukaryota; kingdom Metazoa; phylum Chordata; class Aves; order Passeriformes; family Passerellidae; genus Melospiza; species Melospiza melodia. The sequence continues at coordinate 19,014,819 of NC_086206.1, forward strand.
AGTGAAACTGTGGATGAGGAAGCTCTGACTCAAAGGAAGCTAAAGAATAAATATTTATTTGTTAAACCAGCCTGGTTCACATCTTTTCCCCAGCCCTTCCTACTGGAGATGGAATGCTCAGCTTTGGGTATAACTCAGCAGAGCAGTTTCCAAGTTCCTTTTCTTACAGATATGTTCAGTCTTGGGCAAACTTGAAAACTTGCTGATGGCAAACTTTCAGCCATCCTTTCTTGGGATTAATCATCTGCATTTCAGCAAAACTCCGCTCGCTGCCTCAAAACCCTTTGTAATCTGGCCTGTAAATGTAAGGGATGGGAACTAGGTAGAAACATCTGTAATGTCAATATTTAAATTTCCAAGCAGAAGCCAAGCAGCAGCCAGGCTAATTATGCACAGCTGCTTTGTATATCCCAGTAGGAAATTTTTCACAGATCTGTGTGGAATAAAATACAGCTGTATATGAATATGGTTATTGTGTGTGTGTATAGATATATCTATTTTTTTAATATGCATGATGTGCATATATTTGTCTATATAAGCTCATCTCTCTGCAATATCTGATCTTTTATTAGGGATTCTGGTATATTTTAGTTACTGTGTAGGTACAGATTTGCATTTACTAATAATTTGTTGCATGATGGCAGACAAAGCTGTACATCCACTGTAATCTGCCCGCTGGAAATGGAAAGGAATAACCCATTAAAGCAAGTAATTAACAGGTTCTCAGGTATGCAAGTGTGGTTAAAGCAGCGCATTTGGAGGAAATTCAAATAATCTGGTGTGTAGCAATTAGCAGATCCCTCAGGCTGGGTGTGGGATGGGAGCGTGTGGGAGCAGGAGGCTCCAGGGTTCAGTTAGTTCTGATTTCCAGCAGAATGGAGTTAAACCCAGGGAAGGCTCCAGAGCAGCTCAGGTGCACAGGTAGAGTTAGTGAACTGCTTGGGAGGGCTGGAAATGAGTCACCAGCTTCAGTCCCAGACAGAAAATCCCCTCTGCACAAAAAATCCCCTCTGCCTCTCTGCACAAGTGATCTGTGTGCTCGCTGTCCCTCCTGCTAAAATGAGCTTTTTTCTTTTTTTCCATAGTTACACACTATGTATGTACCAAAATTCATCCTTATGGCCAGATCAGCATTGATGCCTGATGTTTAAGGCTGTAAAAGCATGATGGTCTCTGAGCCTTGGGCAATTCATGGAGTGAAGTGCTCACAGCTCCCTGCACAGAGCAGTGATGAGTTTGGGCTCCTTTGGCATTATAGCCCAGGCTCATGAAATAAAAATGAGTATCATCTTAATCAAAGAACAAATGAATTTAAAAAAAAAATACTGGAGTTCTTGCTGGGTACTGGAAAACAAGGGCTCAAATGAATTTGTGCAGTTTGGGATGTAATTGTTTGCAAAAGGAAATTTATGTACCAATTTACTTAACAGTGCCTTTTGCACCTGGGCTTTTGCACCTGTTTTGTGCATCTCCTTCTGTTCTCTCAGAAGAGCCAGGGATGAGCTTTAAAGCTCCGAGCACTTTGGACACATGAGATAAACTCATCCATGTAATCAATAAATTGAAAGATCCTGCAGTCCCAGGAAAGCATTCTGTGAAAAATCTCATGGCTGTGTGGCAGCCTGCAGGGAGGGAGCATTGCTGCAGCCCTCTGGGCAGGCCTTATTCGTGGTATAAACCCTCAGTTTGTGTTTATTCACTTCTAAATCACCCTTTGTGGGTATTGCCTTGCCATCCCCTCTGCAGGCCAGTGCAGGAGTCAGGGGCCTGGCAGCAGCCACTCCACCATATTTCACCCAGATCCTTTAAATGCTCATGGAAAGGGTGATAAATCCCCAGGAGCTGCAATGATGTGCCACAAATTGATGATGTGGTTCCAGGCTGGTGGCAGGGATGCTGCGTTGAAGCCCCATCCCACCCACCCTGTGCTCACACTGAGCTGGGTGTAAATCCCAGGCTGGTGTCACCAGGGCAGGTGACAGGAACAGGGACATTGCTCCAAGTGCCAAAGCAAAAAAACCCAATAAATTGTCAGTGCAGGCAGGCTTTGCCTCAGTGTGCCAATAGACACATCCATCCTAATTTTATTGTGGGAGACATGAATGGAAAACTCAGCACTGCACAATGGCAGGATTATTTATTCCCTTTCAGGTTAACCTGATTAATTTCAATTTTAACTGAAAGCTATTATCAGATAGTGCCTTAAAATTATTTTTTAACTGTAGGTTCACATTTTTCTTTATTCTTTTTTCTAATTTCTCCCTTTATTTCATGCCCTCACAGTTCTTCTTCCTTCCCCATCATTAAATATTGGGAGTTTAAATTGCAGTCTGTCATCCCACGAAGTCACAAAGGAGTTGCACATTACCCTTGGAAGAGTGAAAGCAATCGCAATAGGAAAGGAAACCTTAGTGAGAATGACCCCACAGTAACCTATTTTTGCAGTATAACAGGTTTGTGTTATTTTATAGAAATATTCAAAATAGTTCACTTGGCTTTAAGATACTGAGCACAACTTCTAGAAAAAGGAACTCTGACTTCTTCATTCAGATCACATCTGTTAAATACAGAAAATGTCCCCTTTGCTCACCACTATTCATTTCTACACACAGTTACACTATTCCTCTATAGCACTTTTCCATGGCTGTTCACCAAAAATAGGTGGGAAATTACATTTATTTTTAGATGTCAAGCTCTCCTGGAGAGCACCACTAACATGCTTGAAAGTAAGCAGGAGAGGCTTTCATAAAATGACACTTTTGTACCTGAAGAACTTTCTGGAAATGTTGAAAAGTTTATTATTGGCTTTCTTGTGGAGGGAAAGGGGGAAAGGTGCTGTCAGCTGATACTGAGCTCGATTCACACTTGGGGAATGTGATAGACGGGTTGAAGGTGAGATCTCACAGTTCCTGCTTTCAACCCATCTTCTGCTCGTACATGTTGGAAACTCCAGCAGAAATGTCTTTTAAATGTGGTTTGAAGAAAATATTAACAGATACATGTTCAAGACAGTGATTTTTGGGGACACAAATGTAGCTCATCATTTCTATGATTTAAGCACAGAGCAGGAAAATATTTTGAATATTTTTGATGGAAAATACACAACTTCAGGTCCATGTTTCTATTGAACAAGTCAAAGTTCTGAAGGCAAAAAATTTTGATTCCGAAGTAAAAGAAAAAAATAACTTGGATAAAGAATTTTAACTGATTTTTCCTCAATGCTTACTTATTATACTTAAACGCCACTTGTAGTTTGAAAATGGAGATTACTATGTGCTGAGAATTATGTTGGTGACAATAGTGGATGTGTTCTTGGACAGCTCTGTCCCAGCTTCAAATCTGTGTTTTAACAGTGTGAATGTTCTATTCTAAAATTAGAGTGGTAAAACATGGTCTTATGAGTAGTAGAAGGATTTAATAAAATTTCAAGAGACAGGAATATTATAAAAAATGTGATTTTTGTATAAAATAGCAATATTTTCCATGCAAACCTTATGGCAGCACATCTAGGAAAGGGGATGTACATTGCTGGATGAAAATGTTTCCATTTCCTCTGTGGAATCTCTGAGAGAAAAACAAAATTTGATTTCCATTATAAAGGTAAAGAGCACAGTCTACTTTTAATATCATTTCCTTTTAATCACCAAAAGCATTGTCAGGAAACTTGGCAGGGAAATTTATTTTTAACATGGTTTTGAAATTGAGAGACACACCTCAAGACAAAGCTACTTTAATTAATGAAATAATTAGCAATACACTGCAGGTCTTGTCCATGGGGCCATATGATTACTCACTCAATTAATACATTATGAATTTTCTTCCAGTCTACTCGAGGGTGTAATTTTATTAAGCACACATGGAAACTGCATTTCTTGGCCTTGCTGATTTAGGCTCTAAAAGGGCAGAGTTTAGCTGATCTCACAGAGAGAGGTAAGAAAGATTTGTTTCCCCAGTTGGGTGGGGGCAAAAAGCACCCAAAACCAAAGTTAAAAAATAAATAAAAAAGCAACCAAAACGCCCCAACTCTGTGCATTCATTCCATCAAACCCTTTTCACTTCTCTCAGATGAAGATGTGTTATTTGTTGCTCCAAGCAGAAGTCTCTCATCTATAGTGACAACCTTTGGTCTTTGAAAATATTGCCAGTCTCAGTGTGTTTTTACAATCTGAATTTCATGATGTTTGATTAAAAAGGAATCTCTTGAACAGTCATTCTCTTTTACCATTAGCAGTTATAAACACAGTATCTTTCTTTAAAGGAGCTTTAAATTTTTAAAGAGGTGTTATTTGAAAGTTTTTTATCTGTCATTTCTTGCCATCAAGCCTGTGGTGTGTCTGAGAAGTTTGGAAGGCATCTGAAGTTAAAGGGAGTGTCTGTGAGAGATCTCTCTTAAATGACAATTCCTTGTGTCAGCTGGGATTGGCATGTTGTGAAATCAGTAGGAATGTCAGTGAAATTCACACAGGCTCACTGTTTCTAAAAGCCCCTGTACTACAAATCTGAGGCTTTGGAGATGGAATTGGCAACCATCCCTATTTAGGGCAGCAAAAACCATCCCAGCTCTTTGATTCATAACGTAGGCCTGGATTTCTTAGAATATACAAAATTTCAGAAGGAATTCTTAGAATATACAAAATTTCAGAAGGTTGTCAGCATCTCTGCTTGACTCTGTATGGGACTTTGCTGTCAGGATTCAATTCACCACCTTAATTTTCTTTTACATTTTGTTGCATGAACCATTAATTAACGTCATTGATCTGGCAGTTTGAATTCTTCAGCACCTGCAGCACCTTTGCTGGAAAGCTTCATGCTTAAGTACTGCTACCCAAAGCACTCTGTAAATTCTCTGAGTCAGCACCTAGGTAGCATTTTTTACTCTTCAAAAAGTTCTCCTCTGGGGCAGAGTGCCAATTATAAAAATGCAATCACAGCAGTTACATGATATTAAAATAAAACTTATGCAGTAGCACATAATAGCAAATCAAACTATTAAACAATTTAGAGTTTCCTCCTGTATGCAAGAATAGGTTCTTCCTCCCACAGGCTTTGGAAGTGCCACTGTCAGAGGAATTTTAAACTTTGCAGGGTTGGGCTGGGGTTGAGGCAAGCCCTGGAATCACAGAGTCGTGGAATGGTTTGGGGGGCCTTAAAGCTGATCCCATTCCATCTCTGGGAAAGTTTTTTAATCAAACATTGTGAAATTCCATTCCCTGCCATGGCAGGGACAGCTTCCACTATCCCAGATTGCTCCAAGCCCTGTCCAGCCTGGCCTTGGACACTTCCAGGGATCCAGGGGCAGCCACAGCTTCTCCAACTTGTGCCAGGGCCCCACCACCCTCACAGGGAACAATTCCTTCCCACCATCCCACCAAACCTGCCCTTCTTCAGTTTAAAACTCTGCCCCATAAAAATCCCCACTCCTCCTGTTTATAAGGATGAGGCCAGGATGAATGTAAAATGAGTGATGGATTTCAGCTGAACTTGCTTTGGGTTCTTCCACTAACAGTTCATTGTCTTAAGGCAGAAAAAATTCATTGTCTTAAGGCCCAGCAAAATGGGATCTGGGTTCTTGTGATCTGGGATCTGCTTTCCATGAGTCACAGTAATTCCAGTGCCAGCAGCAGCTAAGTAAAAGTGCTTTGAGGTTTTGGTCTGACAAGTTCTGCAAAACTATGAACAAGTTGAAGGACTACTCAGATAAATTGTGTTGGAGAGAAAGCTCATACCCTAAAACTGCTCTGAGAATTTCTGGTAAATAGTGGCCAGACACTGAAAGAATATTGATAGAAACAGAAAAAATAGACATAACACTAAAATAACATAATTCTGTTAATGGAGGGACCTGAAACACTGAAATATCTCTGGTGTGGCAGTGAGTGAATGGATTTTGCACTACCTACCATCACTGCTGTCCAAGGTTATCAAAGCAGATGCAGGTTTAGCAAGCAAAGTTAGCAATAAATGCAATCAACATAGGATGGCCACTTCTGATCTTGTTCTGTCAACGTTTTGTGCAGATGGGATGAGCAGCCCCCAAATGAGATTGGCCAAAGTTTAACACAGGAGATGGGTTCCCAGCTGTGGCAGAGAGGGGCCCTGGAAAACAGAGGCACAGGAGAAACATCAGCATGTTTGAACAGACAGGGTAATGGATCATGAAATTGCAGACATTACTGTTTGGGCACACTGGCGAGCATTGTTTTGCAAACTTCTTGGTTTTTTTAATTTAAACAGTTTTGCCTTCTTGAATTTAAGCTGAACTCTATCATAGCTTCTGTTAGGAAAAAACCTACAGTACTCAAAATAATTATAAGGCCAAAAGATAGACGTGCCTCTTGGGCTTGTTGTAATCTTGCTTATTTGGCAGTTTCATTTGGGGAGGTTACACTTTCAGCAGGCTTGGTGTGTGCTCCAGGCTTACCAGGAGACAACTAAAGAATTGAAATTTTGATCGTATTTTCTTAGCCAGGGAAAAAAGAAGTTAATAGTATAGCTTTTCTCTTCCAATTTTCATTTTTTGAAGGCTTGCCTTTGCTAGTTAAGATAATATAGTTTATCCATCCTCTGGGCTCTTATTTTCTCATTGCTACAGCTGTATCCCAGAAAGCTGAAATTATCAGCTTCAGGCTTCATTGCTATTGAATAAAGTTTTAACTCATTTTTCTTTCCTCTCTCTTTTTTTTTTTAAATTTTTTTTTCTTCAAGCTGAAGAATCCTTTTGGAAGCAAGCAGGCAGGCAAGCCTTCTGGTTTTCCCCTCTTCCTGCTTTGCAGATTACAATTTGTCTGTCAGTTCCTTTATAAGTAGCTGCTCCAACTGGAAAGTGTAGGGGAAGGACATCAAAATTCTGAATGTTTGCCTGGCTCACTCTATAGATTAAAGCAGCAGTTAGAGCATTATTAACATTCTCTTCAAAGCAGAGTGAGCAGAGGAGCCCTTGCAGTGCTCAGAGCAGCCCCAGCACAGACACATCACCAGCTGCTGATTGTGCCACCTCCTGCCAGGCACCACAATTTGGAAACCATTTCTCAAAGAACCTTTGTTCCGAGTGTTTTTGCTGCTGAATGGAGATGTCTCTCTCCTAAATGAAACAAAATCAAATCTCCTGATAAAGGCAGAGATTGTTTTCTCAGCCCTCATCCAGGGAGAGAGGCTCTCCCGCCCAGGCTGTAGCAGGGAGATTGTTCATGCCCACCATGGCTCTATATTAAATAGATTGTTCCATAAAAAGTGTTGTGATATTTACTCAGTGCTGGTACATCCTTCTATTACTTTGGTGTGCCCTGAGGGGTTTAAACACTGTATGCTGGAGTAGAGGAAAAAAAAAATCTTCCTTAGTTTATGGATTTTAGCCTTTGCATAAGCTGTGAGGATGGGTAGTGGTGATGCTGCTTAAATACTTCTAAATTTGCTTGAGCTGCAGCAGCCAAAGGAGTGAAAACATTAAAAAAAAGTGTTAATTAGGAGAAACCAAAAGAAGCAAAGGTTTCTTTGTTACTGTGGATTTTCTCTTGCCAATCTGGTGTACCTTAGCTGCAGGCTGGTCCCTCACAGGCCCAGGAATTACAACCTGTTGAATGCTAAATAGGTGATGTGGACCAATACTAATGAGGATCTGTGGAGCAGCTCCTTATTCCTGGCAGCCAAAGGGAGAAGAGAAGGGTATTTCATGGTTTGCTCCTCTGCCTAGGGACACTGAATTTACATATGGCCTAAAACTGCTGATCAGAGCTAATCTCCCTGATCATTATAGCTTGAAGAAAGGTTTAATATTCAGGATGTTCTGAAGGTTTTTTCCCTAAACAAAAATAGGCTGCATGAAAAGTGGGCCATTGGCAAGCCAGGACTGGGAGCTGATGCCAAGAATTTCAATGGCCTGATGCTAAGCACCGAGGGCTTGTGCTCCAGTAAAACTTTTTGTAGCTTTTCTCCCAGATACTTGTTGGGTTTATTCTGTTGTCTCAAGCCTGCCCTGAAGCACATTTTTCCTCAGACTGATCTGAGGGGACTTCAGAGATCAAGAGGCAGAGGGACGTGGCTGCTGCACAGTGTTGGCAGCACAGTGGGATTGCCATGGGATGTCCTTCAGTCCTGCTCTCCTTGACAGCTGTCCTGGTGGGATGTGTCAGTGTTTTCTTCTCACTCCTGGCAGTGCTTGGAGAGAAGGGACACAAAGATTTTTGGGGTGGGAATCTTCCTTTCTCCTCACTTTTTTTGTTTTAGAAGTTTGCAAATGAATTGCCAGCTTTTGTCGTTCATTCCTCATCATCCAGGGCCCAGGACAGCTGGAAGCTGAAGGGAATGTACCACTGAGAATAATGCTTCCTCACTCTCCCAAAATTCTAATTTAGGTCAAGTTTCTGAGAAAACCAGAACCAGCCAGTTTATTTCTAAATGATTTTCTGCAAAATGCAGGATTTACTCTGTGGATCCATTTAGGTTTCATCCATATTTGTATTTATGTATTTACAGCAGTCTTGTTCCACCATTATCCAGCATTTGCTTTTATCCAGTAGCTAAAAAATTAACACCTTTCATCTTTGCTTTGTAGTGAAAAGGGGGAGATACTTTCAAGAAATTAAAGTCCTGGTTAGAAATTGCAACTGCATATGTCTTCCCACTGAAAATAGACTGGGAATAAAAGTGTTATTTTTCCTGGGTTATTTTTTTTGCTTTGTTGTTTTGTGGTTTTTTTTTTTTTTTTTTTGATTGTTTCTGTTTTCCTGGGGCAATAAAAAGAAAAAAACTAAAAAGATCAACACTCCCCTGTGTTGTCCACTCACCAGAAGTGTGGAGAAACGAACACTGGAATGTTTTTAGGGGCTGCTGGCCATGAGAAGCTGCTGGGGGCTCTGGTGGTGGCTGTGTTTGTTCCATCCCACCCACGCTGTGTCCCGTGGCTCCTCTCTGATCTCTGTGTAGAATCTTTTCTCTCCCTGTGGCTGTGGCAGGTCTGGGGTGCTCTCACCTTCCAGAGCAGCATTTCCTCACCTCTCTGACCCTGCCTGGTGCTGAGGAACAGGCTCAGAGTGCCTCGGAGCTGTGAGGGCAAAGCTTGGTAGGGATAAGGCAGGAATTGAAATAATTTTGCCTTCCAGCACTGTTGACCTCTTCTGCATCACTCATGCTGTGTGTTTTCTCATATGTTAAATTGCAAACTCCAGAAGACGGATTTTGCAACTTTATTTTTTATTTAATTTATTTCTTAAAGGGTACTGACTTGGGTTTTTTTTTTCTTTAAATGTGTAAGAGATCTTTTCAGGAGAGCATCTTGGATCTCTGGAGTGGCTTTGATAATCTCAGCTTTGATGTGAGTTGTGACCTTGTGATCTGTGACACAGTAAGAACTTTATTGCCCATAAGCTGCCAAGAAATGTATATTTCTATGTGTTAGTAGATGGTACTTTTTGAAATGCTCATGTAAATACACATTCAGTGTCTTTTGTTGGGATTGTGTCCCAAGAAAGCTGCTCTGAGGTATGGATTCCTAATTTTTCCTTCCCACTTATATCTTCATATGTTTACTTTTAAACAAATCACTTGAGTTTTTCAGACCAGTTTTGGAGAACACTGACACAGGACACAGCAGTTGTTACTCCTATTTTGACTTTAATTGTCAAGAACATAAATACTTGCTTGCCAATTAATTTTTTGTGCATGGTTGGGAATGGCTGCCACAGTTGGCAACTGCAAGTTGCTATGGAGATATTTTCTGTTGGCTTCAAAGGGTGAATGATGATGGTTGGATGTGCTCAGCACATACCTGGAGTGTGTAGACGTATATTCACATCTTAATTCATAAATTTCCACCCTGTGCTTGGGATTTTATGTTTATTGTCTATTATAGTCAGGTAAAATGGCTTATATTCCCAGTTCTGAATGTTCCTTCCAGAGTCAGACAAATAATACCAGTATCAAGTTTTAAAATTATTAAAAACATGAAAATTGCTTCTGGTAGATGAAACAAATTCATTTATCATTTGGGATGTGAACAGAGTTGGACGACAAAAGTGCATTGGGTGTGTGTAGGTCTGATAGAAAGCAGAGAGAGAAATTTGGCCTCACTAGGGGTTGGAGTATATTTGTTAGTGAGGAAATATTGACTCCTTTGTATGTAGATTATATTTGTATGTATGTAGATTTTTATGTAGAGTATAAATTATTACCTTTCTTATTTGTGTCTGAAAATCAGTGCTCAGCATAGAGGGGAAAAGGAAAATAAAATCATTGTTTCTTGCTATCAGTCATGTTACTCTGTGAAGAGAATCATAAACCCTTGGGATTTATAAACCAAAACACATTTGGGAGAGCTCCAATGAAGAGTAGTCCCAAATCCTTTGGCAATGAAAATAAAAAAAATAAAAATCTCTAGAAAAGGGATCATTAAGAGATTCTTAGGTAGTTCTAGAAGAACATCCTGAGTTTTGAAAAGTCAATGCTATATTTTGTTACTTTAACACACAATATGAGCCCCTCCAAGGATCTCCCAGGTGTCCTGCAGGAAGTAACTGGCTGCAATTTTAGAGGTAATGAAATTCACAATATTCAGAATTCCTCAGTCCCACAGTGCTCAAGGCTACATTAATATTTACATTATGTAAATTAATTGTTAAATGCTGAATAATGTTGAACCCAGTGTTATCTTTATAGCATTTATTATAATAGAGCATGTGGAATTCTGCAAAAATATACAGGGAATTAATAGTTCTCTCTAATTACTGGAGGAAGATGTAATACTTTAAATGTGATATTTTATGAGTCACTAATGTTTTCTTTAAATGGCCCTCAAAACTCAAATGGTCACATTGGCACACATTAGCATTATAATAGAGGCAATATTGAGATATAAAGTCTGCTTAGAGAAGTTTGGGGTGATTTTATTCTTTAAAAATATTGTTCACTCCAAGGTGAAATACATCTTCTGGGGAATACTTTGGGAGCTTTGCCATCAAGCTCAAGGCTAAAGTTCAACCTTAAAAATGCTTAAAGAACAGTGCCCAATTTCCAAGTATAATCAATACCTACAAAAAATATAACAAAAAATAATTAAAAAATAACAAAAGAAGAAAAGAAGACAAAAAGAGGAAAGAATTTAGAATGTGGAGGATGCTGGGTCGTGCATCAACAAACCTCTGCAGCCACCTTGCCAAGGAGAGCAGAGCTGGAGAGGGGAGGATTTATGTGATGCTCGAGATGCGGTCACAGCTCGGCGCTCTGCTTCCCTCTGGAGTCAGTGGAAGAAATCGGCGACTGCAGAGGGGATGAATCCTCACCAGGAGCCCCTGGCAGCCGCGGAATGCTCACTCAGCACTGAACCAATGGCACCAGCACAACTGAGGGGCTCAGCTGGATCCATCAGCTGAAAGGCAATTCTGGAGCCAGATCCACTTTTTTCATGAAATTGGGTTTGGTGTCTGGCATGTATTTATTTAGGAAGGATAAACATTTGGTTGGTTACTCAGACTTTTAAATCATGTCCTACTGAATCATAGATAGAATTAGGAATGACTCACGGATGGATTTAGGAACCATGGATATCTAATTCTTGCAATCATCATGTTGGGCTGCAGAGGAGTGAAATGAAGGAATGGGAATTCAGAGTTCAAATTCTCTCTGCTCATTTATTTATTGTTTTACTCTATTGGAAGCTCTGCTAAGTCATGACCTGTATGCACAACTCAAATCTGCAGTTTTGGCACCCTGAAACTTTGCTAAACTTTTATCAAATTTGAAGAATGTTTTTAACTTAAAAGAGGCAAAAGGGAAAACCAAATATCTTCCATTCTGTTTTGGATGACAGCATTGTGAGGTTATAAAGTATTTTTTAAATTTTAAAGGGAACATTTCTTTGCACCTATCTATCTCTTTTAATTCTTATATTTCATTATGATAATTGGTCTTATGGTTTTGAATACTCTTTTTTAGTTTCACCCACCAGAAAAAAAAAATATTCTGTAGTTGTATCTACTGAACAAACTAAGTCTTACTTTAAGAAGATTAGATTTGGTTTCCACTTGATCTTCTCTTCACTTGTGTATGCTTTTAATTTGCTTGTTTTTAGCAAACATACTTTTTCTTTAAACACAAATCTAGGTAAAAAGCACGAATGTTTATACCATAAACATCACCCAGTTCTGAGGTGAAAAGATAAAAGTCAAGATGAATGTTTTCTTCTATAAAAATACCTTTATATAATATCCCAACATGTCAGATGCAGCACAAATTGCCAAGTTTACTCCATTTAATTTTTACAAGTTTTTGACATTATAGCCACCTGTTATGTAGGGTAAAGGAAGGTGAAATAGAATTAAGAGAAGTGGTAAACAGGAAGGAAAGCAGAATATATAACTCAGAGTAGAGATTCAGTTTCCATGTGAGCACAAAAAGCTGCTCTTTTCCTGATCTCAGTGACATAACATTCACTGTGTCTGCCTCTATAAATATTTCAGAATTACTAAACCTTCTGTAGGCCTTGAGTTTCCCCCTATGAGATAATTGTCTGTGTTGCTTCTGTTTTATACACCATGAAATTAGAGAGGTTAGAGCCTGTTCAGGCTTTTTGGCTTCGGTTAATTAATGTTACAGAGCTTTCCTGAATGGTTTTAATGATCCAGCTCAAAAGAAAACCAGGAATGCCCCAGTGAGGGTTCACTGGTCACTGCTGGCACTGTCCCATTCCTTGTGTGTGTGTGGCTCCATTTCTTTGCTGTCCAGGTGCTGCAGTTGGGTCCTCTAGAAAACATCTCATTTATTGCATGGGAAGTGAATGAACCAGGGGCTGAGAGTAGAATTAAAAACAAAGAACCCCAACAAACTCACTTTTGTTTTACTGACAAGCCTTAATTAAGTTTACTGCTTACCATTCACAGCTCTTGTCCCAATAACAGCACTGGCACAAGTTATTTATTTGCTTTTGGTTCAGCACATGGTTTTGCTTTTTATACATCTTTTCCTATGTTATTTACCACAGATGAGTTAATGGCAGACTGGAAACGTGCCTGGCACTGACTCAAGCTCTTTTCTATCTACAATATCTTTATATAAAACCCATCCTTTAGTGGTCTCAATAAAAACACCTGATAAGAACCAAGTTGATGGCACAATTAATTTATATTCGGTAACAGGCTTCTCCTTGTAAACTTAGTTATTTGGGACTTCTGTGGACAAAAAGGTAAACTATTCTATAAAATTAACTGTAAAATGATCTGTCCCCATTTCTTCCAACGACCTTTAATGTGATACCTTTAAACAGTTCATTTTCACCCCAAACTATAACCTAGAATATTGAAAGCAGTGTAGTGTAACAGCTCCTGAACTCCCAGTGTCATTTTTAGGTCCATGATTTCCCAAGAAAATTTCATTTTTTCTGATACCAAAGAGATAAGCAAAGATCAAAAGAGGTACATGTAATGTATAATTCTAGAGATAAGCAAAGATCTAAAGGTGGGAGAGGGCTGAAGAAGGAGCCAGCCTATGGATTTGCTGAATATTGGGTGTTCAGTAGGAATTGGAAAACAGACACATATCAAGTGGCATGGATTTGCATGTGCTGCATGCTGCTCTGCTATCTTAGAATAAAGATAATTTTGTTTAGGGCTGGTGGTTATCTAGCTTCAATTCAAAAGTTCTTTGATAACTTTGCACTATCACTGCCAGACTGAAGAAATTTTAATTGGTAATCTGCAGGCAGATTGGCACTACTTCTGGATATTTTCTTCTTTAAAAATTATGTTGCTAATGCTGTCCTTTACACTCATATAAAATTCAAGCTGAGATTCTTAAAGTTCTGTAACTTAACAGTTGTCACTTAATCAGCTCTGCATGTCCTCTTAAATCTGCTTTCCAAAAGGCTGCTCTTCAGATTCTGCAAAGTCTGGGTCTGAAATAGAGGAGGGGTAGCTGTGGTTGGATAAGATATTCAGTTTTCAAAAAGAAGAACAAAAAACCACCAAACATCCAGAGCAGTCATTGAGGATGGAGGAAACACCTGATCTAGTAGACAGGAGACATGAAATTGCACAAGCTTTGTTCTGTCTCGCTGCAGTCTCCTCTGGTGACACTGGGCCAGGAAATTCCCTTTTTCAGGAGGGGAAGATGCAAATGTTCTCCAGAAGGATGTTTCATCTGGATTCTCCAGACAGAAACACTTCCAGGTCCAAGGTGCTTAAAAATATGCAGATTTTCTTCATTAAAGTTTCCATATCTACCAATTTTGGAGGAAATCCTGATAATCTTTAATGCTACTGAGCCATGGGGAAAGGACTGAAAAGGAACTCAGGGAACATTCCTTCCTTGAAGAGCCCTCACTATGAGCTTTTCTGCATGAGGTCACAATTTCAGTCTCAAAATGCAATTTTAAACATGGTTTTGCAATGCTTGTAGGATTTGAGAGTCTAATCCTGATTGTTGTTCTCAGAGCATTTATTACTGTGCCAGCAAAAGGTTGTGGGTGAAAACTGCACAGTCTGAGCAGCACAGGTTCTGTTTTATGTTTTTATCCTTCTCTACTTGAGAGTGTAGGAATTGTCCTTGTTGTGCTTTGTGTTGTCATGACTTCTGCTCTCTCCTACCACGAAGGAGCTGGGTCATGTCCCCAGCCTTGTGGCACAGAGCTGTGACAGTGCAGTTGAAAATGTAGATTTTTTTGATTTTTTTTTTTTTGACTTCTCTTTGATGAAATTGCTCAACTTTCAGTTAGTAAATGTAATAGCAGCACAACAAATCTTCCTGCATGATGATATCACTGTTTTGTCAGTACTGCTGTAATTTTTCATCCATCAGTCCCAATGAGGAGCCAAAGCACATCCAAGCACACTCATCTCATTAACATTTATTTATTTACTGCTGGACTTAGAGCAGAGCTGACTGCAGAGCTGACAGTGGCTGTCAAGCACGTGCTCCTTCTCAGGAAAGGGACAAAATCTGGTTTATGGATTGTGGGTTTGTTTCAAGAGAATGTGAGTGAGGAAAGCTGCGTTTGCCAGCCCTGCTGGTAAATCTGATTTGTGACAAAGTTACCATGGAGTAATTTGAATATCGAGTAAGAGGAAGAGCACTGCTGTGTGTCTCTACACAGGAGCTGCCACATCAATCATAACTTACAAGTACTCAGCTTTCTCTTAGAGGTAATTGCAGATATGTTTACATTTTGCATAAAAAGAAATGGCCAATCTAATCTTAAAATCCACAAGTGCTGGAATGAATCTGCTTCCCAGCCTGTCTCCCTTGTTAATCTTCTCTGCAGACAGGCAGCTTGGCAGAGCAAGCCAGCAAATGTATCTCTGTGCTTGATGCAAACTAAAGTTGAAGTGTTTAATAGGATGAATATTTGAATTTAATTATACTTTATACCATGGAAATAATGTTGCAGGCATTTATTAAAAAAGCAAACCTGGTCCTTCATTTGGCCTATAAATTCTGTCTATGATGAATGCTGGAACAGGAGTATAAGGCAATATATTTCCTCAGCTGCCTCCCTAGACATTAAAGTGACATAAGATGCCCAATGATCTGGAACTGCTTTGCCTTGGGACCTCTGTTAACAAGAATTTCAGCTGTGGCAGTGGAGGACAGGAATTATTGGGACCTCTCCTTTATGGAGTGGAGTTATCAAATGACTGATTACAACTCAAAGTTCTTATTTTTAGGTATTATATAATCCATCCTGGAATTATTTTCGAAATCAAAGTGTCAGGTGTCCAGGTTCCTTCACTGCTGTGTGGACAAAGCTCTTGTCAAAGAGCTGAATTCAAAGCTGATGCTACTGAATAGCAGCGGGGATTGATTTTGGCTCTTTAAGAGCCAAATCAATAAGAGGATCGTGTACAGAGAAAGCGAAGTTAAGCCTGTCTTGTACGCCTTCCTAAATAAGAATTTTATTTATGCATATAAATATTTATGTATGTATGTTTGTACATATTCTGAAAAACTAGATTCCAGTGGCCTGTCTGCAAATGTGAGAGTTTGAAGGAGCTTCACTTAACTGAATTTTTAGGAGTGAAAAAAATAATAATTTCATCACTCTCTAAGTCCTCTTTTTACAACACTTTTCCAGAATTGTTACCTTTTATAATCACACAGACTCAATACATGAACTTGAGCTCTTCTACAAAGGGAATTTTTTCTCATTGGTTTCTCATTGCTTTGATGTGCTAATTCCTGTTAAGAATAGTTTAGGAATAATTAAAGCATCTCTGAAATAGACCTCTCGAGAGGCTGGGAGTCACCTACTAATGATGTTCAAGAACTACTGAAAGTGACATCATCCCACTGTATTAAATTTACTGAAAAACCGTAGTGCTGAAACTTTGTACCTTTCCTAACGCCTCACTTAAGCTATAAGTGAGAAATTATAAGAGTAAGAAAAAAGATATACATTTACACACTTATGGTTATGGGTTTGCCTTATACAAGCATTGACTTTTCTTTATTTCTGTCTCATGTAACTTTTTTCTTCATGGCAGCTGTTGAGCTGCAGACAACTTGGACCTTCTGTAAGTTTTTAGCTGTGATATTTTTTGTGGGGTTTTTTTCATTAATTTCTTAACTTTTCAACGCTGTGCTCCAAAGGTAGAAATTACAAAGGAAATCTCTTGCTAAATGCATCCAACAGATCCTCTACTTCACTTGCAAATGACCATCCTTTGTTAAAAAAAAATATGTTGCACAGCTTGTAGCTAATAGAAGCCCCAAAAGATAATGAGTTCTCTATTGCAGAACAGATGTATGCTGCTCCTTTTATCATAAGGAGTAGATTTACAGGAGAAAAAAATTGCAGTAACCCTTGAATATTCACAGCTTTGCTGGCAGTCCTTGCTGCCTGTTATTACATGAAAAAGGGCACTGTGGCAACTGAAAGTCAAAAGCAATTAAATAAAAGCTAAAATGATACACACCAGGTTGAACATCTAACAAAAACAACGAGTTGTTGGAGAATAGGGGGAAAAAATGGAAAAGGACTAAGAGGAGAAGCTATTAAATGAAATATTGGCTGGTAGTTCCCTGAAAACTCATTAATTGGGAAGTAATTCAAACAAGCAGGCAATTGCCAAAAGCTGCAGTGGAGAATGTACAGAAAAAATTATGATCACAGCAAGTTGGTGATTTTTTTTTTCCCCAAAGCAGCATCATTCCCTCTACAGCTACAGTGCCACAAGGAGTGGAAAACACAGGATCACATTCCCTCCAGGAGAGCAGAGAGGTGCTCTAAGTCTGTGCTTTGGGGCCATGTGGTCTCCAAGGTCAGAGCAGATCCATTCCTTTCCAAGGTGGTCTCCAAAGTCAGACCAGATCCATTGCTTTGAGGTCATGTGGTCTCCAAGGTCACACCAGATCCACCGCTTTTCCAGGTGGTCTCCAAGTAGACAAGATCCATTCCTTTTCCACATGGTCTCCAAGGTCAGACCAGATCCATTGCTTTGAGGTCACATGGTCTCCAAGGTCACACCAGATCCACTGCTTTTCAATGTGGTCTCCAAGGTCAGAGCAGATCCATTGCTTTTCGATGTGGTCTCCAGAGTCAGAGCAATCCATTCCTTTTCCACATGGTCTCCAAAGTCACACCAGATCCATTGTTTTGAGGCTGCATGATCTCCAAAGTCACACCAGATCCACTGCTTTTCCAGGTGATCTCCAAAGTCACACCACATCTATCACTTTTCCACATCGTCTCCAGAGTCACACCAGATCCATTCCTTTTCCATTTTTGATAGGTAAGAGATGGAGAAATGGCCCATTCCCCATCTGGAATGTTCTCCCAGTTCAACCCTCCTTCCCCAGATTCCACCAGCAGCCCAACCACAGAGCCCTCCCTCCTGCACTGTTTGTCCTGCCAGCCACAGCTGTGGGACCTCCTCGCCAAGGACAGGGCACAGATGTTTTCTGGAAAGGGGAAACATAATTCCTAAAATATTTTGTCCTCATGGTCCCAGAGAAATGTTCTCTGCAAGTGGGAGCAGTGAATTATTTGTGCAGCTCTGTCACAGCATCAACTGCACTTCCCTTCCAGGACTCTGTAAATAGCCACAGCCCTGGGCCCAGCACTCTAATGTGCCATTTTGGTGCTAAATTAGCAGTTTTCTGAAGGATAGAGAAATTCAGAAGCAGTAGGCTGTAATAATTTCTTAATTGCTTAGCATTTTGGCATGAAATTGTAGGTTGAACTTGGAACTACAGTAGGAAAATAAAGATAAATCACAAAATCATCTAGGCTCATGAGAAACACCTTTAATAACAAGTAATATCAGAGCTTTTAACAGCTTTTAAGATTTAAGGATATTCCTTCTGGATGTATGTTTATTTTGAAACCTGTATTTCATCCATAGTACTCAAACCATTTTGGAGCATGTTTTATTTTTAATAGTACAATGATCATTTTCCACGGTCTGCTTGGCATGTGTGATTTGAGATGCTGAAATTACTGCTAAATTATTTCAGTTTTACTGTAACACCATTCTATCCAAGTCATGCATTTAACCTACCTTAAATTAGTGTGGCCAAATAATAATTAAAAAAAAATTAATGGATCTTTTTTGTGTCAGTTTAGCAAGAGAAAAATGCATCTCACACTACACGGATGTTTCAGTTCTCATTTGAAGAGGGTCAAATCCTGATTAAATCCCCTCCCTGTGGATTTCAGTGACATTTTGTGTGATCTAAGCCATGTTCTGTCCAGGTGTCATCAGTAGATATCTGTGACTGAGTTTTTGGACAATATTAATGGATTAACATTGATAGATCCTTAATGGAAGCAGAGACCTTCTCTAAACGACTCTTGTGTGTTCTTTGGGGAATTGGTTGGATTTGAAATGCACAAAAAGTTATTTTACTCTGTGAGTTTTGTGCAAGCCCTCCATGTAATATCCTCCAGTAGGGCTCCAGTTCCCCTATTGAACATTGGAGAAAAAATCCATGTTTAACTCAAGTTACAAGATTAGTAGCAGACATCATTTAGGGACAGTGCCCTTCTCCAGTTATTGAGAATGGGAGTTAAAAACTTTCAGCCATAACAGCAGATAATTGTGAAAATATCAGCTTTTGGGGTTGAAGATGCATATATAACTTAATAGAATATATAAAGATAAAATGTAAGTGCAGAATGACGGTTTATATATAAAACAGTAATTGCTTTTTTGTCTCTCTTGTATTAATCTTTGCTTCTGGTACTTTTTCACTCAGAATAAGCCAAACACTGAATCTCACCTTCATTATTTGAATAGAGGCCAAGCGTAGTTTCATTTCTTTACCTCAATATTCCTGCAGAACCCAGAGCTGGCTCGTTTTTGTAGGGTTTTGGCAATCTCTCTGATGATGTGCTTCTTTCTACATGTACTGGAGGTTTGTGGGGCTTTTGGCACATCATTTTCCTGACTGCCTGTACAGATGTTTTTCTGGTTTTGGCACAGCCTCTGTTGCCTTTGTAAGTAATTTTGATAGATCAAGGAAAAAAAAAAAGAGCTGAAGGATACTTCAGGGGCAAGAAGAGAATTTTAATTTCATTTAGGAGATCTGTCTATGCCCCACACCTTCATTAAGACATGGTTTCATTAACAAATCACTGTGGTACTCTGTGAGTGATCTGATTTCTGGGTTTCAATCTTGCTCATGACTCCAGAGGATTTGACCTTAAGTTTGGGGGATGCATGCCTTTTTTTTTTTTTTTTTTTTTTTTTGTATGTTTGGTTGTTTTTTTCCTCAAAATGAAACCTCAAGCTGCTGGATTGCTAATGGAATTTAGTGTCTGTTTCTCTTGGGATTTGTAAACAGACAAAGTTCACTGGTATATAAATTATCAGCCAGGTCCAAAGCCTTGTCCTGCTGTTGAGTGACATCTTGTCATTGCTTTTGAAAGGAGGCTTTATAACCTCAAATCCCAACAGTTTATTTTCCTGCAATTTTCTCATTTTCCCCAGAAGGCTCAGATCCTTCAAGGTGCTGAAGTGCCTCCGTTTCATTCCGTGGTAGGGAAAGAGCTCAGCTTTCCTCTGAGGTTGCCTTGCACCTCCCAAGATTGACTCCACTGTTGGGTGAGACAGAGATGGAGGTGATCCAGCAGGGATTGGAGGGAATCAGGTGCTTGTGCCAGACATGGGCACCAAATTGAGAGAGGGTGGGTGGTGTGAAGGTCAGGCTTGCCTGGCATTAAGGTGGTGATCCAGGTCAGAATGATGACAACAATAATGGGCCTAAACTCCAGCCAGAATAAAAATCAGTTGCTATCTAGTCTTGAGGATCATTCATCTCATCCTCACAGTTTTTAGGGCAGTGGTTGAACCACACTAGCAAAGGAACTCCTGCTTTCCTTTGTGGGCTGTGTTATCAGATTGTTTAATTTTGCCATGGCTATAGTTTGATTAGATTAATTCAATCCTTACTAAACTGAGATGGAGTCACTGTGCAAAGCTATCACAGAATCATGGAACATCCAGAGTTGGGAGACACCCATCAGGGTCATCCAGACCAGCCCCAAAATCCCAACCTATGCCTGAGAGCTTTGTCCAGAGGTTTTTTGACCTCAGGGGGGCTTAGAGCCATGGCCATTCATTGGGGAATGCCCAAAAACCCTCTGGGGGAAAACTAGAGACAGATCTCACAAAAAAGAGTAAAATATATTGAGAGCTCTGCTTCTGTAGCGCTGCTGTGGCAGGACTCTGAGGGTCCCACCTTGGTATTGAGGTTCCTCTCTGATTATCCTCACTGTTATCAGTGCAGTACAGAATCAGCATTCATATACAGAGTTCACTGGGAAAAACGCCTTGTCTCAACAGTGATGTTTCCCTTCCTGTTTTCCTAGAGCTCTCTTAGTGTCATTTCAACAACAATTTTAAGATTGGATAAATTATTTAGGGCAGAATGTAATTGCTGCCTCCAGTCCTTAGGTGGGGAAAAAAAAAAGTAATTCTCTGTTATTGGATCTATTTTTTATTATTATTTTTACAATATAATTTTAGACTGCAATTTTGGCAGCTGAATTGCAGAAAGAATGAATAAATCACAGCCATTCACACCTGCCATTTAGTAAATTTCTTTTTTAATGACATATACCCAGTTGATATGCCAATATCATAAATGACTACATGCATGCAAAGCATTCAAGAATAAATTCTTCCTCACATTTAGCCAGCTGACAATCACATGGGGTATATAAAGAGTGATAGGGAAATGTCATTTTGACACAACTGTGCTAATTGCTGGTGGCAGAAGGCCATGGGTGATGATGATGATGATGATGGCAAAGGGGAATTCTGACTGTGTTGCCCCATTGATGAGGGTTTTAAAGAGGACACAGGAGGGGCTGTTTAGCAGAGGGAAAGGTGCAAAAAGGCAGTGAGGGCTGTTAGGATTTGCACAGCTGAGCCAGGAGTGGAGTCACCATTCATGGCAGTGCGTGGAGGTGGCACCTGAGGATGGGGGTTGGTGGTGAACAGGGGGTGATGGTTGGACTTCGTGGGCATAAAGGGATTTTCTGAGTGTTGATTCTGTGATTTGAGCTACTCAACCATTCATTTCTTAACCAGCCTTGAACTCTGGGATGGGTTTCACAGCAAAAAATTGCAGAATTTGAGATGAAAACACACACAGTACACACACACAAAAATACTTTTCCCCATTTCTAGGACAAATGAAGGAGTCTATCTTTATGTTGTGACCTTCTGCAACAACCAATAGAGAAATAACCAAGCAGGTTTCATTCCCAGCTGTAGGTTGTGTCTGGCAGTCAACTCCAAGTTCAGCAGGACCCCAAACAAACTTGCAGTTGTATGGAATAGTGGAAAAAGCTGCCACCAAATGTTTGCTACCATAGAAATAAAAGAAACACAAAGCCCTGTGTTAAAATGTCAGTGTGGGACAGGGTGTGAACTGTTAAAACATGAATTCAGCACCTTCCCATTACCAACCTTGCTGTACAAATTTCCTACTGGAATCTCCTAGCAGCAAAGAGATTTTCTGCACCTCTCACAGGGTTGGATTGCAGAGCATTTGTAGGAAGTTTGAGCAGTTAGGAAGTTATAATAAGTGAGTTTTTGGTTATACAGTTATGTTTGTCATAGATTTTATTGTGAGAAAATTATATTTCTCATTACTTTATATTTTAAAAAGCTTTTTCAGCATATCTATAGTTCTTTGGTAAATATGTAAGGCAGAAAGATACCAGAGTCAATTCTAAATAATTGGGGGTTTATATTGTAATTCCATTTGTTTCTGCAAATATTTTAAAATTATGACTCACTGGGGATGAATTTCTCCTAACCTGTTTTTTATTATCTCATTTTACACTACACCTTTTTAATATATTTTTAATGTGCTATTAGTCATTGCAATAACTCTCTCTCATTTTTCCCATTGGCTTCTCAAGCTGCTGTAATACAAAATGATTTTCCTTTCTCTGGATTCTTTTTTGGGGGGGAGATAATCTTGAGGGATTTGTGCCTGGGAGGAGAACACCAACAGCAAAGCATTCACCATGGAGGTTTAAAGGGAAGAGATCACCCTGAGCGACACTTCTGCAATAGTTGTCCCTGATTAAAGCTGAGAAAATGATGGAATTTCCATCAGTGCTGGGTTCACTTGGCCGTCTCTGCTCAGGTGAGACACGAGGCAGGAGAGGTGGACAGGAACAAACTGTTTTGAGTAGAGATCCTGAAATTTTCCCATTGTGTTTTACTGCCCTTGATTGATCTGGTAATTGCTCATGACTTGGCTGGTCAGACAGGTGTTCTATAGGAAACTTGCCAAAATCACTTAGAAAAGAGTGGCTGGAATCCCTGAAACACTTGAGTTTTAGCTTTGATGTTGGAAGCTTTGGTGATCATGATCTTCATCTTCCACCACGTTACCTGACTGCCCTTTCAGTAAAACTAAACCTCCCAAAAGAGGGAATTTCCCACATTTGGAGGCTTCTAATTTAGAAAAAGTCACACAGTGAGCACTCTGAGGATGTTTTCATATTAAATGCTCTTTATTCCTGTCCCTGCCCATGGCAGGGGATGGAACTGGATGATTAAGGTCCTTTCCAGCACAAACCATTCCCTGACTGTGATTTTTCTGTACTAATTTTTAGTTCTGTTTCAAAACACCAGTTGGAGATGTCTAAGGTGTTGTCCTAAACATCTCAATATTTTACTAAGAATCAAGTATCTAGGTTTTGGGTTTTTTTGTTAAGAAGTATTCTTACAGAAAATGTAATTTTATTGAAGTGCAAATGAGAAAATGAAGTTCAAATCTGGCTATGTTGTTTTCACTTAAAATTCATCGTTACCTTGATCTCTCAAGTCTCCAGCTGATCAGTAAATCTTTTTGAACCTTCATGGTTCCTTTCAGCTTAATGGCAACTTATGATACCCTTCACACGTACTTGTTCAGAGCTGGTATTTCTTCTGCATTAGCTGAAGAAGTGGAGATAAGAAATACTCTGTGATCTTTAAAATGTGTGTACATTTATTTTATTTTGGTCTTGGGTTCTTTTGGTAAAGTAAATGCTAGACTTTTCGCATATGTATACATAATTTATTCATGCATTCAGTGTGTTTATTGACCTTTTCAGTTGACTGTTTAAAGTATTTTAAATAAATAATTTCATTATCTACATGTTTATTTACAGCCCACCACCTCTATTGTCTTCCTGTGGGCTGAGCATATTTTAAAAATGAGGAACCATACAAAAATGAAAAATATTATGAAGTGGTTTAGGGCTTTTTTTTAGGTCACAATGGGTGTTTAGCAGAGTTGCAAAGATCCCTGTGTTCCCATTTCAAAGCTATATTTAGTTCAAAACTGTCCTTTTTGCTTCTGTTCTGTCTTCATTTGTCAGATGAGAGCTGCTCTGATCATACTCACTACGAAGGGAAGTTTACAGGATTGTACCTTTATGGAGAAAAAATATTTGCCCAAGTATCTTTAAACGTTGTGCTGTCTGTTCTTAAAACTGAAATCCTTATTTTCTTTAGCTTCTCCCCTTAGGCAGGAAACACATTGCTGTGATAAATATTGTATGGCTTTTAATGCTAATCATTGTTGATTCATGGCAGAGACGAGCATGTTGTAAAAGGATATAATAAACAAAAAGTATTAAAAAGCATCATAAACAAATAAATACTTAAGCAGCTGCTTTTCAGTGCTCCATTAAAGCTGTTATAAATTAGGGATGTGCTGGTGTGTTTTGCCAAGTTCACACTGCATTCACAAGAAATAAGTTATATTGAAGGATAATCTTGCATGGATGGACCCAGTGAGCCCATCCCTCACTCTGGACCTGCCTCATTTCTGTGATGGATCAAAGCAGAATTTGGGAGAGTTCAGGAGACAGATCACTGATCTGGCATTTCTGTATTACATTGAATTTTATTTTAATTTGGGGTTTAGCCGTCACCTTTTAAAGGTACTTTTAAAAGACCTTGAAGGTTTTTTGTTAGGGTTCTGTTCCCAGAGCAGTAAATGCAGGAGTAAATGCCTTGTTCTGACATTAATACTTTTGGTTGTATCACCTTTAGTTATTTGGCTCTTCCTTTGTGCTGCTCCAAAGCTGTGCAGAAAACAGACTGCTCTAAGAGATTATCATCTTGACATAAGAAAAATCCACTTTTTGTATTTTTTGGCATGTTATTTATTTTTCTAATGGAATATTTAAGGAAAAAATAATTAGGGGGCATCCATATGCTTTCAGTGTCAAATGCCTTCCTTTCCAGGTTTTGAGGTGAAGGAAAGCTTTGAATTTATATTTGTCCACCGTTTTAGTCCTGTCACACAGTGCACTGGAGCTTGATTCTTACTCTTCACCATTATTGCAATTTCTCTGGAAACAGTGGAGCTGGACTGGTCCAAGGCGCAGAGAATGTGTTACTGTATTTTCCCTGCTGATATTGGTATTTAGGGATCTCCAGGGTCCCTTTTTCTCTGACTTTAGTGAAGTTTAAAAGGTGCCATTTTAACATTTTAATTGCAGAGAGTCCTCTCGATGGGACTCTCCTTTTGCTACGTTTATTTTAGTCTGTTTTCAAAAAGATGCTGTTGATTGACAAGCTGTATTCTCTTTGACAGAATGATTTCACTTTATTTCAAGTACATTTTATTACATGGTATTGAAATTATAGCTCTTGAGTTTTCTTAGAAACTGACTTCTTGCTTCAGGCTTTCAAGTTTGTACAGTTTCTTCATCCCATAAGGTACTGGAGGTGAAATATTAACTTTTTACATGAGAGTAAAGTGAAATTCTCTCTCTGGCTGTGGTAATAAATTCTAGAGAAAACCCAGGACAAAGTTTGTGACATTTAAAGTGAGGAATAACTTTCATTTACAATTTTTCCGGGTGAATACACCTCCCTCACCAGGAATTGGTGAATATTAATTATATCAGTGTTGTATCATGTTATTTTTCTGAGAGGGAGGCACATTTCCTAACCCATTTTATTGTATTTCCTCACTAAGAGCAGCTGAATTCCTACCTATAGAAATGTGTTTGGCCCTAAGAGAGGAACCAATGTCTGGCACTTTGATGTGAGGATGAGAACTTAAAATGCACTTTTTACTGGTTTAGAGGGAGGCCAAGAGTGAGATTATCAGTCATGAGAACAGCTCTTGTTTGTGAGGGTGTGTACACAGATCCTCTTAAACGTAAAACCTTCCTATTCCTCTCTAGCTCCTTGCTCACTTTGCTTTTTCTTCCTTACTTTATTGATCTGATGCACTTTTGTCTGAATTGATCCCTGAGGTTATAGATCAGCCCTTGAAAAAAACTCCTTGATAAATGGGGAAACTGGGGATATCCTTTACAGCAAGTGTTTGGTGAATTTGTCCACTTAGCCTGTGCAAAATGTGTAGAGATAGAATCTGAATGTGATCTTCAAAATATCCCATTGCACCAGGGGAGCACAAGACCTGTTCATCTGGTGCTGGGTAACCCAGATAGCAAGGCAGAAAAGTTGGTTTTTACCCAGAATTTAACTTTTCAAAGCTTCTTGGACTGAATATTGATCATAGAACAGTGTACTAATTAGAGAAATCTCTGATGTGCTCTCAGTACTAGGAGATTCTTCAAGGTTGCTGTTTTTTTATCTTTTTCTTCCAAAGACAGAATTAAGTTAGACGTTTACAAACAAGTACTTAACAAGAATGATAATTAAAAAAAAAATCTTTAGTGTTGCTCAAGTGCTATTGGCACATGAATATGGAATTTCTCTGCTTTTTTCCTCAAATCATGGCCATTTTATGTATATTTTTGATGAAGCCATTGCACCTGCCAGAGATCCATTCCTATTATCAAGCTGGCTTTACACTTGAAATATCTTTGTGTCTTCAACTGGCCTTTTAATAAATGTATGGATTCATTCACAAATAAGATTGCTGTGATTCATCAGCTTATCTCACTAATGAATGTTTATTGCATTTAACTTCCTGGTGCCTCAGAGGCTGCCCAGGCTGCAGTGATTTGTGCCCCAGAATTTCATCCTGTTGGCAAAATCTTTTCCAGTGAGCTGTGTTCTTGCCACAGGCAATGTCTTCCTTCAAAACTGTACATAAATAAAATATTTGTTCACGCTTCCCTCTGAGCAGAGCACAGAGGAAAGTCTTTACTCACGTTCACAGAAAACGATATCTGCTGCAAAGAGTAAATCCTCATTTTCATATTTAATGAAGCCATAATCAATGGTAATGGCTGAAGATTGCATTAAAGGAATCTTAATGTTCCTCTCAAGGGAAAGTAATTTTACTGGAAACAAGCTAGTTAATCAGCCTCAGACAAACTCTGTGTTTTATTATACAGGCAGGTTTGCCAAGGACGAAGAAAGAAACATAACAGGAGCAGGAGTCAATTTTCATCTTCAAAATTTCCCACATTGGGTATTCTGTAGATTTGCTCACTCAAACACCCAGTACAGATCCTCTTTTTAAACTGACAAAAAAAAAAGGATGAAATTTGTAAAATATTTCTCTCTGCCCTATACTCTATACAACTTTCATGCAGATGCAGGTAAATTCTCCTAAAACATCTAAACTGGCAGGGTACCAAGAGAAGCAGCCAGACAAATAGATTGACATCAAACTTTAGCATCAGCGGTGATGCCCAGAGAAAAGCCAGACGGTTCTGTGCAGGGAGATCTCTTGTGCATCCCCAAACCTTCACTGAGAGGGGGAAAGGAAACCCAGAATCTGGCAGCAGCTGCTGCTGGCAGAGCAGGAGCTGCTCCCTCCCAGCACTGAGAGGCTGGAGGGCTCCTGTTGAGAGAGAAGTGCCTGGATCAGAGCTGGGCAGGGACAGCCTCGTGCTCAAACTCCCTCCTCTGCCTGGGTTTGGGCTCCAGGCACATCTTCCCTGTGGCACAAACATGCAATCATCCAATGTGAAGCAGAAGCATTCAGGAATGATTTTCCTGCTGAGATCCCACCCCAGGAATGGTGGAACACAGAGGATGTTTTGTGCCTGGTTACAGCTGAAGGACAGGACACCTCTGGTTAAAGGTTTTGGTGTAAACTCCACTTCGTACACTCTTGTGATTGTCATGGCCCAAGCTTGTGAATAACTTCTGGGAAATGATGTTGTTTACTCGTACAACAGAATTGAAGAGGCTCCCTTTGGAGCACCAATCCCTTCTGAAAGGTGCCCTTGAATAAGAAATGGTGTACCCAAAAGCTTTTCCCTTTTCTCAAAGTTTTATTTTTCAGGCAGTGAGAACCAGTGCTGGATTTCTGCAGGGAACATTGGTTTGTTTGCTTTGGAATTCAATGGGAATTTCAGTTCCTGCGCATACTGCAGAGGCCTGTTGAGGTTCAGAGGTTCCTGGTGTTGTGCTCAGAGTTGTTCAGTGAACTGAGGAGCCCAAAGCTCTCTGGAATTGCCACCACTGTCACTACCAGAGAAAGGGAGTTTTTAGTGGCACCAGCAGGCAAGGGAAGGTGTGGAACACCACAAGAGCAATGAGGGGAAATCTGGATGTGGGGAGGCTCCTTTAGACAGGCTTTGCTCATCCCTTAGGCTGGGAACGTGTCTTTACACATTGCATCTTCATCTCCTTCCTCATTCCTGAAAGACCTTTACTGTAACTTTGACAGAGCTGAGAACCAAGTCCATTCCTCCTGGTTTTGAAAGGAAAGCTGAATCAGCCTTTTCTGTTGGTATTTCAGAACAAGCCTCATTTCTTATACACGCTTCTTGGAGCATTCTGTGTTACATATACAGAAGAAGAATAGATTGTGTTACAGTTCTGTAATTAAAATGCAGCTGAAAATCATTGATCTGAAAAAAAAAATACCAGTACAGAGAACAAGAAACATTGCTCCTGGTTTCAAGTGGGAGCTGAGAATAAATCACAATTTGTTGTGTGCTGTGGGACTGCCACATTTCTAGCTAGTTTCAGGCTATTTATAAATGCATTTGTAAATATATTTATGGTCACTTCTGCATTCTGGAGAGAGTTGGAAGGAAAATCTTGACTCAGTGATAGAAAAAAAAAGTTGTTGGAATTGCCTTTAAAAGGGAACATTAATGTTCCTACATATTGTGTAATTTGTAGAGAGCAAGAAAGTAAAGGAATAAGGATGGAGACTTGATCTAATTGGTTTTCTGATGCTCCCATTTCTGTGATTCATTCTAAGAACTCTTTCAAGCTTGTGTAGTTATGAAATAAATGGAACAAATTGGAAATGTGGAAACTAAATAAATAATGATCTGCCCATCATGTTAGTATTACTGCTGTCAGTAGTAGTAACATTTATTTAACAATTCTTCTGCATTAATGGGGATGTCTGTATAATAAAATGTGTAATAAAATCTAGCCCATCTTTGAAAGAACTTGATCCCATGTCAGAATGTCTGTTAAGTCATCCTCCATTCAGAGAAAGACTTTTACACTGCAGGAGAAGTGTCACTACCCTGGAAATATTTGTGTGGGCAGTACCTGGGAACCAGTTTGCTCACTAATGTGGATTTAAATTTAGCACCTTAAATTTCCATGGTTACTTAATATTTGAAGAAGGTTGAAATCTGCTGAAGCAATATCCCTTCAGTGTATTCAAGGGCAGGGAAGATGATGACAACTTCACTTTATGTTGGTCTTGTGCTGATTTATTTTGATGTCTGTGTTTCCTTCTGAAACCTCTGCCTACCCTCTCTGCATGAGCTGTAAACAGCAAAATAATAATTTTCCATTTCAGGCAGCTCTCCAGCAGGACAATAAGGTTTCACTAAGCAGCTGTGCAGAACACCAGAGTGTGGTGGCTCATAAAGCTGTGACCCTGCATGGCCCTGGGTCCCACCACCATGAACTTTTGCATTTGCTCCTTTTCCTTGTGAGGAAACAACCCCTGAAAAGTATGCAAAAATAAATCACTTTGCCTTTCAGAATCACCAGGGATAATTTTCTTAAACTGTCTAAGTTCCCCTGCTCATATTTCTATTTCATGTCACATTTCTGCCTGTAGCAGAGGAGGGCTTGGCCACAAGCAGGAGAGCTCTCCTTGCTCCCTTCAGCCCTGCTCTTTTTTGGGTGATGCTGCAGCTGGGGGAGCACTGAACCTCCGTGGATTTTTCCTGAATCTTTTCCTGTGCTGCTGCCATCCCAAGGATTCTTGAATGGATTCTTGAATATCCTAAACCTGGACTTCACATCATTGGGCAGGAGCCAGGTGGGAAGGAATTTTGGGAAGCAGGACAATTAGGGCAGGAATTTCTGGGATTTGGGAAACAATTTGGAACAATTAGGGCAGGAATTTCTGGGATTTGGGAATTGTTTCTTTCTCCAAGCAGCAGCTGACTGAACAAGAGGACACAGTCTCAAGCTGCATCAAGGGACATATAGATTGGATATTAGGGAAAAGTTTTTTACAGAAAGGTGATAAAGTTCTGGAATGGCTGCCTGGGAAGGTGGTGGAGTCCCCATCCCTGGGTGTGTTTAACAAAGCCTGGATGGGGCACTGGGTGCCAGGGTTGAGTTGAGGTGTTGGGGCTGGGTTGGACTCCATGATCTTGAAGGTCTCTGCTAACGTGGTCATTCTGTGAATTTGGGCAGGATTTTCTGGGATTTGGGTAGCAGGAATTTCTAGGAATGTGTTTCACACTCTCACTGCTGCTCAGGTTGGAACTAATTGGCTGCCCACACCTTGGTTTGGCTTTTTTTTATTCCCATTCAAATTCTTCCTGCCTGTCCCTCCAAGGAGCCACAGCTTCAGCTGCTCTAAACAACATTTTCCTGTGGTTTGTCATAAACATGAGTATCCCCCTCTCAGGGAAGCTCTCCTTTGCTGTATTCCAGAGGCATAAATCTGTTCCTGATTGTATGGATTCTGTTTAAAGGAAGGAATTAAATGGTTTTGTCTTGCGGCAGGATGCCAGGGATATTTGTACTGCAAATCCTTATTTTGTGATTTGAAAAAGTGTTTCATTACTGAGTGGAGAACTTTTTATACAGCCATAGGGAATTCACTGATCAGGAAAACATTCCGAAATATCATAAAGGAAAATTAGACTTGTAGGAGATTATGCAAATGAAGCTGTTTTCTTACAGAGGGAGAGGAATCTTTACATTTTCTATTGTTTAGGTTTTGTATGTTTGCCTACATGAAACAAATTGGGGAAATCAGATTTTTTTTTCTCTCAATTCCAGTGCTGGTTAGTTTTCTGTACTTACTTCTCTCTTACTGTATTTGAGAACTGAAACATTAAATTAAAATTTTGCTTATGATACTTCCTGAACATAAAAATCAATAGCTTACATTCTGTAAATATTTACAGCTGTTTGCCCCACAATTTGTGTATTTTTCAAATGTTCTAATTGAATAAGCCTGGGAAGGAATCAATACAAGCAGTTTGGTACATTAGGGCTGCAGAAATACCTCCTAGAGTAACAGATGTATTTATTGTAGTGTCACATTTCAGTTCCCAGGGATTTTTAAGAAACTATTTTCAGAGCAGGAGCAGAAATGAGCTTTTTTCCCTCTGTAATAGTTGTGGTGTAGTTGCCAACACTTGTAACTTTTTATTACCATTAATTACTTTTGATGTGTGCAGAAAAACATGAACAATATGAATATTATGTCTCCATTAATTACTTTTTAAAGCATTTATATATTTAATTACTGATCAGGTAAGAGTTCAGATTTCTGGAAGGGCATTGGCAGCTAAGAGATGATGCTGAGCTGTTTATTCCATAGGGGGCTCTTCCAGAATTATTTGAGTCAAGCTAAATCAATGTGGAAAATTCAGCAGGTGAATGTGTCGATGAAAAAACACCAAATTTGAAACACAGTTGCACTGATATAAATTTAAAATCACTTCATTTAAATCAATGTATTTTATAATATTTTCTATATCTATACATTTTTGTCTGTTATACCATGTATATGTGTATATTATATAGAAATTAACTCCATTGCATGAATACAAATTAAAATTACGTCAAAGAAAAATACACAGACACTCACAATTACACATATATTAAAATATTTCTCTTTGCTTCAGAGCAGCACATTTCAATAGATCTCAGCTTTAAGAATGTGCTGCCAGCTCTTAAAGCATTCATTTGCTTTTATAAGCCTGTAATGCTCCTGAGCTATTATTCAGAGTCATCCCAGCTTGTCATCCCATCCAAACTTGTCAGAAATTATTTCCAGTATTGCACAGGCTCCACATGCAGTAACCAGAACAGAAGATGAAACGAAAATGCTTTATAAAGTTTGCCCAGAAAATTGAAACTCATCATTTATACTCTGTTTCCATGTGAGTGCCTTATAAATGGTTAACTGGTTTTTGAATAAATCTGTCATAAATGTTTAATTGAGGGGCACTGGGTTGATTTTAATTATGGCTTATAAACATCTGTAGCATGGGTAATTTATAATGCAATTTGTGGATTTGTACATAGATCTCACTGCTGTAGGAAGAGGCACAAAAACAGAGAATGAGAAATGTTCTTTTTGTGTTAATTTATTTCCAATTCCTGGGCACTGGGGCCACTTTGCAACATTCCCACTCAAATCCTGGTGGAGCAACACCCTCATGATGTCTCACAGACATTTTTATCCACTGCCCAGACCTTGGCAGATCAGTGAGCAAAGCTTTATTTAAAAAGAAGATTTTTGGAAGCCAACTGTAGCAGCCCATACAATTACATTGCATTATTCAGGATATCCCATTTTCCTGAGCTTGGGAATGTTTTTGCTTGGAAGCAGCAGGAAATGTCTGTGTGTGGAGCTCCAGGGGCACACACAGGAGATTCCATGAGTGACACATCACAGAACATTCATCCATTTATTTCCTGTGGGTAAATGGGCTAAAACCCCTCAGGAATTTACACAACCAGGTCCTTCTGCAGGTGTGATGCTGCTGAATTTGCTAAATTGGAATAGAAATTCCAATGGTGCTTTGCTGCAGCTTCTACTGCCTCCTAATTCTGCAAAAGAATTATTTATGGACAAAATCTAAGCAGAAAATGGCAGCATTTCCCATTTTCTCTAGTACAGAGCCCAGATGAGAAGAGTGCTTGTTGCAAAACTCTCATCCCCTGCCCCAGCACCCAGCAGGGAATTTTGGCCCAGGCTGCATTCCAGGCACCAGAGTGAAATATTCCTGCAGGATACATGCAGCTGAGTTATCCAGCTAACAACAGATTTGTGTTATGTTGCATGCAAAACATCATATTTTATATATATTTTATAAATATATAAATATATTTGTCACATATTTGTCATCTGTGACAAATAAATAAAATACTGGTTAGGAAATCACAGTGCTTCATGGTGCAGGGAGCTGAGAGAATGGCAGGCTTACAAGGTACAAATGTTTTATTTGTTAAAAAAGAAATTATTTTAATAATTTTAAAAATAAAATTATTTCATTTTAATATTAAAAATTATATGGGACATTGGAGATTTTTCATAGATTTTTAGATCTGAATGCATTCAGAAGTTTCAAGTAAAACTTAGTCCTAATCCATGATCACTTCAAGGACAAAAGATATTCCTGGTATTAGATAGAGAGAGAGAGAGATAAATGCTTCTCTATAAAGTCTTAATATGCATTATTAAATATATTCTCTTTGGGGTTTATATGTATATTTTAATGCATTTAAAAAGTTACTAACCAGGGAAATCTGAAAAATTCAGAGAATATATACAGAAAAAATCACATTCCTGACATCTTTAAGATCAATTTCTTTAAGAGCATCCTATCCCTACCTCAATTTTTTTCACAGTTTTATTGACACCTGTATTTCTGTGCTTTTAACAACATAACCAACTTGCCACCAGTTCTGTAGTTCTAGAAGTCAATGCTTGCATGGATAAACACAGCTGGATTTTTTTTTCTTTATATTTTTAAGCTATGCTGGTATTCTGTGTGAGTGGGAAACTTCTAAAAATGTGCATTTTCTATTTGCTTTCTATTTCCCATTTGATTTAATTTGTAGTTGTTCTGTGCCAACAGATATATTCAGTGCAAAGAGATCATTGTCAGATCTGCCTGTTGAGGCACAAAAAGTAAAATGTGAGAGAATCTTGGGAGAAATCTGCTGGGATTTCTATCCCTGGGTCACTTCTTAGGCGGAGTGGAAATCACAAACTCTTCTCTCCTTAAAGCAGCACGTTGGGGTAAAAAGCAAAGTGAACTCTCAGAACAAAAGAGTTTCCAGTTATTTAATGGATCTTCCTGGTAGTGCTCTAAAAATACAGAATAACTTCACTTGACATTGGTCCCTGCCACTGGAATGCCTTTTTTCTCTTGGGCTTTCCAGATCTGTCATGGATCTGTGATTTACAATAGAATTTTCCCAGTTTGACACATAATCCATAGGCACAGATCATTGTGGCTCATTTATAGCTGTCACAGGGGTTTTACTGTAGATAAACAGATATAAAATAATTCTAAGATATATAAGCAATATGTTCTATATATAATAATTATTTATATAATTATTATATTATAAATAAATATTACTTTATATTACTATTTATATTATAAATATTAATTAATATAATACATTAAGAAATATAATTAATAAAAATTTAATGTATTGTATTATGGTTGTTATCAATAATTATTATTTATTGTAATTATATTATAATAAATATAATAATAATATTATATATATATCTTTACCAAAATTATAATGTAAAGATATCAAATTTGATAAGTTTGTTTGCTTGGATTTTTCCTTTTTTTTTCTACAGTCATTATTAAGTTTGGGATGGGGCTTGGAAGTCACTGCTCTTGCCAAAAGTCAAGGAATTTATATGGTGGGAATTCTGTGATCCTCAACCTTTTGTTTATATAAATACCATAATTTATTGATGATCTAATTAAGAAGTGTGTGGCAGGGGCAGGGATGGATATGAGCGGACATCTCAGAGACAAAAACTCTGACTCAATTCCTGACCTTGCTGATTGC
Source organism: Melospiza melodia melodia (assembly GCF_035770615.1). Classification (NCBI taxonomy): domain Eukaryota; kingdom Metazoa; phylum Chordata; class Aves; order Passeriformes; family Passerellidae; genus Melospiza; species Melospiza melodia. Next base: position 19,049,189 of record NC_086206.1, read on the forward strand.
TGGGGAGATTTACAGCTCACATCCCTAGAAAGTAGGATTTTATATAAGTTACTGGGAAAACAAACAAATAAATCACAGGGGTTTGAAGTCAAATATTTCTTACTTGATTATTTAACTGAAGTTTTGCATGGAAGAAATCCAGTCAAGCTCTCAGGGATTTGTACTCTGAAAGTTGATATCGTTTGGAATTTTCATTCTTCCATACATTGAGTCAGGGCTCTACTCAAAATTACAAAAGAAGGAAACTCTGTGACTGTGTTTGACAAATGGTGTTTACACATTGCCTTTGAACTTTGTGGTATTTTGGTATTGACATTTTCAGCACTGGAAATTGTGAGGGCAAATGTCAGCAGGGAGCCCAAGGCAGGAGCACCTGTGTCTGCTCCTTTTGCCTTCCAGTTTCCTCCAAAAAGGGAAAGGGGATGGCTGGGATGGACCCTCACAGGGGCCAGAGACACCTTCTCCCCAAGAAATGAGATTTCACTGAAGCTCTGAGCTGAAAATTTGAATTTTAAGTGTGTTCAGGGTGAGAGTTGTGGAAAAGCACCCAGTGGAAAACTAGAAAATTGAAAATTGGAAATCTCTCTCTGAGTCTCCTTTCTCAGGATGATTTGCCACTGACTGATGCTTGTTTTCTTTTTGCCCAAGAAGGAATGTCTGCATTTATAAAGTATAAATGTACTTGAGCGAGTCTGTGACTTAATGACCCCCAATTTGCACAGAGCTCCACAAATCTTTATGATCTCTAAGTACCCAATTGCTGGCAGTGATATATCTTGACCTGTTCTGTGTTTAATTATTAATTTTACATTAAGGAGTCTCATAGTCAATATTTATATGGTTTATGACACACAGAAGCTTTTCCATGCTCATATTTTCTTTGCAGGGACATAATGTAGCCCTTTCAGTGCTAAATCAATTACACACAGAGTTAAAATAACTTGATTTGTTGCTTAAGGTCCCTCCCCAACAAGATGCATCAATTCTAAGGGAATAAAACCAGGGATGTCTTGGGCTGCTTGTAATCCTTTCAGGGCTCCATTTTGCAGGGGTTGAGGCTGAAAAGTTGTGCAGAACAAAGATCCCTTCAGCCCTGAGAGTTGTGAGATGGGGAGAGAAAGGGTTCTGGAGGTGCCAGAACAAGATTACTGGAGAAATATTTTATTCTAACCCTGCTTTCCACACCTGTAGTAATGTGCAGAATTAATGGGAGTGTGTCACATCTTTTAAGTGCCCTCTCAGAGTCAGATTTCACCCAGAATGAATCACTTCCAAAGGTGTTTTATCTCACCTTTCCTAAATTTTTATGTTGGAATGGGATGAACTGCATCCAAAATTGCCAGTGCCTCTTTAGTGACTATAAAAAAAAGACTGGATGGATATCTCAGTCTAAAATGGTTGTAACTGAGTGAAAGTCATCCCACTTGCTGAACTGAGTGATTTAATCAATGACTTAATTCAGGAAAGAATATCAGGATCCCCACTGAAAATATCTATCACACACCCCAAATTGTATTCTTGTTACAAATATGGACAGTTTTGAAATCTGTGATTTATACAAGATAGTTTCAGAGGCCTATATGAAAATCACAGAGCACACTCTTGCAGCATCTGAATCATTTATTAAATTCAGCTATCAGTGGCTTTAAAATATAATTTAACCAAAAAGATCATTTGAAGAAGGGCTGCAAGGATTTCTATGTGCAGATGCTTTAATCTCAAGATGGGGGAAAATGCAGAAAACAATTCCATTTTCTGTCATTGCTCTTAGGGAATGAGCTGTGAGGAATGATTTAAAGGCTGCCCAGTTTGAAGTGCAGATTTCCAGAATAACTGAAGGTGTTTCTCCTTCCTCCTGTGGGCTCCTTTACAGAGGGAAGCTGTTCAATGTGTTCAGGAGGATGCAAGGGAGAAGAATGAATCCTTTTTAAGGATATCTTTCCAAGGCATGCCTTCTGATCCTCACTGAGGATTTGTTCCACGCTTACTTTGAGACCTTAAAATCAAATCTTCCACTTCTGTTTGTAGTTTTAATAGGAATTACTGCATCTGTGATATGATTTATCCAGAAAAGTGCAATGGACTTAATGCAATTCTCTGAATTAAGAACAGGGAGTAGTTGCCCAGTTTATTTATTGGGTCCAGCAGTGAAGTCCATTATGAAATATTGCTCAGGCAGGGTGAATTTAAATAAGTTCAACAGGGCAGACACTACAAGCCCAACCAAATAATTCATCCAGGATTTCAGCTGCAGAAGGGGGCGAAGAAAAACAAAACTCACCTAAAAAGATCCTGTATTGTGATGGAAACACTTATCCCTCAGATAAAAACCCTCAGATGTTTAATAGATCAAATGCCTGGGACTTGGTGATGAAATCAATACAGAGATGAAATAATACATCAGAATTAAGTGTGTGCTCTGTTCCTGCAGAGGAAGAGAGAAACCTTGTGAGATGATTTGCTCCTCATTAGGACATCTGATTCTCCTTTCATTAGCACTGCTTTTGTAATATTGAAGCACCCTCAGCTCATCTGGGTTAATTTTGGATTGCTGTAGGTGCTGAGAGCCCAGTGGCAGGCTCAGGTAACAGGGCTGGGTCTTCCACTTCTATTTCCACTTTATAATTTGAGATTAAAGCACACCAGTTCATATTAGTTAACAGGCAAAGAGTAACAATGAGAACTTCCCAGGTGCAGTAATTGCTGAAGTCTGTGGTGCTGTGCATTCATAATCCTACATCCTTATGAAAAATTGGATACTTGTGTAAATTGCTGGTAGCAAGAAGTGAAAGAGTTCAATGTAGAACAGGCACAAAAAAACAAACAAAAAAAAACCAAACAAAAATCACCAAAAAAAAAAAAATCAGATCATCCTTTAGTTTTCTCTTTCATTTCACATATATTGAAGTGAGAAATTAGGGAGATAAAAAGGGAATAGGGGCAATTTAATACTGTGTATACCTAATACAGACCTTCAAGGTCAATCCTGTATTCCACAGCCTCACCTAAAATAAATCTTTGCTTTAGTAGTGCTGGGCTGAATTAGATCAACAGAAATTCTGGCCCACTGTCTCAAAAAGTGTTTCCAAATGGGGCAGATTGACCTTGCACTAATAGATCTTTTTAAAATGTAATGTTATTGCTTTTTAATCAGGAAGGATGCCAGGGTACCTTACTTGGACATAGAAGAATAGTGCAAAATTATTTCTGTGAAGTAATGACGTGGTTTTGATTAAAGCCCACTGAGACAGGGGAGTTTAATTGCTGCCTTTCTTATACTTGTAGGAAGTCAGTCAATTCCTTTACAAAATTTATAGCATGAGATCTTCCATCTGTGAGTGTGGCTCTGATCAAAAGATTATTGAAATCTGTGAAAATGTTTCCTTAGGAAAAATATCTCCTTTCTGCTGTTGTTCTGGAACAAGTCTTAACGCAGAACATACACACAGAGTGCAGCCTGGGCTTCTCATTACTCATTTCTCACTCACTGTAATTTTTAGTGTTTTTTAAAAAATAGGCACTTAGTGTCCATACATCACAGTTTTATTTTGAGTTTTTTTCCCAATTTCGAATCATTTGTTGTTGGAATGAAATAAAAAATATTTTTCTCATTTTCATTATCAAGCATTGTTAGATTTTAATATAGTCCTGATTTAAACACACTGCTGCTCCCTCCCTACCAGTGCCCAAAGGCTCCTTCCCAAAGGACACTGCTGCTGTGAAGGGGCTGTGGGATAAATTATACCTCCACTGTTTGAGAACTGGGAATTGCAGTTTGATCTCCAAATTCAGAGTCTTTCCTGGCTTGATGGATGTGAACTTGGTGACCAGCAGAGTTTTGTTTAGTAAGGGCTAAGAGAAGGATCTGTGCTTGGTTCTGTTGCCATTCCTGTAAATATTCAAAATTCTAATTCTGCTTGGCTGGCCTGGAGGGAGACAAGGTAAAAGTGGCTTTGAAGTGAAAGATGGTCAGTTCTCTCCCAGATGTTCAGAATGCAAATAATTGTCAATCTTTTTTACTAACCTAAATTAAGTCTCGGAAACCTCTATTTTATTTTCTACATTTATCTTGATTAAGAATGCTACCCTGCTTAGAGCCTGGGAGAAACTGGATATTAACTTCTTTTTTGGGGGAGAAACTCAAATGATTATTCTACTTTTCCTGGTTTATTTTTTGTCATGAAGTTTAGGGGAAGCTTTCTACCACATTCAAGAGGTAATTCCTCATGGGTATTTCTGGATATGAAAATTGCATCAGGTTATATTTATTTGTATGACTTTAAAAATTGCTGTCTGTTAACAATTTGCATTGACTGGCCAGAACCCCCCAGAAAAAGAGGAAAGGGTAAAAAATGGGAAACTATTAAGGAAAAGGTAAAGAAAAGCTAAAAGAAAACATTTGGATTATAAAACAGAAATAAGTGCAGAATATATATTTTTAGTAAGCTCTCTGCTTACCCTTGACTATAAAGTTTGCATCTGCATTTAAACAGCTTGCATATGCCTGAAATCAAATTTGAATGATTGCAGGCAATTCCAATTTTACATGGGACCTGGGAAAACAGCACGGTGCATCATGTGAGCTGGGAGCATCTCTGACAAAAACCTTCAGCTGTCAGTGATGCCTGGTGAAGGCTGAGCTGGAACAGAGGCTGGACAGAGTTACAGAATAAAGCAGGGATTTATTGAAAGGATCTCCTCCATGGATCCACCTTGGGCAGCACAAGAGCCCAGCCAGGGCTGTACCCAAGGTGAACCAAAATGGCCCCAAAATGAACCCAAGATGAACCAAAATGGCCCAAAATGAACCCAAGATGAACCAAAATGGCCCCAAAATGAACCCAGGATGAACCAAAATGGTCCCAAAATGAACCCAGGATGAACCAAAATGGCCCCAAAATGCTCGAGCGCTCCCGGGGTCTCTCCCTGAGATCAGCTCTGCTCCATTTGCACCTTGCAGTTCATTGTCCCATTCCAGCTTTAGCCCCTGCAGTCCCACCCTGCTTGTTTTTCTCTCTCCAGCCCACGGTGTTTGTGCTCCTGGCTGAGATTTGGATCATTTGTCCTTGGTGCCCAGCTGGAGCAGGAATTGTTTTGTGTCCCTGCTCTGTGCACAGAGCTCAGCATCCCCTGATGTGAGCCCAGACCCACACACTAAAGCAGCACAGAATGTGAAAAATTTAAAAGCCAAAACCTGGGTATCATCAGGCAGTTCAGACCAAAGGGCTCAGTGGCTGGGCAGGGCACTTTGGGCAGGGATGTTGAGTTTGGGTTTTTTACCTCTGCTGGTTTGATAAAAGCAGAGGGAGGAGCTCAGCATCCCCCAGTGGGCTGGAGCTCAGCTGGCATTGACCAAACTCCTCTTGGGATTTCGGGCTGCCTTCCTGCAGAGCTGGCATCTGTGGTGATGAGTTACACAGGCACTCTGGAAATTTCTCCTTCTGACCTCTCAGCAAAGAATCTTGTGTATCTTCTTTGAGAATGCTCCTGCCTTGTTTTGACAGGGTTGATTTCATGATATTTAAATGTCTCATCCCAGCCTCTATTTGCTGTGATTTTCCTGGTTGATTTCTAGTGCTAGTCAAACTCCAGAGAGAACGTGGGCCCTTTGTGTTTGTCATGCCTGGGGCTGAATCTTGCTCTTTGTATGTTGAATAGATGTTCCTGCACTCATAAATCACTGCTCTGTCATGTTTGCCTGCTGTGAGATGCTCAGTGCATATCATCATTTCCATTAAACCATTTACTTCCAGAGAATGTGTTATATTGCTTTATGAATTATGGGATCTGACATATAAGATTGTGTTATGAATTGGCTCTTAGAATATTAGAACAGTGGGAGGTTTTATAGCTTATGGTCATGATCCAAGAAGTAATTCATGACTTTTCTTAATAAACTTGGCTGGTCAAAAGGGAAACACAAATGAGAGTATGACATTTTTACTGAGGGAGAATCCTGGTTAAGAAAAAATATTTGGTGATTTGCTTAAACCTGCAGCCTGTTGATATCTGAAGGAAGAATATTGGATTTTTCAGCTGCATCTTCATTGTCCTAAGTCCTCTTTTACTAAACTTGCAATTCCCAGTCTGTAAATGAGCAAGAATGAAGGATTCCCCTTGCCTGGGCAAGGAAGGATTGTTTGCTGAAGTGATGAGTGGAACTGGGGGAGTTGTTGAGGGGAAAGCTGAGCTGTTGTAGCTCTGGTTTGTGATCCCTCTATAAAACATCATCTTATCCATTCAGGGGATGAACTTTTGGTCGGTACCAGATAGGAAATGAGACTTCATTGATTTTACTCCTCATGCAAATACCTGTTTCATGCTATCTGTAGTCTATAAGACAAAAGTCTTCATGGATTTTTTTAATCTTTGTTTCCTTGTGTGTGGGAAGATGCACAGAGTCTGAAATGTTATCTTGTTTGGGAGTAATGAGTTTTGTACAACAAAATCTGCGAAGGGGATCTGGTGTTCTAAAAGAATAAATTACATTTTTTACAGTTTCCTCTATCTGCACAGACAGAGGTAAATTTCAGTAGGAATATCTACCACAGAATGTCATAACCTGGTGTGCACAGACAAAAAAACACAATTTGGACTCCTTGGTGGGGCTAACAATTTTCCATGTTTTCACCGCACAGTTTTACCCCAAAGATGAAAACCTCCACAGCACTGCAGACAAAATACAACACACCAAAGTAAGATCCATGTCACATAACTGCAGCTAATGCAAATTCCCTTACTGACATGCCATGGATCAATGTCTGGCCTGGAGCAGAGAGTACCTGAGAGCTCTTCACAATGTGACAGTGGCTGCAGTGTGGCTGGGGACAGGACTGTGGATAAGTCATGTTCCAAACATCCCAGGAGTGAATAATTCATTCTGCCAAAACAACTCTGCTGTTCCTGGGGAAAAAAGGTTAAATACCAGGATTGCTAAAGGTTGACCTGCCCATACATCATCTCTCTTCTGTCATAACATTCAGCTGGAATGTCCCATTATTTCTTACTCAATTTATATTCTTCTGACTGCATTAGCTCTCTATAGATAGTAACAATTCTTGACAGTTCTTCATCTCTGCTTAATATTACTGAAGTTTCTTTTGTGTACTGGGAGAAGTTTGTTTATTATTCATTCCAGAGCTGACAGTTCAGCAGTTCACCCTTCCAGTCCTGCTGGCTGCAGTGCAGTGGCATTCCCAGGGCACTGCTCAGTGATGCCATCTAATCTAGAGTTTAAAAGAACCTGCCAGACATCTAAATAGAGAATTTAAATAGAGAACAGGGTAGAAAATTATTGCCCTGTACAAATATATGCTCAAAGCCTGAACTCAATGATTGTCACTAAATATCTTTATTGAGCAAGGCCTTGAAGTTTTTGGTGATACACATGATTGCAATTCAAATACCCTTGACTGGAACCAAAATACACCTTTTTTCTTATATTTGTTTTGCTCCTCTGGGGCTTTTTGTCTGAAATTACAAAATGATAATCAAACATGTAATTAGTTATGATGAGAACATTATCAGGAGGGCTTCCTGCTTTGTTCCAGTTTCTGAAAGTTGAGCTCTAGGGATGTAGGTAACCCTCTTGATTTCTTCCTTCTCTCCTCCCATTTTTTACTCTTTGTAGTCCTTCTTGGGTTAAAATAGCTGTACATCTGGAAAATGTAAAATTTTGCAACTGATGCAACAATTGTGCAATCGTTAGTCATGTACAGAGACACAGCACAACTTGTGGAGAAGGTGGAAACAAAACTCTTCAGTGCAGTTATTTAATTAGGAGAACAAGCCCTTCCCTTTCTGTAACACATGCAGAAAACATTTAATGTACTGAATTTACAGTGGAGAACCACAGAAAGAATGAAAATCAGCAAACTCCATGGTGAAGTTCTTGAGCTCTGTAGTTCTCATAAAGTTCATTTTTTTTCAGTCCTTAAACTCGTTAATATTTTATTGTCGGCCTTCAGATTCAGTCTTCTCTTAAGGCTTTAGGCTTGAGACATTTGTTTGTATTTCACCAGGCTGGAGATGAGCCTCACTTCCACTCTGCCCCAGTCCTTCTTTTAAACCCAGCAGCTGCATATAGTAAATAAATAAATAAAAATTCAGAAGTAATGTTCTCTTGGCATCTTAGCAGTAAAAAGGGAAGGGAAGGGAAGGGAAGGGAAGGGAAGGGAAGGGAAGGGAAGGGAAGGGAAGGGAAGGGAAGGGAAGGAAGGGAAGGGAAGGAAGGGAAGGGAAGGGAAGGGAAGGGAATGGGAAGGGGAAGGGAAGGGAAGGGAAGGGAAGGGAAGGGAAGGGAAGGGAAGGGAAGGGAAGGGAAGGGAAGGGAAGGGAAGGGAAGGGAAGGGAAGGGAAGGGAAGGGAAAGGAAAGGAAAGGAAAGGAAAGGAAAGGAAAGGAAAGGAAAGGAAAGGAAAGGAAAGGAAAGGAAAGGAAAGGAAAGAAAGGAAAGGAAAGGAAGGAAAGGAAAGGAAAGGAAAGGAAAGGAAAGGAAAGGAAAGGAAAGGAAAAAGGGAAAGGAAAGAAGAGTGAGACAGATCATAGGAGTTTATTAACAAAATACCAAAGAGATTTTCCCAAGAAATCCTCTGTTCCAACCACTCCAAAACCATGCATCTGTTAGATTTTACTTCTTGGTGCCTAAGGGGAGATTTTGCCAATATTTTCAAATAACCAACACATTGATAGCTGCACCCTCTGGAGCAATGGCCTGGGAGTGGGATCTGGGTGTGAGCAAGGAGGAACTCTGGGAGGTGCAATGGGAGGTTCTGAGTGATTCTGGGAATTCCGAGTGGTTCTGGGATTTCTGAGTGACTCTGGGAGTTCTGAGTGATTCTGAGAATTCTGAGTGGTTCTGGGGTTTCTGAGTGATTCTGGGAATTCTGAGTGATTCTGGGAGTTCTGAGTGATTCTGCCCAGAAAGTGTGGCAAACAAACCCTGAATATTGAGACACACCAGGACACAAGTGCAGCTTTCCTGGGAGAGTTTCCTCCCTGGATCTCCGTGCGTCACTGGCACAAGGAAGAAGCTGCTGATTTTGCAGACATCCCTTCCCCAGCCTGATCAGTTCATATATATTGTTTAACATGATAATGTAGCAAGCTGTTGTTTTGTGGTTTGAAAGGCAGCTGCATTTGATTGATGCCAGGAATGGAAGTATTTGTAAAATGACACTGAATTAGACGCAGTCAGTTTATGGGCTTGGGGAAATGAATCTTTTATGAAGAATAAAAGTTTATGATGAGGGAGGAAACTGAAGAAGTGTATGTACATCTCTAATGAAGCTCTTTTGGACTGGATGTCTCTTGCAGAGCCTTTCAAAAATTACATTTGGGCCACTGTACTTTTAAGAAGGAGATCTCTATATAAACATTATCCTTTGTGGTGGTCCAATCCCAATTTTGTGTTTGCTTGTGTTCCCTCTGTGGACACATGAATTTCTTCCCTGGAAATGTGGCCATTAGGTTTTTTCAAAGTAGTTGAAACATTCCAGGTTAATTTTTTAACTGCTGCAATAAAGCTCTAGTGATTTTTAAGGCATCAGCCACAAATACGAAGCACATGGGGTTCAGTTTTCTGTATTGATCCCCAAACAAAAACCAAACACAACCTCTACTAATACCTAACAACATCTAAAGACAACCCCACATTTTATGTGCATTTTTTTACACATAACGAGAACTTGTGAGAATAGAATAACTTTAAAATTAAATTTAAATTCCACTTTGATGGTAGCCATGGATCAATGACACAAAACTTTTGAGAGAAGAAGCAGAGAAAAAAGATATATCTAATTCTCTCCAGCTTTCCTCCTGGAAAATGCATCTCTATGCAAAACGGATGTAAAATTCTGCTCATCTGAGTTGCTGCAATTCTTATCTGTAGGCACCAAAGGAATGATTGCAGGGAACAAGATAATGTCTAGTGAGTTGAAAGGTTAAAGAACTGCAGCTGGCAAGTCAGAGTCAGACTCAGCCATTGTGTTAAGCCAGTCCTATGCCAGGGTAATGAGAGATTAGGGAATTTACATCAGATCTTAAAATGTACATGTGCCTTCCACTGTTTTTCCATCAGAAATATTTCAGTAGGACAACTGTATAAATGGGATTTTTAGTTTAATATATATTGTAATAAGTTTCTAAGTCTCTGCTGAACATCAACTCATCTAATAGATTTATAATAATAGCAACCTTGTATTCATCCAAAATGTTTTCTACTGTACTTGTGCTTTCTTCAGGAAACCACTGTGTTCTGAAATCCATTTAATTTCACATGAACTTGGGCACTCTTAAAGATCCCTTAAAGATTTGCCTTAGTCCTTATTAATTTCACTGAAAACTTGCGATTTAGAGACCCTTGTGAAACATGTTATCTAACATTGATATTTAAAAATCTCAAAAATGTGATAAATTTCCAAAAACAGCACATTGGTTGAATCTTAATTCTTCAAAAAAGAAAGCAGTTCTTTTCTCTCTTTCCTTCTCAATCAGTCTCACACAAAGTGGGTGAAAATATCAGGGCTGGGATCATCTTGTAACACTGGAAAACATGGCATGGTATCCAGTGGTAAGCTTCTTTTTGAGCTGTCTGACCTTTAATCACTGCTGAATAAAACCAACATGCTGTCAGGTCTCTGCTATGTTTCTCAAGGGGGTAACTCTGCCCGAAGTAGCAATAAAATGAAACCTCTGAGAGCTGATATTCAAGGTCACTACAAGAAGAGGCAACACTGTACTCTGGGAAATACAACAAAAAGGGAAAAAAGAAAAGAATAAATGTATCTAAACAAGGCAGTTGAGTTTGTTTAACAGTGAGCAGGCAGTTGTTATATCAGTCTATAACTGAGACTGGGCTTGTTTTTATTTTTACCACAATATTTCATTTTTATTTGATTTTTTAAATCCAAGACCTTCAGAAAGAAAACAAACTCCCTGTACATGAATGATACATATTTCTGTTATTGAGGCACTTGCAATCTAATGTCTCAGGCTCTGTCTGCATCAGGTTTTACTCTCTTGTAGTCATTTTGCCACAGAAATCACTGTGAATACTGAAAAATGATCCTGTGGTCTTAGAGATCTATGAAGAAATGAAAATGCTGAATTTAAATTTATATATTTAATTTTTACATATAATATATATTCTATATATTTTATATATTTAATACTGTATATATATGTATATATATATATATATATATATATATATATATATATATATATATATTCAATTTATATGTTTAAATGCTGTATTTAAAATGTGTTGACCATTTTAAATGGTCAAAACATTTTAAATACAGCATTTTAAAATAATACTTGCCCAGTCTGTGGGGAAAAGAAAGGGTGAGTTCCCACATAGGAATTAACCTGTAACAGAGAATTCTGGCTCACTCTGACACTGAGTCACACAGGAGATATTGATGTCAGTGCAAAGTTACTTCAATGGAAGTGGTGTAGACATGGAATCTGATAAATTGCTTCAGTTGGGATTTTAGGCCAAAGACTGGATCCCTTCTAAGATTTCTTATTTTATAGTTTGCTAATATCTCACATTAATCTGTTACTTAACATTGATCCACTATTGAAATGAATTTATTGATTTGATCATGGCTTTTTTGGTATTTGGTAGAATTTGGTATTTTTGTTATTTGGTAGAATCTCATTCTGTCTTCAGCTCAATATTACCTGAACTATTTAATCTTGCTGTGACCATATATTATTAAGTAAGATTGCTTTTCAAACTGATGCTTACACTTACAATTATAGATGAACTGATGAGGAAATCATTTTGGTCTAGGGATGAGCATCTCACAGTTCAGCCCAGGTGTCTCATTATGCCCTTTCTTTGTTTCTCATTGTACTGTACAAAGCTGATAAAATGCTGACAGAATTTTGCTCTGGGCTGCCTGTCTTGGGGAGAGGACAGCCCTTGATCCAGGGATGCAGGATGTGCTCCCATCCTAAGCACGGGACTGGCAGCAGCTCAGGGCTCTCTCTGTTAACTGAGATCAAGAAACAAAGTGAGGTTTTCCCTCTGTACAGCATTTAGGAATCTGTGCAGGGAATTGTATTGCCCTTATTGCACTCTGCAGCAGAACTGTGTGCCCAGGGAATTTCCTGGCAGAGAAACCTTCAGCACTGGAAGGACAGTGGGGCAGTAGAGATGGGGGCTTGTTGGTGTTCATAAAATAAGCTCATAAAATTGTACAAATTGAAATTGGAACAATGCAGGCTTTAATAATTACAACATTTCTTATTGACAGAAATGACATTGAACACAATTTGAACTGCAACACTCCACCATGCAATTAGAGACTTGTTATTTCAGTATTGTTGTTTTCATTGTAGCCACCTGTGGATTTTCTGCCTGCAGAATTAAAAGTGGAAGTGATACACCTGTAATTCATTCAGTGAAATGCAATTACTGTGGATGGCTTCAAAGCCCAGAGATACAGGGAATTTGTGTTAGAGCACATAAGTCTTCTATTGGCTGAGTAACAAGTACTCACTCTCTACAACTCCTGAAAGGTGGCTGTGCTTAGATGGGGTTGGGCTCTTTCTCCAGGCAGCACTGACAGAACCAGAGGACACAAGGGGAAACATAGGTTGGAAAAAGCTTTTCATGGAAGGAGTGATAAAGTTCTGGAATTTTCTGCCTGGGGAGGTGGTGGAGTCCCCATCCCTGGGTGTGTTTATCAAAGCCTGGATGTGGCACTGGGTGCCAGGGATTGGTTGAGGTGTTGGGGCTGGGTTGGACTCCATGAGCTTGAAGGTCTCTTCCATCCTAGTTAAAAAAAACAAGCAAACAAACAAAAGTAAAGATAACATGAACAAAAATGGGACCTAACTGAGGTGGAGGCACTGAGTTTGAGATGGTTTTTGCTCAGTGCCTGCCGTGTGCCCTCTCCCCAGGAACCACGGTGATGCGCATGGCGGCGTTCGACGCCGACGACGCCAGCACGGACAACGCCCTGCTGCGCTACAACATCCTCAGGCAGACCCCCACCAAACCCTCCCCAAACATGTTCTACATCGACCCCGAGAAGGGAGACATCGTCACAGTGGTGTCCCCTGCGCTGCTGGACCGGGAGGTGGGTGACAACTTTCCTATCTCCAGTCTCACGTTTTAATGGTTGTGCCACTGATCTTCTTCTGGGTCGTGAAAAGAAGCTTTTGGTCTTGTTGTTTGGGGATTCAGATACTCACTTTCAAGAATGCTCATTTCTTCTAAGAATTTTGTTTATTTCTTACTTGGACTTAAGTTCTAAGCTCTGATCAGTGTTTATAAATCTAGTAGTTCATAATTTCTGTGCGAGAAATTTAGTGTTGTGTAATGAGAAAGAAGACCTCAGGATTAAGTGGACGTCAACTTAGAGTTAGTAGTTGACACCCAGAGCTAGCTGTGCATATAGCTCACTCTGAGATTATTAGTTTAGTGCTCTATATCTTTCCTAGAATGTTTTTATGAGTGGACTTAATGAACTAATTCACTTGGTACCCCATAGCCAAAAAAAGAAATTACAAGAAGGGGTTGAGAAGGAACAGGTAATCCTCAGATGGCTTTAAGGTGAATTGCCACAGTGCCAAAATCCATGCTTATAACAGATCATTAATATTATGAGAGCATAAATTGATGGCAAAGAAGGCTTAGGTATGATCATTTCATGTTCAGAAGATAATAAAGTAGAGGCAATCTGTTAATCTAAAGGTTTAGATACCGGAATATATAAAATCTTGGCACCAGAGAGAGTTACTCTATAAATCACAGTTTCCTTTGATGAAGTAGCCCTGAGTGCTCTTAGATTCCTGGAGACATCCAAATTCTGTTCTTGCAGGATGTTTCAGGTGTGTGCTGAGTCACTGAGCTTGTCTTCCAAGTTGATTAGATTCAGGATTGTCCAATGTTCCCAATATTCAGCCCATTATTTTTCATGTTACCAGATAATGCACTTCCTTTTCTAGGTGGGTAATTTCTTTCTACAGGCTTTTCCAACAGCAAACATTTCATGGGTAAATCAGTCACAGATACCAGAAACACAGTGGAGTAGAGCTAACGTCTGGGTCTGAATGCCTGTGTTTTTAAGTTTAAGAGATTCTAACTTTATTCATATTTGGGTGCCTGCTCACAGAATGATGCCCAAATTAAAGTTTACAAAATCCCTACCTTTTCTACCTTCAAGTTTCCCTTCCAAATTCATTGTTTCAGTTCAAACAGTTCAGCTTTTTACTGTTTTCTAAAGACAGTTTTAAGTATTTTTATTCCTCATAGATAACCATTCCCCAGATTAAACCAATTTACTCAAAATTAGAAAATCAATGGAAGGGAATGAACATGGCTGCTTTTCCCAGTGCCTTCCAAAGATCACTGGTGATTCATGAAATAATGATGCTGCCTCCATGCAAGAAACCTGGCCTCAGTCAGATGGATGTTATGGCTGGATCTGAATTCCTCATGATTTTTAATAATCACCAATTTTACACCTTCAGTTTGAAGGTGACATGACAAGTTGGGATCTGTTGAAATTTCAGAGTAGTTTTTGTTGTTCCAAATCTGAGTGGTATACTAACCAAAACATGTGGCTGTGTAGAATTTTAACACTAAAATTAAGTATTGTCTGCTGTTAAAATCCAGTCTCACTTTGTCTTGTCAGAGGCAAGGCTTTGGGAAAAAGAATGTTTATTTTTTTCACAGTCATCTTTGTGGGTTCAGCCTCTTCCCTTTCCTGCCCATATGTCTTGAGTAGAAATTGGTGGTCAGGCCTCCATTTTCAGACCTGTGGAGTTGCCATTCATGGTCAAAGATGAATTACTTCTAGTTTTAACCATAATTGCAGCTTTTAGAGACAAGCAGTCTCAAGGTTTTTCTTCTGAAAAAAAAATCTGGGTACCAATTTAATACTGATGCTATATAAATAACTCTTATGTAGCTGCGTTGTGGCTCCTGAAATTGAATTATTATAAGAAATTGTCTGTGTGAGGTGAGGACAGAGGAGAGTAAAATGTGGAGGAGGAAATGTCTGAGTAGTTTAGGAGGAAGAAATGTCTGTCTGGATTCCTGCTTGGGGAATAGAGTGTCTGCACATCCCCAGGCTTGAATGTGTGGCTTTCTGGAAGGGCGTTGGGCTGGAGGGAGCCCCGTGTGCCATTCCTCTGCAGGTATTAATGCCTTTTTATTGGAGCCTGAGCAAATCCGAAATGTTTTGGCCCCTTGTCACAATCTCACAAAAAATGTGTTGTAGAAACATGGGAGGAAGAAGTGTTCTTTCCCCTGAAAGCCTTGCTAGAAGGTGTGAAACACAAGCTGGAGGTTGGGGACAAAATCCTCATGAAGGTGAATTTGTAATCAGGAATGGTTTTATCTCAGCAATTCTTATCTTGCTGTTCTTGGCACCTCGGAGGACAATGTGCTGTAGTAGACACACAGAGGAAGCAGCAAACCCTCCCATCAGCTTTTCCACTGCTTGGAGAGGAGGTTGGATGTTGAGAGCAGCTCAGCTGATGCTGTTTGAGCTGGAATTGCAGCCAGCAGCGTTTGCAGGTGTAGCTCATGGAGGTGCACACAGCCTTTGCATAGGGGTGGAGAAAAGTGAGGTTTTGCTGGGGAATTCCACAGCCCAGACACTGCAAAATCTGGTCCTGGTGAGTCTGATTATCGGTGAATTCCATTTCAACCTGCAGCTTCTCCGAGGCTTTACTGAAACCTTTAACTGGGTCAACAGCTGCTGTGATTGTAGGTGTGCTCTTTAAAGCTAAAGCAGCCCTAGACACCAATTAAGGAGCTGAATTAAAGTAAAAAATTCTCTAGGATGGACATGGAGAAAACTATTTTTCATCATTAATGTGATTGTGCACCAGAGGTTTATATGAACTCTTCCAGAGCATGTTAAAGCACTGACTAAAATTACTCCTATTTTCCATCTCTGTAACATTTACCACTGCTTGGTCCTTGATGCTTTTGGGAAACTCTTCACTGCATTTAAGAAAAATTAGCTGAATATTGTTTGAGGCGTGGTTTTGGTCTCTTTTATTGTGGTTTTTTTTTTTTTTTTTTTTTTTTTAAGTATGATTTATTTCATGTTTCTGCATCAGAGGGAACAGGAGACTGGAGGTTTTGCCCAGTGGGGGAGACTGAGATGTGGACATGGAAAACATCTGGCAGGCTTTGCCCACCTGGAAATTCCAAATTGTTTCTCCATGCTTCAGCATTTTCAGAAAGGGAGCTATGCCATGGCTAGAAATTCTTGTTCCAGAGCAAAGTATCAAAATACAGGCATTTACATTAAAATTAAATAAAATTTGGACATCTAGACAGCTCAATTTTTAAATCAAATTATATAGATGGGCAATTCTTAATTTGCATTAGTAAAGATCTATATTAACAATATTAAGAGACAAAAATGAAATACTTTTATTTCTAAAGTATTATTGGGGAAAAAAAGTTATTTCTAAGGAGATACTTTGAAAATAAATCAAATGTTAAAGGAGAAGGAACTGACTTGTTTCTGGTCAACTCCAACTGTGCATCTTAACTATGGAGGACCAACTCAATGTGAAAAGATTTTTTAAAAATTCCTATAAGTCTTCAATTTTATTTTTTTTTTTTTCTGTGACTCTGATTTATTGAGTCTGTTTCTAAATGGAGAGTTTGGAGATGGGAATGCTCCCTGTTATGAATTGTCTGGGTGTTTGATGGGGCAGGGATGGGTGATGGAGTTGCTTTGGAGCTGTTTCCATATTGGAGTATCCCCTACAAAGAAATCCTTCTGTCCTTCTGCACAAAAAGTGCAGGAGCCCCCCAGTCTCCATCCAGCAGGATGTAGGGAATGCTTCCTGCCTCCAAGGAAAAGTCACCGTGAAGGATTTGTATTTATACACCAGCAGATTTTTTATTTATAATTTTTTTAGATTCAAAATTGTTTCCAGGAGTGCATGATCCTGGGGGTTTAAAGCAAAACTCAGGTAATTTCTCACAGAACATCCATTTTCATTTTCAGAAGGCAGGTAAGGACACATTTTTGAAGATTAATGTGGGTTGTGTTTTTTTTCCTCTTGTGGGAGTTAGGCATCCTTGAATGTGTCAGTAATAAAGATTGAAGAGTGTTAGGGGGCAAATTATACCTCCAGGTATCTGTTGGAGAATGCATTTTGATTCATAAATTCAGAGGAGAAGGATGCCCTCCATCAAAATATATGGTCTAAATGACACAAAATAGAGCACAACAGGGAAGGAGGGTAAAAAAGCAAGAAAAACAGGAGGAGGGGAAGAAGTTGGAAGGAAACCTTGAGGAAATGTCCTAAATTTCAGGGATGGAGAGTCCAGCTCAAAGTGACACTTCCCTGCAGTGAGAGGAAAATAATGCTCCTCATGAAGCGAAGAAAACACTTGTGGTCTTGTAGAATGAGCTCTGAAATTTCCTCCGTGGGTCAGGATATGGATTTTCTGCTTGCCCACAATGCTGCTTTCCCAGAGTTACAGACCCCTGTGCTCTGTAGGAAAGCAACTGTGATTTGTATAAACTTCATGGCTAAAGTACCAAAGGAAAGCTGTCACCACAGTTGCTTAAGTGAAATATTTACTTCTCACAGTTTGAGAGGTAACCTGCTTTTGCTTTTGATAGGAACTGCTGTGCTTAATTTGAGTTCAGGTTAACAAATGGTTTGGGCTGTCTGCTGCACGCTGATCTGTGTGCTGGTGGTTTTAAACATCTCAAGAAATCTGGTTCAAGTGTTCTGTGGTTGTGAGAGACCCTGGGCTGGACTGGGGTGAGTGAAATGTGAGTTCTGCTGCGGGCTGACAAAAGCTCTGTGTTCTGTGAGCATTTGAACCAATCTTGATGCATCAATCTGCCATGGTTTCAATCATAAATACTTGTTCCTCTCTTTATGACTTGGGAAAATGAAGCTGAAAGCTTTTTGCCATGAACTGTGAGAAAGCTGGAGTTGCACCAGCTCCCACTGTTCATGTTTGTGTGGACTGCCCACAAAACAAAGATGGTTTGGGGTCTGCAGCATCTCCCTGGTGAGGGAGCTGGGCCTGGTTACTCCGGAGAAGGGGAGGCTGAGAGGGGATCCCATCAATCCTTACAAACATTTCCAAGCTGGGTGCCAAGAGAATGGCCCCAGACCCTTTTTGATGGTGTTCAGCTGCAGGACAAGGAGCAATTGCCATAGAATTAAACAGAACAAGTTGCACCTCAACACGAGGAATAATTTTCCCTGGAGGGGGCAGAGCCCTGGAGCAGCTGCCCAGGGAGGGTGTGGAGTCTCCTCTGGAGACATCCCAAACACACCTGGACAAGCAGCACCAAGTTTTTATTCTGAAAAATATCTGGGTACCAATTTAATATTGATGCTATATAAATAACTCATGTAGTTCTGTGTGGCTCATGAAATTGAATTATTATAAAAAATTGTCTGTGTGAGGTGGGGATAGAGGGGAATAAAACATGGAGGAGGAAATGTCTGAGTAGTTTAGGAGGAGGAAATGTCTGACTGGATTCCTGCTTGGGGAATAAAGTGTCTGCACATCCCCAGACTTGAATGTGTGGCTTTCTGGAAGGGCGTTGGGCTGGAGGGAGCCCCATGTGCCACTCCTGGACACTTTTCTTATTGAATGAAACAACATTCCTGCCTTGGAGAGGCTTGGACTGGGTGATGTCCAGAGGTCCCAACTCTATTCTGACTCTGCAACAGCTGGTTGAGCCTCCCTCTTAACCAAAGGCAGTGGGATTTAAACCAAACCTACAGCAAAAATCAGAGTACAACACCCAGCCAGTGCTGGGTTTAAACCACACCTGCAGCAAAAATCAGAGTACAACACCCAGCCAGTGCCTCTTCTGGCTGGGAGGGATGCATGGCTGTACAATTTTCAAATCAGCAGCACACTGCTGGTGTGGAGCAGGGCAGAAATGTTCTTTACAGCGTGGAGCAGCTCTGCTGGCCTGAGTAAATCACAGGGCTCAGGTCCAAAGGGCTGAACTTTTATTTCTCAGTGGGAAATAGAAAAATTTCCTCCACTTGTGCATGTGGACACCACCCTTTTTATTCATATTTTCCCTTTTGGAGATAGGTGTCTTAGCAGTCAATATAGTTATTACCTACTCGATCTAAATGCAAATGCTGAACCAACAGTGCACTCTCATTTTTAATGAAAAGATATTAATCTTTTCAGCAAATGCATTCCACATTTGATCTTGGTATTAACCTCTAACATATTCATATTTACAGCAATTGTGGGAAAACATATACCTTGGAGCATATCAGCTCTAAGTTGGAATAATTGCATCATTTTGTCTTGTCTTCTCTGACAGAACTCCCACTTGCACACCTTTAACTTGTTTTGCTGTGTGGTAAATTCCAGAGCTGAACCTCAGTTTCTATGGTTTAAGGGGTTTTAGTAATAGATACAGCGATATCTCATATTTCTTTCTGCTTAAAAAACAAGATAAACAAGGTATTCACCATTTCCCCATGGTTAATGCATTTCTTACATTCTGGTTTCTGATGCTTGTAAACATAAGCAGCAGAGGGTCTCGAGTCAGAGGAAAACTCATGGGCCTTTGGTGTCTTTTTAGAGGATACTCCATATCCCATTATACCTAAAATATTATAAATGGGGAGGGAAATTCTGCCAATTATAATGTTATTTATGAAAATATGGACAGGGATTGAAAGTGCTTCTTAGTGAAATATAAAATCATATTTAAAGTTTATTTTGTGATGAACTTTTCGGTGTTTGAGCTTAAATGCCTGTAGTGAGGAAAAAAAAATCTTAGTTTACCAGTAAATCTTAGTTTGATTCCTATTATGTTTTTGATGAGATAGCTCATTTACCTGTTCTTGAATCTTGAAAGAAGCTGTGCAAAGGACAAATAAAAGTCAAAGTAATGTGTCAAAATATGAGCAGTATGATTCAGGTTACAAACAGGAAAAGCTCCTATTGAGAGAACATGAGAGGATATGTATGCTCATTACAAACACAAATCTGATCTGTTTGAAGCTACAGTGGCAGAATTCCTACAAATCCTTCATGATGTTGTTAGATAATTTCTAATTTCATTTAACACAGCTTGGTAGTCTAGAGAAAGAAAGAAAGAAAATCCTTCTCCTTCCTTCTCCTTCCTTCTCCTTCCTTCTCCTTCCTTCTCCTTCCTTCTCCTTCCTTCTCCTTCCTTCTCCTTCCTTCTCCTTCCTTCTCCTTCCTTCTCCTTCCTTCTCCTTCCTTCTCCTTCCTTCTCCTTCCTTCTCCTTCCTTCTCCTTCCTTCTCCTTCCTTCTCCTTCCTTCTCCTTCCTTCTCCTTCCTTCTCCTTCCTTCTCCTTCCTTCTCCTTCCTTCTCCTTCCTTCTCCTTCCTTCTCCTTCCTTCTCCTTCCTTCTCCTTCCTTCTCCTTCCTTCCTTCTCCTTCCTTTCTTTTTCTTCTCTGACAATAATAAGACCAGAGTTTCTCTTCTGGAAAAACCCATAAGGGATGAGCATATCCCATCAGGGACCTATTCCAATATTCCTGTCTCCTCCTGGGCAGGGAGTGCAGCACCCAGACCTGGGGCAGACACATCACTCGATGCTTTTCTTCCAAACACAGAACACAAAGTGTGAGAATCCACTTCTGGAACAAAGATGAGCAAACACTTTTGCTGTCTTTGGGGATGGGCAGCTCCCTGCAGAAGCTGCTGCCTGTACTTTGTGTTTTCACCTTTTCCACTGGAGCAGCCAAACCCTCTGGAGATGCCCCCAAATCCCCACTTTGCCCCTCTGTGTCTGTGGCAGTCCTGAACTCTGGTTTGTTGGAAACAACTTTGCAGGTAGAGCCCTCTGGTCGTCACAGCCAACTTTATTTCCATCAGAGGAAATCCATAAAGGAGCATTCCTGCAGCTCTGCTGGCCAGCACCCACCTGTAGGTGCTCCTCTATGGTTTCACCCAACACAATCTGGAGATCTGCTGCATGTCCTTCTCAAACTTTTCACCTGGAGCTTGCAGGTGTGATAAATTACCATTTAAAGGCAGAGCTTCTGCAAGGACTTTGCCTTCCTCTCCAAGAATCCCAAGATATCTCACAAAAGAATCTTTTAATTTCTTTGTGTCTCCTTCTGACAAGGAGGGAAGTAGGAGCATTTCTGGTTATTCATTAGAATGTTGGATTTGTTTTTAGGTGGGCTACTGGCCCTTCATTCCCCAAGGAGATTCTGATCTATTGGTGGCCCCAGCCATCATTTTAACTCTCACAGTTTGCTTCCTGGAAAATCTCCACATTTCCCACAAGACGACGTGAATCTGATTTTTCAAACCTGCAGCTCTCTGTGGCTGCACTAAGCAATATTTATGTTCTCCCTCTGATGGTTTGGGTTAGGAGTTTGGGTATCACTGCCTCCTGTGGCAGATAGTTTGCTGATCCGCTAGAAATGTCACTCATCCAAACATCCTGAGTTTCTCTGACACTGATGTATTGCAGAGAGATTTAAAAAAATATCATCCTCAAGGCACTTACAAAGAGTGACACAAAACATGATATCAGCTGCCCACATATTTTGAATAGAAGCTGATAATGGAAATGTCTTATTTTTTTTTTTTTGGTGAGAGTTTCTTTATTAAAAAAAGAAAAAGAGAGGAATATTAATTTTATGGATGTTGAGAGGTGAAAATCCCACTGTGACAAATGGCTGTCTAAGAAGGGAAAAGAAGCGGTGGACTTAGAATAAAAAAAGCCTCCAGTTGCAGGTTTTGCAGAGGAGCTGGTTAATTGCTAAATGGTTAATTGCTAAATGGTTAATTGCTAAATGAGTAATTGCTAAATGCTGGCAAATATTCTGCTAGAAATAAGAGCACAACAATCTTCAATTTTCATCTATGACTAAGGATGGTGAAACTTAGAAATTCCAGGTTGAGGACACACCACACATTTTGCAGATGTTTGGGGCAGTGTTTTCAGTTTAGGGAGAGGTGGATGAGTACATAAACAGAAAACAAAAAATTAATGCTATCCATGTAGACTAAGAGGTGCCAAAAGGTGAGAAAAATCTGACATATTCTCACTGGCAGTGTTTTATCAGCCCTTGCTTGGGGCCAAGGAATATGATTTTAAAATGTAGAAATGCATCACTACGGATTAATCCCATTTTTTTCTTGGACATTTCCCATTTCCAAACATTTTTTTCTGGCTGGACAAGATCAGCTTCCTGCTATAGAAGCAGTGTGGAGTGCAGTTAATGCTTGGAAACAAAACTTTTGGATATTTTCTCTTCAAAAGACTGGCTTTTTAACACAACTATCAATACCTTCAGGATGCTCAGTGCTGAAGAGAGCAGAAAGGAGAACATCTGGAAGGGGTCCGTTTACAACCAGCACAAATCAAGTAGGGTTAGCACTGAAAATAAATGGAATTACTTCAAAGTTACTATAGGAATAATTGCTTAGTTTGGTGGAGTTGCAGCTTGGAATACTTGCGACTCAACAAGAGTTATCCCAGAGGCACAAGATCTGATTTTATTTTAACATGAAAAGAGTATTTTCAAATATGTAGGTGGTTATTTTTAGTTCTACTAGAATAATTCTAATTTCCCACTGTGTTATTTTTGGATAATTCTTCTAGCAATGGGGTTTTATTTTTGATTCCCCAAATGTCATCAGACAACAGACACATCTCTGTCATTTTATTTCCACTTTCTTTTATCTTTTCTGTTCTCTTATGACTTTCTATTTTTAGAGTGCATGTAGCAAAAATCATTTAAAATATGCTGGTTGGTAGGAGATTGTATCTTAATACCATCAATTGGGAAATTTCTTTTTCTCCAAATTCTACCCAAATTTAGCTCTCTTTTGTGCTGGAGTCTCTAATTACAATAACATTAATTAAATGTGTGTGTGTTCAACTTTTAGTTTTCAGTCTATACTGTAGAGTTTTACAAAACTCTATTCAAGGTTAAAATAAACCCCTCTTATTCTGCATGGAGAACATTGATTTTTAGTTTTCTGTTTCTATACCCGGTGTATAAATTAAAAGGTAATATGAGAAGGCAGAATGTGAATAAATATAATGAGTCATCTAAATCAGGTTCTCCTTTGCTTCTCTTCTGGACTGGAGGATCCACCGGTGTTCCACTTGTAAAACATTCAAGGAACTTTTGGCCTGATTGTTTTAAATTTTTGTATATTAAACAAATCTCAAAAATTGAAGTCTTAATTAAAATACAGCTGGAACATCCTAGTGAGACAGTGGCTGCCCCTGAGTCTGTTTACACTTGTAAATGTTGTCCATTAAACCCATTTTGTGTACACTGAAACCCTTCAGAAGCTCCAAGCCTAAGGCTTAAATGAAGACATTCAATGATGTGGTGGATTCGTGTAGACAAAATGTTCCCTTTAGCCCAGCCTGGTTCTTTCTGTCCATTCTGTGCTGTTTGATGCAGCTGGAGCCCCCCAGGTGATGAATTTCCCCTTTCTGGGGGATCCCTGCACCCCCTGTCAGTGATCCCAGTGCTGCTCCTTGTGCCCCAAGTCTGTTTTTTGATGACTTTTACAGTTTGTGATGCCTTGGGAAGGCTGCCCTAGAACAGAGACTGGGCAGAGTTAAAGAATAAAGCAAGGATTTATACAAAGGATCTCCTCCATGGATCCACCTTGGGCAGCACAAGAGCCCAGCCAGGGCTGCACCCAAGATGAACCAAAATGGTCCCAAAATGAACCCAAGATGAACCAAACTGGTCCCAAAATGAACCCAAGGTGAACCAAAATGGCCCCAAAATGAACCCAGGATGAACCAAAATGGCCCCAAAATGAACCCAGGATGAACCAAAATGGCCCCAAAATGAACCCAGGATGAACCAAAATGGCCCCAAAATGCACGAGCGCTCCCGGGGTCTCTCCCTGGGATCAGTTCTGCTCCATTTGCACCTTGCAGTTCATTGTCCCATTCCAGCTTTAGCCCCTGCAGTCCCACCCTGCTTGTTTTTCTCTCTCCAGCCCACGGGGTTTGTGCTCCTGGGCTGAGATTTGGATCATTTGTCCTTGGTGCCCAGCTGGAGCAGGAATTGTTTTGTGTCCCTGCTCTGTGCACAGAGCTCAGCATCCCCTGATGTGAGCCCAGACCCTCACACTAAAGCAGCACAGAATGGGAAAAATAAAAAAGCCAAAACCTGAGACATCATTTGCTTGTGACATCTTTAACTTGATCTGTCTTGTGCTATTGCTTTTATTTTCTTTTCCTTTTTTTTTTTTTTCTTTTTTTTTTTTCCCTCAAAACCAACTTTATTTCCTTGAGAGGAAATCCATAAAGCATCATTCTCCCTGCAGAACAAGTGAGAGCTGACTCCTTGGAGACCAGAGATAAATCACTTTTAAGGGAAGATATTTCTCTCTCAGAAAAGTAATTTGTAAACATTTTAAGTTTGTGCCATATTATCCCACCATCCCCAAATAGGTGCCTGCCTTAAAATACTGAAATGTAAATTCTCCCTTGCAGGCTGATTTTACAGGGAGCAGCATTTATGAATGGTGACTTTTCTTCTTTGGCAAACAACATGTGATATCTTCAGAATACTTTGCCTGACACTGCTCATTTAATGTTTTAAGAACCCTGGACCACAATATTTTTGCCAATTAATTTTTCTTTATAGTATTTATATTGGGATGTTGCCCTGCATAAACATTAAAAGTAGATTTAGGCCAGGCAACACTCACACTGCAGGTGAGATGGGGGGTAGTGTCATGGCAGGGAGACTTCCAGTCTTTGAAATGGGAAATAATTCCATTCCACTTCCAAAAATCATGGAAATGGGATAGGAAATAATCAAAAATAATTAATGGGAATTGGCAATAATTAATAAATGGGAAATAGCTCCATTCCAATTCCAAAAATAATGGAAATATTCCAGCTTTAAGGAACTGCAACAGAAAAAAAGGTCCAGAATCTGGCCTTTGATTCCACAGCAAAGAGAAATAGTAAATTTTATTCCAAATGTATTTCAACTTAATAAACATCTGTCTTGTATATTTAAAACTGCCATTTCAGGATTGTAATTATATCATCTGAAAATAAGTCCTCCTCAAAAGAGAATTGAAGTGACAGGCTGAAGAAAATGAAACATGACGTTGCTCGTTCTCCTTTCGTCCTAGAGCTAAAATTTAAATTAATTTTCTTCTTCTTGTCAAAAAGTATTTTAATTGGAAATCACTTTTGATTGCAGTTTTCAGAGAGGAATGGGATCCTTCCCATTGTGTTGTTCAGTGTCTTCATAATATTTGACTAAATTAATCTTTGCAGATATTTTAAATAGTTGATAACTGTGATGGTATTTCTAAGGAAGGTTAAAAAACCTGAGATAAATGTAAAGATTCTCACTTTTTTTGTTGTTTCTTGGCACCTTTTCATACAGATATGGTGTGTTTGTTGCCATAGTTACCTGCTTGTTGAGAGAAATGAATATTTGATAGTAGCAGTAACTAGACTGTAAAAATCAGTTATGCTGCTTCAGTTCAATTTAGGTTTATCACACTTTTATTTTTTTTCAGCTGAATTTTCATTATAAAATGTTGAAGGAAAGTTGTAGAGTCATATTCCTCTGGGAGCTACAAGTCTCTGTAGCCCTGTAAGTTCATTCACACTCATTCCACAGCCCTCTGATGAACTAAAAGATCCTAATTAAATTTTCTTCCAACATACTTCAATTTTCAGTTGCCAGACCTCTTCTAATGGGAACTTTTATTAATATCTTCATCTAAATCTCACAGAGGACAACAGGAGCCATTCCGTGGCGACCACAGGTGGTGGCTTCTTGTGCTGAAACAGTGAGAGGTCAAATGCAGGGGTTTGGCTAAATCTCTCACTCCTGAATAATTTCTGGTTTGCCAAAATCCCTTTTGACACCTGATTCATGCCACAGCAGACAGTGGAGCCCCACACAGCTCAGGAATGCAGCTTCCAATGGCTATCCAGGCAGAAATTCAGGGGAAGTTGCATGTTAGACAGGAAAGGATCTCCAGAATAATAAAAAAAGAAGAATATGTGGTTTAATTAGAAAAATTCCAGGATTGAAGCAGTTGCTGCTCTGACATTTACCTCAGCACTGGCGCTTGCTGCCTGCACTAAAATCTTTGGCAGAAAGGGTGACTTGAGGGAAAAATGATGCTCTGGGTCGTGTTGTCATGCAGGGCTGTCTCAGGCAGAAGTGACAGAAATCGTGTTGGCTGCATTATCTTCCCTTACTCTAATTTCTCTTGTCTTGGAAATGTCTGAATTGTCTCTGTGCACTTTAATGTAGCCTTGATAAAATGCATAACTCGTGGAAGAGACAAACTGAAGGGAGATCAGAGTTTTCCCAGGGGATTTCTGCCTTTCCAGTGAACCACGAGAGAGATGGAAAGTGCTGAAATGAGGGAGAATTTGTCAAAAATGCACTTCTAACATCTGGAAGCTCAGAGATTTCCACTAATGGGATTAACTGCTTGAGAAAACGAGGGGAAGGCAGGAAAATCTGTGCTGCTGGTACTAATGGTGTGATTCAGGCTTTCCTGAGCTAACCAGAAAGTTGTTGCCATTGATTTTCACCTCGGAATTTGCAGCGGGTCCAAGGCAGCTGCTGGGGGGAATTGGAGGTAGCAGAGCTTTTTGCTGGACTCTTGACTTCTCACCATGGCCTAATTATAACATTAAGGCATCATGTTCCTGCCTTAAAAGAGAAATAATCACCAGGTTCTGCAGGCTGGGGCTGGAGGGAGCACTCTGGGCCAGCAATGGGTAAAAGCTTTGCTTTTAGCAGGGTGAGCAGTGAGCAGATGCTCCTGAGAGCTGCCAAGGAGAAAACAGTGGGGTTCTCTTAGCAAAGTCCAGCACTTTAAAACAGATTGGGGTTTAGGTGTCTGGTTTGTGTGGGTTTTTTTGGGTTTTTGGGGGTTTTTTTCCTGTGAGACATAAAAAGGTCTAAGTTTGATCAGAAAGTTTTAGGAGCTGTTGTGAGTTTGGCTCTGGCTGTGCCTGCACTGGGATGGAGCCATGGGGCTGAACAGAGCATGTGAATTCTTTTCTTGTCAACTCTTCCCTTCCCTATCTGCTCAGGGTAATTCCCTCCCCAGCCCCCAGTTTCCTGTCACTTTTGTACTGAGTTTGATCAATATTAATTTTTCCTTTTTTCAAGCAAATATAATGCCTGGCAGCTTATTTATTAAGCTAATATAAAATCTGCATTAAACAATGTTGCACCAAAATTTCCCATGCACCCCCTACCCTCAAAAAACCCAATAAAAACCCCAAAACACTGGGGTTTTCCAGTGTTTTCTGGCCCTTCTTCCCCAGCCAACATGGGAAGGATTTTGTTTCTTTCATGGGAGAAAATTCCATCAGCAATATCCTCAAGCCTTCAGGGGATTTGCCATCTTGCCTAATTTGTTCAGGGCTGTCTGAGTTTTTCAGACACCCTTCAGGTAAGGGGAATTCTTCAAAACTTCAGTCTTTGGGTGCACTGGATGTAGGGAGGATTTGAAATTTATTGTCTAAAGAGGATCTTTGAAGTATTGTGAACATATAGATTTATATATATATGTAAATATAAATATGTATAAGTGGTTTGGTTTGTTCTTTGGATTTTTTTTTTTTTGCTTGAGGGTCCTTTGAAAGATATTTTATGACTGGCTTGCCTTTAATTGGAAAATAGGACATGGAATTTCATATGGTTTTGCTGGGAATGTCATATCTCAGCATAAAAAGTTCATCCCATCACATGGAAAGGTGTGGATGGAGTTAAAGCAAGCTTTTACTAAAGCAGCTGCCAGTGGAGTCTCACAGCTTGATTTGAGGATGGAAGCAGTATTAAAAAGAAAAATCATTATTTATATTGTGTAAATGAGAATTTATTTTCATTTTTAAAGCAGATCTTGTCTCCTTTTGGGTGGGAGGAGCAGAACACTGAATACCTGAGCTCCAAAAGTTTCAATAGAAATTCCTGCCTTGTCAGGTGCTGTGCAGGAGCATTGGTCTATCAGCTTATTCCTGGTCCCCTGAAGTTTATTTATCATATTTGGTTTATCAGCCTCCACATGAGGCAAACAGGATTTGATTGCATGATCTGACATGCCAATGTTATTTTTGGGAGGCAAAGGGAGTCTGATTTGATCTCAGTGACTTGGTGAGCTACTCCTACTTGAAGAGATGGGTTCAAATTAAACTGAGGATGTTCATTTCCAATAGATAAAGCAAGATAAGGTTTTCTTTTTTCATCCCAGAAATGATAGAAAGCAGTATGTAATTTTTGGTTTATGAAGATGGAGGACCGAAAACTGACAGAGATTTTGGAATATAAATTAAGAATTTAGATGACATTTTGAGGAAATGGATAAGCAGAAGATGCTGTGCACTTTGGTTTGAGTAAAACCTGTCTTTTTCAATCCTATCCAGGGAAGATAAATTATGTAGTGTAATTCAGACTATTACTGATAAGTGTAATGGATCAAACAGAACATTCTTAGTTTCAATAAACAGGAGTGAGAATGGGAACTTCCTGAACACTTTCCTATTTTCTGCAGCCCATCTCAGAAAATACTAGACAGTATCTCTAAAATAAACCATACAATGCACTGCAGAAAACATTCTGGAGTATTTGATATCACTTAAAACATATCTTCCACTTGGTTATAAATATTGGAGAACACTGGGATAGTGTTATTGCGTTTTGCATATAAATATATTTCCTGTTTGTACATGGCCCTGCCAGTAACCACTCAGAGATGCAACAGATGATTTAAAACCTGTAGGCAAAAAGGAATCTGCTGCAAATGGAGGGTTAAGGCTAAGAGATGAATCTCTTGTTAGAATTCTGGGAGAAAGCAATGAGTAGAGAAGAAAATGAGTAGCAAATAAGAAATGCTCAAAAACTAATGAAGGGATTCAGAGTACTTAAGTTAGGTTTTGAGCAAGATGTGCAGTTGTGCACTCCTTGAGAAAAATGGTGTTTGGCTTTTGGGTTGCACAGTCCACCACAAATATTGCTGAGCTCTCACAGGCCAGACTGTGCTCAGAAACTTTCCATGGCAGGAATGGTGTGAAATGTTTCTTCCCCCTTGCATCCACAAGGGGTGTCTGCATTCATCAACTACTGCAAAAGAAAAATGCAGCACAGGAAGGGTTGGAACTCAAAAGAGCCCGGGACAGATTTGGTTTGGCATGGTCATTTCCTCTCTCTGCAATACTGCTGTGTGGATTTTTGCTATTGTGCAAACATCTGGAGACGTACAATGATGTGAATTCAAAATTTCAGTCACTTGGATTCCATTGGAAATAATTCTAGAAATTTCTGTGTTTTGGCTTTGAGCTCAGTGTACATCAGAAAAGCTCAAGAATTTATTTCTGTGGTTCTGATTTGGTTATTTAATACCAATCTCTGTTAGAGCAGAAAAGAATAACAGCATCCTTAAGGCTTTACCTGCAAAGAGACTCATCCAGTACCAGAGCCCATGGCTTTGGTTTTGTCTCCTTGTAAAACAACCATGGATGCTTTTCCTGCTGCTGTGGGCATCCACTGGGTCTTCAATAACACATGCATCAAGGAGAGCACACCCAGCTGCTGCCCCTGCTCCAAGTTTTATTGCTGGACACTTCTCAGGGTGCCAGGCTAATGCAGACCCATCCATTTCTGCTTTCCCAAGATCCTGATTTTGGTGGGGGCTGCCCAAGGAAAGCGCCACTAAGATTGATCTCCTTGTTCAGCCCTTTCCTGCAGCAGGGGAAGCCTCAGATGGCCTCTCCACACATGCACCTTTTGCAGGGCAATCCAGCTCTGGAAGCAGCCTTTGCTGTGGGTAATCGTCTCCTTGGGAGGAGCAGGGGCTGCTGGAGCACTGATTTACTCCTCTGCTAATCCTGGTGTGCGTGACAACAAACACTGGGGAGCCAGAATGGCAGGAATTTATGTCTTGGGGTAATGACTGGGTAGATGATGACAGAAAAAAAAAAAAAAACAAAAACAAAAACATTGGTTTGGAACTATTTGTCATAAAGCTGGTTTCTCATCTGGTTCTGCATTCCTTTTTCTTCTGTAGTCCTTGTCTGATAAATAATATCTTTTCAGTGGCTCCCACCTTCTTGACAAATTTCTTCTTTATAAAGAAACATTTATTTCAGTAAATGGTGTGTTTTCAAAAAGTTTTCAACATGAGAAAGTGTTTCTTTATTTTTCTTCTTTCTTTAACCTGATGAGCTACAAATGTGTTACTGAAATATCAAACATACTTTTCACTAGAATTTCTCTGGAATTCTGTTTCTCTGTAATACATAGGAGCAAAACTGGGAAAAAGAGTCAGAGAAGAACAAGGATAGGGAAAATTTTAAAAGGCAATGAGGCGCAAACATAATCTGTGAAACTGGAGTTTTGGCTAATTCACTTGTGGGAACTGTATTTATGGATAACAGAATGGAACTGGGTGAAGGGAAATATCCTGGAACCTTTTCTAGCAAAGGTTAAACTATGGAATTCCTGTCTAAAAGAATATTCATGGGTATATTTTGGAGGAGAATGGAAAAAAACCCAAACAACTTCAATGTATGTGCTTGAACAAAAAAAACCAAACCACCAAGAAAAGCCTTTTATCAAGAGTGTTCCAGTCAGAAAAATAAATTTTGGCGTTCAAAATCTTTTATTCCTTATATTTAGACGTTTTCAAGGCCAGGTTGGGCAGGGTTTGGAGCAGTGGAAGGTGTCCCTGCCTGGCATGACATGGAATGAGGTGATCCCTTCCAACCCAGACCTTTCCTGATTTTAAATCACCCATTAAAGTGAAAAATCCCTGCAGTAAAAATGAAGAGAGAGCAGCCTGTGAGAGCTGAGGTGTGGCTGTAATGGAAAAGGAAACAGGTGAAAAACATCCCTGGTATTTCTGAAGGGCCCTGATGACTTTTGTGAGGAACAGTTCATTTCTGAACATCCAGATGTTCACATAATAAGGTGCTATTTAAAGTTAGCACAACTTCCCTCCGTCTCTCTAGATAGCATCAGACTCTGGGAGTTTTTTAAAAAGATATAAATTGAGCTCTTCAGAAAAAATGCAAATCAACAGATATAGCACGGCAGAAGAATAGAAACAAGAAAGGGTTTGAAATGTGGTTTTAGCCACATTGTTTTAGAGTTTATGAGTCATCTGAAATTCTTCTCTACTGTGGAAAATTGCTTCAGAAATTGCTCCAGGCATTTAGCTCAAAAATCCTGTTTCCACATTTGTTCATAGACTCACAACTCCTGCTCACATCTGCTCACTCGAAATGGACACTTAAAAACTCCTTTGGGTTCAGTTCCAGCCTCTGAACTCAACCAAGGTGCAAGGTTTTCTGAAGTTTAAAGACATTTTTGTCTTTTAATTTTGTCTTTAAACTAATTCAAAATAATGAATTTTAAAGACATTTTAGGTATAAATTATTATTTAGGCATAAATTATATATGGTCATAAAAATATAAAAATATATAATAACAATATAGTACTTCTAATATTATTCGATATTAATATATATCGATTATTTAATAAATAATAATTGTATATATGCATTAATTATTATTTATTTTAATTATACTTTTATAAATTATTGTTTATTTTAATATATGGATAAATTTCAATGTAAATATTTATGAGGCTTGCATTAAGGATTTCTTTCTGCATCTCCTTTTGTGACCATCAAATCAGCAAAAAAAAAATGATGGTGATCTCACTGAAAAGTAAAAATCTGGTAAAACCAGTGCCTGAACTCAGGATTTGCTTGGCTCACATAAAGAAAACCAGCAGATAAATAATATTTCATGTTTCTAAAAGCCTGTGGTGCGCCTTGAGAGATTCAGTGGGGACAGAAAACTTCCGGCATCTGTGCCATGGCCCCATCCAGTGCTGGGAGAACATTGCTGCATGTTCAGGGTTATTTCCTTCTCCTCAAAGAGGTTCTGGTTCCAAGGCACCCTGCAAAGATTTCCTTTGCCTTTCACAGTGTAAGAGATTAATCTGGTGGAAAATCCTTGATGCTTTTATAGGAAAAAAAAAAAAAAAAAAACCAAAAGTGGGGGGGAGGTTTTGTGTGTGTTAAATGTACTGAATTTAATTATTTGCATTGAATATTCCTTTGGTTTTTGTTGTTGTAAGCATGGGCTGTAGCTTGATCACCCCTGGAGGTGTCCAAGCCTCCCAGGAAGCCAAAAGCAAAATTCTCCAGCAGCTCTGCAAATCTCTGGCCCAAGAAAAGCCCTTGGTAGCAAAGATGAAATTTACCCAATCCAAGTGAAAGTTGATGGATATAGTGAATATTTACCCGGTCTGGGTGAGACCATGGGACAATAGAATGCAGAGCATTAGAGACTGGAGGCAAAATTTCCACTCCAGATGGGCGAAATGGGATGATTTCGTATTTTTAATCCCTTAAATAATCAGGGTCAGGGATTCAAAGGCAGTGACTTTGCTGAGAGGGGGGGCTGCTCAGCACCTTTGAAATGAGGCAGTTTTCCACAGGGCTGGTGGAAGGAAGAGGTGGGAATCTCATTTCACACAGCCACAATGTCAGATCCAATTGTGCTGGCTTAATCTCAGCTGCCTGCTGGAAAGGAAATGGCACTGGAATGATCACATCAATATTCCACGTACCAGCGGAGGGGAAGTAATACTTTTAAAATATAATTTATATGAAAATGTTTCTCAAAGACCTGTATTACAAATACAAAGGATATGAAAGATTTTAAATGAGCTAATATGAGGAGGAAATCAGCAAAACCCTTTATTACATCCCCTTTAATCACAGGGAGATGTATTTCCAGCTCATCAGCTGTTGATGTGCAGAGTGAGAGGTTCTCACAGGTTCTCACAGGTGTTCCACGTGGAGCTGCCCCACTGCCCAGCCTGGGGTTCACCCACCCTGTGCCTTTCACCTGCACCAGCAGAGCAGGAAATGGAAAAGGGCTGGGAAATAAAAAATTTACCTGGAAAAAAATACAGGACACAGAGCACAGCTTTAAAGAGAGATTTCATGAAGGGAGTGTGAGTGAGTGTGCCTGAGTGAGTGTGCCCGACTGAGTGTACCTGAGTGTGCCCAAGTGTGCACGAGTGTGAGTGTGCCTGAGTGAGTGACTGTGCCTGAGTGTGCACTTTTGAATCTTTCCTTTCTCAAGAAAGTGGAAGTTTGTTAATGAGACAATGATATTAAATCAAATGGATCAAGGTCCTGGGAGAACAGAACTTTTTCTGTGGCTGTTTCTTTATTTACAATTTCTTTGTAAACACCATAAAGAGAGGCCAAGACTGGGTTGTGTTGCAGCCTTAGCCAGATAAGAACCCTCTCAGGCTGGACCCAGCTCCCTCACACGTTAATGAGCAATTCTGTGTCCTCAGCCATGGTGAGGAGCTGCCCCAGTGCAGGAGGATGCTCTCAGATGGGAGGCAGAAATGCCATTTTCTTTGCAGCTCACACAAAAGGGCTGCTCTGCACAGGGATATTCTTATTTTGGGCTGAATCTTAGCTTGAGATGCAATTTGGTTGTCAAAAGGGTTTATTTTATTTATTTTTTTTCCTGGACTCAGGGTTAATATTTTTTTCCAGAACAGAGTCATTGCCGTTGAGTGACCTTAAATTAAAACACTGTACACACAATAGTAGTGATCCCTATTATTTGAGATCCTGTTTTATATAATTGTACAGCTGTATTATGTTTATTTATGCTGTACATATATTCTGCTCATTGTCCTTGCTGCTCAGGTTCAAAAAGTCATGTTGCTAACAAAAGGAATAATTTTGATTGTTGCAAATACTGGAAAAACAGGTATGCTCATACAGCAGCTGAATAAGAGCTTTAGAGAATTTCCCTTAAATTTACCAAATCTTCACGATTCATTAATATGTAAAACATTTCAGAGTGGCTTAAGGTAAAACACATTTCAAGGCAACTCACCCTGCAGCCAATTATTCTGAAAGTTTTGCCAAAGTTCAGGATTTGAGCATTTCTAAAGGTGGTGGCACAAACTTGCTTTTACAGCCCTGACCTAGGTAAAAACCACAAAATCCTCGTTATGACTCAAACTTTGCCCCATTTGTAGAAAATAATTAAAATGAGGCAGAAGTAAATATTCCACCCTGTGGAAACTGCTGCTTTTCTGATTGCATTCTGCTAATGAGGGTGTCAGAAATGCTCATTCCCTGCACCCGAGTGGGGGAAGCAGTTCCCATTTCATTAAAATACCCTGCTACTATTTTTAATCCCTTCCTTTTGCCATCTGAGACTGTGTGCTGTGTTTGGAGTATTTTATTTTTAAAGATTAAAAAAGAGGCAAGTTAAGGAGAAATACTTTACAAGCTTATAAATTCTCATGAGGCTTTTCATATAAATTTCTTAGAAAATGTTAGATGGGTGTACCTATTGAAGGGATTTTATTTAACTGTGGGAAAAGAGGGAATTCTTTGTCCCAGATCCTTTTTTACCTCCCAAAACCTCTCCTGCATGGCCTGATTTGAAGTGGGCCATGTGATTTCCTCTCAGCTTTGCTCTGCACAACAAACAAAACACAGACAAAATTCATTTTCAGAAGCCATTCCCAGCATGGGAAATTCAGTTAAATGGTGAAGCATCATTAATTTTTATCAAGCCATATAAACGGAAGGAAATATGAGTCTAAATAATAGAAAGGTCAAAATCATGGGTATCTATAGTTATTAGCAGAGCTTTATGGGGCATTCAGAATTGATATTCTCTAGTGAATCCTAAATCTAATTTTATAATTGACAAATAAATATAATTGCTTGCCTTAAGGCCATGATTATTTTTTTGTCTGTAGATCAAAGTGCTGTAGACATGGAAAATTTATATTCAATCCTCAGAACTTTGAAAAGTTATAACTGAAAGAGATACCTGGGTCTCTGAACCTTCCTTCATCTTGGACCTTTGATGTAATAAAAGAGCCTTTGGGAGATCACATCACACTCCTGGGTAGCTGCACTTGGCTTTAAGAAAATATATTTTTAAAAGATTAAGTATTGGTGATTGGAGCTTATTTTAGTGAAAGATTGCAGATGTGTTTACCAGGTGTGGTATTTTCAGCACAGAAATGTTCTGATGGTTTTTCTGAGTGACCAACACTGAACATAACCAGTCATGTGCTGAAGGGGTGTAAAATGAGTGTAAAATGAGTGTCCTTCATCAAGATTTGGTCATGAATTCTTTGTAAAGCTGAGTGTGGCAGCACAGCTGATGCCTGTTCACATGCAGGGCCCTTGCCAACCTGCTCCATCTAGGGGATGCTTTACACAATTCTTGTTTTCACATGCACTTTCAAGCCTTTGGAATCTTGTAACGCCATTTAAATTGGATTTACAGCAGTGTAATGAAATCAAAATCTAGCTTGTGAACAGCAAAAATCCACTTTACTCCTTCAACAGCATGATCATAGCACTTGTTTTGCTTCCTGGTACTTGCTTTACCTCCTGGCCTTTAGGAAATGTATAAAAAATGTACAAAACCAGCTGATCTGAGGGTCTGACTTTCAATGTCACTTCAACAAAACCTCAGTTTGAATTGCTCAGTAAAATATTTACAAATTCTATGTCTGTCCCATGCAGGAGCTTTACTGCCCATCTTCTGCAGATTGTCTTCCACTTGTTGATAAATTAACCCAGTTTTGTACAATTTTTAATACAAGAATGAAATCTGAAATGTGTCCCAGTGTATGAAAATCAAGACAGATTTGATGCTGAACATAAAATTATCCCAGTTTTTTACTGTCTAGTACAGCAGTCTAGAAACAATATTAATGTATTTGGAACAACTTGCATGACCTAAAAGCACAAATGCTGCTCATGAGGTGCTGCTTGTTCTTGTGCTGGCCCAAAGTGAAATTATTTCAATTATAGTCAGTCATTAGTAAGAAGCACAATTTCCTCACATTAGACAATGATAATTTGCTTTAAATTAATCCCTGTGTCTGAATCTGAACATTTGAGTTTTACCTAGGAATGTTGTTTCTTATTCATTGATACTGATTTTAATTTATTAACATTGTAAAATCATTTCAATTGAGCTCATGTCGTGCATATTCCTTTCATTAGGAATATTTATGTCTTCAGCTGTATATTTTAAAGGTATTTAGTTGCAGCAGGCAAAATTTTATGCAGAATTAGAATAACTGTGGCATAATTAATTACAACTACACTATAAAATTTGGTTTGGGAAGTAGCATGGGGGTGGTGAAGGATGAAGCATGGAAATATTGAATGTCTAGGCCAAAATCAGCTACGAAATTTGAATTGATAAAATTTACTTGAATCACTATTAAAATATGAGTAAAATATGCAAGCAAAGCTGAACATGCATATACTTACACGTTTTTCTAAATTAGACCCTGTGAATGTTCATTTTCTCTTCTTAGACCCCTTACAGATGTCCACATTAATGTTGTGATTAATATAGAAATAAATTAGTGACCTTTTTTGCATTATTTTATACTTTTACAGTTCAGGGGATGTGGGAAATGTGACATTTTGGTTGCTGTGAGCAGGACAGTGCCACTCTCACCAATCCCCAGCGCTCTGGAAATGCATTGAATTAGTGACTTTTTTTGCATTATTTTATACTTTTACAGTTCAGGGAGTGTGGGAAATGTGACATTTTGGTTGCTGTGAGCAGGACAGTGCCACTCTCACCAACCCCAGTGCTCTGGAAATGCTTTGAATTCAGGATCTATTCCAAGCAGCCTCAGCCCCTCATTGGGGCTTCACCCGTGGATGTGCAGATGTTGTCCCTGTGCTCCAGCTGTGCCCCAGCCCTGGGATGGCCCAGCCTGGAGTCACCATTGCCCTGCCCTCACCCTCTGCAGGCTCTGAGCTTTGCTGCCTGTCTGTGTGTGACTGAGGGAGCCCCTTGCAGCCCTGGCATTTCCCCTTAACCTTCCCTGGGGTTTGCTGGCGGCTCTGCTCTCCCCGCAATATTCTCTGTCCAGCACCAGGAAATATAACTTGTGTTGTCCTGCAATGGAAACAGCAAATTACTCTTATTACTCATTTCTAGTCCTTTGCTGCAGCAATCCATTAGGAAAGAAATAACCACTAAAGCTAAAACAGCAGAGGACAAAAAGAGCAGCCAGGCTGAGAGCACAACTGCCTCTCAGCAATGGTGGTGGCTGCCAAATTATTCTGCTCTTTGTTGCCCCTCTTTTATTCAGGATTTTCCAGGTGTGAGGATCCCTTCCAATGTCTCAAAATGAATTCTTATTGCACCAGCTTCATGCAATGGGGAGGTGAAGGATAAAGCATGGAAATATTGAATGTCTAGGCCAAAATCAGCTAGGAAATTTGAATTGATGAAATTTACTTGATTCACTATTGAAATATGAGTAAAATATGCAAGTAAAGCTGAACATGAATATACTTACATGTTTTTCTAAATTAGACCCTGTGAATGTTCATTTTCTCTTCTTAAACCCCTTACAGATGTCCACATTAATGTTGTGATTAATATAGAAAGGAATTAGTGACTTTTTGCATTATCTTATACATTTACAGTTCAGCTTTGTACTTGGGCAATGCAATGAGTCAGCTGCAATGAGGAGCTCAGTTCTTTGGAGCATATTTTCCATTTTTCTGACAGTAAAAGTTGCACTTTCACAAGTGAGGCCACCATTCAGAAAGTCAGATTTCGTAAGTGGAAAATGTGGCTTGAAAACCCCCTAGAGAAAGCTTTTTGGGCAATTTTAGACAGCTTCTGCTTTAACTTGGTTAGAAATCCCACATGGATAATCCCTTGTGCAGCAGAAATCAACAGTTGTGGTTGCTTAAGATGTGGGTCAGGAGGGGCAATAAATATTAAACTTAATATTCTTTATCACTGATACAATCTTAGGATAAGTTGTCTGCTTAAATGGATGATAGCATTGCTGCAAAACCCAGGTAATAAGTTTCAGAGTGTGTGTGTGGCACAAGGCATTTGATTCCAGGCATAACTACATATTTTATAGGCTTTATTTAGGAATCAAAAGTGGGAAGCCTGAGTACATGTCTGTGCGTCTCAAATATTTATTTGTCATCGCAGCTACGGCTTAGTTGAAACATTTGGAGCCTCTGTCTCTGATCCCACGAGGTGTCCCATAAAAGGGTTTTGCCTGTGGGTATCAGGATCTATATGCAGCACAGCTGTTGGGCTCGGCAGCGTGATGGATGCAGCTTTTATGAGCATAATGAAAGGGAATTTTTAAATGCACTAAAAAGAGACGTAAGGCGGCACATCAAACGGAATCTGCGCTCTCCCTTTCTGGAGCCTGGCACAATTCTGCGCCTTTCAGGAACGAGAGCAGCTCAGGAAGGATTGTGCAGCCTGCTGGAGCTGGGGCTGCCCTGCTCTGCACAAATCAGATCAAGATTGCAAATGAACGAGAGCCCCCTGAGCAGCTCCTGGCACTGGAGAGGGCACAGAACGTGCTGCCATGCCCAGCGTGTGCTGCGTGTGAGAAACATCTTGTGCCTGAATGACCTGTCACTGATGAGAAGCAATGCTCAGATGAGATATGAGGGTCCTTGTCTTCCAAGCACTCAACAAATGGGTTCCATCTGGCAGCAGTGACTCCATGTGTGATTTGTGTTGGACTCTCGTATTGAAGTGAAGGGAGACGACCATCCGATTGATGAACATCGAACTCCGATTTATTGATTAAATCAGCCACTTTATATAACAGTGTTAATTGACTTCATGCATATTGCAAAATCCAAGCTCACGATAGGTTAACAGAGAAAACTCTAACCCCTCCTTTTGTTTTACAATACCTATGATTTGTTTATTGAAAACAGGACCAGCGTTCTCACTGTGATATGAAAAGTTCTCAAAACCTCCATATCTGTTCCCAGAGCAGCTATCTGCTCCCAGAGAGCCCAAGGACAGAGTGTTTTGCCTGTTATGGGAAGACTGTCTGAGAATCTTATTGTTTATAAAGTGGTGCTTGAGAAAGCCTAATTGTTTATAGAATCAAGCCTGGGAATTGCTTTACAACTACCTTTTACTTTTCCCTCAACTGTATGCCTTCATGGCCTCTTTCTTTAAGCCATGCTTGAACCAGACTCTCCACACTCTCGTGTGTGTTACCAGGTGGGAGGGTTAAAGAACCTCATCAGAATGCGGGGGCTCCTACAACAGCTTTTAGACTTTGTGACCCTTACTTGGAAGCTTTAAAGACAGAAGTTTAATTAGGGAAAAAAAAAAATTAATTTATGAATTTTAGGAAAAGTTTCAGTAGCCTGGGACAGAGCACGCATTGCATCTCCTGCTTGGTTTTCAATGATGATCTGGATCAGCACAAGGACGAAGTGGAGACTGTTAAAAAATTAAAGGCAATAGTGGCATGGTCAAAATATGCACCTGGAAAGATTGTTTTCTCTATAAGAACTGTAACCTCAGTCTATTTTTAACAGACCACATTGGTGCTGAAAATTTTTCATGAAGTTTCATTGAAACTGGTTCTTTCCAGTTAAAAATGATGGTCCTCAAAGATCCTGATTAAAAGTGTTTTTAATGCTCATAGAGTCATTAAGCAGGAAAAGACCTCCAAGGTCATGGAGTCCAATCAATAACCCAGCAGTGCCAAGGCCACCACTAACCCATATCCTCAAGTGCCACATCCACAGGTTTTTTGAATATTTTCAGGGCTGGTGAGCACTTCCAGGACATTTCCCTGGGTAACCTGTTACAATGCTTGATGACCCTTTTGCTGAAGAAACTGTTCCTAATATCCAAACTAAACCTCCCTTGGCACAACTTGAGGCCAAGGGAGGTTTAGTTTGGATATTAGGATCAGTTGGCACAACTGGTTATAAAGGAGAATAAAGATTGTGTCCTATGCTGGAGCTCCTACATTAAAAGTGGAAAAAATACTTTATGAAGATAATAAATCCTGCTCAAACACACTGGATTGTATTTGAGCAGGATTCAGAGAGGTCACTGGTGGCTTGGACAGCTCATCAGCTGTCACATATTTTCTTTTCACCCCATTGCTGATTATTTTATCTTTTCTCTCATTCTTAGTTCCTTCTTCCAGTACTTTAAGGTTCTTTGTAGCAACCCCTTGGGGCAGGAGGTGTTTTTGCAGTATTTGCTCATTTTTGGGTGGGCACAGCATGGTTTGTCTCCACACAGGCTGGCAGCTGAAGGGATGGTGATTGTCTGGTCTTGTTTCCTGCACAAGGAACAGAGCAGTGACGGGAGGGTTTTTCCTGCTCTGGGGAGAGCAGCAAGGTGTAAATGTGGGAGCAGAGCTCTCAGGAGGAGGGCAGCAAGCTGAGCCTCGCCTGCAGGAAGCAACAGGACACACAGAAAGAGCAGGGAGCACATCTCCAGCCAAGCCTGAGCGATTATGGAGAAAAAAGGAGCTCCTGGGAGGTCTGTACCAGTTTGTTACAGGTGGAAAAGGCAGTGAAAGTTGCTGGAGGGAGAGCAAAATGGATCCCTACTGAGAGTGCACAGTGCTCAGGGAGTGAATGTTGGGGTTTTTTTCACCAAAGCTTTTTACAAATCCATTTTGCTCTCTAAAGCTGGATTTTCACCTTAAAAAAAATGCAAAATCTTGAGGTTCCCACCTAGCACACCCTCCAGGCCTTGCTCCAGCCACTACTGAGCCATCCCCATCCTAATTCACTGTGATAGCTTCTGTTTGTTTTCCAGAGCAGTCTCCTGGATTTTGTTTGGTGGTTTTTCCCTTTAGGGTCCAATAGAAATTCTCTGAAATGACACACATATCCACATATCTTTTTTTTTTTTTTTTTTTTTTTTTTTTTTGCTTCCCACCCATGGAGTCTTGGCATTTTAACCCTATCCTTAAGAGAGAGTGGAGGAACTGGCACTAGGATTTTCAAAGAAACATTGAAATAGCCTTGTTTTCTTAGGCTCTTCCCATCCCTGACCCATAAAAAGTAGAATGCTGTATTTGTTCATTCTTTCCTGCTCACCATCTGTCTCCCTTTTCTCTTTTGTATAAAACTTGTACATTAAAAGCCTGGTTTTGTAAGTGTCTGGTGAAAATATAGCATCCTCCTGACCTCACTGTTATCATGTCTACAGCTGAGAGAGTTCTTTGTATGCCTCCTATGTCTTTACTGAGAAATGGGTGTCTTACCCTTTTGGGTGATGTGGGGGAACAGCTTTGATTACATAAAAGATCCAAGCATTTTCTT
This sequence comes from Melospiza melodia melodia, assembly GCF_035770615.1. Classification (NCBI taxonomy): domain Eukaryota; kingdom Metazoa; phylum Chordata; class Aves; order Passeriformes; family Passerellidae; genus Melospiza; species Melospiza melodia. The sequence goes on from NC_086206.1 coordinate 19,090,337, forward strand.
TTTATTGTGCTACAATAACATTTCAGGCAACAACAAAAAAAAACCCAAACAGTCTAGCACTTCTGTGATGAGGCTTTTATATAAAAAAAATATAAATTAAATAAGAGCAATGTGAGTTTTAAACCATCTCAGTTGTGTGTGTCATGTTCATTATTGTTAAATTGAGAAGCTTTGCAGACACTCTGCTGCAGTGGGCTTGGCTGCTCCCTCCCAGCCAGATGTGCAGGACTCAAATGTGGGTTCTGAACAGCTCAAAAACAGCTCAAAAGCAGCAGTAGAGCTCCTTTGGCCAAGCTGGTGAATCCAGCTGAGCCATGGGAGAGCCCTTCAGAAGACACTGCCTCCTGATGGATGGCTGCCAAAAATCATCCTGTGCAGTTTAAATCTCCATCACCTCACTGAGGCAAATCTCGAGGGGCTTTTATTGCAGCTGCTGTCGCCAGGTCTTACCTGGTCCCTGTCTCAGGTGATTCTTCCCCACTTGGGATGTTTTTATTACAAATGAGTTTCAGTCTTGGACCAGGACCCCAAGGTATCACATGCCTGTGTGGACATGAGATAAAAACTTCTTAATCCTCCTTGTTAGCAGTTATTTTAAGCATGGGAAAAGCAAAGTCATTGGGAAATACAGGTAGAGGTGAAACCCTGGGCTTTCCCAGCAGGGTGGGCAGTTGTTGTTGCACTCAGGCTGTGGGGGAAACTGAAGAGGATTTTGAAAGAGGATGCTGAAACGCCTTCCCTGAGTTTTACCTCGTGTGGCTGGGGCTGTGGAGCAGGAAGAGTTCGCTGTTTATGCTGAATGAGAGTTAAAAAATTGGATTAGAATGGGTAGAAGCATGTGCTGACACAGAGCTCTCTGCTTGTTTCTTAACCAGGGTTACCTTGTATTCCCTAATTTCCCAGCTCAGCTTTAGCAAACATGTTCACCCTTGTGCCAAACTGAGCTCTGCTCTATCCTCTGGATACCAAGATCCTCATTTCAGACTCAGAAAATGCTTGGTGAGCCATTATACTCTCAGCATATTTTCAGGATTTCTTCACAGAAATGCAACTGGTTTGTCCTGGAGGCATTTTATCGTGTATGTCATCCTGTAATTGCTGTTTTTCTCCATGTTTTACTACTTTGAAACACACACCAACCACCTTCTTCCTGTGCTGTAGCCACCTCCTCTTGCTGGGAGATCCTTCCTGTCCTGGGGATGACCCCAAAGCTTTTTGGGTTGTTCCAGGAGAATGGCTGTAACTAACAGGACTGCTTTCCTGAAAACCAAGACAAACGGCCCAGTGTGATTCTCCTTCCCTGGAGGGCTGTTTTTATAATAGATTTCCTCTCACCCACCTGCCTTCTGTGCCTAGCAGGGGATGTGCTTTGTATGATTTGAAGCGATAATTAGAAGTGATGGTGGGTGGCCACAGGAGGGACTGCAGATCCAAAGCAATAACTGTGTCTCCACAGAGTGACACAGCACCTCCTCAGCAGATACTTTCATACTAAATTCCTTGGAATTAAACCTGGGAGATCCTAATCAAAGAGAAGTGAAATTGTTGAGCGTGTGGAAATTTATTTGAGTCATGACTGATAGCAAATGTTGGCATCAAAAGTGCATCTTCCAAAAGAGCATCAGTGCTGCTGTGAGAATAGAAATTCTCTTTAGAGAATGGTCAGGGGTTTTGTTTGCTTGTTTCAATTTTCTGTGTTTTGTTTCCCAGTTTCTGCCATAAAATTGCATTTTAGGAAGAGGTCACTGTCATTACCACACATATATTTGAAGGGATCCAGTTTAAGCCTGTATTTTGGGGAATGTGCAGCATTTTATTTGGTGATGCAGCTATTCCTTAACATCCCATGGAAAAGATTCCTTCACCGTGTAATTTGCAAAGGCTCCTGAGATGTAATGCAGGCAGACTGAAGCTTTCTGCAGCATCAGAACAGTGCAGGGCTTGCTCACATCTCTTTGGGTGAGCATGAGACACCTCTCTGCCTTTAATATTGCGGAGTATTAGTCCAAGGTGGAACAAATGTGATTGGGATGGCACCTGTTTGAACGCTGCCTTGGCTGCAATTTAATTTTGCTTCCCAAATTAGCATGTTTCATTACTGTCCTTTTCCCAGTGATAAACAAGATAATTCATTTTGGGTTTTCCTGCACGGCAGAAACATAAAAATTTGTCAACTGTAAATTGCTGTAGGTGTCATTAAAATTCTCCCTAACCAACCTAATATGTTCCAGGGATTTTTTTTTTTTTTTTCTTCAAGGCACTTGCAGCTATTTTTAAACCACCTGCTGTGTCTATACATATTCAGAGTGTAATGGGGAGGCACTGCTGAGCAATTCAATAGGAAATCATTTAAATGGAGAGGGACATAAGAGTAAGTGATAGGAAGTTCAGGAAGTTAATGCACTAGTTTGAAGTCTTTGTCCCCCCTGTGATCTCCCGCACACGCTCTTTTCTGCATGGCAGCCTTCAGAATTGGATTGTTTTCCACTAAAATAATTGATTTGTGATTGCTTTCAGTCTCCCAGAAATGCCTAAGTCAGGAGTCAGCCCCTTGCAGCACCAGGGAGGTTTATGGGGTGTCCTCAGAGATGTTGGGGATGATGTGCAGAGCAGCTGCTTGGAAGCACAGAAATGGAGCATTAAACTGCACAGGGGAGCCAGGGTCTGTCTTGTGCCTTTGGTGACTGGGAGAACTCTCTGGTGTGTTTGCACTCAAACCCCTCTGCAATTCTGCTTTATCTTCTAATTTTTTTGTCTTCTATCTTCTTTTGCCACATTTTTAAGAGAACCCCTCTTTGCACTTAGCTGTAACCTCTATCCTGTAAAGAGAACTCACAGAAAATAAAGAATTAAGACTTATTAACTTCTTACTAACAGGCAGAGAGAAAAGGCAGCTTTAACCATCCTTCTCTTCCTGGAGTTGTTATAATTTCTCATCAGTTCTGGATGCCCTGGCCATTCAATCAGTTCATCCTTGTAGCAACAAATGCTTCTATTCATACTTTATGTTCAAGGGATTCACACGCACAACCATTTAAAAGCAAAGGGATAATAAATAATAACCCACAACAGAAGCTAATCTGAGCACAGTAGATGAGTATCTGCTGGTAGAGTGGGCAAATATCAACTCCTAAAAAATATCTTCATTTTTCCACTCATTTTCCTTTTCTGGATAAAAGCTTTTATATTGCTTTTACCAAGATTACTTTTATAAGTAATTCCAAGTTTATAAGGCAATATAAGCTTATTATTTAAACTTAATAACTCAATTAAACTTAGGGAGTGACTGATGGGAGAGAGTGCCCAGAGCAGCAGCAGCTGGGGTGGAGGGATGGCCAGGGCACCTCCTGACTGAGTCACAGGAGTCCAGCAGGGGCAGAGAGGGAGCTGTGGTGGGTAAATCATGGCAAATAGTAACCTAAAATTTACTTTTGTGGCAAGTTTTGTAGGTCGGGACAGCCTGAGATGAGTCTGCATTATCCACCAGAGCTGGGAGATGAACTCCTGCCCTGTGGTTGTGTGTGGAGAGGGGGGTGGAGAAGTCTTATCTGTGCTGCTTTGACTTTTCTGGAGTACATTTTTGTCCATTTATAAACAACATGTTCAATTACCTGTTGTAAAGCCTCATGACTCAAATATATTTAGAAAGACAAGGCAGAGCATAAATAAATAACTAAATAATAGTAGAATTTCTGTGGGTTGATGGCTACATTCTGGACAAGAAGGCAGCTGAGGAGGGCAGTGGAGATGGAGCTGCAGCATCTTTCATGCTGCTGCTGGCCTGGAGCCAATGTAGCTGCCCCAGAACATGGGTGAGGTGGCATTTATCATTAATTAGCTGTGCTGAGTCCAGCAGGGCCCTGCTCATTACAGGACACATCCAGCACCCTCCCTCTGCTCCCTGTTCCACCCTGGGGTCACTGGCAGTGCTGGTTTGCTGCTGCTGGCGGTGCCTTGGGTGAGTCAGAGCCATCTGAGTGCATCTCAGAGCACAAAAACTTTCCAAGAATAGCACCAGCAGAGACAGGAGCAATATCCAGCCCAGGATCAATAATGAGGGTGAGGCTCTGCCCTGGAGGCTGCACGAGCCAAAGCAGTTCAGGGGCAGTTTGATGCTCGGTTCTTCTGCAAAGGGTTTGTAATGTAGGTGGTACATAAAAAATTCATCATTCTGGCTGCCTGTGCTGTGCTGTCAACCAAGATGTTTCCCCTGTGTGCAGGTGTTACTGAAATTGAACTTATCCCTTTGCCCTTAATGATAAATATGGGCTCATCTGAGGAGTGCAGCTTCAGACTTGTGTTTGCAGAGGGAGGAGGGCATGGTCATATGTAACATTAAGGAATTCCTGACAGCAGAGATCATAAAATATTTAATTTATTTCTCCCTTAAATGAAATGACAGGCTAAATGATCTAAATGAGGCAGGCTTTATATTTATTTAGTCTTAGCTTTAACTCCTAACAAGAGCTTTATCATATTTAAACAGTCTCACATCATTAGGTTAATAATAGACTGCAGTTTGCACTGCTGGTGACTGGATTTTTCATTATCCTCACTTTTGGTCTTTCAATGGCCATTATTGTTTATTGTGCCCTTTTAAAAAGTGAATAAATTAAGAGAAACTAAATCAGAAGGATTTGTTATCAGAGGAGGCAGTGACAGATATTACTGAGCTCAGATAGAAGGCAAGAAAATAGGAGCAGGAGATTGAAATGAGGCAGCAGGGTTTTGAAATTCAGACACACCAATCTGAAAGGAAATACCATTTGTAAAACAAAAGCACCTAAGTTTGATATTTTCACTTATATCACAGGATATTTTGTGAATCTATTTAATTCTTAATGCTTGACTTTTGTACAAATGTGGGACTTGAGGATGGGAGGAGGAAGGGAGGAAAAACTTCCTCATTTCCCAGAGAAATTGTGGAAGTGTTCAAGGCAAGGTTCTTGGAGCAGCCTGGTCTAGTGGAGGAGCTGGAAATTTATGAACTTTAGGATCCCTTCCAACCCAACCCATTGTGTGAAATCAGGGTGCCTGTCACCCATTATTCAGTGCTGGTTGACAGAGTCAAAGAGCAAGAACTTTAAAACCAGGAGCAATCCAAAGCTCTGCACCAACAGCACCTGGCCTGCCACAAAAGTCAGCTAAGACAGAATTTCCATCAGTTCCAGTCAGAAATTGTTCCTTTATTGGGAACTGCTCCTTTCTTGCCAGTGCCAAGGTATGAGATCACTGCTGCCGACCCATGCCAGCAGCCCCTCATTGCAAAGGGCTCTGCCAGAGGAGCAATGAAACAAATCCAGACAGGAGTGTGCTCTGCCCTGCTGGCCCTGCCCAGGTGTGTGGGGTGAGCCTGTGAGCAGGGCAGTCCCGTGTGGTTATTGCCTTTGTCAGGCTGCAGACACACACTGAGAGATTTTGGACTTGGCCATCTGTGCATCACTTCACTCTGAGAGTGATGATTCAAGTTGTAAATCCTTGAGTGTGGCCAGAAATCTGAGCTGGATCTCCAAAGGTGTTGAACAACTGGACAGGAGAAGAGCAAGCTTGTTTTCTGGCCATGTTGAAATAGGAAGGGCAGGCTTTTGCTCCTGCAATTTGAGCTGAATACCTTGACCAGAGGGAGAATTCACCATTCAGCTAAGACACTTAATCTGAAGAGTGAAAGTGAACACATGCTCCCAACATGTCCTATCATCCACACCAACATCATTCCTAACTTTCTCTGCGTGCTCCTGGGTGAGCTCTGCATTCCCAGGCTCAAAGCTCAGTTCTGAAGGTGCCCATGGCTGAAGGGGGCTGCAGGTTGGTGTTTGAGCTCTGTGTTCATCAGTAAATACATGGCATTTCTTTAAAAAAAGCACTTTTCCTCTCATCCTCCTGTTCCCAAACAGAAATCTGTCCATGCATCAGATTGTTCCCTGCACAGGGCAGGGCAAAGGACTGAATATCTTTGCTAAATAAAAAGCTGTTTTGTATTAGGAATCAGACACTGCTCCAAGATGCACAGATTTGCAATTACAGCTTTGTCCTGGGAGTGAGGATTCTAGAATCATTTGCTGACACAAATTTGCTCTGTGACCTGGGGAAACATTTAAATACTTTGTGCTTCATTTTTCTCCTGCTGCTACATAAATTTTTCAGTGTTGTGTCTTGTACCATCTGATTTCTGTTTTCTGTTTAATCAAGTAATATAAAATTTCAGCCTTTGAGCTGTACAATGCAGCCGAATCACTTTGCAATTGATATATCAGACACTGGCTGGAAATATTTTTGAATTTTTAAAATTAATTTCCATCTTGTCATGACTTGCCTGTTGTTTTAGAACAAATTGAAGCTGTTGGAAAACGCTGGTCCAACACTAATTTGTATTCTGGCTGTTGGTTCATGCTGGAATTAGTGACATGCAGTTGTCTTGATGCAGGTGAATCAAAGTTTGCCACGTCAAGTCCAATTCTGCTTCTGTTTAAGATGATAATAAATCACCCCCTGAGCTCTGCTGTGCACGTTGGGGTCCATGCTTGGCGCTCTTACAGCTTGTTTAAATTTCTAATGAAGACACAGAATAATGCATGCTTGTATTATGGCTTCATTATGCCATGGAAAATGTCTGCAGGAAAACACATCTCTAGTCAATCATCACTTGGAGAAGTTTTCCCTTCTCCTGACTAATACTCCATCACTTTGATACCTTCCAGGCAGGTTTTGCATTCACCTCATGTCCTCAGAGTCTACAAAACAGCACAGAAAAATAAGCCAGTGCCCAATACCATTACAGTGGATGCTGTGAGAGCCCATATGGTGTTAGTTTCTCAAAAATAAATCACACTGAGAACTGTTGGATGCATACAGGGACCTTTTCCAGTCCCTCTTGGAGGAAATGCTACACAAAAAAAGATTTTAGAAGAGCAGCAATGCATTGCTTTAGAAGAATTATATGAAACAAATGAACCTGGGATGGATTAATATTCACAGCATTAATAAGAATTAGGTTTTAATTACTGTTTAGTAAACCACATATTATAATTTAATAGCTAATTTAAAATCAAGATTGCAGCATTTAGAGCAAGTTTCTAGACCAAGAAATTATATCTTCTGCATAGTCAGCACACTTATGCTAATGGTTTAATGCAAGTATGAGATAAACCCTGCTGCCACCTCCTTTGCACTTCTGCATGCATTAAACACACCACTTTCTAATAAACAAATTTTTCCATTTTTGGAAAAGAGTCTTTACCTGCAGCTCTGCAAAAACAAGTGCAAGTTCAATACCTCAACAGGCTTGGATTTCATCAGTCCTTCCCCTGGGCACACCAGGGTGATCCAGGCACTTGAGAGGCAAAAATGTTTCTAAAATTGACAGTTCTTTCCCAAAGTGAAAGCAAGGAGTCTTTTTCCATGGCAAATAAATCAATATTCTCCCCAAAACAGCAAATGTATTCTCTAGAAAATGTTTTCCATCTCCTGTGAGCTGATCTACATATTCCTACAGGTTATTCCTACAGTCCATGGTTCCCTCTCCACTTATATTATAGCTTTATCTACAGATATCTATATCTACATATTGTAATTATTTAAATTTCTGTGTGTGATGCTCTTTTCAGCATTGCAACCGCCCACCAAAATAATTTCCAAGTAGGAAAATGAAAGGACACAGGTGATACAAGCAGTTTGTTGATGTGTCACCTTTGCACCTCAGTGTAAGGAATTTTCACCATTATAAATCTCAACAGGGTTTTTCAAAGAGATCCTTTGTTGTTAAACCCCTTGCTAGGATAGATTAAAAAGAAACTGCTGGAAAAGGGAAAAAAAAATAAGAACAGAAAAGCAGCTTCGTCAAGATGAGAAGGTGATTTCCCAGCTGGACAGGAACAGCTTTGCTTTCTGATCTTGTGTTTTTGCAGGGTCGTTTGAAAAGTCACTGGTTTGTTCTGTGGCATTAGAACAAAAGATGACTAGACTAAAACAAGAGAAATATTCCATATGATATCAAATCTATCTGCATTTCAGAACCTGTCAAAGTGAAAAATGAAACCACAAGCTTGGCCTTTAAAAATATTAATTCACTTTAGAGATGAAATGTAAAAGTTCTGGGAAAGAAGTCACCTTATCTTCAGGAAGAAGCAAGCAAGACAAAATCCCTCTTGCTCTTCCTGGATCTCAGATGGCACTTCCATGTCTAAAAAAGGATTTAATCATCAGATCTGGCCACCATAAATCCCTGAAGTGTTTTTTGCCCTATTATTAATGAGACAAATCAAATGCACTAAGCAGGGCTTGAGGAATCCCAGTTTCAGGGGATAATTTCCCACTTTTACTGAGTGATGTGCATTTACTGTTGGGCTGCAGCAGCATTTTGGGATTACAGGCACAGGTTATTGACAGCAGAAATCGCTGGCCATTAGGATGTCAAGAAAGGTAATTAGTGAATATTCAGCTAATAAATTGTCAATATCCAGAGATACCCAATGTACACTTTTCACATGCATTCATTTAAAGCCTGTATTTAACTTCTCAGCTAAGCATAATTTAAAGCTTTTAGGGATCATTCTGCCTGTTTGGTGTTATTGATTCCACACAGCAAACTATAATCAACGGATAAATCTCTGATCTTTAGTCACAATGAAATAATATAAATGAATATTTCTGTACCATTTGAGATGGCATTTTGATATTGGCCTTGTCGAAATATATTGCAGATGTTTCTCAAAAATCATCTGCCATGATCTATAATAACTGATGAAGAAATTATAGATAAATTTTCACTTCAGTAGGCCTCAGCCAAAACCTTTGCTCCATTAATATCTTTTTCTGAGATTACTCTTAAGTCAGTCTGTTTTGGATTTTCTAGTTATTAAGACTTTCAAATTGACAACACATACGATTGTTCTTGAAGTACTGAATATGACAATGAGTTTCTTTTATTTTAATTCTTTGTAGTCATTTGGTGGCTTTTTTGTTGCTGGATTTTGGGTTTTTTTTTTTTGTAATTTCACCTCCCATATGACCCCAGTTCCTGTTCTTAGGCTGCCCCCTGGCAATAGAAGTGAACAAAATCCTGTTGGATAGGCAGAGTAAGCCCAGAGCAGAGAGCCCTCACAGAACAACCACTGCAAACCAAGAGGAATAGAGCTGTTAGTTTGTCTCTCGCGTCCATAAATAAACCTGCCATTTTTTTCTGAGGTTTAATTTTCCTTGCAGCTTGTTTTAATACTTCAGCCAAGTGGAAGTTCAATACGAGGGAGCATAATAATGAATATTTCCCATTGTTTTATTTCCAAGCACCATAACCAATGAGGCAAATAATCCATGGCCATTAAGCTTTCTATATAAAGAATTGGAAGGTACACAGAGCTTGCAATAGCATGAATAACAGAGGTCTTCCCTCAGGCCTTCAGAGGTTGACACACACAGAATATTTCCTAACTGTGTGTGGTGATCTCTTTAATATTAGAATATTTTTATTGCCTCTTCAGGGAATAGCTGTGTGTCTCTTGGCCATTGAGAAATTTAGGGCAAAAAGCTTAAGAACTTTGATTTTATTTTTCTTATTGTTTTCCCCAGTGAAGCTCAGCTGTAAAAATTCCATCTGAACAGTTATGCCTCAAACTTTGTGTGAGCATCAGAGAGCCCTGTTGAACCAAACACAAAATAGCAATTAAATGGTAGAAACAAATTTTCTGGAGGCTTAGAGGGCTTAAAGTCAATCTCAGGAAAATCAGCATGTGAATGCTGTTCCCTCAGAAGCTCTAATAAGCAAAGATACACCTAAACCAAACTAGAAATGCAAATATCTTCTTATAAAGCTTATTACCTTTAAAATTGTCAGGCAAATGCTCCAATTAGAGTCCCTCAGTGACAAGCAGTGAGCAGCTGACCTCACCCACAACCCTGACACCCCTGCTGCCTCCCGAGGTAATGAAACTCTTGATTTCACTGGAACACGCAGTGGAGATGAAAATATTCCAGCAGGAAAACCACTGAGACACAGAAGCCAGGCCAGAAACAAGGAGGACATGGGATGTTTTCTGGGCCTGTGATGTTGGGTTTGTGGGGGACACAAAAAACAGATTTGGAGCCAGCCAGGCAAAGTGGGGACTGAGAGAGGGACATGAGGGACAGACACATCATCAGCCATCAAGGGAATTGTGCAGGTTGTTGTAAAAAAAGGAAATAAAATAAAACCAGGAAGGGAGTCTTGATCTTTTCATTCATAACTAAAGGGAGGAAGTGCTCAGAGCTCCAGATCAGAACAGGAGCACTCTCAATGTGTAGATGAAGTGATTTTCAGCAGGACCCCCAGCCATGCCATTTATCACTGCCTCAATTAACCTGCCCCTGGGGGGTTGCTGCATCCAGCTAATGGTGTTTGTGGAAGACATCAGGATCTGCATGTAAGGACACATTTCATTACTTCTGGGTGTCCTGCTGCTCGCTAAACTGATGGCTGGCACAGCAAGAGTGACACTGTCAGTTTAAATGGTGTGCCCCTTGATAGCTGCATCCTCACTGTTGTGCAAGGCTGGGGGGAAGAGGTCCTGCTAAAAAAGGCTCCTGTGAGGATCAATGTTTTGTTTTCTTTAAAGTTAATTAACCAAAACTGATATTTCCTAAATCTGTTCATTGACATTAATGCTGCCATGGGAGTTGTTCGGTACCATTGTCTGTAAGTGTGGATTTCTGGCTGCCTTTTCTCCCTTTTCCACCTGTAACCAAGAGATCTGGTTCTATAACCAAATTGAATTCCTGGTTGTTGTCTGTGTGGGGAAAGGAGTGACTGGAAGGGCAGCATGTGAATTCCCAAGTCTGGATACCAACAGCACACACAAAGTGGGCACCTGATGGGTTTATCCTTCCCTCCTGGCCCAGTGCCCACTGCACATCCCAACAGATCCTTTTGAGCACAGAATTATATTCAGAGATGCCTTCATTATCAGCCAGTTGTTTTTGGGACTGCAGGAAAACATTCCATGCCAGTCAAAGATTCCACAATTTCCCTCGATCCCTGCAGGGAGAGGATCTGGTGCTGTCAGTTGGTTTTGGGATTGCTGGAGAACATTCCAGCAGTTCCATGTCAGTCAAGGATCCCATAATATTTCCCTTGATCCCTGCAGGGAGAGATTCTGATGCTGTCAGGAATAAGTATGTTGACCTTTGGTAAACAGAGCATCTGTAAATAAACTTTTAGTGCAGAATGTGGTGCTTTTTTAATGTAGGGCTGCTTTTGGAGATGTTATATTCTGTCCAACAGAGGGATCAATTGTCTGGTCTCAATATTGATGGAGGAATGTCCCAGTTGTGTAAAATTCTGGTTAAAAGGCTTGGCTTCTGTAGAACCATGTCTCAAAAATATTGATTAAATTCAACATAATCCTTCAATCTGCCAGGAATTATCAAAAAATGCTTTGTAATTTGCCACTGTTTGGAGGGCACTTTAAAAGCTGCATATTTTCCTTTCCTGGTGCTGTGACATTTTCCTTTAAAGTGCTCCTCTCCTAAGTGTGTTGTAAGGGAAAATTTCCATATTGACCCAAGTGTTGGTTATCTCTGTGCAGGGAGGGTTCAGTGGAATATTCAAGATGAAGAATGATCTGAATGACCTCTCAGATGGGAGCTGTTTGATGCTGTTCTTCACCACCTGGAACTGGAATCACTTGGGGGAAAAGAAAAAGTGTCTGATAAATCCCATGGATATTGTAAATCCATTTTACCTACCCTGGCCTAGAACCAAGTCAAACCTCGGGTCCAGGGAAATCAATGAAGTCCAAACTCATCATATTTTGACACGTTCTTGTAGGTCCTCCTTCACAAGAAAAACCATACATTTTTAGGCAAATAATATTTTTGAAACAAGGGTAGATAAGGAGAAGGAGAGCACTGGGAGATAACTGAATTCCTCCTTGATTTTCTGTGGCCAGCCTTTGAATCCCAGAGAGGAAACCCAGGGCTGATTTCTATTTATTCTGCTTTACTTCCAGTTGTGTACCACATTCCTGCTCTAAAACATTGTCTAGCTAATAATATCAATTTTATTTCACATTTTCAGCAGCAATTGCATTCCTGCTTTGATAAACAGCATCTTAGCAGGCTTAAGATGCTGAACATTTGACAAAGGCAGTAATTTTAGAAGCATCTTCTCCATTTATTTATTAAGCTAATTGCTTCTCTTGTAGCTTCCCTTCCAATTTGTTGTAGTGTTAACTCAGCATTTCCTGCCTCTGGAAATCTGTTTAACTTAAAGTGACTTTTAAGATAGGCTTTTAAGAAAATTCAATTTTCTAGTTCTCTTGTGAAATTGAAACTTCTTTCTTCCTTTTCTTTCGGTCTCAATAAAGTTTATGCAAATAATATTAAAATTTATAATGAGACTAATATTTGTTAATCTCAGTTCAAACAGTGGATTTGTATTAAAACATAGTTTCAAACACTTCTGTTGAGAGTGAGAAAGTGTATTGCTTTTAATTCATTCATTACTGTGCTGCACTTGTTAAGCTTGAATTGTCATTATGATTACACACCATAATTTTTAGTACTCAATATTAATTATATTTAAATCCCATTAGATCTCTGGTTGCTGGGCCTGCTCTGATTCCCATTTTACAGAAATGTTTTGGAGCAGTTCCAGCACATGAACCCGATCCTGCAGCTTGGTGCTGGTTTCAGCAGGAGATTTGTGCATATAAATTAATTATGTTAATAAAAGTTTTCTGGGCTCAGTAAAGGTTGCAGGGCATTGCAGGATGTCACACTCTCTGTGGCCTGCCGAAATGTCAGGAATTAGATCTTGAGCTGCTTGTGGTCAGCACCAAATGTCCTGTTGGACCAATGGGTGTTGGAGGGTGCCTTGAAACACAAATTTCGGGTTGCACTGTGCACACTCCAGACAGGAAATGCAAAGAATAGAAAATATGCCTCAGTCTTTTATTTGGTTTAATTGCAGATCTTTAGGAACTGTCAGCAATACAAAATCCCATTTGTTTATGTGTGTCTTAGAGGGGCTGGATTTTCACCCAGGTTCTTTCATGGTTTCAGAGCTCTTGCCCTGCTTGTGGCCAAGCTGGCTCACCAAACCATTCTGAGCGTGGGCAGAATTATCTGTGCTGCAGCTCTGTGTGAGCCACACTGGGAATTCAGGGCTGTGTGGATCCCTCCAGGCACTCAGAGACTGAGTTAGAAGAGCAGAGTCTAGCAAGATGAAGTTTAATAAGTCCAAGTTCTGAGCCCTGCATTTTGGCCACAATAACCCTGGCAGGCTGGGGACAGTGGCTGGGCAGTGCCCAGGCACAAAGGGACCTGGTCACAGCCAGCTGGACATGAGCCAGCAGAGTGCCCTGGTGGCCAGGAAGGCCCGAGCAGCTGGCCTGGGTCAGGAATGGTGTGGCCAGCAGGAGCAGGGAGGTCATTGTGCCCCTGTCCTTGTCACTAGTGGGGTCACACCTGAGTGCTGTGTCCAGCTCTGGGCCATCAGTTTGGGAAGGACCTTGGGACACTGAGCACATCCAGAGGGGCTGGGAACACAAACCCTGTGAGGAATGACTGAGGGAGCTGGGGTGCTCAGCCTGGAGAAAAGGAGACTCAGGGCTGCCCCTATCACTCTGCACAGCTCCTGAAAGGCGCCTGTGCTCACCTGGGGCTGGGCTCTGTCTGCAGCAGCACTGACACAACCAGAGCACACAGCCTCAAGGGAAATACAGGCTGGATATTAGGAGAAAGTTTCTCACAGAAAGAGTGATAAAGTTCTCAATGGCTGACCGGGGAGGTGGTGGAGTCCCCATCCCTGGGTGTGTTTAACAAAGCCTGGATGGGGCACTGGGTGCCAGGGTTGAGTTGGGCTGTTGGGGCTGGGTTGGACTCGATGATCTTGAAGGTCTCTTCCAAATCAGTGATTCTGTGAATGCCCAGCTCTCTCTCCAGAGCAGCTGGACGTGGGTTTGGCAGAGCTGAGGCAGCCAAACTGAGCAGTTTAAGAACATTCCACACCCCCAGAGAGCACAGCCTGGACAAGCAGCAAAATCCAAACCCTTCACCTTCAGAGTTACATCCCCTCAGAGCAAGGGGAACACGACAGGGCTGGGCTGGGGGTGGAAGTGCTGCTCAGATCCACAGCCCAGCTTTCCTGCCTTTGAAAAGCTCTTTCAATAACGTTGGGATGTCTCTGCCCAGTCCTTCAAAGGGCTCAGGTATTCTTTCCTGCCTTCTCCTCCTGCTTCCAGCGCCTCCCATACCGTTCTCCCCTTTGTTGGCTTTGCTGCCTTTACTCTGCAAGAACTGCCTGGAGATTTTGGAGTTTGCACAAGTCTGAGCTCTGTCCATTGTAGTTCCCTGACCCCTGCTCACCCCCACGTCCTCCTGTACCCCACCTCCTGCACTCCTGGCTCATGTTTCTCACTTAATTGCAGTTTGTCTTCCTTTCATACAAAACCAGTAGATTTCTCTCAGTCATTAACTCTTCTCTTTATTTCTTCCTCAATTCTGCACATTACCAAGAATTTGTTTTTCTTTCCAATGTGCCTTGGGAGTTCTCCTAAAGGAAAGTTGTATGTAAAACTACTTTATAGGCCTCCAGAAATTTCTGACATTGAGTAGCATGAGCGCAGCAGGGAAGCAGAGTTTATGCTGCAGCATTATTTCTTCTTATTTGAGCAACCTGTCCCATATTTTCTGTCATGTAAATTATTGTTTCACAAAAGCAGCTCTACTGCAGTGCAAAATCTGCATGAGGCAGTGACAGGCTGAGTCTGAAAGGGAGAATAACCTACAAATGTTGGTTTCGTTTCAAGAAGACAAAGCCTGACTTGAGGGTGATGGTGGGGAGATGTTTGGTTGGCAGATGCCCTTAGAAAATAAAAGTAGGGTTGTAAAAGTCTTGCAAAAAGAGAACTTTTTAACTGAAGCAGAAAATGCAAGACTTGCAAAAAAGGCATTTAATTTTTTTATCATGAAAGGAAGTGATAAGATACGTAGGAGTAAGAAAGAAAAGAATGAAATTGACTGGAGAAATTTTAAATGTAAAATTCCACTGTTATGTCTTTCATCAGAACATAAATCCTATGGAGGGGTTGATTTTTCACCCCATAGTGTGATAAGCTTTTTGGTAAAACAGAAATAGTGTAATTGAAATCCATTTTGCATCATTTTCCCTTGGATGATTTAGAATTAGGCCAATTTATATTCTGCAGGTACAACCCAATGAGAGTGTAAATGCAGCCACCAGAATTGTTTTTGTCCACGAGCAAAGCTGGTATCATTTACTGATTCATTACACTCTCAGCAGGGTCCTCTCTTTCAAAAGCTACCTGGAATTATTGCTGGCAATAGAACACTAAGCTCTAAAACAAGATTTGCATAAAAAATGAAAGTTCAAGGAAAAATGATAATAGTGATTAAAAGTAACATCTGATGACTATTTTGATTAGAACACCATGTTGAAATGTGGTATTCAAACAGACACAGAGGCTTTTTTTCCCCTCCAGCTGACAATGCACCTATTTAACTAAACTATTATGTCCCTGATAATTTGCCTGAAATAATAGATAGTGCTTCCATTAATATTTAACAATATAAACATCAAGCAAAGGCTGTACATCTGGAATCACAGACCATGTTTTTTGCATTTGGGTACTAATTTTAGAAATAACCTCTGTCTGCTGATGTGTGGTTGTGTAACAAGTCAGTAATTGAGCTTTCTGGGCATTTTGACCACTGATACAAATTTGCAAAGCAGATTACACAGCACAATCACAATTTCCATCCTGACCTTTATCACATTGCTTTCTGTGGGGGGAATTGGAATGTTTAGGGAGGGAAATATAATCTAAGTGGGCCTAATTTGTGAGATAATGTGCTTTCTGATGTTAACCCAGTAAGCTGCATTTTGATTCATTTGATAACACGTCATCTAAAAAATTGGCATTAGGCAGATATCACAAAACTTATTATTTTTTATTGCCTAGGCAGAAAACACTGGGTTTGATGATTATAAATTGAAACTTGTGGAAAACTTTTATCTTCAGCTGCTGGGCAAAGATCCTGTCCCAGGATTGTTTTAGCAAGGAAACAGCCTTGTCCACATCCTCCAGGAATGATGCTGAGCTGCGGTGGATGGAGAGGTGCTGGTTGGGGTTGAGGATGGAGAACCTCCTTGGGAGGCCTCTGCAAAAGGCCCTTTCACGTGGTTTATCCTGCTTGTGCGAGTGTGTTCTGGTTTGGACAGACAGGAGTCTGCTAAGGAGGGCAGGAGCCTCCCTTGAAATGGAAAATGTAAACCCTCTCCCTCCAAATTATCATAATTTTGAAATTAAGGCACTCTCAGGCAAAGATACGGGAGTAGGAACAGCAGTTCTTTATTAGGAAAATTTAAAACACAAAGTTCCCTAATTTTTATGTGATTATACCTGCAACAAGGCAGGAAGAATTACCTTCATCCTCCTGTTTTGGGGAATTTGGGGACTTTTTTCCAGGGGACCTGTGGTTCTCATGGTTTCGGTGCTGTGATGTTTTGGAAGCAGCCTCTCACCCTGAGCTCTGGTTTGGTTTGAATGGAAACCTGCCAGTTTTTCATTCACAAACTGGGCAAGTTAAAGCTTAATAAAAGTGCAAATAAAACCTGGGGAGTCCATTTGAAGTCAGTGGAGCTGTGCTGATTTATTCCAGCCCGAGAATCTTTTCAGGCTTGAACGCTTTTGAGGCTGCTCCTGATGCCTCCTCTCTCTGAGCTGCAGCAGAACTCAGTTGCTCATCTCTGTCCTGATCCATTTTCTCTGACCTTTCCACCCTCCACACACTCAGGGAATTCTCTTGGCACTGGGATTTCTATGCAGAGAGATTTGAAAAGCTGTCTCTGCTAAAAAACATTTGAGGTTACTGTGTAGGAAAAACTTGTCTCTCCTTTCATGTTTTTGGACTTGAATAGTCTCATTCCTACCTACAGCAGGGACAAGGAATGATTCAATAATTTGCAACTAATAATTTATTAGAACAACTTTGCCCTCTTTTCTCCTCACAAATTGTCTGCAAACAGATTGTTCAACTCTAATATGTTAATAGCTGAAAATTATTTGACCATTTTTTTTCAGCAAATACCTTTTGGCCTGTGGATTATTTGAATTGCAAATTGCAACTCTTAAAATGAAATATACAATTAACACTGCAAATAGAGCTGATTGGGTATTGCAGGAAACCAGTTTTTATGGAAATATATTGATTTTTCAAAATGAACATTTGCAATACAGCGATTTGGGGGGGAAAAAAGCTTTGTTGAAGTAAATATTTGTAATACAGAAGGGAATTCTTATCTTGAGTGCTCCTAACAGCTCACTTGAGATTTTGCTGGTGGAGACAACCAGATTGAAAGTCCTGTTGAAAAAGCTGAACTGCTTCTTACCTTCCATCATCCATCCTGATGTCCTGATGTAAATATTTATTTATTCTGAGACACATCTCTTTTCATATGCTCTGTCCAAATTGTTACCTTTGTAAATATAAATAGGCAGAACTTTGCAGATTGTGTAGTAATTGTAACATTTTTTAGAAGTGTAATACTCAGGACAGGAGAGAATGGTGCCTCCTACACTTGTCAGTCAGGTTCTTAACGTCTCCAACAATTTATTCTGATTTTTATGGAGAAACCCTTGGAATTATTTTTTGCTTTCTAGTGTTGTTTCATTGTTCAATATGAAGCTTTGGAAAATGTCAAGCACCAGGGAAATAAGGTAACCAAGTCCATCCTTGGGGATTTTTGGGGTACAGTTCATTAATGGCATAGAGTGTTTTCTATCCAGCACCAAAAACTGGAGTATAAACAGTGGTAGGATTAGAGTCTGTAAGGAGGAGGAGCAGTGCCAGATGCCATTTAATGCACCAGAATATTCAGTGCTGCACGGACAGGGAGGGCTGGAGGCTCTCCTGGGTGCAGGGTCTGTGAAAAGGGGGTTCTGATGGAGCACATGGGAAGCTGGGCCATGATTTCCATGGTTCCTCTCCCAAAAGAATCCTGTGGCTGCAGGGAGGGCAGGGGAGCTCCAGCAAGATGGGTTGTCATGAATCCTTAGCTATGGAATTTTCAGGGATTCTGAGCTCTGGAACTGATTTGAAGTCTGGGCTCTGAAATTTCCATGAACTTTGAGCTCTGGAATTACCAGGAATTGTGAGCTCTGGAACTGACATGAAGTCTGGACTCCGGAATTTCCATTAATTGTGAGCTCTGGATTTTCCTGAACTCTGAGCTCTGGAATTGTCCCAGATTATGAGCTCTGGAATTGCCATGGGTTCTGAGCTTTGCATTGTCTTGAACTCTGAGCTCTGGAATTGTCCTGAATTCTGAGCTCTGGAATTGTCATGAATTGTGATTTCTGGAATTTCCATGAATTCTGAGCTCTGGAGTTGCCATGGATTCTGACATCTGGAACTGTCATGAAGTCTGGGCTCTGAAATTTCCATGAATCCTGAGCTCTGGATTGTCCTGAATCCTGAACTCTGAAATTATTGTGAATTCTGAGCTCTGGAATTGCCCTGAATTCTGAGTTCTGGAATTTCCATAAATTGTGAGCTCTGGAGTTGCCATGGGTTCTGAACTCTGGATTGTTCTGAACTCTGAGTTCTGGAATTGTCCTGAATTGTGAGCTCTGGAGTTGCCATGGATTCTGACTTCTGGAACTGACATGAAGACTGGGCTCTGAAATTTCCATGAATTCTGAGCTCTGGAACGGTCATGAATCGTGAGTTCTGGATTGTTCTGAATTCTGAGCTCTGGAATTGTCCTGAATTGTGAGCTCTGGATTGTGCTGAACTCTGAGCTCTGGATTGTCCTGAGTCCTGAGCTCTGGAATTGCCGTGGATTGTGAGCTCTGGAATTTCATTGGATTCTGAGCTCTGGAATTCAGTGGATTCTGAGCTCTGGAATTGCCATGGATTGTGAGCTCTGGAATTTCATTGGATTCTGAGCTCTGGAATTCAGTGGATTCTGAGCTCTGGAATTGCCATCAATTCTAAGCCCAGAGGAGCTCTGTCCCATCAAGGCTGGCCCTGTGTGTTCTTCCCAGCCCCTGGAGGGGCACAGCCAGTGACACCCCCAGGCAGGGAATGTTTGCACACAGCAGGTCTGTAATTGTGTACAAACCATCTGGAATTGTGTTTTTCCTCTAACCAAGCCCATTCCTGGGGAGCAGAGCCTCACTGCAGCCCCTTCTGCTGCTGACAGAGGGTTTGGGTGAGGAATGCTGCCTTTGTGTTCCTGGCACCTCTGAGTGTGCAAAAATAAGGGTGATTAAATGGTCTAAAATCAGCTCAAGAAGTTACATAATAATTGATGCTTTCACTCTGGAGTGAAAGATTTCTGCAGCACTGTTTAATTATGAGGAACAGCTGAAATTTTTGCCTGAAAAAGAAAAAATAAAAAGAGAAATTACACACATTGGTCCAAGAGGAAAGCAGAAACATAGCTTGTGTTTTAAAAAGAAAAGAGTGATTTCAGTATATTTGACAGCAAGTATTTTCCTTGGAACATTGTGATTCTTATTCTCCGAAGCTATTAAAAATTATTACAGTACTTTATACTTCTAGAGCAGCTGACATGGAAAATTATCTTCTAACCAAACCATGAGTATCTAGTGAGCAGCTGCTGCAGATCAGCATCCTCTGTGATGAAGGGAAAAGTAAAAACCAGTGTAGAGGCACCACCTTCAGTGCTGTTGTGTCTTTTATAACAATTGAAGTTTTTATTTACAATACTCAATATTTGGTCTCTTCCCTGGCCTTACTTTTAGGAGCAGTCTAACTAACAATAATGATTTAAGGAGAAATATCTCAGACTAAATCTGAGCTTGTCCTCGAGATTGCTGATCTCTACCTGAGGAGAAATTATGAATATCATCATCTGTGCAAGGAAACTCCCTTAAATGGTGTAAATATTTATATTAACATTTTTATTAATATATATAACAGCCAAGATGCATGTTCATACAGCCTTCTTAAAAGTGATATTAACCCAGTATCCAAATCCTAATTTGTACCTCAGTCAAAATTTATCATTTTACAGAGGCTGTTGAAAGTATGCCCATAAAATTCCTGTATTTTCATGCAAAATGTAACAAACTCATCCATGTATACGAGCCCAATGCTTAGGCCAGCATTATGAAGAATCAAAAGTTTAAATTTATGTGTAATTTAAAATAAATGTGGGAGTTATGAGGAATTAAAGTCTTGATCCAATATATTAAATAGTCACAGATTTCATCATGATGAATGACAAATAACTCTGGCCAGGAAACCAATTTGGTTCCAACACTTTGGAGCAACTTCTTTCCTTTTTTAATGGTTTCTGCTGAAGGAGAAAATTTAGTCTTCCTTTTGCTTCCAGATACACCCATGGACTCCACATCTCCCACAGGTAGTAAATAGATATTGATTCTGTTCATAGCAGAAGTACATTATTACAGTGATTAAACTGGAGACTTTCCTTTATGATATGAAAAAATTGGAAATTGGTGAGCTAAAGAGGATTTATGTTACAAAAGAGTTTGGGTTTTTCTATTCATCAAACTGTAATTCAAGCTCTAAATGCAAAGCCTCTGTGTATATCTCCCTTTTTAAGCAGCAGCAACTGGCATTTAAAATAAATGCTGATATTATAATTATCAAAGCATTATGTCTGTTAGAGCTGCTAATAGTCACTTTGCTTCATTTTTTTTTAATTTTACATTTGTCAAAATCCTGACAAGCATACTCTGGGATAATGTTAGATTTAATGTTGATATTGTTACTCAACAAGAACATTGATTATGTCTTAATAGGACACATTCAGTATGTATTATATGCAATTATCATCTTAAATGAACACAAGCATTTATTTAGCACCAACTGAAATTATTTCAATCCAAAGATTTTTTCTTTCTGGTTAGCATTATATTATAAAGTCATTAGTAGCAAATATGATATTGCAGCACACTCCTGATACAGAATTATGCATGACTACATAGTTTAAAAACAGACTTATAAATAGAAGAGTCGAGGCAATGTTGCATCATTACAGAAATACAAATATCCATGGAATAGTCAGAAAACTCTCGTCTGATAATTAGTATTGAAAGGATCCTTAAAACACTTGTTAGCACTTTGAATGTTCTGTGTGTTGATTGCTTCACAAACAGAATTTGTTTTGGTTTCAGCAATTTTCTGGGAATTTGGGGATTTCTCTTCTCCCTAATATTTTTAATCATTTTTTTTATGAGAACTGAAGCACTAAAAGAAGGTTGGTGCTGGGTACTGAGTGTGCCCTGCCCAAAATACCAAAATATGCAATCCAAGGGTGTCTTGCAGGGAGGCAATATTGTCTTGGGGCTTCCTGCTGCTGGTTGCTGCTGCAGGGAATCACCGCCTCAAGGGCCCCAAACCTTCCCCGTAACCACCCAAGTGCTTCCACTGGTTCCCACCTTGCATTTTGAGTCCTGCTGCACTGGTGGTGCTGCAATTCCAGCTGAATTTGGATGCCCCACAGCCCAGACCAGGGCTGGACTGTCCCTGTCCCTGCTGCTGGTGTGAAATGACTGCAGGGAGAGTTTATGGGCAAAGGAATGGTTCTGCTGCTTTAATTGTACAAACCCTCTCAACAGTGCCACACTCCACAGAGTCACAGCTGATAAATGACAAACCACACCAGCAGTGACTTGATGTTCATTTATTACAATAATCCATTTTCCTTTGGGGATCCCACTTGGTGGAGCTGGGCCTTATTTCTGTTCCTGACATCTCGCTGTCCGCTCACTGGATTGCTTTTGCAAGGCTGTGCTTAGGTCCCTTAGAAGCAGGATTGGGTTTAGTCACAGGCAGTGACTTGGTGGGACATGTTTGAGTCTCTGTGGGGTCACAAAATGATCAAATTTTGGGTGCTGCATCCCTGCAGCTGGGCAGGGATGGAGATGGGGAAGGAAGGATGTTCTCCCCTGTCACAGACATCTTTTATGAAAAATCCTTTCCTCAGGATTTTTCCTCCTGAGAAGCTGAGAGGCCTCAGGAACAAAATGTAAACATTGATTATCTGCTGCTGTGGAATGCAACAGGTGCATCTGGGATTGGTCTCATGTGGTTGTTTCTAATTAATGGCCAACCACAGTCAGCTGGCTTGGACAGAGAGACACAAACCTTTGTTATCATTCTTTCCTTTCTATTCTTAGCTAACCTTCTGATGAAACCTTTTCTTCTATTCTTTTAGTATAGTTTTAATGTAATATATATCATAAAATAATAAATCAGCCTTCTGAAACATGGAGCCAGATCCTCGTCTCTTCCCTCATTCTCACACCCCTGTGAACACCGTCACACTCCCCCACTGCCTCCTTCCAGCAGCACTTACTCCTCACAGGATGGGAGGAAAAGGAGGGAGAGCACCCTGGGGTCAAGGCTCTGAGCCCTGAGAAGAGGGAGATGCTGAGGGGGTGCCGTGAGATCTCCCAGAGCAGCCCTGACCCCCCAGCACATCCCTGCAGCACGGGGCTGCTGGGAGCACAGGGATCCCTGCCTGCCTGCAGAAATCCCGGTTTTTGGTCAACCCCACTGCTCCAGACAATCCCTGCTGCTGCCTGGCTCTGCTGGGCTGGAGGCAGGAGAAATCTGTGAGGTCCTTTACAAGGGAGTGTAAAAAGAGAGCCTGTGATGGGAACAAGCTCTGCTCAGGGTTTGCATCTGTTAGCAGCTGCTTCCCCTAACAAGGCAAATATTTGGTGTCAGAACGACTTGTAGGAAGTGCTGCATAGCAGGGAAGTGTGAAGTATTCATAATTATATGAAATACTACTCAAAATTCAATGTTTCTCACATTTTGCGTGAGCTTAAACATTGGGCTCCTGTCACAGACATTTCCTGCTGCAGTAGATGCAATTTCTAGCACAAATGGGCTTGTTTTCAATAGAAAATGGGATGGTTTTCAAAGGAAAAAAGGCCAATTTGTGAGTAAAAATGGGCTTTCTGAGCAAAGAGGCTTATAAACATGAAGTGATAAATGGCTTTGCAAGTTTTCCATACAATAATAACGACTTTCTAATCAAAATAATGAAAAAGTCACAGCCAGGAGAGGGGAGAGAAGTCTCATTCAGGTTTTAATGCACTTTAGGAAACAAATATATGAAAACTATAAATTTAGTTCCCCTCCATGGTGTGAGTTTGTGTTGCAGACATGTCAGTAATACTTCTTTGCATTTGTTTTTATGATGTTATAAATCAAACTCCTGGTCTTGCTTTGCCACCTTGTGAGATGAATTTCATGGAATAATGTTGTAAGACTACAGCAAATACATTTCTTAGGATCCCCTGTGTGGCAGTAGTATCTGATTTCTTAGCAGTCCATATGTTTTTAGGACAAAATTTCTCTTCTGGCTTGACTTGTTGATTTAACATGTAAATTTATTGTTTCATAATAGCTGATCTGATGAGCAACAGAGGTGGTTGCTTCTCTGTTGGCCTAAAAATGCTTCAAAATTTACCTGCTGAGGAGCTGGGATCTCCTTCTCCAAAAGGAGATCCAAAAGGTGCTCCAAAAAAAAAGAGATGGTGGGATGTGCCCAGGAAAATATAAAATGCAAAATTCACAGTTTGGGCAAAACTTCCAAATCCCTCGGATGCAGAGGAGCCTGGGTGACCCAAGGGGCTGAGGTTGCTTTGCTGGGCTGTGTCCAATTCCCTGGAAAAATGCTGGATTAAGGACATGGATGAGGGATGTCAAGGCTGGGAACCTTGGGCTCTTGCAGACACAGTTTGAAGAAGTTCAAAATTCACAATTTGGGAAAAAGCTCCAAATCCCTTGGATGCAGAGGGATTTGGCTGAGGTTGCTTTTGCTGGGCTGTGTCCAATTCCCTGGAAAAATCCTGGATAAAGGACATGGATGAGGGATGTCAAAGCTGGGAACCCTGGGCTCTTGCAGGCACAGATCCAAGAGGCTCCAAAAGCAGCAGCTTTGTTGCAGTTTTCCCCGTGGGATGCAGGTTTATTGTCCAGGAGGGTTTGGATAGGCATTCCTGGGCAATGTGAGTTCTCACTCTGTGGCTCCAGGGGTGGCTGCAGCCCCTGCCCCTCTGTGGCCTCCGTGCCACACGTGGGCTTTGGGCAGGTGTTTCCACCTGAGACAGCCCCAAAAACCTCATTTTAGTGAAATCCCACTGAGATCCATGTCAGAATTCCCTAGGAGTGCCAGGGGAGCAGGTTCTGGTGCTGAGAACATCAGAACATCACCTTTGACAGAGCTCCTGCTGAGCCCTGCTCCAGCTTTCATCCCTGATGGGAGAGATGGGAATTCCAAAAACTGCCACATTCCCATTCCAGAACTGACCACAAATGGGGGTTTTTCCCAGATTAAGGCTGTGTTTTATGAGAGGAAATTAATTTGGATTTTGCTGTCTGGTTCTGCAGAGGTGGGCAGCCAGAGAAGTACCCATGACATGGCAATCAGATATCAGCAATATAAATCATTAATATCACCCTGCACATTGGCTTTGGGCAATAACTGGAAGTCTCTGCCTGTTTTGGAAACTGTTTTTTTGTTTCTTGCAGCGGAGCAAACTTAGATTACCAGTCTAAATGCTAATACCCAGAATGAATGGGATTTAATAAAGTGAATTTATATGTAGATTGTGACATTAGTATTTAATTATCTACCCATCATAACACTGATGAAGCAAGCTGCTAAATATTGGTGCACTGAAGGTAGAGCTTACTCTTAAAGAGCAAGTATATTTTAATTTCTTACCTCTTTCCTAATCTTCCTAAATAACAGGATAAATTATGTACTGTTTACCAATATTCACCTTCATGCTGGATTGCAAATGAGGTTTCCAGGGTAGCAGCTGATCTCATAGAAAGCTGTGCTTGTGTTTCAGTAAAACTCTGATAACAGACCTGTTTCTCTGCTATGTTTTATTAGGCTAAATAAAGTTTTGGGGTTGTTAAAATTTATTATTTTAATATTAATTAAAAATAGTATGTTATCTCCGTGGGGTTTTTTTTTTCCTTAACCTTTTTTTTTTTTTTTTCAGACTATGGAAAGCCCAAAGTATGAGCTGGTGATAGAAGCCAAGGACATGGGTGGGATGGACGTGGGACTGACAGGCACAGCCACTGCCACCATTCTTATTGATGACAAAAATGACCACGCACCAGAATTCACCAAGAAGGAGGTAAGAACTGCCCATCTGTTCTCTCCAAAACCGTGCAAGCAATCCTAATCAGCTCGTTTCTAAATATAAAGATGTTCTTTGAGGAAAGAAGACGGTACAGAATGTTTTAACTCGGTCTGGCAGACTGTCCTGGAGCTGCTCTTTTCTTTTTTTTGTGTTAATGAACCAGCTCCAAACCACAGTGCAACCATAAGTTTAAAAAAAATTATGTCGTCTAGATCTTGGCCAGCAGGGTACAAACCTGTAAAATCAATTTTCTGGTGGTAATTTTCTCCTTTTGCTCCTGTGGGGGGAAGTAGCAAAACTAGCTTAAGGCTTTAGATGGCCAGGACCGTGGGTGAAAACAACATTTTCTTCTTGTCTGCAGCACCTCCCCTGTGAGCCAGGCAGAGTTTGGGGGTCTGGAATTAAAGCTCCAGTCCTAAAAGCTCCCAATTTAGCCTACAGGTGGAATTTGTACAGAAAGGTTTTTTCCCCTGTAAATTGAATTCAGCTGGAAGGTCTGTTAAACCCCAAAACCAAGGGAAGGGAGTTCCCTGCCTGAATCCACCAGACTTCCAGCCCTGCTGACACTGTTCTCTTCCACCCCCTACATTCACTGTAAGTCTGATTTATTTTTTGGTATCTAGAGAGAATTAGATAGTTTTAAAATTTTTACCTAATTACAGCCAGGTTGGATTTTGCTGTTAAAGTTTCCTGGGGCTCTGCAAACTTTTAAGGAGAAATTCCCAAAATATGAGAAGTAAATCTGATTTTAAGATAATTGTGGAGTAGGAAAGGAAAGCCTATTGCTGTAGAGTTTTTTTATTTAACCTGAAGTATATTTTTACCTTTTAAAAATTTGTTTCCTGGCCTAATATTAGTGATTTGCCAATGGATTATATTGATTATATGGATATATAATGGATTATATTATATTGCTGTTATTTGACTTGAAGAATTATTTCTTTTAAAAATGCAAAGTAAATGAAATAATTCAAACACAACAGAGAAGGTTTTTTAAAAAAAGGAAAAAGAAGAAGAAAGTAGAAACAATGACAATTGTGGCAAGGGAATATCTATAACTACATTAGTAAAATGCTTTGGCAGCAGTGTTTCAGTCACCTGAAAATTATTGTGGACAGACTGATCCAAACCCTTTAAGTTCACGGGTGACAATTAAGTGACAATGATCAAACTATTAATTCCTTTAGAATTACCTTTTAGATCAGGCTTTTAATGCTCTGAAAGCCATTTCCTGACAACCAATACTTTAAATATCTTTGAAATGCTGTATTTTTTTTAACCTTCTGGAAAATAACAATGTACAAGGACAACTCGATGCTTTTAGAAATAAGAATTTATTGGATCAATCAATATTGATAGCGAGTCATGTCAGTCAGAGTCCTACCTACTTGAATTTCCAAAGCTGGAGAATTCTTTCTTGGAAGAAATATTTCTACACTGAATTCTTTTGAAGAAGTCTTTCTATAATTATAGTCTTGTTTGACTTAATTTGGTAATTTGGACACAAAAATTCTTGTGCTGCTTAGCCACAAATGCATTGTTAGTATAAATTTCTGTGGAAATTCAGAAATGCTCATAAATTCTGTTCTCTCAGTGACAGTAAAAGTTACTTTATACCCTGGAAAGTTTGTGGCTTTTAGCATGGAAATTAAATAGGTGTGAAGCGACAGCATTATCTTGTGTTCTTTGAAAAAATCTGCTTAGATATTTTTCTTGTATTTTTTTCTCTTTTCCACAGTGACATCTCTTGTCTTTTTAATGGTTTGCTGTGGGTTTGAACCTTTCATTATTTAGAGATGCTAATGACCTCAGAAATCTTCCTCTGCCTTGCTAAGTGATGTTCATATTCCATGAAGAAGGCAGGAAAAATCAGCCTGTCATGTATGGTGCCAGCCCCCTGCAGGAGCAGATTCTCTGTTAAAATAAGAGCAGGGAGGTGTCTATCAGTTGATTTAATGCCACTTTATTTGATTTTCTGCTGCACGTGCTTAGTTATTGCATTTTAATACCAGTTGCATACCACAGGCTGCAATACTATTGATTGGAATTAGAGCTGAAAGAAAGAGACAATATTTTTCAAGGTAACTTCTGAAGGAGAAAACTCAGTAAATCTGAAGCTTTGATTACAAAGTGTAGCTTCTTTTATTTAGTTTAATGAATAAATATCTTCAATTTTAAATAATACATTATAGTAATAAATTAAATTATTTCTGGCCTTGGACACTTCCAGGGATGGAGCAGCCCCAGCTTCTCTGAGCAACCTGTTCCTCACCACCCATACAGGGAGGAATTTCCTTCAAATATCCAATTTAAATCCACATTTCTACAGCTAAAGCCCATTCCCACTTGTCCTATCCCTACCTGATGTTGAGCAAAGTCCCTGTCCTGGCAGAGGCAGTGCTTGCCCAGTGACTCTGCTCTCCCAGCTCTCTCTTTTCCCCTCCCTGCGTCCCCTCCTGGGCCAGGAAAATTCACCCAAGGGGTGCCAGGTACCCCAGGAGCAGCTGAGCATCCTGGCTGGGATCCAGCACAGCAGTTCCTCTGCCTGCAGAGCAAGAGATGAAGCCCTGGGGGCTTGGGGTGTTGTCAGGATTCATCCTTATGAAGGGGGTTTATGATGATTTGTGGATTTGATCTAAGGGTGCAAAAAAACTGACACGGTACAAGGGGGTTTGCAATGATAATCAAAACAAATGCACCTTTATTGAGTGGCCACAGCAAAATGTGATAGAGGGATTAAGGGAGAGAAAAATATAGAGAAAGAGAGGGATATAGCTATCAAATGTAGAGACCAAATCCTTTGGTCCAGTCCAGTCGAGGACCCGCCTGTCATGTCTGGGAGATTTCGGAGTCTCTCGCTAACTCAGAGGTTTTTATTATGATAACTCCATTGGAAATTGTGAAGGGGGAAACAGATCCAATAAGGAATAGATGTAACAGGTAGTCCATGCTCTCGCAGTAAATGAGAGCCATTGTCTTCTTGGTCCAGTGGTCACAACCTGCAGGCAAACATCTCGCTTTGGTCAGCTTGCCTCCCCCACACACCTGCCCCGGGCTGGGGGTTTCAGTGCCAGTCCTTGGGAGGAGCAGAGGGGCCTCCTCACATGGGGGTTCCACGTCTCAGTCCCTGATGGAGAGGGGCCTTCTCACATGGGGGTTCCATGTCTCAGTCCCTGATGGAGAGGGGCCTTCTCACATGGGGGTTCCATGTCTCAGTCCCTGATGGAGAGGGGCCTTTTCACATGGGGGTTCCATGTCTCAGTCCCTGATGGAGAGGGGCCTTTTCACATGGGGGTTCCATGTCTCAGTCCCTGATGGAGAGGGGCCTTTTCACATGGGGGTTCCATGTCTGTCCCTGATGGAGAGGGGCCTTTCCACATGGGGGTTCCATGTCTCAGTCCCTGATGGAGAGGGGCCTTTTCACATGGGGGTTCCATGTCTCAGTCCCTGATGGAGAGGGGCCTCCTCACATGGGGGTTCTGTGTCTCAGTCCCTGATGGAGAGGGGCCTTTTCACATGGGGGTTCCATGTCTCAGTCCCTGATGGAGAGGGGCCTTCTCACATGGGGTTCCATGTCTCAGTCCCTGATGGAGAGGGGCCTTTGCACAGGGGGGTTCCATGTCTCAGTCCCTGATGGAGAGGCTCCTCACATCTCAGTCTGTCTGTCACTGTGCTTGTAAAACAGGTGAGGGTCTTCTGTGGGGGGAACACCCAGGACTCAGGAGAAGTCCAGCCAGGCCGAGAAGTGGGACAGTGTCCGAGGCTGTTGTTGCAAAAAGGGCACAGTGCCCCCTTCTTCTTCTCACTGGGCTCAGTGTAGCACACAGCAAACAACCCCTGTGAAAACAATAACTTAGCACTGTGCTCTCAGGTCTCAGGGCCTTTGGCGTGTGACTTTCTCCCACAGAGCCAGAGATTTTAGACAGGGGGGTCTTCTCCTCAGTGGTCTTCCAATGACAATTGTGAGGCAGATGAGGGATATTTCAGACAGACTCTCCCAGGAGTGTGTCAGGAGCTTTGATGGCTCAATAAATGAGACTTTGCTTCAGCCCACTTCATTATTTGCTTATTGCCCTGTCGCTGTTCCAAAATCTCTGCCTTGTTCTGTCTCACATCCACCTTTCCTGCTAATGATGGGCTCTGAGCAGTGTAAAAATCCATTCAGGTGTGCAAACAGTACCCTGCTCCCTCCAGGGGTTTTAATAATTTCATCTCTAATGCCAAATAGAGCAATATTTTAAGAGTTCCTCCAAAACTCCCAGGTGAGGTAGCAAGGTCTGCCTTTTAAAAGGTCACAGTGGCTGGGATATTGTGCCAGATTTAAATTACAGAGATTGAAAATAGAGATACTTGTAAAGTTGGTGGCTGCTTTGTAAAATTTACAACCTTATTTCTATTATGGGAAAAAGTTTTAAAATTAATTTGATGAATTATTATTTTGTGTCACAAAGGATTTTGGAGTTTGCAGCAGGGAAAGGGCTTAGGCTCAAATTTTGTTCAGCTGTAAGGAATTGCTTATGAGAAAATAAGGAATGAAGCAGAGCAAGGAGCAGGCACAGATTGTTCTGGAAAATCTGACACCTGGTTTGTATCCTGCAGGATATTCCCAGTGGGTGGAAATGAGCTGGGCAACACTGAGGGTGCTGTGTGTTTATATCTAGAACATTAACAAAATTGAGAATTCTTTTCTTGTGTCACTGTAAGAGTGGCTGACAGATCACTGCAGTATTGTATCCTGCAAAAAGGGGATTTTGGTCCAGAGTTAATGTCACTGCGGCTGTGTTGTGATGAAAAATTAACAACGTGGCATCTGCTGAAAGACACGAGCTGGCAAATTCTCCTCTTGTGTCTGTTCCTGGAGGCCTGGCTCTGCCTGAGACCTGGAGAAGGAAAAAACGAGTTCTAATGCAAGAAAGATATGGACTTGACCCCTTTCTGTCTTTTCTTCCTTCTCCAAAAGAATAGTCCACCAAATCCTATTTACTCCATTCCTGCCTGCAGAGAGTGTGCTCAAAAATGAGATTCCTCTGCCTCTGTTTGCCTTTATCTTCTGACCTGAAT
Source organism: Melospiza melodia melodia (assembly GCF_035770615.1). Taxonomy (NCBI): domain Eukaryota; kingdom Metazoa; phylum Chordata; class Aves; order Passeriformes; family Passerellidae; genus Melospiza; species Melospiza melodia. The sequence goes on from NC_086206.1 coordinate 19,120,564, forward strand.
TTTTAAAACTTCCATTGCTGCTCTTTAATGGGTTGTTTTCCTTATATATCAGATATCTTGTCCTTCCTTGGTAAATCCTGCCGGCGCAGTGGTGTGGCTGAAGGGGATGATTTTCCTGCAATGCCCCCAATTCCCACTTTTCTCCTCCTCCACAGATTTGGGGCTGCAGCCCATCCCTGGGCAAACCTGGAAAAGTGGGATTTGTCACAGTGCTCTCACTGGCACATTACAAACAGAGACTTCATTTGGCCAGGGAACAACCATTCCTCACACAATTCCTCTTTCTGCCACTTCCAGCCTCGCCTTCAACTCCATCCATTTCTGGGACAAAGAAATGTAACACAGAAATAATTCTGTCACACCAGGGAGAGCAAGATTAGGGAAAATATTTTGCTTGGTATAAATTTACTTTTAATATACATATTCTTAGAAAAGAATTTTCCAGTAAAATAAAGATCTTGCCTCCTGTGAACAGAATAAAATTTGTGTGATTTGACAAAACCCCACCATGGTGAGACTTGAGATACACCAGTGCTGGGAGTCTTGAGTGAAAAATATGATTTGGTCCCATTTTGAATGCCCGCTGATAAATGGTTTATAAAAGAGTAATAAATGACTAATGGGAGCTTTATTAAGTGATCCATCAGTTCCTGTGGAGGGCTGTGAGTGGGTAGCTCTGTGACCATGACGGATGGTGGCCTGCAGGGCTGTCTCCTGTGTCACCCATGGGGAAGGCAGCCCCTGGAGGACAATCTGCGCCTCCTTCTGCTCGTGGCTCACAGAGGATCTGAGAATTCCACAGCACCATCTGGACAGATTGATTGTGCAGCTCAGGCTGCTGGGAAACGGGCTTGAGGCTGCTGAGAGTCCCTGCATTAGCTCTTGGTATTGGTTAAAAACTCTACCGAGGAACAAGCAGGGAGTTTTAAAAGCAATTTTAAGGTTCCTCTTGGATCACTTTTCCATACTTTTCCAAAAATGTCTCTCTTGGACATGAAACTTTTCTTTTTTGTGGTAAACAGACCTTGGCAACCCAGAGCAGATCTGCCCATTGACTTTGCATATTTGAAGTGAACCAATCTCACCTCTCCTCTCCTGCGGACTGACTCTTTCTTACCTTGTCTAGCAGGGAAAATTTTGCCCTTTGAGACTCTTAATAGATTTTGTCCCTTTCTGTGTAGTGAGCTGGACCACACCTTTAGACACAATCATGTTAATGGTGGATGATTCCCCTTCCAACCCCTTCCACAGGGTTTTTTTCTTTATTTTTCTTTACATCTGACTGGGAGAGCTGTTGAGTGAGAACTGTGGTGGTGTTCGCAGGGGTCCCAGGATGAGAGAACAGATGAGAATCTTGACTCCATGTTTCAGAAGGCTGATTTATTATTTTATCATATATATTATATTATATGAAAATGATATATTAGAACTATACTAAAAGAATAGAAGAAAGGATTTAATCAGAAGGCTTGAAAGGAAAGAAATGGAAAGGAATGATAAAATCTTGTGACTGACCAGAGAGTCTGACACAGCTGTGATTGGCCATTAATTAGAAACAACCACATGAGACCAATCCCAGATGCACCTGTTGCATTCCACAGCAGCAGATAATCAATGTTTGCATTTAATTTCTGAGGCCCCTCAGCTTCTCAGGAGGAAAGATCCTAACGAAAGGCTTTTTCATTAAATATATCCATGACAGAGCACCACAAGTGTGTGGAAAACAGAGCCAGACAGGAGCTAAAGCCCAGCAGGGCAGCAAGGCCAGGGCTGCAGCCCTCTGCCATTCCCTGCTGGGGTGGAAATCACAGGGCAAACCAGGCTGAACGGACACAAAAGCAGCTGCCAGTTTGTTCTCTCTGAGCTGGGGAGAACAAACCAGTTTGGGTTCCTCCCACACCACAACCTGCTCTCTGCTGCTGCACTTTGGCAGGGCTGAGGGGCTGGAGCAGCAGCACCAGATCCAAGCAGATGACAAACCCCTGCCAGGCTGGTAGTCAAGAGTCAGAGTTTCATTATGGCCTGAAAGTGATGGGAACCAATCTGGAATTCCAGCAGCCTGCTCAAATTGGATCCAACTCCCCCGGCGCTGATTTGTCAACAGGAAGAGTTTTGTGGGATGGATAAAACCATTGCAGCAGAATCACATGAGCAGAGTGCATATTGGAATTTCCATTTGGCTCCCGTTTTTGGGCTGTGGGACAATTTACATGCAGAGAAATCAGAATTCATGCAGGAGCTCAGCAGAGCAGGGCAAAGCCTCTCCAGCTGCCAGTGAGCTTTGGCACCAAGAGCAGCTTCAGTGTGGCTGGGGAGCACCAGAGAGGAGCTCCTGGGCCACCCTTGTTCTTTCTGGAGTTGCAGATACAGCTGGAAAGGCTCCTGGAGCATATCTTAACCTTCAGAAACCTCTACACTGGATAAATATTTGCACTGACCTTTTCACTCAGCTTTATTTCCACTTCACCCTCTTGCAGCAGTTCACTAACACACTCGACATAGCTCCAAGTGCCCAAAAGTCTCCTTGGAAGCAAATGAAGGGTCTTACCTGGTGTATTTTTCATGTGTGAGAGGCAGAATTTATGAAAGGAAACAAACATCTAAATAGCAGCAAATGCTTTGTTTTCTAAATGAAGACTGTGAGCATTCTGTTGTCACTGCAAAATGAAATTTAATTTCAAAATGAAATTTAATTTTCATTGACTGTACCATTTCTTCATGGCTAATAATTGGTCATTGGTCTCACCCATGGTACGGTTTATGGCATCCAGAGTTTTCTGAGCTGTCCTGACTTATAGAACGGGTTTCAAAATCACATAAGCAGTTCAGGAATCTAAAATCTAAATAACAGGCATGTAGACACTGACTTTTTTTTTTTCCTCCTCAAATAATTTTAGATGTCAAAAATAATTTTTAAAATATTATTGGACTAAATTAAATAGCTGTGAAGATATCTGTTCCCCACCAGAGTTAAAAAATCTGAGTTTAGGAGCATAGATTGCTTTGTCTCTCAGTGCAATTAGGATTCCAAATATCTGTCTGTCTTCTAAAAACTTTCAAATAACCTGGAAAAATGCCCATGATGAGGAAGAAGGTTTATTAATATTTCTCAGTAGTCTTGTGGTGCTACCAAACTAAGGACATCTGGAAGACTTATTTAAACAATCTGGCTATCTGGATAATGAAATTAAGCTTTTTGTTATTTTTGTTATTTTACTTCTTCTTGAATATTGTGTGTCAGTTTTCATCAGAATTAGCTGGCTAGAGGATTCTCATGTGATGAGAAATGCTCAGCACCACTCAGGATTGAATTACCAACGACCTTAACAACAAATACTCTGCTGCAGCATTTCCAAGAGTAGAATAAGTTCAGAGAAAGGAAAACAAATACGATTATTCTGTGCATTGACTGAGACAGGGAACTCTTCAGCAAGAAACCAAGACCAAATGAAATAACATTGTTTGGCAGACCAGTGGTTCCTGGGCTCATCCAGATTCACACTGTGTGCATAATAATCTGTATTCATGTGGCTTTCAGCGAGCTATCTGCATCACCAGTGTAAGCACTTTGTTCAAGAACTTTTGCAAAATATGTTTAACACGGAGTCCATGCACTTATCACATAATTAGGGCTGGATGTGCTGCCTGGCAGGAGGCAGCAGATTCCCACATTTATCTCTGCTCGTGAGGGGTGAGCTCGCTGCTTTGTTTCTCTCCACCAAGGTCAGGAAATACATGAAGTTGTCTATTTAATCTGCAGATAAACACATTTCAGTGGTGCATAAAACAACAGAGTGCCTGCTTTGTAACCTGGGAGCAGCTGAGAAACACTTGTACAATGCAGGGAAGGGTCTGTGGATAGAAATGATCATTCAAACAGTGGGAATTTGGGGAGGAGCACAAAGGCGCTGTGCTGCTCCTCCACATCTGATTTTCCTCCCTACACTCTTGCTCTCCAAGTAGGCTCACACAGCGAACTTGCATTTTTGCCAGTCCTTTTCCCTTTTTCCCCCCTTTTTGTCACTGTCCCTTCTCTGCCCTTTGTTTAGCTGCCCCGATTTGCTGTCCTCAGCTGATCTGAGCCACCCTGATGCCAACTCCTTTGCCTCTGCAAGCCTTGGGTTGTGTTGGAAGGTCAGCAGCAGCTCTGTGGCAATAACAGCAATTCTCACTGCAGCTGGCAAATTCTCACCGCAAACCCAAAAATCCTGTGCTGCCTTATCCTCCAAAGGCTTCTTCCATCTGCTTCTGCAGGCAGCAAATACCCAAACCCTGCGAGCAGCAGAAAAGCCATAAAAACCCACAATTTACTGCTCTCTTCCCCAAGAAGTGAAGGTTAATGTGCTTCCTCAACGTGGTCCATCAAGTGTGAACTTTACAACAGATATTAAGGTCAGGATTACCAAGTAAACGGTAGCAGTGAGAGTTTGGAGTACCTCTAGCACAAACACGTTTGGGTGAGGAGCTGGAGGGGAGAAATTAGAAATTAAAAAGGAAGGAAGGCTCAGACAAAGGCTCTTGAGGGAAGCACAAGCTAAACAAAGATAATGTAATGTCTCCAGGTCTAGTCTTGGATCACTTATTTAGGGAAGCTGTATAAACATAATTATTAACAATCATTGCCAGGAGTGGGTATGTGATTTTCCAATTAAATTTAAAAAAAACCCAAAACCAACAAACCAAAAAAAAAAATCCCAAAAAAACCCCTGCAGCTGGAATTTTGCAGTTGCATTCAAATCAAATTAGAACTGTTTTCTACTGATTTCAATTGGACATTTTAAAATTTGACTATTTTCCCCGATAATTCTTTTTTTTCCTCTAAATGTACTGGTGGAGCAGTCAATGGAAATGTCCTTTGATTTCACTCTTCTCCAAGAGCATTCACGGCATGTTGAACTTCATAAACTGTCCAAGGAATTCCAGCTTCACCTCTGAGTGCTGGCAGGTGACACAGAGACTTCCAAGAAGCTTCACACAGGTGCTTTCAAATCAAGATATAAAATGATGCACCAATATCTTTTCTGAAATTAACTTTGGAGGTCTTTTTTGGGAGACCTCGTTTGACTGTGTGAAATCCAGCAGAAAAAAAACCTTAGTGTGGAAACAGTGATTTCTACATATGGTATTCATTGCAGAGTGGCTCTTAAATCGTCATTGTCTTGTTCATAGAATCCCAGAATGATTTGGGTTGTGAGGGACCTTAAAATCATCTCATTCCATGTGCCATTGATGCCTCAGGTTTTGGCTTTTCTATTTTTCACACTCTGTGCTGCTTTAGTGTGTGGGTCTGGGCTCACATCAGGGGATGCTGAGCTCTGTGCACAGAGCAGGGACACAAAACAATTCCTGCTCCAGCTGGGCACCAAGGACAAATGATCCAAATCTCAGCCCAGGAGCACAAACACCGTGGGCTGGAGAGAGAAAAACAAGCAGGGTGGGACTGCAGGGGCTAAAGCTGGAATGGGACAATGAACTGCAAGGTGCAAATGGAGCAGAGCTGATCCCAGGGAGAGACCCCGGCAGCGCTCGAGCATTTTGGGGCCATTTTGGTTCATCCTGGGTTCATTTTGGGGCCATTTTGGGTCATCCTGGGTTCATTTTGGGGCCATTTTGGTTCATCCTGGGTTCATTTTGGGACCATTTTGGTTCATCTTGGGTGCAGCCCTGGCTGGGCTCTTGTGCTGCCCAAGGTGGATCCATGGAGGAGATCCTTTTAATAAATCCCTGCTTTATTCTGTAGCTCTGTCCAGCCTCTGTTCTAGGGCAGCCTTCTCAAGACATCACTGTGTCAGGGACTCCTTCCACTGTCCCAGGCTGCTCCAAGCCCTGTCCAACCTGACCTTGGACACTTCCAGGGATCCAGGGGCACCCTCAGCTGTGCCAGGGCCTCCTCACCCTTACAGGGAACAATTTCTCCCTAATATCCAATCTAATCCTCCCTACAGTGAGGAAGAGATTACCAAGTATTACCTTTTTGGACTTGGAGGGCTTTTTACTCCGTGTATAAATTATTTCAGTTCCTCACTTGTGGAATGCAGAATTTCAACAGAAACACCAAGAATTCTAAATCTCTTTGTTTGACACAGTGCAGCTGGTTGGAGAAGTAACAAATAGAGGAATTGTTAGATGTGTTGCAAATATCACTGTAATCCCACGAGTTCAGAAACCCGCACTGTTAATATGCCTGCAGCATCTGTGGGAGTTCTGTTTTAAAGCAGGATTAAACATGATAACACACTATAGATCTTAACATATTCAATTTGCAGCAGACAAAACCCTATTTAATACCAATTACAGAATATGTGTGAGCTGGTATCATAGCTGCAGTTTATATGAGCAGAGGGAATTTGTAAAGCTGAAGTCTATTCATTCAAAAATAATAGTTTATGTGGCTGCCTGGGTCATTCCACTAGAGTGCAATGAGTTTTGTGATCAGTTTATCAATTCTTTCACTGACAAGTGAGATTTTAAGATTTTTCTCAGCAACACTAAAACTGATTTGGCTACTCTGAAATTTGCTAACCATCTGTGCACACGAATCAAAGTGTCAGGTTTATTTAGACAAAATATCTTTTTTTCTTTCTGCCCTGAAGCATTAAAATAGACAATGGGTAAAACTCACCATGCTAAAAGGAGTTGTAGGTTTATTCAAATAAAATTTTTAGCAAATGCCTCTGAAAGATATTCATTTGGGAAGAAATAAAATTATATAGGCCTGGTTGTGTCTTGAACTTAGTGGAATGAAAATGGTGTTGTTACATGTAAGGAAAAGCAGATTAGGGGGTTCATACAGGACTCCTTGTAGTTATGGTCTCTTTTGAGGAAAATGGTTCAGAAGTGGATTTTATTCATATTCTTGTAGCTCCTACTTTGGCTTGTTTCCAGGACTTGTTTGCCTTAGAGTTCCAGATGCTTATTTGCTGAAAGGGGAGCCCTTTCTCCAGCCGTCTGTCCAACAGTCACTTAATATTTATTTGTTTTTACAAATGTGTTCCCCTGTGTTCTCAGTCCATATGTCACCAAAAAAGTGTAAGCCCAGCTCTACACAGAGTATTGATGTTATCTTCCCTTTCTAGACTTTGACCAAATTAGGAAAAATCCATGAATCCCAGTTTTTTCCCTCACCCAGTATTTCCCTCCAACACTATTGCTCTACAGCCAGTCCTTTGGAGTTTCTATTCTCACTCCTCCTCTTAATGTAGCTTTTATAGAGGTTTTTTTCCACTTCCCTGTCCTAATCACTTGTGTCCTCTCCTTGATATTTAATTTGCCCAGTGTTAAAATTTGTCCTTCAAAGTTCCTTCTGCCTGTTGCATCATTCCCTTTTTTAAGACAAAACAAACTTCCCCATTCTAACTAACCAAAGAGCAAACTCTTGGGTTTTCCCTCTTCTATTCTTTAGCCAGGAGTCTGTTAGGAGCCTTCTTTGAATTTTAATAGTTAGCTTTAAATTTCCCTTTCTCTCCAAACTCCTGGAGCTGATCACCTCACATTCCTTCAACCCATCTGCTCCTATTTCCTGCTGCTGCCTCAGAGCTCACAGATTTTTGCTTTTTGCTGAGTGACTTCCCTTTCTCTCTGCTCTTATTTTCATCACTTCTCCCCTCTCTTTCTACATGGAAAACTTTTTTTTTACTGTATCACCGAAATCTGGTTCTGACCTTTGTCCTCTCATGATCCCCATTCTGTCCCCATGATTTCCCCCCTTTTTTCTCATTTCTGGAAGACCTTCCTTTTCCCATCCCTTGATCCCATCTCCCAGTGAACTCTTCCCCATGCCCTCATCCCCTGCTTCCCCTGGGAGCCACTTTTTTGTTTTCAGTGCCTTAAGCTGACTATTTGCCCAGGGCTCACAGAATTCTGTGCACACCCTTTGCCTGCCTTCTCTAAATCCAGATGCAGCCAGCTCTAAATGCTGGCTCTCTCTCACATCCCCTCATTTGTTCCTTTTAGGCTCTATTTCCTCCTCCCCAGCTCATTTGTTCTGCCCATCTCCAGCCACCGAGGCTGGCAGTGCCCATACATTACCTGGTACTGTCAGATGTTCTTAGATCAATGATTTTGTTTCATTTAGAAGACCGATGGTGAGGAGAGCAATGCTGTTCTCAAGAAGTTTAAAGGGTTGAAAGCAATCTCTTAACTGAAAAAACATATAGAGTTTGAAAAATCAAAGGAGTTATGTGAGGAAGTTTTGAAAGAAACATAAGGAAGATCAATCCTGCTAAATAAGCTTAAATCTAAACCAACAGTTGTCTGAAATAATATCAGGGAAGAAGATTTATCTGTAGTATTGATATTCTTAACTGCCTGCATCCAAGCTGTGGCTCCCATCCAAATGGAGATGGGAGTGCAGTTTTAGACTGGGAAGTAAATCTGGATTTCTGTGCATATTTATAAATAGAAACAGGCCCACAGGTCTCTGCCTACCTAAACTGAACACCTGATATTTCGTTTTTCTAAAGCTGCATTTTCTAACATGGGTTAAAACAGAAATGGAACTTGGGTTTACTTGTTTGTTTCACAGAGCCACAGAATCAATCAGGTTGGGAAAGAGCACTAAGATCAACAGGTCCATTTGGAAATAACACAATGTATTTCCATATTTAGAAATAACACAACTGGCATTTGAAAACAAAGAACATTGTTTCTGATTAATTGATCCAGTGCTGAAGCAAGCTAAGAAACCTGTGTATGTTTGAAGACAAATGAAGGGCAGGCTTTCTGATTTAGCAGTTCTGACCTTTTCAAATTTCCCTTCTTAAATAATAATTGAAGCCATAAGTAAAGAAATTCAACTTTGCCTGCAGATGTTGAACTCTTTAATGTCCTTTTGCTGTGACACAGGCACTGCCTGACATTCCTGGCACAAACAAGTTTATCCTGCCCTGTGCCAGGGCTGCCTGGCATCCCCGGGAGCTGTTTCCTTTCCTCCAGGCAAAATGCTTAAAATGCAGCTCCAATCAATAACCCTGTGAGTGTTCTGTGGTGGGCAGTGTTCACCCAGGGGTTCTCTGTGTCCCAGGGGTGTTTCTGTGCTTCAATCCCCCTGTACTCAGGAGAGAACCAAACCACAAGGAGCCTTGTTTACCTGGGCTGCCTGCTGGAGCTGCAGGGAGCACAGAGAGCACAGGGTACTCTCGGGTGCTGCTGGATCAATCAGGGGTGGCAGCTCTGAGGAGTTTCTGGCTCCCAGCAGCACCTCTGGGCAATCTCTGCTCTGCGAAGATCCAACAGTTCAGCCTGAGCTCCTTTGGTGTCAGTGGGGCACAGTGTCAGGACATTATTAAAAGATCTTGGGTTCTGAGATCTAATTTTAGGTGAACTTCTCCACTTCTCAAGGATGTCAGACTTGCCTGTTTCCCTTGCCTTGAGTGAGGGTTATCCCAGTTTATCAAAGAGCAATATGTGAGCACTAATCAGTTTTAGATGCTCCTTACTCCAGCAGCAATTGCTCTAATGCAATCAATTAAAAGGAAATTTTAATGATCTTAATAATTGAGCTTTTAAAGGGAACACGGCAGTTATTATTGAACTCCTAATTTATTATTTCCCATGGAGATCAGTTTGGAAAATCAAAACATAGCTTTTAAAATGCACCATCCCCTGCAGTCTCACTGGTTTACTTCTTAAATTTGCTCATTGGGTTTGTAAATAATGGCAGCATAGAAACAATGAAACTTTTTTCATTTCTAACTTCTGTGCTGTGGGAGATGCCTGAGAAAGGTTCTATTCCTGCCTGAATTCAGCAGAAGGTGGGACATGTTTCCATGCATCCATACAGCCAGGAAAAACATCCTGTTGGCTTCTTCCATAGATTACTTTCCAGTAAACACTCCACTTTTACTGCCTTTAAATGAAGACTGGGATTCTAGTCAGCAGAAATTCAGCTGCATGTTGTCCATTTGAATTATTTATTCAGAAATAATAAGATTTATCAACACACACTGAGATGATTTTCTGTGTTACATGGGAAGGCCATTGTAGAGCCTTTCCTGAACTAATTTGGGAGTATTCAGGAAGCACCTTATTCACTTTTTAATGCCTGGAGTCCAGACTATAGGTTGAAGCTCACTTATCCCATCAATGTATTTTTCTTAAATTCTTAAAGTATGGGCAGCATTACAAATGTTAATGCTATTATTATAGGATCATCATTTAAAAATCTCAGCATTCTCCAAGGGCTCCAGCAGCGTGTCATTTCCCTGCTTTATTAAAATGAATGAACAGATGTACAATTTATTTCTGCTGAGCTATCATCTAAATTCATAAGCTATTTCTCATGTGCCTGAAATCCATGTTGGTTTCCCATTTTCTTTGCCTTAGAAAAAAAAAAAAAAAAAAAAAAAAAAAAGAAATATTCCACTCTCACATTTATCACTCTGGGAAAAGAAACGAGAAGCATACTCTCCTCTTCATTCACTTCAGGCTAATGCCCTCAATACAATTTAAATCCCATCTCTTCAAGGCTGTTCTCAAAACCCAGGCACTGGGACACCCAGGATCTGAGTGGAAATGTCCCTTGCTGTGTGTGCAGGTGGCCTCCAAGAACATTGTCCCCAACAGGACAAGGTGGCACAGAGCAGCTGTGCTTGATCTTTTGGGCTGGCATTTGCCGTGCCAGTGGAGGAGATGCAATTTCTCAGCGTCTTGGTTTGGAAAGCCAGGTGTCTGCTAAGGAAGGCAGGAGCCTCCCCTGAAATGGAAAATGTAAATCTCCTTTCTTCAAATTGTTATAAATTTTAAATAACAACACTGCCAGAGTCAGAACCCAACCTGACACCCTGTGGGTCAGGGTGTTGGCAGCAGTCCCATTGGAATTGTGGCTCAGCCCTCCTGCAGTGTCAGGGGTGGTTCTGCTGGAGCAGGGATCCTGTAGAGAAGGATGGATTCTTCCTCTGAAGATCCAGGGGCAGAGGCAGCTGCTGTTCCTCTGGGGAATCCAGTGGAGAAGCCGTGCTGGTGTTCCAGAATCTCCAGATTATATCCAGGCAGGAATGCTTGGCTCCTCCCTCTGGGCTCACATCTCCCAATGGGATGCTGTAGTTCTTATCAGCCATGCAGGGACATTCAATAGCTGTTATCAGCAGATGTATCCCCTGAGGGAGGAGTGGGAGAGATAAGGAAAACTGCCCACTGAACAAAAGACAGCTGACATACCGATGGCAAACAGAATACAATTTGCTTGGCAATCCAGGACATTCAGCTGGATGTTGGAGGAAACCAAGGAAGGGACAAATAATGGGAAGTGGGAGAGGTGAGAAGGCTGGGTGTGATTGGAGTGAAATTTATGACTGAGGAACAAGAATCAGCTGGCCTCAGACCCTCCAAATGTGATTTCTGTGCCTTGCAGCAGAGTGGAGACATGGCAGGTGCTCCTGGAAGGGATAAACCAGACAAGACAATACAGAGATTGGAGGGAATGAAACCGTGCACGTGAAACAGAGATGTTACCATGGAAAAAAATGAGCATAAAAACCCCAGACAGTGCTCTCAGCCTGTCACAATCCTTATTTGTTGGCAGGGTTTGTGGGCAAGGCAAGGCTGGCATTTTGCTTTAATTCCATGTGAGGAATGAGTGGATGACACATTCTAGGGGTTCTGGCAGCATTTCTTCTGTAAACCCTATTTCTAAAGCTTTTTATTGTAAGGAAATTTAAAAAAAAATCAGTGGTTTGCTGTTAAAAACTGAATTCTCAGGCTCAGATTGTGGGGTTTAAGTCTTTTTAATTTTTAGGGGTTTTTTTATAAAAATCACTTTGGCAAAGAGAGGAGTGGAACAGAATGCAAATCAATCTGTTTTCTTCATTTCATAGCGGCTCCAGAATTTAAACGCAGGCCTTTGAATTCCTTTTTGCCAGACATTTCAGGAAAATGATGAAGTAATGGCTGAGGTTTGTTAAAAGCATGATTTCCTTCAGAAATCTCGTCTGTGTGGCAGAAGCAGTTTGCTCCTGCAGGACTGCAAGGGAAGAGTTTTAATTCACTAATAAAATGGAGGAGTTCTGATTTGAGCAGGAATTTTTCTACAGTGGCCATGATGCAGCCTCAAAACACCTAAATTTTGATATCTAGTTTTGCCACTCTTGTCTCCTTTGGATCCTTCCCCAGGCTGAGATCAGAGTTATTTTCCTCTCCCTTTTCCTTACATTCTGTTGCCAAAAGAGGACATGACCAGCTAGGAAAGCCACAGGCACAATTTTTATCTGCAGGAAGGAGGTCAGGTGTTATTTTGCAGTTCCACCCTGTATCTCCAGCTGTCAGCACCAAACCCAGCAGAATGAAGAGTCTTGGATGGTGGGGAGTTTCAGACTGGAATCTCAGTCAGGAAATTCTTTCTTGTCACTTGGTTTTGGGCACAGAAAAAAAAATCATGGCACTCCAGTGAACTTCCTGGGTGTTCATGAACCTTAAAATGTTAGAAAATCAGGGATCTGTGTTTTGTTCTGTTTCTCATGGAATTTTCAGGGAAGGGTTCTCAAGATATCCTCAAATTCTTCCCTCCTATTTATGTAATTTCCATTATTTGCCTATTTTTGCCTATATTATTTGCCTATATTTTGTCTATTTTTCCTGTAAGAGCTTTGAGGTTACAGTGCCTGTGGTCTCCCAGAAGTCCTGTACAGTCCTTCAGCTTCCCTGCAGGTTTTGCTTCATTTCTGAAGGACATGATACCTGAGGATTTCCGAGTGAAGCCCAGCAGTGCTTGGCCTTGTCCCTGTGCAGGTGACACCCAGACAATCCTTTTATCCACAACAGCCCCTTTGCTACCCAGAATTATCCCAGGCCATGTGTTCAGACCTCTGCCTGTCCCAGGGCTCCTTTCCCTCCTGCTGGGGGCAGGAGCCAGGGGCTGTGACCCAGTGAACAATTCCAGCCTCTGCCCTGCATGGGCAGCAACTCCCTGCACTTCTCCACAGAGTTCTGCTCTTTGCACAACATCAAATCCCTTTTATTGTCCACAATTCTTTTTTCCAGCACAGAATAAGTGACAAAACCAACATCTGCTGTCTGTGGTGTCGTCTTCTTTCATCCTCAGCACAGGAGGAGAAGGATGTATAGATTTTGAGGGCTTTGATGTGATGGGATTTTGCTGCTGTGGTTTTTCCTGTCTACCTGTGGTTTTGTGTTTGATGTGGAGAATTGATTAAGTCATTTGGGTGTTGTCTTTTTATTTGTTTTGGATTTTGTAGTAGGACAGGCTGGGAATATTTCACACCCAAAGGAGAGCCTGCAGGGCTCTATAGGCACTGTCTATAGGTTCCAGATTTATGTCCCACTTAGGGACACTGTGATCTTCTCTAAAACACCAAACTTCTGTCCTGCAGCTCCTATTCTGGGCCTCTCTTAAGGTAAAAAATGCTGACAGCTCTGCCAGGGCTCATCCTGTGGGCAAATGTGCCCAGGGGTTCAGGAGGAAATCCATCAATCCAGGGATAGTTGAGAGTGAGCTTCATTAAAAGAATGTTTTATAACCATATAGCATTCTTCATTCCAAAGAACCCCAAAGGAACATACAGAAAATGGATCTTCTCTGTGGGCAGGCAGAAAATTAAATTGCAACTTTCTCCTGCTTGCGGAGAAAACAGAGGTCTAAGACTTCATTTCCTTTATTAAAAAATTCTACTCAAGAAAGTTGCTTCATTTCTGATGAAGCATTGCAGGTAATGGCTAACCCTGATATTGTAGTTTTACATTCAAAACCTTGTTGATGGGCAGAGGGAAGCCTGCCTTATATATAAAGCCAAGAATTTAATGTTCATAAAACTGAAAAGTAATCCAAGTTCATCCAAATCCAAGAATCGTTATTAATCCTGATTGAATTACTGAAACAAACAAACATTCTTCAACTTAGAAAAATTGTCAATAGCGATAATAGGGCAGATGTAAAAGTGTTGTAGACACCTTTCTTAGCTCCTACTCCTTTTCCTGCTGTTTCTCTCACCATTTCCTGGCTCCATGAAGTTGGAGCTTTAATTTCTGATGAAGCATTGCAGGTAATGGCTAACCCTGATGTTGTATTTTTACATTCAAAACCTTGTTGGTGGGCAAAGGGAAGCACACCTTTATATATAAAGCCAAGAATTTAATGTTCATAAAACTGAAAAGTAATCCAAGTTCATCCAAATCCAAGAATCATTATTAATCCTGACTGAATTACTGAAACAAACAAACTTCAACTTAGAAAATTCTTCAACTTAGAAAAAAATTTCAATAGTGATAATAGGGGAAATGTAAAAGTGTTGTAGACATCTTTCTTAGCTCTTACTCCTTTTCCTGCTGTTTCTCTCACCATTTCCTGGCTCCTCTGGGCCATGAATTGGTTGGGTTGGGTTGGGTTTGGCTCCATCCCAGTGTTTGTGGCCAGGCTGTTGTGGGGAGCTGTAACTCCTGGGGTGCTTTGCCAGGACAAAGGGGATGCTCACGCTGACCATTTTCCCTTGGAATCATTTGGGATCATGCTATGTCTTTGAGAACATATTTTTGTGTGTGGCTTGGCCTGGAGCTCCACGTTAGCTCCAAATTTCCTGTCTGTGATGTCCCTCACCCTTGTTAGATCCCTCTGAGCAGTGCCTGGAGCTGTGACCATCACCCATCCCAGAGGCAGAGTCTGGCTGTGCTGCAGCCTCAGGATGCACAGAAAGGAATATTTGTGTGTCAGCAGGCTCAGGATCCTCATGCAGGATGCAAAGCTCCCTCTCAGGAGCCAATCTGAGCTGCTGGACACTGCTGTGTGAATGCCTCGAGGTTTCGGGGTGAATAAGAGGAGACTTTTGTGTTTCATCCCAGCCACAGCCCCTGGTGCTGGAGGAGGCTGAGGTACAGAGTGGAGCCTTTAATGAGCTCCCCAAGTGCTCTGAGCAGCCAGGAGGGCACTGGGCTCTCTGAAATCACCCCTGTGCTCCGCCACAGCTGATCAAAGTCTCTCTGCTTGCCATGAAAATGAAATGGCGCTCAGCTGAACAACAGTAAAAATCCACCAGAAGGGAAAGTAAGGCCAAAAGTCTGGCAGTGACGAAAGGGACGTGCAGTGAGAAGCAGGAGGAGTTTGTGAGTTACCTGTGGAGAGGGTGACCGGGAAAGGCAGAGCTGAGCTGTGCCAGCCCTGGCACAAAGGTCATTATCCAGCTCAATGCAGGCAACTTTTCTACCTCTGGTTTTCCCTCCTCCCTCCAAGCTCAGTGCCCCTGACTTTGAGTGAAAATATCACAAGTAATCGAAGTTGCAAACCCCAGCAGAATACTAAATTAGAAATTAAGCAGAAGTGCTCATCATTTGGAGCACAGAAGTCCTGGGCAATTTTTCTAATGCTGTATTACAGCAATTGGAATATCTTTTTTTTTTTTTTTTTTTTTTTTTCCCAACTGCTTCAGTCACTGAATTGATTGAATTAAATGTGTTCTGTGGTGCCAGGGAACCTCTGACCCCAGTTACTCAGGATAATCAGGGGGTAATCAGCCTGCTGTGATCTGAGCTCCAAAGGAGCAAGAATATTGTAAGGTTCAGGGAGCCTGAGCTGGCATTAATCAGATGTCACCAGGGTTTGATTATAAATCCTAAAAACCACCAAATTGATACAACATGGTTTAATCCACTCAAAATTAGGTATCTACACATTAATCACCAAGCTGAATATCTGCAAGTGATTGCTTTTCTGGTAAGTGAAGTCAGGTGTCAATGCTTTGGAATATCCCACAGTCAATCATAAATATAATGATTAGCCTCAGCACAAAAGCAGCATTAGCCAGATTAAAAAAAGATTTTATTCCAACCTCAAATAGATTTTTTTTCCTTTCTGTTGGAGTTTTACAGCTCCATTGAAATTGCTCCTTGTGTTTCTACTCTAATTATGAGCTTACTCAGAGGCAAGAAATAGGAGATAGTTCTGAGGTAGCTGCAAGCACAGCATTTTCCTGCCTTCCAAGGGGAGGAAGGGTGGCTGCTTCCACTATATCACACTGCTGTGTACAGAAATAAAGTGGTATTTATTGTCCCTTAAAATGATTTCCCCTAGAACTGGCAAGCTCAGGTGAAAAATCTGTATCTGGAAATGTGTGTCAGGATCCAATTAATTCCTCCTGCTCTGGCTGTCCTTGGGAAGAGCTCGGTGTGGCAAAAGTGATGCAGATGTATGAGCACACCACATGGAGGGTTCTACAGGAGAGGGAGATCCAGTCCTAAATGAGGAATGGCACAGCCTTTAATGAACTCGTGCTCTTCATACAAATCCTGATTTAGTAAACATTCAACTCTGTGGAAAAGCTTTTTGATATAAACTGAAGGTGATACCAAATTCTTATTTATCTCACCGGTGCCACCTGTATTTCCTGGGACTTGCCTTTATTTGTATGAGACATTTGGTGTGCTTGGAATCAGAAGGTTCCTAAGCTGCTGCTGAAGGATTTCCAGCATCCCAGAGTGGCAGCTGGGATCAGGAGGAGGGAATTGCACACAATCTGGGGATCCCAGCAGCGGCAGCTCCGGGGGACAGTGGCAGTGAAGGTGCCTGGTGCTGCCTGCTGTCCCCCAGCCCCACATGGGGAACGTCTGTGCTCAGGGTGATGCTTCTCCCTCCAGGGATGGCCCTCACGGGAACCAGAGCCAGCATGTGCCCCTGGCACAGCCCCGTTGCTGTTCATAGAATCTTGAAATCACAGGATGGTTTGGTGGGAAGGTATTGGAATAAATCACCCAGCTTCCATTTTCTTTATGGTGGAAAAAGCCCATTCTTTATTCACATAACTCCTTTTATCCAGTTTTACAGACCTGGTGTGTGACTCCAATTGGTCAGGAGCTTTCTTAACAATTACTTTATTGGTTACTAAATGGTATTTTACTTGTCCATCAAATCTCTCTACTCTTCATCTGTTTACATATTTTCTTCACTGATTCTCACGGGAAAGATTTAATGTTTAGACAGGTTCAAGTTGTTTTTTTACCCAGGAATAGATTGTGATGTTAATGACCTGCTCACACCAGGATTGCTTTCACATGGGAACCTGCAAAGGGCCAGCTTGACAAGCCATCACTGATTTAACAGAGCAGGCCTGATTTTATGAAGCCTTTATGATTTTTCTACCTTACTGCAACAGGAAGGGACCTTAAAGCTCATCTCATCCCACCCTGCCATGTCAGGGACACCTTCTCCATCCCAGGCCGCTCCAAACCCCAATGTCCAACCTGGCTTTGGACATTCCAGGGATGCAGGGGCAGCCACAACTGCTCTGGGCACCAGGGAACAATTCCTTCCTAATATCCCATCCAACCCTTAAAGCCATTCCCCCTTTCCTATCACTTCATCCCTATCCAAAAATCCCTTTTAGGTATTGGGGGGCTCTAAGGCACCCTGTTGAGATGGAGCCCACACAGGGCAGGTGAGACAGGCTGTTCCCTGTGTTTGTGTGTTTGCACCACTGCTCTCTGACACAACCTGGGGCTGTTTTCACCTCCCTGCTAATTCCCAGCGCTCAGACACCTCAGCTGGGCACTCCTAAACAACCAACCCTAAACAGCTCAGAGAAAATTCAGTATCAGGACAGAAAAACACCCTTAGCTCATTTTGATCTTCCTTATTAACACAAAGGAGCAAATGCTGAACCATTTGCACAAAGCAGATCCAGCTGAGGCTGCAGTGGTGTCGGTGCTCCAGAGGGATGTGTGTACAGAGAGTGTTTGGGTAGGAAAACATAAATTACCTGTGAGAAAATGAAAGGGCCCTGAATGTTCCCTCTGTGACATTCTAGATAAGAAATAAGCACACAACGGGCCCTTGCCAGAGGAATGTTTCATTTTCCTTTAGCACAAATATTTTTCTTTCAGGGAAAGATGAAATGAGCACTGGCAAAAGGAGCTGGGTGGTGGGAGAGGGAGGCCATCAGAAGCCTTAAAGCAGAAAGCAATAAATCCATTTAGCATAGCTGAGATTTTTCCTGACCTTTTCACAGCTGTGCAGTGCCAAGCCATACATCTGTTGCTGCAATATATGCTGAAATCTCAGAGTTTTCAAAGCAGGCTCACCCCAGCTGGCAGAGAAGTGCCCTGACCCTGCCTTTGGGATGCTCCTCTCACAGTGCAGGATGGGCAGGCTCACATCACCCTGGCCATTAGTCAAATACACTGAATTTACAGCTATTTGTCTTTATTCTTGACCTTGGAAACAGAATTTCTCTGTGCTAACAGGGTTAGAGGCCCCAGGTCTTTGTTTTTCTCATCCTGGGTAATGAGAGTTCAGTGCTCACCTGGATGTTCAGGGTATAATAAAGATTTTTTCTGCTATGAGAGGGAAAAAGAAAAGGAAAGGGATCATTAATCATGAAGGTTCACTTATGTCTCTGATCTCTAAATGATTATTCTTGTATCATAGCTTTTTGATAGAGCAGTAATGTTTTGCTCAATGAATGTTGAGCCAACTGGATGTAGACTGGATAATTTGAGGGGAAAAAAAAATCTTGTATATCCAGTAGAAGAAGCTATGGGCAGTAGAGTTCATTCATCACTATGTCAGCAGACTTGGAAGACTTATTGTGTTCAGATGGATTGAAATATGGAGCATTCAGCCCAAATTCTCCTTTCCCCACTCAGCTTTTCACAGAAAACAAAACGCTGGCTCGAGATTTCATTTTTAAAATTCAGACAGATTCTGTATCACTGCAGATTATGCTGCCTGTAAACTTCCATCTGTACCTCCTGCCTCCACTGGAGCAGTGTGAAACCTTGCAGAGTTCTTATCTGCTTCCAAAATAGAGTTTTCAAACTGGGATAACTTCAGACAGCTCTCAGCTGGAGGGGCTTGTAAATCTAGGGCATCTCATCCCCATCAGCTGGCACAATCCAAAATGCCACAAGTTTGGGGAATTGCTAAGATTTGTAGCTGAAATATTCTGGAGATACAAGTTGCTGTGAATGCCTGGACTGGGGCTGCTCAGCACTGCCCACCCAAGACCCCATGAAGAGCTTGGACCAGTGTCAGAACATCTGCTCTTGGCAGCCTGGGCCTTGATCAGCTGTAAACTGGCACAAGGAAAAACTCCATCCTCTGGAATCAGAGCCCTCCTGGGGCAGCAAAGGCAGGATTGCTCATCTGGCTGCATATGCTGCTTGTTCTCAACCAGGCCAAAGATTCCCACACAGAGAAAATCTCATTTTCATTGCAGCTTCTGCCTCTCTGCAAAACCAGGAGTCTCAAACTAATGAGAATATGGCTCTGTTACCTTTATCGAGGTACCAAAGTAGATGAACAAGATGCCTCTAGATTTTTATCTAGAATAGTTTTGTTCCTTCACCTATTTAGAATGAAGCATTCCTTTCTTTTTGTGTTGTTGTTTGGGTTTTTTAAACTTCTATTTGTTTAGTGCTTTTGTATAGCACTAAAATACAGTTTTCATACCTTGTCTACTTCCTAGAGGTAAATATGATAATAATTTTAAAATCATCAATAGGTTTAATCTGCTGAAGGTCTTGTCACTGCCCATTGCATTTATTTATACCTGGGAGGAGACTAAAGCCCTTAGAGAGATTTCTCCTTCCCTTCCCTCAATCTCCCCAAATTTCTAGCAAATTAACCAGTCTCTCCATACATTAATGCTAATTTTAAGAAAAAAAATCATGTATTTCATAAAATTCTCCTTTTTTCTACCAGTTTAATATTCAGAGATGAATAAACTTCACTCCTCCTCCTTCCTTATAATATGAGTAACAGGTGACTTCCAGATTTTCCTTTTAGTAGGGCAGGATCAGTGAGTTCCACCATTTATGCTCAGATGTTCATCTTCAGCACCAGAAAAGTTGGTTTGAGTATGAAAAATCTCTGCTAAATATGAAAAAGCACCATTGAACAAGAGCTCCTTCCCTTCCCTTGTCACCATTAGGATAAGTGGGGGGAAATCCTGTAAAATATTTGCGCTCCTCAAATCAGGTGGGTGAAAAAAGAAAGAAAAATACAGAAAGGTGTATTTATTTAGAGTTCATTCCATCTAAAGAAGACATCCAGGAAGAATACAGGCTTAACTCTGCCCTGGATGGGAAGTGCACTCTTTTTCCTTTTAGTAGGGCAGGATCAGTGAGTCCCACCATTTATGCTCAGATGTTCACCTTCAGCACCAGAAAAGTTGGTTTGGGTATGAAAAATCTCTGCTAAATATGAAAAAAGGACCATTGAACAAGAGCTCCTTCCCTTGTCACCATCATTAGGATAAGTGGGGGGAAAAAATCCTGTAAAATATTTGCGCTCCTCAAATCAGGTGGGTGAAAAAAGAAAGAAAAATACAGAAAGGGTGTATTTATTTAGAGTTCATTCCATCTAAGGAAGACATCCAGGAAGAATACAGGCTTAACTCTGCCCTGGATGGGAAGTGCACTCTTTTTCCTTTTAGTAGGGCAGGATCAGTGAGTTTCCACCATTTATGCTCAGATGTTCATCTTCAGCACCAGAAAAGTTGGTTTGGGTATGAAAAATCTCTGCTAAATATGAAAAAAGGACCATTGAACAAGAGCTCCTTCCCTTGTCACCATCATTAGGATAAGTGGGGGGGAAAAATCCTGTAAAATATTTGCGCTCCTCAAATCAGGTGGGTGAAAAAAGAAAGAAACATCCAGAGAGGTGTATTTTATTTAAAGTTCACTCTAAAGAAGACATCCAGCATCTTGGGGAGAATACAGAGCTCTGGCCTGGAAGTGCACAGAGGAGGAAATGAGGGGAGCTGGGCTGGCTGCATGCAGCACAAGGAGCCTCATGAATGTGAAAGGCAGAGCTGTGTCTGCTCCCCAGGCAGGTGAATAGGTGCAGGCTGCTCCTCCAGCCCTGCTCACAGCATCCTTTTCTCTCATGCTCTTGTTTTAAACATAAGGTTTGTTCTACCTGTGGTGAAGGAATTTTTTTTAGCTCAGAAAATAACATCATTATTTGAGGTTTTCTCAAAAGTTCCTTAAATGTAATAAATACAGCGACCTTCCACTGTGCTCTGTCCAGCTGGAGAAAGAGAATTTGTTTTTCTCTGATCCAACCATCATTCTAGAGGTGTCCAATTATTGGTGGGTACTTGATTTATTCCAGAAACCACTGAATGCACCTTGCATTTATAGGTGGAAAAGTGAAAAAGAATGAATCATTTCTAAATTATTTATATATTCAGGAGGAAAAAAAAAAATAGAGAGCATCTTTGTCTGCCTTCTGCATCTTCGGATATTTGATGTACACCTGGAGGTAGCAGGCTTTGAAGCAGGCATTCAACATATGATTAATACATGTTAGAATTATCTTTTTGCCTTTGCTCAGTGAGGCCCTGAGCTAGGCTGAGGGAGAGTGTAATCTTGTGTAAACAAAATCTTCAAAATAATTCCAAAAAGCAACTGTTTTCAAGGAACCTTCACCGTCACTGATTTACAGTCCCCAAAATGGCTTTTTAGTCTTGTGCAAGTACATAAATGACAGGATTGAAACCAGCACCAGCTCTGGGTGGGCTTTCAATACTGCTGTGGGGAAGAAGTAGGGAGAAAGTTCTGTAAATTAATTGATGGCTCTTGTGAGGATCTTATTCTGTAGATCTTCCAAAGTTTTAAAGATTTGTGGTGTCTGCAAGAGGGACAGGAGGACCCTTCATGTTGGCAACCTTACAGGCAGCCCCTGCAGCACTCAGCAGGCTTTTCCTTTCCTTTTCCTTTCCTTTTCCTTTCCTTTTCCTTTCCTTTTCCTTTCCTTTTCCTTTCCTTTTCCTTTCCTTTTCCTTTCCTTTTCCTTTCCTTTTCCTTTCCTTTTCCTTTCCTTTTCCTTTCCTTTTCCTTTCCTTTTCCTTTCCTTTTCCTTTCCTTTTCCTTTCCTTTTCCTTTCCTTTTCCTTTCCTTTTCCTTTCCTTTTCCTTTCCTTTTCCTTTCCTTTTCCTTTCCTTTCCTTCCTCCTTCCTCCTTTTCCTCTCTTTCTTCCTCTTCCCCCCATCCATTCCACCCCATTATTTTCTCATTCTAACCCACTACAACAAAATAATGAATTCTAATACCTGAGGTGGTCTCAGTCCCATAAACAGTTTAGCTTCAACCTGGTGGAAAATTCCTCCAGAGGCACTTTTATCTGGAGCCTGATTAATAAGTTCTTTTTTCTTTGCTTCTTTGAGTGCCTTTCCAAGCAGACTGGTGAGCAGCAAAACAAAATGAAGCCATGCTGAAACTTCCTTTTTTTTTTTTCCTTTCTTTTTCTCATTCATGATGAATATCAGTGGTTTTGAGCATCTTTGTGTTTTTCTATAAAAAGGCAGAAGTTCAGAGCCTGCAGTCGTTGTAGCCATGTTCCAGAGAGCAGAACTGAATCCTTAGCCTTCCATTTACCTAATTGATCTCTCAGTTTGGTTGCTCTTGTTGCAGACTTGCAGACAAAGAATTTGCAGACAAAAATATTCATTCAGTCCTTCATTACTGAGTCCTGCTTTTACTCTTTAAAGCAACTGGTGTGTGCCTTGAAAGATCACAAAGCATTTAAAATGCAGAGGCTGTGAAAAATGATCCAAAAGTAAAAACTGAAAATGCGTCCAAAATTATTATGGTCAATTTCACATATTTGAAAGGGTTTTTTTTGTTTTTCTTTTTCTAAACTATGATTGAATTCTTTTTGTAGTTTCACCAGGGAGGTGGAAGAATATTATGTGCTCAGAAAAAATATAGAATAAGCTGAAAGAAACACTTTCAGTCAAGAAATAATGCAGTGCCTACAAGCCAGCATTATGGCAGTAAGACAATGACAATAATAAAGCCTGTTTAGGTGACTCACAGCTATAATTTCTGCTTTGCATCTCGTTTACACCATCAAATCCTTGTCATACCATGATAATGCTTTATATTTATTTGATGTCTTTCATCTAAATGGCTTTCCAAGGGTTTCATGTGTTGTTGCTTGGTGTGCAGCTTGCATCAACCTAATCCATTACTTTAATGCAGATATTTTTGTAGTGAAATAGAGCTGCTGTTTGTGTCCACACAGCAAAGGCTGTGCACAGTCTTAGAAGTAAAATATCTTTAAAATCTGCAGAAGAGATTAGGGAGATGTAGCACCAAACTTGCTTTGACCAAGTTTGCTTTGACCACACCATTTTCCATTCAGTTGCTGCAGTGGAGTGTTTGGCATAAATTGATTTTGCTCAGGTGCAGTTTTGCAGCCCTTGAGGGGCCCAGATCAGCAGGGCAGCACCCTGAAGCCTAAGGATGGGAGGAAGGTGTAGGATCAGCAGCTCTTTGGTCACTGCAAAAATACAATTTCCTCCTTGTGGTGCCCCTACCTCAAGCACCAGTGACTTGGGTTATCCTTCTCTGGCAAACTGGGCTCTGTGTCCCACTGAATTCCACCTGAAATGCTCATTTCTGGGACATTTATGGGACTCTCATTCCTGATTGATCCAGAATGAAGACCTTTGTGACCACTCTGAAAGTTCATTTGTGCTTGGAGATGTTCCAGGTACAGAGCTATGGAAAATGCTTTGTTTCCTTGGCAAATAAATCCTGGGAGCTCAGGTGCATTTGTACTGAATGGCAGCATGCAAAGGAAAAGGCAAAAAGAGCAAGCAGGTTGAAAGAGATTCTATAACTTGTCATCACATTCTCAAGAAATTAGACAGACAAAATATGATCACAAAGGCAGTGGGCTTCAGTGGAGGGAGATAATTGCAATAATACAATTTCTCTGTGGAATTTCTAACACAGACATATGAATTAATACATCCCATTATTTCCATCTTTTATGATAGATAGGAGAGGAGACAAACACGTGACAGCAGCACAGAACCCCTTCCACTGGAATATCACCCTGATAAATACAAACTGACACAGAGTTTTAATTTGTTTATTCCTGATTGGGAATCACAGTGTGCAGAATCTTAATGAGCCATTGGGTGCTGATCACCCACCCCAGGCACGTTTCTCTTGCTTTGTGTTTGCTGCTTGTGGCAGCTCTTCATTTGGGTGCCAGTGCCCCACTCTGAGAGTTTTTTAAGGTGCTGTTTGTGCTCAGGCGCTGCTGGACAGGAGACATTCAGATGCACTGAAGTTCATCTCTTCATCCACTCTGAGAAGTCAGTAAACAGAATTTTACTCACTACAGAAGCTTTAAATGAGGCTGTGAGATAAGAATCTGATTTTCACAGGGTCTGGGTACCCCTCCCAGCAATGTCTGGGGCTATGGTGCCTGGATTCTCGGGTGATGACATTTTGCACAGTGATCTTTCTGTGTGGTGGGAATCTGACCAGGCTGGTTTGTCCTGGGACCATCCAGAGGAATTTCCTGCCCCTCAGAGCTGCCAGTGCCCTGTCCCATCAGCCCAGTACAGAGCTCAGTGTGGAGGAGGATTCGGCTCAGTGTCACCTCCTGGCTCCATCAGGAAACAAATTCAGCTTGGAAGATCCTGGGAAGGGAGGAGCAGTCTGTAGGACTGAGACTCCTCTGCTCAGGCACAGCTGGTTTGAACATTTCTGCTCTCCCTGCCATCCCTGCACTGATCCTGTGCTGTCAGGAACAAAAGCTGCTCCTTGTCACTCTCCATGGCCTGTGGAACCAGGCTGGTGGTCCCTCACAAGAATCCCAGTGTCCTTATCTACTCCCCATCAGTCCACCATGGTGGCAAACATTGCTGGCTTGTTTCATTTTCCAGCCTATTTATGCACCCTCACAAGCCTCACTCTCTTCCTCTACATCCATCACTTTATTCCCTCAAAATGTTCCAGTTCCCCATTAACTGCTGTTCACTCAGTGTTTCCTTCTAAATTTCTATCAGTCCATTTTCTGTGTATTTTGCCACAAGATTTTGGACACAGAAATAGAAGAGCTGCCTCTTTTTTCTCCCTTCTATTTCTAAAACTTTAAAAATGACAGAATTGCTAAAATCTCTGGACTGTATGGATGATAAGCACAAAAAATGGCAGCATGGCACATCACAGAGCAGGTTAACCTCACATTTCAATCAGAAGCAGCAAATTCAAACAGCTTCTTCAGCAAACCCACTCTGGCCCAGGGTATTCTCCTTCTAAGTTATTAGTGTTCAAATGGGTGCAAATGATAGCAGTTTAAATAAAGTACTGAACTCATCTCCTTTATTCTTAATTTATAGTGGTGCTTGGGGGATGTGCAGATATTTAAAATGAGTAAAATCAATTAACTTGTGATCCAATTATTTGTGTTAGCCACTGTGGGGTTTTATTTTAGAGCACTGGTTCAGACTTTCCCAGTTAAGCTTTGAGAATATAAACCTTTCACTGTGAAATGTGAGAAACCTGTGGTTATTTTTCTCTGTTTCCTAATCTAATTCCTATTTTTGTCCTTTCTTAGTCTTAAATTCCCTTTTTACTTTTGTTTTGAAAGGGACTCAGTATAAGTGTAACAGATTTTGCTAAGTTTTGGGAGGTTTATTCCTTAAATAAAGGTGACTGAACAGACAAAAGAGTTCACCTTCCAGATAAAATACACTGTATTTTTCTAGGCCACACAGTTTCACAGTAGATATGTGTCTTTTGCAATCACAAATCTGTGATTTATTGCACTTTCCACATTATAAATTTAGAGTAGACCTCTGTGACAACGTCTGTGGTCTGATCATTCTGCTTTTCCATCCATCTTGAACAGATTTCAGTCTGAAGTTCCAGACAGCTCCAAATATCTGTGTTTATATGGTTGTTTCCCAAATGTGAGGGACTCTGGGGTGAGGGTGCCACTGCGGCTGGAATTGTTTGGTTGGCACAGCCTTTCCCTGGGATGTTGGCATTTCCTGACCTGCAGGAGTCAGAACTCAGCAGAACTCAGGTCTTTGTGCCCTTTCCCTCTGCAGCTCAAGCTACTGAGAGCTCTTCCTAAACAAGGGAAAACAGGTAGGCAGAAAAAAGTCAATCCCAGCTGAGATGTCCTTGATTTAGACATCCTTAGCCTGAAATTCCATATTTTTTGAACTAGGCCATAGCAATCTTTTCCATCACAGTCTGGCATTGGTGGGGTAAATATAATAAATTTTTTTGCACAGATTTCACAATATTGTATCTGAATAAAACAGCCATATCTTTTAATATCTTACCCTCACAGTTCCCAAGGTGAGCTAGGAAAGGAGTACTGAACTCTTAATTGAATCAGACTGGAGGATTAAGGAAAAGATTTTTTTCCCAAGGATCAATATGAATTAGGAGGAGATGCCTGGCCAAATCTAAGGGTTAGATTCTTTAGTATTAGGCTCCTTGAAGTCTGGTCACCTTTTTATGCAGCTGAAGGGAAATTGTTGGGTGCTGAACACTTGTGGAGAAAAATTCTGACCCTTATGGTTCTGTGTCTCATATTATGCATGGTCAAGTTGGGAAAATATGAAATAATATAAAAATATCAATCAGTCTAATTGGTTATTTTCAATCAGAGTAAAGGGTATCCAAGTCTGCTTGACAGTAAAAACATTTGGCTGAGCTGGAAGGAACACAATCTTGGTAATCACTCTTCTGTTATTTCCAAGATTCTTAATAGAGTTTTCCTTTTAATTTGTTTCAAAGCAAGTGAAAATATTGTTGTATTATCATTTAGAGTTAATTAAACTGAAAATGAGCTTAATGAACTGTCTGAAATAAAGCTCAATCACAACTGTTACATATTAACCATCAAAATCAAAAGAATCTTTAAATGCTTTGTTAGATACACCAAGGAAGATAGAAATAGCCAGTTATTAATGTCATCCTTTTATGAAATCAGGTTGGAAAGCTTGAACTGAATGCATGCATTCAAATTATACAGAAAAATTGACAAAGGGGTTTGGGAAGATAAATCAAATCTATTGGAAAAAGAAGAAAAACAAAGATAACACAGGGGAAGACATTGTCATCTTTTCTTTATTTTCATATGAGGAAATCCACTTTACCTACTATTTGTCCAGACTGGGAAATCTATATATTAATAAACACCACTTTCTGTATTATTTCCCCAAATCTTCTGCAGTGTTATGACTTCTGTAAAATAGAGGAAAAGACATTTAGTTTATTCAGGTCTTGGAGCCTCTTGGGTGACTCTTGCCCTTGAGTGATGCTTTGTCACCAACGATGCAGCTTTTAAGGAGCACACGTACAGCAAAACCAATTTGTGTCATTAAAGTTTGTAATTTTGGACTTTTGAAGGCTTTAATCCCTAGAAATGCTAAGATTTCCTAATGATCTGTAATGGCAGTGCTGATGTTCAGCACTTCTCAGGATTAGGTCTGTTATCAGCCTGGTTTATCCACCTCCAAAGCAGGTATTATCTTATCACTCTCACATACAGTGCTTTTAGCACGTCAGCCTCAAGCACTTGAAAGGTGAGGAGTGTTATTAAGTTTGACCCTTGCAAGCTTTTCCAATGGTTTTCTTAATGTTTTTTTTTCCAACATAAATAAGAATGATGGAGAATAAACTAGAATTTTCTTACAGGGTTGAATCGTTCAGCAACTCATTTCACAAGGTCATAAAGAAATCCTTCCACTGCAAAAAGAAAGCAGCACTGACTTTTAGTTATGCAGACAAAGTGGTAGCGTGAGGTCCAATTATTTCTGAGTGTCTTAGAGCAAGGCCTCAAAAAAATGTTCTGGGAATGGTTTTTGTGAGACCTGTTTTGTGTCTTGATAACAATGCAGTGAAAAATGAATGGGTGTGGGGGACAATTCATGAAAAAAAAAGGAGTATGAAATGCAAAACTGGATTTATTTGTAAATAAAAGTGGATTTGGAGGCAAAAGTGGTCTGAACAAGGCAGGTTCCTCTTCCCTCAGTTCCCTTTCTGGGAATACATGCAGCTATGCAGCACTGCAGTCTCTCCATGCTTCACCTTCCAGTAATATGGGCTGAACTGTATCCTTGTGATCAGAACCTTCCCAAGCTCCATTCCCATCACATCACTGCTTATCTGCCATCTATTCATGGAGAGCAGCTGAAATGTGCTGCCTCATATTTCATAAAGTGAGAATGCATTATTCAAAGTTTCGGTCGAGGATTCCATCTTCCTCCTGCTGGGGTAAATAATTAATGCTGCCTTGGATATTTTGTGTGTGTGTGTGTGTAGTCATTAAGTGGAAATAGTAACTATTTCCTCTGTGTTTTCGTGTTTTTTTCCAGTTCCAGGCCACAGTGAAGGAGGGGGTCACAGGTGTAATAGTGAATTTAACTGTGGGTGACCGTGACGACCCCGCCACGGGGGCGTGGAGAGCTGTGTACTCCATCATCAATGGGAACCCAGGGCAGAGCTTTGAGATCCACACCAACCCCCAGACTAACGAGGGAATGCTCTCTGTTGTCAAGGTAAGAACAATCCCATCCTTCCCTGTATTTCTGCTGTCAGGTTCATCCCCTGGGTTCACTGCACAAAGCAAGGCACAGCAGGGATGGGTTATTAGGAGATATAAAATTGGCTGCCAGCCCTTGTCCAAACCATGTGTGTAACCCCTTCTTCTGTCACAGTAACCTTATTTTTTAGTCACAAGGACTGCCTGGTCCTAACTGCTGTGCTTAAATAACAGCCAGGGTTGCTGTAAGCATCACAATTAATAGTGAGATTTGACAACAAAGTTTTGTTTGTTGCTGGAGGTACAATTAGAATTCAAGAGCCCCATTTT
Source organism: Melospiza melodia melodia (assembly GCF_035770615.1). Lineage (NCBI taxonomy): Eukaryota > Metazoa > Chordata > Aves > Passeriformes > Passerellidae > Melospiza > Melospiza melodia. The sequence goes on from NC_086206.1 coordinate 19,149,137, forward strand.
GTTCTCACTCAGAGAAAACATGCAAGTAGCAGGGAAGAAAGGGGAGTGGATTCAGACTGAGTCCGCAGTTCTGAAGTGAATTTATCCCACATTTCTAAAATCTCATAGAAAAATTTATTGCCTGTCTTTGTATGAAGACAATCCTATGTCTCAAACATAAAAAATAAAAAAATATGAAGACAATAGCCCTGTTTGCTGCCTGTGCCAGAACGTTCTCTTTTTGGCTTCAGAAGAGGCATTGTCAAATCTTAAGACAAGTGCATGTATTTGTCTTTGGTTTCAAGACAAGAGTTGAGAAAGCAGCTTGTGTTATTGTCATGAGTGTGACTCGTTTGTTTGTTAAATACATGTTGCATATAAATAAACAAGTATAGATGAGCATTGAACTGTGTCTATGAGGTGAGGTATGGCAACAAAATGAGAGCTCTTGGACAGGGGGATGTCTCCATGGGTTTTTAAGTCCATTATTTATTATCTCCAATGCCCTTTAGAACAGAGTGTGTGTAATCCTGAACTCCCACCAGGTGCAGGGAATGTCCTTGTCCCTTTCTGGCTAATTCTGCTGTCTGAAGTTTTGCTGTGGGCTAAAGGAAACAGCATTCAGCATTGTCTCTAACCTTTGCCCTCTAATCTTCTTCTTTGCAGCCTTTAGACTACGAGATTTCAGCCTTCCACACGCTGCTGATCAAAGTGGAGAACGAAGACCCGCTGATCCCAGACATCACCTACGGGCCCAGCTCCACAGCCACGGTGCAGATCACCGTGGAGGACGTCAACGAGGGCCCCGTGTTCCACCCCAACCCCATGGCAGTGACCAAGCAGGAGAACATCCCCGTGGGCAGCGTGGTGCTCACGGTGAACGCCACCGACCCCGACACGCTGCAGCACCAGACCATCAGGTGGGAGCAGTGCCTCTTGTGTTTGTGGGCAGGGAGGAATGGTCAATCTGACTCCAGGGTGCTCAGAAGGCTAATTTATTATTTTATGGTACTATATTATGTTAAAGAATACTAAACTATACTAAAGAATACAGAAAGGAGACTTATACAATGCTAAAAAGATAATAATGAAAAACTCATCACTCTTTCCAGAGTCCCAACACAGCTTGGCACTGATTGGCCAGAGTCAAAACAATTCACATGAAACCAATGAAACAATCACCTGTGGGTAAACAATCTCCCAAGCAGCAAAACACAGGAGAAGCAAACCAGATAATTATTGTTTTCCTTTTTCTCTGAGGCTTCTCAGCTTCCCAGGAGCAATATCCTGAGTGAAGGGATTTTTCCACAAAACGTGAATGCCACAGTGCCCCCTCATTTTCATCCTCCACTAACTGGGAATGTGCCCAAGAATTTGCCTGCCAGTGCAGAATTATGTTTAACTTAGTAAGAAGTTACAATTTATGTTTTGTCCTGCAATTAGAGATTCAGTTTGTTGAAGACACAGGAAACAATAATTTTCCACTCCGTGAAGTTCCTAGAGTAGAACAATCAAGTGCCACAAGGAATAGACTTGACATTGCACTCTTTCAAAATTACTTTTAACCTGCTTAGTTTATTACTCTTCCTTCATGAGAGCCAGGGAAGATATATAAAAGTTTAAAATGTCTATAGAAGTGATGCATCTGTTTTACACAGGGTTTAAATCAGTTTATGATCATTTATAGTGTCCCTCAGTAAAATAATGACCGTCCATCTGCTTTCAAGAGCTGAGAAAATATTTCCCCGTGAAAGACTGAAGCTAAAGGAAGCTAAGGCTTGGCCCTGATAAATGGAAATAAATTATTATTTCTGTGCTGTAATAATACAATCCCACACTTGTGCCATGTCACAGGGAAAAACTTGGGTATTACATGGTATCATCTTATATTTTGATCGACCTAGTTTGTTCCTTTGGCTTCAGATTCTATGAAAAATGAATCTGAATTCTATGAAAAACAACAACCACTTTGTTCTCTAAAACTAAATTGGCTTTCCAGACAGCTTTTGTCAGCATTTGAGAATTACAGGTTTAGGCACTACCACTAAAACCTACAGCTGTGTTTAATTTTTCATTTCTCCTTGTAAGTATCATTTCCCCCAGGTCTCAGTGTATATAAAAGGGGATAAACTCCTCGTGAGAACGACTTCAAAGCTGCAGCTGAACAATGGCTCTGTCAATCCAGACCATAGGCAGAGCTCTCTCTGCTGTCACAGGGTTATTTAGCAGCGATTGTGCAATCCTCACAGAAGGTTTGACACGTGTTCTGCTCCACAATAAAGCAAGCTGCTGATCTTGGAGATGTTCTCTGTCAGCAGCAAGTCTTGGGGAAAATATCACTGCAAAGGACTCGCGTTTGAATGATGAGGAGGTGAATTTAAACATATTTGAGGAAGGAGGAAAAAGGCAAGGCAGATAATTAAAAGTTTCAATTCTCTGCATCAAAGATAACATTGTTAATAACATTAATAGTTCAGTTTTTCTCCTTCAACTTCTGTCATAGAAATACTAGTTTATCTGCAGAATGATTCTTAGCACATCATTTCCCTTGTTTTCTAAATAGATTTATTTATAGAATAATTCCTTAATCTTAAGTTTAGCTTTTATTCCAAAGACCTCTTATTTCACACACAAAAATTTGTGTCTATGGATGGAATTTCTGTTTGTCAGACCCTCAGCAGCTTTGCTCAGAACCTGGCTTGTGCAGGTATTTATTTCCTCTGGGTTTTGGACTGAGCTCAAGAAATGAATTTATTGGTGCTCTCCATAATTTATATATTTTCATGGGAGATGGGAAAACTAACATTCATTATCATAACACCTGATTATGTGAGAGAAAAGCAATGAAAATGTAAGGATTTCATTACCAAAGCCAACAATCCAGGAGTTATTACCCAAAATTTTCCTCTTGACCTACTGATTTTGCTGAATTTCTCCAAACTACTTTGACCCTGAATTTAAAGGGCACCCAGTGAGTCACTGAATACTCTTCAATTTGCTTTAAGGGTGGTGTAAACAGTTAAGAAACATAAACATGTTCTGCAGTTCACCACACCTGGTGCCAAGGAACCCCCAAATCTTGACCAACTCATAAGATAAAGAGAATTTTCCCAGAAGATTTTCTATATCTGCATAGCAAACATGGAAGGCTTATAGCCAAAAGCAAGATTTTTGTTTCCTTTTATGTGCAGAAAAGAAGAGCAGAATTAAGCTAGCCTGGGCTGAGAATGAGCAATGATCATATAAAGGAACTATGGAAAGGGAAATGGTTGTGTAAGTTAGAGGAAAAATAATGCAAATGTAATGGAAATCTGGGAAATGGTAGAATGCATCAGGAAAAGGCTAATTTGAATACCTGTCAGTCCTATTGCTAAAACAGAATTTTTAAAAGATGTTTTAATGGTGACAGGTGTTGAAACACCTGGGTGCCAGCAGTGAAAAAGACAGACTTGGGATGAGAACAGCATCTGCAATTAAGGACAGGGTGAAATTCCATGTATAAAAGCCAAAACCACTCACTGGTTGGGGATCTGGCTGAAATGTTTATCTCCAATTCCCACAGACAGGTGTGTGTTCAGAGTCTGGGACAATGTGCAGGACTTTTATAGAGCACTGATTTCAAATTTGTGGAATCCAATAATAATGGATAATAACAATAATTCCAATAATTTGTGGAATCCAATTCCAATAATTGTGCTGTCAGTCCTTGCTGTGACTACATGGTAAAATAAAGGCCAAGCAGGATCAGCACAGGCTCCTAAATGAGTCTGGGGTTTAATTGATTATTAATAATCATGAGTGAGCCATGTTTTGTCTGTAAGAAGCAATGAATGTCAGATTTGTGTGTGTGAATTGTGTACATCACCCCCAACAAAGTACAAATCTCATCAAAATGGGCAGACCAGCAGAGAATTAGTAATGTTGGTGGGCTTTGGGTTCTTTTTTCAGCCTGTTACAACTGAAATATATCCAATTGCAGGGATATTTTTAGTTAATTTTCTATATAGAACTTGTAGAAGGAGCTGCTGATTATTTGTAATCAGGAAATTTAGTTACTCTACTAGATATAACATGATAAATGCATTTCAAGACCAACAAAAAAGAGTAGAGAAAGCATTTTTGCCATTGTCTGCAACTAGATTGAATTTATTCTTTGAACAATGCAGATCTGAATCAGAATCGAATTACTTATCTCTGAAAAACGAGGCTCACTTTGTAAAATTTCCTGAAGACAGCTGTACTTTTGAAGCAATTTTCCTTCTTATTCTTCAGCTTCAAGTGTTTTTGCAGGCTGAGGAAGAATTTCATTACAAAGCTGAAACAAGCTGGCAAAAAATGTGTTTCAGTGAGAAAAATAAGGCTCCAAACGGCTGAGCTGTGGCTATGGCTGTTGGTCTGCACACCAATGGCAGAACTTGCATCGGCACTAAAATTCCCTTTCCATTGGCACTGAAATTCCAGAGGAACTCCAGGCAGATGTGAGAGCATCATCCTGGAAATAAGAGGTGGAAACCTGTGTTTGTTCCACTCTCTTTGCTCCCAGAAAGAAAAAGAACCTTTTTTCAAGGTTCTTTTGTTCAAGCTGGGTCACATTTCTCAGATCCATTGACCTTTCCTTTTTCCTTTTTTCCCTTCTTTTTTAAGCATTTAAATCTCTCTCCAGTTTCCATCTTTTCTATTAAAAAAAATGAAAGAAATCCAGCAGGCCCCATTTTAATTATACCTCAACAATTTATTAATAGAACAGTAATGAAGTTTCTGAAATTTGATTTCTTAATCAGGGACCATTGTTATTTTTGTGCCAGATTTGAGAGTTTAATTTTGGGTACTTCTTCCCAACCCCTGAAATTTTAATCAGAAGTTTTTAAGTGTACATGTCAATGAGAAGTTAAAGGCCAAATTTAATAACATTTTCTACCTTGGGAAATTAAAAGAAGAACCTCACTCTGAAACCCATTATTAACAGTAGATCTTAATTAAACACAGTTATGGTTCTCAATATTTGACTGTGTGACGAGATTGGTTTCAGTATTTTTCCCTTTTTAGGATTCAACAAGTACAGAATATTCAACAGTTAAACTTTTAACTACGTGTAAATAAGTTGTTTACTGCAGTGTATTTGTAATTTTTAATTAGACCAGTGTTGTTTTCTGGTTTCGTGGCTTATCATGGCAATATATTTTTATTACCTACTGTGCTCTTGGATTTTAAATTATTTATGTAAACATATTGTTTATTCTCAGTAAGCAATGTGACTCAATGCTTCAGAAATATCTTCATAAGAAAAGTTTATTACAGCTCTAAAGCATATCTAATTCATTAAGTAGAATTAAAATGCAGCATTTGAAGCTGGAGAACTTAGAACCCAAAACTGCACCGAGTTTCGTGGGCACATGAAAGGCTGCAGAGATATCTGAAGCTCTGTATGCAAATAAGATATATATTTATGTATAATATTTATGTATAATATTTATAGCAAGCTGCCCCACATAGTACAGGTGGCTCCTGGAAGCACAGGGACAATGTTTCCACATCTGGAAATAGGAGCAAAGTCATTTATTATTGTCAGCATTTCCAGATAACAGCAACTGCTCTGTCTGGGAGGGGATAAACTCTGTTTTTCTTAATATAAATTGCATTTTTCTGTGCTGCAAACTAAGCATTAATGAGGCTTCATGCTGGAGCATCAGAGCAGGGGAAGGAGGAGGATGAACTCAACTGAATTAAGGGTGATTGTGGGTTTTGCTGCCTTGAAGGAGGTTGTAGTGAGTCTCTTCTGCCAAGCCTCCAATGAAAGGATGAGAGGAGAGAGACCATTCAATTTCCCAGAGTTTTTTCAGATTGGACACTGGAAAAAATGAAAAATTCACGGCAAGGGTGGTGAGGTATCAGAATAATCTGCTCAGGGAGGTGGTGCAGACAGGTCTGGAAGTGTCCAAGGGTGTCTGGGTGTGGAAATGCACTTTAGGGGCTGGATGTTGGTTTGCAGCTGGATCTCAAAGGTCTCTTGCAGCCTGGATGATTCTGTGTATGGTTTGTCTTCTCACCAAGAACCTCTGGGTGATGCACTGGCCAATGCCTTTGGGAACAGGAGATTTTGCTGTTCTCTTTTAGATGAGATCATCCTGACTTTGGAGTTGGTGCTATGGAGTTGGTGGGAATCAGTGGAAATGTTGTAACCTCTGATCGATGGCAGCCATGATCTTCGTCCAAAAAATGTATAAATAAAATAAAATGGCTGCCTGAAATGCTATAAAACAGTGCTGAAACTACACTGAAATGGATTCATAGCTCTGTAAACTTCTCCTAAAACTCAAATGGTTGAGAAAACTAAGGAGAATTTTCTGGGAAAAGTGAGTTTTATTCTGCTCCTTGCCTTGCCTGCCTATCCCCACCCTTCCACACAGAGAATGCAAAAGCCATGAATCACAAAGACAATTCAAAAAGCCTTTTTCGTGTCTCTTGCCAGGATTTTTCCAGAAATCCTGAACCCCCTGTGAACAAGGATGAGGCTTCACATCACAGTGCTCACAGCCACTTAAGGGATCAATTTTGCATACTTTGTTGCACATCAAGCCTTTTTAAAGCACTTTTGTTGCCGGTGGAGGTCAATAAATTCGCTTTTTTGGGATACACTCCAATCACTTCCAGAAGTACTCCATAATGAGAGAGGGATAGGAAGACTTAAAGAGTGAATGCTTAGGAAGCAACACACTTAGTCATGGTTAAATATGTCTCCTAGAGTCTGAAGGACTTGTCTTTGATTCCTAACAACAGGAGATTTGTTTTCCTTGTGCAGACAGGAGAATAGCTCCATTGTTACAAATGAATGGCTGAGCCATGCTCTCAGCATGCAGCAGCAGAGTTTTTCACTGTAAGTTATACCCAGGAGCATCTCAAGTTGGCTCTGCAGTTTTTATTGATGGCCTGCCTGAACCCAGCCACTGGGAATTTGTAGCGCATCTCTGGATCTGAAGTTGCTGTGTATTGAGCAGTGTACACTGTTTTTCTCTTCCTTTCTCTTTTTTAAGTTAGATGGAAAGGCAGGGAGAGACAGAATCTGCTTGAAGCAATGAAAGGTTTTTTCACTTCTGTCTTTGTGAACTCTGAAGCACAGAAACTCCAGCTCTGGAGAGCTGTGGGTATGGGGGTGTCCAGCTAACAATGCCAGAAAAGAGGAGATTTAATCAGCTCTGAGAGGATGGAATTGGGCAGTTCCCTCACCCACTGCTGTAATTGCAGGTTCTCAGTGGCCGCTGGCTCAAGTGCATTTTACACAGAAATCTTTTTACTGACACTGTTCCTTGAAGGTGTTAACACTATCTGAGTGGGTAATTATTGTGATGTTTCTATTTTGCTATCATAGAACTAATACCTGAAGGAAAAAATTGTAAAACTTGCATTGGATTTCTTTTTTTTTTTTTTTTTTGGCAGTTTGACCAAACTGACTTCCACTTTTCATTTAAATTTAAATGGCCCCTCTTCCCCCATACAGCAAACTCTTTAGGCCTACAGCGTTAGGGAAAGCAGCAAAATTGTTTCTGGAGCTGTACTGTACCTCTTTTATTCTCCTCTCACACCCAGAACCACACTGATGTAACTCTGGAAGGGGGAAATGGAGCCAAATCAGCCCCAGTTTCCCTGTGCAGAAAGTGATTTGTACCTGGATTTATCACCAACATTGAGCTAATGTGGAGGAAGCGGCTGATTAAAACAAACAAATCTAAAAAAAGAAAATAAATAAAAATTCTCAGGTGGGAGCTACAGAGGTGGGACAGAAGGGAACAAATGACTGGAATTAATGCTGAGAGAGTTGAAACATCTGCCAAAGCTGACTCTGTAAAAGCTGAGCACAGCACCTGGTGCTGACCATCCAGGAGAGCCAGTTCCATCTCTGTCAGGGACCCCTCCAAGGCTCCCCTGGTGCTTCTTTTTGCCCTCTTTTTATGATATTCTCTGCCTCTGTGTTGGGACAGATGTCTGACCTCTTCTTCTGCTGCTGTATATCTCAATTTTCAGTGCTTGGGGCCAACCCCAGCTCCCCAGCTGGGGCTGAGCTTTGTTCCAGCAGTTTTTGCCTTGCTGGGAGGGGAGGGAGCCTCCCTGCTTGCCTTGTCTGTGCTCATATCTTATCTTCTCTGGACTCTTGGCTCTTCTAGCAGTTCCCAAGGTTTGGGGAAAGGTTTGTGTACATAAACAGGTTGGTATAGCATTATTTCATTGTCCTCTCCTGGTAGAAAAGGAGGCAAAGCAGGGGGGGAAATTCCATCCAGATTGAGTGAGGCTGTTCTGAAAACAGTGTCTCTTTCCTGAGGGGAGGGAAAAAAAAATATCAACCTGTCTCTCCTAGATTGGTCTCTGAAATAGCAGAAATGTCTGAATTAAATTATTAAAGGCTACCTAAAGCAGGGGGCCCAGGAATTCTCAATCCATGATTCATAGTTTTGCCCAGAACCCAGCTACCTGAAGCTAAACTTCATCACTCCTGACAATACTTGTCAAAAGATCCTGTTCTTAAAATTTTCCACTGCTCCACTCTGTTGGCATAAATCATACTTAATATGTTGATGTTAAAGCTGTGGATGATAGCATTGAAAAATCTGTGTTTCCATGAAGTCAAATAAGCCCCAGTCACCTATTTCAACTTGCCTTGATATTACCTTTAGAATCCTGAATTCTTGATTAATAAGGATGAATGTAGCATTTAAGGGGAGTTTAATTAGACCCTCTGTCTTTATCCTGCATAACAATATTATGCCACATTATGATTTCAACCGTGTCAGCACTCAGAATGAATGGCTGTGAACTGTGAAATTATAGGGCACATTTTTCATGTCACTGCCTAAACAATATTGCAGATCTTCTTGAGAAATATAACAATAGGATCTATCAGTCACAAGTTATGCTTGCAGTGGAAGGCAGATCCAGACAATAACTCACTTTGTCATTACTGTTCTCTTGTAGCCTCAGAAAAGGCAGGATTTTGTCTCTGGAAGAAGTAAAGAGTATCTTGATTATAATAAGTTAGCTATCAAGTTTGAGGACAAAGTGTGAGTTTGAGCTGTGTTGATGGGGAAAAGGGTGGGATGAATTTCTCTTAATATTTTAAAGCTATTGAATCCTGGAGTCTCACTCAGCTGGGTTTGATCATCTGTGTGTAGTTACAGCTTTCAGTGGTGCTTTGATAGAAATTTATTTGGGCTGGTTGTAAGTGTGATTGGAGCTCCAGGGACCAGTGGTGTTTTACATGATGGCAAAAGCTGCAAAACCAAGCACTGAAATCAAAGATTTCCAGTAAGATTGGTGCCATGGAGGGAAAGTGTCTAATTAAGCAATTCAGCTCTTGTGTCTTTAAAGCAAGTACAGATCTTGGATGGCGCTGAGCAGATGTCTGGCACATCCTGGCCATATTTTATTAATTTAACATCTCCAGACTAAGGATAGAATAAATCATGGACACCCCCAATTCAGTGGCAAAATTCCCACTGAATCTGGGAGTTGTTTTCTATGTGGGAGCAGAAGCTTTCCCAAATGCACAGAATTTCTGTTGTATTCCTATTCTGACTGAATCTGGGAGTAAGTTTCCATGTCAGAGCAGGAGCTTTCCCAATACACAGAATTCCTGTTGTATTCCTATTCCGACTGAATCTGGGAGTTTTTTCCATATGGGATCAGGAGCTTTCCTAAATACAGAGAATTTCTGTTGCATTCCTATTCCTACTGAATCTGGGAGTTGTTTTCCATATGGGATCAGGAGCTTTCCCAATACACAAAATTCCCATTGTATTCCTATTCCTGCTGAATCTGGGAATAGTTTTCCATGTGGGAGCAGGAGCTTTCCCAAGTACACAGAATTCCTGTTGTATTCTTACTTAATCTGGGAATAGGTTTCCATATGGGATCAAGACCTTTCCCAAATACACAGAATTCCTGTTGTATTCCTACTTAATCTGGAAGGGGTTTTCCATGTGAGAACAGAATCTTCCCCAACACACAGAATTCCTGTCCTGATTTCACACCACAGCTCAGTGGCAAGGCAGCCCCAGCCTGTGCATTTCAAGGTACAAAGGCTCCATCTCCTTTCAGGCTCACTGCTGGTTATCCTTGGAGTGGAATTGAAGTTCGCTGAAGAAATTGTCAGAAGGTTTAAGCACTCATTTTTACTAAATGGAGCTCTGCAATGTTACTGTAATAGGAAAAATGCCTTGTAGAGTTCAATTGGAATTTTTTTCTATTAACTTTGTAATAAGGATGCCAATTTCTGCAAAATAGTTTCTGAGTAAGAGTGAAATTATGCACTTTGTTAAGCAGCAGTAAGCCTGCAGATTCAGTCTAGGTTCAAATGTGAATTACTGCATTAGGGACTGACTTCTTCCTGATTTTCTGCCCATTATACTCTGGGTAAATATGCCTACAGAGACATGCATGCCTGCTCTACACAGAGCCAGATAATTGTTATCCATGGCATCCCTTGGGCAGCTCCTCTGGGTAGTGTTCAGCTCCACATCACCTTGGAGATACCAACCCTTCTCACCCAGATTTCCCTGCATACTCCAAACCCTGAATTTTTACACAATTCCCTGTTTTAATGGGTCTGGCAGAGAACTGTTTCCTCTTGCACATGGGAAATTTCCACAAGAATTCTCATTTCCTAAGGCCCAGCTCTCAGGAGATTCAACCCTGGCTCCTTGGTAGCATTTTACACAAATGCAGCCCCAGCCTTCATCTGGTAATATTTCAGGACTAAAATAACAAATATTTCTATTAGTAGGGGAGCAAGGTGTGCAGATTCTGGCCCTGGAAGCTTCTAAGCTATTAACCAATATTTTAAAAACATTTTAGCCCAGAAAGAAAACAGCACAGTCTCAGTTTTGTACCTGTCCATGTCAGGGGTGTTAAGTCAGCTGACTCATGGAAACTGCTGCAGAGTTTGGGTTTTGAAGTGCAAGGGAAAAGAAAAAGAAGGAAAAGCCCCTAATGGCTTTAATCTTTGTATAACTGTGCTTTTGAACAAGTCCTTCTTTGTGCAGCCAGGTGAGCCTTTTCATTAAAGTTTCTGTCGTTTCAGAGAGGGGAAAAACCCCAGATTGTTTTAGTTTCAAAAGGTTTTGAGGCTTCCAGTTTTTTGTCTGTCAAATTGAAACATTAAAATTCACCTCCCAATGATGCTCTGGGACTGCATTGAAGGTGGCAGGCAAAGCATTCAGATCCCAAAAGACAAGGGAAAAGGGTGAGAGAAATTTAACACCTGGGTATCCAACCAGGGTTAAACGGCACAAAGTAACTTGGGCATAACAGAATTTTAGGAGATTAAATACATTCAATTCCCAGGGCACTGTATTTGTGTGCACTGAATGCAATGGATATCAAGTAGAAAATAAAATTAATACTCATCAAGAAAAAAACTTTCCAGCCTTGTAACATCAATAACAAGAAAAGGAAAGGGGAGGTGAGAGATTCAGTAACATGGTTAATAATGAGAGTGCATAATTTCCAAGGAAAAATTATATTACCACCTGATAATGTGAAGAAAAAGCACATTTAGTCCTGACTAATAATAAGTTTTAAATTAGGATTTTGAGGGTTTTTTCCCCAGCTTGTTTCAAATACACTATGTACTTCCTGGGTGTGATGGGGCTGGGGTAGGTTTGGGTACATATTTGGGAGTGTTTGGATCCAAATTTGGATTCTTGAAGAGGTGAGTTCCAGAGTCAGGGGTATCCAGGGCTGGGATATGTTTGAGAGCACATTTGGGTGTGTTTGGGTCCATATTTGGATCCATATTTGGATTCTTGAAGAGGTGAGTTCCAGAGTCAGGGGTATCCAGGGCTGGGATATGTTTGAGTGCACATTTGGGTGTGTTTGGGTCCATATTTGGATCCATATTTGGATTCTTGAAGAGGTGAGTTCCAGAGTCAGGGGTATCCAGGGCTGGGAGATGTTTGGGTGCACATTTGGGTGTGTTTGGGTCCATATTTGGATTCTTGAAGAGATGAGTCCCAGAGTCAATGTGGCCAAGGCTGGGATGTGTTTGGGTGCACATTTGGGTGTGTTTGGATCCATATTTGGATCCATATTCTTGAAGAGATGAGTTCCAGAGTCACCCAGGGCTGGGATGTGTTTGGGTACATATTTGGGTATGTTTGGATCCATATTTGGATCAATATTCTTGAAGAGATGAGTTCCAGAGTCAGGGGTATCCAGGGCTGGGATATGCTTGGGTGCACATTTGGATCCATATTTGCTGCAGGATTAGGATGTGAACAGTGCTGCTCTGCCCTGCCCTGCCCCTTTGGGAGCTGTTTTGGGAGCTGTTTCCAGGCCAGGGGTTCCTGTGGGACTCTGCTATCATCCAGGGCACAGCTGGGGCTCCCTGGAGCTGCCAGAGCAATCCTTGCCACAGTCCAGCAGAGCTCTATTGATCCTGACTAATTAAAACTTGCCAGCCCAAGCCACTTCCAGCCTCCTTTCTGCCCATCCCTTAGGGGAAAAAAAGAGCTGGAGAAGCTGGAAAATGCTCTGCTTCCCAGCTGTGCTCAATACTGACATCTCACTGCTGGATTTTAAAACTTTCTCCGTTTTTCAAGAGCTACCAGGGCAGTTCTTGGGCAGCAAATGGGTTTGCAGTGGGAGCACAGGCACAAAGAACAGGGATGAGCAGAAACTTTGATAGAGTTTTGCTGCCAAAATCCTTCTCTGGGTAGTTTGTAAAAGACCCCGAAGCTCATCTGATGCTGATTAGCTTTGGAGGCACAATTGCTACAATGAGAAAACTTTTAGTGATTTGCATGTGTTGACAATTATTCTAACAGTAACAACCTGATTATACCAGTGTGTTAGTCCCAGATATGGTGTATTATTCCCTAGCTTTAGGAATAATTCGGATAGTTATGGCCTCTGGCTTCATTTAACCATAGCCCTAATCACTTCTGATTAAAACATACATAAATGAGTTTGTGGATTTTTTACTTTTTTTCTTTTTACACCTCAGCTTCTTGAGGTTTTTTTGCCCCAAAGGAAAGAAAAAGAGAAAATTAGGTTTCAGCACAGAGAAATGTTTGAAAGACTGTACAATAATAATGAAAAATATTTTCATTTCCAGAACATTTTATTTAACCAGCTCATTAATACACTTTTATTATTTTGATTTGATTAATTGTTGTTGGTTTTGAGATTGGATTTATTTTATTATTCAAGTTGCAATGACTCTCCTGTTACTTTCTTCATGCTTACCAAGGGGTTTACACCATTATTTCTCCACACAAATAACTAATTAGTCAACCATTTTCTCATTTGACATTTCTCAGTGGCGGGGGACTGCAAACTGAATTTCATCTGATTTTTCATTCTGTTTTGATGGTATCATTGGAGATTCAGGATTGTGATGAAAGCCAGCCTGTTAAATCCCTGATGTGACCAACAAAACAAAGCTGAGATGAGGAATATTTTAGCTGAGATGGGGGAGATGGGTGCATGGTTTTCTGCAGATGCAAACAGGAGCAAACCTTGACTGCAGAGAGGCACAGCCTGCACACCCTTCCCTGTTTGGGAAGGGTTTTTATATCTGGGCAGTGGTTTTATATCTGAGTAATAAATGGAATCCAAGCCTCTATATTCACCTGCACCTCGTAATTAATGCATTTGATTAATCCACATTGGTTTTTAGTATCTGAAAAAAAAAAAAATTAATAATAGAATAACAGAATGGTTTGGGTTGGAAGAGCCCTTAAAGATCATCTCATTCCAGCCCCCCTGCCATGGGTAGGGATGTCACCCCAACTGCTCCAACAGCATTCTTCCAATGGCTTTAATGCCACAAACATTTTAAAATTAAAAACAAAAAAAAAAAAAAAACAAACAAACCCAAAAACCCCCAAAACAACGACCAAAAAAAAAAAAAACCACACCAAAAAACACCCAAGAAAAATAAAAACCCTAAACAACACAATCTTGGAAACTGTATAAAAATGATCTTTACAAAATCAAATGTCAGCATAGTGACATTACTATAATATACATTAGAGAATTGCTGCTATTGTTTTAATTTCACATGGGACAGGAATTTGAGAGCCAGCTGTGTAAGGCTGGGAATGTACATATATATATATATATATATATATATATATATATATATATATATATATATGTATAATATATCTAAATATATATTAATATATAATATATTTAGATATATTATACGTATATATATATATGTATATCTAAATATATTATATATTAATATATATTGAAATATATATATATATATGTACATTCCCAGCATACATACATACATACATACATATATTATTTTCATATATGTATATATGTGTATATATATATATGTATATATATATATGTCTGTATAGATATATATGTATATATGTATATAGGTATATATGTATATATGTGTATATGTGTATATATGTATGGTTTTTGCCCTCCCCAGAGCTTTTAACCCAGCCTAGGAGCAGGAACACCTTTGTTATCTCATGGCCAAAAAGCAGAAAAACTGCAGTGTGTCCCCAGTAATGAGTGTGGAGTGTGGTTCAGCTGGAGAATTGCTGTGCTGCAATAAGGTTCCCTTTCTGCTCCTCCTGGTGCCATATGCTGCCCTAATTAGTGCAGGCAAAAGGTAATGAGAGCACAGTGGAGAAGAGGGAGCTCCATGGGAAGCAGGCTGATCTCTAAAACTCTGCATTATGTCATGCCTATGTAGAGCACAATAGAGTTCTCATCCAGGTTTTTAATGTTGCACTTATATTTTGGGATGGTTTTTTATCTTTCTCTGAGAAGCACCACTGCTTCTCTGGGTGTGATATTTGTGCTGTAATTGCTGCACCAGCCTCTCCCAAAAAAACTGAACTTTTCCCAGGGGTGGTGCCTCATGATTTTTCAACCAGCCTTGATGCAAAGCTGTTCATAAATTCTAAATAATTTCCATATATCTGCTATTCTATTTTAGTTCTGCACCAAGTACAAATTTTGATTTGTCCTCTGCTGTGCATCCACAACCTCTCTGTGTCTCTTTGGAGCTCTGTGTTCCAGGTGTGCACTGGAACATTGGAGCAGACAATTTCCAGGCTGAAGGAGCTGCTTTTGCTGCTCTCTTTGTGATACCTGGCTGAGACAACCCCAGGACACGAACCCAGAGCAAGGAGGTCACAGTCAGAATGTGTCACACCCTCTTTCCCTCCCATCTTGTCACACAAGCCCTTGGGAGCTGGGAGCTGTTGGCACAGTTTAAAAGTGAAAGGAAAAAAAAAACCCAAAATGAAACAAACTCCATGAGCGGCGCTGCTGCAAAGCAGAATAAAACCAAACCAAAGAGTAATTGGCACAGCAGAGAGCACAGCTCTGTGTACATCTGATACATCACTGTGCTCAGGACTGGAGGTACAGCAGGTACATCTAGAAAAGTTCATGTTTAACCACCTAAAAAATAGTCTGATTTTAAAAGCTGCTGTGCAATCAGATCCCACCCAAGTCAAAAGTGGGAAGTGAATCTTTGCATTCAAAACTTCTATTTTTATCATGGTTTTTATGATGGGTCCATTCTAAACCTTTGCTAGCAGAGCCCTCAAAAAATGGAACAAAAACCAATCAAATGTGCTGCAATATGCTCTTACAATAAGTAAAAATGTGGTGGGAAAGACAAAGTGCTACTTTCACAATATCCTGTGCCAAATCACAGGTTATACAATCCAGGTTTTTATTTGCACAGCCAACAGTGCTTTGTAGAGCAATCAGGGAAGATAATACAATCCATTTTACATTCTCATTACTTTAGAAGTGTTGAATCTTCTGAAATGGTTTCGGGGTTAATTGAGAATTTGCAATTTTACAATAGACTAGGAATTGTTTAGGCTGCCCTTGTTCCATATTTCTGTGCATACCTTTGTTGCAAAGTTATAAAAACAACAATAAAAGAAGAAACAAAGAAGTGAAATGAAATGATCTGCATTGTTCCTGTTGCAGGCACTCATTTTTGTGGGAGATAAAGCTGAGGTATTGATTAATGTTTAAATGGCTATTAGGAGGAAGGACGTGTTGGGTTGATGGAACATCTCACTGTGCACTAATGCTTTCCTTTGATTCTTTCCCACACATTCCCTAGGGGATAATTTCTGCTCCTGGGGAAGCCAGTGGTGAAACTCTGAGTTACTTTTTTATGCCAGCATAAATAAGCCAACTACTTTCCCTATTTATCTCTTTTTTTTTGCATAAATTCCAAAAGTTTCTGGTTGCCAGATCTGCTCTTTAACTTATTTTAACATCATAAGAGCTCATAAAGGTGTGTAATTTTTCCTGGCTGTATATGCTGAAGTTTTGATGTTCACTCTGCCTGAATATTCCTGTGCACCACAGTCAGGCTCAGCAGCCCCCAGGAAATTCCATTTTTCAAGCCTGAAGCAAAGTTGTGGTAAAAAGCAGCAGCCTGGGCAGGGCTGTCTGTCAGAACTTTGTTAGAGGCAGGAATTTTTTTTCATTTTACCTTTTTTTAACCCCTCAATAATGTCTTGTTTTTGTTTATTCCCTCATATTTGCAATGATATTTTAAACTATTTTTTGCAACTTTATCACATAGGACTTTCAGATTAATTCACTTTCACTGTGAGGCACTGCCTTGGCACAGACTCATTAAACAATAACAGGTTCCATGTCAATTACTGGTAATTTAAAATGTCTATAAAAGTTTGTATGGTGGTTTATGACCTATAACAATTCACTACAAAAAAGATAAACAGGTTATTATCCCAGGTATTGATTATATGATTGGAGTTTTGGTTTAAAATATAAACACATTTAATTGGAGTGGGAATTGGTATCAGTTAGTTCAGCTCTGGATTGTTCTTTACTTAATATATTTAATTTTGTATAGAGTTAGGCCCTAATCATGAACATTCTTATATTTATTGCTTCAGTCAAGCTCAGGGAAGTTCCTGGTGTGTAAACTCCCCAGTCTCTCTAAACATTTCCGGTTTTGGGGGCTGAGTATTTGTGCTGATTAAAGGGAAAAAAGCACACCAGGGAATTTCATACTGGGGCATCTTGGAGACAGCATTCCCAAACTGTGACTGAGGCAACGTGGATATGTCTGAATTTAATCAACAGAAGGAGGAAGCTCCAGATCCCAGAGTGCAGAACAAGAGTGTGCAAACAGGGCTGGGTGTAACCACCTCCCCCTGACCTGGTGAATTCATTGTCTGACTCTTTCTGCCACCATTCCCCACAATTTAGCGCATTTCCAGCTCACCCAAAATAAATAATGGTAAGAAAAAAGAAAACAGAACCTCTCAAACATGAATTAAAAATACAGCTTCTAGTCCAACTGGAATTTGGAGTCTGGAAAAAGGATCCTGGGACAGGATTCATGAGGTGAGTGCGGGTGCAGAGGCTGTTGGAAGTGTTCTGGCTGTATAACACAGCAGTAGGAAACAGGTCTTGTATAATATCCTAAATATTGATTTCTCTGCTAAACTTTGGGACAAATATATATAGATATATCCAAAGGAATTGACTCCAACCTCTAACAACACTGAACTCTCTCCAAGGCAGGGCACAAGCTTAAATTGTGTTTTTGCAATATGAAGAGATCCACTGTGGAAGCCACTGAGTGCCCAGACAGATTCCTTTGCAGCAATGCATTTCTTTGACGTTCAGATCTATAATTTGCTAACAACTTCTGCCCTTTTGTTCAGGTATTCAGTGTACAAGGACCCAGCAGGGTGGCTGGAAATCAACCCCACCAACGGCACCGTTGGCACCACGGCAGTGCTGGACAGGGAATCTCCCTTCGTGCACAACAACGTCTACACTGCTCTGTTCCTGGCCATCGACAGTGGTGAGTGACCCCTCAGGCAAAATCCTGAATTTCCTGCTTGAAATGCTCTGTTCTGAACGCTGCAAGTGATGCCTCAGGTTTTGGCTTTTCTGTTTTTCACACTCTGTGCTGCTTCAGTGTGTGGGTCTGGGCTCACATCAGGGGATGCTGAGCTCTGTGCACAGAGCAGGGACACAAAACAATTCCTGCTCCAGCTGGGCACCAAGGACAAATGATCCAAATCTCAGCCCCAGAGCACAAACACCGTGGGCTGCAGAGAGAAAAACAAGCAGGGTGGGACTGCAGGGGCTAAAGCTGGAATGGGACAATGAACTGCAAGGTGCAAATGGAGCAGAACTGATCCCAGGGAGAGACCCCAGGAGCGCTCGAGCATTTTGGGGCCATTTTGGTTCATCCTGGGTTCATTTTGGGGCCATTTTGGTTCATCCTGGGTTCATTTTGGGACCATTTTGGTTCATCCTGGGTTCATTTTGTGGCCATTTTGGTTCATCCTGGGTTCATTTTGGGACCATTTTGGTTCATCCTGGGTTCATTTTGGGACCATTTTGGTTCATTTTGGGGCCATTTTGGTTCATCTTGGGTTCATTTGGGGACCGTTTTGGGTCATCTTGGGTTCATTTTGGGACCATTTTGGTTCATCCTGGGTGCAGCTCTGGCTGGGCTCTTGTGCTGCCCAAGGTGGATCCATTGAGGAGATCCTTTTAATAAATCCCTGCTTTATTCTGTAGCTCTGCCCAGCCTCTGCTCCAGCTCAGCCCTCACAAGGCATCACACGTGTAAAATTAACCAGGTTCTGCATCACTTCTCTGTGGCCACCTAAATGTATTAGAGACCATTTTAGAAACCAGAAGAAAGAGGAATTAACTTGAAACTTGCAAAGAGGAATTAACTTGAAACTTACAAATTTATAACAGCTTTAATTTAGCTTTAAACCTTACAGATTTATCCCTACACTGATGTCTTAATGCTAGGTGTAATTAGTCTAGAAACATTCTTGGAAATGTAATAAATCTTCCTAATCAGAGTTAATTTCTTCACAATATTTGAGCAGTCAGCGTGCCTGAGGCACTTAAATACCAATAACAGCTCATCCTTGATATGCTGGATTATAATCTATTCACTACAATGACAGTGACAATAAAAACAAAAACTAAACTCCTTGTTAAAAAGGAATAGTTTTTGCATATTGTGTGTACTAAAGTTCCTCCTGTCAAATAGAATCCAAATTGAGCTATCTAAGGAAAATCCAGAGAGTGACTCTGGAGCAGAGGAAGAAAGAGCAAATCCTGAATGTTTCAAATCTCCTGAGCTAAAGGCACAAAATAAATAAAAGATTTGCCTGTAATATAACAGCTAATATGCTAACACTTTTTCACAGCTGCAGCTGGTTTAGCCCTGGTGATGAATTGTAAAATGCTCTTTTTAAGGGAGTAATTCTACATTTTTGCAAGCACATGACTCAGGGAACATTTGCAGGGCCTGACAGGAGAAAGAAAATATCGCCTTAAGTATAAGAGAAAAAAAAAAAAATCTGCTGAGGAGATGATTTACTTATATATTAATATACATATTTTCCTTAGGAAATTTCTGGGGAAAATGTAGCACTAAACATATTTCTGTCTTTTGCTTGCTATTGGATTTTTTTCTTTTTTAATGCATCTCAAAATCAGGTGCACTGGGAAATGTCATCTCACCATGAAAGTAAAAATTTGGGATATTACTGAGGGGTTACCCAAAGGACAAAGTTGTGTTTTAAAGGTGAAGTCAGATATTGTCACAGAGAATAGATGGAGAAAGGACATGAGTGTTCTTGGCTGTGGGAACCAGCCTGAGTAATGTGGATTTTGGGGGATACCTTTATGTACAACTTAGGCCTTGCTCGTTTATTCTAAACCCAGAACTTCACTGCTTTTAATTCTCAGATATTTTTTTGTTTCTATTGTGGATAAATGAGAGAAAGGGAAGCTGTGCTGGACAGCAGAGCAAAGGAATCCTGCTCACTTGGGATTCTGAGGCAGCACCTGATTGCAGCCCCTGTAATTGTGTTTATTTGTGACTCTGTCAGTGCAGGAGTTCATCTTCTCCAGCATTATTGACTCCTGTGAATGCAATGATCACAAACCACACGTGTGCACTCAGGACTGTCATGCTAAGGGGTTAATAATGATCTTTCCCTGCCATCAGCAGCCCTGCCACACGTGGCAGTGGGAATAAACAGCAGAACTTAATTAGCTGATATTAACCTTGTGCCCTGCATCACCTCTGCATTAATTACCAGGCAGCTTGGGGAGCAAATTCAACTTAGAGATGGGCTGGGAAGTGGGAAAATTTCCTGCTGGCCTGGATGAATGACTCTGGCTAAAGCAGCCAGGGAGGTCTGGGGGTTGATCTCAACAGGTTGGGCTCTGCCTTGCCCCTCAGGGACAGTTGGGACAGACAGCATCCCTGGGAAGTGTTCCCAAATTTGTTTCCAGGCTGGCACTGTGATCTAGCACTGCTGGGAAACCACTTTATCTCTGCAGCCATCAGAGCTAATGTCCAACTTGAAATATTGCAATAGATGAGAAACCAAATTGTGGGAAAATGCTATGAAATGAATACAGAATTACTTTGGGACTCTAAAAGAAGGTTGTGTTAACTGAAAAGGGGGAAAAAATCAGATTGAACTGATTGAACAGACTATCTGCACCTCCTTAGAGCAGCATTGTCCATGGGCTGCAGACCTCTCTCTTCAGGTTAATAAGTGGAGCCTGTCTAATGCCAGTGAAAATGCCTGGGACTTCTCAGTGAGAGGGCAGCCAAGAGCAGGATTAAGAACTGCCAAATGAAACAGGGTAATAAAGTGAAAATTTAGAGGCATTTCCAATAGAGCAAGTCATTTGCTTGGGCTAACTGACTTTTGGTAAAAAGGAAGGAGAGGAAAAAAGAAATACTTTAGCAGAAACTCTTTTTGCAAAAGCATTCAGTGAAGGTTTTTATTTCCTTTGGCCTCTCAGCTCATCTCAGTCAAATCTGAGATGGCACAGGCAATGGGAAAGTTGATTTTATCAGGCTTTCCTTCCCTGTCCTGGAAATCCAGAGAGCTCAGGTGATGCCCAGGGCACTGCCCAGCACTGGGAACTGGCACACACAGCAGCTCCCAGGCACTGCAAGATGTGTGATCATCTTTAACAGAATTTATCGTGAATAAATCTAAAATCATACAGAACCTTGTGCCTTAGGCATTGCTGAAGTGCACGAGCCATATTCTAAAACATAAATACAAATATTAATTGGAGTTCATAGCATTTACCTGCTTACAGAAAAAGTTCTGTTGTCCCCCTGTGTTCCATGCTCACCCCTTTATAAAATAACCTTACATTTATTTGAGTGCTGTCCTGGGGGAGGAGTGCAGACAGCTGCAAACAAACCCCACAGTGATCCTTTTTCCTTCTTCCTTTTTCCTTTCTCCTTTCTCCTTTCTCCTTTTTCCATCCCCTTTTGCTGATGTCAGTGGAGAATCTATCACCAGTTCCATCTGACTCCTAGTTATTACACTTCAGTGCAGGGAGCAAGTGCCAGGGCATTTTATTTTTTTTTTTTTTATCTGTAAAGAGTTGGATATTTCTGTCACAAGTAAAACCTGGAGCTTTGTGCTTGGTGTTTCTTTGTATAAACCTGTCACATCTTTATCTTTTTTGGGGATATCACTTTACCAGTAGGACAGGAACAATGAAAGGGACACAGAAAATGGAGTCACTCCACTGCAGGAAATAAGCTGGCTCTTTATGAGATTCTTTCTGACCTTTATGATATTATTTCTCAGCATTATCAAATTAACTGCAGCTAAAGGTGGTAAAGTATGAATTATGTTATTCCTGATCCAAACAGTTCCTGTATCTTCCCAAACACACTTGAAACAATGTGTAACAGCAAATTTGATGGAAACACTCTTAATTTATTGATAATAAATTTTGACCTTTTATAGGGGTGCATTACACTTTAAAAAGGACTTTTTGGAAGAAATATCCCAATTTTCTCAGTACATTTGATTTCAGTAAAAGGTCAACTTAGTGTCTTTAGAATTTGAAAACTTTTTATTGAAGACCTGTGTGACCACAGAGTCTCTGGCCTATTAAAGAAGAAATTAAACCCTGGTAGGAAATACCATGCAGCAGAGTTAACACATTAAAGTGTCATGAACTGTGTTTAATCTGAGAATGAGCTGATAATGGGGCAAATTCAGGTATATGCAAACTTGGGAAACATTAGAGGTTTCATTAAATTAACAAAAGTGCCAACAATGGTGATCATTTTATTTGGCACTCCAGTCCCTGAACCCAATGCAGCATCACAGCATTATTGGGAGCTTTTCTGCCAAAAGGGATTTTGCTCATTCCATGAGAGGAGAAATCATCTGGGTTTGAGAAACCTGTGTGGAACAGAGCTTCCAAATGTGCTCTGTGGTGCCATCCTGCAGAGCCCATTGCTCACTGAATTTGGGATGAGGATCACAAAGCACAGCACCTGCATGTTTATCTCATTCACCCATGCTAGAAACTCCAGGAAAGGTCTTTTTTTTTTTTTTTCTGTATTCTGAGAGTTTGAGTCACAATCTAGAAAAAGTGAGGGAGGAGGAAACCATGGCTGGAGGTGAAGCTGAAAAATACCTGGAAAATCTGTGAAATCTTTAAAAGATAAAATTCATTTCTCCATTTCCTTTTAGAGGAATGAATAATAATTTATCCTCAGATTTATCTTATTTATACAAGAATCACTCTTTTTTTTTGGTGCAATTAATATCCCATTGTGTAGCCTTTTTCTATCTCTTTAAAAATAAAATCTTTGGGTGTTTTTGGTTGCTTGACCCATAGAAAACCCAGCTGTGTTGTCCATTATTTGTCACCTGGTGACAAATAAAGACACCCTAATCTTGCTGGTTGGGTTAAATGCAAAGTGAGGTTGGATTCCACTTTTTTTGGGGTGGTTGGATGCCATCCCAGTGGGGTCCCACCTAAAGAGAAATATTCTCCCAGTGAGTCTGATGCAGTGTGAGCATTCCACATTCCCTCCCTGTCGTTCCTGTCACCAGGGAGCTACTGAGGCAAAATTTGGGAATAGAACTTCAGCTGCATTAAACAAAGAAATAAGTATCATTAGAAGTCATTTTAGTTGTGAGTTCAGGGTTTGCCTTGAGCTACACTGGCAGTTTAAGCAAAAGGCAACTTGGACTTTGCTGTGGGCAGCTGCACTCGTGAGCTGTGGCGCTGCCTCACTTTTCCTGAGCAAAAGGAAGAAATGGTGAATCAGGGTCTAGTTTTTCCTCACTTTTTCCTGTGTTTCCAAGGAGCAGCTGAACCCAAGCAATCCTGAATCCAATTTATTGTGCATGTCTTGGCACTGCTAATCATTGGAAAGAAAACTTTTTATTCTGTCCTCTGTGTGATGAGCAGTAACACACAGCACCCAGGAAAAGCTGGATAACAAAGAGAATTGTGGCACTGTGCAATTAGAACTTCTCCTGACATGTATCTAACCTGTCTCCTCTCTCCATGATGCACATAATTAAATTACCACAGATTGATTCCACCTAAACCACGCTATTTTTGAAGAAATCAGGCAATTAGTTACCATGGCAACCCAATTAAGCCAGTTTTATACCCCTTATCTTAATTGCTGTATTAATTGAGAAGAGAAAATAAATTGAAGACTCATCCTTTTCTTGCCATTTTACATTTCAGTAAAATATGAATTGCACACAAAATATTGTTTTAATTTGTCATCATGGACTCATGATTGGAAAAAGAAATGGGAATGCTGAAAACAGTATTTAAGATGGATGGCAGATGTCATAGCAATTGGAGATGCTGAGAGAGCTGGGCTCATCTGAAATGTAATTACTCACAAACAGGAGCTGCATGTTTTATTTGAGGGGATAAATGAAGGGTTGGAACTTTAGAAGAAGCCAACAACATTACAGGTGTCCTGATATTTTTTAAACATGCAGATATTTTTTATTTTATAATTATTTTATTTTATTTTATTTTATATATTTTATATATAATTTATATAATATCTATTTCATAGATTATATCTAAATTTATACATATATAAACTCATATTATAATATAAATAAAATATATTATAAACTTCTATTATAATATATAATAATATATATAAACTATATATAGATATATATAAATATTTATTTATTTATATATTTTAAATAAATATATTCTATATTTACTATATATAGTATGTAGTATATAATATATATTATATAAGAAGTATAGAATATATAATATATATTCTATATTTACTATATATAGTATATAAAATATATAATACATATATATTCATTTTTAATGAATATATAAATATACATTATGTATTATATATTATATATAAAATATATAATACATATTTATATATTCATTATACATTTCCTATATTATATTTCTTTTTGATTATATTTACTTATATATTATATGTTATATATTACACATTATATATTACATATTATATATTATATATTATATATTATATATTATATATTATATATTATATATTATATATTATATATTATATATTATATATTATATTTACTTTATGTTATATATTATATTTACTATATTTTTATATATTTACTATAGATAATATATTTTTATGTATTATAGATAAATATACAATATAAATTTTTTCTTTTATATATTTTATATTTCACTTTATATATTCAATATCTATATTTAATAATATATTTATGATATATATTTAATAATATTTTTATTTTATATTTTTATTTTATATGTTTTACAAATCATCTATATGTTAATATAGATGGAAAATGCACAGGAAATTTTAATTGATGGGGAATTAGGGACAAAATATCAGCACATGGTTTGAGTAGAGCAGTTGTGTGAGCAGCACTTCCAGATTTTGGTGTCTCCCAATGTGAGGGATGAGACAGAAATTTGTGTTTAGGTTCTCAGAGCAGCATCACCAGAAAGCATGAGAAGCACTGTTCTTGTTTGAGGAGCAGTGTGTAATTTGTGTGACTTTAATAATTCTGATATTATTCTGTGCATCTTTTCATTAGGATTCAATCATTAAAAGTAAACAAAGTATCTTTTTCTATAACACTTATTTTCAAACTAATTTTTTCAACTGGTGGTAGCAACATGGTCATTTATGCTGGCAGCAGTAAAATCCAGTTTAAAATCCACATTTCCTGGTTACAGCCCCTTGCATTGGAGACTCACTTCACCACCAAGTTTCCACTTTGTTTCACTGTGAAATTCTCCATCCTTCAATCTCTGTTTCAGCAGCTTTTACCCAAACCAGTGATGCTGTTTCACTCCTATGATGGCCATGGTATATTCCCAGATGTGCCACTTCTGGGAGTTTGGAATTCTCTCTTTCTTTCTCTATTTGGGCTCGAAAGGCACCCAAATATTTAAATGTTCATCCTCAGGAGGGATGGCCAGTTCTGCTCAGTGGCAATTGGGATCACGGCTCGCTGGAAAAGCTTCTCCCCAGGATTGTTGGACCCTTTAGGTCCTGCTCTGCTCATTAATTCTGCTCTCAAGGTTTGGTAATGCAAATTAACAGTTTTACTTCAGAATGAAAATATTCTATGGCTAACTTTCCTTTCAAAATCAAAGGCGTCTGGAGATCATGGGATTTTAAATTATTTCGACAGCATAATACCATCAAATTTATGAAAGTCACATATTCCCAATGGATGAGTTGTGGCCATTTTTGCTTGATTCATTTCGTGTTACATTTTTATGACGTGTGTTAACAAGCTCCAGTTTATGACCCTGACATTTGCTTGCTTTTCTTTTGGAGGTCTTCATAAATCAATGAAAGATTTTTGTTTAAATCATTATAAATAAACCAAGCAGAGAATAAGTCATTGAAATGGACAGAAGCAATTTCCTTTCACTCTTTTTTTTTATCTGTAATATTTGCCCAAGTTCTGAACCATACAAAGAGTGAAACATTTGCGCAGCAGGGAGAACACAGCCATATCTGTGTGTGACAAAGTAGCAGGACATCCATAAATCTGTTGGCTTCTTCATTTCAAAAGGCAGATTTTAATATTACTGACTTCAGAGAAAGATAAGAAGGGCAGTGCATAAGACATTATCAGTCCAGTGTGGAAATAATGCATTCAAAATTAAAGACAGCAGTTTAATTAAGTGCATGAAAGGCTGGCTTTTATGATCATATTTCAAATACCAGAATGTCTTTTCATCCATTCTGCAGTATGACTTTACTTAATAATATATCAAGAACAAAAAACGTATGGGAGTCTTTCTGTAAATTCAATTAGTCCAATAAAAAGTGAAAAATAGTTTCTTTTTCATTGAAAAGAACTCAAGCCTAACCCTTCTGATGACAAAGTGTGAGATGAGAAGGGAGGGCAGGGCTGGAGAAGGATGAACATTCAGCCTTTGTGATGCATTTCTGCTCGCAGGAAACAGATGAAGTGTCACCATCAGTAACATTTGTTATTGAAAGGACTAATTGCATTCTGCTGCAGGCAGCAGTTTATCAGATCCAGACCATGGGGTGCTTGTTTCTGCCTTGGGATGCTCTCCCAGCACAGCAGTAATTCAGTTTATTACAATGTGCTGTGGGTTTCCTTTGAAAAGCCTGGGTTGTGGGGCTGCTGTGGGCTGTGCTGAAGGGCTGAGCTGGAAATGCTGTGGGACCCTGCCCTGGTGCTGCAGGGGTTAACTGCAGCCCCCAAATCCATCTGGGAAGGGTTTGTGTGGGTTGGGACCGTGTTCACAGGGGTCTGAGGATGAGGGAAGGGATGAGGATCTGACTCCAGGTTTCAGAAGGCTTGATTTATTATTTTATGATAGATATTATATTAAAACTAATACTAAAAGAATAGAAGAAAGGATTTCATCAGAAGGCTGGCTATGAATAGAAAAAGAAAGAATGATAACAAAGGCTCTGTCTCAGGCTGTCTGTCTGAGCCAGCTGACTGTGATTGGCCATTAATTAAAAACAACTAAATGAGACCAATCCCAGATGCACCTGTTGCATTCCACAGCAGCAGATAATCATTGTTTGCATTTTGTTCCTGAGGCCTCCCAGCTTCTCAGGAGGAAAAATCTTAAGGAAAGGATTTTTCATAAAAGATGTCTGTGACACCTGGTCACTGAGAATTTTAGACTTTCTGTACTGACAGACACTGATCCCCTACTGCATTTGACCTAAAGCCATAAAGAAATTGTAAAATTAAATAATAAAACTATTATGAGTGTGTAGTTTGAATTGAAGTGTGTAATATCACATAGTAGAAAACTTTAAAGTTTTAGAATATAGTATTATACATAAAACAAAATAGGAGTTTAAAAGTAGAGACTGATCCTTCGTATTTACCTTCTTCTTCACCTTCTTTCTCATAGGTTTGAATAGTTTAAATAAAAAAGTCCACATTGTGAGTGTCAAGTAGTTAGTTATTAGGTTTAAAATATAAATTATTTAGGTGTCATTTCTTAAATAAACAGTTTATCCTAAAGAAACCCTATAATGAAAGAGATACAACTCCATTTTTGCCTTGTTGTAGAGCTCTGTAGAACTCACAACTTGTAAGACTGTTCTGCTCAGGGAAGTGCAGGGATCACACTTCCCTGTGCTGAACCAGAAAAAAAAAAAAAAAAAGGAATAAACAACCCATGAGTGCAGCATTTCAGTGCCAGGCACAGTAAAGGACAAAATGTGCACTCAGAAAGCTCTGAGGTGATTTTCCCAAGGCGCCAAAGGAGCGGCTGAGCTGCAGGCAGTGTGTGGCTGGCTCAGCCCTGGAGATGAGGTGCTGCTCCCCTCAGGAGCGGGCAAACTCAGCCTGCCCAGCTCCCCCAGAGCCACCGGGGCTGGTTTGTCCCTGCCAGCCTGGCTCTGAGCCCTGCAGGGTGAGCACACAACGGGCTCACTCTGCAGCTGGCTCCCAGGGCAGGCTGGCAATCACTCTGCACGGTTTAAAGCTCAGGGTGAATAACCCAGCTCACTGCCCAGGGCTGCTCTGGCAGGTTTCAGAGCTGTGACAGAGCTGCTCGTGGCCCTCAGGGCTGGTGGGGAGGATCTGGTGCTGTTCTGCTTCTGGGCACCGCCTCAGCTCCTGATTCCTCTCTCCTTTTCCTCTCACTTCTTATTCTTCATTCTTTGAACACTGTGCTATCTATCTGGGGGATGGTTCCCAGTATGTTTCTCTCAGTATGTGCTGATGAACAGATTCTGTTCCAGGTATCTATTCATGTCCTACTCTCATTTTAACTTCAAAATATTCCTCTCCCAGAGGTTTCCTTAGAATAATTTTCCATACTGTAGAGAATCAGACAGGCTTCATTCTGAAAATCAGCAATGAATTTACAAGAGTGACTCATCAGGTTTTTTAAGCAATAATTTCCATATAAAAGAGGTAAGAACAATAAAAAATTATTTCAGCTTTGCAAGCCTGCAGGTGCAAATAGGAGCAAGAGTTTATGGAAATGTGATTTAATAAACAGATGTTTGTTTTTTTCCTCTAGGTAACCCTCCTGCTACGGGCACAGGAACTTTGCACATCACCTTGGAGGATGTCAATGACAATGTCCCATCCCTTTATCCAACACTGGCAAAAGTTTGTGATGATGCAAAAGATCTCAGGGTAGTGGTTCTAGGAGCATCAGACAAAGACCTTCATCCCAACACAGACCCATTCAAATTTGAGCTCAGCAAGCAATCCGGCCCAGAGAAGTTGTGGAGAATCAACAGGCTCAACAGTAAGGCTGGAACTTGGATTTTTGTGTATTTATTCTTCCCAATTTTCCATCCCAGGGCACTCTCCCTGAGGCACTGGGGGAATTTAGGAGGGGTTTTGAATGAAAGTTTTGTAGGATGGAAATACCTAAAGCTGCTGCTTTACCCTGAAACTCCTTCTCTTCTGAAACCTGAAACTCCTTCTCTTTTTGTGTTGGCTGAACTTTTGCATTAATCTCTTGTATTGGCTGAATTTTCTTCCCTCTATTTTGCATTAATCAGGGGCTATTAATAACTGATAGTTTTGTGAAGATTACTGCATCTCATGCCACCCAATTGATTTATACAAGGTGCACAAGGCTTTGCAGTAGGACAGCATGGAGGTTTTGCATGGGCTTTAGCAATGCAATTGAAAAACTTCCTAATTTTAAGTATTTAAACTCTTCACAAATAAAATCTCCCAATGCACTGCAACCTTGCAGAATTGGTAAGAGGATCATGAGACTGCAGAAGGTTTGTGTGTCAAATTGTGGACACAAAGTACAACATTTCTTCATAATGTAATTATTCTTGTTTCTTTTCTGGAATGTTTTACTTTTCTCTGCCACTCTCCAATTTTTAAATTCATGTCATAGCTTTAGAAATATCTAGAGATTGATGTGATGGCTGTACTGGCTGGAGGAAAAAGCTGTTCTCTTGGCTATTCTCCAAACATCAAACCACCCCTTTGTCACATCTGAAAGAATTATCACACCCACCTGGGTGCCAGGAGCTGCTGTGGCCTCAGTTCTCCAGGTGGAGAAGATCTGTGGATTTGTAAAGAGCTTTATTTCCCTTCCCTTCCCTTCCCTTCCCTTCCCTTCCCTTCCCTTCCCTTCCCTTCCCTTCCCTTCCCTTCCCTTCCCTTCCCTTCCCTTCCCTTCCCTTCCCTTCCCTTCCCTTCCCTTCCCTTCCCTTCCCTTCCCTGTGTTTCAGCAGTTTTTCCCTGTATTTCCCAGCAAGAAGGGTTATTTTTCCTTTGGCAAGTAAATTTATTATTTCTTTTTGTCATTTTGGGGGTGACATGCCCCCAAATGCATTTCATTAGATATTAGCTTGCACGGGCAACTTCTGCCAATAATTGACAGACCAAATAATGTATTTAAATAAAAGGGGTTCTTACAAGTCTTTCTTTTGGTGGGGTTTGGAATAAGTTTGTAATTAGATTTCAGCCATGAAAGAATTTCAGGACTCTCTTTTCCTTCCAATTCAATTATTTTGGTTTTTTTTTTCTTAGAGTATTCTCATTTTCATCTTGATTTCCATGACTGACTGGCATGTCTGATGTTGCTTGCAGAATCCTTCACTCTCCCAAGCAATTTGGTTAATTGTGCCCTCATCCTTTGCAGATACCCATGCCCAGGTGATCCTGCTGCAGAACCTGAAAAAGGCCAATTACAACATCCCCATCTCAGTGACAGATTCTGGGAAACCTCCTCTGACCAACACCACAGAACTGAGATTACAAGTGTGTACCTGCAAGAAATCCAAAATGGACTGCAGTGCCAGTGATGCTCTCCACATCAGCCTGACCCTAATCCTCCTTTCACTCCTCAGTTTATTTTGTAAGTCTTTTGCTCAGCTCTAAGTAATGAAATGTTGTTTTTCTGCTCATTTGTACCCTGTATCAGAAAACCCTCCAGGGGAGGAGTTAAATTCACAGATTGATATCATAATGCTGGAATTTTGGGTTCTTTTCCCATGAGTGAGAAAAGATGGGGGGGAAGAGGGATTTTTCATAATCAAAATATATATATATATATAAATGGATGTCTGATTGTCAAATTAAGAAGTAGAAGCAATAATTCTAAGAGGAATCAAAGGGAACCAGAGCTACCATATGATAAACTGAGAGGTACCAGCTGTAGCAGCAGATTTGTGCAATGCTTGCTTTCATCTCTCCCCACTTGAATTCAATTCAAGCCCAGAAAGAGGAGATTAAAGGTGTTCCTGTAACAATGGCTGCTCTGGGTCACCAGGAAAACGAGGCCTGTCTGCTTCAATCTGTTCCTGCACATAAAATGTGCAAGTGACTGGAACAGGAGGAACCTATTTGAGATTCTGGGCTTAGAACCACCCAGAGCTGATAATCAAATGGCCAGGCTGGCTTGGAGGGCAGAGAAAACTGCCAGGTAAAAGGAATTTCTGCTCTTTATGAGAAAGGAATTTTGTAAATCTCATTTGGAAAGCTTGACTTGAAAGTGGGAAAAAAAAATCCCAGAATGATTCAAAAGTAAGAACTCAATGCCATGGAATGCACAAATTTAAACAGGACATGTCCCTGGGTAGTCCTGTGACAGCTGCCAGCAAACTTTTTGATGCAGTGTTAGTTTTGAATTCCTATCCAAAGGAATAGCTGTATCCCACAACTATGACAGTAAATCTGTTATTTCAGGACTGTTACCTTCATCTTCTATTAACAGAATATATTGTAAAGTGGCTTAAAACCCGAGCCGTGGTGAAAGGCCTTGGATTCTCCAGGAGATAAAATGTGCCACGAGGCAGGGAGAGGTCGAGGCAGGGATCCCTTCTGCACCTGAGGCTTGCTGTGTGCTTGAGCACACATCCTGCCCTGTTTCCTTCCCCTTTTATCCCAAAAGCTTGGCATGAAGGTCGTTGTGAGCTGCTAGCAGCTGATGTTTGTGATGCTCTTTGAAGATGAAAAGGACTGTATAAATGCTAAGTGCAAATTCCTGTTCTTAGTCTCAATCAGTGACATCTACAGGATCTGTTTTGGCTCTGGTTCAGCTGGGCTGGGCTCAGTCTGCTGGAACCAACTGCAAACTTGAGCTGTTAGGGGTAATAAGTTAAAAATATTTGACAGGGTGTGACACCATTGCAGCAGTGATATAAATGTGCAGCCCATTGATTCAAATATATTCCTGTTGCCACTTCATAAATGTTGCTGCTGCTACACTAGGCGTGACTTTCACCACTGGAATTGCTTTCTTATCTGATGTGATTTGCACTTGAGCTTTATTTACATTAATTCATCTGCTCAGAATACAAAGGGGTAGAGAAAAGCTTTGTGCTTTGGGAAGTTGCCATTTTCATGTTGGTTCTTTACAGCCCCCACCAAGAAGCCTGATCATTTTCCTTAGGTTGAATTATAAAACCAGTTGTAAGTATTGGAAAGCACTTTTTGAGTTGCTCTTGTTGGCTACAGGTCTTGTCCAGCTCAGCTGTGGGTGGAACACACCCCAAGGGCATCCCAAGGGTATTCCATGGCTGTTCCACCTCTGGAACCGTTCCCATCCATGTCTGTGCAAAGCCAGCAAACACCACAACTGCCCTGAGCATTCTGCTCAGGTGTGCACTGCACAGAGACAGAAAGGAAAGGGGCTGGGAGCCAGCTAAAATAATGTGGTTCTGTGTTTGAACTCCTCTGAAATGTGCTGCCATCGCCCCGTTCCCAACTCATTTCCACACACAGATTTTTTATAACTGTGATTAGCTCCATTGCAATGTTTTGTATAGTCCAAATATTTATCAGAGTAATCAAAGATTATGATGCCATAAAAACAAAGAGAACTTTAGTGCTTATTGAACAGATGAAACGTCCCATTTCTAGTGGCAAGTTATGGGTTTAATTTTAGCAAAAGCCCTTACGTGGCTGACTTTGCTCCCAGTGTTTGTATTTTATGAGGCTCTTGTTCCTGGGAGGTAAATCCTTCAGTCAAATGAACTTTGTAACTCATGCCAAAGTATTTCTTTTTGTATTTGACATCTGGTGTGAGGATAGATAGCCCTGTGCAAGAGCTGCTCGTGGTGAAAGAGCCCTGCATGAATATCTTTCCTGTGGAAAACATCTTGGTATTATCATTTAAATGGTGCAATTATTAGCTATACTTAGAATATGTGCCTCCTCAGTAAATCATGAAAGAAGTCAGATGTGGCAGATTTCTGAAGTGTCTGAGCACACAAGTGAAGAGCCTGATTAAAACTGAAATGGATGCAAAACCCAGCAGTTCCTCCCATTCTGGAGACTTCCTACTGTGCTCACTATATTGAGGGATAATGGGATACAGACTGCACACTTGCCCAGAAGCCCCTGGGAAGGGAGACAGAGCTGGAACAAGAAAAAATTAGGAGTTCCTGGCAGCCAGAAATAGAAAATATGAGATGCCAAAATATATAAGCAGATTTGCACAACAAAACAATGAGGTGGGATTAAAAGATGATGAACACAAAGTTAATTGGAGCATCTTTGTATGTTTTGTGTTTAACCTAATTTTACTGAGGTCAAGCTGGAATGATGGAGAGAGGACAGGCAGAGGAGTTTCCAAAGTTACAACAGGTAATGGTGACAAATATTGGAAAGGATATTGTCACTTGTCATTAAAGCAGACTCTGTGTTTAAGATGAGACTCCATGTGGTGACATTTTGTCCTCTGTCAGCTTTTCCTTGCCATTACTGGAGACAAGAAAGCACCGAATGTTCAGACAAAATTCAGATTTTAGTAGTTCAGATTGAGGGGAAAAAACATGAAAAAACCATCCTGGGTTCCTGGTCAGGGAGGGAGCAGCAGCAATCAGTTCTTGGATGAAGAGAGTGAGTGAGGAAAGAGAAAATCTGTCTGAGCGTGTCTGGGGCTGCTCTGGGATTGTCCCTGAGTGCTGCAGTGATTCCAGGTGACACAGCCAACCCTGCTCTGCTCAGAACTCAGCCACAAAAGGGATCCTCACCACCAGAATCACAAACAGGCTCCTCAGCATCTACAGCATCCCACAAGGGTGAGAGAGGACAAAGCAAAACAAGCCAAAAACAAATTTGTGCATATTTGTGCACAAAATCTGCCCCAAGCCCTGTGGGATACTGAGAAAGAACCACCGTGGCTGGCAGAACTAAGCTTTAGATCTATTACAAATTATTGATAGTATTATTAGTATTTAAAGGGGTATTTGGATTCTGGGCTTTTGATTTTATAATAACTATTTCACTTAATTGCATAATCATAGAATGGTAATTGCATTTCATATCTTCTTTTATATTCTACCAACATAAAAGACCACGTTAGATTCAAATGTGTGGAATGAAGGGAATAAAAGGCACAATGGTTGTGTCACTAATATTGTACTTAAATTTCCTTGTTATAAAAAGACTGGGATTTGAACTTCATGTTGAAAAAACCCAATTTTTTGTCTTTTTTTACTATCGACCATGAATAAGAAGCTTTATTTTGTTCACCTGACCAATGGACTACAAAGCTGCAAGTTGACTTAAGCTGAAATAAGTGAAAACTTCCATTATTCTGAACAGAAAGTGAGGTGCCAGACAAGGGGGAAGTGCTGCCTTAAAGAAATTAAATAAGCTGGAGGTCTCTACATTGCAATTAATTTCTTAAAGTCAGGGTGAAAGGCCTCAGGTGTGTTTGAAAAACAGAGACTGGCACAGATATCTGTGTTGCAATTGCAAAAAAAAGCCTTAGAGATGCCCTTGAATTTAATTTCCTAGTAATTTCCACAAACTTTCCCTATTTAGTGTTGGCTGTCCCTCTCTATATTGGGGGTTTTTTTCTGATTTGAGGAATAAAGGTACGGGGCCAATAGAGAAAATACAGGTGACTTTTTTTATCCCTTGAAAATGATGTGTTTATTATTAAACAACTACAAAACAAAACAAAAAAATACCCAAAAAACACCCCAAAAAATGTAAAAAAAAATGAATTACATGAAGCTGGTGGGTTTGAATTTCCATGGATCAGGACAGGCAGAGTTAATCCTGCCGTGTTATCTCTCGCCCAGCTCATTTTTCAAAGCCACAGCAGCCCCTGTATCTCTTGTTTACCCCGTGTTATTTGTGCAGGAGCATCAAATGGCTGAAAAGTGAAACAGAGCATTCCTGAAAGGCACCAGAATGAGACAAATCAGAGCAGGCTCCAAATGGAACAGACCTTTCAGGTCACTGCTCTTTCCGTTCCCTCTGCAGATTTGTTACCTGCACATTCCCACTTTTCAGCCTTTATTTTGAATTTCTTGGCTGAGTTTTAAACTGTCAGGTTGTTTTTTTTTTTTCCTTCAGGACTCAACAATTGGGTTTTTTCCAGCAGAGTTTTTGGGTTTTCCCAAGAAAAAAAGGAAAAAGTTCATCCCTGTTCCATGCAGTTCCAGAGGAAGGGTTCCCAATAGGTGAATTTGCTAAAACCAACACTTCTTGTTTCTTTGTTTTGTTGGTTGGGTTTGGTTGTTCTCTTTTTATATTTTAGGTTGTTTTAGCACACTTCAATCTTCTACAGCAATTTTCTACTTTTCAGAGCAGTTTATTTTTAAATAATTTTTAAAAAATCAGTTTAATTAAAAAGATTAAGGAAGTCTGCAAGATATATTTTCCCATTTCTGAGAAATCGAATATCCCTATTTTGGCTAGAATTGCAGAAACTATTAAAATTGGAGAGTTTTGCTGTGAAAGGTGCTTTATTGAGGGGGTTATTTGGATTTTATTTATTTTTGCACTGCTCTAATTTGAGTTGCCTTCTCTTGCTAGACCACAACCATGTAGGTACCTAAAATATCACCTAAATTTTGCTCTCCAAGAAATCGGAGATTGCTGATATTTAGTGAGTTCCAGTGATGTAAATCTCACCTCCCAAACCAAACAACAGCAGCAATATCCACTATCACTCACTGCCTTTTTACAGATGCTTTGGTCCACATTAATATTATTGTTTTTGCAGCTAAATATCACTGAAATAGATGCTTTCTCAAGTGTCTGTATGAGAAAAACACCATTTTTATTTGGGTTGATTTCTAAGGAAAGGATGGTTTGAGGTTAAGAGACTGCTTCAATTTGAGCCAGCCTTGATTTGAATCTCAATTTTAACACAGAGCTGTGTCCATTCTTCTGATTTCACTGCAGGTTTTTTCCAGTCCTGCAACATATTGTGCAGTTTGGGAGCCCACCTAAAATTAATGGGGCTTGAAATGGCCCAGAAATCCATATGGACGTCCATAATTGGGGACAGGATGTTTGTACACCAGACAAGACAAATAGAAATGCCCCCAAATTACACATCAGCATATTGAAATGTGCTCAATAACACTGCATTTGATGGAGTCAATTAGGTGGGAAATGGCATTTTGCACACATTTGAAACCATCCAAACACGATGCGGGAGAGCAGAGGTGAGCAGAGGGGGCGGTTTGGGAGATGTGTGTTTGGAATGCAGAAGGGAGCAAACGCAGCTCCTTCCCCAGGAGCTGCAGTGTTATTGCTGATGGTCATTCTGGAGGATGAAAGGGACATTCAGAGAGATTGGTTTGATGGCCCATTTAGTGCTGGGAATTCAAGTGAACGCTTTTTATGTTTTCATTTTCTCAACAGTGCTCCACAGTAATTGTTGGGACATAATATTTTGTGTTTCTTCTCTGAACAACTTCTTAAAGCCGCATAAATATTGAATTTCAGATAGTTATGGTCAGGATTGCTCTGGAGTGGCCCATGATTAAAAACTGGCACTGAATACATGACCAGTTGAAGTATTTTTTCCTGCCATTAATGGTCACTGTACATTGTGAGATGTTTGTTTCTTTTCACTATGTCTATCCTTGGCTATTTTCCCTACAACAATTTTTCCTATTCCTTTTATATTTTTCCCTTTATAACATCCAGATAACTCAATGTAAACAGCTTTGTGTTCAGATTTGGGCAGGATATTAAAGATTAGGAGGGGATTTGTGGTGCCTGAAGGTTTGATGCTGCTGCCTTTGCTTCTGCAATACCCAGCGGATACTTACAAAGCCTTTTAAAGGGCCATTAATGTTTGGAGTGTTTTAGATGAGTTCTTAAAGCCTCACTTTATCAATATAATTAATTGGGATAGGTCATTAGTTGGTCCTTAGGTAAGTGCCACTTTAGGAGCAATTCTTCAAAAAATTTGAAATGAGCAGGTGTTGATACCAACAGTTTGGTTTTTCTAGTTTTGGATTTTCTAGTTTGTTTTTTTTCCTTTTCTGTGGCTTCTAATCATAATCCTTCACTCTGGTTTTTATTCTTACTCAACAAGGATTTCTTCAGATGATTAATTTAGGATTTCAAGCTGGGTTTAGTCTGTACCTACAGATCTGAATGTGTCTGGATTGTTCATGTTCTGCTTATTTAAAACTGCTGGTAACCTGTGCAGTGCTGCTGTGGGAGATGAGATCTGAGTGCCTGAGCAGCTTCCAGCCCTTTAAAAGGTTGGCTCCCTGCTACAGCTGATGCATTTCATTTTCAGCATCCCTATGGAAAAAAAAAAAAAAAAAAAAAAAACAGCAGACTTGTTCAGTGCTGCCATTTCCAAACTGTACTTATGCATTTCACTTGTTGAATATTTTCAACCATTCCATTCCATTTATCAGATTAGAGCATGGGGAAATATCCAGGCAGGCTGCAGGCAGCCTCCTCTGCAATTGTTTAGTTTTGACAGCAGTGAAAAATGAAGGAAGCATTTATTCCCTATTGCTCAAATGAAGGCAACACTGCTTTGACAAAGTATCCAACTGAAATTCACGTCAGTTTAAAAAAAAAATAATAATGGAGCACATCTTGGCTTTTCTGCCCCAAAACTCCCCCTCTCCCAGTGAGATTCTTCACCTCCCTGGAGAACAGGAATTGTATTAGAAAATGGTTTTTATTTGATAAACCCAGGGAAGCACATGGCTCTGAATTTCTAAGCAAGGAGAGTCGGAATTTTGCTTCGTCTGAGCAACGTTTCTTTCAGAAAATGTTTATTTTATTCACTTGTTAGGAACAGCTCATTACACAGGGAGTGTGTGTGAGTACCTGGCAGGAAAGAGGGGAGGCACAACCAAGGATTCAGCACTGCCCTTGCCAGGGTCAGAAGAAAGAGCACTTTGGTTTCCTCCAGCCCTGCTTGGGATCTGCCACTGCAGTCTCCTAATAAAAATATAATAAATTTTTATATATATATAGAGAGAGATAGATAGATAGATAGATACAGATATATAGATATATAGATATATATAGATAGATATAGATATAGATATATAGATATAGATATAGATATAGATATAGATATAGATATATATAGATATATAATATATTTTATATATATATATAAAAATATATATATAATTTATATATATTTATATATATTATATATAAATTATATATTTGATTTTTATATATAATATATAAAATATATTTTTATTATTTATAATAATGAATTATATATTTTATATATATAAAATATATTTATTTTATATATATATAATAAATATAGATTTCTTTCTTTTTATATATTTTATATTTTTATATTTATATATTTACATATTTATATATTTATATAATACATTGAATATTATATATTGATTATTGATAATTATATATTCTATATTATATTATATATTTATGTATTATATATTATATAACTATATTATAACTATATTATATAGTTATATATAACTATAATAAATATAATTATAAAAAATAGTTATATAATATTCTATATTATAAATTAGTTATCTAGAATTATATAAATAATTATATATAATAAAAATAAAATTGGTTATCTAATATTATATATATTATATAACTCTATTATATAATAATATCAATATATTTTTATATATTTATATATTTATATATATTAATATTAATTAATATGATAAAAATAAATGTATTATAATAAATTAGCAGAGTGAGAGCCACTAATGCTGGTGTCCCACGGGTGAAATGACCTCAGCAGGGGGAATGTGTCCCCAGTGCCAGCTGGGGATTTGGGGCTGGCACATTTCCCCTCCCTGCCACTCTGGGCTGATTTCAGAGCCCCTGGCAGAGTTTCAGCTCTGCAGTCAGACCCTGGCACTGATTTATCAGGGCCCACCAAAGCTCTGAGGGCAATTATGAGCCTCTCATTTCACACAATGCTTCTCCCGTCCTTAACAGGATAATTTCAAATAATTTCTCACTTAAATGAGAAACAAATTGTGTGTGATGGTATAAGCTGCAGATTTTCAGGATAAACTAATTTACTTTTGGAGTCTCTGTAAACTTTTCCCCAAGGTGTTGTGGCCAGTGAGATCAGCAGTTTGTTCTGGCTGATATTAAACCCAGATTTCTTAACTGCAGGAATGAAAACACAGGGAATCTGTCTGGGAATAGTCCTTCAAATTCAATGAGATTTTGGGGGAAATTTATAATAATTTATAGGCACACTATGAAACTCCTGCAGTTGAAACCTTCCTGTGACAGATCAACCAGTGATGCACATGAAAATAATTTATATTTTTCAAAGTTCTACATGGAGGCTAAACTAATAACTATGCCTCTAATTAATGACCTTTCCTAGATGGTAAATCCAGGAAAGAAGTACCTGGATGTTGATTAGCTGCCTAATCAGAAGCACAGAGCTGATCTCTTCCATCACTTTTGTTACCTCTTTAGCATTACTGAGGTTTCAATAAAGTCCATGATGTAATGTAGCCTTTTAATTATGCCAGATTAATGTAATATTTCTGATGAAAGGGTAATTGAAAGAAATGGAGCGTGCATGAGCTGAACTCCAAACTCCAGCTGTGTTAACTCTCTTCTTTTAATGGGAATTAAAGGATGAATGCATTTTGGGTAAAGCTCATTCCTGTACACAGGGTCAGCAAGAAACTTAAATGCCTTTAATTTTTATGAGGTTTTAACTGCAGTGTAGAAGCAGAGTCTGTGAAATAGAGGGTGATCTTGGGCTCATAAAGAGCACATCTTTCAAAGGCTTTTAATTACTCAGGTTAGACCTGTTTCTTTAAAATAAGCAGGGAACTGAGTCACTAATGTAATGTAAATAAGTTCAGAAAAAGCTCTGGCTGCAGCAGGGAAAGCTGGGGGGCACCAAAGCATTTTCTGAGGTCAGAAGTTCTGCAAACCCCACTGGTGGCTGGCTGGAGGGAAGGGCTCTGCTGGAATGTGAGCTCTTGGCAGCCTGGACCTCGGGGAATGAATTTACATCCCACCAGTTGCTTCCTCCCTGGAATGCAGATCATGAAATCTTTGTCTTAAATTCTGTGTATCTTTTTCTCCATTTTCTTCTGTTTTGTGGCATGAGGAGTAAACCTTGAGTTAGTCCAGTGTGACAGAGGCAGGGAGATGTCTCTGCAGTCATTGAAGATGCCAGCATTAGGAACTTGGGCTGAATTAGGTAAATTGCACCTTTTCAAAAGAAATCAACTTTTGAAACTCTAATTCAGAGCTTTCCTGTGGAGTTGGCCACCATCATCAACTCCAAGTACAGCCAGTAGACCTTGCTTGAGCAGAAAGAAGGGTTTTTTCCATCTAATTTTCCATGTCATGAGTCTCCCTACCCTGACCTGTGCACTTAGACCTGTATCCCCACAGTATAATTATTTTTAATAATGCTATTAGTACATTAGATCCAGACAAATTCCAACAATGTTTGTCAGTTTTCTTGACCAGCAGATCAAAATTTTCACTTCCAAACTTTCCTGATGCCAACAGCCACCAGCTGCTGGTGAGAAGGTTCTGTGCTTTCTTATCTGAGCCCATTGACAGAAATGCAATAATTCAGAAACGCGTGGCAGTAACCCTGTCTTTGTCACTGCTGTGGATCTTTAAGGTCTCTCCCAACCTAGTCATTCTGTGAATTCTGTGGATTCTGTGCTGTCTCACTGTTATCTCAGAAAGAACAAGGCTGAATGTGTCTCAAGTATCAAAGAGGTAGAACTGTGAGATAAAATTGGTGAAGATCACATTAGAGACTGAAATGAGAGAGGTTTCTGGAGAAATACATTCTCTACAGCTGTGCTTAGTGCTGCTGGATACCCAAAGGGAAAGGTGGAAGTGACAAAATAAGAATAAAAGTTCCCTTCCCACCCTTGTGGCTTGAGTGCTTTGGGCAGCAAATCACTCATTGTAGGTAATTTCTGTCAAATTACATCTAAAACAACACAGGGTGGGTAATAATCCCTGAGTGCTGAAGCCAGATATAGAGACAGAGCTGATAGAAAGAAAATAAAATAATTACTAGGCCTAATTATCATTAGTGTGCAGATCTAAACCTGCCAGGCACAGGCTTACCAGGGAATTAAGTTCTTAAAAGAAACAGTTCTCATTGATCAGCAAATGTGCTCCCTGCATGCATTATTTGCACATTTTATGCTCACAATATTCCTTAAATACTAATAAATTTTATGAGCTATTGCCAGCTGCAAACTATAAATTATCTGTGCTATAAAATACATAATAATGTATTTTATTTAATTAAAAAAAAAACTAAAAACCAATGCAACCCCATCAAAGTGAGTGGAAAAGTCACCAGGTGAGCTGGGGCTCAAATAAGAAGTAGATTCTAAAATTTGGCTCTGTGTGAACATTTCTGGAAGTTTCATTTGTTCCTTTTTTATGGGGACAATAAATAAAAAGAAAAGCCAACAAGAAAACTACAATTCCTACACAAGAAACAATAATGAACACTGGGAATCCAACTGGGAGAACAGAGAGATTTCAAATATGGACCAGAGGCTCAGGGATCCCCAGTGAGTTTGTAACAGAGCGGTTGTGTTGGTTTCAATGATTTCCTCACATTCAGGTTGAGTTTTCCAGGCAATACTTTGGTTTTCCTTGATTGGGAATAAACATTGAGTTTTCCAGGCAATCCTTTGGTTATCCCTGCTTGAGGATAAACATTGAGTTTTCCAGGCAATCCTTTGGTTATCCCTGCTTGAGGATAAACATTGAGTTTTCCAGGCAATACTTTGGTTATCCTTGATTGAGGATAAACATTGAATTTCCCAGTCAATACTTTGGTTATCTTTGATTCCTGTAGATTTTGTGTTAAGGGAGTTACTGGCCAGGATGTTTATCCAATTAACACCTTACATGACCTTATCAGACTCTTTGTAGAAACTAAATTTGTAACTGACACTTGTTATTAACCACAGAAAATAAAAGACTGATGCTCTCTAGGACAGAACAATTTGCAATCAATTTTGTGTGCAACAGAAAGAACAAAGATAAATTTGATCTTGCATATTCTTACTTACCAAAGGTTGTCTACTGGAACTTCACAGATCATAATTTTGAGTGTTGAATCTGATTTCCAGAAGCAAAAACTATTCCTTTAAATAATCCACCTGTGCAAAAGTTTCTACTTTTCTACTCAATAATTATTATTAAATAACAATTATTATACTTTGGGGGGGTATAGGTCTAAGTGCACAGTTCAGGGTAGGGAGACTCATGACATAGAAAATTGGATGGAAAAAACCCTTCTTTCTACTCAGTCACCATTCATGGCTGTGAAATTGGAATAATTCTTTTCACACAAGGCTTAGCTGAATTCTGAGTAGTCCTGGCACCCTCTGCCAATGCCAGGGATTTGTGGAAGTGCCAGCAGATGTTGGGACACAGCTTTTTGTGGAAGGGGCCCAGGTTTCTCTGAACACACCTCAGGGGTGTGAATGAGAGGAAAACCAGGGAATTCCTGCAGGGAAAATCCAGGAATGCCCAGGGGGAAAGAGGCAGGGAAGGAGCCACAGCCACAGAGGTTTTGTCCAAGTGGCAGAGCAGGAAAATGCTCTGTGGAGCACAGGGCTGGCAGGAGATGAGCACACAGCAGCTCAGTTTGTCAGGGGCTCAGGAAAGATGCTGCAAAGCTGCTAAGTGAGAGCCTGGTAGGGGATTTAGCTCTTTGAATGGCTACAAAAAGCCCTTTGGGACAGCCTGTGAGAGAGAATCCTCCAGATTGACATAACCTGAATATACAGAGCTAGAAAGGAGATTCCATGACAAAAAACCTCCTCTGGTTTGTTTGTGCTTTCAGGCTTGAACAAGAGGCAGGATGATGGGGTTGTCCTGAGCAATCAAAGAAGGGAGAGCTTTAGGGGGAAGGTTTAAGAGCTGAGTTGTAGCTGTGCAGAGCTGTCGGGAAAACATCCAAAAGTTATCAGAGCTAGAGGCTGACATCTTAGACTAAATGGAAAAGTGGGAAAAGAGAGTAAGAGCTCTGAACTGTCGGCAACAATGTCATTGCTGAGCAGGAAAGGAATGGTGGCACTGAGAAAGGGAAGAAACCAAAGTGAGGGGAAAAAGGTTTGCCAAAAAAATAAACTGGAGGAATGAGACCAAAGGAGAGGCTGGAGAAGTGATTAGAGAAATCATGGTTAAACTATAGGAGGAGATAGTCCCAGGAGCCAAGGGAGCATCATTTTCGGGCATGTGATTAAATGTATTAAAAGCAAGGAAGAATGGAGCTGAGAAGAAATTTCAGTGAAAGAAAATCTGGGCAGGGATTGCAGAGCTTTGAGGTGAAAGGAGGCAGGAATGGGCAGAGACATCTGGGATAACAGGGAGGGTCAAAAACTCCTTGTGAGAGACAAACTGGCCTTCAATAGATACAAAAATAGCAAAGGAGAAAGAGACATAATTAAAGCTGAACTAACTAGTTTTTGTACATCCCACAATGCGAACGAAAGGTTCACACACATTCATTATGCCTGTCAATATAATGTAAAATATACAAGCTTTTCTTCAGGTGTGCACATAAATCACAAACCCTGCCCCTTATTTACAGGCTGTGGGTGAAGCAGCTCAGCGGCTGCTGCACTTGGTGGGGAATTGATAAATTCTGTGCTGACAGGTTTCTCTGGTGAGGTCCCAGCCTGTGCATTGCACACAAACCCAGCGCCACAGCTGCTGCCCATTCATCATGGCCAAGTGCCTGTCCCGGGCAGGGAGACCCCCAAGGATCTCCCAAGGATTCAGAGCAGCTCCATCAATCCCAGAGCAGGGTCAGCTCCTTTGAGGC
Source organism: Melospiza melodia melodia (assembly GCF_035770615.1). NCBI lineage: Eukaryota > Metazoa > Chordata > Aves > Passeriformes > Passerellidae > Melospiza > Melospiza melodia. Next base: position 19,192,484 of record NC_086206.1, read on the forward strand.
AGGATTAAGCAAATGCCCTTTAATGGCACTAAGCTTCATTGGGATCTGGAAATGCTATTTTTCAGGTTGTCTGCGAGAGCAGAGTCTCAAATTCTTTCTTTTCACCACCCAGGAGATCCGGTTGTTTATGAGAATTTAGTTCTAGCTGGCATCCCTAATCCAAATATATCCAGACTTTGGCAGTCACGACCATAAATCTCCTATATGTGAGTCTGGATCCTGATTTTGTGGCCAGACCTTTTCTTTCAGCAGCAGGATAGTAATCCACGTGCCAAGCAATTCCAGATTTTGTCCTATTTGGAAATCTCAGTTAAACTTCTCACTTCAGTGAGCCCCATCCACCAGCACCTCTGTGGATTTCTTACCCTTAATTTGCTTTATTTACCTTTGTTTAGCAGAACTGAGGCACTGCAGGGAAGGGGCAGGCAGTGTTGGCATCCAGGTGCCTGCATTGCTGCAGAATTCAATATTGACATCAGTTCAAAGGATAACAAGAAAGAAACAGATAAAACAAAACAGCCTTATCAATAATTAAATTAAATTTGATTTGCCCTAAAAGGCAAACAGATCATTAAAATTTTTAAAGGGCACAAACCAGCATCTAACATTGACCATTACATTTCTGTGGTGGTGACAAAACTACCAATATTGCAATATTGCAATCTTTGAAGTGCACAGATGCAATAAATATCAGACAAACATTTGTTGACTGAGTTTTGCTGTGTCTTTCCCTTGGTTTTATAGGCTGAGTGTGAGCTCCAGCTGATGTGAGATTTGCTCCTGAATTCTCCTTTCTGAATTTCTTTACTGCCTTGGTATTATCAGGGTGTCCATCTAAAACAGAATTCAAGTGCCACATTCACTTTATTTCATAGAAACCCCACATAAAAGCCTTATATTTATGTAGTAACATTAATATGATACGCCAGGCCTTTTATTCCCTTTTATTCACAAACTATAAAGCTCTATTAGAGTGTTATATTATTATATTTTTATATATACTATACTATACTATACTATACTATACTATAATATACCATAATATACCATAATATAATATAATATAATATAATATAATATAATATAATATAATATAATATAATATAATATAATATAATATAACATATAAAGTATAATATATAAAGTATAATAAAAATATAACAATATAATATATATAATCTTCATATTACATTTTATAACAGTATTATATAATAGTGTTATTATATTATTGCTATATTATTATATTGTTATAATAAATTATATATTATATTATTATATATTATAATATAATATATACATTATATTTTTCAAAAACAATATTGTTTGTTTGCTGTTTGCTTGTCAGGGTGTGCAGGGAGGGAGGGGCTGGCATTTCCTTGGGCACAAATGGAACTGATGGAGGTGCCCAAGGGGGGAATCAGCTCCTGGCTCAGGATTTATCCTCTCCCCACATTTTCCAGAACTGCACCACAAAGGTCTCTGACTGCCCCACATGACATTTTGGGCTTTCCTCTTGGAGATTTCTGCACTCACAATTAATTGTTTTCTGGGTCCAGATAATCGATATTTAACTATTGGCAATGTTCATGCACCCAGCCAGCAATTTGTCTGGGGGGAAATAAACACCAAACCCTTGAAGATGCTGTGATTCGCATGGCAATACTCACTCCCATCTCCTCCTTTAGGTCTGTAAGAATTCTGCCATTTGAAGCTGTCCTACCGAGTTGCCACGGCAACGAGAAGAAAAAAGGAAAGAAAACCCCATCAGCTCTGAAGATTGCAGTTTACAAGGACTGTTCTTCACTCCTCGGCCTCAGTTGCTCCAGTTTAGTTTGCAATCTCACTCAATCTGTCCAACTGTACTTTGGTGTTCGACAGCCTCCACCCCTCTGCCCTTTGGCCCTGGATTCCTCCTGCAGGACACAAGGTTTACTCAAAATTTACTCTGAATGTTAAAAGACCATGACATCCAAACCCCCACCTTGGGGTGAGCAGAAAAAAAGAGAAAAAAAAAAACAAAAACAACACCACAAAACCAGATTGACTCCATTTTTTTTCTATCTGTTGACTTGTTGCTATTCAACTGTTCAGAAAATATTTTGTCTGTGGGTTAGTATTTGTATATGTATGAGTGTATGTATATATATATATTTATATAGAGAGAAGAGTTATACCACAGGTTTAGCTTTTATAAAATGTTCATCTGGAGGGTGAGGGAAGGGAGGGAGCAGAAGAACAACGCCACAGGTGAATGGGAGCTGTGCCAGCGTGGCTAAACCTGCTGTGTGTGCTGCCCAGAGCAACAGAGAGCCCCTGGCCCTTGTCGTACCTCAGGGTCAGCAGAGGAGAAACGCAAATCCCAGGGCTTGTTCCTGCTCTGAGCTGCTCTCCCTGCCCCAGGGGAGCTGGGCCTGCAGGAGCAGCCAGGTGAGAGCAGCTCTGCCTGATCTGAGAGGCCAAAGGGCTGAAATGTTGGCTGGCGCAGGTGACAGAATGTTTTTATCAGCTCTGCAGGTGAGGAGCTGATCCAACAGCAACGCCCAGAGCTTGGCAGAGCACTGATCTGTGCCAGAAATACCCTCACAACCACACCAGTCCATCCTTTTGGAGATATATATATACATACATACACACGTACACACAGTCAAGAGTAACGAGAGCATTTCTTTGTGTGTGTAAACTTACCACACCTGTTTGCAGACAGGGGAAAAAAGGGTGTTTGTTCTCTATGAATATGGATCCTTTTTTTATTCTGTGAGCATGTAAGGTCAAGAAAAAACAAACAAAAAAAAAATCCTTCTAACTGTATGAAGATGATCATCTTGTTAATAAACTGTAAATGATCCATCAAAGCTCACACCAAATTTTTATAAAATTAACACAAAAAAGTATACTAGTGACAGACTGTGGCTTTTATTAGAGCTTGGCAGTAACTAGGGTAAGGTAAGTGTCTTAGAATATTTTAATAAACTTGCTTATTTAAAGTTTAAACAAGAAAGCTTCCTTATGCAATAGAACTTTGCAGCTGCACTCTTTAGTTAGCATTTTTACAGTAATTATGGCTCATACTCGATGGCATCCTTACTACAGTGAGGGTATGAGCATACCTTCCACACCACATCTATGGTTCAATAGTAAAGATTTTTGGAAGCATTAAAAATAAGTCCAGACATGCATTTAGTTTCCCATAATGCTACACTAGGTATTAAATGTGTGTTGGTGGTTAAAATTTGCTGTACAATAGCTTTTCTCCAAGTTCCTGTATTATACCAAATAAGAAACAGGTTTTATTTTTCTTCCTTCCTTTTTTTTTTTAATCAAAAGGAGTAATAACAACAGACAGAGGAAAAATGAGTTTGTGTTGTGAGCTTTCCTAACCTTGTAGATTTCTTGATAAGATATGAGCTGCCTTCAGAGCAGTTTTTCTCTTCCAGCTTAACTCTTGCAGTCCTGACCGAGTGAGATCTCTTGTGTCACCCAGGTGGCACTTGGGGGTCACTGGGAGCTGGCCAAGGCCCCCAGGAGTGGCTCTGGCAGCTCCAGGCATCCATCCCAGCAGGAATTGCCTGATCCCAACCCTTGTCATGGGCACACCCCTGGCCCTCTCTCCCTGCCCATGCCTTGTATGGATCCCTCACTGCTGCTTTGCCATCAACAATCACATCTTTTTTATTAAAAAAAAATATATATATATATATTATTTTCAAGCAAATTTTTTTCCCAAAAGGAACAATTTATCTACTGTATGGCACCTCTGGAATTCCAACGTGTATGTTCAATGAATGCACCCAAAGATATTCTGCACCCTGTGCTTTCAGCTACAGAACCTCTATCTTGAATAAAGGAAATTATATTACCCTGCCCCACAAATACTCTTTTCTACTTGCTTTTTTCCTCTCCCCACCCAGCCAAACCCACCTCTGGAAAGACCCCCCTTGACTTTGGTGTCATTTCTGTCAAATGCCAGGAAAATCTGCCCTTCCCTGCTTTACCCCCAGGCTCACAGAGCGTTTGGTGAACCTTCCCAAGGGCAGCCAAGAGAGGAGCAAAGAGAAAACTCTTCTGCCTGGAGCTCCACAGCAAGGGGAAGACTCTTCCTACACCCTGTGCCCAAGGAAAAGATCTTTCTTCTTGGATCCACTGCAGAATTTGATGTGCAGAGAGGTCAGAGCCTGGCTGGAGCTCTGACCTGAGCTGCATCCAAGCCTCCGTCCCCATTTTCCCTTTATTTCTGCTCCCACATTAAAGCCTCCCAGCCTCTCCCAAGTGTCCCAGCTCCATCCCAGCCATGCCAGGAGAAGATGAAGCTGCCATTTCATGTTTCTGCCCATTGAACACAGACTGTGGCACGTTCATGGTGTGACACAAGCGAGGAACCACAGCAGAAACTGAATTTTCCTACCTGGACAAAGGGTGTCACCTCTGGCTCAAAAACCAATGTCCGTTTCCTGCAACAAAGGAACAACTATGATTTATCCATTTTCCTACAATATCATGAAAAAGCAGAAGATTTACAAAATTGGTTGTATTATTTTCAAATAGTTGATTCTGTTTAACATTAATTCAGCTTAATTTATTGATTGAACGTTAATTCAAGTTTACTGTTTTATAACACACCCCTTATTCCTACCCAGCTGTTTTAGCCCCACCAACAGTTATTTCAGTCTGTGTTTTAGGTACATAAATTCTGTCTGGAGTTGGAAAGGCAGTGAACTTGTTGATTATCATTTTGTAACATGCACAAAACTTTTTATTTGTTAAAGTCATTTCACTTGGAAAGGCTCCGTGCTGTTGAAACAAAAATTGGGAATAACAATCAGTGAGAGGGGTTTATTAGCAAGGGAAAGGTCTCAGTTTTGGTGTGCTTGCTAACTGAACCCTGGTCTGTGCTCCTCGTGTGTGCTTTTGCCCTGTGCCTGTGTGCATTTATTAATGTTCATTTTGCTCAGAGTAAAAATAAGGAAAAAGAGCTGAATTTCCTGCTGGGTGTGGAGGAAGATGAGGTGAGGGTGGAACACTGGTGGCAGAGTCCCTGAGCCCTGCTCTCGTCGTGCTGGGAGTCAAACAGCAGCTCCATCACCAGGACTGGGTTCAGTTCATCATATTCAGGTGGAATTTCCCTCCCCACCTCTGGCTTTTTGCTGCTGGCTGTGAACAGTGGAGCTGCAATGTTTGTCACAGGATTGCTGAGTGCTCACACCTTATCAAGCCTGGGGTTTGCCACGTCCAGCCACCCACAGGTGCCCTTCCTGACCACCTGGAGGGGTCTACCAGAACAATTTGGTTTAACCTTTATTTCAAAGGGATGGGGTCAAATGATTCATTCTGTTCTCTTGCATAGTCATTTTTTAGATTACTATAATGCAAATCTCATTTATTAAATTATGGACTTACAAGCAGTTTGTAGGGCCCTATTTTAAATGCCTTATCACTACAAAAAGACATCTACTATACTGACAACTTTTGTCTTTCCTTTGCAAAGGCCTCTTGTCTGAAACACTGAGAAAGCTGCCAATTTTCCTCTCAAATGTTATTAATCCACTCAGAGCAGAATTCTGCACACAAATAATTTTAATAACTTACAAAGGCTAAGTTGCTTTTGGAATAGGTTTAAAAATGTCTTATTTAATTAAAAAAAAAATTATATTAAAGTCTCATTGGCTGGAGACCACCAAGTCTAAAACAAAACTCTGCTCCTGTCTTGCCTTTATTGCATCTCTAGAAACTCTGTTGTCTGAGATCCAACCCAATGCTAACACAAAGAAAAATAAAATAACAATTAATTCCTTGCAGTTAACCCTGTGCTCTTCAGCAGTCACACGCAGTGAACATCAGTAATTATCATTACAGATATTCCCTTCAGAGCAGACAGAGCTGAGTTTTACAGCACATGAGGCACTGGCTGCCCTTCCTGCCTCACCCCAGCACACTTTGGGTTGGTCCCAGTGGGATGGATGCATCCCCCACTCCCAGAGGAAGGTTTCTGGTTGCACAACTGCTATGTGTGTATATATGTAGATATATAGAGATATACACATATAAATATATATATATATTATATATGCAGGTGGACGGAGATGGATACAACACGGGGGATTTGGAATAAGCAGTTTAATTCATGAGATAAGGGACAGCATGGGCTGCATGTAGTGAACCAGTCTGATTTAAAGCAAATTAAAAGGGCAAAAAGCCCACACAGCAAACCCCAGGCTTATCTCAACTCTCCTGTTGTATTTCTGCCACCCTGGGCTGTCCCCTCGTACCACAATTCCATCAGCTGAAGACATGCATCATTGTTTTCTGCCTCATTTTCAGTTGTCTGTGGACCAGCAGGTCACAGGAGTGCAAAGGGAAGGGTTTAGAGCCAGAATTCCTCGTTCCTGAGCTTCCAGTGGGACAGTGGGGGACATTGCTGAGCTTCCTGTGGGACAGCTGGTTGGGAAACTTCCATCGAGCCTTGAGCACTGCACCCCCCTCTGCATCAGCAAGGGGCTGCACTCAGAGATTTGGGGTGAAATAAATGTAATCCAGAGCCAGGCTGGGTGCACACAGCCCTGCCTGAGGAATAAATCCGTGTCTGGGGGGGCTGAGATGGGGAACTGAGCACAATGAGTTGTGTTGTCACTGCCATTTCAGCCAGAACCCTCCTTAAAACCACACCTACCCCAGACAACCTCTGTCCCCTGAAGTTACCATCAAGATTACTTTTTTTAAATTTTTTTTACCATTTTTGTTAGTCCAAGCAAGGAGGAAAACATTTTGTTTGATTTTCAAGATGCTTAATTCAGCTGCTTTTCCAGTTAATCATTCCTTTGGGCCCTAGTTGCTGAATCGCTTGCTGTTTCTGAGGTGTAAATAAACATTTTGATTTATGATGTGGTTGCAAAGAAACTTGTAATTTATTTGTGAAATGCTCAAATAAAGGATGAATGGGCTTTTACCTTCTGTCTGGACCTAGACCTTGCCTCAGGAAGGGAGGGCCACAAAAGGACCTCCAGACTGGCAAAGGAATGGAACCACCTGTGCCAAACATCAGAAACCCCAGGATGTTCATAGGGAAGGAGGAAAATTGCAGCCTTTACATGGTTTGAGAATGAGAATCATGAGCTTGGAGAGGTAAATAGAATCACTGAGAATGGTTTGGGTTGGGAGGGACCTAAAAAATCATCTTTGAATGATCTAAAGATCAGGGAACACCTTCCACCAGAGCAGGGCCCCATCCAGCCTGGACCTGGACACCCCAGGGATGGTTTGAACACACAAGAAAAAGGTTTGTTCACACAAAAAGCAGAAATGAATGTTCAGGTAACAATAATTTGCTGTCTAAAGCCCCATTTCCATTAAAGAGGGTGCCTTGAGCCAAATCCAAACCAGCTGTCCCCAGGCTGGGCTGCAGCCAGGAGCTCTCGTGGATTTTTATGCATTTCCTTCTGCCTCACTTGGTCACCCACCACCACCAGTTCAGCTCAGAGAGAGCAGCCAGGCACAAGAGCTGCACAAACAACACAGGAAACTGAACAAACGCCTCCTTGCCAGGGAATTCTTGTTCCAGCGTGAAGCTAGAACCTGCTGCCTCGCTGAAATTCCTGCAGGTTGCACTTTAGATCTTCTAGGAAGTTATCTAAAGTGACAGAGCCACACAAAGGTGGAATATCTCTGAAAATAGCCTTTTAATACCTGTGAGAATAGAGGAAGCTGGGGAGGGAGGGCAGCAGTTGAAGCAAACATTTGAGTACAAACCCCAGCAGCTTTGTGCCACCGAGACCCACCCCCAGCTCCTGCCCATTGCTGGTGCTTTTCAGGCTTTGAGTCTAAAGGGGTTTTTTCATGTGGTCCATAATAAGTAGAGGATGAAAGAGCCCACGTGAAGCTTGTGGTGTAATTGAGCAAAAGGTCATCCATTACCTGAAAGCCACAGCAAACCTGTGTCACCTCCTTTGGTCCCAGCTGAGCTCGTTGTCCTAAAGCAAAGCTGGGAAACAGCACAAAGTTAAAGCATGAGCAACGTAGTGTTAACAGAGAGAGAAAATGCTGGATGGTTTTCAGCTGGGGGAGGTTTTGTGCTGCCCTTTGAACCCTCCCGTGTCTCATCTCACCGCTCCCATTCTGCACTGCTCGCTGCTGTTCGCTGGGAACTCTGCACAGCCCAGCCCAGCCATGGCTTTTCTCCAGCCACAGGAAACCAGAGCAGTCCCCCTGCCCTCAGTGCAGCCTCCTCACCTGCAGGAACAAAGCAAGGGTCACTGCTCCTGCTGCAAAGCTCTGGGGAGGCTCAACCTCCTCACCTCTGGCTGGACTGCACTCATCCTCCTGCTGACCCTTGGCTGCTCCTGCAGTGAGTGACACAGTCCAGCACTGCCCAGCTGTGTAGGGCAGCACAATTCACTCCTCTGATTCAGTTTCCCAACCCACTGCCCCACATCCAGCTGTGTGTGTAAGGCAGCACAGCCCACTCCCCTGTCTCCTTTCCCAACCCATTGCTCCAAATCCAGCTGGGCGTGTAAGGCAGCACAGCTCACTCCTCTGATTCAATTTCCCAACCCATTGCTCCAAATCCAGCTGTGTGTGGCAGCTCAGCCCCCTTCTCACTCATTTCCCAACCCACTGCCCCTCATCCAGCTGTGTATGGCAGCTCAGCCCACTCCTATGGCTCCATTCCCAACCCACTGCTCCAAATCCAGCTGTGTGTGTGAGGCAGCACAGCTCACTCCTGTCACTCCTCTCACTCATTTTCCAACTCGCTCTCCCACATCCATCCTGGACATCACCCCCATCTCTGTGGCTGGATGCACTTCCCAAAACAGGCTGTCCAAAACAAAAAAAAAAAAACATTTTGGCTCCTTGATCACTGCCAGGTATGCTGAACACTCAGGAAGCAAAGCCTAGCTGGACAGTTGTAATTAAGTGTGCCCATAATTAAAAGCAGTGATTATGACCTGCCTTGAGGGGGCAGGGTGCAGTGTTGGCTCAGCTGGCACCAAGGCAAATGGCCTTTGGTGGGATTTATGCACCTGGATCCCACTGGAACCATTAAAACCCTAAAATTAAGAGCTGAATGACCCCTTCCCCAGCTGATAAAATAATTCTATAACTCTAAAGTGTTTCCTTTGGTTTTAAGTCATCATGAGCTTATACAGGCACTAAATTTTTTTTTCCTACATCTCCAAGGTAACTTAATTGGCATCATGTTTCATACTGAGCAAAACCAGCAAAACCTCCAGAGAACAGGGGCCCCAATTAACAGATCCCAGCCTTTCATATCCTTGATTGCTGAAAAGAAAAAAAGAAACATGGGGAATGTGTAATTCATGTGGGGATCACAGACAATGTGACAGAGTCCATGGACAAAGCACAGTAGAAACCACATATTGCAGTAATTAGAAAAACTGTTGTTACAAGACAGTGTCCAAAGGAAAGATTCAGGGTTTTTGTGCCATTAAACTCACGTGTCCAAGCTGTGAGCACTCCCTGCATCACGTCAGATCCACCCCAGTGCTGGAGAGCCCAGCCACAGTGCCTGGGAAGTTCTGCCACTGATACCAATGCCAGAAACTGCATTGATCCACCTGACAATGGCTTGGACTTGGATCCTGCACAGAGAAGTCAAAGCAGAAATGGCTCTGAAGGGGAATCCTTGGTGCTGAGAGGGTGCCAGGACCCTCTGTGCCCCAGCCCTGCCCAAACCAGCCTGGCAGTGGGGATTCACCCTCCTGCAAGGGCAGGCACAGGGATGTGACAGCCAAGGGGACGCAGGGCAGGGACGCCCCCCCAGAACCTCTGCCAGGCCCTGGGCAGGGAGCTGGAACCTTCCAGAGCCCCACAGTGAGCTGGGCTGGCACTCAGCACGGGCACAGGGTGATTGCACATCCAGGAAATGAAACAACAGCTCCTTGTGGAAGGTTTTCCCCTTTGGCTGGGTTTTCCCCTATCTCACCTCAGTTTTCTGTGCACTGATGTTCTGCCATCACTCCTGCCCTGGCAAGACCTTGTGCAAGACCCATCAGGGCTCTCTCTTTCCTCACTTCTGTAATAAATCCACTTTTAATGCAGTTATCTCTCTTCACTCACACCTGGGGAGCTCAGCCCTTCCTCACACTCCTAATTCCCATTTTCTGGCACTGGGCTCTTTGTTCTTTAGCTCCTGAAGCTCAAGTAAATGAGTGCTGTACTCACATCTCCTCTGGGCTGGAGTGGATGCAATCCAAGGCTGGTTTTCTTCAGCTCCTTCTTCAATTTCAGGCAAATTCCTCTTGCCACTGCAGCTCTTCCTAAATAGGTGGAAGATATATTAAACCATTTATCCCTACATTATCCAAATCATTTGTCATCAATACACTTTCAATTAACCTTCCTCTATATTTCCTAGTATCAAAAACAATAACCAACTGTCATCATCACTCCACAACCACACCCAAACAGACATAGAATTAACCCCAGAACTAACCCCACCCAAAAAACTCCAAATAAAAATACAAACCATGATGATAAATCATCTACCAATCACCCACCAAATTCTACATTCTTCTAGCTTATGAGCAGTTAAACTCCATCATTTAGTGAAGGTATAGCTCATTCAAAACACAGCTAAATAATAAGGTGCACTGGATTTATTGTTCAAATCAAAGCAATAAAATATGTATACATATAAATGTAAGCTGTTCAGGTGATGAGCTTGGTTATTACGCACACATAAAAATAATAGGCTATTTTTAATTGCTTATTAAACAGTGAATGCTCATTAAAACCTCGGTTCATTAGGAAAAAAAATAACATGCAATTAAACTATAGGGCAGCCTAATTAATATGGGAATTGGGGTGATTCTGATACCTTTAAAGAGGTGGAAGTGGGGACAGTTGGGTTTGTACACTCATCTTGGTTGGCCTGGCAGATGCATTTCCCTCTACTTCAGGGCTTTGAGAAGGTTTTTGGTTCTATTTCTTGGTTTCAGTTCCAGAGGAAATAGATGGCACTGAAATGGGAATTGTTTTCTGTGGGTCTTCACACAGTCTGGATAAAAGACAAAAGATAATAGATTCGCCTTACTCCATAAAACACCTCTCCCTTTGTTTCTGTGCAGACCCTCTCTTGGCATTCTGCACTTTCCTTTAAATAAATAAATTTAAACTGACCTGAACAGAATTCTCAGCCTGCTCAGCCCCTCAGCCATGGAGCATTTTCCCCTCAGGAGATCCCTGTAGGTTTGCTCTTCCCAAAGGCTGCTGTGCCCTGAGCCACTGTTCAAAGCTGTTCCCAGTTTCCTGAGAGTCAGAAAACAATCACCAGGCTCAACCCAGACCTCCAGGGGAAGGATTTTGCTGCTTTTCTCATAACTGAAATGACAGAAGAATGCTCTATTTCTCAGCAAATACCACTGAGGGAGCCTGCTAAACTTTTTATTTTTTTTCCTTTTTTAATTTATTTTAAAGTCCTCAATCCAGCAGTTTTCCTGTTTAGAAGCAGGATGTCACAGGACAGACAGTGAAGATTTGCCCCTCTTTTTTGATAGCATGAGCATCACAGAGAGGTGAAGAGTGGGGATTTACTGGGAACGCCCAAACCCAGGATGGATTCAGACTGAAAGCCAAAGTTTGCTGCTGGTGCTCCCCCCCGGAACTCTGAGCCTTGCTGTGCACGTTGGTGGGAGCTCCAGCTCTGATTTCTGCCCTGTGGAGGTCAGTCTTTCATTACAGAACACAATTCCAAATTTGCTGCTCCCACCAGAACCAAAGGTGCTCCCAGCACCTGCAGCTTGGCTGGGCCATGGATTTGGGAACCCACCTGAGTCTTGCTTTACACCTGAGCACATTCATGCAGCACATTGTGAAAAACGCCAATCGCTTGTTTTTAAAATTTTAAAAGTTTAACAGCAATAAAATGGTTATAAAAATAGTAATACAGTTAGAGTAATAATAATTTGGACAATTTGAATTAAGACAATATGAGACAATAAAAACAAAGAGTTACAGACAGTCCGGGTTCCTCTTTCTGGCAAAAAAAGCCCAAAAAAGGACCCACATTAACAGAGGATTAACCCTTAAAAACAATAACCTGTTGTACATTCATACATCTCATACATGATGCATAAATTCCATTCAAACACAGGATTCTGTCTGGGCAGTGTCAGCTTCTTCCTCATAATCCTAACAGCGCCTTCGAGGCGGGAAGAAGTTCATTTCTTCTGATAATGAGCAATAAATTCTCTTTCTCTGAAAGATTCAGGTGTCCTGTGGCTGTTATCTCAGTGCAAATCCTTTGTTTAGGAAAAGTATCCTACACAGCACAGTTTCTATGTTAACCTTATGTTATAACCTAAAGCTATATTTAGCACACTACTTAATTAATGCAGCATCACTTTCTAACACAACACATATAATATTCATTTCAATATTTGAGAAATGCCAATCATAAAATACGCATTTTTCACAACATTCATACATTTATCCCAAAAACGTTAAAATAGTTTCTATTTTAACATTTTCTATAACCTAAAACTATATTTAACACACTACTTCAGAGAATTAATACAGCATTACTTTCTAACACAACACATATAATATTCATTTTAATATTTGTGAAAAGCCAATGATAAAATACGCATTTTTCTCAACATTTATACATTTACCCCAAAGCATGAGAGAGGAAAATGAGCTCAGCTTTGGTGCTGGAATGTTTCTCCCAGTTTGCAGAGTGTAAATGCCTCTGCAGGATGGCACACTGTGCTCTGATGTGGGAGCAGCCCCACCTCATTTCTGGGTTATGTCTTTGATGGACCAAGTGATTATTTTTCAGCCAATGATCCAATTTGCACATAAATAAAGTGTCCTCCAAAAAAACCTGTATTTTTTGGAGCTGCGGTGAGGAGCAAATCCCATTCACAGCACTCATTCACGAGAGGTGCCGCTGGCCTAACACAGTTCCTTCTTCCCATCCCTCCCTTGTATTTCATTCTGTTATTTCCCTGATAACAAATAAATAAACTCCCGTTGGTGTGGGTCTGTGAGAGATGAAATAACTCGTGTTTTCCCCATGCCAGCAGTGCTGACAGAGCCTGGCAGCAGCGCTGAATCCTGGCTGGGGCTCCTGCTCTGTTTTCCTTATTGACATTTTGCCTGGCTGGAGCCCTCTGGACATCTCTGAACGCTGAGAATCGCTGCACACATGGCAAGGTCCGGGTGTGAAATGATTTCACGGGATGCTGCGAGCCAGAATTCCCAATAACCCCAGCAAACAAGAGGCACCTGCTCTGCTCAAATGCGCTCCCAAACTGACACCCAATTATCGCCGCATATTTTTGCATAATTTTTGCACCTTATCTAGGACCTACCATGAGCCTTGAAAGCCTGCTCGTTAATTTAAAAAGCGGTTCACAGGAACCAAGAGAAAAAATAAAAGAGAATGTGAAGGACAGGAGTACACAAAAATCGCAGAATTTTAAGAGAATTCTAGAAAGATTTTTCTTATGTGCTGCGATTCTGGTTTAGTTGGATGCGATTTGAGATAACAATTTGTAGAAGACAGGTACGTAATCTTACTTGTTGAAAGCGAAGGGAGCCAACCCATCTTGTTGTTGATCAGCATCGACTCCGATTTATTGATTAAATCAGCCACTTTATAAAACAGTGTTAATTAACTTCATACATATTGCAAAATTCGAGCTCACGATAGGTTAACAGAGAAAAATCTAACCCCTCCTTTTGTTTTACAATACCTGTGGTTTGTTTATTGAAAACAGGACCAGCGTTCTCACTGTGATATGAAAAGTTCTCAAAACTTTCATATCTGTTCCCAGAGCAGCTATCTGTCCCCAGAGAGCCCAAGGACAGAGTGTTTTGCCTGTTATGGGAAGACTGTCTGAGAATCTTATTGTTTATAAAGTGGTGCTTGAGAGAGCCTAATTATTTACAGAATCAAGCCTGGGAAATGCTGCTTTATCTCTACCTTTTACTTTTCCCTCAGCTGTATACCTTCATGGCCTCTTTCTTTAAGCCATGCTCGAACCAGGCTCTCCACACTTACTAATTACCTTTAAGGTACCATAAACATCCAAGAAAGATTTCCTTTAAAAACGAAAAAAAAAAAAAAAAAAAAACTAAAAAACCAAACAAAACAAAACCAAAAAACCCAAAACCAAAAACAAACAAACAAACCAAAAAACCCACCAAAAAAAGGCAAAAAACCCCCCAAAAAATCCCAAAAAAACCCAAAAGCAAAACCTCCTAAAACCCAAAACAACCACAACAAATATGAACAAAGACTCCCAACCTCCCAAAATAAAGAAATTAAGTTGAAAAAAAGAAAATAGTGCTCCAGAAGCATTCCTTGTAACCCTGGAATACCTTAAGCATTTAAAAATTATACATCGACATTTTTAGGCTTGGGAGTTAAAAATTTAATGTCTAAAATAATTTTTAAAGTATTACATGCTTTCAACCATTACTTACATTGTAAATAAATTTGTTTTTCCAACAGCCTGCTATAAAAATATAAGACATCTCTATTCATCCAGTGGCCCAGGAATGAGTGCAGAAAAAGCAAAATAATCCAATTCTTAAACCTACACACATAGAGGGGCTGTGAAGGGAGGTGATTTCAAACTCAGCTGATTTTTCCAGCATTAATTTAGAATTTTATAATTCCTGCAGCTGATGCAAACTGTCTCTGAATCATGATTAATGATTAATGTCCTTTAACCATGGCTCTCTCCCTGGATATTGAGCTCCATGGGCAGGATGGGGTGTTTGGATTTTGTGTTCATGCCAGACAAACTGAACTTCCCAGAAACCCCAAAGTGACTCTTTCTATTCACACATGGCTGTGTTTAACCTTAAATCCTGTTCTTCACATCCTTCATGGCTGGGACAAAGGCTTCTTCCAAGGAATGAACATTCCTGAGGATGGGACAGGGGAAAATTCACAGTGGCTGGGTGAGGAATACTGAATTTTTGATAGAATTATTGTCTGCTGCATGATCCACAGGGAAATCTGTGTCTGAAAACCCCTTCCCCTGGTGGGGGCTGCAGAGCTGAGCACCCACACGCCTTTATAAATGGTGAATAAATGGATATTCTCCATCTGGGGCTGCCTTGTTTCAAATGAAGCTTCTCAAGCAGGAAAGTCAGATAATGGAGCAGGTAATTTGCCTCCAGCCGGCAGGTCAAACCACAAAGAAACATTATTCTGTAGCATGCCCCAAAGTATTATTGAAAATAATACCTGAGCTATTATCAGAATGTTTTCTCCTGTTCCAGCAGGAAAATATACCTTTGTATTAACACAAAAAAAAATGCTGGAACTGCATTAAATAAATTATTATGCCATCATAGCTGGAACGGATTTTAGCAGGGAACAGTTCTGGCTACCAAACATTAGGAAGAACCCTCTGCTGTTTGGCCTTGGCTGTGTGAGGAGACCCAGCAATGGTTTAAGGACACAATTTCACCTTAAAAGAGCTGCAAGGGGCTGGTTTGGAGTGCAATTATTCTGACAATAATGTGTCACTTGGAACCTCCAGGTAAACACATATTTAGTGATCTTCATAAAGGAATTTTATTCTGATATCAGAATAATTATATATATTATAATATTTCAGAATAATTATATATTAATAAATTAGAAATATTATAATATTTATACATTATTGTAAATATTTTATTATAATAATTAGAAATATTGTAATATTTCTAAATAATATTATAAACATGAACCAGAAGAATGCACATTTTTTCTGATATCATTCTTTTTAATTTTTATTCCTCCTCTTGCAATATTACTTTTTTTCCCCTGAAATACTACTTTTTTAATATTATATTATTTTTAATGTTAAAATTTAAATTTAATAATAATTAAAATATTATAAATAATGATTTAGCTCTAATAATCCTTCCCTGCTTTCTTGTTAGCACTTCAGATCCACGTTCCCCCTCCACATCTGCAGTCAGGCAAGTCCCACTGACACCAACACCAGATTTTTAAGGGGAAAAAAATATGTCCACTTGGCTGTTAATTACCATTAGCTGCCATTGTTTGCCATGTTAAATAACTTGTATTATCTTCCCTCCCTGCTCCGTGCTTGTTCTCTTCCCTCCATTACTCATCCTCTGTTAACTCCTCTCTCCACCTCATTTCTGGGTAATGTCTTTGATGGACCAAGTGATTATTTTTCAGCCAATGATCCAATTTGCACATAAAATAAAGTGCCCCCCAAATGCCTCGCGTTTTCCTTCACTTCCAATCCGTCCAATCCGTCACCTCCAAACGGTGTTTTCTAATGGAGCATCTCATTTTCTCCCCTGCTCCCCCCCCTCTGCAGCCACCCCAGTTGCAGGCTAACAGTGAAGGAGATGGATTGATTAAACGGATGAGCTCTGCACGGAGCTGCTCCAACTGGAGCAGCGTTTAATGGTGGTTAAATATTGCACACTTGTACACACGGCCTGAAAAATGAGCGTGACTAACTCAGCACTCAGAGCCCTCCGAAAGTGCCTTTCTGGGCAGAATTGGGCACGTTTACTGACATCAATTCTGCCATGCCAGCTCTAATTAAGCCTGTCTAATTACTTCTCTTACAAGGCTTTCAGGTTGAGCATATAAATTCCTGAGGCCATTATCTGCTGTAGGTGTAAAATGTCCTGCAGAATAGCAGGGAGGAGAGGTCTGGAGGGAAAGTTAACACTTTTCATTAGGGAATGTGACACACAGGTCCAAAATATGCTAAATATCAGTGAGGAATGAGTTCACCATTTGTCCAAAACAATGTCCCTTTATTTATTTTTTTTTTTTCTTTTTTAACTCTCTCAGCTGGTCAGATAAAACTTTTCTGCCTCATATTTTTCAAAGTTTGGAACCACTGCTACATATAAAACATATCCAGTGAGGAAAAGCAGATTTAAGATGAAGAAACCGCTTTGTTGGGTCTGTTTGCAGCAAGGGAGAAAGGAAATAAAGGAAATTAAATGGCTCCTACTCACACATCATCTTGCCCTGGGAAATCTGTAATTCTGGTCTGCAGAATGGAGCAGATACAGGAATAAATATCACCCCAAAATTGTCATGAAAGGATGAGGAGGGGGAAAGGAAAAGGAAAAGGAAAAAAGGAAAAGGGAAAAAAGGAAAAGGGAAAAAAGGGAAAGGGAAAAAAGGAAAAGGGAAAAAAGGAAAAGGGAAAAAGGGAAAGGGAAAAAAGGGAAAAGGAAAAAAGGGAAACGGAAAGGAAAAGGAAAAGGAAAAGGAAAAGGAAAAGGAAAAGGAAAAGGAAAAGGAAAAGGAAAAGGAAAAGGAAAAGGAAAAGGAAAAGGAAAAGGAAAAGGAAAAGGGAGGATTTTTCCCACTCACTGGGTATCTTACCCTGTTTGATCCACAGGTAGTCTACGAGGTCACCTGAAATTCAGCTCTTGCTCAGCCTTGCCAAGAATAAGATCTAAAAAAAAACGAACCAAACAAAACCCAAACTAAACAGACAGAAAACCACCCCAAACCCAGACCTGCCAGGGCTGGAGGTGCCACAGGTGCCCTGACTGCGGGTACATAATAATGGCCATGAAAACATAGCATCAATTTCCATGGACCCACACAGGATTATACAGAATTATTCTCCATGAAATCCACTCCAAAGTGCAAGTGGTGTGGGGTTTGAATGAATTACAAGGATTCACTTTCTCGTCTTCTCCCTGCTGTTGCTCACAGAAATGCTGCCACCACAGCTCCCTGCACAGGCCCAGAATTCTGATTTCCATGTGTTTGACCAGTTGGAGAGGCCAACCAGGGCTGAAAGCACAGCACTTAAAATAAAAAATACAGGGAGCAGGAAGCAGGGCCCCAGATAATTCCACTTTGCAAATTCGTGTGCTAATTTAAATTGGGGGGAAAAGAAACCATAAACTTATTCTCCTGAGTTCAATTGGGAACAAGGTTGGGCTGCAGGTAAACCTTAATTACCACATGGCTTTAAACATTATTGCTTGAAGGGCTGATGCCAGAATCACAGTCAGTTACTATTTTATAATATTAAAAAAAAAAGAAAAACCACCATAAGTTCCCAAAAAAAGCCAATACCACAACCCCCCCTCTTAACCCCACACACAAAGGACTAATTAATGTCTGTAAATGCACACATTTAATAGCAAAAGGCTTTTCTTGTACACATTTACCATAATTTAGTCTGTGTCATTATTTGAATGTTGCCATTGTCGCTGTTTTACTGTGGCCTTGGCTTTTCTCGCTTAAATACCTTTGTTGGAATTGAATTTGTTGGGGAAAAGCAGAATATTTGCAACACACGCTGTATTCTGATCAAGCTGATAGCAAAGCCAAAGCTTTCCAAGCTCCAATCATATTCAGCATTTCTGTGGTTCTGTTTTAAGTGCAGAAACATAATGAAATAATTCCATACCATAAAGCTTGATGAAAGTGGCAATTAAAAGGGAATAGATCTGATACATCCTGCTCTCCACATTACCACGCTCTGTAAAATGTAAATCACCAGCTCCAGCACTAAAGCTTTCCCTTCCCGTCCTGATTAGGCAAATATTGAAAACAATAATCATTTATCACCGAAGTGAGCCTCACCATGGAGCAGAAAGGGAATATCCACTGTGGATATTCCATTTCCCACAGCAGACTGGCTCCCACATTAGTGGCCATCAGCACATTCCGTGTCACTCCATCATTGTCTCTCACTCAAATCCTGCATTTGTTGGAGCAGATGGAAAGTTTGTTTAAATTAATTGAAAGTATGCTGTGCACAGCTTGTGGCACCAAGAACACACAAAGAAGAAAGGAAGATGCATCAATTTCCCTTCTAAGATACCTATAACTGTGAGAAGAGATCTCTGAAGAAACCATCAAGATATTATGCTGCTTTTTTTTATTTTTTCCCCCTAAGCAAGCTATCCCGCTTTGATTTTTACAAGAGGAGGATGCAGCAAAATTTGCCATGTGAAAAATAAATCTTCCTAGGGTGATTCACAATGGAATGACCCAGAGGAACCTGGCACTGTTTTTGGGTTGCCTACAGTTCTTGGAAACACTGACAAGTCTGAAGGTTAATTACCTCTTCATCTGTTTTATTTAATGTTGCCTTCTTATATTTGGGTGCTCAGCTCTCCTTCTGTAATCACCGAGAAAATCCAGTGACCTTCTCTCTGAACCAAGAGACAAAGATGCCACCAGTGCTCCTCAAACTGAGATTTCAGTGAGCTCCTCTTCACAGTGACCAGCACGTGGCCATTCCCCAGCATCCTCACAGCTCCAAAACCACCACATATGCCAAAAAACCACAAATAAATAAATAAACAAACAGAATAAATCAGAGCTCCAAAACCACCACATAAATAAATAGAATAAAATAAATCAGTTCACTTTTACAGCTTTCTGCCCAAGCTAGAACAGAAAGGTTTATCACACGTTCATTTAGTCCCATTTCTTTTATAATATAATATAATATAACATAACATAATATAATATAATATAACATAATATAATATAATATAGATATTTTTATATATAAACTATTATATTATATTATATTATATTATATTATATTATATTATATTATATTATATTATATTATATTATATTATATTATATTATATTATATTATATTATATTATATTATATTACCTCAGTGTCACTGGGATATTTTATGAAAAATCCCTTCACCAGGATTTCTTCTCCTGGCAAGATGAGAAGCCTTGGAGAAAAATTAAAATATTAATTATCTGATTTGCTTCTCCATGTTTTGCACCGCTGGAATGTGATTTGGAGAATTGTTTATCCAGCAGGTGAATTGTTTTAATTTAATGACCAATTCCAGTCCAGCTGTGTTGGGACTCTGGTCAGTCACAGGTTTTTATTATTCATTCTTGTCTAGCCTTCTGATGTCTCCTTTCTCTTTCTTTAGTATATATATATATATATATATATATATTTATATTTATATTTAAATGTATTTATCTATTTTAAATATTTATTTATTTATTTATATAAATATTTATATATTTAGTTTATTTGTTCTTTAGTATAGTTTTAGTATATAAATTTAATATAATATAGTATAATATAATATCATATCATATAGTATAGTATAGAATAGAATAGTATAGTATAAAACAGTATAATATAATATAGTATACTAGAGTATAGTATAATAATATAATATAATATAATATAATATAATATAATATAATATAATATAATATTATATTATATTATATTATATTATATTATATTATATTATATTATATTATATTATATTATATTATATTATATTATATTATATTATATTATATTATATTATATTATATTATATTATATTATATTATATTATATTATAATTATATCAGCCTTCTGAGAACTTGGAGTCAATTCTCATCTCTCACCCCATCCTGGGGACCCTCACAACAGCACCACAACATTCCAGCAAGACTGGGAATTGGAACTGCAGCAAACAAGGGATGCCCTGAAATTTGTTGGACTGGGAAAGGCCCAAGGACCCTGCATGGGAATGGGGATTGAGCTGTCATTTCAATCCATCTTGCTGAGTTTTCTCTGTCTCAAATGTTCCAGTTTGCCTTCAGATAAAAGCTGATATTTGAGGTTTAGCTCCTTTTGTTCCCCTTGGTGCCCCTTCCTTCCTCAGCTCCTCTCTTTGGTGCCTCCACACGAGACTTTGCTTTTCTTCTCTGGAAAGGTCAAAAGGTAAGAAGAAGGTGGGAAAACATTTTTTACATTTGCTTTTTTTAGTCTTTCAGTCCTGAACTCTTCCAAGGCTGATGGGGAACAAAACTAAACCGAGACCTTCTGGGTTTAGAAAAGCAACAATTCCTCTGTAAAAACTCTAAGAAAAAAATACATCCCACATTTTTCTTCCCAGATTAGTAAGGTTATTTTGGCAGTTATGCCCTCGCCAGCCTGAGTGTGAGTACTGAACTGGTGCTGTTGGGGCCTCCTTTCTCCTGATCACTGATGTGTTTCATCACCTCTACTCCTGGCAAATCAAACACAACTCCAGCAATTGCACATGAAGAAGATAAAATAATGCAAACCTTTCCCAATCCTACCTGTCTGACCTCATCTTGCATTTTTCCAGAGAGATTTCAGGCCTTGCAGCTGAGCCTATCTTCCTTTATTTCAAGATCTGATGACATCACTTATATTTACTTGTGTTAAACATCCCCAAAATTCAATTATACTCTCATAAGATTTTATAAAATTCTTGCAGCCTCCATTTTTTCCAAGCTATCTTGGTATCTCCTTGCTTTCCCCAAGTCTTTTATTTAAATTCTTTCCTTATTTTTTTTTATTTCAGCTTTGTCTTCTAAACCATGGTTCCTGCAGAATTTTCACTTTATTTTTACATTGGCACCCAAGCCAGCATTTTCTTCTGTTCTTCAACCTGTAGCACAAGTTTTTCCTTTTCCTGTTTAATTCACAGCAAAATCCTGCTCCTTCCTGCATGCCAAACTCTTTGACTCATAAACAAGACGCAGCAGCAGAATAAAAGGGAAAATTTGGCTCAGAGTTCACAACTTGTCTTTGAGCACATGACAGGTGTGTTAACTCCCATTAAGAAAGCTCTCTGGAAATTCAGAGGATTGCACAGGTAATCACTGTTTGATTAATAATTTACGACAGCAACAGGACAGAAACGAAAATTGGGGAACGGCAATCTCCAAGCAGCTGTGGGCCTGTCAAAAATGGTAATTTTTTACCCTTTTTCCCGTGTTTTGGCACTGCTTAACCCCGTGCTGGGCTGCCTTTCTAGAACACAGCCCCTACAACTCAGCAATAATTAGATAGTCAGAAAGGAACCTGGAATGCTTGAGAATTAACTTCCCACCTCCTGGTGTCACTCGGAGATTAATTTACCTAAAAACTAATTACCTGACATACCACAAGCACAGAACTCTCAGTGAAATTAAACAAAAAAAAAAAAAAAGAAAAAAAAAAAAAAGAAAAAAAAGAAAAGAAACCTCAGAACTTAACCAGAATTTTCCAGCTCCAAGTCTACACACAAGGAATCTCAGCTCTTCTGAGAAAAGCCACCAGATGAAATGCCTAAATTCTGTTTTTACTGAGGAGCAAATGGGGCAGCAGAATGGAACCCCTCAGCCTTTTCTTTCCCTGACACCTGCCGGGAAAGGAAACATCACTACAAGGAATTTCCTTCTGAAGACAAAAGTAAAATCTGCCTTCAGGATTGCAGGGTTTAGGCAGCTGTGGAGCTGCCCTGGCACTGGAGTTTCATGTGGGGCCTTTTCACTGAATTTACCACTCAATGCCAGACTTGGAATTACCAGAACAGGGCTCTGGGGTTGATGCCTTGGAAAGCTGAGCTGGAACAGAGGCTGGACAGAGCTAAAGAATAAAGCAGGGATTTATTAAAAGGATCTCCTCCATGGATCCACCTTGGGCAGCACAAGAGCCCAGCCAGGGCTGCACCCAAGATGAACCAAAATGGCCCCAAAATGAACCCAGGATGAACCAAAATGGTCCCAAAATGAACCCAGGATGAACCAAAATGGCCCCAAATGAACCCAGGATGAACCAAAATGGCCCCAAAATGCACGAGCGCTCCCGGGGTCTCTCCCTGGGATCAGCTCTGCTCCATTTGCACCTTGCAGTTCATTGTCCCATTCCAGCTTTAGCCCCTGCAGTCCCACCCTGCTTGTTTTTCTCTCTCCAGCCCACGGTGTTTGTGCTCCGGGGCTGAGATTTGGATCATTTGTCCTTGGTGCCCAGCTGGAGCAGGAATTGTTTTGTGTCCCTGCTCTGTGCACAGAGCTCAGCATCCCCTGATGTGAGCCCAGACCCACACACTAAAGCAGCACAGAATGGGAAAAACAGAAAAGCCAAAACCTGGGGTATCAGGGTAAAGAAAAGCTCCCCAGGTGTCTCCCAAAGGGTTTCCTCACTCCTGTGCCAGGCTGGCCCCAAAGTTCCTCTCAGCTCACTGCCCGAGTCCGTGCTTCTTCTTGTGACATCCCTGCACAGTTCTGATGGGATGTTGGAATCTAAAATATAGGGAATTCTTAGAACTTTGGGCTTGTAAGTTAAATCCTAGAATTAAACACAAGATTTTATTTGAGACTTCAGAAAAGGTTTCTAAACTTAAGGTGCTAGAAGCAAGAATGTAGATTTATAGTTTAAAGCAGAAACATGTTAAGCTAAGTAGAAAAAAGTTTAGAGTACAGTACTGTAAGTTTATCTGTCAAAACACGATTAGCTAAGAAAGCTTACACTGTAGCATGAGTTTATAAGACAAAATAGTCAAAGATTAAGTCAAAAATATGAGTATCCTTGTTAGCAGTGTTTTATTAGTCAATAAATCCTTAAAAGGTCTTGTAAGTAAAAGTCTTGTGATCTTCTGAACCATGCAGTGAAGATATGAGCTGAACTCACCCTTCCTGCTTATATAGAAGATTAAAAAATAAACCACATTATCTCAAACAATTCAGAGGTCCTGTCTTGAATTCTTTCAGATTTCCTCACAATGGGAAAACATCCTCTTTCTGTTGTTAAGCATTCATGCACCTTTATAAACTAATGTTTTTCAAAAGGTAACAGCTTTGGTCTGTGTTTACTTTCTAGAAAACTTCAAGACAAAATTCTCCATTCCATCTCTCTGCCTTTGAAACTGGAGATGCCCAATAAAAAAAACCCCACCTGCTTCAAATCCTTGGTTGTGTCTCAGCACCAAGAGCAGCAAATGTGTCCCCCTTTCCTCAGAACCTGCCACTGCTTTGTTTTTGGAGGGTTCCAAACCTTGGAACTGGTGCCTTCATTTTATCCATCCCCAGCTGTGAGGCAGACACTGCTTTTGCTCCCCTCTATGTCATATGATCCAACTTAATTCAATTTTCCAGTTGTATTTCTTTGGATCCTCCTGCAGAAACAACATTTCCTGCATTTAATTCCAGTTTCTTTATGGGATAGTTGTTATGCATGACTGATTAACAGGCCCCAAGCTATACTCAACCTGCTACCCACAGTAAATTGTTCTTTCTGTTGCTGCTGTCATTTCCTTTAAAATATCAAGCTGTTTTATAATTAAAGAATCCCTTGAAGGTCTTGTTTCGATAAACAATCATTCCTTCCACCGTGTGAAGTTCTCGTGCTAATAAACAATTAAACAGCACATATCACTTCTCTTGTCTCAAGAATCAACCTTTTATGGGGGACCCACTGAGGCTGAACCCAAACGTGATGCTCAAAAATGAAATTTCAGCGTGTGCTGTGTTGGCTCAGGACTGGATCTGCTCTTAATCTGCACATGGGGTGGGTTATAGAAGATTAATTGCTCACAGGAGTGTTTAGAAGCTTTCATATGTCACCCAGAAGATGGCTGAAGAGTTACTTATCTCCAGCAGCTTTATCCTTAATTACCTTGCTCGCTGATAAGTCCAAATTTGGGATTCAATGCGCAGTGAAAATCTCCTGTTTTAATTACAGATTGTAACTTTGTTATACAATGTGTTTTCTACGATAAACGGCTTTTCCTTGAACACCATTTTGGATATTTTGTGGAAAAGGCAACGGCTTTAAAAGTTTTATGTTATCAGAAAGTTTTTTCCAGAATTTTAACATTGTAGAACACAATACTGGGGCTTATGCAGGAGTGTACATATATTTTTTCAGTCACTCATAACACTGACTATAATTTCATTGTTCTGGGCAAAATAAAATAGAGTAATTAATGTGGGCTTTTTAATTTTTAATGCAATTTAATTAAATTGCTCCTTTAAAGTGATAAAAGATAACCAAATTAGGAAATCAGATCAATTTATGGTCTTGCATCACCTATGGAACAGGTTTTTAATCACTGTTTTAATGAGTTACACTTTGGCAGCAAGTTTAAATTTGTAAATATTTGATCATAGCAGCTCCTTGCTCTGGGTGTGTTTGTGCACCAGGATGTCTTATTTTTCTTTTCAGGTGCTGCTTCCAGTACAATTTCAGACAGATTCCCCAGCTGATAGAGGATGTCATCATTTTTCTGAAACACTGGAGCTACAGCAATCTGTGTTAGATATGAATTTGCCCCAAAGACATCACTTTTTCACATTTAAGAGCTTTCTCTAAGACAAAATAGATCAGACACTGCAATCACCACATCAGTATTTTTTCAAATAACTCTGGATGCTCACCTGCCTTCACCTCTAAATGCCACACAGCCCCAATCTCCCACTGGTGAGTACATTCTGCTGATGGAATTCCCTGTTAGAAAATTCTGCCCTTTCTCCATTTCCACTCTCTCCTGCATTAACTCATCTACAAATCCGTGGCCTGCTTCCCTGCAAACACACACGTGACAAATTGCTGAATTGCAGGGCCCTTTGCTGTCCAGAAACACCAGAGAAATAAAGAAATAGAGCTGTGCTTAAAATACCCACTATTAAAAATATCCTTCAAGGACTACGCGCGAACCCTTCATCACCTGAAAGAGAATTTTTCTTGTTTCATTGTCCTCTGCTTTTTCCAACTTCTGGAATTGCTTTGTGGCAATCCCTGTGGAGCATCCTGGTTCCTCCTGCTGGATCCACAACCTCAGAGGGTCCTGCACTCCTGGCTCAAACCCTAACACTAAAATTGTTCTCACAAACAGCCTGAGGGGTTTTTGCAGCATCTTTGGGATGGGAATTCACCTGCCCAAACCCCAGAGGCCGCCCTGCAACAGGACACCCCATCTCTTGTTACTCCTCTCCCTGCTCCAAATTTTGGTTGCTTCATTCTCCCCTCATTTCCACCTCTTTGCACAGACATGGCAATAAATTTGCACATCATTTCCTTAAAAGCTTGCCCACTCATTTTTCTGGCATTTTGTGTTATAGATTCCTTCCTGTTGGTAGCAGAGCAGCTTTTCCATAAACTCCCTAATCAATAGGAGCCCCTGAAAGCATTGCAATACTTTGCTAAGCCCATCTCTGCTCAGCTGTACATATTTTAGCATGCTAAACACATCCAACAGGGTAATGGAGTTTTGTTTCTTCCCTCCCGGGAGCTGCACAACAATATTCCTGCACTCAGGAATGACACCCAGTTCTCACAGCATTTCTGTGCAATGGCAAAGTTTCAGCTTTTTTCTTTTTATTCAGATCACATTACAATTTCTATCCATTTTCTGCCTCCACCCAGGAGACATTAGAGAACTTCTCCCAAAGCTAAAGGGTTCTTCCAGCTGCATGAAAACCCCATTTTTCAATGCCAGACCTGGTTCCTTCTGGCCTCTTTGTCTTTATGATCATAAACTCTTCATCCATATCTGCACCCACGGTGTGAGATTCTGTCATTAACCCTTTCCCTTCCCCTTTCTGAGTCTCAGGATGGTTCCCTGCCCTGTTTTTGGCAGAATGTCCAGAGCAGGGCAGGCCATGGATCAGCAGCTCAGCAAAGGAGTCAGCAATACAGGGCGGTGACAGAAGTGCACAGAGGTGGGGACTGAGGCTGGCAGTGGGGTATTTACAGATAATGAACAGGACAGGGCTGCTGGAACGTGCCTTGAGCTGTTTTATTTTTCAGCATCAGCCTCGTTACATGGTTATGACAATGGGAAGATGCCACCAGCTCACATCCCAGGCAGCAGACAAAGAACTTAATATTACAACTCACTTTTTTTTTTTATTTTAGTGGGGATTTTTGAAGGTGTGCGGCATACTCCCTGTAAACCACAGTGAAAAAAGTGCCCCTCAACAGCTAAATGCAATGTACTATAAGTGAAAAAAGGAGTGAGGAAAAGGTTTTAGAATTCTTAAGAACTATTGAAGAACAAAAAAAAAGCTGCTATATTTTAGAAGAATGAGTCCATCTACTGCCCATCCATGAAACATCAGCTATTTACTTCACCTGGTCTAGAAAATGAGTCACCAAACTGAAAAACAAAAAATAAAATCTAAATCAAAATCCATCCAAATGAGCAGTTTGGTGTTCTCAGTGCAAGAACAAAGCAGAATTTCAGTGGTGAACTCCCTAGCACTGTTTGGATCACAAATACAGCAGGCACAGAACAGTTTTCTTTGGAGCACAGAGAGCCACAGGAGTTATCACAGACACAAATATCACATCAGACACGAGGAGTTCAGCCCCAGTTTTGGTCTCTGGGCTGATGCTGAGCCTGCTGGCAGAAATCTCCCACCCAGAATATCAGAGGAGATCTGTAATAACATCCTGCCAGGGAAGGGCTGCACCAGCTGTCCAGGGCTGAGCTCTCATCAATTTTTCTTTCAGGGCCCAAATGACAATTCAGGACCTCTGGGATCTCATGTGCCTCGAGCTACAGCCAGGATTTCAAGTAAAAGCCATTTCTACCTAGATTGGAGGCTTAGAACCATCACTGGCAACCACCAATTCTGCTGAGTGAGGATTATAGATACATATTTATTTGTTTATAAAATACACATTTATACTGGCAGGTGCACAATGCTTTGATGGTCTGGCAGAGGGAAATCCCAATGGCAGAATTTTTTAGCAGCTGTAAAATTTCCTTTTTTGTTCAAGACAAAATAAAAGGAAAAAAGAAAGGGGAAGAAACAGCAAGATCTTAAGCTAAAAATTTCCTAAAAACATATCAGTGATTTAAATCAAGGGATCCACTTCTCGCTACTCTGTGACACTTCAAGTCTTTTATTTTTCATTTCTTTCTCACCCCTCCCCTTATTTTCCACCTTCGCTCTCAATTTCTTTGTCCTCTTTAATTACAATCCTTCTGAACCTGGACATCTCTCTCTCCTGCTCCAGTCATTCCTTGAATGCTAACTAGGGGAAGAGAGGAAGGAGTTTCTGCTGTCAGATGCTGATTTCAGAGAGTGCTGAACCAAACCCAGCCACAGCAGCAGAGCCAGGAGGGGATGGACGATCAGCTCTCAGGACAAACCTGGTTTGGCAAAGCACAGGGGAGGCCCCACAAGGATGAGAAGGGCAAATGCTGCTGAAAGCGAAGGGAGACGACCCATCTTGTTGTTGATCGGCATCGACTCCGATTTATTGATCAATCAGCCACTTTATATAACAGTGTTAATTAACTTCATGCATGTTGCAAAATTCGAGCTCACAATAGGTTACAGAGAAAACTCCAACCCCTCCTTTTGTTTTACAATACCTGTGGTTTGTCTATTGAAAACAGGACCAGCGTTCTCACCGTGATATGAAAAGTTCCCAAAACCTCCATATCTGTTCCCAGAGCAGCTATCTGCTCCCAGAGAGCCCAAGGACAGAGTGTTTTGCCTCTTATGGGAAGACTGTCTGAGAATCTTATTGTTTATAAAGTGGTGCTTGAGAGAGCCTAATTATTTACAGAATCAAGCTTGGGAAATGCTGCTTTATCTCTACCTTTTACTTTTCCCATCAGCTGTATACCTTCATGGCCTCTTTCTTTAAGCCATGCTTGAACCAGGCTCTCCACAAAATACCACACCCAAACCCACAGAGAGAGGTGGGAAAGGAAGACACAGACAGCGGGAGATGAGCTGATTTATCTTCAGTGCCCAGAAAAAATCTGGAAGAAAATATAAAATATTAGAGAATGAATGCGTCAGCGGCGGGGGAATAAATAACTGACAAGGAATGGGGATATTTTTCAGGAATCCATCACGTCAGGATTGTCTGGTTTCCATCTCTGGCAATGTACCTTGAGCAGGAGGTGCCATACATTTTAAATTCAGGAGGACTAAGTGAGATTAATAATTCCTGCTCAGCAGCAAATGCTCAAAGCTGTCCCTGAGGGATAGATGCTGCAGGGGCTGCTTGAGGTGCCCCAGGATGTGGCACCCTGTGGCAGCCAGGTGCCACCATCCCAGGTGGAATTTTAAAAGTTTAATAGCAATAAAATGGTTATAAAAATAGTAATATAATTACTATTAATTTAGTTATAATATAATTATTATTAATTTAGTAATAAAATGGTTATAAAAATAGTAATATAATTACTATTAATTTAGTTATAATATAATTATTATTAATTTAGTAATAAAATGGTTATAAAAATAGTAATATAATTATCAGAGCAGAGCTGCTCAAGAAATTTCACAATGGTTTGGACCTTAAAGCCCACCCAGTCCCAGCCATGGCAGGGACACCTCCCACTGTCCCAAGGGGCTCCAAACCCCATCCAGCCCAGCCTTGGGCACTGCCAGGGCTTGTCTGGGCATAAACTGTAAAAATGGTGCAAAATCAGCCGGTAAATAAATAATTCTGGGGAAAAAAGGGGTATCCATTGAACTAGTGAAATAGAGAAATACTCCAAAGTTTATCAAAGTTGATCAAATTTGTTAAATTTTATCAATTTGTTAAAATGACAAACATTTTGGATGGAAAATTCAAACAGGCAAATACAGCAGGACAGGAGAAATACTGGAAAGCAAAAGAGAAAGGGCCACACGAAACAAATTCATCTTGTGGGGTAATTTACATTCCTCAGGATCATTACTTTTAATTATGGATCGTTTACTGATGAAAAGGTAATGGGTGGCTCCCAGTTTACAATCAAATCTGAACAGCAATTTTGAGAATCCGGAGTTTTGGACTTGCTTTTCTGCAGGACCAACACTGGAAATTTGTATTTTCCCACCTTATCCCTCAGTTGCTCCTATTTAATGAAACATTCTCCTGCAATCTCAGGAAAAAGGGGTTTTCCCTTTTGCAATAATTGAAAAGTCTGTGAGAGAAGCTTTGGGGAAATAGATTCAAAATTAACAAATAGATTAGCGAATTTGCTTAGTTAGCTGTGCCACGCTGAATATTATCCCGTAATATCATTTCAGTGCTCTGAAGAGGTTTCCAGAGTTCTTTTCTTAGATCCTGAGGCTCATGATCCTTTGTCACTCTGTCAATCCCTGTCCACTGGCACATTAAGCTGCTACTCCAATAAAAACAATAATAATTTGTCCACCAAAAAAAGCTGCTTTTTCACAATCCTGATGGAACCAAAGGAGGCATTTTTTGTAACCACTTTCTTTCCATAATTCTCCCAGATTAAGCTCAGTGCTGCCATATTTAATTCCCAGGAATTAAACCCCCAAATATTGCTGCCATTGTAATAAAAATTACTCCATCAACCTCCTAAAATTCCTCCAGCTGCTCCCAAAGTTAAGCTCGGGTGCTGGGAGGACTTTGACCCACAGCAGGCTGTGGTGTCGCAGATTTCTGCATTTATTTCCAGGGTTTACAAGTTTTTATTCCCCATAAAGCATAACTTAATGTGCCTCTGCCATGCTTTTCACTTAACTTACACTGAGAAAGCTCAGAGTGCATCTAAAATGTTACATAATCATCTCCAAGATCTGATTCTATCCCCCCCTTCCCCTTGGCATTTAGCAAATGGCATTTTTGTTCATGTAAGTCACGTTCTTCCCAGCCACGGAGCCTTTTCACAAAAAAAAATCAAATTAATCTTATATAAAAATCAGATTCTTAGTACGAATATGCCCAATTTCATTGAATTTTTTTATTGCTTTCTGCTCACGGGGCAAGGCAGTGAAATATAACTGAAATGTCAAATGAAATGTATGGCAAAGAGATTAGGAGGAAACTTTTAGCATTTGTTACAGATTAATATGTTAATTACGGCCTGTATTGTGGAGAAAGATTAAGTATCACCAAAGTAAATTTATTTTTAACCAGCTTTATTCCTCACACTTCATAAATTAACCAGCAGAATACATAATGGGGAAGAATTCCAGCACAGAGATTGCTGGAAATTATGCAAAACTCCAAAGCATACAGGGTTGCAATGCAGATAATGTCTGTGCTTTAAAATAAGCACTTCATCAAAGGGAATTAACCTCCTCCAGCACACCTAATTTCACAAGCTGCTTGCAGGAATCTCTAACTTTGCCACGGTGACAATGCCAAAAACTGATCAATATTTTAAGCTCTAGTTTTGGCTTGTGTTGCATTGAGGGTAAATGCTGGTTCTAAGCCTAACAATGCAAACACCCACCTGATGCTAAAGATTTGCTGAGAGAAGGAGCTGCAGCTGTAAAATAAATGAAAAACTACAAGGGGATGCAGCCCTGAGCCCTCGAACAGCACAGGCCAGGAGGTGCTGGTGCTGCATCGGCTCCTCATTCACTCCGGGGTTGGTTCTGTATGGAAGCTCAACAAATCCCCAAAAGCAGAGTCCAAAACAACACCCATAATGAAGAGTTTTACCACAGATTTCAGAAGAAGGGGTTTGAGCCATTTTCAGAAAGTTCTATGGACTCAGCGGCTGCTCAGCCAACACGAATTTTTCCCTTGGTATCAGCAGATTTGGAGATCGGCTCATGCAGACCTGTCACAGACATCTTTTATGAAAAATCCTTTCCTTAGGATTTTTCCTCCTGAGAAGCTGAGAGGCCTCAGGAACAAAATGCAAACAATGGTTATCTGCTGCTGTGGGATGCAACAGGTGCATCTGGGATTGGTCTCACGTGGTTGTTTCTAATTAATGGCCAACCACTGGCTCAGAGAGAGAGTCCGGGTCACAAGCCTTTGTTATCATTCCTTCCTATTCTATTCTTAGCCAGCCTTCTGATGAAATCCTTTCTTCTATTCTTTTAGTATAGTTTTAATGTAATATATATCATAAAATAATAAATCAATCCTTCTGAAACATGGAGTCAGATCCTCATCTCTTCCCTCATCCTCAGACCCCTGTGAACACTGTCACACAGATCATGGGGTGGGACCCAAAGTCTGATCCTCTCCAAAAGCACAGATTTTGTTTATCTCCTATCACTTATCTGCTGCACCATCAAATTCCAGCCCTCGTGCTCAGGATAAACCAGAAATGGGAAATACACAAATGGCAAATACAACACTGTGTGATTTATAGAGCACCCAATGCAATTCACATTAAAACTCACATTTGAATGGTGTTTGGTTGACTCCTGTTCTGGGCAAATTTCTGAATGCTTTGAGTATAAGAAATAATTTCCCAGTGTTAAAAAGTATTATTTTTATAACAAGAGAAAGGAAGTGCTACGCTAAATCACAGGTCCATCTGTCAAGAATAATCCTAACAAAATAACAGCACATTTCAAACTCATTAATCCTGTAGCTGCTAATTACTCCAGTAAAGAATGATGTCCCTATCTTTTTGAGGATTTAGAAGCCTATTTGCAGCATTTTGTGGAAAGCCCCTCTTTAGATTCTGGTAAAATATTAATTTTACTTTATTTTGGGGACAAACCTGTAATCTAAACTTACAGGTGTGATGTCGATGTGTGCCAAGGTGATGAGACCAGACAGGAACAGCATCTCCGTGCTACTGGGGATCTGCCTCTCAGCAAAGCAGCAGATCAGCCAAAATCCTGAGTTCCTCATCAACCCCTTTTCCTCAGTGAGGCCTCCCCTGTGTGCAAGGGGACATATCCTGCTGTTAATTTTGTTAACAAAATTAAAAACACCTTTTGCTCCTGGTGCTCTTTCAACAGGGGGACATATCCTGCTGTTAATTTTGTTAGCAAAATTAAAAACACCTTTTGCTCCTGGTGCTCTTTCAACAGGGGGACATATCCTGCTGTTAATTTTGCTAAAAAAATTCAAAACACCTTTTGCTCCTGGTGCTCTTTCAGCTCGTACAACCCATCACAAATTCTGACAGAACAGTCACACCTTTCCCCATTTACAAAATAAGGAGAACAGGAAGCCCATGGAAAGTTCTGCCTGCCCTTGAACGCTCCTGTGAGCAATGCAGAAAAAGAGAGACTTTGTGGAAAATGTTCTTGTAATCACAATTCAAGATGTGCAATTACAACTCATTAAAGCATTGTCAGACCATCATGAAGGAGAGGAGATGTCTGATTCAGCAGCCACAACATTAACAGGAAAAAGCCTCAAAAACATCAAAAAAACTTGGGTTCAGGCTGGCAGAAGCCCTGCCAATGACCCTCCCTCTGCTGCATCTTGTCCTAATTGCTTTTCTTCCCTGGAATGACCCATTTGGAGCCTGCTGCTCCCAGAAATTATCTATATCCTCCCTGGGACACTGCAAGGCTGACAATCAAATCTGCTCCTGGAGCCTCCAATTGCTGAATAACTCTGAACATACCTGGAAAAGCATTAAGGATCCATCCCCTCGGCTTATTGCAGGATATCAGGGGTTGTTCATTCTCAAAGTCCATAAACCTCACGTTTTCCTCAGGCACACAGCCCAGCTCTGCTGGAATTCTCTGTAGGAAAT
This sequence comes from Melospiza melodia melodia, assembly GCF_035770615.1. Lineage (NCBI taxonomy): Eukaryota > Metazoa > Chordata > Aves > Passeriformes > Passerellidae > Melospiza > Melospiza melodia. The sequence goes on from NC_086206.1 coordinate 19,225,639, forward strand.
GAGACTTATGGTCATTCTCATGGCTGCCCCTTTCATAAAGGGTGAGGAGAAAATCCAGAAAATCAGAAGGTGAGGCCAGGCAGGTTGAGAAAAACTTGGGCTGCCAAATGCAGCTGGAAGAGAAACTGTTATATTTTCATTAAAACTTATTTTCAGCTTTCATTTCCAGCTCGGCCTTGTGTTTAAGGAGCCTCTCACCAACTCTTCCTTCCATGGCAAAGCAAACAAAACTCACAAACAACTTCCATAAGTTCTTTATACACCCTCATAGATTTTTAATTGAGATGCAACTCCCACAACACCTCATTAGTTCATTGAGTGCTGTATTAGTTTAATTTACTGAAAGGTTGGGGTTTTTTTGCACCTGCCTCACACATTTACCCCATTAAGCACGTGCAGATTATCAGGTAACTGCTCAATTAAACTAAACGATTGTTCTAATTGAATATTTCATTAGAATAACAAGGTAAAAAGCTCCTTGGTATGTATTAGCAAACATGGCTTGCGCCTCACTGAAACATATTTCAGATTAAACTCATGATAAACTCAGATAAAATAATCACATTTTCAGATTAAACTTGGACACTTCACCCTGCACATGTCAGCGGGAAAAACTCCAAGCAGCTCCAATTACCTCTGGATAAACTTTTAAATTTAAGATCACTGGATTCAAATTAATTTGGTATTTTTTGCCGGATTTCCTGTACCCAAACCTCTACAGATGCAACCAAAATTCAAAGTCGAACTCATCAAAACTCAGGAATTTTGCTGTGTTTAATTTCTTGGGTTTTTGCTTGAAACTCAGCAGCACTTTCTAGAGTTTAGTGAGAATTCTGGTTGAAAGGCAGGCTCAGGCTGGCTCACACATTACATGCTCCAGCTGGAATATCTCAGAACATGCTATTCTTGGTGACCAGAGACGCTCATTTTCCTGCAGAAAAGTGGGCAAGTTGTAGGTAGCACAATTTAAATTGTGCTGGAATTTTGTAATTCTCTGATGGTTCCATTCTGCCATCCTCCCTCTGAGCAGGGGCTTAATTTGAATTTAGCCAAGTGATTTGATGGGGAAGCATTTGCAAGGGAAATATTATTTAATGCAATGCCACAGCAAGATCAAGAGGCCTCACCATCCACAGCTCCTGTGAAAAGTGATATTATATGGCTCTATGCAGATATTTACTACATGTATTACGTTGTATTGATTAGTAGTTCTGTATTACCATTTTAATACTATGGTAAACGTAGTTTTGTAGTTAAAATATAACTTTTGTAGTTAAAATAGAAACTGTGTATGTGGGATATTTTTTTAAAGAAAGGAACGAGGTACTCACACCAGACAGCAGGCACAGGACACCTGAATCTTTCAGAGAAAGAGAATTTATCAGAATTCTCTCTTATCAGAAGAAATGAACTTCTTTCTGCCTTGCTCAGCCATAAAGACTCTTTCAGGATTAAGGGGAAGAAGCTGACACTGACCAGAGAGAATCCTGTGTTTGACTGGAATTTATGCATCGTGTATGAAGTGTATGAATATGCAACAGGCCACTGCTTTTAAGGGTTAATTCTCTGTTAATATGGGTCCTTTTTCGGGCTTATTTTGCCCAGGAAAAGGTACCTGGACTGTCTGTAACTCTTTGTTTCTATTGTCTCACATTGTCCTAATCAAAATTGTCCGAATTTTCATTACTCTAATTATATTACTGTTTTTATAACCATTTTTTTACTATTAAATTTTAAAAACAAGCGATTGGTGTTTTTCACAGCTCCCAAGCTGTGTATATTTATAAATATATATAAATATATATATACATATATATATATACACATATAAATATGCATATATATATACATATATATACATATATATACACATATACATATACACATATATATATATATGTATATGTGTGTATATATATATATGTATATGTGTATATATATATATATATAGCTGGGTTTTCTTAACTTCTACAGAAATCCCTGTTGAAACTGCTTAAGAAATAAGAAGAAGATTTTAAAAAGCCAGATTTAGAATTAGCAATGCTAAAATTGCAATTGCTGAGTTCATGTGTTCATGTTTCTATTCCACACCTTAGCCTTCCTCTTTGTAAATCTGATTCTTCTCATCATTTCTACACTGCAAAGCCTCCAAGTCACACATGTGCTGCTCCAGAAAACAAAACCACATCTGTGTCATCTTCCAGCAGCACAAAGCAGACAATGGGAATAATAAGGAGTGTAATTCCATCAGGAAAGTGCACAGAGAGATTCAGGAGTACCCCCTGTGCTCAGGAGCTCCTCAGGATAACCTGGGACCCATTGGTGAGTGAGATTGCTGGAGATATTTTTTTTATGTAAATAGAATAACCCTGAGGTTTTTCCCTTGCCGTTCAAATAAAGATGATGCTTTAACCCTGATAATATTAAGAATTAATTCAGCCGCAGCTCTGAAGCAAGCATATAACTTTTTTAAAAAAATATTTTCTTAGAGATGCAAGATATTATTGCAGATCACCAAAGAGAATAATACATTTAACCCATATACCCAAAATACATCCAAATCACAGTAGAAAAGCATCCATGAGAAATCCTTCTACTTGAGTCATTATTTTTTGCTTAGAAATGGCACTTTTTCTTTGAATCCTGACTATTCCTTCTGACTTAATCAGTAGGAAACAAAGACTGAAGCTGTGGTCAAGGGCTCTTCAGGCTGGGAAAGAATAGAATTTATAATCTGAAAATCTAAGATGCTTGGCACTCTCAGTCTTTTCTTTGCAAAAAGAAACAAAAAATTTTAAACTGATGGCAAAAAGCAGAGTTTGCAAAGTGCCCCCTCTTGCTGAAGTTCAGCTGCACCAGTAAAATAAAGGATACAGAGAACAAGAGACAGAGTTCTTCAGCCCAATGAAAGAGGAACCCTGAGTTTGCTGCAGACAAACCTGGACTCAAATGTGAAAACAGCTCCTGGAGAAAGGATTGATCCAGTGGAAATAGGAGAGTAACACACAGCTGCTGAGGAAAACTGGGAGTTCATCCATTGAGGGTTCCACCTAAAATTACAGAGATGGCAGCAGGAGATCCACAGAATCACAGAATGACCAGGTTGGAAGAGACCTTCAAGGTCCTCGACTCCAACCCAGCCCCAACACCCCAACTCAGCCCTGGCACCCAGTGCCACATCCAGGCTTTGTTAAACACACCCAGGGATGGGGACTCCACCTGGGCAGAACATTCCAGAACTATATCACCCTTTCTGTGAAACGTTTTTCCTAATGCCCAACCTATATTTTGTCATGGACATATTTTAGGAAAAATCCTTTCGTTAGGATCTTTCCTCCTGAGAAGCTGAGAGACCTCAGGAACAAAATGCAAGCAATGGTTATCTGCTGCTGTGGAATGCAACAGGTGCATCTGTGATTGGTCTCATGTGGTTGTTTTTAATTAATGGCCAATCACAGTCCAGCTGTCTCAGACTCTCTGGTCAGTCACAAGATTTTATTATCATTCCATTCCTTTCCTTTCAAGCCTTCTGATGAAATCCTTTCTTTTATTATTTTAGTACAGTTTTAGTATATCATTTTCTTTTAATGTAATATATATCATAAAATAATAAGTCAGCCTTCTGAAACATGGAGTCAAGATTCTCATCTCTTCCCTCGTCCTGGGACCCCTGTGAACACCACCACAATATTTCCCCTGACACAGCCTGAGACTGTGTCCTCTGGTTCTCTCAGTGCTGCCATGCCACTCCCTCTCTGCCCTGGGTACAAAAAAATGAAAAATTCCAACAATGAATCGGAAACTGGTCCAAAAATGAAAATTCTCGCAAGCAGAAGAGCAGAAATTATTTTGCTGCTGCTGGGATCTGAAAGGCAATGGCTGTTCCTCCTTTGCACCCACTTCTCTGTCATCCCTGCCCAGCTGGAACCAGGGAATGAGGCTCCACATTCCTTGGAACACTTCTGTCCCTTTGAATTCTTTCTGTGTGCCACTCATCCCCAGCACTGAGCCCCTTCCAGAGGTGCACCTGCCTCAAAGCAGGTAGCAGCAAAAAAAAAAAAAAAAAAAAAAAAAATTCACAAGAAACCTGGGAGCTTCTGACAAGTTTTGCAGCCCAGCCTGGCAGATGCAAGATTTCCTGATAATCATCAAAAGAGTCGGATCCTTTGTGCAGCTTATCTGAGCCAAACAGAACGCGGGGCCCTTCTGAGGTTTGTCCTGCTCTGGTGTGCATGGCCTTCAGACAGACACTGCATTTGGAAAGCCATTTTCTTTGTTGTGCTGGGCGCAGCAGCCAGCAGAGTGAGGAGCAGCACTCCTGTGCCATATCACCAGGCTCATGTGTTTGCTTTTTCAGCCTCTGCTGTTTGATCCTCTGCACCGGATTCTGTGCAGATACAAAAAAGAATTACCAGTGGCACCAGGGGAATTTGTACAAATGAAACAGAGGCGATGAGAAAAATTTATTAAAAAGAGTACACGAGATGGGATTTCTCTGCTAAAGGCTAAATAATGTTAATTTCCTAGAAACTGATCCAACCTTTCTACTCGTGGCTCGGCACTGCAGGCAGCACATCTGTTTGTCCTGGGCTTGGGAAGGACTTGGCATCCTTCCTCCTGTGGTCAGCAGGGTGTCTAGAAACTGATGTTTTGCTTGATGTGGCAAGCTACAGGGTTCCAAGAATAATGATGGCTGAAACATTACCCAGGGAATAAACAAATTTTTTTTTTTCCCTTTCTTCTTCCTTGTGATAAAGCCTATCTTGTGATATTTAGGGCAGCTCTTTTATAATTTATAGATAGCAGCCTGGTATTTTATCAGGGAATAAGATGCATGAGTGAGCGTACAGCTTGTTTTTCTTTCACTAATCAGCTTTTCAGCCTGTCCATCAGGATTCAATCAAATTTGAGGAGGAAAAGTTTAAAAGATACAGAATACCTGCAAGCTTTGTAAGAAGAAGCAAGAAGAGAGAGAGAGGTTATGAAGGTTAGCCACTGAGAAAAAGGCTGCACTCTGAGCCAGACCTCTCCTGGACTCCAGGTCATTACTCCTAAAGCTTCTCTCAATGGAGCATCTAAAGCACCCCAAGAATGTGCTCCAAGCAGACTGATGTCTGATCAGAGCTGTGACCACAATGAAACGCTTAAAATAGAAGAAGAAAGCCATCTAGATCAATGAACCACAGACCCAAACCCGTGGGAAGTCAGGATTCCCTATATTCTCTACCCATGCAGGCCCCTGCTGGAGTTTTTGGTCAAACTTTTGCAAAGAGCAGTGTGAGTTCCTGTGAGAGTCTGGCTCTGAGCAGCACATCCCCTCTGGAGTTTTTCCCTCTTTCCCTGTCTGTTCGCTGAGAGGACTCACTCCAGGAGAGGGCACAAGTCCAGCCCGCCCTCCAATGCAGTAAAATCTGGATTGTCATAGCAAAGGGGATGGGTATGATCATCCTGAGAGAGAGAGAACAGATTTCTGCTACTGCAGGAGAGCCCAGGCAGTTCTGACAGCACCAGCCAGGGCCATCCACCACCACCCCCTGCTCCAGAGCACAGGGAGGGAGTGCAGACTGAAAACCTGAGGTGGGATGTGATGGGAGAGGGCTGAGTGGCAATTTCCTGGAGCAGCGTCACTGTGTGAGTGAGAATCACATCTCAGATGAGCGCTGACACCCCTCATCCCCCACAGATCAGTGGCTCTGTTCCAGATTGCAATGCAAGATGTTTTCCATTTCCATCTGTATGGCAGATTATCTTTGTCAAGTGGGCAGTTTGCTTTATCTCTCTCTTTGAGTGACCACAATCACTCCTCCCTTGGGAGGGGACATTGCTGATAACAGCTATGGAATGTCCCTGCATGGCTGATAAGAACTGTAACATCCATTGTGAGATGCTCCGCCCAGAGGGAGGAGCCAAGCATTCCTACCCAGATATAATCCAGAGGGAGGAGCCAGGCATTCCTACCCGGATATAATCCAGAGATTCTGAGACACCAGCACGGCTTCTGCACTGGATTCCCCAGAGGAGCAGCAGCTGCCTCTCCTTCCACTGGATCTTCAGAGGAAGAATCCATCCTTCTGTACAGGATCCCTGCTCCAGCAGAACCACCCCTGGCACTGCAGGAGGGCTGAGCCACAATTCCAATGGGACTGCTGCCAACACCCCACAGGGTGTCAGGCTGGGTTCTGACTCTGGCAGTGCTGTTCCAGTTTACTGCATTGTTTATTTTATCCTTTTTTTTTTCTTCCCTATTAAAGAACTGTTATTTCCTGCTCCCATATTTTTTGCCTGAGAGCCCCTTAATTTAAAATTTACAGCAATTGGGAGGGGTGGGGAGGGTTTACATTCTCCGTTTCAGGGGAGGCTCCTGCCTTCCTTAGCAGACTCCTGTCTTTCCAAACCAAGACAGGCTCCCAGGATGATCCCATCTGTGAAAGGCTCAGCACCTGGCAGCTGTCAGTGCTGTTACCCCTCCTCACACCAGGTACCAAGCAACTATTTGATTGTGGTCACTATTTACCTGAGAAATGTACGAAATGGAGGCTGGGATGGAGCTGGCTTTTAGTTCACTCTCCATTCCCAAAGCCCAGCCAATGGAAAACAATTTTATTTTTACACTGCCCTGACATCCAGCTGCCCAGCATGGGACACACACATTACTCTGGCAAGAAGCTGATAAGAAATTTGTACACTGGTGCATGAAATGAAAATAAAACAAGGCTGAAATTCACCCAGAAAAAACAGGAGTCAGCTCAGGGGCTCGCTGCATCCATCTGACATTTGGAGCTTCAGCTCACAGAAAAACACAGGTAATTTAGAAGATCACATGTAATTAAAATCTGCACGAGGGAGTTTATGCCTGCCAGACCAAAGTATCACCAGCAGTCGATTCTGCACCTCTTTGAAGAGAACAAAAGATTCCCTTTGACCTCAAAAGGTTCCCTTTCAACTCAAAAGGTTCCCTTTGATGTCAAAAGACTCACTTTGAACTCAAAAGATTCCCTTCTATTTCAAAAGGTTCCCTTTGGCCTCAAAGGGTTCCTTTTCAACTCAAAAAGTTCCCTTTCACCTCAAAAGGTTCACTTTGACCCCAAAAGGTTCCCTTCAACCTTCAAAGGTTCCTTTTGACCTCAAAAGGTTCACTTCGACCTCAAAAGGTTCTCTTTGACCTCAAAAGGTTCCCTTCCACCTCCAAAGGTTTACTTTGACCTCAAAATGTTCCTTTCCATCTCAAAAGGTTCTCTTTCACCTCAAAAGGTTCACTTTGGCCTCAAAAGGTTCCCTTCCACCTCATCCTACCAGGAGCAGCTGCTGTTGTTGGAAGCTGGTGGCTGCTGTGAAGAACATCACTGTTTTAAAGGTGTGAGCTATTTCTAGAGTCAAAACTCACCCCCAGTGTGCCTCTCTGGAGAGGATTGCTGCTGCCACTGTGAACACCGAGTCTGGAGATCATGAGGGGATGGAAAGGAAGCTGTGAAGCCTTGGCAGCCGCTTTTGAAGCACTATGAGGACGTGCTGGGTAGCTGCTGCTGGCTGCACGGGGGACAAAAATTGCTCTTCAGAGCTGAGAGAGGCCCTTCAGCAGAGAGGCACTGGAGGAGAGCCCGAGCAGCACTGCTAGCAGAAATCAGAATCAGCTGCTGTCCACAAATGGAGCCTGCAGAGGAGTTTGTTGGCCAAAAAATGTTCATTTCAGACTGACAATTCACCATTTAGCTGTGGTGCTTTTTTAGTCCCATCACTCTGATTTTTCTGTGTTTGCAATTAATCCGTCCTGTTAGTGGTCACCTGAACTGTCAGGGTTATCAAAAGTGGGGTTAGCGAGGATCACCTTCAGAAAGAAAACCACAGAAAGTTTCAGAGAAGGATGGGTTTTACCACCTCTGTGCCGCCACCCCGCAGCAATTTATCCATCTCCCTGTCTCAGCCCATCTCCTGCAATACATGAGGCACAGCCTGGAATTGCATTTTAGCAGCAGGTTGGAGTAATAGATGCTAAAGGAGCAGTGACATTCCTGATGTGTGATGCTCTGTGCACCACAGGGAGCTGAAATCTCACTTTGTGTGCCTTATGGCAAGCCATAAATCCCTGGCTTTATGTGCTGATGTAAAAACCCGTTTAACAAATCCACTGGAGCTGACTGCCTGCATCAATGTTATGACAGGCAATAGACTCCCAGCAGCATTCCTGTGAGGAAACATCCCCACACCCTGATCCTGGGCTGTATATTAATTTAATATGTTCATGAGAGCACCTGTTAGAGTGAAGGGATTCCTGTTTCCAGCTCAGGATCCATCCAGCAGCTGTAAAAGGGGCAAATGTTGCTTCCAGCGCAGCTGCCCTGAGCACTCCCCTCAAACTCTGGATGTTCTGGGTACTTAATGCTGCTTTTTGTGGCTGTGTTGCACATTTTTAAGGGTGGAATTCATCACTGCTCTTGTGTGCTCAGAGACACAAGGTGGAAATACAGATGAAATACGCTGATAGCCTCAAGAGACAACAGAGCGGGAATCATCCTGCATCACAACTGAGGAGTACACTGGAATTTTATCATCAAATCTGCAAAGGAACACCAGGAAAATCATCTCACTGTGGTGATTTTAAATGTCTGCGTGACTCCATGCACCAAAGAGAACCTTTGATGAAAAGGCCTTTAGATAAGGAAAACATGAAGGATGAACACACACTGACAGCTACACACACTGACAGCTGCACACACTGAATATTTAGATTAGTGTATTACTACTGAATATTTAGATTATTGTATCACTTGGTGGAGTTATTATAACTAAATATAATAACTATATTATTAAAATATAGATAGCTGCAACCCAAGTGTTCAGGCCTCATTCCATAAATCTGGCAATTAATTTGTGTGCACAAAGTTTTGCTGGCATTTGAAAATCCAGCGCTCTGAAGGAAAAAGAAATTGTGAGCTTTGAGATATTCAGGTGAAATTACACAAGTATTAATTAATAATCACTCAAAAACAAGCCCACAGAAACATACAGCTTACATAAGAGCAAAAACTTCTCAAATTAGCTGAGTATTGCAGTGGTTGTAGAAAAGGGATGGGAGTTGCAGGATACTCCCAAAAGGGTGCAGACTGTGAATTTAACACAGATACCTTTTGAGGTGGCTGCAAGGGAAAAAAATAATAAAGTGGGATTTTTATCTTAGTGCTCAACATTTCTGTGCTTAGAAAAAGTCTTGAAAGCCCTGGTTTTGTGGTGGATTTAGCTCTGAGGAAAAAGGCTTGGAGAGAACTTTCATCTTTGTCACAAGTGCTACAAAGAGGTGACCTTGCAGCTGTGCAGGTGCAGTGGGAGCAGCTCTGCCAGGTCAGGGTGCAGCAGGTGAGGCTGTTTCCCCACAAAAAATCATCCTGACCCAAAACAACACCGAGTTCAAAGCCAGGACTTCTCTCAGCCACGTGAAGCTCAGGAAGGTTTCCCAGCCTGAGACCATGCACGTTGTTCCAACAACTTCCAGAGATGCTGCCCTGGCTGCCAGGCCATTATCCATCTAAGCAAGCAGTTCCCTGCTGCAGACATCAGTTGGTTCAGGACATAAAACACTAAATGAGGCCAAGACTCAACACAGAAATTAATGTACAGTCCAGGGATAATTGTGTGCTGCAGGTCTGCGCTGAGATCTGGTGTTAATAGAGAATATTGATGTTGTGGATGAAATGAAATGCTTTCCCCACCACCATTTAACCATTCTGCCCGAGTTTGTCCTCTGCCTGACATGAATTAAAGCCCTAAATTAATTGTCACAACATTAATCCAGCTCTTTGCCCAATTACATAGCTCCTTGAATCATTAGGGCTCTGATGGACTGGAAAACTGCAATGTGGAAGCCCCAAATTTCCCAGCTGCAGGTTCTCAAACAGGAGAGGGAAAGGAGACATAAACCAATTCCACACACAGAATTATAGTGCCTTTCCAACCCAAGGACTGACAGCTGCCATCCCCCAATTTCCCTCCTGCTTTCCTGCCCTCAGGAGATGAATCCACATGTGCAACCAGCTCAACCATACCGACCAATCTAGGAAAGTGAACAGCCACCTTCCAGTGCCTCTGTTTTCTGCTGATGCATTCCCATTTCCTCTGCAAAGCAATTAATTTATTATTTAAGCAATTTATTTATTATTATTATTGATTATATTAGTGCCTTTCCAACCCAAGGACAGACAGCTGCCATCCCCCAGTTTCTCTCCTGCTTTCCTGCCCTCAGGAGATGAATCCACATGTGCAACCTGCTTAACCATACCGACCAATCTAGGAAAGTGAACAGCCACCTTCCAGTGCCTCTGTTTTCTGCTAATGTATTTCCCATTTCCTTTGCAAAGCAATTTATTCAGCATGAACAGTTTGTAATAATATATAGTACGTGGTCTGTGCTACACAAGCCTTTTCACATGTAATTAATATTTTATTTAATTTTAACATTAAATTACTTTTCTTACCCAATAAAAGATTATATTTTCCAGCTCAGGGATGCAAATCTACTGATAAATAATGTAAGGAAATGTTAAAATATCAACAGATATCAGTTTACTACAAAATAAATTGCTTCCTTCCCCAGAGGATGTTTAATCTCAATTATTGCTCACGGAGAGCACACACCACTAACGAGCAAGCCAAGAACAACCCAACTCCTGCAAGCACATTTGATAACTAAACTGCAATATGTTAATAACCTCACCCCAACCCTGCTCCCAGGAACTGGGAGCTCACAAAGCTGTTTGGTCCCTCATTGCAACAATTTCTGTGTTTCCCAAGGGGAAGAACCACGGTGAACACCTGAGGGAATGCAGCAAATTCTGTGTTTATGGTCATGTTCAGAACTTGCATGAAACATTATTTACTTTCAGAACGCGGTTTATCAACTCCAGCTGAAACATCCAAGGCCATGTTGGACAAGGACTTTCAGAACATGACTCACTAATTCCTGTTGAAATGTTCAAGGCCAGGTTGGACAAGGCTTGGAGCAGCCTGGTTCGGTAGAAAGTTCCCTGTCCATGGCAAGGGGATGGAATGAGATGATCTGAGAGTTCCTTTCCCACCCAAACTGTTCTGGGCCTTTACAGACTTCTGTAAAGTGACTGGTGTAGCAGGGAGCTCCTTGTTGATGGAGTGGCAAAACTCTCCTTTGTCTCCTTGAAAGGAAAGGAGCCCAGAAGTTTCTCTCCTGGATTAAGTGAAAAGACACCTCATAAAACCCAGAAGACTACACCTCAAAGTCAAGGATAACTAATTAGACAGAAGCAAAAAGTCCTGCCTGGGTTATTTAGTAGAAAAAGAAGTAAACAAAGAAACTAATAGCTTTTGGGAGGTGTTTTACCAAGAAGAACCTCTTGCACCTAGATCAGCTTTTCTCTGTTTGTTATTTTGCCTTTTATTAAACCCTTTTGTTTCCAACACCGCAACAGAAGCCATCCTGCTGATTTTTATGCCTCCAAGAGTAGCTGAGCTATCTTAAGGGTGTTATGAGCCTCCAAGAACTTATTAGACCTAGCTCAAAAAAGCTAAATATAACAGACTGGAAGTGATGACAACTCAAATATGGGCAGGTGAAAACTCAAATATGGGCAGGATAAAGTCATGCTGAGCTGACAGCTATTACATTCACTTTAATGTGGAAGAAGCAGCAGATAATTTTTGGACAGCTGCCTTACAGATAAATCACAAATCAACATTCAGGATTCTAGGCCTTCCTTACTGAAAATGGGATTGACTCCACCAAAGCCACAGCCCATAAGGGCTCTGTAACCACCTGATAAATAGGCTGGTTACTCTTTTGGGTTTTTTAAATGACAAAAATGAAAGGAAGGTGCAGAGTCTGATGGGTGGATGGAGGAGTGTGTCACACACTCAGAGCTGAACCTTCTGGCTGCAGGGTGATGCCCAGAGACACAGCCCAGGTGTCCTGGTGGAAGAGCTGCTTCCATCAGCTCCATATTTATCCCAGAAGGGATGGGAGAACTCAGCACCCCAGGGCTGGGTGGGATAAGCACTGCCTGACGTGTCTGACAGCCCTGGTTGCTTTATTTCCCACGTTCAATGGGATGGAAAATGAGAGTGTTGCTGTCACCAGAAGAGGAAATCAGCAGCAACACAGAGGCAGTGCCAGGTCTGCAATGGCTGCACACAGATGTTACCAGGGTAAACTTGAGGAGAATATGACAAAAGCTGAGCAGCCATCCCCTGTTGGGTGGGAATGTTCAGAGTAGCTGGTTGAGAGGGAACATGTGCAAAATGGGTGAATGGTGTGAGGACCCCAGCTGCAGGAGAACATCTGTGCTGATGGTGCTGGCACTGAGCACTGCTTGCATATTCATGCTGTCATTACCACTCCTGCTTCTCTGCAGCTCCTTATTGCTGCAATTCTCATCTCTGCAGCCAACAGAGAGCACCAGCAACCCCAGCTTGCAGAAACACCCTCGGGCATGGCCAGAGAAAAACAAATTACAAGTGGGCAGCCTGAAATTCCAGCATTGCAACTGCACAAACCTCTTGGTGGCCACCTGGGGCACCTCTTGTGATTGCCTTTAGAAATGTCAGCCTTGGGAGCTCCACAAGCTGCACCTCTCTAAGGGTGAGGTTGCACATTGGCGCAGTGCAATGCTGTTTATGGCCAATGATCCCCTTTGCTTCCAGAGCAGCATTAAAGGGATTTATGCACAAATCAGTAAAACTCTTCCTCTTTGCAGCTGCAGCAAGTGAACTGCCCTGGTTTGAGTGGGTCTGTGTGAAACTGAACCTGGCCAGCACAAGGGCAAGGGCATCTTGTCCCAATGGCCCCTTAAACCTGCCCCAGCAATAAGTGCAATCAGTTAGAAAAATAATAATAAACCACTGTGTGATATGGAGAGATCATGAAAACCATTGAAGAGCTTGCCTGGAAATAAACTCATCATCTCTCAGATGCTATTTTAGACAGTACCATTGTCTCCCCAGTGCTTTTCACCTCCCACTGCTTACAAATACCTCTGCTTAGAGCTGTGGTTTAGGTGAGAGATGAAGAGCACAATGAGCTCCATTCCCCCTGTTTGCATCTCTGCTAGCATTTACATTTTCCAGTGTAAGCTGACATAAGGTATTGAAGCTGGGGAGAATTTTTTCCATCCCCACCTGTGGTAGACATCCTTTTGTGAAAAATCCTTTCTTAGGATTTTTTCCCTTCTGAGAAGCTGAGAGGCCTCAGGAACAAAATGTAAACAATGGTTATCTGCTGCTGTGGAATGCAACAGGTGGATTTTTGATTGGCCCATGCTGGATGTTTATAATTAATGGCCAATCAAGGCTGAGCTGTCTCGGACAGAGTCTGAGAGAGCTGCCTTTTGTTATCATTCTTTTCTATTCTTAGCTTAGCTAGCCTTCTGAGATGAACTTTTTCCTTCTATTTCTCTTTAGTTGTAATATTGTAATATTGTAATTTGTTGTAATATTATATATATAATAAACTAATAAATCAATTATTATATATATAATAATAAATCAATTATTATATATATAAATACTAATAAATCAATTATTATATATATAATAAACTAATAAATAAAAAGTTGTAATAGTTGTAATATTATATATATAATAAACTAATAAATCAAGCCTTCTGAAACATGGAGTCAACATTTTCATCTCCTCCCTCATCCAAGAACCCCTGTGACCACTGTCACACCCACCTGGCCAAAACCACACCACACCACAAGGTTTTGTGTCCTTCAGTCATCCCCCAGCCATTTCTACCCCATGCTGCCGCTGACCCCTGAACTCCTGCATCTTTCACACACTTCCACGCTCTGAAAATTACATTAGAAATTTTTGACATGCAAGCTCAGTGCTGCAAAAGCTACTGCACCTCCTAAATTAACATTTATGTGCTCTGGCCCTGAACCTTCTGACACAGGTAACTCACAGGGGCAGCCAAGGGGAGATGTTAATATACTGGAAATTAAGAGCTAAATGTGACATTTAGGGAGTAAATAATCTATATAAAAGCAGAGGCATGACCCTTTTTGCCTGATGCAGAAGAATGAACTGCTATACCAAGTCTCTGATGGAAGACAGATTGCAGATTGATTATTTTTTTTTAAATAACTCCTTTCCCTCTAAATTCAAATGTTATGTATTACACAAGTTCTTCTTTCTCCTTAAAGTTAATCTGTGAGAACATAGAGCCAGTGCATATATAAAAATTACCACAAAAATTTGGATTTTTATACCAGGGCATAAACTGGAGCAAAAGCAGCAGCATATCAGGTAATTAATTCGTGGAACTTTAAACTGATTTCCAGCAGTTCAGACTTTCCTGTGCTGTGATTTTTGTTTACCTCTGGATTTCTGCATGAAGTTTTTCAACTTCTTACATGAAGGAACTTCATGAAAATGTTTTATATCCAAACACAGACACTGAGGGATCCCATTCCACACAGACTGCCAGCCTCATCAGCACCCACGTTGCACAGCTGAATTTTGCCAGGCACTCTATCACAATTCACAGAATCTATCACAACTCGCAGAATCTATCACAATTCACTACAGCATCTGTCGCTATCCAGAGCAGAAAATTCATTTTATGTCAACTGCAGGCAAGCTTGATGAATTAGAGGCTCCAAAGATTATTTTTGCCCCACTTTTCCATCCCCTTTTGCAGCTTCATGCAGAGAGCTCCAGGCTGGCAGGAGCAAACTCTGTCCAGGGTCCACAGAGCCTGGGCTTGGTCTGTGCAGGTCCCACCCTCCAAATGTTCTTGGTCATGTCAGGGGGTTTTATCCAAGGAAACAGCTCAGGGAACACTGCCATGGGCTGAATCCAAGATAAACAGGCTCAGGGTAAAGCTGTCGCCTTCCTCCAGGTGGCTTCGGGCAAGTCACCCAGATTCTTAGCATCTCTTCTTGAGTAATAGGGTGGGAACGGGATTGTTGCACAGGTACACTGATGGGAAAAGGGGAGGGACGGATTGGTTTGGTGTCAGCTTGTGTTCCTCTGGACTAATCTCACCTGTGCATGGAGTACATGGGAAAGAGGGAAAGAAGAAGAAGGAAAAGAAGGAAGAAGGAAAAGAAGATAGAAAAAGGAGGAAAATATGGAAAAGAAGGAAGAGAAGAAGGAAAAGAAAGAAGGAAAAGAAAGAAGGAAAAAGAAAGAAGGAAAAGAAAGAAGGAAAAGAAAGAAGAAAAGAAAGAAGGAAAAGAAAGAAGGAAAAGAAAGAAGAAAAGAAAGAAGGAAAAGAAAGAAGGAAAAGAAAGAAGGAAAAGAAAGGAGGAAAAGAAAGGAGGAAAAGAAAGAAGAAAAGAAGAAGAGAAGAAGAAAATTATGGAAAAGATGGAAAAGAAGAAAAGTGAGGAAAAGATGGAGGAAAAGATGGAGGAAAAGATGGAGGAAAAGATGGAGGAAAAGATGGAGGAAAAGATGGAGGAAAAGAAGAAGAAGGAAGAAAAGGAAGAAGGGAAAAAAGGAAGAAGGAAAAGGAGAAGGAGGAAAAGGAGAAGGAGGAAAAGGAGAAGGAGGAAAAGGAGAAGGAGGAAAAGGAGAAGGAGGAAAAGGAGAAGGGAAGATGGAAAAGGTGATGGAAAAGAAGGAAAAAAAGGAAATGAAGGAGTAAAAGAAGAAGGAAAAGAAGGAGGAAAAAAAGAACGAGGAAAAAAAGAAGGATGAAAAAAAGAAGGAGGAAAAAAAAGAAGGAGGAAAAAAAAGAAGGAGGAAAAAAAGAAGGAGGAAAAAAAGAAGGAGGAAAAAAAAGAAGGAGGAAAAAAAGAAGGAGGAAAAAAAGAAGGAGGAAAAAAAAGAAGGAGGAAAAAAGTAGGAAAAAAAGAAGGAGAAAAAGGAAGGAGGAAAAAAGGAAGGAGGAAAAAAGGAAGGAGGAAAAAAAGAAGGAGGAAAAAAAGAAGGAGGAAAAAAAGAAGGAGGAAAAAAAGAAGGAGGAAAAGGAGGAAGAAAAGGAGGAAAAGAAGGAGGAAAAGAAGGAAAACAAACAGCAGCAAGGGGACAGCAGTCAATGCCTGATCAAACCAAGCTGCACCCAATTTGTTTCCATACATCTCTCAAGCTGCAGCTTGTCAGAGTCACCTGAATAATCCTGGTATAATTCCAATCCGTATTTCCACCTAAATAATTGAAAATCTTTAGCATGCAATTAATACAGCTGGCAGTGACACAGCACATCCATCTGCCCCCTTGCACCAGGCAAGGTTTAATAACCAATATGCCCGATGGGCTGAAATAATTTAGAGCCCATATTTATCCTCAGGAGTGGCTCTTGCTGGCTAAAGGTTTCACCACTTCCTCATAAATTTAAGGGCTGAGTGCCCAGAGGAAGAGATTTGTGGGGAGAATCCTGTGCAGGTGAGTGACAGCCTCTAATGGCACCTCCTCGTGGGGAGGAGTTGCTTTTGTGCAGTCATTTTGAGGCATGAAATTTTGATAACTCCTTAATCACTGCGGTCTGATGAGAGGGAGGCAGCAGGGGAAGGGGGGATCCATCACGTCAGCTCGGGTTCCTGGCTCTCCTCCTGCTGGGAACGCTCAGCACGGCACAGGGGGCTGGGGCTCCCCTCTGCAGCTCCAAAATGGGATTTTGTGGCTTTCCAAGAACCTCTGCTTCCCCCAAAGAAACCCCTTTCTTTCAACATTCATCCACGTTCTTTTCAATAGTCATCCATAATCCCGAAGAAAAAGTGTTGCTCAAAAAAGCCCCCAAGGGCTGAGATTTAAATCTAAGCTGCCTTAATTTTAAAATTGGTCAAAATTGATTATTTTATCCTGCCAGTGTTTGCTGCACTCACTGCAAACCTTTGATGCAGTGCTTAGTTTTTTAATTCACACTCGTGAATTAAATATTGTTATTTAATATTGTTATTTAATATTAATATCTGAACTAAGTCCCCAGTGACACTTGTGGCCTCTCAGGTGTCATTATTATTGTTATTATGGAGTTCTTGCATTTTATCCCACTGAATCTCTAAACATATAAAGAAATAAATGATTTCCTACAGATGGAAGAGCTGGGAACAGTCAGCAGACACAGTGGGCCGGGGCTCTCCTCCTGCAGTTCCAAAAAGGGATTTTGTGGCTTTCCAAGAATCTCTGATTTCCCTCAAAAAACTCCTTTATGTTGTCAATAGTCATCCACAATCCCAAAGAAAAAAAAAAAAAAACAAAAAAGTGCAAAAGGCTGAGATTTAAACTAAGCTGCTTTAATTTTAATGTTGGTCAAGCTGGATTATTTTATCCTGCCAGGGTTTGTTGCAGGTGTCACTGCAGACCTTTGATGCAGTGTTTAGTTTTTAATTCACACTTAATACCTGTTAGCTAATAAAAATCTAAGTCCCCAGTGACACCTGTGGCCTCTCAGGTGTTATTATTATTGTTATTTTCTCCCACTGAATTTCTGAACATATAAAGAAATAAATGATTTCCTGCAGATGGAAGAGCAGTCAGCACTCTCAGATCCCATGAACCACCAGCACAGAGTCCCTGGTGCTGATAAACTGCTCAGAATTTTGAGGTGTTGAGGGCCCACAATGAGGAAGGAAACACCAAAAATCCTTATTTTACATTTACTAAAATAAATTACTCGTGCTCCTTCAGCAGGCGCTAAGGTATTTCTTGAATTATTTCTGTTCAGGGATTGTTCCATGTGAAAAGCTCCCTGTCAGGCCAATATTGGAGCAGTTCCACCCTGCACCTTTCCCCAGTGCCAAGCTGCTTTTTGGGGAGTGTGGATTTGGACAATTTTCACCAGGAGTTCTTTGAGGTGATTTTCACACAGCCAAAAAGACTCAGCCAGTTCTCACCACCCACCCCTTCTATCAGCACTTAAATAAGGAATTTTCCTTCTTTATTAAATTGATGTTAAATTGTCCCAAGACACAGAAGAAGTCTGATGAAATGTTTAAATCTGAGTCATTCCTTTTGTCCTGTCAGACTGGACATCAGTCTGTCAAACACAACCACATCTTCCCACCACTTCAGGAAACATAACTAAATTTAGAGGTTTCACAGTTCTCACCATCAATAATCATTCTTAACCTATTCTGTTACTAATAGCCTTTGATAAAATTGCTGTATTTATAAGAAAGGCAAATATTGTGACAGCTGAAGCTCAGTTTTAGGGCTGCTGCTGTTGAAGTGCTCCTGGTATGAAGGCAGATGAATTTCTGATTGACTGGAGGACAATGTTGATTCCTACCTCCTTCTAACCCTTATCACAAAATATAAAAGGGTTCAGAAAATAAATCTCTTTCAGAATAAGGTTCTGCAAAACCAAACCTGAAGAAATCTTGTGCTGATTCCTACATACATCTGGAAAATTCAAGAATCTCACCACATATTCTTCCCCAGTGCTGCCTTTCTCCTGCCACCTGCCTACAAACCCGTGTCACCTTGTTCAGGGGACACACTTCAGCTCAAGGAGGCTTTAAAAGTGCATTTCCACCCCCTGAGCATCAGCATTCCCTCTCCTGGAACAAACATTTTTGTTTCTCAGAGGCAGAGCCTTTTAATTGTTTTATCTCAACCATTCAAATGAAAACATCCTTTCATGTAAAGTCAAACTTCCCAAGAGATTCTAAAAGCAAACACATCACCCTTTTCTTGTCTTTTACCTGCACGCTTCTCATTTTTTACTCTATTGTAGGAGCTGAAAAAAATTCAGCTTTCTATGCAAAACTTCAGCAGCAGTGTCTCTAAAACCAATTAGAAGTTAGGCTTAGCATTTTGAATGTACCAACAGAAAAAGCAAGCAAGCAACACCGCAAAGTAAGGATGAGTGTTTTAACTCTGATGACTCTTTTTAAAGAGGGGCTGAAGTGCCATTTGGAATACACATGCTCTCTTGCCATTATATTACAAAGAATTGGTTTCAAAATGAAACTAAGCCTCTTCGGTTCTCAAAAAAAGAATGATTCTTTTTTTCTTTCCCCCTTCTCACAAACAGCAGCCAGCTCTGCATTGTTTTCCTGTGAGGGAAGTTCTGCTTAACAAGAGCAATCCTTTCTACCTCACCATTCCTTAAGGCCACCTTCCTCCTCCTTTTTTCTTTTTCTCGAAATTATTTGTCCCTCACACAATCTCTCACCTTTAAACCCTTTCAAAAATTGATTCCAGGTTTTCTAAAAGCCTCTCCAGCTCCCACTTCAAAGATCTGGATCAACAGAAAAGCAGAGAGACAGGACAGACACCCTTCAGCTTCCCCCCATTGTGGATTAGAAATGAAGCACCTCCAATTTCTCCTCTCCATAAACTCCATCCTTCACCTGAATTTCATCTGCATTTAGGTCACTCCTCTCCACCTTACCCTCCAAGATTTTCAAGAGAAGATGTGAGGCAGCGCAATTTCCCAAACTTTGAGCACCCCCAGGAGCCGCTGCCATCCCCAGGGATGGTTTCACCCCAAAAATCCCAGAGAAAGCCAGGAATGCTCAAATCCTCCATCCTCTGGTGGCTTTTTTTTTTGGCAGATGACTCTCCTGGATGACATGGAACACCAAATTCCTCCTCTCACAGGAGTGGGGCTCTCAGGCATTGTTTGAAATCCTGTCTGAACAAAGTGGTGCCATTTCCCTCCAGCTCCTGCTCTCCCTCCCTTTGTTTGCTTGCAGCTATCAGGATTTAAAGTTCCTGCCTTCTGCCTCTTATCAGAGGTATACATTTGCTGTTGATAGCTTTTAGTGAAAGTTATTATTAGGCAACTTTTCACTTTTATCTCTTATCACTTTCTGCTCCAGAAAACGTTATCACTCCTTTCACTAAGTGTATGATAATTGGAGCTTTGAAATTACAGGTACAACACACAGAGATTTAATGGATCAATTTGACAGGCTAAAAGAATTCTAGTTCCCTTATCTATTTAGCATTTAAATAGTGCTTTTTCCTAATTAGTCTGTAGTTATAGTTACCAAAGTAATTGTCAATGGCTGTAACCACAAATAAAGCAGATGTGTCAGAGCCAGCCTGATCTAACACTGGATCAGGACCTTTTCCAGGAATGAGCAAATACTCTACAAGGTTTCACTCAGAGCCAAACATCTCCTGAGATTTTAGAGGAGTTGGATTCGTGAACAAACCTCAAGAGAGACCAGTGACCTACTTTACACCTACTTGCAGTCTTTTCAAGGAGTAGTAAGAACAAAAAAAGAAGCCAGGTTTTGCCATGCACCGTTTGGAATGTCCATTTGTGCCCAGAGCTCTGTGGTTTAAATCCCTGTGCACAAGCACCAGTGACAGCCTAGGAAATGTCAGAGCTCTGGGACAGAGGCAGCTGGGTCCCCAGAAAAGCCTTCCCAAAGATCGGAAAAGTAACAGAAAAAATAACGAGGAAAGAAACAGCAAGGTTTTGTCCTCTCCTTTGATGTTTGAACTAATGGATAAAAAATAAAAAAGCATTTTGTTCTTGGTGTATAAGAAACATTTGTTCTGTTGTCCCCAAAGATCTAGCTTGAAAATCAATTAAAAATGAGGGCAGGAAATTTTCCCTCCTCACACGAAGGCTTTGTTGTCAGAAAGTGAGGGGGAATCTCACAGTTTGGGGAACAGAAGTGTTTGCCAAGCCCCCGGTGCTGGCACCAAAGCAGAACCATGTTCTTCAGCAGTGCAGAATCCAGAACCACACATTTGTGTGGCCAATATCTGCACTTTTCTTCTTGGGTTCCTTCCCATGAAGAAAAGCTGTGTGAGGATCACACATCTCACAGAAAAACCTTCATCCCTCTTCCTCTCCTTCCTCCTATCTCAAATCACCCAATCCCAACCACAGCCCTGCTGAACCCATTCCATCATACACAATTATTCAAATATTATTTGTGTGAATAATTTCCAAAGTATTTCCATTGCAAATGCTGCAGGACGTGCCATCCATTCCCTAAAACGGGCAGTGAACTCTGACCAGACCACCACAAACTTGAATGTCATTTATTACTGCTGAAAAGCGAAATATCTGCCTTAGAAACCTGAAACAGAAACATCTCATTCACATCTAACCCTTCCCCTCCAGTCCTGGTTGCACACCCTGCAGTAATCCCAGAGCCAAGTCACTGAGCCTGAAGATTTGGAAATTCAGTCTAAAAATGTCATCTCCCTCACACAAGCTTTCCCACTTGGGTATGGATTATTCAGAACATCCCCTTTTGTCACTAGGGAGAGTGAACTCAGTGAAATTTTGATATTTTTTCCTCAGCATTTTAAGAAAATAAAGCCACCTTTACATTGTGACAGAAAAAAAAAAAAAATGAAGCTGTGCTACAACACAGAAAACTTGAGGTTTTTAACATAGCACCCTTGAAAATATATTTTCGGAATGCTTTTCCCCAGCTTTCTATAAAGCTGCAAAGAAATCTTGTCAGCTGGTTCCTTGCAGATATCCATGGCAGGGAATCCCTTTGGGGGTGAATATTCACCAAGGTTTTCCACCACTCCAGGGCTCCTGGATACAGACCAGCAAGAATTTTCCAAAAATATACACATTCTGCTGCAGCCCTGCAACCTGATTTAGCCTCCTGCTAGGATTTTATTGCCTTTATACCCATGCAGAATCTTGCCCATTATTTTCCTGCAGCTGCTTTACTGCCTCTGTCCATCAGAGGAATTTTCTGGAAAAATAGGAAACCATATGCTTCCAACTTGATTTTTTTTTCCCTGCAGACACAAAGTCTTTTATTCTGCAGACAAAAAGATATTCAGCAGAATTTATTAATTTCTAATAATAATTCTGATCATTTCTAAGCACAGCTTTGTCCTTCTTCACCACAGAGATCTGGATGTTTGAAACACTGAGATTAAAAAAGTCCAGTATTGGGTATCCATCCAAAGCACACCAAATAAACAGGCAAATCCAAACATGCCAACAGGCTGAATTTGTAATTCTCAGGCAATGGAAATCTCTCTTCAGCTTTAATGAAAATTCACTTGCACAAGGCTTGAGGGATCATGCATGGAGGAGTGTAATTAAGGCCCACTGAGAATCCATGCAGTGATTGAATTCCTCACTAATTATTCAATCACCCATTGGCCCTGCTGCAGAAGATCTCATCCTCTGTGATCCTCCCCATCCAGGAGGGCAGGGCTTGCAAAAGTCCTTGGGTTTGCTTACTGAAATCAAATTTTTATCTTTTTTTGTTTGTTTGTTTTTGTTTTTTTTTTATTTTGTTCTTCTCATGAAAGCTTTAGACTTCACTGAAGACAAGGAAATTTCTGTAAAGCTGAACATTATTTCAAGTGTGTTTGTGTGTTCAAAGCAGAAAAGAGAGAGGAAAGTCTCATATGAGCTCAGGAGATGAAGGAAAACCCCCCAAAAAAAAACATTTATAGGAACTTCTGATGTGGCTCAGAGGTCTCAAAAATACATCCCAGCTTTCCTTAGAGGACAAACGTGGCTATGAATTCTGAGATAAAAATCAGAAACTGATTGAGGAGGGAAAATGTTTGTCTGTGGCAAACAAAGGTATTGAAACTGAGGCAAGAAAAATCACATTAGGCACCAAGAAATACCTTCCCAAACTAAGGAAAGTACTAGAAAAGTGACATGGGAAGCTGCAGAGTCTGATAGATCCTGGAAATATAATATACTTGAAAAAATAGAAGAATGGAATGGAATGGAATGGAATGGAATGGAATGGAATGGAATGGAATGGAATGGAATGGAATGGAATGGAATGGAATGGAATGGAATAGAATAGAATAGAATAGAATAGAATAGAATAGAATAGAATAGAATAGAATAGAATAGAATAGAATAGAATAGAATAGAATAGAATAGAATAGAATAGAATAGAATAGAATAGAATAGAATAGAATAGAAGCTGATAGAGAAAAACTTTAGAACAGCAGGATATTTAAAAACTCTTCAAGGTCTACAATTACATAGACACATCCTATTTTCCCTTTCTGGCAGCTTGAGGACTGTCAGACAAAGATTTTGTATCAAATTTGTTCAATTCCCACAAGTTTTCCTCTCTAATTGAGGGAAGGTTCTCCTTACATCTCCTAAAGGCCAAAGAACTTCTCTTGCCCTTAAATGAGCCCCAAACCCAGAGCAGTTCCTAGCATGCATCATTCAGTTTGAAATATGATTTGGTTTTGTTTCCCACTTGTTACACTTGCATTTAAAAAAGAAAATCTATTGCAAGAGCTGTCACTTAAAAATATAAATTTAAAACCTGTCAAAATACATCTTCTCTCAATTTCTCAGAATTGATCTCAACCTTTTCCCTGTCAAGACAAGAGACACTTTTACAGATCCAGTATTAATTTATGACTTGTTTTGGGTGACCTACATATGCAACCAAAATAACGAAAATAAATTAACCCTCCACAACACGATTTCTCTGATAAAAAGGAGCAGAAATAAAGAGCAGGGCTGTGCTAACTCCACATCCCATGGCAACCTCTGTCTCTGCAGCAGCAGTCACACAGGAGCTCTGAAGGCATTGCAAGAAAATATAATTTTGGAAGAGAAATTTGCTTTAAAAGAGGAATTTATAGAGAAATTCAGGAATCTCTTCCTCAGTGATGAGGAAAAAGCTGGAAGTTGCTTGCTGTGAAAAAAATGTGTATTTTGTGATTGGCTTTTTGCAAATATTAAAATGAATATTATATGTGTTGTGTTAGAAAGTGATGCTGTATTAATTTTTTAAGTAGTGTGTTAAATACAGGTTTAGGTTATAACATAATGTTAAAATAGAAACTATGTATGTGGGATATTTTTTTAAGAAAGGAATGAAATACTCACACTGAAACAGCAGCCACAGGACACCTGAATCTTTCAGAGAAAGAGAATTTATTGCTCCATTATCAGAAAAAACAAACTTCTTCCTGCCTTATTTAGTCCTGAAAATGCTGTCAGGATTCAGAGGAAGAAGCTGACACTGCCCAGACAGAATCCTGTGTTTGAATGGAATTTATGCATCATGGATGAGGTGTATGAATGTGCAACAGGCTGTTGCTTTTAAGGGTTAATCCCCAAAATAAAATAAAATAAAATAAAATAAAATAAAATAAAATAAAATAAAATAAAATAAAATAAAATAAAATAAAATAAAATAAAATAAAATAAAAGTATGTTGCTGGAGATTCTGCAGAAATCTCCTTGTGAATGAATGTTGGCTGCAAGGATGTTTAAGAACAGCTGTCTATTCCAGAGAAAGAATCTGAGCATTCAAGCTGAGCACGACTACAAGAATTAAGAAAAAATACAAAAAAAATGTCTAAAACATTCATTATTACCACAAGCACTAAGTTTCCCTTACAATGTGCAGCCTCTCTCTCTCCCTTTTAAATTAATTCACAATTAAATTTGAATCTGCAAAGTGTTGCCTTGGGATGGAGGGTTGCGTTCACATGAAGAAAACATCTTAAAGTCAGTTTTTCATTGCAATATGAGGAATAATTATGCAGCCAGCACAAGTGAGGCAGGAGAAGCTCTGGGGAAAGGAGAACAGGAGTAAATAAAGACAATTCTGGCTGCCTGATGAATATTTCTGTACTGCATCATCAAGGAGGGAAGAAGCTGGTAGCTGAGTTATCATTCATCTCCAAAGGAAATTGGTGTTGGAAAATAGGAAATTCGTCATTAGACATTAAAGAGGCAGAAAGAAATGTTCCCAAGATGAAATAGAGAAAAGGAGGGGAAATTATTGAAATTATTGGCAGTTGTGCCAGGCCAGGGCAGCGCCAGCCCTGAGTGTCCCTGGGATTTCACAGCCCAGCTGCAGGAACAGCAGCAATGCTGGAAACAACACCAAAATCAATATTTTTTACATAACTTTGGCCAGGGGGTTGTTTCTCCTTTGCCCAGATGGAAAGGGAGTGAAATTCCTTCTCACAGGGCTGTTCCAGCACTGGGGGTCTGAGGAGTTTAACATTTCAGCAAACTGGGAGATAATGACCATTAATGAGCATTAATGAGCATCATCTCCAAACATCAGCCCTGGCATGGTCAGAGACACCTGCTCTGGGAAAACATCCACAAGGGAATGAAAAATGAGAAAATAATTATTATCAAAGGTGAAGGGATCAATAACCAAAAGGAAACCAAAGGACTGCATAACTTGGGACCAGTGAATGTGAAACCAGGGAATTCCTCTGGGTTTTGACTGTAGAAATACAGGAAAAATCAAATAAAATTCATGTGGGATGGAATGATTCTCTCTGCACAACCCAGGCAGTGTGTGGATGAAATTATTTCTGTGGACAAAATTATTCCTGTGGCACATCCTGGCCAGAACAACATCAAGGCAGCAATACTTTAATTCTCTGACACTAAAAATGTTGTTGGAGGGTTTTTGTTTTTCAGTGGCACAGTGCCCACCTCTCCAGGGACAGAATTTCCATTGCCTGATCCCAAACCAGCCCTGTGCAAGAGGCAGCTTTTGTAAAACAAGCACCAACAAAACACTGAGAGAGCACCCCGGGGCCTCAGCTGCAGCTGGCATCTCAATGAAGCCAAAACCACAGCACAAACCAATGCAGAATAAATAAATAAATTAATTAAAAGCTGTAGTTCTACTAAAAAAAAAAAAAAAAAAAAAACCAAAAACCAACAAAACAATTTTGTAATTCAAGTCTCCAGGGGAAAAAAAAAAAAAATCAACATATTTGTCATACTAAAATACTGGTTATACAAATTCATTCTTAAATGAGCGCTAATTTTGCCACAGTTATTTTCAGACACGGCAGAGTTAAAAGCAAGTTAATGGCTCAAAAGTCAATTTTACCTCCATATTAAGATTTCCATTTGAAAATGGATTTGTGCTTTCTCTCCCCATGATGTGAAAATTAAGAATTTGAAGTTCTCTCTCTGAATCTCAAACAATTTTTAGACAGTTTCTTGAAATGTAAAAATTAACTAGGAACATTAAATTTGAAATGAAGAAATGTAAAAATACAGTATTAGGGAAAGCCTGCAAAAGAACACTAATAGTTTATTGAAATTCCTGATTTCTATTTCTAAATGAGATATTTAAAATTAGCATATATTTACAGGAACCTGTAATGTTATAACCATTAATAATCTTGGTTAGATTAACATTAATAGAGCTTAATTTTTAGGATGCTCAAACCTGGACTTTAACATTGTCAGCTCTGTTGCCAGGATGAGATTTTTGTAAGAAGCTCAGCTAAAATTTATCTACCTAAGGAAAAAAGAACAATATTTCAGAAACTCTGAGTGTTTTCACTGAAACTCTGTGTCAAAAATGTCCTTGATGTGTTGATATATTCTGAAAACTGGGCAACTTTGGTTCTCAAGCAGGAGATGAGATCTTTTGACAACACAGCCTGAAGGAGATTTCTGCTGCAACATCTCTGAGGTAAAAAGGCACATGAAGGAGGAATTTGACCCTGCTGTGTCTGAGAAATATTGCCATCAGCTTTATCACAAACAGACAAAACCAGCACAGAAGTGAAGCTTTGCAGTGCATTTCCAGAAGGAAAAAAAAAATCAGATATTCAAGTTTGAAAGCTGTGGCCAATGGAAATACCAAACAGGAGTTCTTCAGGAGGACATGCAGTAACTTTATGCGCCAAAAGTTCTGCCAGAAGGATATTATTAATAATTAAAAATATAAAATAATAAGAATAATAAAATAATAAGAAGGAGAAGGAAGGAGGAGGAAGGAGGAGGAAGGAGGAGGAAGGAGGAGGAAGGAGGAGGAAGAAAAATTTATGTTTAAAAATAAAATGTAAAAAATGTCAACCAGCCGGTTCTGAGGCCAGAGCCTCAGCACAGCTCTCTATATTTCAGCAGGAAAATTAAAGCTAAACCCATCTCAAAGGCAAAATATCCCAGCAGCAACCACAGGCACTGGGGTCTGTGTGTTTTGGGGTCTCTGGGGTGATGCCATGACATTTCCCCAGGCTCTGCTGAGGAGCACACTGAAAATACTGAATGCCCACTCCATGGCAGAACTCCAACTTGCTTTATTTTCTCCCTGCTTGTGGGAATCAGAAAACCAGAAACTTCTACAGACACTGAAGGATCTGATGTGCAGCCTTAGAAGAAGCTTGGATTGAAAAATGTAAAAATACAATTCACAGATATTAAGCAGAAAAATTATAAACTTAGGTTTCTCTAGTTGCAGGTGAGAATATGCCTTAAGGGAGAAACTGCATTGATAAAATGGTGAAGGGTTTATAATGCAAAAAACTGTATTGATAAGATGGTGAACGATTTACAATGTAGAAAACTGTATTGATAGGATGGTGAGGGGTTGATAATGTACGGGTGTGGTTGCATGGAATAACTTGAGAGTTTAGAATTTACAATAGAATCATGTGTGTGCCCGTGAGTTAGAAGCCCATTGGACAAAAGTATCCACAGTGCAGCAAAATTAAGTCAAGGTGATAGGTCAGAAAAGCAAAATAAACCTTGTGGCATCTATTTATAGGGTTAGAAAGTTCTGTATTGCCTTGTAACAAAGAACTCGTGACTGCTCTTGAGCTATGGCTGAATGCTTCCTCCTCTAAAATCTCAGGATATCTGAGCAATAAATTTCATTCTTAGCTTGAAAATAGTCCCATCCCTTCATTTCTAGCAGTGACAATGATACCTGCTGACCTTTCCAAATCATTACAATATTAAAGAAGTAGTTAGACACACAAAAAACCATCCTGGCCAAAAGGAACTGTGTGAAACCAAAGAGCTCCAGCTGCAGGTGGGCTAAACAGGCAACAGGAGGCAGAACAATCTGGGGAGATGTCTCAGGTTTTACTGCACTATTTCTATTCCAGGCCTGCAAAATCCCAAATAAGAATAAATTGGAATAAACAGGAAGTTACGACAGAGCAGCCCAGGGCACTCTCGGAGGGCAGCCCCTGCTGACCATGATTCCTTCATCTCCAGGGTGAATTATTTTATCCATTCTCTGACCATGATTCCTTCATCTCCAGGGTGAATTATTTTATCCATTCTCTGACCATGATTCCTTCATCTTCATGGTGAATTATTTTATTTTATCCACTCCCAGGCCTGTGCCTGGTGACACCACCCGCCCTCCCAGGCCCCTGTGCTCCCCTTTGTGCTGATGAGGATGATGGCAGCGTTCACCTTCTGCAAGAAGTGAAGAAATTGTCTCACTGAGAAATCCCTGACTGGGTTTTGTCTCCTCCTACCCTTTTTCCATGATTTATGGTTTGAGGCATGGGTCATGCTGTGAGGGCTGGAGCCCCTGCACACTGCTCTGCTCATTCCACTCTCTGAATTCTCCCTTTAATGCCACGTGAAATTTGAGGACTTTATTTAAGTAAACTTGCCTGGCAGGGCTCGAAAAGGCTTGCAAAACGCTGTGGTTATCTCTGGAAGGGACTCATTTTGCCTTTGTACTCATCCCTTATCAACTTCAGAAAGCCAAGGGCTCACAGGAAGCCTGCACACACTCAGCACTATCAACTCAAAGAGGAGGAAAAATAAAAACACCACCGACCCAGACGCTTGTTGCCTTGAAATAAAGCAGGAAATGTAATTAAAAATTTCAATTACCATTGGCATTTCTGATGCTGCTGCTGCGGGAGGCCATCTTGCCAAAATTGGCAAAGGAAGACTCCCCAGAGAGAAGCTCTGAACTACGTTTCAGACCACTTTATTAATCATCCCATCATCATCAAAGCAGTTTGAGCTAAACTGAGGATTTTACGATTAAATGTTACACATTAAGGGCTGAATATTCCGAGAGATTCTCCTGCAGCTACCTGAGTGCACAGAGAGGCTGGGCTGCACTCACATCTGAATATCCAGGCTGAGATGGATCCCAGCCCCATTCCCTCACACTGGAAATCTGCTGGTGCTTTATTGGTGAAAGCTGCAAAGGGGCTCATGGAAGGTGGAGCCTGACATTTTATGTCCGCAGATCTCACCCCACACACCCACACAATGCACATTTCCCAACCTCATTGCTCTTCCTGGGCCAAGTTCTACCTTATTTATTACTGAAATTTGATTAGCATTTCCTTCCTTTTTGGGGTGTGCCAGTGGCAGAGAAAAACTGACTTCTCTTTCAGAGTAGTGGAGGTAGAATGTGTCACTGATGAATGAAGTGGCATGACTCCTATGTCTTCTAAGAAGGCATAAAACTGAGATTTTTTCACTCCCTTTTTTTAGAATCTCTCATTTTTATAGACACTTTTAAATTTTTACTTTTATAGACAGTTCCAAGAAGGTTGGACCTGCTCAGCCCTTAATCAACACCCCTCACACCATTGGCTAATTGAGAATTACACCCTTTTTGTAAATATCTTATAAATAACAACAAGTTCAAAACACCACCTGCAGGATTGTCTCAATTCTTCCTCAAAACTTCCCAGGGCAATGCCTGGCAAAGTTTATCTGATTCTCTCTGAACTCTGAGCAGACAGTGAGGTAATGTCCGTAAATTTCTACACTTAAATGTGAATTTCATCCTGGTCAGGGGCTATTTCACATTCCCAGATAAAACTTCTGAGGGAGGTTCTGAGGTGCACATTAAGAACAAAGCCTTGTTTCATCTTTTCACCAAATTAGCAAAAAAAAAAAAAAAAAGCTGAAAAGGTCAAGCAGAGCCTCAAAGCTTGTGTGAGACAGCCTTACACAGGCACAGAGAGAAAAGCAGGTAACTGAATGGTCAGTGATGGTAAAGCATGTGTTACCTTAGATTTCATTTAAAAGACAAGTTAAAAATAACCCTGGAAGTGCATTAGCAGTTGTTAGGAACTGATTTTGGGCTGCACTATCTCAAAAGTACCTTTGGGTCCAGGAAAACAGCAGCTCCTTAAATCTTAGCTGACATCTGGTGGCAAATTTGGCATTTTCTGATATATGGGGTTTTGCAAAAGGTTCAAAAATGAAATAAAGGATTTATTATGAGTTTTTCATAGGTGGATTTTTTTTTTAATTGGAAGAGGAAGGACACACTTTTCATGCATTTTTGGGCAATTCCACATTTAGACCTGCTCATCAGGCACAGTTCCAGATAGGGAGGCTCACTAAGAGTGCCAAGTGAGCTTGAGCTATCATACATCAAAATATAGAGAGGAACAATTTAATTTATAATAGCACAATGTTTAATGCAGCTAACCAAGTGAACTTTCTCAATCCATTTATCCCCCAAAATCCGTAATTCATGTGTTTTATGTGACAGAAAACTATAACCACACATCCATAGCTAATAGATTGATCATTTTGGGTATGGTTTTTTTTTTTGATGCTGTAACAGTATTACAGGCATGCAAATAATTTGAAACTACTTTTTCAAGGCTAGCACAGTGTTTTAATAGTCTTCTTTGTGTCAACCACCTGCCAAAACTTTAGCTGAATCAAGCAGTTCCAGATCATTGGAACTCTAATTATCATAAGCACGAGTGACTTTTGGAGAGGCAGAGAGCTCTCCATGGCAGCCTTGGCAAGGGCTCTCCAGCAAAATGAATTAAACTCCACTCCTGCCTCTGATTGCCAGTCCCCGTTTTCTGATCCTTTGGTTTCACCAGAAACTAGTGCTGGTGCAGAATGCTTCCAGCGTGGAAGGAGTGGTTTTAAAATTAAAAACAAAACCAAAATATTCAAATCAGGTAAAGTCAAAGGGCTTTTCTCTGTTTGTGAGAATGACAATGACAAACCCAGCTGATGCCCAGACAAAGCTGTATTTACAGTGTGAAAGGAATGATTTTAAAATTAAAAAAAAAAACCCAAAACATTCAAATCAGGTAAAGACAAAGGGTTTTTCCTGTCTGTGCCCCTCTGACAATGACAAACCCAGCTGATGACCAGACAAAGCTGTATTTGGTCAGGAAGCAATCAGCATTTTTGCTGCCTGCTCCACATGCAAAGCAGAACACAGGAGCTGCAGACACCTTGGGTAGCCCAGGTCCCCTCTCTGTTAACACCACTCACACAGTGGGACAGGAAAGCAAGTGGAAAAACCCTGGAAAGTTTAGAGAAGGCTCAGAGAAAGAATTAAGACAATCCTGCAGGTGGTGTTTTGAACTTGCTGTTTCTTGAAAGATGTTTACAAGAAGGGTGCAGTCCCTAATTAGCCGATGGTGTTGATTAAGGACCAAGCAGGTCCAACCTTCTTGGAACTGTCCATAAAATTGTGAGTCTAAAAAACTCAGCTTTTGCCTTTTGACAAGACAGACAAAGCTGTATTTAGTCAGAATGCAATCAGCATTTTTTGCTGCCTGTTCCACATGCAAAGCAGAACACACGAGCTGCAGACACCTTGGGTAGCCCAGGTCCCCCCTCTATTAACACCACTCACACGGTGTGACAGGGAAGCAACTGGAACATAAACAGTTCATTTTCTGCCTCCACGCTCTGATTAAATCTTTATTCTGCAATCAGACCTCAGCGGTTTGTTGGGTCACGACTTCGCTGCTAAACAAGAGGTAATTCCCAGCACAGCAGCAAGGGGGGGGAGACAATTTTCAAAGGATGCCAGGATGAGGAGAATTCAGAATTATTCTCATTCCTGAGACATTTTCAACGATATTTGCAATTTCATCTGAGGCAGCGCATTTAGAAACAACGCGCCCACATTACACAATGAAATTTCTCATTTTGAGATTTGGTTACAATCAGAGATTTGTGGTCATTCAACAAGGATCACCACAGCATGATAAAAATCTATTGTATTGGAAAACAGAGTGGGTGAAGATCAGGATAAAGCCCACCAAGCTGGGCTGTTGGCTTCCAGTTAAACAGACAACAGCAGAGAGACACAGAATATCCAGAATCACAGAATTAACCAGGTTGGAAAAGACCTTTGAGACCATCAAGACCAATCCATGACCTAACACCCCCTTGACAGCCAGAGCATGGCCCTGAGTGCCACAACCCAGCTTGGAAGGGACCCACAAGGATCCCTGAGTCCAGCCCTGCTCCTTGCAGGGTCAAACGATGCAGAAATTCGGGTCCTGTGCCCTCCCAGCAGGTCAGGAACTCTGTGCTCACACAGTGCTGTAGATGCTGACAGTGGTCACAGGGCTGCAACAGAGCCCCAAATCTCCCTGGGGCTTTATTTCACTCCTAAATTAAAATGCTGTGCCAGGCAATGTGGTTTTCTGGGATTGTTCTTCAGAAAACTACCAAACAACTCTTCCTCTCTCCTAAAATCCTGCGTCTGTCACAAATCTCTCAGTGACTTTCGGCTGTTGAGCAGAGTGAAGGTTATTAAACAGTTAAAATCAAATTGTTAAAATAATTCTGTACTGCAAATTAAGTGTCAAAACCAAACCCAAGGCTTCTGACTGAGCTTATTCTTTGGGGCCAATCCATCCCAAATCCATACTGTTGTGAAATTCGGCAGCTTTTGCTGATGTTGAGGGTATTTTTGGGGGCCAATCCATCCCAAAGCAATAGTGCTGTGAAATTACAACTTTTGGTGCAGCTGAGGTTGGTTTTGGGGCCAATCCATCCCAAAGCTGTGAAACTGCACCTTTTGCTGCTCTTGTGGCTTTTTTGGGGCCAATCCACCCCAAAGCTGTGAAACTGCAACTTTTGCTGCAGTTGAAGTTGGGTTTTGGGGCCAACCCATCCCAAAGCTATGAAACTCTGCAGCTTTTGCTTCTCTTGAGCTGGTTTTGGGGCCATTCTATCCAAAAGCCACACTATTGTGAAATTCTGCAGTTTTTGCTGCAGTTGAGGCTGGTTTTGGGGACAATCCATCCCAAATCCACCCTGCTGAGAAACTCTGCAACTTTTGCCACTCTTGAGGCTGTTTTGAGGCCAATCCATCCCAAAACTGAAACCCTGCAGCTTTTGCCACTCTTGAGGCTGTTTTGAGGCCAATCCATCCCAAAACTGAAACTCTGCAACTTTTGCTACTCTTGAGGCTGTTTTGAGGCCAATCCATCCCAAAACTGAAACTCTGCAGCTTTTGCTGCTCTTGAGGCTGTTTTTTGGGGCCAATCCATCCCAAAGTTATGAAACTGCTGCTTTTGCTCCTCTTGAGGCTGTTTTTTGTGGCCAATCCATGCCAAATCCACCCTGCAGTTTCCTGCTCTGGGTGAGTGGCGGAGCATTTGTCTCCTGTTCCTCCTCATCACAGGCACCACTTCACTCATCCCCAAGTGCTCCCCAAGCCCTTCTGAGCCGGGACAGCTGAGAATGGAAAACCTCTCCCCAGTTCTGAGGCAGATTTCATCCATGCTTTGTTGCTTTTATTCATTCTGCGCTCGGTGTTTCCTGACACCCACCTGGGCAGAGGCAGCAGAGCGGGGATTCTCTCCCCTCTGAAAAGCTCCCTGTGCTAATCCCCGGGGATGCAGCAATCATCTGCTCCCAGACAGGTGTTAAACGCTGCCTTTCCGAGATTATCCCGGCCTCTCTCATCCCCGGCTGCCCCCGCTGTTCCAGGCACAACAGTAAATAGAATTTCCCACTATCTCAATAGGTAAAGAGGAGTCATTAGCTGCTGATACCATGACAGGGATTCTGAGCAAAGCGAGGATGAGCCAGCTTCATA
This sequence comes from Melospiza melodia melodia, assembly GCF_035770615.1. NCBI lineage: Eukaryota > Metazoa > Chordata > Aves > Passeriformes > Passerellidae > Melospiza > Melospiza melodia. The sequence continues at coordinate 19,259,070 of NC_086206.1, forward strand.
CCAGCTTTACTTACAGCAAGATGAAAAAGAAATTTTTTTTTTTCCCCTATGGAAAGCTTTTAAAAAGTTTCATTTCTTCCTCAAGATTTTTGTTATTTCCCTTGCCCTCTTTTTTTTTCTCCTACCATGTATCAAAATGGCAAAGCGGAAAAGAAGATGGATTGAAATCACACACTCACACACACACAAAGAAGTGAAAATTGCAGAATAATAACTTGTTTTAAATCTGCAATATAACAACAAACAACATTCATATTAACAGACCACCATTAATTCACAGCTCAACAAAATTCCTGTGTCTCCCTTTACCACTCAGATTCTGAAAGCAGATATGAAAGAGCTGCTTATTCTACTGCCATTACAAATGTTCAAAACTCTTCCCTCCAGGCTCTCGTGGCTCCTCTTTTCACACCAGCAGTGATTTCAGAGCTGCTCAGATACTTCCCCTCATCTCCTTGAATTTTGGTTTTTGGTTTTTTTTTTTTTCCTCCAGAGCCCAAACTTTCCATCGAGCAACAGTTGAATAAACCTCGAACAGGAAACTTTGACATTTATTTTCAGATGGTCCAGGACACATCATTAAATATATAAATAGGGTTTTCTGCTTCATTACTAAATAATGGAGAGCCCTGATCCTATAAGCAGGTAGGACATTTCTGGAGAATCAATAAAAGCTGCTAGAGGGTGGTCAGGGAAAACAGCTAAAAAAGCTGCTATGCAAGTTTGTGTATCATAACATGATTAGCTAAAAAATCTTACACTGTAGCAGAAGTCCATAAAACAAATGATTTAAGAATTAGATCAAAACCATAAATATCCTTATTAAGTGTTTTATTAGTCGATAAATCCTTAAAAGGTCTCAAAACTAAGGGTCTTGTAACCTTCTAACCTTACTATAACAATGTAAACTGAAGTCACCTTTCCTACCTATTAGAAAATAAAAAAATAAACCACGTCACCAAAACCAATTCCAAAGTCCCATCTCAAATTCCTTCTAAAATTCCCCACAAATAAATCATCCCAGTCCATAGAGGAGTCCCTAGAGCTGATTCTGAATGAGTTCTGTGAGTAAAACCCCCTGCAGGATGGAGGACAGAGCAGGAATGAGGGTTTGGGTTAAGCAGTGATTTATGAGAGGATCTGGGAAATATGGAATGGAGAACACGAGGCTCTGGGAGCCGAGAGGGATTTTCAACATTTCTACACCTGTTAAAGATTTCAAACATCTGTGCTGAGAAGGACCCCAGAATCCCAGGGTGTGGGTGAAATCCTGGCCTCGGCAGAAGGAGCTTTGCCTTTGCCCTGAGCTGCTGGAGGATTGCAGGCTGAGCACAGAAATCCTTCTCAAGGCACTTTGCATCCTCTGTCAGACCTCCTGAGTTCTTAAAAACTGCTCTGGAAAGCTTTTGAACTGCAGTTAAAGAATTCATTTGACTGCAAATGAATCAGTCAAAATCATGACCATCCCTTCCAGTTTTGTGATCTTTGGAGCATCAACCCTTTCCTCCCATGGGGTTTGGGAACAACCAACTTTTCAGATTGGGAACAACCAACTTTTCAATCTGGATTGACAGATATGAGTGAAATTGCACAGAGATTCCCATTATTTGACCCACAGTGAAATTATTGTGTCACTCCACAGCCAATAATATCCATTTCAACAAATACACACACACATATATATATATATATATATTTATGTGAATATACACTTAAGTATGTAGCTGCCATCCTCTCTAGCAATTCTTTAATATTAATACCTTTACCAGGAAACACTGGTAGTAAAGAAGCTGGAAAAAGGGCAAGAAAAATCTCCCTGTATTCCCAGATGTCATTTTAACAACAACTGATATATTACAATTGTATGCACTTTTTAAGTGTGAGTAAAACAGCCATTACACTTGTTACATTTTATGGGCAGTGTTATTGGAGAGAAAATGGCTTTGACAATATATATTTGAGGAATTGTTGCTCTTATTCACAATTCATGAGTGCAGCCTTCCTGCAATATATCAAAGCTACAGCCAGGCTTCCATCATGGTGCATTGTAGGCACCATCTCAGCTGTTAGGCTGTGGTTTTATAGGATAGAAAATCAAAATACAGCCCTCAGGTGTGGGGGCAGAGTGCATGGCTGGTGGCAAAAAGAGGGATTGAATTAAAGCTTTTTTTTTAAAGTCTAAGTTTTTCCTGAAGCCCTGAGATTTAAGGATTTCCCAACTGGCCTGAACAGAGCCACAAAATCCAGAGAGTGGGAATGCAGTAGCTGAAATGGAGGAAAATTGGAACTGCCTGATCTCCATTTTGTCCAGGTGATATTGCTGGACAAAAAAAAGAAAAGAGGAAGGGGGAAAAGAAGAGGAAGGGGGAAAAGAAGAGGAAGGGGGAAAAGAAGAGGAAGGGGGAAAAGAAGAGGAAGGGGGGAAAAAAGAGGAAGGGGGGGAAAAAAGAGGAAGGGGGAAAAAAGAGGAAGGGGGAAAAAAGAGGAAGGGGGAAAAAAGGAAAAAAAAAAGAGGAAGGAAAAAAAGAGGAAGGAAAGAAAAGGAGGAAGGGAAAAAAAGGAGGAAGGAAAAAAAAGGAGGAAGGGAAAAAACAGAGTTAAAATTCACAGGTATTTATTAGAATTACTCAGACTGAATCTTGATGTTCTGTGGGATTAGAAAAGTGGTTTCATAGCACAGCAATGCTGTAATCATCACAGTCAACATGAACAGCTCTCTGATGGAAAAATTTTGCGCACAAAGTCTAAATACAAGATCCAAACAGGTTCCAGAATTGGGTTTTGTGCTTTTTAAATTATCATTATATTTTTTATATATCATTATATTTTTTTTTTATATTCCTTCCTGCTAGCCATGGGATGTGCTCATGACAAAAGCATTGCCAGGGGAGGCAGAAGGAGAAATTAAATTAAATGGACTTGAGAGTGGCAGGTTCCATGTGCCTCCAGGAACATCCAGGCAAAGGTGCACACACCCCAAACACCAGCACTGGCAGCTGTTGTACCACTTCCCAAAAAAAGCAAAATAAATCCTGGCTAGACCAAACCAAAGCATCAGTAACTCTAAAAAAACAACAGGGGGGGGGAAAAAAAGAGTTTCGAAATATGTGTTCCATAAATAAAAAATACACGTGGAGCTGCAGTATTGATCCCAGATGTGAGCTGAGGTGGAGAGAACTGCAGAGCTGGCACTCACAGCCTCCTGAGCTGACAATAAATCCCAGCTTTGCCACCTGCAAATTACCACCCCGCACCTCTCCATTGCAGGGAAGGCATTAATTAGGCTGCAAGGTAGAATAATTCCACAATTCCCTCTGGCCAGCTCCTTATTTACAACTTGCGTGGGACCTTCTGCAAAGTGATGGGTAAAAATCACCTCTCAGCAAGTGCCATGCAGGGAGGTAGAGCAGAGCCAGAGAAAGAGAAAAGTAAAATTGTTGATGAATTTGAGGTGCAACTGATTGCTGATGCTGGAAAGAAATGAATGCTGCAAAGCAATGTGAGGAGTGCTTCTGGAATGTGCAATAAATCTGAGTTTGTTCTCCACTGTAGCCAAGAGAAGTCACTCAAATGTGGCACCAAGGGAACGCAGTTCCTGGGATTTTCTTGTGGTTTTGAGCACAGTTTTCCTATAAGGAGGTTGGGAGCAAGGTTTATAAATTCACCTGGGAGAGGGAAAAATATAAAATTCTCTGGATATCCCTGGGAACAGCAACTCAGCTGGTGCATGTATGGGACAGTGACAAAATGTCACTTTTTTTTTGCCAAGAAAGCATTTTTTAAATTTCTATGTTAAATACATATTTATTTTTCCTCTGCTGATTTATTGCAATTAAAGAGAGCTCAGGGAGCTCAGGCTGTGCATTCATAGTTGCCACCTCTCTTTAAAACCATTCTGGGATGCAGGAGGCGCTGGTTGTAGCAAACAAATCAACATTTGGGTGACTTTAAAATCTGACTCAGAGCAAACCAAAGTTTTGCAGCTTTTCATGGCAGAATTGGTTTTGATGCAGTTGAATTCTTAAGAATTTGGTTTTGATGCGGCTGAATTTTTGAGAATTTGTTTTGATGCAGTTGAATTTTTGAGGATTTGTTTGGATGCAGTTGAATTTTTGAGAATTTTTGACACCTTCCTGCTGCACCAGCTGAACACGTACAGGGAAGTGGGCAGGTGGGGGAAGCAAACCTGGGAAAACAGCAGATTTTTGGAACAGTTCAGGAGATAGATTTGTAAATTCTGGCACAGCTGACACCTCCCACAGGGAAATTTATTTCCATTTATTTCCATTCTCTCTGCATTTCCACTGAATCCCACAAAACCTCACCTCATGGTGGGGAGTTGGGTTTTCAAAGCAGCCACCACCAAACCAAATTATGTCTCTAATCAGATATCAAACAAAACTCTGGCACAAATCAAGCTGGCAGGAAAATTCAAGCCCTCAGAACTTCCTGATATAATGCTGCAGGGGAGGAAATATTCATTTTCTTGCAGGTAAATTAGCCACAGATTGGATGCAAACATTACCAGAAAATCCATCAGCTTGCCTTGATTAACCCTGGTGTGTAGAAAGGAAATTCAGAACTCAGTGAAAGACTGAATCTTGATGTTCTGTGGGATTAAAAAAGTGGTTTTACAGCACAGAAATGTTGTAATCCTCACAGTCAACATGAACAGCTCTCTGATGGAAAGGTTTTGCACACAAACTCTACATGCAAGATCAGAAGGGGCTCTGGGGTTGGCTTTTAGTTTTTCTTAAATTATCATTATGTTTCTTTTCCATCCCTCTCTCTACCACACCTTGTTCCTCTTTATTAAAGCCAAAATCATATTTTAAATGCATTTCTCCAAGACTTCAGATGATTTTTAGAGAAAAGAAAGTGAAGGGGGAAACGGCATCTCATGGGGTCAAATGCCAAGATGGGGAGCAGAAGGACCAGCAGCACATAAGATTCTATAGAATTCACAAAAATTGGAAATAAAGTTAAAAAAATATTGGGCTACATTTATAAGTTTAATAGGGGTTAGCTGTGTGAGAGTCCATGAGCTGTTTTGCTTATACAGAAGGCCTTAAAGAACCAAAAAAAGTGCTTTTAACTAATTCTGTTCAACAGGTTATCAAAAAAATGTCATGGGGCTACTGCAAAGCCAGCTGAGACCCCCATAAATCTCCTGTCCAACCCAATGGCTTCATGCCGAGCTTTATTTGATAAATGTACAGAATAAATAAGGTGTGTGGTTTGCCAGGAGCCCCCAGCCACAGCCAACATGGAAATGCTGCAAATCAGCCTGGTCAGAGAATATTTCTGTCCAGATGGCTTGTGGGGAGTGCTTCAGAGTAACACAGAGGGGAAAAGGAGGTCAAGCTGAGAAATATTTTAAAGGAAAAAAAAAAAAGCTGAAATATTTAAAAAGAAAAACTGTGTTGTAATCATGTCCTGTAGAGGCACCACCAAATCCTTATCAGCCATTAATTTACTTTTTTATAAAAGTTTAAATGAAATGTGGAAACTCTCACCCTACAGCCTGTGCTCTTGCTGGAATAATTTAATTCACCTGCAGAATTGGACATACACACCTCAGCATCACCAAATATATACGGTTTCTTTCAAAAAATCCATATACCTATTCCAGAAGATTTTGGTCTTGTCAGAGCTTGGACCAAGCTCAGGAAATCACAAGAGCAAAATTAAACTGGAACTCATTCCAGGCTTTCTTCAGCAGCAAATGTAAAAATAAACCAAACCACCAAAGTGACAAATGCTCCATTTTTCACTGCCTCAAACAAATTTACTGACTTCTCTCCTCAAAAAAAAAAAAAAAAAACCCAAAAAACCAAAAAAAAAAACCCCAAAAAAACCAAAAAACAAATAAAATAAAAATTAGCATTCCAGTGTCCATACTGTGAGAAATTTCACCTCTCCCAGGTTTCCAAGGAAAGTTTGACTTTTTAATGCTTTTTCAGGCATACCAAGATGCATAAGCACTAATGGAAAACAAATACAGATAATCCTGCTGCAGACCATTAATAGAATAATGAGATGTCATTAACATGGAAAAAGAATTTAAGGAGCTAACAGAATTTGAGAATGATTGACATGCGGAAGAAAAATACCTATACAGTGTTTGCTTCTTTCATTAAACTGTTTAGAAAAAAAACTTAAATATTTAATCCAAATTTTCAGTCTCTAGCTCATGAATTACCCATAAGCAACTTAATTTTCTCTACTCTCAAGGAAAGAAAATACAAAAAACAAAGATGAGGGAAATGAGAGAGAAAAAAAATGCCCTGAAGGCAGTTAAAGGACTAAGCTGCATTTTGTTCCTCACTCCCAAATTTCTGATTTTGGTGATCAAATATGGGAATATGTAAAATTCAGGAGTTCACACCTTACCTCTAACAGGGAGATGAGCAGGAAATCCACAGCCCAGCAGCAGGAACCAGGAGTGTGCAGTCCCAGAACAGCACAGAAACTGCTCAGAAAAAGTGCTTTTACGAGAAAAAATCCTTAGCAAACCTTTTATTTTATTAGGTTTGCAGCTCTCCCATCCTGGAGTTTTACCTGCAGCCTCTGAACTACCCCAGAACTGTTGCCCAGCAGAAAATATTCATTGGACTCAGGTGCCTGGCCCAGGTGTTCTCCCTTGGGGGAAAACACTTTTTGGGGCGTTAATTAAGGTCTCCAAAGCCCTTACACTCATGGAGTGTGCTGAAAACCCTTCTCAAAGTGTGGAATCCATGAACTGCTGTTGTGGGTAGTAATCCATGTGGAAAAATACTGTTTTAGACAAAATAATTCAGTTATTTTCCTCAAGGGAGGCCTGTGTTTGTTTTCTCTATGCTTATGGAACAGTTAAATGCAAAACATTTGTGAGGAGAACCATCCTGATAGAAAAAGAGTGAGCTCAGGAAGGCAGCTGGAGTGTAACTAATACCAACAGCTAAAAGCACGGAGGGAGCCAGTTCTCCAAGGCACCCACACTCATTAAATCAGCATTCCCTTCTCCAGAAAAGCAGAATTTAGCAGTTTTGCCCCATTAGGTTGCTCCTTCCTGAACACACCCAGGAGCTCTGCAGGGTGGGCTCAGGGGTCTGCCTGTGCTTTGGGGAGTGCAGCTCAGAACAAACCAAACACACACAAAGCAAACTCGCAATGAATGTTTGCTCCCAGAAAACCCCTCTGAATTTACGGCAGATCTTGCCCATTAACATCAAATTGCCAAAGATTAAATGCATATATAGATATAGATAGATATTAGATATAGATATTATAAATATATAGAGATATCTATATATATTATAATATACATATCTTATATATATACAGATATCTATTATAGATATAGATTATATATCTATCTAATCTATATCTATATAGATATAGATTAGATATAGATATTTGAAATAGATATATATTTATATTGAGATATATTTTATACATAATTATAATGCATAATATATAATATATAATATATAATATATAATATATAATATATAATATATAATATATAATATACTATATATATTAATTATATAATAATACAATATATTATTATATATTACTTATACAATAATATAGCATATCATAATATGTATTATATATGCTATATATATAGCATATTGTTATATTATAGATTAATATATATCTATATTAATATATATTCTATATTAATTATATCTTTTATACAGTTATATATATTTATATATTATATATATGCAATATAGAGTATATAATAACATATATTAACTATATATTATATATAATTAATATAATTATAAAATATAATAAATATAGTATTATTGCCTATAATATACAATTAATTATATATTAAGTATCTATAACTATGTATTTAATATATTTAACCTAGGGATAGGTTAAATATATTAAATAAAACTTTAAAATTAAAGCAATAAAAATATTAATCAAAGCCAACAAACTAACATTTGTTCACTGTTAGCTGAGCTCCTTTTGGGTTCTGTGCACTGTGACTGAATGGCATAAATGGACTCCAGAGCCAAAGCACCAGGGAGAAAAATGCCTTTTCTGGGGCAATTCTGGAGCAGGCAGAGGATGCACCTGCACACAGGAGTCTCACCTGGCCCGTCTCAACAAAACTCTGCCCCTGCTCTCCCCTTTTTGTTGGGACCAGCACCCAGAAAGTTACCAGCAGCACAGAGCAGGGCTGGAGTGAAAGGAAAAGGAAAAGGAAAAGGAAAAGGAAAAGGAAAAGGAAAAGGAAAAGGAAAAGGAAAAGGAAAAGGAAAACAAACAAGAAAGAAAGAAAGAAAGCTCGAGGTTTAATGGGCAGAATTGCACCAGGAGCTCTTGACAGAGCTATCCTTTAGTGCCAAGTTTTAGTGTGGCCCATTCCTGGATAGATGGATGGATAAATCTCTGTTTGCCCTTCCCCAAACCTGTGCTGCTGTTCTGATTTCCCCCTGCAGCATCCAGAGTGTTTGTGTCCCTCAGGAATCCCCTGGTGGATCAGGAGCCCTCACTGAGCTCTCCGGACAGATTTCCTCTGGATTTCCACCCTCTATGGGAGGATGCTGTGGGAAGCACTCTAGTAAATAACTCAGCCAGGATAGGGGTGGGACAGGTGACATTTCTGGCTGCTCTTCACAGCCACCTGTCAAGGCTCAGGGTGCAGAGAATTAAAAGCTCCAGGTAACAGTGGCTCTGTGAGCCAGAGCTCCTCATTCTGACTGGCTCACTGTCACTTTATAACCTGCAGCATGGAGCCTTTTAAATCCTCTGTAATTTTTGAACTGCAAGGGATTTGGGGATCTTATCAGTGAGGAAATAATATTGTTAAGGTTCCTTTTGAGTGTTTCAGGCTCCCTAATAAATCTGTGAGCTCCTTGAGTTGCTTGGATTTGTCCAATATTTTAACATTTCCAAAGCTGCAGCGCTGAAGGTGTAAAGTTTGTGTGCTGCCAGCACAATGTCCCCAAATCCCTTGGGCCACAGCTGGATGGACAGCTGTGCACAAACTCTCAGTGGCATTAATTAGGTTATTAAATAATAGCAACGCTGCTCAGCCAGAATATCTAAGAAAGATATTTTCTTCATAATTCTTCTATAATTCGCTATAAATTCTTGTGCAATAGATAGATGAAAATATGGATATTCCAGGTGATGGCCTCGCTGCCCTGTCATTCTGCTGAGATCTGATATCTGATATTCCAGCTCTGATCCACACTCGGAGCTGGGAATTCTCTCACCCTGGCCCTGTGTGAGGCAATGCCTGCTCTGTATTTAACCCATTGTATTTGCAGGTTCCCTGCTCAAGCTGTGCCCAGGAAATGGGATCATTTCTGCTCTAAAGGACATTCTCACAGAACAACCTGATCTCCTGTTTGGATCCATCCCACAGCAGCTGATTCCTGTGCCAGAATTCCCTCACCCAGCCACACACAGCACGGTTCCCTCAGTACAAATCCACATTAAATCAGAATTTCAGCTGCAAACCCAGCCCAGATGAGCTGCAGTGCTGCTGCAAGGCAGATTAGTTGCTGCAAAACGTTAAATATTATTTTTGCAGGGAATTTTTAACGTCTCTGAACTACCTGCCTTGGCAGAAAGGATTGCTGCCCACTAATTTAAAGTCATTTCACCACCTCAGCACCTGAGGGATAATAACCTGTGCTGCTGCCAGAACCATCCTGCTGCAGCTGCAAAGAGATTTTCCAGCTCAAATAAAAGCCCACGTTTGTGTGGCCTGAGAAATGCAGCATCCAAACCAACCCTGACTCAGGAATCAAACCAGCAGCCTCAGAAATGGATGAGAATAAAACGCCAAGCACGGCATCTCAGCCAGGAAAAAGGTTATTATTAAATGTTTTCATATATATATTTATACACACACATATATATTTAATCTAGGAATGTGCCCAAAGTATTAATCAAACAAAATCCTGGCTCCTCTCCCAGCCCTGCTCTCTGCAGTAGTTTTATTCTGGATCCATGTGCAGAAAAAAAACCACAAAAAGTCTTGGCATTTGGAAGACTGATAAAACTTAATTTGTAATTTTGTCTGATAAACACTTCAAAATGTGGGGAGAAAAACCATCAAGCTTGACAATGTGGTGAAGGTGCAGTAAATGAAGCTGTGCCATGGAAATCCAGCTCACTGGGAATGGCATTTTCCAGAATATTCAGGTGTGACCCAGAGCCCCCAATGGCACTGGGAAGACTCCAACTCCTGCTAATTTTCAGGCAATTAAAATTTTAAAAATTAAATTAAAAAATTTTAAATTTAAATTTAAATTAAATTCCAGCCAATTTTCAGGCAGCAGAATTCCAAATTATCTTCCTATCTGGAATCCTTGGTTTTTTTTCTGGTTCCTGCATTATTCAAAGGAGGAGGTGGGGAAAGGACTGAGTTTCAAAAAGAGCTCCCAACAAGTGAGTGGTGTTAAATGCTGTAATAAATTGGGGCTGATTTGATTTGATTTGACTTCCATGATATCTGAGGGAAATGAAAATAAAGTCTGCAGGAAATGTGTCAATTTTTCACAGGAATCAAAAGAGAGTGATTGTTTCTGTGACAATAATAGAGTTTGCCATAAACATTTCTACAGGGGGAGCATTGTTGTGCTCTGATCACTGCAGCAATGGCATTAGGAAATATTCACATGGCAGGAGAAAATGGTTTTAAGAAGGTGTGGGGGGAGTTGTCTGTGTGAGAACACAAAGCTGTGTGCAAACATATTTCTAGTTAAAACATAAAAATCGAGCAAACAAAAGAAACACCCAAAAAATGGTAACAAAAGAAATCAATTTCTTCATAGAATGAGAAGGGAAACAAAGAAGCAAAGTAAAAGTGAAGGGAAAAAAGATGTTAACAAAATCCAATTTTTAAGATCTTCCTTTTTTGTGTGTCTTTGTAGAGAATAAAGAGAACATTTATCTTCATTTCACCCATTTCCCTGGTTTGTTCTGCATGTCTGTAAAATGTGATGCCTAATGAAACACATAAAAAAGAGAAGAAATAAAATTGTCCAGACTGTAGTTATGGCATAATTCTGTCAGGCTCCTGATTTTCCAGGAGCAAAAGCTGGCAAACATTTTTCCATTGCACATTCCACACTGATTAACAAAGCCTTCTGGTCTGCAGATAACTCTTTGCTTGGTTTAGAAATATGCAAAAAACCCCAATTATTTCTCACAGAAATATGAAATTAAAAATGGCAACTGCACAAACAAGACAGCAGTGTCCTGAATGGAAAAAAGGGGTCAGCTCTGTGTCATCTTGGGCTGGCAGCTCTCAGAAATCTGCACTCATTTCTTGGGTCTGGAAAGCCCAGGAAGGAGAGAACAGTGTGGGAAAAATGCTGGATGAACAACTAAAGTCTGTGCCCAAAAAAGAGCATTTGGGCTGTCTGCATCACTCACCTCTGATAGAATAATGAACTTCAAAAATAAGTATTTCATTGGAGGACAGTGAGGAAAACCAGGATGGTTTTATGGTGTAGTGTAATTATTGAAACCAACTAAAAATCAATCAAAAATTAATAAAAATTAAAAATTAACATCACTTTATTACACAGCCCTCAGATAAAAAGCCCTCAAAGATAAAATACAAAAATAGCAAGAAACAACATCTGTTGGGCGTCCTTTTGTTGCTCTGATGTGCCATGAGGTGGAGGACATTTGGGAAAAGCAGAATGAAAACCAGAATGAAAACCAGAATGAAAACCAGGAATGAGAACCAGGAATGAAAACCAGGAATGAGAACCAGAATGAATACCAGAATGAATACCAGGAATGAAAACCAGAATGAATACCAGGAATGAAAACCAGGAATGAAAACCAGAATGAAAACCAGGAATGAGAACTAGGAATGAAAAGCAGAATGAAAAGCAGAATGAAAACCAGAATGAAAACCAGGAATGAAAACCAGGAATGAAAACCAGAATGAAAACCAGAATGAAAACCAGGAATGAGAACCAGGAATGAAAACCAGAATGAAAACCAGAATGAAAACCAGGAATGAGAACCAGGAATGAAAACCAGGAATGAAAAGCAGGAATGAAAAGCAGAATGAAAACCAGGAATGAAAACCAGGAATGAAAACCAGAATGAATACCAGGAATGAGAACTAGGAATCAAAAGCAGAATGAAAAGCAGAATGAAAAGCAGAATGAAAACCAGGAATGAAAACCAGGAATGAAAACCAGAATGAAAACCAGAATGAAAACCAGGAATGAAAACCAGGAATGAAAACCAGAATGAAAACCAGAATGAATACCAGGAATGAAAACCAGGAATGAAAACCAGGAATGAAAAGCAGAACCAAGCACAAATCTCTCTGTCAATATGGGAACCAGACACACAGGCAGAAGTGCAATGCAATCCCAATTGAAGGGCAATAAAATATGGCTTTAATGTGCTGCAGCACTTGGGAGTGGCAGCTGTTGATTATCCAGCCTGGACTGCACGCCTCACAGAACACAAATTTAATGGGTTTTTCCTCTTTTCTTAAGAAATATTTAGGGACTTTCAGCCTTTCTTGTATCAATCATAGGGACACATGAGGTTTATTTTGGCCAATTGCTGCATTTCCCTGTGGCTGAAGGGAAAAATCTGATATTTATCAGATTAAATGCCTTACTCTCACTGTGTGTCCATGATTTTTCTCTTTTGCTAAGGAGAGCAACAAGAGATTTTAAAGTGTGACTTATTCTCCATCTAATTATCATCCTCTTGTTGGCCAGTTTAGTCATGGAGAAAAAACACAATTCCCTGCTGGCCTTTTGATATTTTTGTTACTTGAAGGCTTCTGTTCATGCTCAAGTGAGTAAAAAAATCATCAATTCTGTTTTACTGGGCAGCTCAGCAGGGTTCAGCAGTGCTGAGACACAGAATTACCCTTAATAATGACAACCACAACCTCAAGTTGTGCATGGGGAGGGTTAAGTTGGATATTTGGACAAATTTCTTCACCTGGAACTGGCAGCCCAAAGAGAATGGAGTCACCATTCCTGGAGGGATTTAAAATCCACGTGGATGTGGCACTTGGGGCTTTCTGGGATTCACCACCTTTCTCTGCCAAATTCTTGTTTTGTTCCTGATTTGAAATTCAGTTATCTCTCCTTTTCCCAAATTTACTTATTAATTACATCACATAATAATTCCGTTCATCTCCCCCCACAAAAAATTTACTTCCACAGACATCAATTTGATTTTTGAAGCCATCTCCATTATAGAATTCCAAGCTGAAAACACCACTTTTTATTTTCTAAGGTAAAAAAGGGTCACTATTATGCTGAGACAGAACATTCATAGAAAAAGAAACAAAAAGCGCCTGTCACCTCATTTATCTTCAAAACAATCAATTCCACTGTATCAATATTTCTTTAAAAATAAAAAGCTTTCCCAAATTATGACCTTCTGCTGTCTCAGTGCTATTTCATGGCTGCCTTATAGCCTTGAGAAGAAAAAAAGACAAAAAAGCAGCTCATTAAAAACAAATGGATGGAGCCTCAGTTCCTGCAGCACAATCACTTGATCCAGCCCTCATTGTGATGAAAAATCACATTATTGTGACTAATAATCACATTATTGTGAATGGAGAGGGGCAAGAGATGGGTGGTGAGCAATGCAAAGAAAACTGGGCACAGAAATATCCATTACTATCAAGGATGCCAAAAAAAAACCCCAAAAAGTATCAAACGTGGCACAGAATTGTGTTTGAAAGGCTGGAAAGTTAATTCATTTTCAGTTCAGATGGACAAATATTGGTTGAAATATATTGGTGATATTGGTGACTCCAGGGTTGGGCACTGGAAAATTCTCTCTCTTTTCCCTTTGGAAAGGAACAGAAAATGGTGCAGGGCTATTCTGGAATTCTGGGACACGTGGGACATTGAGAGCTGCCACAAGCACATTCTGCCCCCGGTCACATTCTGCTGGCCTTGGAAATATTCTGCCTTCAGTATTCCCCCACCTCCAGACACCAAAATACCTGGGCAGATTGGGTGCAAAAGTTCAGGCTATCAATAAAAACCCTGATTTTTTTATCATCATCTCTACACAATGAGCGCATCCACCAGCAGCAGGATGTTTAAAAGCTGCTCAGAACTCGCTGTAAAATCAAAATTTTGCAGTTCTCTGCTCCAAAGGGCTCCTACACTCCCAGTACACACACAGGGAAAGAAATCCCGAATTCCTTGTGCTCCCATTCCCAGGGCACCAACAGACAAACAATAAACAAGTCCTGCAGTTGGGCACAAACTGGCAAAAAGACATCAGCAACTATTAATTTTTAGCTAATTTTTCTTGCATAAACTGCACTCTGAATGCTAAAAAATATACATATTCAGTGGCTGCATTTTTCAGAAAATATGAGTTAATTTTCAATTCCAAAATTTTTCCATTTGAAATGTTGATTGGTTAAGATTTGTATAATTGCTTAGAGGTAAAGCAGATAAACTACAATGACTTTAAATGATACATTTTCAGTTTACCAAGGAAATGTCAAATTTCCTCTAACATGGCCTTTTTAGAAGGCAAGAAAAATCCCCTTTTTCTTTCTATTTTATGATATCAAATAATACATTTAAAATCCATTATTTGCATGTTTGAACTCAATTCAATATTTTATCTCAAAGCAAAACAAAAAGCAAACAAGAGACAAACCCGCAGTGGAAAGCCTGGGAATAAATATAGGTCTCAGATCAAAAGAATTCAGGAGCAGAGCAACAATAAAAATAAAAAGACACAGGAGTTTTGTACATGCTGGAGGTCAGACCTGATCCAAAACTCTTTCATTAATGGCTAATTTTAATGCACAAAAAGGGCTATGAAATTTATTTTTTATTACAACTTTGCACTCCAGCTGCCTGCACCTCGTTTTGGTAAAAATAGACTTTCAAGATCTTCATATTTCCTCACAAATTCTGACAATTCCCACAGCACTGGTTTGGGATTATCAGTGCACGAGGTTTGAGAGCTCTGCTACTGCATAATTCAGTAAAAACAAAATCTAAATTGTGTGGATAAGTTTATATCCTGCCCTGATCCCCTGCCCTTGCTGTCCTCTCTGGGGATGTTGCTGTGTTTTCACTCCAGCTTTGAAAAATTAAAAACTCTGACTAAAGAGAAAAGGAGGAAGCCTGCAAACACTTGTGGGCTTTATTTGTGAGCTGTAATTAAATTTATAATTGAAGTGATTTATAATTTCCATATTAAAATATGGTATATCAACGTACTTTATGTAATGTACTACAATATATGTAAAATAAATATAAATAATATAAATATATATTTATTTATCTATATAAAATTAATGTATTTTTATATATAAATAAATATATTTTATATATAAATAAATATTTTATATATAAATAAATATATACTATAATATCTGTAAAATTAATAGAATATAATTTACCACATAATATATTATATATTATGTGGTAATATGCATAATATATAATATGTGGCCATATACATAATATGTAATATAATAATATTTTATATTTATGTATATGTTATATTTATAATGTGTATAAAATATAATAATATATTATATATTATATCTAGGTATATGCATACTTTATGTAGCAAGGTATGTATAAAGTATGCATAATTTATGTAATTAAATTTATAATTTAATTAAATTAACGTAATTTTTGAGCTCTACAGAGAGAGGTGGGGAAGCATTTCTGTGAATCACAGTCCCCAAAAGTGCAACTTTCCTCAGTTCTCAGGTTCCAGGTGTTGTCACAGCTCTGCCTCACCTGATGCTCTTCATTTCTTTCATGTTTTTCCTTTCCTCCTACAGCTCTCTGCTTTGCAATAATTTAAACAAATATCTCATAAAAAGAGAAATTCTGATTTTAGCTCGGCCTTCCCTGAGTCAAGAGGAGCAGTGACCTTTCTGTGCCAAGCTGCGGTGGAAGCAAACCCCAAGCAGATTTTTGCAGAGCCCTTGTGGGCTTTGGGACACTCCAGTCAAGCCCAACCAATGTCTGTGCTCTCTCCACGGAGGTTTTTCACAGGAAAATCCATTTCAGTTCACAGCAGACACAGCCCTGCCTCTTTTCCCACCGAAACCCCACTGACATCACCAACTGTCCCAAAATAATCACCAGGGTCAGGGTGGAAAACACAAAAACACACCTCAGGTCATTAACAGGGTCCTTGATGAGGCACAAATTAAAAACCTCTCACCTTATTGTGACTAAAAATGGCATATTTGTGAGCAGTAATCACATTTTTGTGAACGAAGAGGGGCGAGAGATGGGTAGTGAGAAAATCCAGGTTGCTGCTCTCTGCTGCTCCTTTCAGCCCAGCCAAAGGGGAGCACCCAAGGCCCAGAGAAGGAAATGCTTTGTTGTGTGAGGCAGCTGTTGAGGATTGTCACAGCCCAAACCGAGTTAATAACATTCTAATGAGCAGTAATAAAGAGTCAAAAGTAATAAAAAAAAAGGAGAAAAATGTTCTCTAGAGTAATCAAGCTGTGTTTAATACACCCAGAGGACAAAGGATGTTATTGAACAGGGGAGGTGCAGGCAGGGAAAGGTGTGAGCACGGAGGGTTGGCTCACACCAACATTTTCATTTTCACTGAAAACCAGGAAAAGCTGTCACTCTCCAGGGGCCTGTAAACCCAACATTTTGATAAAGTGGTGAATTCCCTAATACCAGCACACAACATATTTGTGATCCCCAAAGCCTCTGGTGTTAGCTGGTACAAACAAAAATAATTCCATTGCCACTGCTTGTTTCCTTTCATGTTTTGTTCACAACCAAAGAACTTCCCAGAGCCTGAGCCCAGCCAAGCATAAATGCACATCTTCAGAGCTGTGTGTCTGAAATTCCTGATAAAATCACAGAGGAGGGACAAGGGCTGTGTGAGGAGGCTTTGTATCACTAAAATCTGTGTACAAACCAGAGTGTTTGGGTATTTGGGTAAAATATCCTGTGCAATAATTACTTTTTATTTTATTTATTTGTATTTTAAACTCAAGTCAATGCTGTCTCTAGTATTAAGAGGGAAAACAAACTTAACAAGTGCTGCTCTAAAGTATACACACAACCCAAAACAACACCTATTCTCTCAAAGGATTATGGTGTCTCAGGATTTAAAAATGTACAGAACCTCAGTGTACCTGAAAATTACTTTTCTGTAAATATTTGAAAGGCTTCTCTTGAGAAAAGTTTGTTCTTGAATGGGCTTTTCCAGCAGTGAAACCACAGAGGCTGGGCCAGCTCCACATCACCTGTGCTGCCAGGTCTCACACTCTTGTCCTCTCTGTCACAGGCACTTTGTGTCCCAAATTCTTTAATTTTGCCTGGAAACCCATGCAGAACACATGCACCACATATTCATCTGGAAGACGAACACAAAAACATGTTTATTCAAAAAAAAAAAAAATCTCCAATTTATTTATGCACTGTGATCAGAAACTAGGTTGCAAAAATGGTCTGTGGGCTTTGGTGACAGGTTTGAATTCAAGGTTTTAATTCACCATTGCTGTGAGGCACCAGATCAATTCTGTGCCTTGTCTCCCTTTTGGGCACATCATGAACAAAAATTCAGTTTGTCATTAAGGCAAATGTAACTTCAGCAGCTCCCTGGAGGGTCACAGAATTGTCTGCTCTTGTGGAGCACCCAGTGATTTTCAAATAAAGCCTCATCTAAACGTTATGGAAACCACTGGTGGTACTTCATGGATTTGAGCTGGCTTTGAATCATGATCTATAAGAAAATATTCTAAATAATCCTAAAAGTGGAAGAAAGGGAGAAGCAGAGATGCTCTTGGCTGCCGTTGCTCATTTTGTGACTCTCATATTTGTACCTCTGTGAACAAATATTCTGAGGTTTCAAGCAGTGCAAAATAGAGCCATTTTCCCCTCTAAATCTAAACCGGAGAAAGCAAACTTCTTTCGTGCTGCAGGAAATTAATTTGGTTTTTATGTTGCCTGCACATTTTGCACTGTGTTAGAAAGAAATACAGCAAGCTTTTCACAGAACCTGGAACTGCTACAGCACCTGTTAGAAAAGTTACACAGTTTTATGGGAATTAATGTGCTTAATATTGAACATGTATCTGTTTCAAACCTTCCTCTCAGCACTGATTTCTCCAGGAAGTCCTCAATGTGTTTCTGGCAATAACAACAAAGAAATTCCTGCACTGATTTACTTCTCTGACTCCTGGCTGCAGTATAATGCAAGAAACAGCTTTTATTCTGTGCTGGTTTAGAGCTTTCCATATCAGCTGCCTGCAAACAGCTCTAAGCTTTCTCCATCAGAGTTTTGATGTCCCGAATAAACATCTCTCTCAGAAACTTCAGGGAGAAACCAAGGTGACCAAAACTTCTGGAAATCAAGATATTTTGTTTATCCTTGACTTTTCAGTCTGATTCTGCTGCCCCTGCCCAGGCCCAGCAGGGCAGTGCCGCTGGTGTGTCACTGTCAGTGTGCCAGCCAGCCCTGAATCCCTGAAATATTGATTTCCCCATGGAAATGCCCAAATCCCAAATGCCATCTGAGTCAGAAGGGCATTTTCAAGCCCTTTCTCCAAATCCTATTGGCCCCATTACTTGATTTTAGATTCAAGGATGTGAAAAGAAACCTAAATCAGGATTCTGGGTTCAGACAGCAAGTGTTTGAACAGAGAGAACATGAAATTGCTTGGAAAATTTTCTTAACTCTTAGGTCTTTGCCTCTGCTCAGTGAACTTTACTCTTGTGATTCAAAGTGTCATTAGACTGCCATTATCATTACAGCTGAATACTTCCTCATAATTGAAGAATGATTTAGGAACTAAGTAGCCTGACATGGTGGCATATTTTATCCTAACAACTTCCAAACATGCAAATGTACTCCACGGACTCCTTTTCCAAGAAACTAGGCAAAAAAATGATAGCAAAAATATTTAAAGAGAAATTAATCCATTGGAAAAAGCATTAAAATACACTGAAAGCAAATGTAATTGTTTTTAAACCCAATGTTTTCGTAAGATAAATTCAGCATTGGACAGGCTCTTTAAAAATCAATTTGCACTCGCTTCGTCTATAAAGATTTATCCCAGAGAAAAAAAAATCCATTAGTATTAAAGTGCTTAAAAACTTGGCAGACTATCTCCAAAGGCATCAATTTCTACTGCTAATTAACACTAATTATTCACTCAGCAGTTGTAAGTTGCATTTGGTCCCCGAGGGTAGATGAGAGATTTGTCTCTCTCCGTTCTGTGTATTTGTTCCAAGAGATTTTCACATTCAGGCATCACAATGGTGTGGGCTTGGAGATCTGAACTTTCCTCTCCTGCTGCCAGGAGTGGAGCAAGAATTTCTGGTGTAAAATAAAGGGGACTTGTTGGGACAGCATGGTGTGCCATCCTGAACGTGGCATGGAAGGTTTGTCTCTCCTGTTTCTCTCTGGTACAGACTCGACCTTACATGTTCTCTCAGTGTCCCTGTGGGTTCAATTTGGCATTTTCTGGTTGCTCAGGCTGGAAGGTCCAATCTGGCTTTTAAACAGCTCTGCAGAACTCTGGGGTTATGGCTCATGAGTGCAGTTACCAGAGAGCTGAGCCCTTTTCCTTTTCCTTTCCCTTTCCTTTCCTTTCCTTTCCTTTCCTTTCCTTTCCTTTCCTTTCCTTTCCTTTCCTTTTCCTTTCCTTTCCTTTCCTTTCCTTTCCTTTCCTTTCCTTTCCTTTCCTTTCCTTTCCTTTCCTTTCCTTTCCTTTCCCCTTTCCCCTTTCCCCTTTCCTTTCCTTTCCCCTTTCCTTTCCTTTCCCTTTTCCTTTCCCTTTTCCTTTCCTTTCCCCTTTCCTTTCCTTTCCTTTCCTTTCCTTTCCTTTCCTTTCCCTTTCCTTTCCTTTCCTTTCCTTTCCTTTCCTTTCCTTTCCTTTCCTTTCCTTTCCTTTCCTTTCCTTTCCTTTCCTTTCCTTTCCTTTCCTTTCCTTTCCTTTCCTTTCCTTTCCTTTCCTGTCTCCACCCCATCCCAATCCCCATCTCCACCCCATCCCAGTCTCCACCCCATCCCCATCCCATCCCAATTCTCATATCCCTATATTTTGTTCCATAGCCAAGAAAAATCCAGCAAAAAAAAAAAAAAAAAAAATTAAAATATTTTTAAAAACTCAAATTTTTTGCTGCAAGAAGGAGAGAAAATGGGGCTGGCTAGAAAAGCTGCAGAGAGGAATATTAATGCAGCACAACACCCCCTGTGCCCAGGAACAAAAGATAGATAAAGACAGATGTGTGTGAGAGAGAGAAGCAATAAAGGGTCAGTAATAAAAGAAATATATCACTTGTAGAATTGACTGGGCTTTACTTGAGATTTATAATCCATTCTAACTGGAGTAATTTGTGACTCCTGCAGATTTTTGGAGAGCACCACCCAGGAGTCAGAGCCATGAAATGTGTGAGCTTCTGGCTCTCCCCTTGTTCTTTTCAATAATATTCCTTTCCACTGGATTTTTTTTTTTATTTTACACCATCAACCACCAGCCAGCAGGTGACAAAAGCAGCCAGAACGGGTTAAGTGGCTTGCCCTGAAATTACACAGAGAGTCAGAAAGTGAATTTGTCTGATTCCTGAAGGCTGCTCACTGCTGCCCTGAGCCCAGGCTGGATCCAGGACCTGCCCTGCCCAGAAAAAGGGGATTTCAAACTCCTGGCACCCTGTTCCAGGGATGTCTGAGCATCATTTGAAAGCTCTGATTCATTGCTCATTCCTAGGTTTAAGTACTCTGATAGCCTGGTTTTAATAAGAATAGGAACAAATAAAATGGAGGTGAAAGAGCAGGGAAATGTCTCAGTTTCCAGTAAATGCTAAAATTTAATTCCTCAATATAACTCCTATCACCCTGCAGAAATAGGACTTGCATGAGGGTGTCGCCTTCAGGTGGGATTTGCAAAGGAGGAATTCAAAGAATCCAATATTTCAGTTAAAGAGGGCTCAGGTTTTGGGTTAGTTTTGGGGTTTGGGAGGATTTTAGCTTTAGTTTGTTTACTTGGTTTTTATTTTCCTCTCTTTACCTCTCAGTTGTTTGACCAACTTTTTTAGGATAATCCTTGTTTCACTTTTCCCCTTGACTCTGAGGGAAGTATGTCTTGCCTTGTTAAAGAGTAATTATGATATTCTATTAATAATTTCATTAATAGGAAAGGACCATAAGTGACTCTTGAGGGTTTTGAAAGTCCTTACTGAAAGCAGGAAACTTGGAATAATAATCCCCTATGGATATATATTTTTTCCCTGCATTCTGAGGGACTGTTATTTAATTAAAAGGACCTTGTATTTCTGTTTCTGGTCAGTGTGAATAAATTAAGGTGATTAAATTTGAAGCACTGCATTAGTTGAACTGACAGTTCCATTGTTGCTAACTAAAAGTAGGAATCTTCTAAAAAATACTAAAAATACCATTCAGCCATAGGAAGTTGTTCTTCTGTTGTGCTTGCTGCTTCTTTTTTGCAACATTTTATTTTTCTATAGGTACTTAATTTGTTTTTTTTTTTCTGGAAGGTAGATTTCTGCATGTTTTGCCAACCCAACAAATAAAAAATAACAATAATAAAAATGTTATTTTCTAAACAATCTTGCCTCCTGCTCTCTTGAGCAATCTAAAGGAATTTGTAAAGGACCAAACTTATAGAAGTAAAGAAATTTCCCATAAACTGTAAGGATAAAAACACAATTTAACTTTGTGTTTAGGGACAAGGAGAATTTCTCCACTATGAGAACATCATTTGAAAGCACAAAAAATGCAATTTAGCTGACACCAACACAATGAGCAATGAAATAAATCTTGATGGCCCAACTAAAACCCACCTGAATTTCTTCCAGGAGCTGCAGGAGATTCTGGATTTGGGATCTGCAGATTCCTGGCTGGGTTTTGTGGGAACGGATGAAGAACAGTCCTGAGCTGTGTTTGTGTGGGTGCATCCTCACCAGATGGGCGTCAGATGAATCTGGGCTTCCAAACAGCCCCCAAATTGGCCTGTTTGAAACAAATCATGTTGACAAACACTCACAGATGGATGTAATGATGATTTTCATGGCAGCTGAGGAAACATCCCTGTATAATTCACTTGTATGGTAATTTATTTTTATTTTAATTTTTTTTGCAAAAAATCTGTTATTGTGAATGTCTCAATTGCCCTGAAATAATCACTCTGGGGATTCTCAAAAAACTTTCTGTGAATGAGCAAATATTTACTGAAGCATGCAAGAGTCCTCCAAAAAATAAATGAGGAATTCAAAGTACTGCAATCAGTCTATGTTTACACAAGGAATTTCATTAATTTGGATGCGTATGAAAAAAAAAAGGATCAATTTATCCAAATGGAAACAGGTCCCACTCTCAGACTATGAAAGAAGATTGAAAGACTCCACTTGACTTTACCAGGCTCGGCCTTCAGTCCCTAAATCCCAAAAATGCTCCTTGCATTCTTTTTCTCTTGGAAGCTCATAATGGGGGGTGATCATGGATTGAAGATTTTTTTAATTTTTTTTTTTAATTTCCACTGAATTAATGGAAGAAAATGAAGCTGCAATTCCTGCAGAACAACTGTGTTTACACAGAATCCACAGAGAGCTGTCAAAACAACCTCCATCGTGTCATTACATGGAATTAAACTCCTTTCTGAGGCTCCTAAAATTTTAGCAGTGGCCTGAATTTGAGAATAAAAACAATCTAAAGCAGAAGAGAATTAATCAGGGAAGTACTAAGCCATGCAAGAGGTAATTCAGGAGATGGCCCAAATTGGTAAATGGTAAATCAGGAGATGGGCAGCATTTCACCTGAGATCAGTGATGAACTCTAATGTGTGAGAAAAGGTGTCAATAAGGGCCAGCAAAAGGTAAAAACTCATCTTTAAATGATCTTTTTGTAAAGCAGACTCACAACCATTCTCCTCCCCTTTCCTTCTTCATTTTTATGAACAAATAACAAATGACCTATTTTAGCTCTGTGGCAACAGAAACAAATTAAATAACTTTTACCTTGGCTGCCAAATATTTCTGGGGTGTATTTATGGGCTGGAAAACAGTCCAACACCAGGGAGAAAAGCATTTTCACAAAGATCTCAATAATCCAAGGAAATTCTCTCCACTGCAGAGCCTGGCCTGTGCCAGCAGCATGAGACTTGTCACGAAATAAAATAATAATTTTTTAAAAAGCCTCACAAAGTCCAACTGGTTTAATACCAGTTGCAAGAACTTCTTTCCCATCAAAAGCTCCTTAGGTTAAACTGATAAAAAATAAATTTAAATCTGTCAGAGATTTGAGTTCTACCTGCACCCCAAACGTGAGCCATGGGCACCCCAGGCCAGGGCTGTTCCAGAACCTTCTCCCTGCCCCAGATCAGCACAGGCAGCTCATCCCCAGCCCCTCCAGTCCCTCAGTGGTGATGCTGCACTGTCGCTCTGTGCTCAGGAGGGGCTGGCAGCAAACACCTGAGAACCCTGGGCTCACCTGAGCCCATCCATATTCATGCTTTGTTTCCACACAGCAGAAGTCAGGAGCTTCCTGAAAATGCCCTGGGTGTCATCACCTCCCAAACCCTGACAGGGAGCTCGCTCCAAACATTTATTACTTTCAGACAGAGAAGATGCTCCCCCGTGTCTTTATTTCAATTTAAATTCCATTTGTGCTCTTTTGTCAAATTTTCCACGTTGAGGTATGAATAATGCTGACATTAGCTCTACCACTACAAGGTTTGAGCTCTTTAATTAGATTCCCTTATTCCACTTCTTTTTTTCTTTTTTTTTTTTTTTCCTGAGGTTAAGGTTTTCAACTAGTCCTCTTTTAAAACTGAAGGAAAAAAATGTCATTGCTTGACTCTGATGTTCCTGTTCTTTTTCCAAGCACCACAATATTAATTTCCAAGGCATTGCATGGAACTGCCTGCTTTGACTGAGGGCCACCCACAACAGCAACGACAGAATTCCTACAGAATTCAGATTTCCCCTGGGATTTGTCCCATTTTGGGTATGAATCCTACAAAAACAGCCTCAAGGGCCGCTCTGATTTCAGAGCATCCTTTTCCACTGCTGTCCCAACCACAGGGATGCTACAGAACATGAACTCCTGGATTTGATTTGCTCCTTTTGCTTTCCCCATCGCTTCTGGCTCTCCTGCTCACAACCACTGAACATCCTTGCCTGTGTCTCAAGGGAAGAGGAGCTACCACAGAGTTCCTGCGTGTTGGAAGTTCCTCAGAGCCTTGAGAAGCACCAATAATGATTCTCCTCCTGTGCACACCACCAAGTGCTCCTCAGGAGCCTCGAGAAGGGTCCATTTACATTCACCCTTAAAATGTGTAAATCCTGTTGCTCCTGTGAGCCTTGGCTTTGAAGGAGTGATACCTGAAGGGGAAACTCTCCATCCCTGGCTTCTCTGCTTTACCCCCTTGACAAAGGAGCACCCCTGAAAACACCAGCCCCATTTGCTGTCTCAGTGCCAGGGATGTGCTCCCTGCTGCTGCCTTTTTTTTTTTTTTTTTTTTTTTCCCTGGGAGTGAATTTTTGAAGCTCTTGGAACAAATCATTCTTGTCACAGGGAGATTTCTCAAGGACACCTTAAGATGTAGACAGGCAGACATTCATGTCTCAGTGTGCTGGGAGTAATGCATGAAAATCTCTTTTTATGGAGGATGTAACAGAGTCATTTAACTGCTCTGGCCATGAGCTCTGGCAAGTCATTCCTTAACCCCCCAGTGCTTTATATCTTGGGAAGTGATGCTAAGACAAGATAATGTCCAGCCTGTAAAAGATGTGATGATAATGATTCTAAATGCTGGGTATGAAGAACAAACTCCTTAGGCTATTTTCTAAGTTTTAAATAGATATGGGGGGAAGGAGGGGGGTGGATAAACTGTACTATCCATTGTTTTCATAATGGCAAAATTACTGAAGAGGTATAAGTTCAGCATGTAGGAAAGATGTTATGCCAAAAAATCAAATTGCAGTATATTGTCTATTTCAAAGCAACTCCTGAAGCAGAAATTAATTTCCCACTTCTACTAAGAGGATCTCTGACAGTTTGAGAGAAGGGGAAAAAAAAACAACTAAAGCAAAACAGTGTAAAATGCTAAATTCCCTCAAACAGGCAATGCTAAGGGACAAGCCACATCCTCAAGGAAGCTGAAAGTGTGGCTGCTGCCCCAGGATGGATGTTCCAGGTGCTGACACAAACCAGAGCATTCATGTGCAGCCCTTCTGGCAGCTGGAACAGATAGGAGGAAAAAAGGAATCTGTCTGTGTCCAGCAGCCCCAATATGTAATTGTATTCATCCTAATTCTACTCGTTACCTGCCAGAAAAGGAAATAAATCCATCAAGGAGGGGCAAGAGCCAGGGTGTGATTTGTTTCTAAGGAAAGAGATGATGGGGCTAAACTCCCTTTTTTTGGAAGTAAAATATAATATAATATAATATAATATAATATAATATAATATAATATAATATAATATAATATAATATAATATAATATAATATAATATAATATAATATAATATAATATAATATAATATAATATAATATAATATAATATAATATAATATAATATAATATAATCCAGGAAACTACTGGAGATTGCTGGGCTGAGAGTGTACCTGAAAAGCCACGAGTTATATGAGGTATGAATGCAAGGGGTGAATTTTTCACCTTGCTGCTGTATCATCCAGACTTTTTTTCTAAGAATTTCTAAAAGCTCTCAGCTCCAGGCTCCCTTCTATCCAGCATTTGCAAAGCCCTTTTGGAGCTCTCTTGGTGCATTTGCATGAAAGAAGGACAAAAGGCCAAGGGACCCAAGGCAGAGGTTGTCCTCTCATGACAAGTAATGAAATAAAATAATAATTTTTAAAAAAGCCTCAAGAAGTCCAGCTGGTTTAATACCAGCAAGAAGCTCCTTAGGATGAGCTGATAAAAATAAATTCAAATCTGTCAGAGGGCACGGAGCTCTACCCTCACCCCAAACATGAGCCGTGGGGCTGTTCCAGAACCTTCTCCCTGCCCCAAATTAGCACAGGCAGCTCATCCCCAGCCTCTCCAATCAATCAGGGATGCACAGAATCCCTGCACGTCGTATTTGAAAGTATAATTGCCACAGCAAGACAACACAAACTAGAAACACCAACAAATCTTATTTCTTCACATCCCCCTTCTAATCGAGAACCTGAATAACTTACTGCGGCTTGGCAGCTCCTGATTACATTTTTGCACCTTTTTTTTTAAATTGTCTGAACGAAATTTTAAGGCAGGCAAAGATGGCACACCCTTGTGCTCTGTTTGTGCAGGAAATAATACTGAAAGTGCCAGTTTTTAGCAGCCATCAGCCAGATTCCCCAGCGTTTTTCTGCCAGGAGAGCAGAATTCCTGACTGCCCTTGGGCCCAAGGATGAAGAATTCCTGACTGCCCTTGGGCCCAAGGATGAAGAATTCCTGACTGCTCCCATGTCCAAGGATGAAGAATTCCTGACTGCTCTTGGGCCCAAGAATGAAGAATTCCTGACTGCTCTTGGGCCCAAGGATGAAGAATTCCTGACTGCTCCCATGTCCAAGGATGAAGAATTCCTGAATTCCCCTGGGCCCAAGTATGAAGGCTGCCGAGGGCAGCGAGGATTGCAGGGCTCAGTCAGCACAAAAGGAGATTAATAATAATTTTTTAAATGATGACAAGCTGGCTATGTGTCAGTTTATTTGGTTGATGGGTGTAACAACATCACACAGCCCAGTTAAGGATGAATTTTTTGGAAAGACAGGATTTGAAGAACCATCTCTGTATCGTGGCCTGAGTCCTGTCTACTCTCCCTGCTAAGGGAGTCTATAGGATCATATTAATGAAATCTTTATAATTACCCTTTTTAGAACATTAGACTGTGGAGAAATTAGGCAGAAATCTTGAGCATACTGAGCTTGGCTGGAATTCTCATTAAAAATGTAAAAATATTTTGAAATTGGACCTTTCTACCTTAAGCAGATTTCCTTGGGTATTTCTAATACACATTACTGCAAAATTAATCTGACACATTTTTGTGCCTTTTTTTTTTTTCTTACTCCTATACAGGAGACCCATTAAATAGGATAAAAGAAGTGCTGCTTTCAGTGTACAGGTGAATTTCACTATTCAGCTTCAAACCCAGGGAACACAGAG
Source organism: Melospiza melodia melodia (assembly GCF_035770615.1). Lineage (NCBI taxonomy): Eukaryota > Metazoa > Chordata > Aves > Passeriformes > Passerellidae > Melospiza > Melospiza melodia. Next base: position 19,286,186 of record NC_086206.1, read on the forward strand.
GAGGTTACAAGTGCTAAGCAGCTCCCAGAAATAGATCCCTTGCCCTTCTCAGGAGGAGGAGGCAGAGGATTGTGAGGGAGTGAATCTTTGAGCAGTTTTAAACCTGTTCTCCCAGATCCATCTCACATTGCAGGAAGAGCTGGGTTCCTCTTTTATCTTCCTCACCAGGTCACATATCCATAATACAAGCCTGGGGATTTGTGTAATCTAAATTGTCCTTCTGCTTGAAAGGGAAATGTGTAATGTGGTCGATATTTTTTACCCTGTTGGAAGTGGATCTGTGCAAGCCCAAATAAATCACTTGTATGTGACAGGCCCAGAGCAAATGAGAAAAATATTCTCTTCTCCCCATTATGCCTAAAATTTACAGGGTTTTAATGATTTAATGAAATGGAGGGCAGAACCACTGAAGAATTGTAAAGGAATTGGAGGAATATGAGAGTGCTTTGTCCTTGCTATTACCTATTGATTAACAGTGGGAGAATTTTGGCTGAAAAACCCCCCAAACTTCTCTCCTGTAAATCACAGAGAATCAATGCCTCCTACAGCTGCTCCATGGAACTGAACTGTGGGGAAAATTGAGCCTGGGTAATTTCTAACAGCAAACAAAGGACCCTGGCAATGCACTCTGAGACATGCATAAGATGCTATTGGAAAATAAATTTTACAATGGAGAGATAACTTTAAAAGTACAAAGAAACTTACGAGGATTGTTCTTCATCTCATTTTGCTGAGGCCTCAACTCTTCAAATTGTGAATTAATACTTGGTGTCAGTGTAGCTTTGCAAATTGCAGCTTCTTTATAATTTGCCCTCTTGGAGCACCTTTCACTGAATGGCTTCAAGGCCCATTATTGAAATGAGGCTGCACAGCTGTGGAGATGCTGGAAGGCAGTTAAGAATACCAAAAAAAAAAAAAAAAAGGCCAAAAAAAACACAAACAAAAAGGACTATTTTTGTTTCTCATTATTCTAACAGTTTTGGGATTTCTTTTAGAAAAAGGGCATGTGTTTCAGTAACAGGAAACTGAAAGGATTCAGCAGAAAAATCAGTATCTCTTGCTAATATATGTTGAAAAAAGAAGAAAAAAAGTGATTGCCTAAGAAATCCCAACAGCAACCAAAGGAAACAATCATAAAAAGTTCTGTGAGAGAACCTTTTCAAACTGCCCAAAGGGTTATTCCCATTTAGCACCACATAAGGTCCTTCAAATTATAAATTACACACAAGAGGTTAACCTTGGAAATCTGATTTAGTCATTACCTTTTCCTCACACAGAACAAATGAAAAGAAATACAGAAGAGGCAGAGGAGAAATGAATCCATCAGAGACTGGAGCGTGTCAGTGGGAAGCACTGACATTTCAACTCAATTCTGCAAATAAAAGGAATGTTTGGGGAAGGGAGGGGCTGAGGAGTGAGAGCTGGAGGGAAGGAGGAGTTCATTACAATCCCCAGGGCTGGGCACGGACTGAGTGCTTGGGTGGAAATCAGGTTAAACCGAGCTGGGTGGAAATCAGGTTAAACCTAGCTGGGCTGGGACAGCCAGCAGTGGAATCCTTGAAATGGAGGCACAGAAATGAAACCAGCTTCCAGAAAACTCTCACCCACCTGCCTGCAGGGCAGAATGATGCACAGTGGGCTGGGCAAGGCCAGGCTGGGGTAAAGAACCACTTGAACTCCACAGTTCCTGCAGCACACCCAAAACAACCCTGTGAAAAAGAGCCCTGGCACCGCAGTAGCACCTAAGATCACCCAATATTTCTTCCAACATGGCAGAAGGAATGATTCCCTGCACTGTTGACTCAAACCATCACAAAAGACATTTTTAGTGCATTGTAAAAGCAAGATCAACCACAGAATGACCAGGTTGGAAGAGACCTTCAAGATCATCGAGTCCAACCCAGCCCCAACAGCTCAATTCAACCCTGGCACCCAGTGCCACATCCAGGCTTTGTTAAACACACCCAGGGATGGTCACTCCACCACCTCCCCAGGCAGAACATTCCAGAACTTTATCACCTTTCTATAAAAAACTTCTTCCTAACATCCACTGTGGCATTCACATTTTCTGGAAAAATTCCTTTCACTCAGGATTTTGCTCCTGGGAGGCTGAGAAGCCTCAGAGAAAAATGAAAACAATAGTTATCTGATTTGCTTCTCCTGTGTTTTGCTCATGTGGAATGTGTTTGGAGGTTGTTTACGCACAGGTGATTGTTCCATTGGTTTCATGTGAATTGTTTCCACTCTTTGGCCAATCAGGGCCAAGCTGTGTCAGGACTCTGGAAAGAGTCCCAAGTTTTCATTATCTTTTTAGCCTTCTGTTTGTATCCTTTCTGTATTCTTTAGTATAGTTTAATTTAGTATTCTTTAATATAATATAGTATCACAAAATAATAAATTAACGTTCTGAGCACATGGAGTCAGATTCATCATTTCCTTCCTGCCATGGGACACCCCACAAATAAAATCCCAGACCAACACTAAAGCTTGAAAAGATGGTTTTGTGCACTGAGGTGGGAAGAAGGCTTTGGTGGGAACACCCTGCTCAGATTTGGGGCAGAGCACCCTGCTATCAGGGGAGCTGAGACAGTTTGCTGCTCTTCTGCCACATCTGCAGCCACATCTGGCTCCTATTTCATCTTCTCCACCAGCTCACACATCCCTAATACACAGGCTTGGGGATTTCTGTGGTCTAAATTGCCCTTCTACTTAAAAAGGAAAAGCATGTTGTGTGATATTTTCCACCCTGTTAGAAATGGAACCGTGCAAATACAGAAATGTCCAAGGTGTGACATTTTTTGGCCCACTGGTGCAAGTCCTACAGGTGATGGAGGGAACGTGAGCTCTGAAATGAGCCTGTGTGCAGAAATATGAAAAAATGCCATGCCAGAAAATCCAGAAAATATAAGATTTTTGATGCCTAAGGGGGCTGATGATCCTTTCTTTGTCTTTTTGTCAGTAAAAGTGATTGACAACTGTCCTCAAATCCAGCAAAAGATCTGCAGCTTCTAATATTTTGCAGGGGGATTACACAGGAACAAAAGCAATTAGGTGTCACTGCAAGAGTCCTTTTCCTCTCATTAAATGTATCCAGGGAAAAGCAGAAAAAGAACTCTCTGCTTTGCAAAGGAGATATTTTTCCTCCCTTCCTTCACAAACTATTTTGTTCCTATGGCTTTTATTTTAAATTCCCAGTGCCCAGCTGACTTCAGCTCAAAGACTACAGATATAAACTGAATTTACTGAAATTAGCATGCCCCAAAAGTCTTTCTAAACAAGTATTGCAGAACTTTACAAGCAGGAGGAAAGCCTGAGAGACAGGAGGGTTCTTTCAGCAAAACAAATGCTTATATTTTTGCTTTAATTGGTCAGGAAAAAAGAAAGGGAACAAAGCGCAAGGGAGATCCAACAACAAGTGACTGGCTTTTATTTAAATCTTATTTTTATGATATTTTTTATGCAGTAGTGAAAGAAACTTGGAAGTGCTTTCCAGTCACAGGGATTAAATTCTTTCCAAGAGCATGTTCAATAGAGTCCGTCAGAATATCAAAAATCAGAAAGAAATCTTGCAAGAGTTTGATGAGAACAGGCTCAGGAGATATCTCAATTATTCAAGCAAACCATCAAAAATTTTGGAAAAATGTAAGAGTGGAAATGGTGAGCCAGGAAGATTGACTCAGTGAAATGACTCAGCCAGAGTTTGTTTGCTTAGCACCAAAAATATGAAAAGGAATTGATCTGATAAAGAATTAAAAGGGACTGTGAGTCACTGTGGTTCTGTGGAGGAAAGATTTGCCAGACTAACCCAATTTCATATCCTGGTAGAATTACAAGTGCAGTTTATGGAGGTAAAACCCTTAAATTCCTGTAAATGTAATGTTACAGCAGTGTAATTTATAATATTCTGTTTAAATTTAGTGTTTTACCATCTTCATATAAACATTAAGTGCATCAATAACCAGCCATATGGCAGATTTTACAAACCTGTTTTCAAGGAAAGTTGTCATGGAAAAATGGAATTTTAGTGCATGGCTGCCTCCTAGAATTCAATCTTTTCATCAGTGATCCAGAATTAAATATAAAATCACTACTGACAAAATTGGAGGTTGCTCTAGCTGCTGCTTGAGAGGAAATTTGGTAAAAACCTGCACAGAACTGCTTGGTAAATTGGGGGAATTGAAGCAAAGGAGACAGGGAAATGCAACAAACACAGGGAATGCTGGCCATGCCTATCCCAACGCCACAGAGGATTTACAGCCTGGAAATGAATTCCTCCAAAAAGATTTGCTGCTCCAAGTGGCTTTGGAGCTGCATGGATGAGTTTGCAGGATGATGCTGCAACAAAAAGCACCAATGAAATCTTTATACAAACAGAGGCAATGTGAGCAGGAGCAGGAATGTGATTTTTATCTCCCCCTGAACACTGTGATAGAGAAACTCTTGCAGTCAAGCAGATGCTTTACAATGGGGTGCTTAAAGGCTCACTCCATTTACCTTATCATGGCAAAGAAAAGAGGTGTCTCAGGATGAAGGAGGAGATAAAAATGCCATGTCCTCCAGTTTTTATTTCATCTGGTGGAATAAAAGACAGGAAGATAAGGAAAAGGAATAGAAGCCCAAAAAAGTCAAACACACTTTTTTTTCTCAGATTCAGTCTGGATGTGTCTGCACAGAAGGGATTTGAGTAAAAAACTCCTCAGCAAGAGCAGTGTGGAGGAAATTCATGATAATTTTGTTTTCTTAGAAGGTTTAGATCAGTAGAGGCCAGGTGCAGGCACAGGTCAGCTCTAACCCTGCAGAAACTTCCACCTGCCCACCTTTTTTCCTATATTTCCCTTTAGGGTTGGACACTGCTCCAGCAGACAAACCCCACCTACAATATCTGTGTTGGAAGTGGAGGATGTGGGTAGTGTGATGGTTTAGTGCCACACAGTCCAAAAATTACATTTTCAACCACATAAAACACCTATTTTCACATAAACAGCAAAGGCTGCATCTTTTTCTTTGTCTTCAGATATTCTACAAGGCCTTCTGCAGCTTTCTCATCCCATAAATGTCTCATTTTCCTAATTAAAGATTTTCTTGTCCACAGCAATGAGGTGGCTTCCACTCCTGCTCTGCCAATGCTCTCCAGTGCTCCCTTTTTGGCTCAGGGCTGTAATTTGGGGAGACAAGAATGATTCTCCCTGCCAAGGCTGCTCACATCTTGCTGTTGGACACTGAATCCAAAAGGGGACTGTCCCAGGTCCCTTTAATTTCTTTTTTTCGGCTTCCAAAGGGAGGCAGCACAACAACTTTGCTCTACCCACCCTTGACCTGACTCTCAATTTGTGCTAATGATAGATGGAACACCCAAAAAGGAGCTCAGAGCTAAATGACGTCTATCTTTACATTTCTGAGGGAGGAGTGGAGCATTTAAGAATTTATTTATGCATGCTTGTTGTAGAAATCAAAGAAAATGCAGAGGTTTCCTTGCACCTTGTCTGCTCCGCACATCTGCAATGGACTCCACTCCACAGCTGGTAATAAAGCCACTGAATCCCATGTTGTGTTTAACACCAGATTATTTCATGGTCCTTATTGAGAATTATTATTTTAAAAGAGAATATAAGGGGAAAAAATCTACTGGCAAGGAGAGGGGTCTTCATAAATTAGGGCCATGGCATTGAACAGATGTGAACAGACAGATTGTAGCTGCTGCTGCACAAAAAAAAAAACTGAAAAAAAAGAGAAGAAAGAAAAGGTGTTGAGCAACTCTGCAGGAAAGGAATGCTCAGTGTAAGAAGTAGAGTCTATTTCTATAATGCTGCAAATTTAATTCTAGAGTGCTGCCATTCACATAATGGGGTGAGGGAAAAGGATGTAGGACTGCAGAGCACAGACTGCTTTGTGCGGCTTTCTGGATGATGGAATTTGTTGGTGATGCCTCAGGTTTTAGCTTTGATATTTTTCCCATTCTGTGCTGCTTTAGTGTGTGGGTCTGGGCTCACATCAGGGGATGCTGAGCTCTGTGCACAGAGCAGGGACACAAAACAATTCCTGCTCCAGCTGGGCACCAAGGACAAATGATCCAAATCTCAGCCCCAGAGCACAAACACCGTGGGCTGGAGAGAGAAAAACAAGCAGGGTGGGACTGCAGGGGCTAAAGCTGCAATGGGACAATGAACTGCAAGGTGCAAATGGAGCAGAACTGATCCCAGGGAGAGACCCCGGGAGCGCTCGTGCATTTTGGGGCCATTTTGGTTCATCCTGGGTTCATTTTGGGGCCATTTTGGTTCATCCTGGGTTCATTTTGGGGCCATTTTGGTTCATCCTGGGACCATTTTGGGTTCATTTTGGTCCATCTTGGGTTCATTTTGGGACCATTTTGGTTCATCTTGGGTTCATTTTGGGGCCATTTTGGTTCATCTTGGGTTCATTTTGGGTTCATTTTGGTCCATCTTGGGTTCATTTTGGGGCCATTTTGGTCCATCCTGGGTTCATTTTGAGACCATTTTGGTTCATCTTGGGTTCATTTTGAGACCATTTTGGTTCATCTTGGGTTCATTTTTGTTCATCCTGGTTTCATTTTGGGACCATTTTGGTTCACCTTGGGTGCAGCCCTGGCTGGGCTCTTGTGCTGCCCAAGGTGGATCCATTGAGGATATCTTTTTAATAAATCCCTGCTTTATTCTTTAGCTCTCTCCAGCCTCTGTTCCAGCTCAGCCCTCACAAGGCATCACTGGGAGACCATTTTCTTACTGGATAACATTGCAAGAAGGAAATGCATTTTCTATCTGCAGCATTTTCCATAGAAATACAATTTTTTCCCCAGTTCCATAACCACTGTGTGAGCTCACTCCCAAAACCTCTGGAGGCAGAGCATTTGGAGGAGATCCACAGTGCCGTGGTGCAGTGCAGGAACAGGGGGTAAGCGCTGCTCTGGTGTGGCTGTCCCAACCAAAAAGGAGTGAAAGTTGTGTTTGAAACTCCTTGAACTTGGCTGGTTTGAGCCTCCAGCCCCACCCTGGCTGTGCACAACCCAGACCCACCAGGCAATGGGTCTGGGGGAGAGCTTGGAGCAGAACCTGTTCCCCCAAAACACCTCCTGCTCCTCTGAGCCACAGCTGGTGCTGGAAATGAAATGAAATGAAATGAAATGAATGGCAAACAGCCACCAAGGAGGAGCCCTCATTGCTTTGGATTTCCTCTCCCACGATGATCCAAGCCATCTCCAGAGGGAGGGAGTGAAAATGAATTTATTTACAGCAGGCACACGACTCAGATCAGTTGGAGCGCTGAGGAATTGGATCTAAGGAGTCATTTTGATCTCTTATGAGTAAAGTCTCAGCACATTATCACACACATGCAGCACTGTGGCACTGAGGAAACCTCTCCAGAAAGGATTCTGCAACTAATGTAGGCAGGCAGGGAAAATGAGAGCAAGCCAGAATGTCTTGGTGTAGAAATTTCAGGCTACAATTGTACATTATTTCACCTCCTTCCTTGTGTTGAATTGTACATGAGCAGCTCCTGAGTTTCTGACGTTATTTCAGCTCCAATAAATTCATTTGAATAGTTATTGCCTGGGTGCTCACTTACAAATATTCAGTATGAAGAATATAAATTGTTTTGGCTGCATGCATGGAATTTATTGTATGTTTGTGTTTCCCCACATTTAACATCCAGATCAAGGTTTCTGGAATGAACACTGACAGTTACAAATGTGCCTTCTGTTAAAATTACTCTTAGGTTGGCAATTGTGATTAAAATTGCTTGGTGGGAGACTCACAAGAAATGAAGTCTGGAGAAGGACTGAACTCAATTTTGATGGAAGTTCTATTCAGAACTTAAATAAGATCTCAAGAGGGATGGTGGGAGTGGGAAATGAAAAGTATTCTACCAGCTTTCAGTGCAGCCACAGCACAGTGAGACACCAAAATCGTGCTATTTTCCTCAAAAATCATTGTATTTTCCTCAAAAATCATTGTATTTTCCTCAGAAATCATGCTATTTTCCTCCAAAATCATTGTATTTTCCTCAAAAATCATACTATTTTCCCCAAAGTCCTTGATCCAAACCCCAGCACACGCACTGAGAGGATAAATATTTTGCAGTGTAGCTGTACTTCACCAAGGAATCCTAATTAACACCCTGAAATGCATCTTCCAGGGAGAGGCAGTCATCCTGCACTTGCCATATTCCACGATGGCCCATTGTTGCTGTGAGAGGATTGCTCTGGCAGGAAATGCTGGCCTGGCATCTGTGGGTAGTTACCTGTTTAATTTTCTGCCTGAGAAGTAGAAAAAACCCCAAGATTCTCACTATTTTTGCTTACAGCTCATCACAGCTCTCAGCTATTTCTGCCACTCTTCTTTTTGCAGCAAGCCCTCCTGATGTCTCCAAGTCCTCCAGAATATTGTGTTCAGAAACAGGGCACTTAATTACCCAGCCATTCAGCAGATGATTCACTCCAGCATCCTTAATTCCCTCCAGGGGCTGCCATTAAAAAGTCAGGTTGCCACAAAGCCCTGCCTGCTGCCAAGGCTGGAGCCTGACTTACAACCTGTGGGGACTTTTATTAGAATAACATGGGCCACTTGTGTGTGAATATTTCACTTCTTCCCTGAATCAAAGCTTGGAAATGCCACAGTTCTTCCCCCTGCATTAAATAGTAAATCACTGTGGTTTATAATCCATCATAAATGTGAGCTACCAACCCAATTCATTCCTCTTTCCAAGCAGTCCCTCCTGCAAACTAACACTAAATCTGTGTCTCTATTGATGCAGTAATCAGTTTGTTCTCTTTGATTTCTCTCCCAAAGTAGACAAACTATGAAAATATCTTTTCCAATTTTAATCTCCATTCTAGTCCAAGAAACAGAAGTAAGCAATGTGTCAGGAAAGTGGGAATACCCTGAGCAGGCATTTAACAGACATTTTTGTAACTCAGCCTGTACATGAGAGGTGAGGAAGGAAAAGGAGAATTAATAGAACATGTATAATTTATTTGCATGTGGGTAATGTATGCATGATCTCACATTAAGACTCTCATCTAAGAAGCCATAATGTAAAGTCCATATAAAATATATATAAAAGTGAAGCTATATCCTTAGAGGAAGAGCAGTGAAATATTGTATGGATTATAAATGAACTAGAATTAGAAAATAAGCTCCTGCTGAGGTTGGCTGGCCAAGCCATTCTGATTATACAGAGAGCTTGTCATCCCTTCAGAGGATCCAAGTGAAATATCCCTGGCTTTGAACGTGCTCACTGTGGCCTCACAGGTGAACATTCCTGCACAAAATGGGGGAAACTCACTGAGAACAGAGCAAAGCTCATCTGGAGCTCACAAGGAGGGAATCATTTCTGTTTTACATGTTGGTGCACAACTGTGGGTGCCAGTGGCAGCTGAATATCCAGGAACTATGAGGGAGAATGTTCCCCCAACCCATCTGCTGCTGCAAGTTTAGATGAGCTGGAATTTAGAGGATGTTGGATTTCATCCATAACAAGGACTGGGTAACAATAGAGAGAGATCCAAGGTTCATGTTGAGAACAAAGTTTCAGATTTCGTGTTTTCATTATTATTTTTTTTTTTTTGCTCTTCAGTGAATAAAAAGAATAAGGAAAGCTCCAGAGACACAAGTGGCTTCCAAGTAACCACGTTCCTCAGCAATTCCAAAAGGGGTGAAGCGCTGGCTCTAATTATTTCATGATTCCACTTGATAATAATTATTTAGTAAAGGGCGCACACCACAAAAAGCATACAGACAAATTGTGTAGAGAGAAAAACAATATTTCTGAAATATTCTTGGGTCACCTACAAAAGACAAAGAAATAAAAGAAAAAGAAATAAAAGGTTATTTAGAAGCCAAAGCAAGTCTAAAAGCCCTTGGGAGGGACATCCCAGAGACCTGAATATCTCAGCCCTGAGGAAAGGGAAGCCACAGGAATCCTGTGCACCACATCCCAGAAAGACTATGGATACTGGGCACAGGGCTGGTTCTCTCATCTCAAAATGAGTACATTACAAGTGGAAAAAATTCAGAAAGTGGAAACTAGGCTGCCTAATAACTCTCCATAAAAGCAATAATAGAATAAGTTGGGACTACTCAGCCTAGGAAAAGAATCATTTGGTGGGATGTGACAGAAGTGTGCCAAATTAGAAAGGATGGAGAGGCAATAACTTCTCATAACTGTTCACTCCTGCGTCCATGGAAAAGCAGGGACGTGGAGTAAATGGCCAGGAGCAAATTCCACACTCCTGAAAAGAGGTAATTCCTCCCACCACACACAGCAGGGCTGGGAAACAATTGCAAAAGGATGCTACAGGTGCCAGTAATTTACACGGGCTCAAGGAGGCACTGAACATGTACTTGAAAGAGAAATTAATTGCACATGAAGGATTAACAACCAAATTCTGCTCTCATTATTCATGGCCACACTGTCAGCAGTGGGACTAAGCAGATAATGGGTTTATTCCTCTCTCTGCACAATGCAGGCTCGTGTAGAGCTGCAGGCAGTGCAGGCAGAGCCAGCTCTGCCCTGGGAAGCTGTGGGAGGTGTTTCAGAGGGGCCGGGGGAGCAGGCAGGATTGGGCAGCAGCACAGGGATGGCAGCAGCAGGGTGTGTCAGGATGCTGATCTGCCCTAGGGATCCCTGCATAGCTCTGCTGGGCACAGGAACCTCAGGGCGCTGCGCCTTGTGCTGCCCCAGCAGCAGAAAAACAGAGAATTCCTGATTCCCATCCCATCCTCACAGCACAGTGCCTAGTTCTGTGACTTTTGGGCAGGTGTGATGGGTGAGTGATGGGATGGTTGGCTCTCACAATTAAAAGGCAAATATCATGTATATGTTAAGAGAAGTTTTATAGATTTATAGCTGTTTTACCCCCTTGTGTTGTTATTAGGGGTGGCCTGGGTTTGGGACATTTGGGTTGGCTCATTACTATGGCAGCACCTGCCCTCCAGTATTGTATTTGCAGGGAAGGCCCTGATGAAGGCAGGAATGATGAATTTGACCCCATGTTCTCAGAAGGCTAATTTATTAATTTATGATATCTATATTATATATAGATATCATAAAGATATATATATACTTTATTTATATATACTATATATATATAAAATTATATAAATATATAAAGTATATATATAAAAATATATATAAAGTATATATATAAAACATATACATACTTTATATACACATTAAAGAATACTATAGTATATCTAGAATATATAGTATACTATACTATACTAAAGAATACAGAAAGGATACTTACAGAATATTACAAAGATAATAATGAAAACTCCTGACTCTCTCCAGAGTCCTGACACAGCTTGGCCCTGATTGGCCAAAGAGTGAAAACAACTCACAGCAGAACCCAGTGGAACAATCACCTGTGGGTGAACAATCTCCAAACACATTCCAAAGGAGCAAAACACAGGAGAAGCAAATGAGATCAGAATTGTGTTCCTTTACTCTGAGGCTTTCCAGGAGGAAAATCCCGGGCAAAGGGATTTTTTCAGAGAATGTGAATGGCACACTCCTGAAAAGATTTAAGGAACTGATTTCCACCACTGGACAATGAAGGATTTGATGGACAGAACTTTGGGAGGGGCTAAAGAATTAAAGGGGCAAAACTTCCATTGTGTGGGTGAGCACATGGTGGGAAAGATCCTCTGCCCCGGCACTGTAATATTTTCTCTATTCATTCATCTGTTGTGTTTTTTATAAGGTTTTAATAAACATTTTAAATTCTTTGAATCATCTTTCTCACACCAGTGTTTGCCTTCACCTGTACAACAAAGCTTTAGGATCCTGTGTGTGGGGTTGGTTGTGTCAGTTAATTTGCAGCCAAATGGAGACCCTGGGGAGGATCCCAAGGATCTTGGGCAGCTCAACCTGATCAGGCTTCTCCAGGTTCAGCTTGCAGCAGCACTGCGAGATCTGTTACTGAATCCATCAAGCAGCAGCACATGAACTCAAGGGGCTTTAAAACACCTCGTGCAAATGGGAATATCACTCGAGGCCATGAGAAACTCTGGGAGTTCCAAAGGTTCTCATGCTTGAAATGGGCACCTGATAGAACCATTTTGCATACGAACTTAATTAGAATTCTACTAATTAGACAGCATCTTTGTAAAGCAAACGTGCAGGGATTATCATATGATGTTTGGAGAAAAATGAAAATCAAGTTTATTTTCCAAATGCAACGCAATGCCCAGAACAATGGAGATGGCAGCTTGACGTGCACAAGATGTGCCAATATTTGCTCTGCACAATTGTTCCTCTGAAGATTAGGGGGGCTGAATCTATAGACATGACAGATAATTTGAGTGGAATTACACTCCAGAACATATATTTTTTTGTTAGGAAGAGCTGCAGTAATAGATTCTGATTAGGCATTCAGTTGGTAGCCAGTACATGAATTCCAATTACTGAGCCAGTATTCAGAGTAAATTTTCATTGAAACCTTTCAGACCAGGAGTGAGTAAAACCTTCCAATGGTTTAAGCTGTCCTGAACCACTTCAATTAATTTGTGGGTTTGTAAAATTGATGTAAGGCTGCAGAGCAGATTTCCACCCACACACCTCAATTTAATCCCTTTTCCCTCCCCAGAGACAGCTCCGTCTCCCTCCTCCTTCTCCACAAAGATCATCCAGCAAAGCAAAGATCCTACCAGTGAATTTCCCTTTAGCCTGGAAAAACATCAAGCTGTTACCAGAGGAGCTTCGGGTTTTTACTGAAGTTTTTATCTGCAATACTATTAGCAGATATTCCTAAGTACTTATTGTCCTACCAAATATTTTCCCTCTATGTAATGGTACCCCTCTAACCCCCAAATCTCTCTTTAGCCCTTTATTTCATCCTAACTATTTTGGTTCCACTGGTGCAAACAACATTAAAAACTCCTTTTTAAGGGATGGGTTTAAAGCCCTGTTGGACTGTAAATAGGCAGAAGCATGTGCCTAAGTGAAATTCTGAAAATCCTTCTCTGAGGCATTTTCTTGGTGATTATTCAACTCCCTCTGCTCCCAGTGCCTGATATTTAGAAGATCTCCAGATAAGACTTAAGAACCATATTCTCTGTTATTATATGTTGGATATTATTTTAAATAGGCACTTTGCACATTACATAAACAAGAATAAACATTAAATAAAAAAGAAATAAGAATTTCCAGGCAGAGCAGTCAGGTGGGAACAGGACTGGAAGGAGAAGAGCTGTGGTGACAAGAGAATGATCCCAGCAGCTTCATCCCCTCCATTCCCCAGATCACAAACCAACAGCTCTGGGAGGCACACGGATATCTCAGTAAGAGAAAATTCAAGATAAAAATAAAAGCAATGCTATTTGTGTGGTAAATTGAAATGTTAGCACCTGTAACCACAATAAAAATACCATTAATGGTTTACTCTGATCACCTGGAGTGCAAATCCATGCTGCAACCAATGGAAATTTTGTCTAATATAAACCCAACCTATCTGAATTATTGTAATTTGGAGTGGCAGGAAATGGAATATGGGAGAGATATAAACAAAAATATCTATTTGGTGAACACTGTTTCAATAAAACACTGAGGTTGATTCAGGTAAATATCAGGGAGCCACTGACAATGAAAAATAATCTTATGCTCCTCATTAGGTAAATACTACAGTTTATCACTTAAAAAACTGCAGGAAAATACAGGCAAGAGTCTTTTTATGGCCAAACTCCATCCAAATTGCTTCATGCAAATAAGCCCAGTAAAAGCAGAATCATTCAGTGCACACAAATCCAAACTGCTGGATCCAAAGCAGGCTCATCTGGAGTAAAATCAGGTCATTCCCTCCAAGAGATGGAGGAATCCACAATAGCCAACACTTTCAGAACAAATCACATCCCTTTAAATTGGCCTCATTAGCCTTTCCTGCAGAAAAGCAAAATGCAATTTAATTTCTTAAGGGGACTTCTCTCAACTGTAAAATTCCTAGGACTTGGGTTATGGAATATTTTTTTCTTTTCCTGAGTTCTGATTAAAAAAATGTAAACTTAATAATCCATGAGGCTGTGAGCAACCTTTGTTTTCAGCACAGAGATCTTTCCAGTTAGCTGGAAGAGAGCTTTTTGGGTTTAGACACTTCCAGGCCATTAAGCTAATTAAACAAATGAGCATTCATTCCACCAGAACAACCAGTTGCTCCAGGAAGTGATAGTGGCAATTAAGCAAGTGACACTCTTCCTTCTGAGAGTCCCAGCAAGGGGCTGAGTGTGCTGAGAGCACAAACAGAGCAAACCATGGACTGGAGGTGTGGGCAACTTCACAGAGCTCCCAACTTTGCCCCAGTTCTTCAAGAAATTCTCAAATCCCAGGCCCCAAAGTGTAATTCTGCATCTCCCAGCACTGACAGATGTGCCGGGGCCAGCTGCTGTGTACCCAGGAGTGTTTCTCATTTCAGCAAAGCCAGCTGAGGATATTTAAAGCAGGGATATGAGAAAGCTCGAGGGATTTAGCTGGATGAGCTTGAATTTAACAGGATTACTTCTTATTTTTATTAGAAAGCAATAAAGTGATTCTGCCATCTTTTTTTTATTATTATTATTTTTTTCCCAGATTTTTATTATTTTTTTCCATCATGGTGAGAGCAGAATTATCTGCATCCCATGGAATTCCTGCAGCAGTCTCATTGCCCAGGCTCACAGCAGTGTGGCACATTACACTGGTTTCACCACCCAGAACTGTCTGCTGCACGCTCCAACCTCTGGAAGGTTTGAAAAAAAATCGAGCTGGATTTTTCAGCTCCTCTTAAGTTAAGAGCACACAGAGTTCAGGCCAAGCCTGAATCCAGCCACCACCCAGAAAAGTTCAGAAACTCCTCAGAAAAAGTGATTAAAAAATAACAGAAATAAAAGTGCTGCGGCTTCGCCTTTTTCCCCCCACAGAGAAGGAAGGAGGGTTTCAAAGCAGTGTTGCAATTATCATTAGCAGAGCTGGATGGCTGCAAGCTTCCTAAAGAGAGAGTTACACCTAGATAAAAAAATTGATTTGCTGACACAAATCCATGGGGACAGACAAATGGCTGGTCACAAATTGGGATATATTCGAGAACCCCCCAATTTAATATTGTTCATTTTTTTGTGCTGGTAAATGCTTTGCTTGTTAAATAAACATTTTTTCCACTTTTCTCCAATCTTTTACCTGAACCAGCAGGGGGAGGGCCCACTTGAATTTCCTTTTCTGGAGGAAACTCCTCTGGAGGTTTTTCTACCAAAATTGCCTGAACCCAGGGCAATTTTGGTAGAAATTCCTTCTCCAGGACAACACTGGAGAAGGAAACTCCAATTCTTGGGTCAACCCGAGGCAGGGATCAGTGATTTTTACATAAAAATAGCCACTGCTTTTCTGAGTATTCCAAGGAAATATTTGGTTTGTTCTATGCAAGAGACAGAAAAATAATAAAATGCACTTTTTTTTTTTTTTTTGCATGGAAATTCACATTTCTGAATGTCACAGCACCTTTCTACAAGTCAGAGGGAGGGGTTGGTGACACCATCAGGTTAATGTCATTTAACCTCTTCAAACACCTCTTCTGCACCCTGCCCTTCTCATCAGGTGTCCTGAGTGTTGCTCCATTTCACTACAACTTTTTGTAATTGTTGTTGTCAATAAGACAACTGTGGTTATACAACCAGGCAGAAGAAGAAAAAATTAAGATAAAAATCTTGGTTTCTGGTGACTCAGTGACTTCATTTTTAGGGGCATACTGAAAATTATCACTGTTCTATAAACCAGATTCCTTCAATTACCTCCATAAACCCAACCCAAAGCTGGAGCACAGCTTTCCTCTCTGGTTCTGAGATATTTGAGCGACTTTTGGAAGGTTTGAGCTTCTCAAGGGAAGTTCAGTCCCTTGGCAGCTCCTTCAGGCCAAACTACTCTCAGACTTCTCTTGGTGCAGCAGCAACTTCATTTGTCTGACTCTATAATTAAAAAGATACTTAGACTTGTCAGCAAGAGCACAGCCAGTTTGTTCTGAGTTTAAGCTCCATGACAAGACAGCAATCTTCGTGCTTTTGAGCATAATGCATTAATATAATTATTAATGTCCTGCTGTGTTGGTTTGGTGGGTTTTTTTCCCCTCAATTTTCTTCTCTTTCCCCCTGCTTTTTTCTTATTTTTAATTTTCTTTTTTTTTTTTTCTTACTAGCAAGGCAACACTGCATTAGAAATAGCTCTTATCGTTTTAATAGTCTTTAAATGAGGCTGGCAAAGCCTTAAATAAAGAGATATTTTGTTGGAGAAAATAAAGAAAATAGAGAAACTGTTTGTAAAACATAACTCTTGTGCCCAAAGGGACATATCATTTTCATATTTTAAATCTGAACTCATTTCAGTTATTTTGTGTTTTTGCAGCAATCAGTTCACATTATGAGAATAGGGTAGTATAATTATGGAAATTAAGTACAGATTTCAGTTGAATGAACTCATCAGATGGAATTACAGCCTTTCTAGATTGGTCGTCTGGCTTTATGTCAGATGATTTGCATAAAACATTTAGCTTAATGAGAAGTAAACAACAAGACTGCAGAATGTATTAACCCAAGGGGGTCTGAGCTGACATGTAAGAAATATTAAGGTTGTAGCTTTTTTTTTTTTTTAGTATTATTATTATTATTATTATTTTAAAGACAAAAAGAAAGCCTTGAGAGCAGATTAGGAGCATAAAGGTAATTCTGGTTTGGATCATAATTCTTCATGAGTGGTATTTTTCACCACCTACAGTCACCCACTGTGAAGTAATTTTTCAGGTTTATTTATTTTCAGTTGCCTGTAAGCAGAATCTGACATAATCTAGTTACCCTGTCAGATAGTGTTCACGGCTGCAAACGTGTCTTTGTGTTCAGTAGTTGAATTTTCTTCTGGTCAGTGATCTGGAACTTGCTCAAATTACTTTCTGGGATATGTAGTCATTTATCCATAATCTCTGGAGGGTCTAATTTTCATTGGGAAGTACAGAACCGAACTGCACTTTTGCATCTTTAATCATTAAACTCAGCAATGCTGCCATCCCAAAAGCATATTGATAGCAAGGCTGCTCAATGCACGGAATATTAAAGGGCTCCTTTTGCTGTTCCCATGGCAGCATCTCCTTCTGGGAGGGTCTTCTCCAGGAGGCCCCAGCAAAGGGTGTGAGGGGTGATTTGAGATCCCTGGGTTGAAATTAGGGTGTTCAGGCTCTGCCCCTGGGCTGCCTCCCAGCTGTGCATTCCCAAAATGTGATTAATTCAGGGCTTCACCCCACTGCAATCCCCTCCAGATGTGTCTCTCTCTTGTGCCACAGACTGAGGGTGGCCACCCACCACAATCCAGAGTGACCCTTGCTCTCTGTGGAAAGAACCAGAATTCCCCCCCTGACTCTGTTCTTCTAAAGTTCTTCTAAGCTTTTTGATGTTTACATTTTTGCAATGGAGTTTCTTGTGCACTTTTCATGTAAATAATGATTGTTCTGCTTTCCTTTCTGGAGGAGGAGAGAATCGATGGACTGCTGGTTTGACCAACAGTCAACAACAGTGTGGTGGGAGAGGTGGCAATTTCATCCTCCAATCCATGGATTGGATTTAGAATTAGAATTCTATAAATACCGAAATCCAAAATAGAGTTTAGAATTCTATAAATATCAAAATCGCCAAATAAACACACTTTTTTACCTTGGACATCTCAGCATGTGAGTGTCATTCATTTCATGTTGTATTGTGACACCTGACATTTTAGACACCCAGGACTAAATGCTTTCAGCTCTGGACCCCAACATGAGTAGGAACAAATCAAACCCTGGGGCTCTACTTTTCATTTAATCCACACGTGAGCATTCCAAGGGACAGCCCAGGTTAAGCAGTAAAGTGGTTGTTCAATTCCAAGGCAAATATTTTGATTAATGCAGCTCTGATTTAAAAGCATGAAATAAACTGCAGTGCTTAGACAGCCTTCTGATGGTGCAAATTTTAAATATTTTTGTATTTTAATAAAAAAAAAAATCGCCATATGAGACTGAGTAGAAGAGGATGAATAATCTTTCAGGCTTCCATTACCTTTGCCCAGGAAGGATCAGTAGTGGGAGAGATTGCCTTTCCCCCATCCCTGATTGCTGGTGACAACACACAGAGAGGAGAGTCACCAATTCAGCGGCTTGAAGAACAGCATGCCCCATGTTGTGCTTACATTTCAAAACAAAGAATCATATGGCAGTGGGAAAGGGAATAAACCACTCTGCTTGTGCTGCCTCGTGTGCTCTTTCCACTGCTGAGCTCTCCTTAATGAAAAATTGGCCCAGGCTGGAAGAAGCAGAGCAGGAGATGAGGAGGAAATGGAGGTGTGGGAAAGTGCTGACCCTTGTGTCTGCCTGAACACAGAGACAGCAGAGACAGGGGTGCCTTAAAAGAGTCTGGGACAGCCAGTGAGCTCATGGCTGGCTGCTTTTGGGGAAACAAGAGAAATGAGGAAACTTCAGCCTGCTGCATGGGATTCCTCAGGTTTTGGCTTTTATATTTTCACATTCTGTGCTTCATATCAGGGGATGCTGAGCTCTGTGCACAGAGCAGGGACACAAAACAATTCCTGCTCCAGCTGGGCACCAAGCACAAATGATCCAAATCTCAGCCCCAAGAGCACAAACACCGTGGGCTGGAGAGAGAAAAACAAGCAGGGTGGGACTGCAGGGGCTAAAGCTGGAATGGGACAATGAACTGCAAGGTGCAAATGGAGCAGAACTGATCCCAGGGAGAGACCCCGGGAGCGCTCGAGCATTTTGGGGCCATTTTGGTTCATCCTGGGTTCATTTTGGGGCCATTTTGGTTCATCTTGGGTTCATTTTGGGACCATTTTGGTTCACCTTGGGTGCAGCCCTGGCTGGGCTCTTGTGCTGCCCAGGGTGGATCCATGGAGGAGATCCTTTTAATAAATCCCTGCTGTATTCTGTAGCTCTGTCCAGCCTCTGTTCCAGCCCAGCCTTCACAGGGCATCAGATGAAGGTACAGATGTGGCACGGATGGATGAGCTCTGGTAAATTAAAGGCTGGTGGCTCAGTGGCCACATAGCCAGAGTGAGGAGATCAGGATCACTGCTCAGTTCAGAAAAAAAGTATGGAAAAACCATTTGGGGCCTGGCCTGCAGCAATTCAGGGAATTGTCCTTGTTCTGCTGCTGGCTTGGTGCTCCAGTTTGAAACCAGACTATGTGTCACTAATACCTTGGAGAGTTTCACACCCTTCTGGCTGGTCTGGGGGATATCACCCAGAAACAAATCCCTGTCACACCTGCAAAGGTGTCTTCAGACAACACTAAAGAAGTTCTGTTCTGATACTTCTGAGCAGTGGGCCCAGTTTTGCCCTTGGGTAACAGATTCCGAGCCACACACCCACCTGAGACAGCCCAGAATGCTCCCAGTGAGCCATCACCCCCCTCTCTCCCACAGGGAATGATTCCCCTACAAAGCCTCTAAACACCTTGGGATGGCTGGGATGAAGGAGGTTAGTGTGTTCTCTGAGGCTGGTGTGTTTGAGATGTGAAGAAAACAACATCAGTCCTTGCTCTGATAGCAGAGAGGTGGAAAATGAGGTGCAATTCATGGAGCTCGAGTGACTCAGCAGCAAAGCTGCTCCTCTCTCCATCTCTAATTGAACTGAAGGATTGTTTCTCTCTCCCTGCCTTGGTTTATGCTCTGCTATAAACCTGTGCAAAGCCCTCAGCTCAATCAGCAGCTAAACAAAGTGATAATTCGTGCTTAATGAACACCTTCCACCCATTGAGCACAAAACCCTTTCCAAAGGTAAACGAGCGCTCAAGACGTGGGGAAAAATGACATCCAATTACAGGGGATTATGAAATGAAGCTGAAGCAGACTGTGAGTACCACAAAGAGCACTCCTGCTCCCTCCTGCTGTCCTTCAGGACCATCCTTCACAGAGGTAATGCAGCTTTTACTCAAAATTTCACTGAGTACCTGAAAATTCCATTTCATAGCATATGGTGCAGAATCATCTCTTTTTCTTTTTTTTTTTGGGGGGTTTTTTTTGGTTTTTTTTTTTTTTTGTTTTTTTGGTTTTTTTTTTTTTTGAGAGGAACACATTTCTTGCTCCTAGTTCAGGCTGAACAACTTACACACAATTACAAACACAGCATCACAGCATTCAGCACTATTTTTTTACTTGGTGCAACCTGGTCCCTTTTCCTGGGCCTTGCAGAGGGTGGTAATTCTGCTCATCACTAGTTGGTACCAGCTTTTCCCTGTGGGATATATTATGTCCCATGAGTTTCTAAAACCACCATTACCTAGAGTTTGGGAAAAATAAAATTTCCATCTGCTAGCCTAGGAACAGCTCCCACTCACCTAGAGTTTGGGAAGAATAACAGCTCCATTATCTAGAGTTTAGGAAAAATAGAATTTCCATCCCCTGGCCTAGGAACAGCTCTCTCTCACAACCCAGCACCACTAGGTGCAGAAATGAGATGTCCATCAACATTCCCGCTGATCACCCCAAGGGCTTTTCTCCTAAAAATGTAGTCCAGTGAGTTTTCCCAGAAAAATCATATCCCAGGGGCTTGGAAAGGGTCTGGAAATGTGGATTTCAGAGGAGAAAAGACTGTCACAAAATGAACACTACCCTCCAAATGTCCTCTTACAGCTGGGCCTTGAGGGGTTTAGGATTCAGTGAGGAATGGGAGCAGCAGAAAGCACAGCCTGGGGATTGCAGCCCTCAGCTGGAATTCTTTGGGGATGTAATTTAAAGATTGTGAACAATGCTCAAGTGGTTTACTGCAAGTGAGCCCAAGCCACTTGTCCCATAAATCAGTGTTAGAGCTCCTGATGCCTCTCCCAGTGCCTCATCCATCTGTGTTCCACACACTCCCATTAGCTACAACTTTTTATCAATTTTACAGCAAATGAAGTAGAGGTTGAGAAAATTCCCTGCTCTCTTTGGAGCCAAGAAAGTGATAAGGAAGCTGCAAACTTTCAGAACTATGGGAAGGAAAACCGCAGCAAAACACTAATTCCCCCTCAGATCATTCCCTCATGGTCTGCTCAGTCACCAGGACTTCTTAGGTCTTTCATTTTCTCCTGATCATGAGGGATTTGAGAGCTGTGCACCACTCAGAAAAGCAAACAACACATCTTGTAATCACAATTTCATGTTTGATTCTGTCTGAGAGCACAGAGGGAAAACTGTGGCTGGAACCACAAGTGTCAGTTGTGTTTCAACAGCTGTTAAAATGCATGAAAATAATATTTTGGTTTGCACAGGCATTGCTGCTCCCACACTTCAAGCAAATAATGGCAGTTCTGAGTGCCACCTTTGAAGCCAAGAGGAGGAATAAGGAAAGCTTCTTTTGCGTGTGTCCTCCTCCTCAGCACCTCCATCCCCTGGGTGTTGGGAGTGCAGAGCAGCCTGGGCACAAGGATGCTCTGCCTTTCATGCCTCAGGTTTTAGTTTTTATATTTTTCACATTCTGTGCTGCTTTAGTGTGTGGGTCTGGGCTCACATCAGGGGATGCTGAGCTCTGTGCACAGAGCAGGGACACAAAACAATTCCTGCTCCAGCTGGGCACCAAGGACAAATGATCCAAATCTCAGCCCAGGAGCACAAACACCGTGGGCTGGAGAGAGAAAAACAAGCAGGGTGGGACTGCAGGGGCTAAAGCTGGAATGGGACAATGAACTGCAAGGTGCAAATGGAGCAGAACTGATCCCAGGGAGAGACCCCGGGAGCGCTCGAGCATTTTGGGGCCATTTTGGTTCATCCTGGGTTCATTTTGGGGCCATTTTGGTTCATCCTGGGTTCATTTTGGGACCATTTTGGTTCATCTTGGGTTCATTTTGGGACCGTTTTGGTTCACCTTGGGTGCAGCCCTGGCTGGGCTCTTGTGCTGCCCAATCCATTGAGGAGATCCTTTCAATAAATCCCTGCTTTATTCTGTATCTCTGTCCAGCCTCTGTTCTGGCTCATCCTTCTCACCTCACACCTCTGCATCACAGAGAACCCCAAACATTCCCACACCCCATGGGAAGTGATAGGCATTATTTTAAAAGGTGACATCTAAGGAACTTGCCTATAATTAAAATCATGCTGAATTTTTAATTCTCTCCTTAGATAAATCCTTTCTGTCCACAGTTTTTTCTGGGGTTTTTTTTCTATTCATTAATTTATTTATGGTTAGATTTAGAGCAGAGAGTGTGTGGGGTGGGTGTGCTGCCCTTTGAGGTTTCTTAGCAGTTCAGTGAGGTTTGTAAAAATGTTGGAAAAGACCTGTTGATTGCATCTGTGTGTAATTACCAGTTGTGGAATGTGAGCATGCAGTATGTATTTATTGAATTATGCTCTGAATGCGAATAGTACACTGCTGCTCCTTAATTGCCTACTCTGAGAGGTGCCTGACAATGGGGCTCTTCATCTCCTCCCACTTCTGCAGGGAGAAATAAATAAAATTTCCTCTTTTTTGGTTTTTTGTGTTTAACAGTCTGCTGACATTTTGTCAGCCAGAACACATATATTAGGAAATACCATTTCAGTACCAGTCTTGCTTTGTAAATTTTAAGAAGGCTGGGGAAAGAAGCAGCAATAAGAGAGAGAAACGTACTCAAAACCAGATATTATGAATAATGTTAGTGCTTCATGAAGTGCCCATAGAGGTCACTGAGAATTTAAAAGTATTTTGCATCAGGTTCTTACGTGTTCTGCTCTGTTGTTTTTCTTTTCCTAAAACAAGTTTGAATTTTCTGCCAATGTTAGGGGATGAAACTCCACTGAAATGTCTGGAAATGCACCAGCTTATTTCAGAAGCATATGTTGTAGAAAGTAAAAATTCCAACAAAGTCTGTCCACATAAAGGATCCTCACCCTTTCCACAACAGGAATTTCACAGTGATCATACTCATTTATCCACCGCTGCTCACAAACATTGCTCACAAACCTTAAAGCAGCAAAACCATGGTTCCTTTCCATAATAAATGCCCTGAATATAGAGATGTGTTTATTAGACCTGCAGCCATTCACAGTAATTTAAAAGGAGCTTCAGCAAAGGGCACCTTAGGACATGGTGTGGAGGTATTGACAATCTCCTGATTTAATGCATTCCCACATGCCACACGTGACTGGAGCAGTTTGATATCCCTGACAGAGGAGCAGACATGCAGCTTAATTGAGTTCAATTTAGAAGGGCTGTAGAACAAGATATGTACAGTGGAAATTCTGTATTTTATGGTGGTAGCACTGTAACAATTCTTTAACAGTAGCTGGAACTCATTTCCACACTTCTGACTTAACAAAAGAAAACTCAGCCAGGGCTCCCAAGTATAATTAAATTGGTATTCATCACTCAGCCATAAAGAGCACCAGAGCACTGTGAAACAAAATCTCTGGCAGGGGGTCTGAGCCCTTCTGTTTCAATTTCCTGAAGGCCAAGACAACTGAAAGAAGATAAGCAAACATCCCTGCAGAAATGGGAAATCAGAATGGATTTCTGTGAAGGACTGGACAGGCAGCAGCATAGCAATGAAAGTGCTCAAGTGTTTACAAATCCTTCCACGGGATGCTGCACAGCTTGGGAGATGGGGGCTCTGCATGCAGATGGAGAAATGGAAAAAACTCCTTTTTTTATTGAGGAGCTGATCCAAATCCTGCTGAAATTTGTGCAAAGAGCTGTAGTTGTGTTCCCATGGATTTGGTGATGTCCTGTGTGATCCATCCCACCAGTGTCACCCAGACCACAGGACCATGAGGCCACGATAATCACATCACAAATGGGCAAGTTTGAGTCCCTGATGTCTCTGTGGGTCAGGAGCACAACAGGCATTTCCCACAGAGATTGAAATCACTGAAATCACAGTTATTTCTCTATATACTATACCTCATATATTTCACTAAATTACTTCTATATATATTAATATATTTCCCTACAGTATTTCAATAACCACTGAAATAACCACAGTTATTTCACTATATACTATACTATATCTACTATACTTCATATATTTCATGATATTTTCTCTATATATTAATATACGAATATATTTCCCTATATTATTTCAACAACCACTGTATTTCATTATATATTATACTATATATACCGTACTATATATACTATAATTCATATAGTATAGTGAATTATAGTTTATATACTATACATCATTTATTTCACTATATGATTTCTATATATATTAATATACTAATATATTTCAATATACTCTTTCAATAACCACTGAAAAACCACATAGTATATAGTGAAAAAACCACAGTTATTTCACTATATACTATGCTGTATATACCATACTTCATATATTTAATGATATTATTTCTATATATATTCACATATTTCACTATGTTATTTCAACAACCACAGTTATGGTCTTCCAAAAGAACTGTTCTGAGTAACCAAACTCTAAGAGTCTCAGAGTACAGAAATGGGTACAGCTGACAAGGGAGTTGCTTGTTTCACAATCACTGTCATCCATTTAAAAAAAAAAAAAAAAAACAAAAAAACAAAAAAGAAAGAGAGAACAACCACAAAACCCAGTGAAACCCTAAGCAAAACCCTGTCACTGCAGGCAGGAGTTCCTGCTTAGTGGCTCTGTTTTGTTGCAGTTTCTTGAGCCCTGTCTGAGTTGCAGCAATGCTCAGGCAGTGCTGACAAATGCCCTGTGCAGCATTGTTGGTGCACATTGTGATTTAGCACAGCACAAGTTTTAATCACTTATGGAAATATGTGATGTGGGGCTTCAGGAAGTACTGCTCAAGTATTGATTGCTGCTTCTGATTGTGCTTGTGCATTCTGAGCTAATGAAATTTGTACCAAGGACCAAAACTGGGCAATGATGTCAACAGAGCAGTGGCTCATTTGGCCATGGCTCAGTCCCCACAATTATATTAAGTGGTTTTATGGGAATAAAAGCAGGAAGCCAGCTGAACTACCCCCGAATGAGCAATGAAAACAATCCAGATATTCTGTTTGCAATGCTCACTTCACAGCACAAGCATCAGACAAACAGCCTTTCCTGGATCTGTTGCACTGTCAGAGTCACAGTGGGCACAGCAAGAGGGACAGAGGGACATCTGCTGTGCAGCATGTGGCACCCCAAAGCCAGCTCTGTGCTGGGAAACAATGCAGAGTGCCACAGTGGATCCTTGGTGGGATTTCTGAAGCTATATCTAAATAAATTCCTTCTGCCAAGTGCATTTGATGGGGTTCCCAACCCAACGATAACATGATTTTTCTGTTAGCTCCTCAATGTGAGTTTTTCTCCTGCATTTCTCTCCCGATTTGCATGGCTGGTGGTGTTTTTTCTCTCTTGCCTCAGCCAGGCTTTGTTATTTTGCTGATTCCCCAGCTGCTGCTCTGCCTCTGCTTGCAATTCTCCCACCTCTGACCTGGATCACCTTTCAGGTGGAGGGGATTCTCAGCTGCTGCTGCTTTCTGTCTGTGTTCTCTCTCCAGTCCTGCTCACAAGCCAACAATAAAACTAAAAGAGCAGCAGATGAAATTAAAGTCACCTTTCTCCGGATTTAATAACAGCATGAGAAGAGTTATAAGATTTGTAAAATCTCATTTTCAGAGCTGAATTTTGTAACTAACCTGAAGTTTAAAAAAAAAAATAATAATAACAGTAGCAAGAGTCCAAGACTTTTGAATGAAGCAGAGGGCAGGAATCACAAAGTTATTGGAAAAAAAATTAGAATCTTGCAGGCAACAGAAAGGAGGAAAGGCAGATTATTCTGGTCCATGAATATGCTTATAATTAATCACTCATGAATAAAACTTTGTGTCCTGTCAGCATGGAAACCTCCTATGTTCACTGCCTTGCCCCCTTTTCTGAATAGGCTGAACACAGCAATGAAATTCAGCTTTACACCTGAAATGCTTCCTGTCAAAACTGGCAAATACATCCCCCCAAAACCAGTTTCCATTTCAACATCTGCATTTTTTTTCACAAAATTCCAGCAGGCTGTGCTGAGTGGATATAAGGAGTGAGTTTTTTGTGAGGGTGGTGAGGCCCTGGGACAGGCTCAGAGAGGGGGTGGGTGCCCTAGCCCTGGGAACATTCCAGGTCAGGTTGGCTTGAGCAGCCTCATCCAGTGGAAGATTACAGGGAGTTGGGACATTTAAAAGTCTCTTCCAGGCCAAGCCACTCCATTATTCTAAAAATTGTATTTAACAACACTGTCAGAGACCAGAAGATGGGTGAGGATGGAGGGAGTCAGGTGTATCCTGCAAATGAAGCTCTGTATCTGTCACAGACACATTTTATGAAAAATCCTTTCCTGAGGATTTTTCCTCCTGAGAAGCTGAGAGGCCTCAGGAACAAAATGCAAACAATGGTTATCTGCTGCTGTGGAATGCAACAGATGCATCTGTGATTGGTCTCATGTGGTTGTTTCTAATTAATGGCCAATCACAGTCAGCTGGCTCAGACTCTCAGACACAAGATTTTGTTATAATTCTTCTTGCTTGCCAGCCTTCTGATGAAATCCTTTCTTCTATTCTTTTAGTATAGTTTTCATGTAATATATATCATAAAATAATAAATCAGCCTTCTGAAACATGGAGTCAGATCCTCATCTCTTCCCTCATCCTGGGACCCCTGTGAACACTGCCACCACATGTATCTTCCCTAAAAAGGAGTCCAAGACTTTGTTTAAATGCTTTTGAATTCAATAATCAGAGCTCAGTGATTTAATGAACTTTGGATCCTATTCATGGCTGAAGCAGGAGCATTCAGACAGGAATTGTGTCCCTGGTAATGAGGCAGAGCCTGGCACCCCAGAGCAGAGCAAAGGGCAATTTCCAGACAGAGCCATTTGGGTTCTGTGCTGGCCTCTAACAGTGGCAATAACACCTCCATCCAGTGGACACCTGGATGCTTGGAAAAGGACAGAGAACATCAGCTCATTTCATTTTGGCTTGCAAATAGCTGCAGGTGGCAAAGCTGTTTGCTTGCTCACAGCCCAGGATGGGCTCCAAGTGCAAAGAAAAAGCCTCTGGTATCCCACAGCCCCCTCCTGCACCTTCCATATGGGTTCATTTAGGATGTAGCCTGACCCAGATGTAAAATGAAATACCTTCCTCAAGGGGAAAAAAAATAAAATATATATGAAGTGACTTTAAACAATTCTGTAAATATTTTTTAAATACAATCAGAGCCCTGAATTGTGTGGCATAACTACAATTTGTCACAGCACAGTTATCAAAGGCACTGCAGTGAATTCAATAATAACAGAGCCATCTTTACAGGCAAATGCTGAAAACAAAATATCTGAGTTCTGCTCTTTACAGACACAGGAGCTCTCCACGGTGGAAGCAAATGCTGAAAACACCAGATCTGATTTCTCTTCAGACTCATTTGAGTCCCCAAATATCAGTTGAACCCTTTCTGTGGTGGCTGAGTTTGGGTATCAGGTTTTATCATATTTCCTTTGAAATATGCAGCACAGCCAGGAATCTGTGCTGTGGCATGGATATGAAGAACAGATAAGGATGTCCACATAAAGAATGTGAAAAACAGATACTGAGGCCACAGTTAAAAGGGAAAAACATTTCTGGAGCCATAGGAAACTGGGTTTCCAAATTTGGGAATGGACCAGAACTAAGCTTGGAGGTGAGAACCCATCTACCTGGACAGAGTGGGATCCTGCTTTCCTTCCATTTATAAAAGGAGACAAACTGCATTTAAATGCATACAAGCTTGAGAGAAAAACAATTTATGAAGCCCATCTAGATACTCAGAAGAGAAAAGTTACATCCTAGGGAGGGAGAAAAGCCACAAATGAAATTGAATGGTAGAAATAAAAAAATGACACAAAGTCCCCACACAGTTATTTCATACGAATGCTCTCAGACAGTACACAAGATATGGTTAGTGAAAATCAAAGTTATTTTCTCAGCCCAGGCCATTTCCCTGCGCTCCATCTCCACCAGCATTTTTGCAAGCAGAAGCAAATCTTCCCTTTAGTTTATCACACACAGAGCAGAAGGAGATGAGCAGAATCAGGGCAATAGAAACCCACTTTTGTCAATAAGGGAAGCAAGATTTCACTGGGACAGACACAGCTCCACCTGCCAGCAATTACCCAGCCTTGCCCCTGGAGCCTCCAAGGACATTTACTCCCCACTGCACCGCACAGGGGGCCTCAAATGGAAGAAAAATGGATTTGGAGAGGCCTCTGCAGCGAGGGCTGGGAAAGGGACAGAAAGCAAAAAGCAAAGATGGAAAACTCAGTGAGTTCCATCACACCTCTGGTGGGCACAGCTGGAAAGAAAGGCAAAGGGAAAATGGGAGAGGAGAACTCTTCCTCCTTGATTCTCCTATGCCAAGAAATAGGCTCTTCTTTGGCTCTAAAACTGACTTTAGAGGCTCCTAATTTTTAAACAGAAGGCATGATTTTTCTTTCTCATTTCTGTCCCATAATGAGGCCAAATTTTCACAGAAATTTTCCTTTCTTCAGTAGGAAAATAAATAATTTTCTATGAAAGCTGCCATGGAATATGAAAAAAAAATAATCCCAATTATTATGTCATCTTAATTAATTATATTTTTAAAATTACTTTTCTTCTGCCTTCCTTACAAAACCCAGAACTCCACTGCTTATCTTGTTATATCTAAATTAGCAGCCTCCCCAAGCAGGTGTTACACTTGGAAGACAACATGTTGCAAGCAATTAGAGAATTGTATGTAAATACACAATTTGTCTGAGGAAAAGAAAGCTCTTTGGTGTGATTAAGCATCATTTAAAAAAAAAAAATTGTGCTAAAGAAAAGTAAACAACTCCCCAAGTGGGTGATGCAGGATTGGAAAATGTGGTTCCCTGGGGGAGCAGCCCAAGGAGCACAGAAAGGTGTGAGTGCTGCCTCATTTTGCAATGTTTGGTCCTGAGAGGCTTTGCTCGTGGAGGAATTGATGATTCACAATGTGATTTCTCTTCCATCAGCAAGTCCTTAATAAAGGATTTGTGGCACAAATCTTGGGTGCTCTCATTGCTGGGGGTGGGGAGCACGAGCAGGGAATGCACGAGCAAAGGGGACAGGAATGCTCTGAGAAAAGGCCACAGATGGGAAAACTGAGCCCAGCTGGAGAAGCTTTTCCAGCAGATTTTATCTGGAGTTTTGTTATCAACTTCACAGCAGCCCGAAGGGGAGGAGAGGCAAAACCTGGTACAGAGCTGCACAACCCCACCCATGGATTCACAGCTAGGCTTATAAACCATGGAAAACTGCAGGAAAACTCCTGCACTCCACAGAAATCCTACTAGAATGCAGCTGGAATTATCTCTATTTTACTGCTGGATAAACCTTTGTGAGAGACAGAAAATGATTGATCCTTCTCTCTGCTCACTTTTGGGTGTCCACTGCTTCCCAAATGAGCGAAAATGCCCACCCTGATGCCTCTCTCCTGTCAAATGACACATTTTAACAGCAAGACAATGAAAAGGGAGGGATTTTTATTCCTGTTTCTGCCACTAAGTATTGTAACATCACAGGCTCTGAGGAGACTTGTCACTTTAATTAGACCCTTGAGGCCCTGAGTGGCTGAAATCACTTCTCAATAATCCCACACCTATAAGTAGCAAAAGCAGAATTCTGTATGTTTTCCACCCCAATGTGTACTGGCATTGTCTAGTAAGCACATTGGGCTACTTGTAGAAAACTTCTTAATAGCAGAACAAAAAAATTTCCACCAGGCCTGACCTTTCTCTGTCCCTCAAGCCAGAGATCTGCAAACCCAGTGACCACAGCAAAACCCCAAAAAAGTGTGACCACAGCACAACCTTTACCACAGCAGCAGAACGCAGCTGTGCATTAAAATACTGCTCAGCACAGGAGAAAATACCCCAAATCAGTTCCTTGTATTTTTAGGGGGTATGAAATAAATCACTTTTCCCTCCTGCTTACCTGTCTCAGGTACTGAGTGCCTCTCTCATAGGTCAAGGAAGGGATGAAGTCCAAGGAGTGAAGATTTCCTAGAGGAAAAGCATGAGGAATCACCTTAGATCCATTTAAAATATGACATTTCAGAAGTCAGTGTTAAATCTTGGGTATTTTTCATACATTCTACAAGAGAGGGTTGTTGTATAGGGTTACAGCTGAAATACATTTAGAGCCTGACCCTCCTCAGCTGAATTGAGCTGGCTCTAAACCTAAAATCTGGGGCAATTTGAAAACACTCCCTATCACAGAGGAGCTGTTCTGCAGAGATATTCCAGAGATATTCCCTGATCCCTCCAACAGGAGCTGCACTTCTTTCAAAAGTTGAAATTCAACCCCTCAGCATGGCTTTGGCCACCTCACAGGGAATGGGCAGTGATTCAGGAGCACAGAGATAAACCTGAGGGACATTCACACCTCCTGCAGCACCTCAGGGTGGTCCCTGCACCTCAGAAGGGACACAGGGATGTCGCCTCTGCTTTCCCCTGCCAGCAAACAGCCTCTGGGAGCTGGGTCAGAGCCATGGATGGCAGCAAGAGGGGGACAGGACAGCCTGAATGATGCCTTGGGAAGGCTGAGCCAGAGCAGAGGCTGAGCAGAGCTAAAGGGACTTATTAAAAGGATCTCCTCCATGGATCCACCTTGGGCAGCACAAGAGCTCAGCCAGGGCTGCACCCAAGGTGAACCAAAATTGTCCCAAAATGAACCCAAGATGAACCAAAATGGCCCCAAAATGAACCCAGGATGAACCAAAATGGCCCCAAAATGCACGAGCGCTCCCGGGGTCTCTCCCTGGGATCAGCTCTGCTCCATTTGCCCCTTGCAGTTCATTGTCCCATTCCAGCTTTAGCCCCTGCAGTCCCACCCTGCTTGTTTTTCTCTCTCCAGCCCACGGTGTTTGTGCTCTGGGGCTGAGATTTGGGTCATTTGTCCTTGGTGCCCAGCTGGAGCAGGAATTGTTTTGTGTCCCTGCTCTGTGCACAGAGCTCAGCATCCCCTGATGTGAGCCCAGACCCACACACTAAAGCAGCACAGAATGGGAAAAATAGAAAAGCTCAAACCTGAGGCATCATAAAGAATGGTAACTCTGCACCTTGGCTGAAAACAACCCTCTCTCTCCTTTTGGAGCCTTGATTTTGCCTTGCCTTCACTGTTGCACATGATGAATAGCATCCAGCAAATTAATATTTAAGAATTCATCACCGAGAGGTGATTACTCAGCTAGAGCAGACTCAAGTTATTGATGCTTGGCTCCCTAAGTGGGTTGGTTTTTTTGTTTTATTTGATTTTTTTTTTTGGAGTGCCTATAAACTAAATTAAGACATTTTAAACATTGTAGCATTACACATCATTAGTTTCCCTGATCTGCATATTTTAGCAATTGTTTATGTTGTGTAGCATGAAGAGGCATTTCTTGCAAGTTATTTCTTAGCAAAGCTGGGCAGTTTGGCTGCTTGTATGTAATCAGAGATTTAAAATCAGAATGATCAAAGAGCTTAAAAAGTATCAGGGGCTAAAGTGCAGAAATAGTGGCACACAACAAGACTCAGGAATACAGAACTTTAAAGCACCAAATACAAAACTCATGAAGACCTGGCATGGCACAGGAAATGTGGCAAATTTTTTGGAGAACACCACTGCCACTGGAAAAATGTTTGGATTTCCCTGCACGTACCAGTCTGTGTTGAACCAAAACCACACAGACACTGGTCATAGTCAGTTGGATGAGAGAATGAGGATCCTGAGGGCCTGATGTGGAGTGGTTTTGGGTTAGAGCCAGGTGGAGCTGGAATCACATTTGGCTCCGTGCCACAGGGCAAGAGGACTCCACAAAAATAATTATCCCAACAATATTTTGCACTGTTAAGCAACAAAGGCATGATTTTCAGTGTGTAATGCCTATTCACTTGTAATTGATCCAAATGGGACCTCATTCTTCGTGAGAAGGGCTTGGAAAAGGGCCTGACAAATTGTCAGCTTTGTGCTGTACCTACATATGTTCCACAGCATACAGGGGTATAATCTGGAATTAATGCACTTTATAACTCGAGCAAAACTCATCTGGTTCTGTGGTGTAGAACTGAATGGCTGCACTTGGCAGGCTTTTGTAAGCATTTAAGACCTCTCTTTATAGGCAAAATAACAAGACTCATCAATCCCATATTGTCCTCTTTGTAAAAAAAATACAAAATCCAAACAAGAAAACAACAAAAATTCAGAATCTGGGAATACCATTTGTGAAGTGTCCTTCACTGAAGGCTTTAATTGGCTCTGTTAAATTTTATCTGGTTAGATGTGCAGCCAATAATTCAATAGGGCTGAATCAGCTGTTGGTCCCCACTCAGCCCAGGGCTGGACTATTCCATGCCCTGGGACGCCGCTGGGGAAGTTTCTGGTGTTATGATCAGAGGGAAAAGCAGCAATCATAATAATAAAAAAAAAAAAAAAAAAAAGAGACACCTCAACATGACATCAGTGCCCGACAGAAAAGGCAGAGCTGGGTGCATCTGTTTGGAGTGAAAGGTTTGATTAAAGGAGGCCAAGCCAGGTCTGGAATACCACGGAGCCATCTACTGGGAAGTGCAGCTCTGTGCTCCTGCCTCCTGCTCTCAGCTCCCAGAATTAGCCCCTCCTTGATGCCTTAAGATTTTAGCTGTTAGATTTTTCAATATTTGTAACCCTGCAATTATTTATTGTATAACTCTGAACTCCACACACAGCGTGAGCTGCTGCTTTCCCATTTTGGGCAGACACAACAATTCCTCTCCAGGCCTGGCAGTCAAGGACACCTCACTGCCTCAGGACCCAGAGATGGAAACAAAAGTGAGTTGGGGGGAGCAAACTGGGGTAAATTACTTCATTACCTGAAGCTGGAATTGGACAATAAACCCCCAATATGCAAATGGACCAAACTTATAAAAGTGTGCAAACCCATGACCCATCTTCCATTTTTGGGTGTAGGCTCTGGTGGGCTTTGTCTGCCCTAAATGCACCTGAAGGCCCTTCAATAAATATAAATAAAATCCTTTTTATCCTCTAAGTTTTGTCTGACCTCTGTTTTTAGGTCAGAAAAAGCAGAGGAAGCATCCTCACCTACCCATCCACCTCCCCTGGCTGTCCCTCTTGGTGCTGCAGGTGAATTCCAAACCATTCATGGCCCTTCCCACCTTCCTATTCCAGGGAAAAGGGAGGAATCCCAGTCCCACCTGGGTCTGCAGAGGAATGAGATCCTCTGAACACCCCTGAGTTTTGTGAGCAGGGAGGTGTGCCCACCCTCCAGGGAGGTTTGAGGACAAGAAGTCACATCAGGAGGAATTTGCTGTGCTTCAAGGCTGGCACTTGTTTCTGCAGGGAGCTGGAAAAGTTGATCTTGCTTTTACAATGCACTAAAAATGTCTTTTATGATGGTTTGAGTCAACAGTGCTGGGAATCATTCCTCCTGCTTTGTTGGAAGAAATATTGGGTAATCTTAGGTGCTACTGAGATGCCAGGGGCTTTTTTCACAGAATTCACAGGATCACAAGGTTGGAAGAGACTTTCAACATCAAGTCCAACCCAACCCCAACACTTCAACTAAACCACAGCACAATGGCATCCAGGCTTTGTTAAACACACCCAGGGATGGGTGCTCCACCACCTCCCCAGGCAGCCATTCCAAAACCTTATCACCCTTTCTGTAAAACCTTTTTTTCCTAATATCCAACCTGTATTTCACTTGGCACAGCTTGAGGCTGT
Organism: Melospiza melodia melodia; assembly: GCF_035770615.1. Classification (NCBI taxonomy): domain Eukaryota; kingdom Metazoa; phylum Chordata; class Aves; order Passeriformes; family Passerellidae; genus Melospiza; species Melospiza melodia. The sequence continues at coordinate 19,319,850 of NC_086206.1, forward strand.
GTGCTCTGGTTCTGTCAGTGCTGCCTGGAGAAAGAGCCCAACCCCACCTGAAAGGAGCACAGGCACCTTTCAGGAGCTGTACAGAGTGATAGGGTCACCTCTGAGCCTCCCTTTCTTCAGCCTAAACACCCCCAGCTTTTTATTACTTCTTCCTTTTTGCTGTTTGGTTTTGTTTTTTCTAATTTTCCCCTCTTTTTTTCCTTTTTCTAAAAGCTGTTTGTCTACCCAGGCAAATACTTTGTCCACACAGAACATGCTACTTTTCCCCAGCAACCATTCCATTTCCTGCAGCCATTTGAGATGAGGGCCTAGATTAAAAGAATCATTCTCAGCCACCATTTTAAACATAGCCAGAGCTGCATTTGCATCTGCCTTGATCAAGCTGCTTGCTAAGTGAAACAGCCCTGCTAAAAATGAAGCTGATTGCTTTTTGTGTCCTGCAAAATGACTTGGGTAGACAACAGCTGAGCAAATACTCCTTAATCTGCTTTGATATTAATTTCACATCTATATTTGAGCTCACCATTGCATTGGAGTTTCCATGCCACAGGATTTCATCCTTGGGAGAGGAGGAGTTGAAGAGTTCAAGTGGTGCCACAGGGAATCAGTGTAAACACACAATTCCCAATGGTGCAGAAGGGCTCTGTGCTCCAGAAAGCTGAGGGGAAAAGCAAAACCCTCATTTAAACATGGCCAGTTCCACACAGCTCATGAAATTTTGATTTTAATAAATATCATGTATAATTTACATATGTGTAAATAATAAATATATTAACCTTTATCTTTAGTGCTCAGTGCTATTATTTTTTTAAGAGTTTTATGGAACCCAGTGGAACAAAGACCTTCTCTGTGCTTGACCTAAACTCTTGTAGGCTGTAAGGGCAGCTGTGCCAGAATAAGGGCAAAAAACTTCAGGGTTTGGGTCAATAAAAACAGAAAAAATGTGGAAGTTTCTATGGATGCAACACAAATATTCTGCTGCTTGGACCCCACACCAATCACAGGAGCTTTGTGGTAGTGCAGGAGCCAAAAGGGCATGAACAGAGACTGAGCTGATAATCCTGCCCTCAACTCTACTGGCAGGTAAATCAAAATAAGAAAACACACTCCACCAGTGAAAGGTTAATTAGTTGTTCCTATTTTCCAATGTGGGGTGTCCTGCTGTCAGGTTTGGGCAGGTTTGCCTCTAAGTGCAGCATCAGATGGGTTGAAACCAAGGACAATGAGCAGGAAATGTTAATTACAGGACAAAAAAGGATTTCTGCCTGGAGCTGGGGCTGGTACAAGTGGGAGCTGAGCCCTCCCTGGAGTTTACACAGCTGGGTAGAGCTGACTATCAAATTTAAGGAAATAACAACTATAGATTACTATCTTTCCTCTCCTCTACTGAAGCAATGTGTCCCCCTGCCTTTTTTTTATTCCATCCTAAGCTTGCTCTTCCCACACATAACACAGTCAGAGCAAAGCTGTCAAATCAGGGAAAAATTGTTTCCACCAAATCGTTTAATCTTTAAAAAAAACCCCATCCTTACCTTCACTTCATGGAAAGCTTTTCTTAGAACCATTTAAAAACCATTAAAAAAGGTTTTTTTATCTTTTTTTTCCTCATCCCTTAAACACTGAAATCCTAAAGCACTTCTAATTAACCACAGTTTGTAGGGGTTTTGTGAAGCCATTATGCTCTGCTAAGAGGACACACACTTTATCAAGGCTTGAGCACGCTCTAATTAATAGAGATCACATGCAGCCCATTAATTAACTCAAATTGGTAATCAAGCATGCAGAAATAGCACTTAACTAACCCCTGGTGGCCCCAGGGGCAATGCATTCCCTGAGAGGTGGTGCCACAGTGCCCCAGGAGCACCAGGGGTACCCCAGGGTGGGGTGCAGAGGGGTTAATTTGACAGAAAATACAATAGCAGAGGATGTGTTTGCATGGGAATTTCTGGGCCTGAGATAAAAAGGATAAATCAACCTTAATGGGAAGTTAAAGATTTCCTAAACAGACACCCCTGCCTGCTCACCTGCTCTGACCTTGAGCTTGTCTCCAGCTGCACCAAGAGAAATGCAGGTTGGATATCAGGAAAAAGATTTTTACAGAAAGAATGATAAAGATCTGGAATGGCTCACTTGGGAGGTGCTGGAGTCCCCATCCCTGGGTGTGTTTAACAAAGCCTGGATGTGGCACTGGGTGCCAGGGTTGAATTGAGCTGTTGGGGCTGGGTTGGACTCCATGATCTTGAAGGTCTCTTCCAACCTGGTCATTCTGTGAATTCTGTGATTATTGCCCACCACTTCCCATCCATCCATCCATCCATCCATCCATCCATCCATCCATCCATCCATCCATCCATCCATCCATCCATCCATCCATCCATCCATGCCAGCCCTGGAGAAGAGGTGAGGGCAGGGATTGTCCCACAGCCCCACAGAGAGCTGGAGCTGCTGAAAGGGCAGCAGGGGAGCAGAACCCATAGGCAGAGGGACAGGGCTGAGCCAGCCCTGAGCAGCTGCAGTCCCAAAGCCAGGCATCAGAGTGCACCTCATTATTTGTAGAAGTTGTTGATATTTCTAGAAGTTGTGTCAGCCCACCTTCCTCAGGAGCCCATGGCAGCAGAATCATCCTTGGAGATGTTTAATTCCTTCCTTTGGACACTGTGCAGAACCCATATTCCTAAATCAGAGCAGTTTTACCTCATCCAGGGGAAAATCGGGTGGTGTAAATCCCCACTTGAGGAATTAAACGTGACTCAACTGTGGGCAGCTGCTAATCAAGAGTAGCTATTATCATCTTCATGGGAATCAGGAAAAGAACCCATTCCACGTTCATATTTAGGTCATCAGCTTCTTTCCGCATCCCTTAGACCACCCCTTGGCACATTGCTGTTCCACCAGTGTTACATTTGGGTGAATCATAACCCCAAAAATCACTGTTCCTGTTTTCCAGGAGCCCTTACAGTCTGATGAAGGTCACAATGAAGGCAGAACAAAACAAAAATAACCCAGCTAACGAAAAAATGACTTCTGAAGCACTTTCCCCTGCTCTGATTCAGTGTAGTTAAATTACTAAGTAAATCAAACTCTAATAAAGCATTGTCCTCTGACATGAAATCACCACGCTATAATTCTGCTTCTAATCACTGCTGGTGCTAGGAGACAGTGAGCACTGTCATTACAGGCTGTGATCTCATTCAGCCTCGTGGAATTTTTACACCAGAAGGGAAAACTACTTTAATCTATGTGACTTCCAGTAGAATCCAGGTCAAAATGCATCACTTGGTAACATCCTGAGCGTGTTTTGTGGTAGGAGCCAGGACAGGCTGTAAGAAGGATTACAAAATGAAATAATAAAACTGTTCTATAGTCTGTGTGTGAAATTTTAGCACCTGAAGCCTGAGTGGAATTTCTGCTGGCTGCAGTTTTCTGCCACAGGTCCCATCCTGCCCTCAGCCCCTGAGTTATTGTGTTTTGGCTCTAAGTCAGCACAGGGCAGTTATTTTTCCACTGGCCATAACTTCAATTGGAATGAGTCATTACAGTTAAAGCAAAATTAACTGGATCTCATCCTGCCTTGGCTTGTTAAATTAAGGAAATGTCTGCTGTGCCTCACACAAGCTGTTCCCTCACGTGGGCTTTAATCAAAGCACATCAGAACCTTCATTCCAGCTGGACAATGCCATGATTACCTTGAGCTTTCCACATCAGCAAGTTGTTCTGAAACTTTTCAGAGGGAAGCAGTGCTGGGTTGGCCTTGAGCCACTCCCTCAGTGCTCTGCCTCAGCAGAAGTGGGGGAGAAAAGGAGATGGAAAAGTTCGCAGGTCAAGATGAAGACAGATAAACACTTTAATAATTGAAACAAGGCAAAGTGTGCTGCTACTACTGATTAAATTGTAGTAAAAAGGAGAGAGATAAACCCCTACAAAACCAAGTGATGCCCAATACATTTGCCCACAAACCTCTGAGTGATGCCCAACCTGTCCCAGAACCAGTTCCCCCAATTCCTGTACTGAACAGGATGTTCTGAGGTGTGGGATGTCCGTGGGGTTGCTGTCCAGAACCAGTTCCCCAGTTCCCATACTGGCAGGATGTTCTGAGGAGTGGGATGTCCTTGGGCCCAGCTGTCCCAGAACCAGTTCCCCAGTTCTCATACTGGGCAGTTCTCCAGTCCCCATACTGGGCAGGATGTTCTGAGGTGTGGGATGTTTCCATAAGCATTTTGGGGCAGTTTTCCCAGAACCAATTCCCCCAATTCCTGTACTGAACAGGATGTCCTGAGCTGTGGGATGTTGGGCCCAGCTGTCCCGGCCATGCTCCCTCATGGCACCTCCTGCACTCCTCACTCAGATCTACGGGGATCTCCTTGATTTAGGCCCATCACCGCTCAGCAAGAACCAAACCCACCAGCATGCTGCCCACAGCACCCTCACTGAGCTCCATCCCAGCCCAAACCAGCACAGCCACCAGAATTCCACCAATTTTGGAGCTTCTGTGCCCAACCCACGGCGAGGCCCCAGAGGGAGCTGGAAACCTCCTGAGTGCTGATCCCAGATCCAGAGCTCCCTCTGCAAGCTGCCATGCAGCACTTGGGGAGTGTTTAGTATGTGCCACGCCGATTTTGTGCAGAGATAATTGGTTTTAATCAGAATGTTGTGCAGCTCTGAGTCAAACACATTACGCAAGTCTAAATATATTGTGTCAACACGGCTCCCGTGCACGAAGCAGGGGTAGGCCCAAGTCAGGAGCTCCATGGAACACCAGGATTCCTTAGGAGGAAACGTTAATTTAGTGGTGCCTTTCCCCAGAAGAGCCATTATCCTAATAATGATTTCTGGTATGGAAATAATGGAAGGAAAGGAGAGGAGGTTTAGGGACTGTGGTTCCTGTGCTCCCTGTGTGATGTGGGGCCCATTCTGTCTGATCTCGTGTGGGATGGGCCACGATGGAGGTGAAGCTCAACCCTGCCCCTGCTCTTACTGCCATTCCTTCACTGCCATCAGCCCAGGGGGCTGCAGGAATTTAACATCAAGGCACTTTTTCTAAATTTAACAATGGTAGGGAGGCGAGGGAACTGTCCAGGCATTATGTACATATATTGCTTTTCAAAGAAAAAAAAAAAAAAAGAAACATTTCATATAGACAATAAAGGACATTTCCCAAAGACAATAATGAACATTTCATATAGATAATAATGGACATTTCATATAGGCAATAATGAACATTTCATATAGACAAGGAAGAACATTTCACATAGACAAAAATGGACATTTCACATAGACAATAGACATTTCACATAGACAATAAAGGACATTTCATATAGACAATAATGAACATTTCATATAGACAATAATGAACATTTCATATAGACAATAATGTACATTTCACATAGACAATAAAGTACATTTTATATAGACAATACTGTACATTTCACACAAACAATACAGATAATTTATTGAAGGTGCTGGGCAATGGGGGATCCCCAGAGCAGGAGAAACCCCACAATTAAAGGAAAGGGCAGCCAGCCCCCATCACAAAACAGAGCCCAGTGCTCATGCACTCCCCTGGCACTGGTTTGAAATCAATTTAAATGGGGTGTGATAAGCTGTGGGCACTGTTCAGTGCAGAAAGCAGCAGGGGATGATGGAGAGGGGATCTGGCTGAAGAGCCAGGCTCCTGTCTCTGGCCATTCGCTCTCACAGCCTCCTGTAGTCTCGTGGGGAGAAAGAAAAGAAAACCATTTGCTTCAGCTGGCAGGGGGAATCAGGAACAAATTGTCCTTAAGCACCACTCTAAGTAAATTAAAGTAACAAACTCACCTTAATGATCCCTTTGGAACAGACAGAGCCTTTCAGTATTTTACTGCTCCTTCAATTCTCCATGGAGGAACAAGCAGCTCCTGCTTTTCCTCAGCTTCATCCTGTTCATTCTTTAGACCACAACTCTCACAATGCTTTATTTGAGCCCTCAGCTCCCATTGGCACTCAGAGTCCATCACAATCTGATCACATTAAAGGCACCATTTTCATTCCTGAGTATTTTAAGAGCTCTATAATTTTTTCCCTTTACAAAGCCACCCTGCCCCAGCAAAATACACAGTGTATTGTTCAACAAAATAGAGCAAATACAGACATTTTCAGACCATTCCAAATAATGGAAAAGAACAAAAGGACACATGAAAAATGGCTGCTTAAAAGCAATTTCCAGATTTTTTTTTATTCATTCATGACATAAAACTTCTCTTGGGGTGCAGAGCCTGGGCCTGATGATAATGGGAAAGAAATATATTTATTAAGGCGGGAAATTGGGCAGCTTGGCTCTAGAACAGAATGGTCACCGGTCACTATCACTGACCTACCTGAGCCAGCACCCCAAGGAGCAGGAGCTCTCCCTTCCCACAGAGACCCTGGTGGCCCAAGAAGCCAATGCAGCCATAAACTCCATGGCATCCTGCACATAATTCTCTTTTACACAAGCCCATGCCCATTTCACACTGATGGGCAGTGAAGGACCAGAGTAAAATTCAGCAAAACTTGCAGGCACTGAGAACCTACCAGGGCTGCTACACAAAGAAATGATCCACCCCATTATAGAAATGATCTTCCTTTAAGCCCAAGAGAAATTCTCCTTGCAGAGCAATTTGCAACAAAACCACTCAACAACATTGTGGTTACAGCACATTTTCATTGACATATTTATTTTTAATCAGAAAAAAACACATTTTTTTCTCTGTGCTGGGCCTTGCAGATCAGTGAGTAAAAGAGGAAAATGTGGTGGTGTTCTCAGGGGTCTCAGGATGAGGGAAGAGATGACAATCTTGACTCCATGCTTCAGAAGGCTGATTTATTATTTTATGATATAAATTGTAGTAAAAGAAAATGATATATTTAAACTTACTAAATGAATAGAAGAAAGGATTTCATCAGAAGGATTGAAAGGAATAAAATGGAACGGTAATAAAATCTTGTGACTGCTCACAGCCTTGACACAGGTGGCTGTCATTGGTCATCAAGTAAAAACAATTTCCCATGCTGGGTAAACAATTCTCCAGATCCCATTCCAAAGCAGCAAAACATGGAGAAGCTCAAGCTTCTCAGCTTCTCAGGATGAATGATCCTAACAAAAGGATTTTTCATAAAACGTGTCTGTGACAGGAGAATGGGTTTTCCTGTTTTCCTTTTCCTCACAACAAGTGAGGCTTCACTGGGGCCATTAAAGGACCTCACCACCACATCCCCCCACCCTCTGTCACCTTTCAGAGCCTTCCTCTCTCCTGGGTTTGGACACAGCCCAAGGTGCACCATGTGTGTAGCACCAGCTCCTGCTATTTTGAACAGTGAAGAAGAACCACCCACCACCCTGGCTAAAATTCAGATTAATTAGAGCCCCCTCCAGTCTCTGCTTTCCCATGATTAAAGGCTTGCAGGAGCCTGCAGAGATGACACCTGTCAGCGTGAGTTATCAAAAGACATTAGGCACACATTTAGTGGGGGCTGGCTGGGTTTTTAACTAAAGGAAGCATTCTGTTTAATTCAAGCAGTGCTCAGTACCACCAGCATAGTTCTTCAGCATAAGGAGTTATTACAAAGCCACAACCCATTTTGAAAAGGGAAGAGAGCAAAGCCAAATTAAACTGGCAGAGCTGGAAATTTAAATTCTGTGGCAGTTCAAGTTATGCACTACATTTAGCTAAAAAAAAAAAATAAAAAAATAAGCCCAAACCAAAACCCCTAATTCTATTTTAAGGGCTCATTTTCCACAAATGGCTGAGCTGTTTAAGTTAAAGTGAATAAATACCTAATGAGCCATTAAAGTCTATAAGGTTCTATGGCCTCCAGGCACTGGTACCTGGATTCAGCCAATTATAGTTCCATAAGATAAGATGAAGACACCAGGTTGTTATTGGAATATATAAAGGTTGAAGGCACTGTTAATAAGTCACTACAGGATGTGATAAAATTGTTTAAACTGGTTAAAAACTCTCAATGTGCTTTGCCAGACACATTTTTACTGTCCCTTTCCTCCCCCCGAAAAGTCTCATCCCTCCTTTGTACAATATTGCATTAACACCAAAAGGTGATTTGTTTCTACATTTCCACGTTTTTAGCACATACTCTGGAGGTTATGAAATATTAATGGTGGCAATTCCTCAGCCACGGCATAGAGAGAATAGGAAGGAAAGGAAAGAAATTAGGAAATACTGTTAAAAAAACCAACAAAAAAAGCAAAAAAAAATCCCTGAAGCAACCATCTGAGAGAAGAGCCATAAATAGTGAAAGTTATATTTGCCTTTAAGCAATACCAATCCTATGGAAATTATTCTCACATTGTCCTATATATATGTCCTTAACATTTTTCTAAGCCGAAGAACTCAGCCTATCCATAATTAGAATTTTCTTGTGTTGAACATACCCATTAATCTTAAATTATTTTCCCACATGCAAGCACAAAGGGTTTGACTGTACAATCCAAACACAGAAGGAGAAACATATGAAAAATCACCCTGAACACAGGGGCTCCAGCCTTGCAAAGATTTGTGGATATGCATAATTTTCATCCCACTGGTTTAAGTTTTCCAGGGGGAACCTGTGTTTGTCTTTTCATTGCTTCACCCTTAATCATCCCTCTTATTCCTCTTCTTTTGAACCCTTTTGTGAGCTCAGCCTTGCCAAAAGCCAGGCCTGGGTAAACTTCTGACTTTCAGACTGCTCATAACATTTTGGCACTTCCTCTTCCTGTACCCATCTGTTTTCTCTTGGCTTTACCTGGGAGATTGTGGGGCAGAGTCTGTCCTTTTTATTGTGTGTCTGAGCAGCATTTTGTGCAGCAGCATCCTGATCTCTCTCCAGGGCTTCTTGCTGTTTCTCAGCTTAACGCAGTGATATTAAAGCAGGGCACCAGGGGGGCTCTCAATGGGACAATTCAGAGCCCAAGGTTAAGCAGATGAATAAATCTGTACAGAATCACAGGCTGCCTGATGGAGGCTGAAACATATCATTTGTTGAAATCCTTTTAGCAGGAGAAAATTATCTCCGTGCAATTTTCTTTATGACTTGAGGATCAGTTATTTAAAAAAAAAAAAACTGTGGCTCTGTCCTAAGAGCTGCCACATAAACCCATGGCCCACAATATATTTTTACAAGCACATTTTATAAACCTCAAGGGCTGACCAATGTTTCTGACAGGCACATTTCCATATTTTCCTTCCTCCTGCTTTCTCCCATGCCCACATTTCTGTTCACTCCTGCGAAAGGTGCCCTGCTCCACATGTACAATCTGGAAAAATCTGTAATATTTGTAAAATCTGTAATATTTGTAATTTTTTTTTTTAATTTGTAAAATCTGGAATATGCCTGTAAAATCTGGAAAATTGTAGCCCACCAGGAATTCTGTGAGACCATTTTACTGTCCTGATCTGCAGCAGGTGTCTATTGATGCCACAGGTGGGGTGTAGTGGTTTTGGTTTGTTAATTTGAGGTTTCACTGATTTTGAGATTTTGGGATAATTGTGGTGATGAGTGTGGTGGGTTTTAGTGTTGGTTAATTATTAATGTATTTTTTGTTGTTGTTGGGAGGTAGGATTAGGAAAGGTGAAGTAGGTTTAAAATTTAAAAGGGTAAAAAGAAAATTTATTAGCAGTTATGAAAGAAAGAGTAATAAGAATGAAAAGTAATAAGGATGAAAAGTTTAATGAAGCACTACAGGCTGCATCAGATCTTCAAGGCTGCGTGGAAAATCCTGTCCCCATCTATTTGGTAGGATGATTTAATTGATTTGGAGCCCCTGATTTCATGCCCAACCCTCTCATCAAAGCCCTGGGACAGCCCCTGCCTTCAGGGCCTCCTTTCTGGCACTGCTCTTTCCCTTCATGGCAACTCACAGCCCTGGATGGTTACAGAACTAAAAACAAAACAAAAGGAGGAGGAAAGAGGAGAAAGTTACACAGCAAAGCAAATAGGGAACATGACAGTGTGAAAAATATATTCCAAAGTACAGCAGTCCTATCTCAGGCAATAAAGAGAGACTGAAAGTTGGAGCATTTAGCCACTTTCAAATTGCTTTTGCATGAGCCCTGCCTCTTTGTGTGTTAAAGATTGCTCATGGCTGCAAATTAAATATTTTGGGAATTACAGATAGTGGAGACCCAGCATGCTAATGGCACTCGGAGGCATGGCTGTGTAATGAAATCTCTTTTTTTATTAAGGGAAGTTCTTCTCTGCTCTCCTGATTGTATTCCCAGGTTGTTTCTTTGGTTTTTATTTACTGTTCCTGGTGTGCATGAGGAGCAGCCTGTTAGCTACAGGCCAGAACCATCAGTTCAAGCCTGCTCTGAGCAGCTGGGGGCTTGTTGGTCTAAGATAAATTGATTTAAAAGTCACAAAATATCTTACATATATCACAAAATATCTTTTAAAAATATCTCAAAATATCTTACATACCTATAGGTGACAGGGAAAAAAAAAGTGAGGGATGCGTAAATTATTATTAATAAATAAAATTAAGATTATAATATATAAATTATAAATATAAATAAGAAATTATAAATTATATATAATATATAAACTATAAATTAATATTATTAATGAATAAAATATCATTGCAAATATTTTCACAACAAAGATAGATGACATATAGGTTGGATAGGAGGGTTAGTTTTCATTATTATTTTTAAGAGGTTCTGTTCTTTGCTTACTACAAGTGGAGTAACATAAGTGGCATTTAATAACAGTACAGTCAAATACATGTTCAAATTCCCACAAGAAAAGAAAGGCAGTCTCGTTGATTTGCAGCTGTAAGAAGATATTTAGAAATTAAAGAGATTGCTGGGTATAATAGTAATCTCATTTAGTATAAACTACAATTACCAGCATCACAAATGTAATGTGAGAGCTACCTGGAGAGACAAAGCAAGCTGGCAAGGCAGAACTTTCCCATCTGGGATGGGAGTTAAAGAAGAAGAAATAAAATACTAAAAAAAATACTATCTATACTAAACAGATAAAGACCTGAAATCCTCCTGCTTTATTCAGAATCTGCTTGGATAAGAGGAATATTGGCACTGGAATATTCCTTCCCTGGGAATTGGGTATTACAGAGAGGGAAACTGAGGCATAGAGGGATGAAGAGCTGCAAACACTGAATTTCTGTGCCTCAGCTGGCCTGCCTTTTGGGGACACCAAGAAAACTCCTCTCTTCTTGTGCCTGTTGAAGTTGTAGCCTCTGACTGATTTTGCTTTACAATCCAGGGAGGGAGCGGAAGACTCAAGACTTGAATTTTACTTTCCACATCTAACTACAAAACTGATCTGGCTCCTAAAATAATGTTGTAGAAACGTTTGGAAGAGCCTTTGAACTTAAAATGTAATATACAAGCCAAGGAGAAAAATTATTACACTTAAATTAAATATGGCAACAACAAATAAAGCAGACAATTTGTTGCACAGTATGGATTCTGAAGGAAAACACTGCATCCATTATTTCTTATCATTGCTCCAGGAAAGAAGTTCACAGCGAAGGCAAAAAATGAAGTTAGCAATGATTTTTTACTCGTGAACCTTTCTCCAGGGATGAGTTATAAAGGAAAAATATGTTGCCTGGAAGAAGAGAGAAGGCAAGAATTATTTATGTTTATATATTTAGTAGCACACTTACACCCATACTTACTCTGCTGTAGGAGAACCATTCAACAGCACAGTTCCACTTTTTCCTAATTTTGTCCAAATACATGAAAGAACTCTTTATTCAAGGAGCTGTAAAATATCCATGCAAGCTGATTCTTGCTTTTTTTTTTTCTAGGGAAAGCCGAGCATGAAGGCTTTCTAAATACCAGCTGGGTCACAGGGGAGCAATAACACTAACCCAGATTATTTGTATCCAAACGTGCAGGGCACAGGCTGGGACCTCAAAGGAAAACGGGCTGCTAGAACCAGGACAGAAGTTCTCCACAGCAGAGGGCCAGGGGAGGGAGTGCAATTAAGGAAAGGTGTCGATTTTAAAAGTAGTTCAGGAATATCAAAGAGTGGGGAGCCAGAATGATGAAGGTTTTTGGGGGGAGAGCAGGCATTTGATCAAAGGTAATATTACATGAAGCTGGGCATCCAACACCTTACCAAACAGGAGGCACTGAATGTAAATAATGAGTAAATTGAGGAAAAACTGCTGGAAACAGGAAGATGTGGAGGGAGCAGGACAGCCACAAACATAACAGAGCTGCCATTTATTAAGTTTTTCCCTTCATGGCAACTCACCAGCCCTGGATGGTTACAGACCTTAAAACAAAAGAAAAAGGAGGAGGAAAGAGGAGAAAGTTACACAGCAAAGCAAATAGGGAACATGACAGTGTGAAAAATATATTAAAAAAATATATTCCAAAGTACAGCAGTGCTCCAGCTGCTCAGGGGAGGATGGAGGGATTGAGTTTGGTGGTTCCTCATTTCAATGGCCAAACCAAACCTTGGAATCTTTGGGCATGTTTGCCTGCTACAAAGGCAATAGCAAACCTTTTGCAGAGGCATTGAAAAGAAGCAAAAATGTGTTTTCTGCCTCTGAAGGGGATTTAACCAGACCAACAGCCTGATGCTGCCCTGGGGTGATCCCTGGCCGTTCATGGCCAGGCTGACACAGCCTGCAGCTATCATTCATCAGGGTACATCAGTAATTAAGTGAAAGAAATGGGAGCACCCCAGATTAAGGCTCTGCACGCACCCACACAGTTTGTGGCATTGCAGCTGAGATTCTGAAGAAATGAAGATTCTGAGAGAGAGAAATCCCTTGGCAGTGTGGTGTGTCCCACCTGGACCTCTATCAGGGGTTTCCTTGGGAAATATCCTGTGTTGAATTATTAATGATGTAAACAAACAGGGATGGAGAACTGACACATTTCCAAAGGGAAAACAAAGAGCAGAAAGGCAGGAAATGGTGAAATATAGAAAAGCTGAGGAATGGAAGCACAGCCATTACCCATATTGAAGGATATTCCATGGCACAATAACAGCATTATGCCTTCTCACTCATGGTGGTGCTTTGGCAAATCCCTTAAGTAGATTAGAAGGAATTACAGACGCTACTGGACAAGTAAATCCCCTGCAAACAGGTAAAACAAGCATTTTTAGTGTGCACAGCTACCAACAAAACCATGGTGCAGAAATGAGTGGAGGAGCAGAACTTCCCTGGATTCCTGGTGGGGAAGCTGCTGAGGAAAATGGAGGTTGGGGATTTAAAGCCTTACTTGTTCCCTTCTGGTGATTTCCATGCTCAGCTGCTCCTCTTCCCTTCAGACAAGGTTCAAGATAAATTCCTTCTCTCTCATAAAATTTGAACCCTCAGCCACCTACAGGATTGCAGAAACCATCTTTGTGCTGCTTTATTTCATATCTCCATGTGTTGTGATGTGGCTTTTGCACTCAGGGAATTATATCCTGCATCCAGGTTAAGCTGAAGGGGTCCCACTGAACCTAAAGGTGTTAATTCCTCTCAAGGTTCTGCTGATTTTCACTCTACAGCTGGCATTTTTATAAACTAAATTTATTGTGTCCTTCTGCACTCCTCTAGTCACAAGAAATGCTTCAAAACACAACCCAGATCATTCCTTTAGTGAGCTGCACAAACAGAAAACCTGAGCATGTATCCATGTCCTCTCCAGCATCTTGGCTATTTGGATGGGTTTACCATCAAGAATTAAATGTCTTTTTTGTTAGCATTCAAAAGAATGCTTGGTTGGTGCCTCCAGACATTTTTCATTTCCCTCTTCAAGCAGGATTCAGTATTTATCAGACCTCCTCATGCTTCTCTAATTGGATTCTTTGCCCATTGGAAATGCACAGCAACATTCTCCTCAGAACAATGCACCCAGACAGAACACACCTTGTTTAAAAATACATAAGTACGTTTCTTGTTTGAGCACAGAAAAAACAACATTTCCAATTCCTCAAGAAACACTTCAAGGACATCAGAAGATGCAGGGCAGGCTGGTACTGACCCAGCAGAAGTGATACCTGTGATAATTTCACTTTAATCCAGTTTTCTCCTACAATCACCTACTGCTTATTATTCCTTGTCAATAACTTGGTTTGTATTTTGAAATGCTTCTCTTTGCCATTCCCTGAAGTTTCTGTACTCCTCAAGAAGCAACAAAGGCACCAAACACATCAGAAAACACACAGAGCACAGTCTTGTTCTTCAGGGGGCACCTACATCCCACAAAACTAAAATACCGACAATAATTTCCCAGAATATGACACTGCATTACTATTACACAGCAAGATTTACTGAATTTACAGGAGGATTTACTGCCTGAAGGACTGTGTGAAACAATGGCTAAAGAGTAGCAAAGCATTATTTTACAGTGCAGAGCAAAAAAATCTACAGATCTGAGAGAATTTTAAGGGCTACCATAGACTGCAAACTCTGTAATGATCTGGAGGCTTCTTCTGGGGGCTTCAGTTCCCAGAATCTGAATCTTCCTTTTACTTGAATCCTACTTTCCATATCTAACTACAAAACTGATCTGGCTCCTGAAATATTGGTGCAAAAAGGTTTGGAAGAGCCTTTGAAATTAAAATGTTATAGATAAGCCGAGGAGAACAATTGTTACACAAAATTAAATATGGTAACAATAAATAAACCTATAAAAAGGCTGTGTTGGGGTAGGACCAGAGAGTTTTGTAAAGGAAAGGTGAATATTGGTGTGAATGGAGGAAAATGGGGATTTCTGGATGTGGAGGCACCACGAGGGCACACAGCAGGTCTCAGAACAGCCTTTGTTTGTGGCACTCAGATTTGCAGCTCATCAGGCCTCCAAAAATGTCAAAAATACACTTTTCAAAACCTGCACATGGTCACCAGGCTAAGACAGGAGACATGAAATGGCTTGGCAGCCTGTGAACACTTTTAACCAAACTCCACACCCACAATCCCAGTGCTACCAATCAATTTTGGAAGCCTTCTCCACAGCCTCAGGTCAAATACAGAATTTTTTGGTGGGTCTGTGTGTTTCAGCACAGAAAGATTAAAATTCTCAGCATCCAGGACTCCAACAGGTGGGCAGGGCAGTGCTTAGGGAATGTGGCATCCAGCTCCCACAAAACCCCATTAATGTTATAGGTAACATTTTTAACCCCAGTGGAAAATATCACTCTCACCGGACATCCCAGTGTTTCCATTTCAGATTTTCTGCTCATCTGCATGACCCTGAGAGGATGTGAGAAGCCACACACGCACTGGAATAATAGAAATTAATCACTCCATGGAAAGAAGTGCCTGAAGTGCAGCCCTTTGGAATGAATGTGCCGCTCTCAGCAAGGGCAGGACTTCACTTACTGGACGTGCTCTGGCACGGGGCCAGGGGCACTGGATCAGTGTCAGGGTGGCTCCAGTGACTGCTCTGGCAGTGATGGAGCACTGGCAATTCCTCTTTTTTCACTCCCTCACTCCCATTAACACATGCAAATGATGTGCCTTGCTGCGTCGCTTGTTTTAGCAACCTCAGTTAATTCCCTGTTAACACCGATTTTATTTTATTTTTGTCGTGCCCAGTAGACATTCAAGCAGTCTATTTCTTTTTTCCTTTGGAGGAAGAGGAAAGAGAGAGAAACAAGCCCTGATGTGGAGAGATGAAGAATGGCAGAGCACCAAAGCACAGCAATGAATGCTGAAGGACTTTCTCCTTCCATTAAGAACCTGCTCAGGAGTCATGGGCTAAAATGCACACCAAGAGGCATCCAGACAGCAGAGGTGTTCATAAACTCCTGAACACACTTGTCAGCTAATTCTCCATTGTGGATAGATCCCCACAACTGCTGCAGAACAATGCTCTTTGCACATGCCTTTGTTTGGGACAGATTTTCCAGACAGATGCCACTCACTGGTGGCTGTTAAATGCTCCATCCATAAACCATTATGTGCTTCTGTATTGAGGTTTCTCTGCAACAGGCAGCTGTTTGACAGGGAATAAACTCCTGGGGACAGCAGCAAATCAAATTAAATATATCTCCACAGAGCTATCATAGGGGGCTGCGTGGCTTGATAGGCTGCATCAAGAGCAATAAACACACACAGGAAGAGCAAACCTGAGATAAATCAAGAGAGTCCAAATGAGCAAAGGGGCTGACAAATCACCAGGGCCTCTGTGAAAGCCATTAGGAGTTTCAATGATGATTTCAACAGAGCCACTATTTCAGCTGTCTGTCTGTGGGCAGGAAGGTTTTAATCCTATAAAAGTCAGAGATGATCTAATTAGTGTTCTTTTCTCCCTCACTTTATGAACTTGGTTATGGGGAATTACACTCACTGGTATGCCAATAAATAAATTCACTGAGGGGGGAAAAAAAGGAAAGAAATGGAACATGTTAATAGTTCAGATTTCATTAATTCTCTTTCCTAATATTTATTTTCCCAATATAAACCTGTAACCTGGAGTTTAGTATGGGCTAAGGAAAGAAAATTTTTTTCACAGAACAGAATCAAACATGGATTTGCCTCAAACACTGGCTTATTCTTATTGAGAATATTTTCTTACCTCCTACTTTAATGCATGCATCAAAGCCTATGGAATAAGGACTGGTAGAGACACAGGGAGGAAGGGAAACAGCAAAAGAGATGGCAACATAGTGAATAAATTCCTCTTAATTAATAAATTTTAACAATGGCCTAAGCATAGCAGTGAGCACTTCAGGGAAAAGCACTCTCATATCTTACTTCAATATATTTTATATCAAAAATCTGCTCTTTCAATCCTCCCTTTCTCAGCCACTTGTGTCAGACTGAATAGACTGAAATCCTCAGAATTGTTTCCTTCAGGAAAAGAAATGATGAATCTGTGTAGCAGTGAGAAGAGCCTTGTTCTGTTTTAAAAGCTCTCACTCCTACATCATTCATTCTGTTCAGGCTCCCTCAGCCAGCCCTGCACAGGCTCCTGATGCAGCTGGGGAGCTGTACTTTCCAACACCACATTTCATTGGCTTGATGGGCTCTGAGTGATCTTATCTAAATCAGCTGCATGTTAAAAACCAGAGGAATACACCTGTGCTGCTGTGCCTCACCGAACACATCCTTACCATCAAATATAAACTGTGCTTTTCCATGGTTGATCTGCCAAGGATCTGTGCTAAGAATCCCTCCATGGGCTGCTAGGGAAGAGGTGGGGCAGCAGCAGAGGACATCTGTGCCTACTTAAACCAGCCTGATATTATTTTAAAATTCAGTCCAATCAGTTTGAAAGCTCCTGTGCACCTCCATACCTAATTTTCAGCAGGGAGAAAAACCCTCAATATCAGAGGACAAAGTTGTGAGGATCAGGTATCACTGTGCTCTGACAGTGTCTGAGGGAAGAGATGAGGATCTGACTCCATGTTACAGAAGGCTTGATTTATTATTTTATGATAAATATTATATTAAAACTATACTAAATAGGATAAATATTATATTAAAACTATACTAAAAGAATAGAAGAAAGGATTATATTGAAACTATACTAAAAGAATAGAAGAAAGGATTTCATCAGAAGGCTGGCTAAGAATAGAAAAAGAAGGAATGATAATGATTTTGTCTTGGAGCTTGTGTCTCGGACAGAGCCCAAGCCAGCTGACTGTGATTGGCCATTAATTACAAACAACCACATGGGCCAATCACAGATGCACCTGTTGCATTCCACAGCAGCAGATAATCAATGTTTACATTTTGTTCCTGAGGCCTCCCAGCTTCTCAGGAGGAAAAATCCTAAAGAAAGGATTTTTCAGAAAATGTGTCTGTGAAAGTGCTCTGCTGTTATTGCAACTTCACAAAGATGCTTCAGCACCTTTTTCCCTCAGTGCTCTGGAGGTGGAACTGGGAGATAACCAGGTTCTTGTGAAAGCTGGACAAATCTCTCCTGATTTGAAGCCTTTGAAAGCCTTTTCTTGCACGGGCCCAGGGGAAATATCATCAGACAGCTGAATTCTTTGGAGCATTTGCTCCACTGCTTGGCCTGCAGGCTCTGAGCAAGAATTCCCTCCCCAGCTGTGTCCCTGACACCCAGAGCAGGGCAAAGCTCTGGGAACCTCACCTGGTGAGAGCACACTGTGAGCCCAGAGCTGCTGCTGCCCACCTGGAGAATACAAAGGGCACGAGGGGCTGGGAGCCAAACCGGAGAAATGCAGCAAGGAGAGTGCTGGGGCAAGATCAGCAACAGGAGGTGAAAATCCCAGATCCGAGGAAGAATTTTACTGGGGTGTAAAATGGAAGGTGTTGTTTAAAATTTAATTTAGATTTTAAATGTTGGGATAAGAGAGGCTGGGGAGCAGCCCTGCAGGAGGATCAGGCAGGGCTGCCCTGGGAGCCAGGAGAGCAAATCCAGCCTGGGGTGATTCAAATACAGAATAAACAGAATATTTATTGCTCAGAGCAGCTGTGGCTGCCCCTGGATCCCTGGAAATGTCCCAGGCCAGGCCTTGGAAGGTGTCCCTGGCCATGGATGGGATGGAGCTGGGGATTTTTAAGGTCCCTCCCTACAAACCCCAGCACTGTCCCCTTGCAGGGAGGATGTGCCATAAATCCAGCAGAGAGCTGCACGTTTGGAGTGGGACATCAAAGACCTGCAGTGCAAAATGTGCTTCATACACAATCTGAAGTTTGAGCAGGACTCAAAAGATGATTATTCAAAAATCCAATTAAAAGTTTATCCTTTGCCTAAAGGCATCCTCTTAACTCCAACAGAACTCGTTAGGAGAACTTTTTAGTTGCAGTAAAAATATGAAATTTCAAGGCTATCTCATCAGGAGAATATTCTCTGAAATAAAACCACAACAACATTTATTTTAAAAATTTAAGCAAACACAATTTAAATATTTAAATTGCATTTTAAATACCATTCTGGAACTTGAAGTCTATCTAAGTATATTCTGAGATACAGACTGTAATAATGTAAAGATTTTTTCCCTATTTAAAGTTCTGGCATGGTTTCCTTTTCTTCTGTAATTAGGCAGAAACAACATGTGTCATTTTAATTCTCAATCTTTCCCTTTCTCCACCACACCCCTAAACAGTCCCAAATTCTGACTCTGGCTAAGATTCAGTAAATAATTCCAATCCAATCCCCAGTAGTGGGTTAATGAATTGTCTCATTTAAAAGTCACATTTAGCAGAGAGTTTTGCAAATCTGCTTCAGTGACTGTTACTTTAATTTTCCTTCATACTTTTCATTCTTTAAAAAGAAAAAAGGCCTATTAGCTTCAACAATCTAGTAAAAATTACTTTTTTCTTAAAAATGGAAACAGAATATCTTTTATTTCCTCACCATCTGACCAGGTACTGTTTAATTGATCTCTTTCAGCCACAGCTGCTGCCTTCCAGAAATTATCTTTGTTAATTCTGCCCACAATTAAGAGATGATAAAGAGGAAGAGATGGATATTGATTGGCATTACACATAATATAAAAATGCCATACAACCTTCTGGCTTTCAATGCTGAGCTGTTGCAGGGAGCTAATGCATCCTGCAGGCAATTATGGCATCTCCAGGAAGAAACCACAGAAATCTGCATTTGCACATAATCATTACAGCCTTAGCAGCAGATTTTATTTGTTTGTTTGATTGTTTGGTTTTTTTTGTTTAAAGCCAAAATATCAGGTTACATCTTGCTGTTCCCCAGCCCTGCTACAGATTTATGAATATACATTCATTTATTAGATATAAGTGGCAAAAAGTGATTTTGGTTTGGTTTTTTTTTTTTTTTTCCTGAATAGTTTTAGGTATCCAATAAAACCCAAAACTTAAGACAGACTACAAAAGACCTTGACTATAACCCAGTTATGCTGTGTTAATTTCCTGGCTATAAGCATTTAACTTGGAAGGGACACACCAAGGCAATCCAGCTTTCCCCCACAACCTGTGGTTGATGCCTTGATGGAAGATTTATGTGGAAAAGTGACAATCACCTGCCAAAAAATTGGGTAAGTGTAGGAACACACCTGGACAGGCTCATGGCATCCCTTTAGGTCCATTTATCCTTTTTTCAGTTCACTGGGCTCCACAGTGAACATTTATACAACACCCAGTGCTTGACACTCACTTGAGAAAGATTTAGCTTGAAATTTCTTGAAAAATTCAAATGCTTTTGGAAGCACTAAAACCACCAGACAATAAATGTGATGGCTCATTCCTTATTTCCTGAAGAAAACAATGCTAAAAGTGTTTTCACTGCCTCTGATCCCTCCTTCCCTTTCCTCACAAGAGGGTGAAGAATCACACTGCTCTCACCTTACTCATCTTTACAACACCTTTGTACCCCTTTCCCCAAGGAGGAATTCCCACAGGGGGCACATTTGGTAACTTGTGACAGTCAATAAGTAAAACAAACTGCAGAGATACACATGGGAAATTTGTCTGTTCAAGCATTTCCTTCTTTTAGCAGTTCTGTGATGGCCCAGCACCTGTAAATGAACTGAAAAGTGCAAATCCCCCAGCCAAGCAGTGTCTGGGCTCTCAGTGCTCACACAGGGCACAGCTCAGAGCACAGCTCCCACTCAGCCACACACAGCTGGCACACAAAAAGGGACACAAAAAACACAGCCCTGGGACACAAAAACCAGTCCTGGGACACAAAAAACATACTCCTGGGACACAAAAAACCACTCCTGGGACACAATAACATTCCTGGGACACAAAAAACAGTCCTGGGACACAAAAAACACGCTCCTGGGACACAAAAACCAGTCCTGGGACACAAAAAGCACAGCCTGGGACACAATAACAGTCCTTGAACACAAAAACCAGTCCTGGGACACAAAAAACAGTCCTGGGACACAAAAACCAGTCCTGGGACACAAAAAACCACTCCTGGGACACAATAACAGTCCTGGGGCACAAAAACCAGTCCTGGGACACAAAAAACAGTCCTGGGACCCCAAAACCAGCCCTGGGACAAAAAAATCAGAGCCTGGGACACAAAAAACAGTCCTGGGTCACAAAAAACAGTCCTGGGACACAGAAAACAGCCTGAGTTGATCACAAACAAGCCCAAGTGACAGAGCAACACAATTTCTATTGATTTGCCCTCAAAGGCAGGATGCAGCTGTGAAACTGAGGTGGTTTTCTGTGCAGCCCCATCCAGCACAGCAGCTCCCACTGCTCACCGAGGAGAGGCACCAAAAGCAGCCTCTCCTTTTTCCTCTCCACACCCTTCTGTGCTCCTCAGAAATGGCACTGCAGTGGCACTCAGTGACAGGGACACAGAGGAACTGGGGGCAGAAATGGCACTGCAGTGGCACTCAGTGACAGGGACACAGAGGAACTGGGGGCAGAAATGGCACTGCAGTGGCACTCAGTGACAGGGACACAGAGGAACTGGGGGCAGAAATGGCACTGCAGTGGCACTCAGTGACGGGGACACAGAGGAACTGGGGGCAGAAATGGCACTGCAGTGGCACTCAGTGACAGGGACACAGAGGAACTGGGTGTCTCTGTTCTTTCAGTGTTGTGAAGACTCCCTGGGACAGAGCTCACTCCTCTCCAGGGACATTGTCCTGGTAAGTAGCACAGATGGTGAATATTTAATTTTTTTCTCCTCAGCATCTTTAATGCTAAAATTTCTCCTCAGTAGCAAGATGGAAAATCCAACAGAAAGACAAAAATCAATGGCCAGTGAAAGAAAACAAATAGCACTTAACAGCTGATGGCTTTTGTGGGCAGCCTGTCCCACCTCCATCTCCAAAGATCCCTCTGCAGTGCCGTGGGTGCTGTGATGTGACACAGAGCTCCCTGCAGGAGCCCTGGCCTCACACTGCTACCCCATCAATGGAACAGATGATGTGACCTCAGAAAGCACAGCACAACCAGCCAGCACAACCACTGGAAAGGAAACAACTCTGCAGGTGCTGAGCTTCTGATGGACACCAGATGTCACCTAACAAATGTACCCATCCACAGGAGCTCCAGGAGGAAGCTGCTGCAGCTTTGCAATGTCCTCAGTCCCATCACAACCGGCAGACTGCACTGACTGATGCAGGGATGAGTTAATTCAACCCCCAGGGAAAGGTGGCAGCTGCACAAGGGGACAGGGACAGAGGTGACTGTGAGCACATGGGTCAGCAGCTGAGGAACCAGTCCTGCAATGTGATGCCAGTCTGATCAGGGACAGAGAAATGACAATTGTTTCTCGCAGTGAGAATTTTGAGAATTTTAGGAGTTGTAGGAATGTGATAACTTGTTAGTAGAAACAATCTACAGGTAGCGTTTTTCCACTTTGTTTTCCTGTTCTTCTCAAGGACAGTATGTGAAAAAGATGGTTTTTTATTAACTAGAGGAAGCTGCTGCAGCTTTGCAATCTCCTTCTCAGCCCCACATCACAACCAGCAGGTTGAACTGGCTGCTGATGCAGGGGTGACTTCATTCAACACCCAGAGAAAGGTGGCAGCTGCACAAGGGGACAGGGACAGAGGTGACTGTGAGCACATGGCTCAGCAGCTGAGGAACCAGTCCTGCCATGTGATGCCAGCCTGGTCAGGGAGAAAGAAATGACAGTTGTTCCTCACAGCAGCTTGTGAGAATTTTAGGAGTTGTAGGAATGTGATAACTTGTTAGTAGCGTTTTTCCACTTTGTTTTCCTGTTCTTCTCAAGGACAGTTTGTGGAAATGTTTTTTTATTAACTAGCCAATCAAGTAGAATATGTCATATCAGTCTATGTAAACCAAAGAATCCTTTGTAATAAAAGCTCTTCTTCTCCTCTCATCTGTCCCTGTGCCATTCTTAGCTCGAGGGTGACACTGCACCCATGGGTGCGGGTGGGAATTTGTTTGCCATGCCCAAATGCCAGCATCCATCCTGATTTGGAGGCTGGTAGGAATAAAACCAGAGAGGAGCCCTCTCTTCCCCTGAGCTGTGTGAGATGTAGGCAGGCAGGTCTGGGAAATCACTGCAGTGTTAGTGAAGCATTGGCAGCTTTGCTTTTCCTCCCTCACATGCTGCTATCATTTCATGTCACTGAACCAATTCTCATACAATTGTCTGAGGCTCCAAGTGGAAAAAACTCATTATCCTTCGAGTCCAGCTGTTAAGAATATGGGATTATGTTGTATTTCCATCTGCAATACAGCAGAAGCATTAGCTCTTTTTGAACTATGGCCAGGAGGATGCAGATTTAATTGCCCTCATAGCTCCTCCTGCTTCAAAATAAAACCATCTTTCAAACCCATTGCATTTTCACAACTCTTGCACTTGAAGTGTGACCTGGTTCCCTCAAACCTGAAGAGTTTAACAAGGAGAGGGTTCTCTTGCTCTATTCCTGCCAGCCAAGAATGGTTTGTATGTGATATACAAGCAGCTAAATTTCACCTTGAAACCTGAATTCTAAGGCAGTTGAGAAAGATTAGAAAGCCCAAGAGAATGGAGCCAAGCCCAGCTCACTGTTAAAAACAGGA
The DNA here is from genome assembly GCF_035770615.1 of Melospiza melodia melodia. NCBI lineage: Eukaryota > Metazoa > Chordata > Aves > Passeriformes > Passerellidae > Melospiza > Melospiza melodia. Next base: position 19,343,236 of record NC_086206.1, read on the forward strand.
ATGTCCTGAGTGTTCAGTGTGTGGTGAAACTGCTGTCAAGGGTCACTAAGTGAAGGAGGGAGATGCTGAAATACACAAACCATGATTTATTGAGAAAGTTTGTTTTATTGGTTTATAAATCACACCTACCTCGTAATTAAAAAAGCTCTTTATTAACTTAAAACATTCCCAGAGCCAACATATAAATACATATTTAGAGACTCCTCACCTGATTCCCAAGTAACAGTCTGGCTTTGTTCTCTCCTATGTGAACACTTCCTTATTGCTCATTACATTTTAGCAGCCAAACATGCAAATCTAACATAACATACCTGCTGTACTGAGACCCTGATTTTTCAACATTACTGCAAGGCTCTTCCACCCTCCAGCAAAGCAAAGATTCTGTGAGTTTTAGATTTAAACAGGAAATACCAGGATGTTTTACATGAGATTTTTCTGAGGGTGCAAAAGACAGATATTGTAGAAATAAACTGTAGATTGCTGTTTTGATAATATATTTGACCCCAAATTTACCTTTATTCCAGGTACTTTGGTTGTGAACAATCTATAGCAGCATTTTGACAGAGAAGTGCAGCTCTTTTCAAACACAGCTGATATAATAAACTACCAACAGAATCATGTTGGCTCAGGTATTTTTTTAGTCACCCCTGGGCCGTACCTGATGAAGAAGATTTTACTCTCCATTAATACAGACCACAGGTGATTCAAGCAGGTGGAGCACACCTTGTGAGCAAGACCTGCTAACCCAGGCAGCCCTGAGCACATTCTGATGGAAATAAGACAGCGCAGGTGAGCGCAGCTCTTCGCAGTCAGCACCACTCACTGTGATGATGATGATGATGATGATGATGATGATGATGATGATGATGATGATGATGATGTGCCCCTAGAGCTTGCTGTTCTGCTGGAACTGGGCCACCAAGGCCAGCACCTGCTCCGAGGCCCTGACCTGCTTGGCGGCCAGGTAGAGGGCGCTGTTGGAGGCCGTCTCCTCCAGGAAATACCTGTAGTTGACCATCATGCCACAGGAGGCGCCGATGCCCCTGGGGCTGCTGTCCCCCATCCAGTTGATCCTCCAGAGCACCGAGCCGTTCTGCAGGTGGAAATTGGCCACGGGGTTGAGGGCGTAGCCCCTGTGCTTCTCCCCATACAGGTACCAGGCACAGAGCCTCATCAGGGGGGAGTGTAGCACCTGGGTCAGCTTCTCTGACCTCACCCACTCGTTGGTGTTGAGCAGTTTCTTCAGTGTGTTGGTGGTGGGGTCTCCTGTGAGCGCGGAGATCTCCTGCCACTCAGATTCTGTAAAAAGTTCATTCCTTCCTTGCTCTTTTGTCTGGGAGGAGAGGAGACCAACGAGCCATTTGGTGAATCCTGGGATAGGGGAAAGTGTGGAAAAAGCTTCTATCTGAGGAAGTTCTTTCTGGAGAAATAAAGAGAAAAAAGAAATCATGAGTTTGGTTGTGATTGACACAGAGAAGTTTGAGTCAAAGGGCAGCTCATGGCCTTGGCCTTTTGGCAAGTGAAAACCAGGGACTGATACACATGGACACAAAAAAATGGGAAAAAATCCCCCTGGCAGTAACAGGTTAGTGATGAGAAGGCACTGGGAGCACACAGAAAATTTTAACACTGCCTGAATCCATTCCTCACACACCATCTCATAAAAGCACTTTTGCAGTACTTAACACCACTGGGTTCTGCTGTTATCCTTTTACAGGCAGAAATAAACATAAAATCACAGGCCATAAAGAAGTGATTCTGAAGACAGTATTTTTTTAAGAGACGTGCAAGTTTGGAAAACCATTTAAACACTATTTATTTTTCATAAATAACTTATTTTTTTAATATCAAAGGCAGTTTATTATTTTAATCTATTGTAAAATCAAGAGGTATTATATTTAGATTTTTATGGAAAAAAGTATTTCCTGAAGTTTTGAACTAAGTTCTTTATAAAGGCCAGCTACCTTTAATGATATTCCCTAAACCAGCAAGAAATACAAAGTGTGTGAATATTTTTTTTATTGCAAGTATAACACTAGTTTTAACCATATAAATATGTAAGAATATATTTAAATATAAATAAGTTTTATGTAAATATAAAATTTCTTCTCTACTCCTGCTAATTTCTGATTAAACCTTGCTAACTATGCAATCATGTAAATCAAAACATACATAAGGAAACCTGTGTTAGCTTTGGGGCTCACCAGTGAGAAGAATAAAGTCACTGTCACTTGGAATGAACCCAAGTGGATCAGCCAACCCTCCTGGAGGAGTGGGGAGCCAAGGAACAGAGGGAAGACAGAGCTGAGCAGAAACCACCCCAGTGTTGCTTTAATTACTGTTCCAACAGAAGAAAACGTAAGAACCAAGACATTCATCAACATTACAGAAGCATCTTAACGTGGGCAGAAAATTGTCTTTAAATGACTACAAATGGCGCTTTTCTGCCTCGAGGATTACCGAGGTGCCCATGAAAAAGCCATCAGGGCTCAGCTGGTGCTGCCAGGCTGTGAGAGCTGCACAGCTGCCACCTGCAGCCTGCCCGGGAGCTGCAGGGCCCGGGATCCAGCTCTGGGTCCCCAAAACCTCCTCCCTTCCCACAGCAGCGTCCCAAAGCTGGCCCTGCTGCCCTGTGCCTTCAGTGCTGTGACACACAGCCAGCCCTGGGGACACGGCTGGGTCACTGTGACACACAGCCAGCCCTGCAGCCTGGGGACACGGCTGGGTCACTGTGACACACACAGCCAGCCCTGGGGACACAGCTGGGTCACTGTGACACACAGCCAGCCCTGGGGACATGGCTGGGTCACTGTGACACACAGCCAGCCCTGCAGGGTCACTGTGACACACAGCCAGCCCTGGGGACACAGCTGGGTCACTGTGACACACAGCCAGCCCTGGGGACACGGCTGGGTCACTGTGACACACAGCCAGGCCTGGGGACACAGCTGGGTCACTGTGACACACAGCCAGCCCTGCAGCCTGGGGACACGGCTGGGTCACTGTGACACACAGCCAGCCCTGGGGACACAGCTGGGTCACTGTGACACACAGCCAGCCCTGGGGACACAGCTGGGTCACTGTGACACACAGCCAGACCTGGGGACACAGCTGGGTCACTGGCACACAGCCAGCCCTGGGGACACGGCTGGGTCACTGTGACACACAGACAGCCCTGGGCTTGGGGACACAGCTGGGTCACCTGCCCTGCCCTGAAGCTCATTGTTAATTAAACAAGGCAGCCTCAGAATTCTTCTGGGACCAGGCAGGGACAAGAAAAGCAGATCAAGTTACACCTTATCAAAGGAACACCTCATTTCATCTCCTTAGAGAAGCAGATAGAGAAAACCAAGCAAATTATTTCCTAAAAAGACTCATTTCTGTATCTTTTTGAACAAAACAGCATTTTTGTAATCAGAGCTCCCAGAAGATCCTGACTGGCTCATGCTCACAAATGCTGCAACTGCCACACTCAGATAGTGAAATGCTAGTAAAGAAACATAAAGTTTTTTCAGGTTTCCACTGAAAGACATGATGATATTTCATTTTGAAGAGTGATTCCAAGGCTGATGTCCCTAACACCATCTGTGAAATCCAACCATCAGGTTTCCTTGCATGTGCATTTCATAAAATGAAAAAGTTCCCTTCCAGCCATCTCTCCCACTCCTGTTTGTCCTGAGCAGAGCTGCCAGGGCTGTCCCTCAGGAGCTCAGCACCCTGATCCTTCCATGGGCACCAATGCCAATCCCACCAGCCTGCAGGGCACCTGTGCACCACCCACCAGGACAAAAGGGACAATGAATTATTTCTTCCCCTCTCTCTGTGCTAATAACAACCACTGCAAAGTTCCTGATGAAACAGTGACAGGGATTCCTGGGGCATTGCCTGCTCCTTGTCCATCACCCCTTCCAGGAGTGGCCTCTCACCCAGACACCCCAAACACTTCACAGTTTGGTGAAGTAGCTCATTCATTACTAAAAACACCAAATGGGAAATTGTGGGTTTTTACTTCTCAGGACAGATAAGACATGGGGAAGTGACCCCATTTTGAAGTGACAGCACCAACTACTACATATCTGATAAAAGCTTTATTCAGAAGCTTATCTGAGGCATCCATTTCTTGTGGAAAAATAAATAAATGCACTAGAGTGGGAATATTTATGTTTTGCTAAATTGATGTGCTGGGTTCTAAGGCTATTGGTGGAGATCCATTAATGTTTACTTGTCTGTCAGAAACCCACACATCATTAAGAAACAGCTGCTAGTTTTGGTTCAGGGTAGATTTCTGTGTCTGATTGTTGCTTTTTGTTGTTGTTGTTTTTTTCCTTTCCTTGCAGAAGAGCACAGATTTCCCCCATTATCCCTATCTCATCTGAAACTGTCTTGCACTCTGAAAGCTGCAGTCCAAGGTCACATTTTTCATCAATGAAATCAAAGCCTGTTTTGGAAATTATGATCTCCCCAGGTCACCTAGATCAAATTAAGGTAGCAATTATCAACAGCCCAAGCAGAAAGCAAAAATCTGCCACCAATTGTTGAGCCTTCTATTGAGTCACACAGCAGCTATCAGTTTTCTCCCTCAAATGCCACAGGCTATAAAATCCTAAGCAGTTTTCTCAAAGGCTTCAGCACAGTTATCTGTGTCTGTCATCTGCTGACTGAATTGCCACGCTGTACCTTCTGCAGAGCCACAGACTGCTCAGAGTGCTAGAAACACATTGGGAATTAAATGTCTGGCTAATGAGAAATCCATCCACCTCCTCGTTCACCAGCACCTATCAGCTTGCTAGAAATGATCTGCCTGCACTCCATTTGGGCTTTGTTTGCTTTTTTGTAGTTGTCTGAAATAGTTTCAAAATTCAATTCATTTCTGGGAACAACACAAGCTTCCATTTCAGAAATACAAGAGATCATTTTTGCTGCCTGCTCCCTGCTTTATATACATTAATATAAACAAGAGACTGCACAGAATGCCTGCACAGCCTATTCCCAGATTTGTGCAGGGACAACTGGGATCAAAGTGGTATCAGTGGCCTAATGAATTCATCCTAAAATAATCCCAACAGGATATGCTCAGAAACAACAGCAGCCTGTACATAAACCCCTTCTATATTATCTGTGTGGCAAACTTTTGTTGAGAAACTGCCAAAAACTGAATAATCTGCTCCTGAAGCAGCACAGGATGTCCCTTGTAAGTGACACAGGTCCAATTCTGATCTCCAGAATATCCCCCCTACCCCAATTATACAGAACAATTCCTGAGGTAAATGTGAAATCTTAATGTTCAGGTGAAGGTTAAGGATTCCAACTACAAATTGTGCACATAGGGGAAACTGAGGACCCCATTTGGTGCCTCAACTTCATCCATCCTCCACCTGCTTAAATTAGTGAGACCCAAAAGCAGCAGCCACTCATTTGTACACAGTGCCTCAAACTAACAGTGGAGGTGTGAAATCCTCACCAGTTTTCCCAATAATCCCAGTAAAAACCCATTTTCAAGGAATGTTTTTAGGAGGGAATCAGTGCTTGGCACCCTTTGAAGGTGACAAGTGCTGCCACACACATGCTCATGCTTAGCAGAGACCAGTTCAGGCAAATTAGCAAGATTTCTAAAAAATGAAATCCTATTTTAATTGTGTATTAATGAGATATTAAGGACTATGGTAGTAACTGGATTTACAGCCATTATTTCCTAGTTTAGATCAAGGTTTCAGTAGAGTTTTTTGAAATCCTGTCAGATGAAGGCTTTGATGCAGAGGGGTTCTCAGCACACTCCTAACTTTGTCCATATCTTTTCCTGACCTAATGATGCACATTCATGACAGGCCCAATTTGGAGTTTTCCTCATGAAGAATGACAGCTGGGATTTCAGTCTGGAGGTTACAGGGGCACTTACAAGTAGAAGTGTCAGAGCAGGTTACACTAAGGTAGAAGTCAGGTAAAGGATTTTTACTGGAGGATAACGAAGTTTTAAGAGCTTGCAGCACCTTGGGACAACACAACTGAAACAGAATTCTGCAGATAAACAGATGTTCACAACAGTTAGCTCAAGTGGCAAGTTACAAAAGTGTCTTAATCATCAATTTAAATAAAATGAAAAACAAAATCTTCAACCTTTTCAAATGGTCTCCTCCTCCCAATGCATTTTATTACCAGTTAAATTAGAGAGAGTCTCAGCTTCTGTAGCCTGGAACACTCGGTGATTTAGCAGCACTTGAAAAAAAGATTTGTTTATTGCAAAGCCATGCAAAGGTGATATAAAACATCCTCCTCCTACCAGAGACCTCACCCATCTATTTTTACACAGGCTGCTGGACACTGGCTTAATGAGATGCAATTTTTGACCCAGGAATTTTTTGCTGAGGCTGGATTGTTTCAGCTGCTGTCACCAAGTCCACTCAGCACTCCTGTGCGCCATTTGTCCCTCCTGAAGTGTCCCTCCTGTAATTCTGCTCCCAAGAATTATGTCCAACCTGAATAGAGACAACCTTGGCAAGTCCTTTGCTGCACCTGAGCAGAGAGAAAGAGAGCACATGTGTGCAATTAATCCACTGAAAAGGACTTCCAGAATTTTGGGAGCCAGGCAAAACAGGCTGCCAAGAGTATTTACTCACTGCATGCCCTGCCTTTGGCCTGGACAGCCCTGACTTTGTAGAAATTCCACAGTGGAAGTGTTTTGAAGCTGAAATACAGAAGTTCTCTCTCCTCTGAGGGGTGAGGTCCCATGGGATGGGAGGCACAATGTTTGCAGCTGAAGCTGAATGAGGAGGCCTTGTGGAAGAGCATCAAACCATTGTGGGAACAACAGGAAAATTATTTAGGGTCACTTCACAGATGTAAAATGTGCAATGGGAAATGGTTCTTGCACCATTTGAGACAAACTAAAGGACAAGACTTTGGAATGAAGGCAGAGAAAGTGTGAAGGAATGGGAAGAACAGAAGAGAGAAAAATATGAACATCAAACATGAAGAAAAAACTATCAGAGAGCCACATCCCCAATGGATAAATATTGCTGGATTATCCTTTCTATCTTCTTTAACCCTAGAGGGGCTCCCTTCCAAACAGGAATGGTGTAGGGCAATGCACAGAGCTTGTTGTACCTTTAATCTGTGCACACTCAAACACCTCAGTCCAGGTCCAATTTGTCACTCAACAATCTCCTACCAGCAGGTTGTTCACAGGAAATTTGGGTAGGGAGGAAGATCTCCACCTTTGGCACTGCATGGAAAGAACTCAAGTTTTCAAGTTATTTAAGACTGAGGGATTAATTTTATGATTAAAATGTATTTAAAGGCATCCCAGCAAAGGGTTTCCCTTGATGAACACTGAAGAGGGGCTGGGTTTCAAACACTGAAATGTAAAAACTTTGCCATAAGTAGAAATACAAACCCCACTCTTCTGTTGGACACACTGAATTTTAAAACCTGCATTAGGTTATCTAAGCATGATGAGTTTGTTTGCCTTTGGAACTCAAAATTTTGCTGGTGTTGCAAGCAATTAGTGATGGACAGATACAATGTCAATTGGGTTATTTTATGAGAGCAACTCAATTATCCAGACATTATTTTTCAGATGCGAAAGCAGATAACTGCATGAATTTATTCCAATTTCCCCTCAGTCAAGATCAGACAGATGGCATGGCCTAATTATACCTGGACTACTGCATTTTCAACAATTAATCTAAAAAACATTCCACAAGCAAGATGCAACAAAATTCAGCCAAAAAAGCCATTAAGAATAAAATATAAAAAAACAATTCTACTTCAGGGTAGCTAGCTATGATTCAGCAATTAAATAATCTATCACTTTCTGGCAGTAGAAGTTTGGAGCATCCAATTTTAAGATGTTTTTGTAAGTAGAACTGAAGCTCTAAATCACAGACAGTTTTCCAGACATGGTTACTAATCCAGATGTGAAACAATGAATACAAACACAAGCAGTGATCATTACTTTTAAGTGGTAGATTTGTCAGCAATTTAAGTAGTAAAGACTATTAAATAAATTAATGTGCTCAGTGCAGGAATGTGACTTCTCACACCACCCTGTACATGAATTTTCACTCCTTTCTCCAGTTGCTTGGAAGGCTCTCCAAGTACTAAAGCTATTAACAATAATCCCTCAGCCTGCAGTGATGTTATCTAAATTAACAGAACTGACTGGCAGAGAGTAAAAGATTCTTTAGACTTTTAGGACATTTTCTTTACTATTTTGCAAGACATACCAGGGCAAAGAAATCTCCCTCCTTTTTATTTTTCTCAGTAGATGTATTCAGGGCATGCCTGCACACTGCATAAATAACCAGTGGCAATTCAATATAACAAACAAAGCAATTAATTAATTAATAAATAGGAATGTTTCTGTTCCTGGAGCAGCTGTAAGATTTTGGAAAAGGCACTGTTAGGTACTTTGAAGAGTGAATATCTTGATCAGGCTCTTACCTGTCAACTGAGGGACAACTAAGTTGGATCAGAGACAGAATACAGGTCTGCCAAAGCCACCTCCAACAAAAATGTTCTCATTTAACTTCAGGAACCACACAAGGAATTCACACTGACCATGTCAGGAACAGGATCTACACCTGGCAGACATCAAGCAAGAGCAGGAAATGCCCTTCAGGAAATGCTGTTCCAGCTCTCCACACCTCCAAAGGCTGCTCAGGGAGGAAGTTCCAAGTGCAGGGAAGCCCCAGCAGCTCCTGGGCTGAGCAGTGACATGAATTGGGAACTAAACCATGCTGGGCAAACAGACCCTGAGCCCCCTGGCACACCCACCTGCAGCTCCTTGACAACTCTTTTGATGAGGTGAGTGCCAAGTTCCACCCCCTGCAGGCCCTGCTGAGTCAAACTGATGGAGTAGAAAATTGCTGTTGTGATTTTCTCTGGATCTTCTGTCTCTGGAGGTGGCACTTCTTTCACTATGGCCTGGGAAAATCAGGATTTAAAATAAAAAATGTTAATAATAGTTATTATCAGCATTATGGGGAGGTTTTAATTTTTAAATGCATTAACACTTTTCCCCACTGTTTTATTCATTAACAATAAAAATCTGATAAAAACCTAGGAAGAGCTGCTTATTCATTAGTAAGTGCAGAGAAAAACTGTAATACGGTTTAAAGTTTTCAGAAGTAATTGCAACCACTTTGAAATTTTAGTCTCATTTTCTCAATGTATTTCTTATCTTTTATTATTCTTCTTACTCTTGAGCAAACCCTCAAAATTTCAATTTAATAATACACAAGACAGACAAAATATCCCTGTAATTTTTACAAGCTAATTCTCTCATCTCTTAAAATACGCAACAAAAGCAAATATTGCGAAATTATAAGGAACTGTGGATTTTTAAACAAGCACATTGCAATCTGAGCACTTTGCTGTGCACTAAATGCCTCGGGGGCTGTACCTGGATGCTGCTGGAGATGTCACTGGTGAGTGCCACGTGCAGGACAATCAGGGGCTCCCCTGGGATGGCACAGTGAGAGAAGAAGTAGCACCTCCTGTAGGCCCCAACTCGCCTCTTCATATCAACCCAGTTCCTCACAGGGTGCACAGCTTCAGAACTCAGGGAGAGAATTTAAAAATAAAATCACTGTTGTCATTAATTTATTATCATTGTTATTATCATAATCATTATTATATTTATTGTTATTATAATTGTTATTGTTGTTATTATTTCATTTAAAACATTTCATTATTTCATTGAAAATAGAGGTCAGCTGCCCCACAAGCTCAGTGCTTTTCCCACTGATGTCAGTGACAAAACTTTCCAATCACAAAACAAGAATCAGGCTGTGAATAACACAAAATTGTCAGCAAGCTGTGCCAAAGTGGATTGTAAAGGAGTATTGCACACCCACTCACTGGTGTGTTTGCCAAATTACCTCAAAGAGTAATTAAATATTACTAATTATTTTTATTTGGAGTATTCAGCTTGTATGAGTTCTCTTTGTCTCATCAACACTTAACTAATGTACTTTCAGAACATTCTAGAGATTATTTTTTCTTCAAGATTTTATACAACAAGGTGGCCCACCACATAATGTAGTAATTTTCAACTTCTTCACAACTTTGACTATTTGACAGAAATTCAGAAATCAGTGTTGTAGACTCACAAATCAAAGTTGTATATTCACAAATCAGTGTTACAGATTCAGAAATCAATGTTGTAGGTTCAGAAATCAATGTTACACATTCAGAAATCAATGTTACACATTCAGAAATCAATGTTGAAGGTTCAGAAATCAATGTTACACATTCAGAAATCAATGCTGGAAATCAATGTTGAAGGTTCAGAAATCAATATTGAAGGTTCAGAAATCAACGCTGAAGGTTCAGAAATCAACGCTGAAGGTCCAGAAATCAATGTTACACATTCAGAAATCAGTGTTGTAGAGCACACTGTATAAAAACCAAGGTGCTCTCTTCACATGTAGTTTAAAGGTGATCCTGTGCACCTCACCAGCCAAAACCACTGCCCTAAACTCCGCCCAAAAACCACTCTGGGAATGTGGGAAGAGTAACTGAGAAACTTGGAAGGAAAGACAGCACTCTACCAGTGCAGGGTGAGAGCTACAGGATCAAATCATGGCACAAATGATCCCTTTACTCTTTACTTCAATCAGTTTTTAAACTGGGCTCTCAGCACGTTAATGCAAATATTTCGTAATTATACTTTGCCTTCACTCAGAAAAGCAGAGTCTTGAAAACAGAGAATCTCAGCAGTCCCAGCATTCCATCACCTCCTCATCAAGGAGCCTTTAGCACTTACTCACTAATTTTCTGGAGCACTTCACAGGGTGACTGCCACGTAACCCGCTCCAGGTTGAGGAATCCTGTGCAGAACCACTCTGAGAGCATGTTCTTGAGAACTCCATTCATCTCCTGCACCAGAACAGAGAGAGGATGAGCTGAGAGCATGTTCTTGAGAACTCCATTCATTTGAGCTGAGAGCATGTTCTTGGGAACTCCATTCATTTCCTGCACCAGAACAGAGAAGAAATGAGTTGAGAGCATGTTCTTGGCAACTCCATTCATTTCCTGCACCAGAACAAAGAGGGGATGAGCTGCTGAATGAGAAAGGTGGAACATGGAAATGTGGCAGAAGATAACCCTGATTGACTCCAACTACAACACTGAGAGCTTAAACGAGACTTTATGGATCTGCTTTAGAAGATTAACCACAAAACAGCCCAGGACTGAGCCAGGAAAATCCTTGAAGGGATTCTCTCTAGTGCAAGCAGGGACAGGGAAGATCAGGAAAAACATGAGGACAAACAACAGACCATGGGTAGAAGGTTTTAAGCAGACCTGACCACAGGCTGCAGTCTCACAGTAGCTCAGATTTCAATACCATGGAAACATTTTTCAACAGGATGCAGACAGAATTTTTCTTCTCTAAAAACATGAAAATATTTGAGCAAGACAAATAAAACCCAGGAGCATAAGACAATAGAACTGGAGAATCAAACCAGCTTTGGAGCAGTATGGGATGAAACCCAAGTGCAATGTCAAAGCCTTTCTCTGTAACAGTGATTCACTCTAATAGTGATTTTTATATTCCCTACCAGTTTCCTGCTGCCTGTATCATTAAAGATTTCCTGTCTAAATTTATTTGAATTTAACAAGTATTCTTGAACTCAGCACAGCATGAATATCCCTAAAAGAGATTCCAGAGCTTGTTCTGCTTTCTTCCATTTGCCTTGTACACAAGACACAGTGTGATACCAACTTACCAGCAGCCTGATCAGAAACCTGGGCTTACCTGGAACTAACTTAATAACCATTTCCTTCAAAACAAAACCTCCTCATCTTCCATTCAAACTTTTATTAAATAGCTACTGCTGCACATAGAAGAGATAAAAATTAAGCTCCTATGTACTTTACCTTGCTACATGAAAGAAAAACAACTGGGAAAATATATAAATCTAATCAGAAAAACTAAAAAAGTTTTCCTAAGTTCAGATGTAGTCTCAGGACTGTCATAAAAGACAGAAATATTTCCTGTTATAAGGTAAGTTGCAGAGGCACTTGTCAAAAGACAAACATCAAAGCAGGTTTCTGCTGGCCAAAGTAACTGCTACAAGTATTCCAAGACTGAATGAAAGGACAGGTTTATTCATTAACGTACTAGTAAAAAAAAAAAAATTCAAACACAGAAGAAACAACCATTCAATTCTCTCCTCCATTATATTTTTTTTCAATACCTTTTTTCTAAACAAATATATTCTGATTGGTTTGTTTATTCTGACTTTAAGGTACCTCCCTTGTGAATCCTTCTTTCTGCACAGCTCTGAAGTTTTTAGATAATAACCATAAATCACTTTGATCAAATATCCCACGGTGTAGTGGAGGTCTCCAGGCACTCCAGGATTGTTTGGTTTGTTTTCTTTTGTAGGGGCATATTACAGGGACCTGCTGAAGGTCTCCATGGTGAGAGAAAGACCAGAATCTTGTTTCTTGATCAGAAGGCTGGATTTATTGATATATGATATATAATACATTATTACTGTACAATTAAGGAATAAAAAGAGAGAAGTTGCAGAGCTGCTCAAGCTAAGCTAAGAATAGCAAAAAAAAGAATCTATAACAAAGTTGTGTCCAGGGACTCTGTCCCCAGCTTGCTCTTGTGATTGGCCTTTAATTATAAACATGGGAACATGAGCCAACCAAGGTGCATCCCATTGCATTCCACAGCAGCTGATAACAATTGTTTACATTCTCTTTCTGGGGGCCCTCAGCTTCCCAGAAAATGCAGAAATCTGAAAGAAAGGATTTCTGTGAAAAAATGTCTGCGACAGGGGCACACTGTAAACCAGAAAAATGAGCTGGAGTTGTGAGATCTGGGGGCAAAGGAACAGATTCCTCAGGCTCTCGTGCCATCCCTGTGCATTCTGAGCAGCAGTTCAGCTGCAGTGCAGCAGCAGAGCAGGATGGCAGCATTCCCACTCTGCTCTGCAGCTCCTGCAGTCACTCAGGAGCAGCTCAGGACACTCATCCTGCAGGGAAATGAACAGTGGGAAGCACTGGAGTCAGGAGCTCTGCTCCTCTGAGGGCTCAGCGAGGATGCCAATGGCTGCTTCCATTCCAGGGCTGCTGCAGGGGGCAGCTGGACAAAGCAAGGCAGCTGGAAGCAAAGGAGAAGCACAAGTGCCTTCAGCAATAATTTGGGAGAAAAGAAATATTGCACATGTGCTTTCAGTTATGATTTGGGAGAAAAGAAATATTGTTGATATTGTTGGGGAATTACAAGTCAAACAACCTGTCAGTTGTGAATAATGAAGTTTTACACAACAACAAGGCACTGAGCAGGAATTTGAATGGCTCCAGTGGGTGGGATCTGACTCCAGCACTGAGTCCAACCCCAGCTGGGCCTGGAGAGCAGGACACAGGGCTGGATTCAGACTGAAAGGGAGCAGGTTTGGATGGGATGTTGGGAATAAATTGCTCTCTCAGAGGGTGGGTGTGATGCTGTTCACAGGGGTCCCAGGATGAGGGAAGAGACGAGGATCTGACTCCATGTTTAGAAGGCTGATTTATTATTTTATGATATATATTATATTAAAGCTATACTAAAAGAATAGAAGAAAAGACTTCATCAGAAGGCTTGAAAGGAAAATAATGAAATAATAAAATCTTGTGACTGACCAGAGAGTCTGAGCCAGCTGACTGTGGTTGGCCATTAATTAGAAACAACCACCTGAGACCAATCACAGATGCACCTGTTGCATCCCACAGCAGCAGATAATCAATGTTTATATTTCATTTCTGAGACCTCTCAGCTTCTCAGGAGGAAAAAACCTAATGAAAGGATTTTCCATAAAATCAGTGACAGGGAGGCCCTGTCAGAGGCTCCCCAGAGAGGCTGTGGGCTCCCATCCCTGGGGTGCCCCCGGCCAGGCTGGACAGGGCTTGCAGCACCCTGGCACAGTGGGAGGTGGCCCTGCCCAGCACAGGGTGGCACTGGATGGGCTTTGAGACCCTTTCCAACCCAAACCCTTCCAGCATTCTGTGCTGACAAAGCTTTTCAGTGCAGAAAGACATCAAAGTTTCCACTACCCAAAACTGTGCTTAACTCAGGTCATCCAAACAAAATTCTGATTTGTGTTTAATATCTCAGTGCACAGGACATCTCCAAAAAGCTTCACTCCAACAAGGCCAGGCTCAAGTTTGGGTCTCTTAATTTGCAGATTTAGTGGCAGCTTCTCTTATTTTGGAAATTTAGTGGTATGTAAATTCTTATTCTCATTTCAGATGCCTTTTTAGCCATAAAAATTACATCTGCAACACTTCATTAAAAAGAAAAGCAAACACATTCATTATTCAGCAGCCCAGTCTTAAATTTGAGCAATAAGACACACTCAGATTAGTATTTCAAATTACCAGCTATACTTCAATTCCTGCTAGCCAACTCTAATAAATTGTGGTTATTTTTTTTCCTTGTTCCATGTTCTTGCTTCAAGACAGCAAATTACAGCCTTTTAAATCTTCACATCAAGTACCTATTTCTAGGGCAACAAATGAGAAAACTCTTATGAAAACCTCCAATTAATTCTATTTTATTAAGAAGAAATACTTCTCTGATGAGGAAACTATTTCACTTTCCCTCTCAGGCTACTAAATAAAATATCCATCACAAGAGTTGAGTTTTCACATGTTTTTGGAAAGTTTGAAGTTTTCAATTTGCTTTATTTCATTTGGGACTTACAGATCTACTCTGATATTGCCAAATATTTGAAGGTGTCTGTGCTGGGGGGTTTGTTTGGTTTGGGTAGGCTTTCAGGGCTTTTTTTTCTGTTTTTTTTTTATTTTATTTTATTATTTTTTCCCCACAAATTACCTTCAGAATCTACATAGAGAAGATCCCTGGCGAGATATTGGAAGAAAATCCTCACCAGCAAAACAGGATTCAGTAGTGACACCAATTAAAAGGGACTGGTTTCAGCTTTTTTATTGCTAATAGTAATTAGTAATTACTGCAGTGATAATGGCACTGCTGAAAACTCTCCTGGCTCTTGTGGTTTACATTACTGGACATCTTAAAATTAAAATCATTATTTCTTTTTTTTTCCCCCCATTTCTGCTCATTTGGACAATGAGTAAATTGTGCTCAAGCACTTTCAAGTGACTTAATCACTTAAAGATGATATTTTACTGCAATCTGTTGAACAAACACAAAATAGAAATCATTCATCACCCAATATCTGAGCAGCCTGAGCTGCTTTTATGCTGATAGTGCTGAGAAAATAAAAAAAATATTTCATATTTACCACACAGCAATGGGCAATCCCAGTTTTAATAGGTCTTTCAAATTACAAAGTAAAAACTAAGGATTCACTGAGAAATATTTTAGAAATTTTGAGCAAAACCAAAATCCCAGGAGGCCACATAATGCATTCTGTAGTTCTCCACCAGCATCAAGAAAATCCATTTAATTTTATTCCCAATTTCCTTGTCAGTGCAGACACAAATAAAAGACAAATATACACAAGGTTATAAAACTCTTGTTGCACATTTGTCTTTATGTTGGAATTGAAATCAGCTCTGCACTAATGAAATGGCTGCACAGGACTTTTGATAGGCAAACACCAAACACTTTTTTATGGACAAACTTTTAACAATGATGGTGCTTCTTTATTTTCCCAACAGATCAACACAAAGCCAAGATTACAAATACACTCCAACCACTGCTTAATTATGGAAGGAGCTTTATAGATAAATCAATTTGACAAAATTGCTCTCTTTTTCATTATCTTTTGCCAGCAACTTGAACTTTTCACTGACTTTTTCTAGATCCTATGGAAAGATGAAGAATGTTTTAGAAGCAATTGTTGGATGATTTGCCACCTGAGATAATAATGTTATTAATTTTTCACCAGAGTCGATTTTCAAGGGCTGAAATAAGCAAAGTGAAGTAAGCAAGCAAAATGTAACAAATCTCAAGAGGAAAACGCTGGCACAGGAAATGTAAAATGTTGCAGGTGAGAGGGTTCTGAACAGAAGGAGGAAGAGCTGCACCCACGAAACAGATTCGCAGCAAATTTCACTCTGTGCACTGCAAAAGCTCATCAGAAATTCAACTGTTTATAAGGACAGTGGAAAATCAGTGTCCTGTGGTGAAAAGAAGGAACAGAACACATGAAAAGAACATAAGAGAGGACAAAAACTGAAACAGCAACATGAAAAATAACCAAGCCCAGCTCTGCTGTAAATTAACTTTTAAAACAATGTTTTGTGTGCCAGCACTTCCCAGTGCCACTCTGTTGCTTCATAGCAGGGGCCAGCTCCTTCCTGTCAGCACAGGACTGTCACAGCCTGGGGACAGTCACTCGTGTCCCTCCAGAGAGCCATGGAATCATTCCTGCCTGAAAACTCCATCGAGTGCAGCCTGTCACCATCAGCACCCTGCCAACCACACCATGGCACTAAAAGTGCCATCAGCAGTGGCTTCTTGAACATCTCCAAGGATGGGGACTGCACCACCCCTCTGGTCTGTTCCAATGTTTTATCACCCTTTACACGAAGAAATTATTATTTATGTGTAAGCTGAGCCTGCCTGGCCCAGCCTGAGGCTGTTCCCTCTGCTCCTGTCCCTGTTCCCTGGGAGCAATCCCAACCGCCCTGGCTGTCCCATCCTGTC
Organism: Melospiza melodia melodia; assembly: GCF_035770615.1. Classification (NCBI taxonomy): domain Eukaryota; kingdom Metazoa; phylum Chordata; class Aves; order Passeriformes; family Passerellidae; genus Melospiza; species Melospiza melodia. The sequence goes on from NC_086206.1 coordinate 19,359,869, forward strand.
AGGAGCTGTGCAGGGCCACAAGGTCCCTCTGAGCCTCCTTTTCTCCAGCTGAGCCCCTTCCCAGCTCCCTCAGCAGCTCTTCATCGGACCTGGCCTCTAGACCCTTCCCATCCCCTGAACCAACTCCAATGTCCTTCCCAAACTCACTCTAGCAATGTCCATCCTGAACCCACCCCAGCAATGTCCACCCTGAACCCACTGCAATGTCCTTCCTTAACTCACTCCAATGTTTTCCTTGAACCCACTCCAGCAATGTCCACCCTGAACCCACTGCAATGTCCTTCCTTAACTCACTCCAATGTTTTCCTTGAACCCACTCCAGCAATGTCCACCCTGAACCCACTGCAATGTCCCTCCCTGCACCCACTCAATGTCCTTCCTAAACCCACCCCAATGTCTTCCCCTGAACTCACGCCAATGTCCTCCCTAAACCCACCCCAATGTTCTCCCTGAACCCACCCCAATATCCTCCCTAAACCCACTCCAATGTCCTTCTCTGCACCCACCCCAAGGTCCTTCCTGAATTGAGGCACCCATAAACCCCCAAACAGTGACCTGGCTTCCCGGCACTGCCTCCCAGCCTAAAGCAACACCACGAGCAGACAGCCCTGAACCACATCCCCCAAATTCCCTCAGGGCCGCCCAGCCCAGCCCAGCCCAGCCCTCACCTTGACGTGGGGCCCATCCACGGCCTTGCTCGCCAGCCCCTCCATCAGGTCGGCCCTGAGCTCCACGAGGAAGCGCAGCCCGCCCTCCAGGCGGCCCAGCTGCTGGAAGAGCCCTCGGTACTGGGGGTTCAGGTAGTAGCGGAGCCGGTCCTCGGCCTGCAGCAGCGCCCCGGGCTCCCTGCGCTGCTCGCGGGCCTGCAGCACCTTGGCGGCGGCCTCGGCCACCCGCCCGTGCTCCACGCCGAAGTCGCGGGCCAGGCGGGTCAGGAGCTCGGCGCGGGGCGGCCCGGGCTGCAGCGCGCGGTAGAAGCTCACGAACTCCGCGCCGCGCAGCTCGGCGGGCGGCGGCGCCTTCTCCTTGGTCTCGTAGGGCGGCAGCGGCGGCACCGAGCGGCGCAGCAGCTCCTCCATGGCCGGGGCAGCGCCCGACGAGAGGCGGCGCGGGCCCCGCGCGGCCCAGAGCAGCGGCCACAGCCGCTTCATCCCGCTCACCGCCGCAGGCCGCGGCACCGCCCGCCCGCCGCTCCGCGCGCGCTGATTGGCCGAGCCCGCAGAGTGACAGCGCGCGCAGCCAATGGGAAGTGAGGATAGCGTGGCGGGGCTGGGGGTGTGTGAGGGGTGTGTCGGCCGCCATGTTGAGTGTGGCGCTCAGAGGTCACGGGCTGGCCCCTCACGGCCCGGGGATCCCCCGGCACCGCCCTGCCCTCGGAATGCGCCGCGCTGCACTTTGGAACCGCACAGTCATATCGGACACGGTGCCAGGCTGTGCCCGGGGAGGGTCAGGCTGCACGTTAGCAGGAATTTCCTCACAGAAAGGTTGGGCTGCCCAAGGAGGCGGTGGAGTCATCTCTCTGGTTGGTGTTCGGTCACAAGTTGAACTTGTTAACCTCAGAGGTCCTTTCCAACAGAACTGATTCTGTGGTTCTGTGAATTACCAAGATTGGAAGAGACCTTCAGGATCATCCAGTGCAAGTGTTCACCCAGCGCTGCCACTGTGACCCCTAAACCACAGCAACAAATGCCAGATGCAGACACCCAAACATCTCCAGGGATGGTGACTCCACACCTCCCTGGGCTGCCTGACCTCCCAGCTAGTGAATAAATTCTTCTCAAATACCTAATGTGAATCTCCCCTGTCTCAGTTTATGACCTTGCACTGTCCCCTGTATCCCTGTCCCCTGTGGCTCCCATATTCCTGCTGGGCTGTGCTGGCTTTGTGGAACACCAGGCTTGCACAAGTCTGAAATAAATCATCCATGTGTGACTACAAGTGACACAAGTGTGGCTTGGTGCACAGCAGGGAACAAATCTGATTTCCTGGGCAGCTGCCCCATGCCCTGAGGAGGCTGTGGCTCCTGGAAAGCTGCTGATACCTTCAGGGACCACAGCCCTGCTGCAGTTTTTGCTCTGAAACCTCTGCAGGAAACAACACAAACTTGGTTGTGCAATTTTGAGTTACAGACCTGAGCCTGGCCTGTTCTTAAAGCCCTGTGCCAAAAAAATTCATCATGAGCCCAAAGAGTGCACTCTCAAGTGTGTCAGGACCTTTTTTAAACGAAGTTAAACATCTCCATCCTGCTCCAGCTCAGGCTTACAAAGGCAAAATTCCTCTGGACATTAAGGGTTTGCCTCCTTTAGACATTGAAGCAGCAAAACACACAGGTGATGATGTCAGTGAGGTTAGAATTGAGCAGCAATTGTCCTTAAAAGCACAGGGAATTGTGATTCTCAGTGTTTGAAACAAGAATTGAGGAGAGGATCAAGCCCTCTTTGGCAATGATGAGACACAAAGAGAGCTCTGCCTAATTACACATTTTAGAACAATATGTAAGAGATTCCCAAGGAGGAGGAAAAAATAAAAAAACCACCATGAGCAGTATAGTCCCAGGGAACTGAGGGTCATGAGATAAACTATTATACCCTTAAGGGAGGAAAAACATTACTTAGAAGCATTAAAACATATTAAAAAGACTTTAAAAAATGTTTTAATCTCATTAGCAATGAATTAAGCTGCAGAAAATCCCTTCCCACCTTAAGAACTTAATTTTCAGCTAAATAAAAAGCCTTCAGAGTTGGCTGGTCAGTCCTTCTCCTTCAGCTCCCCAGGAAAGGAAGGGGCTGCCAGAGAGGCTCTGTCTGTGCCAGATTCCCAGGATAATGTCTTTGGAGACAGAGGGGTAGGTGAGAGCTTCCACCAAAATTCATGGTGATATTTCTATATACAAATATAGAAATATTTTAATATCGCTTCTCCAGTTTTCAATAGGGATCCATTAGGCAAGTACAACTTTTTCCACTTGAAAACTAAAATAAAATGTTTTTAGTCATGCTTCATAAAAGAGGTGGACAGACTTATTTCAGAGGTGGACAGACTTTTATTTTTTATTTCATAAAAGAGGTGGACAGACTTTTATTTTACCTCTTTTTAACAAAAGAGAGCTAGAAAATGAATTTTTCCTTCTATATGTTTAATAATGATCTTGAACCTGCTGTGCTTGTTCAATGTATGATTCTATAATAAACTTCTTCACAATCTGATGCAGATTTATTTGATATAAACCCTAAAATTGTGCTAAAATTATTCTAGTTAGTCGTTTCTATTCCATGAAAGCCTTGTTCCAGCTCAGATCCTGATTCAGAAATTTCAGGAAGGCTGAGATAGAGATATTAGCACAGGGGGGAGAGTGCTGATGAAAGATGAAGGCTCCAAGCTGCCAGAAAATGGTCAGCATTTCTCAGGATCAAATCCTTTTAAAAATCCTATCTAGAAATGCTTCTGTTCTTTCCATTTTGACAGCACTCTCACATTGGCCTTGGGTAGGATTGCTGCAAGAACAGAGCTCCCTTGCATGACCCAGGGCCATGAAAAATGAAAACCAGCTACCAGAACCCTCTGAGGTGCAGCTTGTAAGGCTTTCTCAAGTAAGACATTTCTTTTGAAACATTCTACTACTTCCTTTTTTTTTTTTTTTCTTTATTTTTTTCCCCAGGGAAAACTTACTATCTGCTTCAGCTGCTGCCTGGAAAATGAAAATACAGCTCTGGCTGTGAGGACCTGAGGCTTTGAGACCCTTCTGCACAGGGCTGGATGTGTCATGTCACCCTCATCCCAAATTCCAGCCCCTCTTCCCCAGATCTGCCTTGCCACCATGGACCTTTACTCTTGAAGAGGTTTATTACAGAAAACTGGATGTTATTATTGGAAAACTGGAGGTTGAAAGAGCCTAATTGCACTTCAGTAATTGTAAATTTTGTCTCTGAGCGAAAAGAGAAGCTAATAAAAGATGGGAAGTCAATTTGAGCAAGTCAATCTGATCCTCTTTGGTTTTTTTTCTCTTTAATCTGTTCAAATGTTAGGTAAAAATAAAACACATGCTCTGTATTTTATTTGCCTCTGCTCAATAACTCCACCTTAGCAAAGACAAACTGATTTATGATGGAAATGAAGACAGTCCCGTGGCTTGGGGTTTGTTTTGTTTCTTTTCTGTATTTGCTCTTACATGCAGAATGCCACATAAATGTATTTAGGACAAGAGTCTGAGCTGGGAAACTGACTGTGCTATTATTCAAGAGAATAGGAGAGCTTCAGTTCACCTCAAAAGAAACAAGATGGAGCCAATGATTTCCAATAAATCTGTGTTTGTGCCTGCACAGTCTTCATCCAAGGGAGATTTGCCAGGAAACATCTGACAAAACCTTCTCTGTCCTAAAGATGTCTTATTCTTGTAGTAACAGAGTTCATACACAAATTTCTCTTTTTGAGTTCTCAAACTGCAGATTTTTTTAAAAATATATTTTAAAAAATATTCAAGATATCTATGTAATCAGCTGAAAACCAGCCCTTTTCAGGCTGATAAGAGGAAATAAAAGGTCTCCTCCTCTGTTTTCCTCTCAGCACAGTGCTTGCAGTGGGAGAGCAGAGTGGGAAGCTCTGAGCACATTTTGTAATAGCTCAGAACAGAGTTTGGAAAATTACTTAAAATGAGCAAGTATCCCATTTTGAAGAGTTCATAAATCTCATAAAATACTGGAAAAAGCAAACTTGCTGTAGTTACTGAGTAAAAAGCAGGATCTTTTCAGCTTTTTGCTCTGCTCTTCAATTATTCAGCCCCTCCAAACAGGCAGTTCTGAGGGTGGTTCCCCAAGCTGGGTTTTTAAAATGAGATAGCAACATTCCAGAGCTGTAGGCAGTGTTCAGCTAAAATTCATCTTAATTTTAGATAAATACATTGTTTTATAGAATTACCTGGCTTTAGGCACAGGAGGCTTGTACTGAGAGCCTGCAGGATCAGCTCTGTGCTCACAACTGCAGTTTTCTTTAGTTCTGCCTGGCTTCAGGATTTCCTTCCTGAGTTTTTCCTGTTGGATTTGCCTGCACTGAGTTGTTCTCCAGGTAATGACACCAAGTACTGAACAGCAGAGGTGTCAGCCCCTGAAATCTGATCATGGCAATATTTGTAAGTGATTCATCTCTTTCTATCCAGCAGTTCTCTGAAATATTTATGAATCTAAGGATTTTTTTTTAGGGTGCTGTAGAATCAGAACTTTTATCATAAAACTCTGGTTTATATGTCTCTTTTTTTCTACCAAAATTAAGAATATTTATAACTGACAGTCAACCATTTCTAATGTTTTATCAAATATTTTTTAAGGAAAACCAAAGCTCTTGGAGATTTTAAGAAATGTCCCTAATATCTCAAGGCATAGTTAAACTGTTTGTAATACTTTTTTATTTTCAGCCATGGGTCCTAAAAACAATGTTGAAAGATGCCAATAATCATTTGAGCATTGAATTTATTTGCTTTATTATCTGATACTCAATTTTGCCATTACAGGGTTGATAGTAGATAAAAGTAGAATATAATACATGAATTTATAAGTCATGTAAATTCTTACATGACTTATAAATTCATGTACTGTATTCTACTTTTCACCCTTGGTGCCACAGAATCCTTGCAATTATCACAGAGATTGCTCCCACAGAGGCTTCCAGCTACTCTTTCCCCCTCATTTATGTTGGTATCATGAAAAAGAGCAAAAAACCCCTAATTTCTCTTTTAGTATGAAAAACAAAAGGTAAATGTCAGCCAGAGTTGTTTCCCCACCACCTCTTTACAAAAATCCCTTTCCTTTTTCCATTATTTTGTATTTTCCTCACTGGAAAAGTCTTCATTGGTGATTCAGATCCTAGATAAATCTTCTATTGCCATTTACCAGCTCATTCAGCTCCTTGATATTAATTCTTGTTCAGGCTTAGGTGGCACATTAGAGGAAAATGAGGCTAAAGATTTAAGCAGATACTTTTAATTATGTCTGGCTCTAATAGAAGATGGACAGAATCCTACAGAATATTAAGCTACTTTCTCCTGCATGAAACTTTCATGCTTATAGCACAACCCATTCAGTGTAGCAGCAAATTCTTCCTTATTACAGTTTTTTCAAACTGATGTTTGTAGTTTTTCTCCTTCATTGCTGAGACAGATTTTTTGTGTGTGTGTGCGTGAATTTGGGCATCTAAGTACTAAATGAAATTCCCTTCCAGCCTGCAGAAAAAGGAAGAGTTTAAGAGTGAGAAGCTGTCTCCCTGTTCTCCAGCTTGCAGTAAAAATTAGATTTTTAAACACCTGGAACAGAGAGCAAGGAGGAAGAGGAACAGAGGACACCAGGAAGAGGAAGCTGCAGGATTCAAATTTGGAGGGAATCTCACTGAAATCCATGAGAAATTCATCAAAACAGTTGGGATTTTTTTTTTGGTGGAAGCCTGGGGCTGTGCCTCAGGCTGTGAACAGTGCAGAACCCCAGGGAATTTTGCACTTTTCATTTCTCTCTGGTTTTTACCTTCTCCATCACAAAGGAGCGGATGAATAGCTCATTACTGAGCTGGGTGGTGCTCAAGGAAAGGACTGACCTGCAGCACTGACAATCCAGGTGTTTATTGGAGTCAGTGCTTGGTTTTTGTGACTGGAACACCTGGGAAGGGTTGGATTGTCCATGAGTGACCTTGGCACTGCCCTGGCCAAGCAACCTCTCTATCTCAGGCTTCTTGAAATTTCTGAATCAGAAACTAAGCTGGCCCATAAGGCTTTCATTGAATTAAAAAACTAACTAGAATAATTTTAGCACAATTTTAGGGCTTATGCCAAACAAATCTGCATCAGATTGTGAGGTTTGTTACAGAATTTTTGCAGCCCACTCCAATTCAACTCCAGGCATGGACTGGATTAAAGAAGGAGGAGTTCAGCTTTCAGTTTGCTTATTTACTGGGTAAATGTTTCTTTTACAGTTCGTGTTTAAGCCTACAGGGATGAGTATAGGCTGCCTGTTATAATCCTATGCAAATTTATTTAGTCTCCTGTATGCTAAAAGCGTTCATTAGTTTTAATAAACACAAAGATTGGGAAACTGAGAGCTGTAATAATTGCTTTACACAGCATGCAACTTAATAATCAGGAAACAAACTCCTTTAAAACCTCTTGTGTTTATACTACTGGCAGTGAAAGTACTGCTTTTACACTGTTGTCTTCCACAGACCTGATTTTTAGTGTTGCTGGAGTTTCCTTGAGGCAATTAGTTTGGGAAATTATCTGTTGGAATCGTTGTGGTGCCTGGACTCAGTTTAATTGCAGAATGCTGACTTGCTTTGTGACATGGTGTTATTTCATAAAGTTACCAGCAGCCTTAACAGATGTGAAATGCTGCAGCCGAGGCACTGAAGTGTTTACAGTGTTCAGTTTGTGTGTAAATCCAGCAATGCAGAAATTGCAAGGATGTCAGAATTTATGATAGCAACCTATTAATCTGTCACCAGCTCTAAAGGCCTCTAAAATCTCAATTACCACTGAGGTGTCTCCATGTTGTTCCCCCAGTTCTGCAGGAGTGAATCATGGTGAGGAAAAGGTGATGTTTGTTTTGGTCATTTCGATTGTTTCTGTGCATTTCCTACACCCTGTTTGTTTTGTTTCTTAACATTTCTACAAGTGTGGAATTAAAAAAAAAAAAAACCCACCAAACATTAAATCAATGCTCTGACAGCCAGTTAATCCAACCTTTAAAAATGATGTTTGCAGAGGGGCTGGTGAATGGGAAATGCATTCTGCTGATCTCTCTGGGTGTGTTTCCACAGTCAGTGGTAGGATGGAGGTTCTTCCAGAAAGTCACTAGATGTGTTCCTTCTTCCAGATGGTCACTAGTTGTGTTCCTTCTTCCACAAGACCCCTAAATGTGTTCCTTCCAGAAGTCATTAGAAGTGTTCCTTCTTCCAGAAGGTCCCTAAATGTGTTCCTTGTTCCAGATGGTCACTAAGTGTGTTCCTTTTTCCAGAAGGTCACTAGATGTGTTCCTCCTTCCAGAAGATCCCTAAATGTGTTCCTTCTTCCAGAAGGTGCCTAAATGTGTTCCTCCTTCTAGAAGGTCACTAGATGTGTTCATCCTTCCAGATGGTCATTAAATGTGTTCCTTCCAGAAGGTCCCTAGATTTGCTCCTTCTTCCAGGATGTTCCCAGATGTGTTCCATCCAGAAGGTCCCTAGATGTGTTCCTTCTTCCAGGAGGTCCCTACATGTGTTCCTCTCTCCCCACCAAATTCAGGAAGGTGCTGCTGTCTCAGTCAGTGTTCTCCAAGCAAACAAGCCAGAATTTATTCCCTTAAACTCCAATCAGGGCAGGAAATTCTTCTAAAATCCACAATAACCATAGCCAGGACACAGTCCATGGAGAGTGGGCAGAGCTCTCCCTTGGCTCTGGGACAGCCCCTGAACCTGAGCAGCCCTGGAGGTGTGGAGCCATCAGCCAGGCCCCAGTGGCTGCTGAGGTAATTATTACCCAACCTCTCCACCCTTCTTAATTAGAACCTTTGTTCTCACTGCCAGCAGCAGATCTCATCCCAGTTCATGTCCTAATAAAATTGACAAAATCTCTCATTTCAGAGATCAGAAGTGCTGCAGAGTGCCAGCCCCCAAGAGTTGGGAAGAACTTGCTGTGAAGAGTTTGCTGTCAGCTTTTCCCCATCTCGGGAGCTCCTGCAGCAGCTCAGAGCAGCAGACGCCTGGGGCTTCTCCCCAGTTTCCAGAATGTTCTTCCCCTTGAGCCCTGTGCTCTGTGTTTCACAGGGAGCAGAGTTTAGGAGCAGCCTGGCATCCAGCAGCACAGGGATGTGGGGAAAAAACTAGTAAGTTTTAAATTTTAAATTAATATTTTCTGAATTTTAAATTAAGGATGAATACTATCTGAATTTTAAATTAACATATATGTTAATTTAAATACTTCTCTGAATTTTAATTTTTTTGAATTTTAAATTAACATCTATGAAAGTGTTGCTCTGCTACTGCTTAGAGATCTAAATACTGCTGGAGTAGAGTTGATTGTTTTCATTTAAGCTTTTATTGATTATTGACTCCAAAGAAATTGCCCACAGCCTGGAACACAAGAATCTCCACTGTGCAGATTTGTATTTCATTTAATGCGATAGCAAATACAGTTGTATCAGAGGGGAGAAGCATCTTCAGGAGATTTTTCTGATGCTGCAGATGGCTTTTTGCAAAAAAAAAAACCCCACAGTACTGGTGTACTGTACTGGTGGCTGGTGAAATCTCTGAAGGACAGAATGAAATAAGTGAGGGCCACAACCTCAATTTACAGCACACAAAATCAGAAATGGAATGGGTTTTGGGGAAGGCACTGATTTTGTGAGTCCTGGTGTGTGTCTGTGTCCCTGCCCTTGTAAATGAGTGTATAAATCCCTGAGGATGTGCAGTGGTGCTGCCCTGTTGCAGTAAGCTAGAAAAATCATAAAGGATTCATAAAACCAGGCCTGCTCTCCTAAAATCAGTGGCTGGCCTTGTCAAGCTGGCACTTTGCAAGTTCCCATGTGAAAGCAATCCTGGTGTGAGCAGTTCATTAACATAACAATCTATCCTGGGTAAAAAACAACTGACACCTGTATAAACTGGTTTTACACCTGAGATAGAAAAATGAAAACTATCTCTCACAAACAACTTTCCCTGCAGGTACACACTGAGAGTTTGAGTGACCAATCAATGCAGAATAACAATTTGTTACTGGCCAATAAAGTAATTGGCAAGAAAGCTCCAGTTGGAGTCCCAAACCAGGTCTGTAAAACTGGATAAAAGGAGTTTTGTGAATAAAGAATGGGCTTTTTCCACCATGAAGGAAATGAAGTCTGTGTGATTTATTCCCATACTGCCCTTCCTTTTTCCAGGGGTCAGAGGGTGGGGCTGATGGATTTGGGGGTTTCTCTGCAGGCACAGTGCAGGATTTTCACTTTCCAGGGGGCAATGCTGCAATGTCCCTGATGAGGCTGTGGTGACAGGGTGTGTGCACATGGCTCAGTTGTTTCCATGGGAAACCCAGTGATCTCCTTCCTGCCTATGGAATATTTCCATCTCCTTTGATGTGTGTGGGTCAGTGTGTCCACATGTCTCAGATGTTTCCATCAGCAATCCAGTGATCTCCTTCCTGCCTATGGAATATTTCCATCACCTTTGATATGTGTGGATCAGTTTCCATGGGTAACCCAGTGATTTCCTTCCAAGCTATGGAATATTTCCATCACCTTTGATGTGTGTGGGTTAATGTGCCCACATGGGTTTTTTCCATAGGTAACCCAAGGATCTCCTTCCCACCTCTGGAATATTTCCATCACCTTTGATGTGTGTAGATCAATGTGCCCACGTGGGTTTTTTCCATAGGTAACCCAAGGATCTCCTTCCTGCCTATGGAATATTTCCATCACCTTTGATGTGTGTTTATCAATGTGTCCACATGGTTTAGGTGTTTCCATGGGCAACTCAAGGATCTCCTTCCTGCCTACGGAATATTTCCATCACCTTTGATGTGTGTTTATCAGTGTGTCCATAGGGCTCTTTCCATGGGCAACCCAGGGATCTCCAGCCTATGGAATATTTCCATCACCTTTGATGTGTGTGGATCAGTTTCCATGGGTAACCCAGTGATTTCCTTCCAAGCTATGGAATATTTCCATCACCTTTGATGTGTGTGGGTCAATGTGCCCACGTGGGTTTTTTCCATAGGTAACCCAAGGATCTCCTTCCTGCCTATGGAATATTTCCATCACCTTTGATGTGTGTTTATCAATGTGTCCACATGGCTTAGGTGTTTCCATGGGCAACCCAAGGATCTCCTTCCTGCCTATGGAATATTTCCATCACCTTTGATATGTGTTTATCAGTGTGTCCACAGGGCTCTTTCCATGGGCAACCCAAGGATCTCCAGCCTATGGAATATTTCCATCACCTTGGATGTGTGTGGATCAATGTGCCCATCTGCTCTGGTTAGGAGAGATTTGTGGGATAGGAACTGGAGGCTGATCCAGTGAAATAATCTTGTTTTACATATTAATTGCTGCACTATTTGATGTTTCCTTCAAAGCAGAAGCTTTTATCAGCAGTTTAAGTTGAGTTTGGATGGATTAACAAAGATTAGAATGGAAGTTGGAAGAAAATATGAAGTGTAATACATTGTATAATGTTCATTCAGGACAAGAAAAACACTTAAAAGATTAAGTAGCAGAATAACAATGAATTATATGATCTTTTTAAAATTAATAGAACTGTACTTTTTATCTTCAAAATATTCAATAAGCCAATGTCTACTTTATAGATGGGCTGTAGGAAGAAATGCTGAAATTTGAAGTTTCAAAATTACTGAATTTTTCTGGAAAGTTCATTCAGAGCCTGCAATTATTTGTGTGACACAGAGGGAGGAAGAAGGCTCAGTGCTGTGATTCTCTGGTGGATGTTTTGTTACTGCTTAGTGGAAGTGTTTGTTATATTCTCCTCTGCTTCCCTCTCTTTGCCTGTGAATTCATCACCTGCAATTGAAGTGTAATTTATTCTGTGGCTGCTGTTTCCTCGTGGATGCTGAGGAGGAGAAGTGTGGGAGCAGAAAAATTCATTTAATGTCACCTGCCTGGGTCAGCTGTGCCACTGAACAGGGACAGTGGGGGCAGTAACTTCCTTTTTTCTAAATGCTGGACTTGCTCTTTGTACAGGCTTCCTCCCTTGACTACTGCTGTACTCTCCTTAATGAAATATTTATTTGAAACCCCTTTCCCATTGGATTTTTTTGCTTGCATCCTAATGAGACGTGACAGGGGGATAGCAGACTGCTAAAGCATGGAGACCTGTAAATAAAGGAACTGTTCCATTTTATTAAATTTGTGAGGAAAAAAAAAAAAAAAAGAGCTGTTTCATATGCTATTAGATTATTTCCTCACAGTCACAGGTATTTTGGTGACACTGGTTCAGATTTAGTGGCTTTTTAATGTATCAAACTTAATTTTCTCGCTGCAGCTCTGTCAGTCATGAACTAAAGTTTTCTCCTTTGCTTTTTAATTATTCCATGGATTAATATCTTGAAAATGGGCTCATTTCTATGCCTTAAATTAAGCTAGCTCTGTTTCAGCTTTTTTTCTCAATTACTCCTGTAATTAAGACCCATTAACCCATAGCAGAGAATAAAACAAGAAAGTAGGCACAAAAATTAAAAAGCGGGGGAGAGAAGCCCCTATTTGCCTTCCTTAATCATAAATTGCTTAAAATTCTTTCTGGAACAGCCACTAGAAGGTAATTTATTAAGGAACTTGACAGTTTCTATGTAGTTTTGAGAAGAACATAAAGTTTTCAGACAATAGTCCCATCAGGGATCCCAGTTGTAAACAGTCTGGATGTACCCACTTAATTACACGAAAACCTGGCACGGTGCTCTGGGGGAGAATTAAAAACTGCTAAACCTGCATCCCACACTGCGAGTGGGATATTTCATCAAGTCAGAAGCTTCATTGCACCCTCTAGCCAGCCAAGTGAAATCCAGGCTGTTAAATATTTTATCAGGGCTCCTGCCCATGTATCAGGGCATGCAAACAGCAGCAGGAGGGTTTCTTTCACCAGGGAGGGTGGGACTCTGGTGGGTGAATTTTCCTGGGCATTTTGGGTGGATTCTATGGGAAATGGCCTCAAGGAGAGCCGTGCTGGAGCTCTGAAGTGGCCCTGGCTGAAATGTGTGGAGATGCTGCGCAGGAAAGAACAATTGGTCAATGTGCACCATTTTTTATTCTTTTTACACTGCCAGGCACCATGAACTGCATTAATGTAAAAATACGAGGGCATTGTAGTAACTCATTGACACACAGACTGTTTTTGCTCGAGCCCAAGGACACAGCTTAAAAAAAATAAAGGAAAAAACATGGGTTTTGCTTTAAAAAGATAAAGGAAAAAAATATGGGTTTTGCTTTAAAAAAAATAAAGGAAAAAACATGGGTTTTGCTTTAAAAAAAATAAAGGAAAAAACATGGGTTTTGCTTCAAAGCAAGCTCATATAACTGAAAAATATTGCGTTCCTCCTATGATGCCTGTGAAACCAGCTGTATTATTTCTTTTTTTAAATGTTTTTGACCACTTTTAGCACTCTTTCAGTGCTTTGGCAGGCAGGCTTGGACACCATGTAAGTTTGTGCTGCATTTCAGGTCAGCACAGCTCTTTATTGGCTATAAATAATTGGTGAGGTATTCAGTGGTTTATGATGCCTGCACTCGAGGGCCCCCATAAAAGCAGTTATGCACATAGGATGTCAAAAATACATTTTTCATACTTTGGGGATCTCCTAGGCCATTGCTTAGGGATTATTGCACGCCTGTGTGCCATAAAGTGAAATGCTAATCCTCCTCCTGAAATGTTTATCTCAAAATGCACTAAATTCAGGTCAAAACCTTTCCAGACATTAATGATCGTTACCAAGTGTCATTGTCTTCAGCAGCTCAGCACAGATAAGCTTTAAATGGAAAATTAATGGCTCTTTTGTTAGCAGAGGCCACTGGTGGCACACAGGGTGGCTTCCCCAGCTTGCTGCCATCCACCCCAGGTGACAGCAGAGATTTAGGAGTGACACTTGTGGTATTCTCTGGGGTCCCTCGTGGCAGGGAGGAATGAATCTGACTCCATGTTCTTAAAAGGCTAAATTATTATTTTATGATCTAGATTATAGTAAAGAATACAGTACTAAACTATACTAAAGAACAGAGAAAGGATACAGAGAGAAGGCTAAAAGATAATAATGAAAAACTCATGACTCTCTCCTCAGAGTCACAGCTTGACAGTGATTGGTCATAAAGTTAAAACTATTCACGTTACACCAATGAAACAATGACCAGCTGATAAACAATCAAAAGCACAACATTGCTTTGCAATGACCAGTTGATAAACAGTGCCCAAACCACATTCCAAAGCAGCAAAACACAGGAGAAGCAAATCAGATAATTCTTGTTTTCATTTTGCTCTGAGGCTTCTCCGCTTCCCAGGAGAGAAATCCTGGCAAAGGGATTTTTTCCAGAAAATGTGACAGTGCCAGGCAGTTACTGAAAGGACCACGGAACTGTGGGCAGGGGAGAGCAGGGCACCCCCAAACCCCAGCTGAGTGTCCCCCTCCTGGTCTGAGCCTGTCCCCACGTCAGGCTGGGGCCCACAATTAGCACAGTTCATTAATTACCAGAGCAGGGCTCAGCTTGCTCCCTGAAGAAGCAAGTCCATAATGTTTTATCTTCCTCTCATTTGGTGCCTTTTGGAATCCCCACCTTCCTCCAAGACTACAATATTGAGGTCTTCAATGTCGTTCTTTATTTGTGTTTGTAACCTCTTTGAACTTCAAATGACCTCTTGTTTCTTATATAAAAAAAAAGTATATAAGTTCTAGAAAAGTTCTATAAAGTTATATAAAAGTTCTATAAAAGTTTAAAAGTACGTATAAAAGTTTTACAAAATACAGGTGTGAATACAGACGAGGGGGAAAAAGTGTAATAATTACTTCAGCTGGACAATGATGAATTCCACACTAAATATCCCTCCGACTTCTCACCTTTCAGGGATTAATTTTTCCAGTTATTGCTGCCCCTAAGGTGTGTCCACATGACAAGTGTGGCTAAGTTACATCACTGGAAAAATATTGGAATTTTCAGTCCAAAGGATAACTAAATCTAAAGCTGGTGTATCTCTCAGCCCCCAAAACTTTAAACAGGGATATTTGAGGTTGGTTTTCAGGTATTTATTGCAGCTTTCTTTGTTAGAAAAACTAACAATATCTGAGCAGAAGATGATCACCTTAAAGTCATGAAAATTCCTGCAGACACCTGTGTGGGAATGGGCATTATTCAGAGCCTTGGGTAGGTTCTGTAATCCTTGGGAACAGTTTTTCTCTGTCCATGCAAATGACTGATATTTAATGATTTCACTGCTGTGGGTCACTGCGATTCCCCTGTGTTCATTTATGCCCAGGATAAGGAGATTTGTATCTTTTGTAAGCAACCACAGCCTTGGCTGAATTGGGGGTTTCCTGCAAAAAGTGTCATTTTGATCTATGAATCTTTTCTGTAATGAGAGCAGAGGATAAAGGTACCACAAGAAAGAAACTAATGAAAACAAAATCCAGCTGTAATGAGAGCAGTAGGAAGAACAGGCTTTAGGTAATTCTGCCTTCAAAAAGCTGACAGTTTAATTAAAATTCTTATTGGGAACTCTAGGTAATATAGCTTCGCATTTAATAGGAATATTTTGCAAAACAAGTGTGTGACTGTGTTTCAAAACACAAATTAATTGGTTGCTGGCTGGAAAAATGAGATGAGTGGGTGTCTGAGCCATCCTCCTGCACCATTTGGTGTCCTGCCACGCTACAGGTGCTGCCTTTGCATGGCCAGCTTTGCAAAATTGAGCTATTTCAATGTTTTCTTGCTTCTAGTGAGGCCTTATGTCATGAAAGGAAGGAAATAAAATACGAAAGAAAGATAATTAGTTTTTTTATTGCTATCCACACAAATCAAAGGTGTACAAACTTCCTTAAATTTTAATCAGAGTGGGGTGAGTTCCAGGTAGGATTCATTTGGAATGAAAAATGCAAACCTTTTTGGAAGGAAATGTTGATATTTTCTCTTGAAACCACACAGAAAGAAGTGTCTGGGCTTATCTTTGCAAAGTCCATGCAAAGCCCGGTGTCTGTCCTGCTTATCTCTTGCATGTCTTGGTGCTTCAGAATTCCTGCCAATCTTTATTTTCCACCAGCACGAGTGGGTGAGAATTAATCCAGCTTTACAGCCAGGCTGAAAGAACAGAGGCAAAGTGATTTGCTCAAGGTCATTCAGAAGATTATTGGCAGAGCCAGGATTAAAACTTGCTTTTTAAATCCTAAAAGATGAGTGTTTTTAAGAGGTCTGAAGTGTGGATGTGGGGGTATCTCTCATGAATTGCAGCAAAATTGAAATATTTTCTTTGGAGCTCGTCTTGTCCACAGCAAACCACGTGGGCACACAAGGAAATAAATGACATTTTTCAATTTTTCATTCTCTTTTGGCTTTCCTCTTGAAATTGTGGTGCTTCAAATCAGCTGTTGGGGCCAAACTCTTCAAAGCTTCTTTTTCTTGCACCCCCCTTGGAATTCATGTTTGCATAAAAGGGGAAGGCAAAACCACGAGCCTGCCTCATAATTCACAGTTCTGCATGCTTTGTTTTTAACCTTGCTATAAATTGCTGCTGGGAGAAGATTAAAGAGGATGTGGAAATGTGAGGGCTTTAAGAAATGGCTGTCTGGAAGTCTGCTTTGATAATTTCAGCGGGCTCTCTGCCAGATACCATTTGATTCTGCTGGTGAGCTGCTCCCAGGAAAAAAAATAAAAAATCTGAATAGTCCTAAAAATAAAAAAATCCAAGCCCTGCAAGGGATGTGTGTGATTAGTGAGATGATTATTGGTGTGGAGCTGCAGGGGTTAAACCCCAGTGGTTCTCTGGGCGCTTCCTGCAGGGGTTGGTTTTTATTTATCCGGTGAAACACAGGAAGATCAGGAAGCTAAACGAGGGGAGAGAGTTGATTAGCACTTGGTTCTGCTGCTTTGCCCCTGTTTTTGTGTGCAGGAGCAAGAGTCTGTATTCAGGTTCAGAGTTCGAGCGAAACTCCTGGTAAAAAGGAACATAAAAGCTAAAAAGAGTGCAGAGATGATTGTTAAACAGCTGAGCCTGCCAAATGCCTGCAGAGTATCTGAGAGAGCATTAACAGAACCGTGCTTGGGCTGCTTTGTTTTAAAATTTTATTTCATGCTAAAACCACATTTAAGGTTCCAACTTTAAAATGTTTTGCAATGAACACTTCTTGAGCAATCCTTTAGAGCAGAGTTCATTAAAAAGCTCCAAACCAGGCTCCTTCCCACCCTCCAGTGTTCATCCTGTGAACTCCATGATGCATTTCTGCCCTTCCTTGCACAAAGATCATCATGCTGAAAGTTCCAATTTTATGGAATCGTGCCAATTTTATTTTGTTGTGTCACCAAGGGAATTCTTTGGTTTTCTGCTCTGCTGCGCCACAGAATTTCCCTGCTTAGGAACACCAGAATCAATATAGATATTTCCAAGTATCACCAGGAAATCAAAGGAGCAGTTGACAGCTCTTGTGGCTCAGGAACACCAGTGCTGTCAATTTTTTTGAGAATATGTGGCTGTTTCCAGGAGTAGAAACTCTCGGTAGCATAAAGTGCCTTGAGCTTGTTATTGCATGTTGGGGCAGAGTGAAGGCCAGATATGAAAACATCTATTTATTCATGGCATCTGCAAATCCCTGTTACCCTCAGGCTCTGCAATAGCTCATGGAAAGTCCAGGATGAATAAATATTTCTGTGCAAGTGAAGAAAGAGCTGCATGAAATATCTGTGGATGGAATACTTAGGATTTTTGATAAAGAGAACTCCAGGAAGAGCTATTCATCTCCAAACTGATCTTTTGGTTACAATTTTGTGTCTGTAGAAACTCTGCTGGTTTGCAAAAATTGTAACATCAGCAAAGCTTGATTATGTCAATAACTTCCTGGGGAATTCCACAACAACAATTTAATTAAAAGGGAGGTGATTTGAAGATTTGGCATGAAAATACAGGAGTGCAGAGTGAGCTGGATCTGTACATTTTTTGAACAATCGGCTTTTCCAAGTCGCTGAACTTGAGCAAACTGCACGCCTGGCATCACATCTCTTTGTATAAGTGCTTGTTTGCTTCCTGACCACTTATTAAAGCAGCAGCCTGAGCTCAGCCCTTGTCCAGCTGGGCTGGGATGGGGACAGAAATGTCCCTCTGGAATTTGGGGTGGGACATTCTGGCTGAGAACCTCACAGACCAACCCAGACTGGAAGGAGTTACAGAAATCACACAAATATGAGCAGCATCTGTAACATTTAACCATAATGGTGATGGGGATGCATGTGTTGACCCTGTAAGTCCCAGTGAAAATCCCTCTGGATCAGACCTGACCTGCATGGCAGAACTCTGGAGCTTGGATGAACTGTGCTTTCACTGCTCATGGCCTGCAGAAATGGTTTCTTAGCACAGAGTTTATTTCCTGAGAGGTCTGGAAACGAAACCAAATTGAGGAGCCAACAGTGAAGCTTAAACCTCAAAAAGTCTTTAGGTGTGTCAGGTGTCTGGTTCCTACCTGAGACAGAAACACTCCTTAGGCTTAGGAAAATTTTGGTTTCCTAAGCCTAAGGAGTAAGAAAAAGTAAGAAAATAAGTGCACTAAACAAGTGCTTGTGTCATATTTATTTAATTCATAGAATCCTAGAATCCCAGACTGGTTTGGGTTAGAATGGACATTAAAGTTCATCCATTTCCATCGTCTGCCATGGCAGGGACACCTTCACTATCCCAGGGTGCTCCAAGCCCTGTCCAACCTGGCCTTGGGCACTGCCAGGGATGGTGAATCCTAAAATTCCCTGGGCTTAAATATTTTCTCAAAGCCTTCATTTCCCCATCTCTCAAAAAGAAACTCAGCCTTTCTGTCCTTGTAACTCTGTGACATACATTAAAAACTTTTCCTGGCTTCTTCCACACTGTGATGGAGAGTTTGACAAAAGAGAAAAGAAGAAAAGGTGGAAAAAAAGATTACTAAAAAGAAAAAAAGCGTTCTTAAATCAGAGACCTGTCAATAGCATCATGCAAACTAAATTTAACAGCTAATTTACTGGTGACAGAAATATAATCCATATAATTTATGCATCTAATATAATCTGTCATTTGTGTTTAAGGAGGAGAGCAAGGCAGCATCTAATAAAATGTAGAAGAAAAATGAGTTTGTGAGGTGAGTGACAGAAATGTTCATTACCTCTGTTCTTTCCTGTGGTGTTCCTCTCTTTTAAAGCAGGAATCTTAAGAATTCGATCCTTATGAAGTAGAAAATTACTACTTGAAAGGACATTTTTTTCCTTCCCCTTTCTTGTCAAAACCTAAAATTGTTCCAGTTCAAAACCAATCAAAGAAGAAACAGAAGATTCTGACTTCATCCCTGTCCAAAGAGAGCAAAGAGAAAAGAGGCCAAGGGCTCCTTCAGAGATGAAAGACCTGTGGAAGTGAATTTGAAATCAGGCTGTGCATGAGGTGCACATGGGTGAGTGAGAGAGGTTTGGGTGTCCTGCAGCCTGTGCTGGGTGATAGGAACCCCAAAAGCTCTGGCAGAACCCAGAATATGGTGCTATGGCATTATCCTAAAATAATTTCATATTGGAATTGCATCTGGAATCACAAAGCAGCAGTGAGGAAACCGTGGGGTATTGAAAAGCACTCCAAGGAAAAGCTGAGAGAGATCCTGGATGGATTTTCCCGTTGCTTTTGAACGTGGCATGGGATGATTAATGATGTGAAATCCAAAAAAGCAGCACCTCGTGGTACAGCAGCACAAACTGAGGGGTTTGCACCCCAACCCCAGGGCAGGTCAGAGATTTTGCTGATCACAGACTAGATCTGAGGTTTTCCATTGGCTGCAGAGCAGGGGAGTCAGAGGGCTGTGAAAATACTGCTGGGCTCCCACTGGCACTGCCTGGCAAGGTCTCTGAGGTCTCTGGTGTCGAGGTGACCCCAAGGTGTTGGAAAGTCTCTTTTTCCCAGCCCTGAGACTGAAGAAGAAATCGAGATTTCTTGGCTCTGGTTCTCAAGGTTGTTTATTTTCTCTTCTCTGTTCCATTCTATCTCTGACCTGCTGAGCTCTGTCCAGCAGGTCGGGTTGTGGCACAGTCCCTGCCCTTGGGGTGATGTTGGCTTTTTATACTAATAACTACCTGTACTTTATTTACAATAACTTTCCAATACCCATCACCTATGTCAGACAGTCTGTCTGTACTGTAAACCAATCCAAAAGTGCCACCATCACAGCAGAAGGTGGAGGAGAAGGAGAATAAGGAGAAGAAGGAGAAGGAGAAGGAGAAGGAGAAGGAGAAGGAGAAGGAGAAGGAGAAGGAGAAGGAGAAGGAGAAGGAGAAGGAGAAGGAGAAGGAGAAGGAGAAGGAGAAGGAGAAGGAGAAGGAGAAGGAGTTGATGACGAAGTTGATGACGAAGATGATGACGAAGATGAAGATGAAGATGAAGATGAAGAAGAAAAAGAAGATGAAGGAGAAGGAGAAGGACAGGACATGCCCAGATTCCTCCATCTTGCCTCCTGAACCCCCATTCTAAAACCCCAAAATTCCACTTTTTCACCCTGTGATAAACTCACTGTCATTCTACTCAGTCTCTTGTGGCTTGTAACTCCTCGCACAAAGTTGGGAATTGTTTCCACGGGCTAAAATCAAAGGCTCAGGTGTTTGTGACTCTGTGCCAAGGTGCTCTGAGCCCCTGCCAGGGTTTTGAGTCATCCAGGGCAGCCAGAGGAATTTCCTGGGTTCTGACAACTGGCACATTCCCTTTTGCACCCTGCTTTGGGGTTTGGGCTCTCTGTAGGTCCAGCAGCCCCACAAAGCTGCTCCCTGTGCTCTCTGTGCAATCTGAACCCCGTTAGTGTCACATTTGAGGGAAGGCACCACTCCTCCAGTTCAGAGCATCTCAAAACAGGATAAAATAAGAAGCTTCTCTGCACAATTGCATGAAAGCAACTTGCTGAAAAATATAAATCTGGTGTAAAATCCTTGTGGCTGTGGCAGGCATTAATTCCTGGAATGATGTTTGCTATTTATTGCACGCTGGCATTTGGGAGTTCAGAGATACTGCAGTACATTGCAGACAATGTGATATTTATGTGATGTGATAAACACATTTATCCATAGGCATTTCTCTATTAGATTAAGACAAACTGTTGATTTATAAAAGGAAAAATGTGGTGTTTGCAGAATAGATAATAGAGCAGACAACCTCTGGCTTTTTGTTTATTTCTGTTGTAATCTTATGATATTATTCCTTTAAAGCAGAAGGCCAGCTCCCTTGCTAATTGTATTTATGATATTTAGCAATAACATGGAATAAATACAGCATATTTTCCACAGGTTATTATTCTAGAGACATGAAAACTTAGAACTTGTGTGGCAGTTTTTAAAACTAACACTTCTGGTTAAGTACTTTTTAAAAATTTAAATGCCTCAAACACTGAAATATTTAAGCTAGAATAAACACCAACTTTAATCACTTTTATTTGAAATAAAAGGATGAAGCTGGAGATGCAGTGTTTCAGCAAAATTATGGCTGGATATTTCCCTTCAAGCAGTTTTATTTCAGATGTTACTTTGGGGAGAGAACTTATTGCTTTAGATTTGCACAATCCTGTTTTTCTACCCCCATAATCTGGTTTTCTTTAGGGCCTTTTAAAATAAATTCCACTAAAATCATCACATTTGACCTGGTTTCCTGCCTATCTCGTTGGCCATTTATTATTATTAAATGTGTATTTTTTTTTTTATCCAACATGGTTTTTAGCATCCTCAGTGAGGTTTGGGGTTATTCAGTTACAAAAGCTGCAATTTTGGAGCTGGGAATCCAAACAGGGACCTGCAGGAGCAGAAGAAAAAAAGTGACAAGTACAGTGCAATTATCAGTACCTGAAACCTTTCCAAGAACATTTTGTCACAAAACAAAAAACCCAGTTTTGCCAGAATAAAGACTTTCCATGAGTCCATGCCCGCTTCAGGAAACTGTAGTGAATAATTAATAATTAATGGCGTATTAAGAGAAAATATCTCCTGGAGGGAGGATTGGTGGTGGAAGAGATGAAGAAAAACTGCTCAATGAACAGAAAATAACTGGTAAATAGAAAATACACCCCCATTTCCAGCCTAAGGAAAGGGGTGAGCAGGGAATGGATCTGGCTGGAAACTGGAGGGAGGGAAGGAGCAAGGAAAGCAGTGGTAAATACACATTAGAATTTACACTCTGCTTGAACACTAAAGCACCCAAATGAGCAGAATCCAGCTCCAGTTCTGCAGCACTCAAGGTAAACATATGCAAACTGCCACTTCCAGCGTTCACTTGTCTTTTGTTGACAATATAATCTCTCCTTTAATTGACAATCACAGTTACACTTAAAAACCCCGTTTGAGCTCACTTACCTCTCTGCAGATTTATCACTGTGATAAAAGCTATCAAAACAATAGCAACACTTAGATGTGCCTCATATCTAATTATTTCCACAGATTTAAATTGCTTTCTCTAACTGGAAGTAGCAGGTTTATGCCTTTTTTTCCCCCTAAATGTCCCCATAACAGCAGATTTCCACCACTTTGCTTTGTAAGCAGAATCAAAACATGGTAACACAGAATCCTGAAAGTTTCATTACAAAGTGAGATATCTCCTTCTTCTGATGCATTTCTTTCCACATATTTATAGTTTCTTGCGAGGAAATGTCAGGAGGATATTCACATGCACTTTCCTTACACTGGATTCATATGTGGTTTCATTTTTTAAACTGTGATTTCTTATTTTTTATCTAGGAAAACAAAAACAGAAGCAGCAATACCTTGAAGAAGGAGAATTATTAGAGAGAGGATTTATAAGCCTGAATGGGTTTGTAGATGTTATTTTTCAGATCTGCTTGTAACTGACAATTTGAACAAAAGGCTTAAATATATAGTAGAGAACACTGAATTTTTATTTATTAAGGGAGGAAGGCTCAAGAATAATCTTGACTCAACATTAAAGTTGATGTTTTTTAGACATTAAAGGATGGGCAAGGGGAATTGTTGCACTGAAATCCATGTGAGTATTGACCCAAATGCATAATGAATATAAATGATTATTAAAATAGAAATGATTACTAATTTTTAAAATTATGTATTTGTGGCTATAATTTTTATGGGTAAGGCACATGAGCCTATTCTCCCAGGTAACAAGAGACTGGAGGAGAGGGAACACCCTCAGGTTGTGCTGGGAAGATTTAATTTAAAGATATTTTCATGGAAAGAGTTGCCAAGGATTGGAATGAGCTGTGTGGGGATGTGGTGGAATCACCAGACCTGGAAATATTCCAGAAACGTGTGGGGGGCACTTGAGGGCAGGGTTGAGGGGTGACCCTGCCGATGCTGCTGGTGATGGTTGGGTTTGATGATCCCCTCCTGCCTTTACAACCCAGTGATGCTCTGGCTGCTATTTCATTGCTTTTACATTCTTGCAAATTCTGTCCTGTCCATGACAGGTCAGTGCTGAGGGACCAGGTAAACTACACCTTAAAAATATTTTGCCGCCTTTCAACTAATTTTGCCGTTTGGATTAGAGATTTCTTCATCACTGTGCATATTAAATTTACAATTAAATGTTCCTCTTCCTGTATCAGCGCTCAGCTGCTGGGTCAAGGCTGAAAAGGCAATAACAGTTACAAAATTCCAAAGTAGCTTTAATGGCCAATGGGTAGGAGCAAATTTTTTGTGACTCACATAAAAATCAAAAGATTGAGGCAATAGAATTCTTTTACTTCTGAATTTGCAGTTGCAAGATCAGTGCTTAGCACAGAGTGGGAGATGATAGTCTTTCCATGTAATGGTGTTTCATTAGCTTGCCTATTTATTCAAATTATGCTTTTACTGTTATAGAACTGTTCTGTTTATGTTTACATTTTATAGTCCTATGTTTACTTAAGAGAATAACTTGAAACCATTCCACAGATGCAGCAGCACTGAAAACCTGCCACAATCCAGTGAGAAAGTGCTTCGTTAGTAAATGGCATTTAATCAAAACCATCCAACTGTTAGGGAGAAAAACCCCACACACTTTTATGGAAATTGCATCAAATAAAGGATGTGCTGCTGCTGCTTGGCTGGGGTGCACTTGGAGAGTCAGTTTATTCATGTTTTCAGTGGCCTTGATGGGTGGTTCAGGGTCTGCAAGTGGCTGCTGAGGCTCTGAAAGGGTGTTTTAGGGAATATTAATGTAATTATTAATATAAATATATAATGTAATTTATAACAATATAATTTATTTTTATAAATTATATATAATTATATGTAATAGATAATTATATAATTATAGATAACATCATTATATAATATACCATAATATAATATAATATGTAATATGTAATATGTAATTTGTAATATATAATATGTAATATATAATACATAATATATAATATATAATGTATAATGTATAATATGTAATGTATATGTAATGTATAATATATAACATATAACATATAATATAATGTTTTTGTGTTATGTATTATATATTATATATAATAATATATAATATATAAATATCTATAATATATAATTATATATACTATTATTATATACTATATATACTATATTATATATAGTATATTATATATTGTATATTATATATTATATATTGTATCTTATATATTATATACATTATTATTATCATTATCATTATTATTATCATTATTATCATCATTATCTGAAACAGCAGGAAGCTGATGTGCTGAAATATTCCACCCCAGCTTCTGGAGAAACCCTTGCTTGATGTTGATGTCAGAGGGCTTCATGATGGGGGAGAATAATAAATAAATAAATAAATAAATAAAGTGCAATCCTTCTGCAGAGTAGCAGCAAACCCAAAGTGAGGAACACAAGGCAGAGGAAATCCCTGCCTCCCAATTTTAGATTGCTCAGTGGCTCCTCAGCATTGCAAATAAAGCTGGATTTTGAGGCTGTGAGTCAGGAGCTTGGACACACCCAGAGCAGGATCTGCTGGGGTTCTGTTTGCTGGGAATGTTCCAGGATTGATGCATCTGACTCCATGTGCTCAGAAGGCTAATTTATTACTTTATTATACTATATTATATTAAAGAATACTATACTATACTAAAGAATACAGAAAGGATACGTACACAATGCCGAAAAGATAACAATGAAAACTTGTGACTCATTTTCGAGTTTTTTGTCGACCCGAGCCTCAACAAAACTTAGCCCCAGTTGGCCAAAGAGTGAAAACAATTCCCAGCAGAATCCAATGGAACAATCACTTGTGGGTAAACAATCTCCAAACACATTCCACATGAGCACAACACAGGAGAAGCAAATGAGATAAGAATCGTTTTCCTTTTCTCTGAGGCTTCTCAGCTTCCCAGGAGAAAAATCCTGGGTGAAGGGATTTTTCCAGAGAATGTGAATGCCATGTGCTAGGTCAAGCTTTGGGAATGGTCTCCTCCCAGGACACCCAAATCTCCATTTTTCTCTGGTGTTTTGAACCCTCTGTGTGAGGGGCCAGAGATTGTCATGGTTTGTGCGGCAGGGAAATGGATTGGGGGAACATCAGTGCTGCCTTTGGAATTAAGAATGATTCCCAATTTGTGGGAGCACTGTGGTCGCTCCAGGTCAAGCTGCTGTAATTCCATAAATTGTCTCCTTGGCTCTGTTCCTGCTGCTCAAAGAGGTTTTTCCCCAGTCACTGAGAGGCTTATGCAATGTTTTCTGTTTAAGGACCTTGAGGACTTTACCTGTTTTAGAGCAAGATGAGTAAAGATCATCATGCTTAATAAAATAATTATGAATTTAGTCATTTATCTCACAAGTCTGCCATGTTCTCATCCATAAGGAGGGGGAAATGTGAAAGTGTTAATTGACATTTCTCATTAATTGACAACATTTGTAGATAAATCCCAAAGTATGAATTTTGGCCAAATCCAGACATTTCTGTGTGATTGGTAACTGAGTTCAAAAGGTCTTCATTTTACATTTTGGCTTGCTGAGTCTTTTCAAAGAAAACTGAAAGTTAAAAAGCTCATTTTTAAAATGTATTTAAATTAAATACCATTCTTTCAGCTTCAGAGTTCATAAATGTTTTCAGTCAAACCAGTATCTATTAGAAAATATTTAAACAGACATTACAAAAGTAAGTATAGAAAGAATTAATTTGCCACATTTTATCATAAAGGCATTTGCAAATTGCTTCCTACACTACTCAACTATTTATAGTTATTTGTTCTTTTTCCACTGGAGCAGACTAAAATTCTCCTTTGCAGCTTCTTGCTGTTATCTCCTGGAATGAATTGTGTTCCCCACACAGCCCCCACGATCGATGCAAATATGCTTTGATTTTTTTTCACCAAACAATTACCCCCAAATACCAGAGTTCATTGCCAGGTTAGTGCTGCTCCTGCTGCTGATTCAGAGCTGCAGGACTCATTTGTAACCACTTTCCTCTGGCATTATCATTCAGGAGCTGAGTGATGTGATGCCTCACTATCAGTTTATTTCCAAACACAGTGAAATGTTTGACTCCATCACCTGAACACGAAAATCCTTTTTTCCCAATTCTCCATGAATGCAGCACTTCTTCCTGTGATGCGATTTGGGTTGTGAGGTCTCTTAAAAAGAATGAAAATCTTTGCCACTTTTTGAGGAGCTTGGCTTAAATTCAGAAATGCTGGTGAGGATGTTATAAAAAATCAAATAGCACCAAGATGTATTTTGAGTTAAACTCTGTAAACTCATTGCAAAAGGTGAATTTGAGAAGAATTAACTGATGCAGCTAAAATATTCCTAATGTTTATTTAAGACACATAATCACAGAATAGTTAGTGTTTGAAAAGACCTCCAAGATCATCAAGTCCAACATGTTATTTTTACTTTTGGAGGATGTACAAAGAAATAAACAAAAAAGCAAAATAAAGAAGTGTGCACAGAGAAAACAAGGGCTTGCTCATCAGCCTCTACAGGTCTTCCACCGAGGATGAGAATATCTGTGTCATAGTGCAAGTGGCTGCTACTTTCTGTTTTATCAAATAAACTTCTGAGAGAGTTTTAAACAGGAATTTGCACAGTGTTTGGGGAGATAAAGTGCAGCTCACTGAACCCAGAGCACTTCAGAGACTCCATTCAGTGCCTAGTAAGGGGAATAAGGAAAATGTTTTCTTATCTCAGAGGAGGATCTTGGCTTTTTAAAGTGAAAAGTTGCCTTTTCCCCAAGTGAGGAGTGACTTCTATCAGCCTCCAGCCTCACTGAGCTGCTTTCAGGGCTGTTGTTCATCACAGATTTACTCCTCACATATTTCCCTTTGTTTCATGATGTTTCTTCTGTGCCATTTGCAATTAATGTCTGGGCTGATCCCCAGATTAATGAGTTGCTTTAAATGCCTACCCTGTAGACAACATCTCCCCTGTATTTATTTGGTTTGGAGTTTTGCCTGGAGCAAGTTATCATTCAGTGGGTGTTCAATCCCAAGTTATTTTCACAGACAGGAACCAAAGTAGAGGTTTTTCTCTTTGATATCCTTTATTTATTGTTTCACAGCTGTGAAGGGACTGGTTCTGCCACGTTTTTTGAATGAAATGGAGGTTGTTGCATTAAACCAATATCAAATCTGATAGTGGATGGAGGAGGAGTGGATGGAAACTCAGTATGGAGAAAGGCTTAGCAATTTTTTGGGGTTTTTTCACCCCAGAATTATAATGAAGAAGACAAAGGAATGTTTTCAATCCTGGATCAGTTGCATATCAGTCACTTTTCCAAGCTGTTTCTTCACAGCAGCTGAAGAGCTCAGTTGTGAATTCCCTGCTCTGACCCCTTTGTGCTGAACCCCTTTGTATTTATGTGGCAAAACTCCCAAATGTGACACCCTAGATCACCCCTACAGACTCGTGGAGGCTGGGAAGTGCCCATTCACTCACTTTTATCTGCCCCTAAACCTCTCTGTGGGTGTCGCAGGGATAAGAGCTCACCTGCCCTGGGAAGCAGCAAAAGGCTCAGAGCTGGGGATAAATAAATAAATCAATGTCTGCACTCCACATCCATGCTGGCTCAGGGCAGAACAGCCCAGACCAAAACATCCTCCTGCAGGGTGTTTGATAAAAACCTTCCTCCCTCACTGCTTGGGGAGCCAAAAAAAAAATGAGTTTGTGAGAGGCAGATCAGCTCCCAAGGCAGTGGCAGAGCCAGGCTGTGGCTGCTCTGGTAAATCACAGAAATCCTTCCCCAGGAAAACCCTCCCTGCTAACAGGGGGACCTGGGTCTGCAGCATTTTTCTGTCCTATTTGTGTGATTGGAAAGTTCAGAGGTAATTTCACAAGGTTGCTCAATGCCTGCCCACCCGCTGGGATTTAGTGTAATAATCAGATTAAACAAGTTCTGGATTGAAAAATGATCAAGCGTTTCCTGCATTTGGCTCCCCAGGGTTTTCCAGGGCTTTTACACTTTAATAAAAAAATCCCCTCACCATTTTATTTAAGTAGAAACAACCTCCAGATCTGTGCTGTTGTCCTAATAATTGCTTTTTATTTTAAGCAGGCATTTTTCTGCAGTTAACCTTCTGCTATGCACATTAAAATGAAGTTCAGAGGAAAAACTTCTGTAGTGCTGGTGGCATCACAGAGCTTTGAGCTTTCATTTGCTGCATTACCTGGAGGAGCAGCATTTATTTATTTACAGGGTTTGCCTCTTGTGGGCCACTTTTCTGAGGAGTATTTGAATAATTTTCCTGGTAAAAGCAGCATCTGTAAAAAAAATCACCTCAGTGCCAATCACAGACATGTTGTTAATACATAACAGTGAAGCAGATTACATTAATTCTGAATTATTTCACTTTTCATGCAAAGATGTTGTTTGGTGATCTGAGCATAATCCTGGAAGTTGTGGCTTTCTGCAACACTGGAAATATCACTGTCAACAGCATTGTGGAAGTCTGAAACAGCATTTTGGAAATCTGATTTTCTGCATTATTGCAGTGTTTTATAAATATTCTGTGTTTTATAAATATTATTGCAGTGCTTTATAAATACTTTCTCTCCTGTGAAATGAAGATTCTCCCTCAATACTCACTCTACTAAGAACAAATACCTGAGGCTTTTAGAAATGAAAGGTTTATCACATTTTTTGACTTGGTGTTGCATAAAAACCTTTAAAAGCTGAATTTGACAGAGGGACAGTGGAGAGTTGAGTGAGCCAGGAAGGGCTGGGATTGTTTGGGGCAGGGATTAGAGAGAAATCAGGGACAAATTTAACTGAAATCAGAGACAAAACCTGCCCTGGCCTTGTGCTTCACTGAAACATTCATAAAACCCAGGAGAAATAATGGTGTCATGCGTTGTGAGAATAATTCCCTTTGCTATTCAAGCTGCCCTGGGAGAGGGTTCAATGTGATAAATGTCTCTGTAGTTTTGTACTTATCGAAGGTGGAAATCAAGGAGCACTCAGGGTAGCATTTGGCTTTTCCTGTCCTGAGGATTTGTCTTTTGGGAGGCAGGATCACATCCCATCCCTGCCAGAGGGAATAAAGAGGGAAAACTCTTTTTTTTGGGATGTACTTGTGTGGTTGATGGCTCTGTGGAGAGTTTACCTGCTCTGCTCTGGGTTCTATAACGAGTTTGGGAGCACTAATTAATGTGGGTTTTATTCACACAGGGTTTTATTGGGTACCACTGATCCAGGTTTAGCAATTAATATCATTGATAGTGTCCAACAGATCCAGCTGAATCCATTAATGAGGGTGTATTGAAAAAGAAAATAAATTAATTCCTTCATTCTGCCAAGGGAGGTGTTTTCTGCTTCAGAGTAGGAATTGACACAAGGGCTGTGAGTGGGACCAGTGGAAGGAAAATTCATTTTTTGAAAGGTTCTTGAATCTTTCATTGAAGTAACCCCCATTTTTAAAGATGTGGCAGATCAATCCTCTCATACAGGTGGAGAAATACATGAATTCATGGAATTAATCAAAAATGTCAGAGGTCAGTCAAAACAACTTCTGGACCATACTTGACTTTTGACATGTGAAATATAAATTGATATTGATTTGGGGGGTCTGATACAGAACAGTTCCCAATTTGCTGATTTTCCCCTCCTTTAATAATCTTTGAGCACTTTCAGAGCAGGTATTTTGCATGAACTTAGTAATTGATTCAAAGTTAAACAGGAGGTGGTGCAGGTAGAGAGAAAAAAATTAAAATTTTATTAGGTTCAGCTGCATCAATCCTGATATATTTCCCACTTCATCTTTCCTTCAAGCGGAATTAAAAAATGCAGCTGTTCTTGACTAATTTTATTATTTTATAACTCGCTTCAAAAATTCATATAAACTTCAGATGCTCAGCATTTTTCTGCAAATGTTGACCCATGACTGGTCAATTTAAATTGCAACAAGGTCACACCTACTCCCCATAATTCACATCATGAAATGCTTCATAAAATATGAAAAACCAGGAAGTGCAGAGGGGGCAGGATCTTCCTCAGCTGTTGGAAAAACAATAAAAGTGTTGCAGTATTTCTCTGTGAAGGAGCAATAATGAAACCTTTCCAGCCAATAGTCTGACTTGATTTTAAAGATTTTAAAGAACATTCAAGTTGCTTTATAGTAAAGGCATTTTCTGCCTGTATTACAAACATAACACAGAGCTGGGGCCCAGCCTGGATAAATAACGTGGGGATAAATTTGATATTTCTGTACAATGATCTCTGCCAGGCTTGGATTTCCACAGCTCAGTGCCTGTGACAGGGAGGAAGGATTGGGATTGAAAGCAAAAATATATTGTGGGTAAACAAATGGTGCCCAAAGTGCTCTGTGGGGTTTGCAGGATAACAGCAGCACTGGTTTTATCAGCACCTTTGCACTTCAGGGGCTTCTCAGGCCATGCTGGAATCATCTTGAACTGATTTTCTTGTTTTTTCTGCCTGATTTTCTTCCTGCAGTTAAAACTGTGGTTTAAGAATGAATATAGCAATTTTTTTGTGAAAATTGTTCTGAAATTTTATTAATTATGACCTACGAGTTTTATTAATGCATTACCTGTGTATGACTTAATGACTTAATACCATCTCTGCTGACAGCCTGCATTAATTTGGGTTTTCCTGAACTGGTGTTGGTTTAATTGAGATCATTTGAGGCCTCCATTGCTCCCCAAGGATAAAGCAGACAAAGCTCTAAGAATATTTGTTGCTCTGTGATGCCCTGCAGGTGCCACAGCACAAAATAAACCCACACCAATACATTCCAATATTGTCTCATATGAATAATTTCATACCCATTCCAGGGCTGTGTAGTTCTTTTGTGCTTGTCTGTAGGTTGGAATTGCATTTTCTTTTACGTGAAGCATGGGGAGGTGCCAGTAACTTATTTATATTTGCATAGATCTTGGTGTGACAAAGCACATAAGTCCCATATTGATCAGCAGGATTTAAGTGTGAGCTGCAGCCAGAAATTTTAGTGCTTGGTAGCACTGGGGACAACTCTCTTTTGTAAGTTGTTAAATAAGAACATTTGTGTGAGGAAATTTCTCTCCTGTTTCTCCAACGCTGAGAATTATTTACATTTCCTGGTTAAATGGGTTGCTCCTGTGTAAGGGAAATGGGATTATTTTGCTTGGCTCCAAGGTCGAACAGGCTATGGTGCAGTTTTGGTGTTTTGGACAAAGCCTGAAACTCAGGTGGGAAGGGTAGAAATGACACATTAGAGTGGTGTGTCATGAAATGGGTTTAAAAATGGATCCATTTTAAGGGGAAAAAAGGATAAAAGACATAATGGCATTACTGTAATAGCAGTCAGAGCATGGCAGGGCAAAAACTCCACAGTTTCAGCAGAAAGTACCCCTTAATTTAAAATACTAATTATAGATATAGATATAGATATAGATATAGATATAGATATAGATATAGATATAGATATAGATATAGATATAGATATACACACAGTTTTAGGATTTAGATAAACCAGATGAGGCTGATATCACCTAGAACCCATCTTCCAAGCAGAAAATTGGAGCAGCAGAGAAACTGCCTTGTCTTGAACAATTAGAGAGCTTTCTGAGGGTGCTTAAACGAAAGCAATCAAAGGCTGTGATGCCTCCTGGCTGAATTGCACCTCTTTGTGTTGGCTATTTTCATTTTAAACTAAAAAGGTGTCAGTAATAGTAGAAAAAAATAGCAATAGTAGGAAAGTAGCATGCTGTAACCTCTTTGTGGTATTTTCAGGGTCCCCAGGATGAAGGAGGAATTGAGAATCTGACTCCATGTTCTTAGAAGGTTAATTTATTATTATATTATATTATATTATATTATATTATATTATATTATATTATATTATATTATATTATATTATATTATATTATATTATATTATATTATATTATATTATATTATATTATATTATATTATGCTAAAGATATACTAAAGAATATAGAAAGGATCCTTACAAAAGGCTTAACAAGATACTAATTAAAAACTCGTGACTTCTTCCAAAGTTCCCAACACAGCTGATGGTGATTGGTCATTAAGTCAAAACAATTCACATGAAACCAATCAATCAATCATCTGCTGGATAAACAATCTCCAGACAACATTCCAAAGCAGCAAAACACAGGAGAAGCAAATCAGATAATTATTGTTTTCCTTTTTCTCTGAGGCTTCTCAGCTTCCCAGGAGAAAACTCCTGGGCAAAGGGATTTTTTAAGAGAATGTGAATGCCACAGGGTCCCATTAATTAATGCAGCTGCTTAAAATAATTAGGGATCTCTTCTTCTGTCAGTTCTGCTCAGGAACTTTTCAGGGGCATGAGAGCTTCTTTTTCTCTGTAATCCATGAGGCTTAAGGAATATGAAACCTTGGCAGGGAAAAATTGGGAGTGTGAGGAAAGGCACAGAGATCAGTGCTGCCTAATTTTAGTGAGATATGTTAGAAGCTTAGAGAAATTAATCTTTTAATGTGATAAATAGGGAGAAGAGCCCTGAGTTAAGCTCAGAAATATCTGATACAAGAACCTCCCTCTCTTCCAAGGATCTGGAATCCAGCCTTGGGAACTTGGGGTGGATGTTCTGGATGTCCCTTGTTATTTGATGTATGTGGTAAAATACAGTGTATCAGACAGAGAATTGCATTCTAGATCTCAATATTTATAAAAATCAGATCGCTTGTGAGCCTGTGGGTGGTGTTTATTCAGAATTTCACTCTGCCATTTTCCTACACAGTTATTCTTTGGCTTACATAGACAAGCTTTGGCTGTTCATTCTGGAAGGAAGAAATTCTGCAGAGCTTGGAATTGCATGGACGGTTCTTCTAAAGGGGATGAGATCAAAAGTGCTCACCCCTCACTCCTCTCCCACCTCTGCCCAGCCAGCTGTAAATTTTCCCTTTAAATTTAGCATTGGTCTTGCACCACTCAGTTCCCATTTTTCAAGCTGTTGTGAAATTTGCAGCCTTTCAATAATCTTTGTATTAATTTCCTCATGCTGAAAATAAGTAATTACTCACATTTTTCAACATGTGCTCCAAATTAAGGGGTACACTGCATCTTCCCTCACTGGTTATTTCAGGAGAGCTAATCTACGACGTGGGTGACCTTTTCCAAATTTGGGCCCATCTGGCATTTTCAAATGGAATTGAGTATTGATCCCCACACTGTTAATTTATTGTTTAATTAAGAAATCATTGTGCTGTGATGTGGTTTGATGGCACATCCTTTCCCACATCAGCCAATTAACGTGGAGAGCCATCACAAAACTATCACTTTTTATTATTTTATTTTAATGGAGCTTCCCAGAAATGGAAGTCTCCTCTCGTGGACTAATGGTTTGGAATGCATTTCAGCATTAATGACCTGCTGTAGAAAGTAAATTTTCAGTTTTTATGGTTTGGGGAGGACCAAGGTGCTGCTTCCTACCCTTCATGGAGTTTCTGTGAAGCCCAGGTCACCAACACCTCTGTGAAATAGAGAAATGGTTGTGAAGGACCAGTCAGAGCTGGGTTTGCTCATTAGGGAGAAGAAACAACATTTCTGTCATGAGGCAGCACCATCAGGATTTCAAGGGTCAAGTTCCCTTCCTGTGGGTGAAAAAATATTTACAGCAGGCTTGTGATGTTGCCAAATATTTCTATTTTGTGGATCTGAAGGTGTGCCTAAGCAAATGTGAGTTTCATGTGTTTTCTGCAGAATATTTCTGTCTTAAAAGGCACCTCTCACAACAGTTTATTGATCCTGCCTCGTGTTTTCAGGATTTTTGATTTTTAGTTGTTTGTAAGTGTTGTCTTCTGCCTCCTCAGCCCCCTACTTAATGTTTGATCCCAAATCTCCTGTGAATGAGCACTGAAAATGAAAATCTTTGTGGGGATACTTGAGCCAAGCACTTCTCTTACAGGCAGATCTTTGGGGTATATTTGAGTTATGTAAAATATTCTTGCTTGGCCAGGCACACCCAGGTGTGTTCAAGGAGCAAATCTGATCATGGAAACAAACAGCTTTAAAGGAAAACATTCATTTTTAAAAGGCTGCAAAAACAATGCAAGGAGAGGAGTGGGAGGGATTTTTTTCTTCTCTTCCTCCTCTTTAAAGTTTTGCCTAAAAGAATCAACATTTTTCCAATGTAACTTTTTTATTTCACAATTATGAAATCAACAGCTCTTCTGTAGATTACATTTCTTTTTCATTAGTCAGTTTTGAGGCAAAAATGAATGATATTTATATATTTATCAAGTCATTTCTGACCACGAGGAAAAGTTACCCATAGATTTAGTAGATATAGATATAAGTAGATATAAGATAAGTAGATATATAGATAAAAGTAGGTATATTTTTAATTACCACATAATTTAGTAGAAATAATATGAGCACATCTGGCACAAATGCATCTAGAAATAAACCACAGTGGTGTTAAATTTAATTTGACCTAAACTTCAAACAGAAATCATGATCAGAGAATAACTTCAGCTTGGTTATTCGAGTCATCTCTGCAATTCCAAGTCCACTCTGAAATAAATAGCAAACAACAAATTGTCAAAACAACACATTGTTAGCAGCTCAGCCTAAAAGGAATTACAGGACCAGAATCTCCCAAATCAGGGCACTTTTGAAATGAGGAACAAACTACATCAGTTCAAGGAGCATTATTAGAAAAAGCTGGCATCACCCTGGTGAAGAAATTAAATCTTGGTGGGGTTTATTTGCAGGTAAAGTTTTGTGCAAAGTAAAACACTTTGAACTCAACCAATGAAAGCAAATTGTCTTTGATCTTCTGAGAAGAGCCTGCAGCTTGGTATTATTTAATATCTTAATTGTAATTTGGAAGAAAAGAGGAAGGGGATCTGAAATAATCCTCTCAGTTGTATTTCTCAGGGAGTTTCAACTCTTGGAAGAAAGAAAACAACAGAGTTTTACTTCTGAATGTGATAATGTTCTTTCCTCAGAATGCAAGTCCCTCAGTGATGCAGAACTGCGACAAAAGTGCACAGGGAAAGGATTGAAAACCTGCTGGGAAACCAAAATTATGATCTAAAGCCCACTGAAATGGAAAAATGGGATTCTTCCTATTGACATCACTGGCTTTTAGATCAGGCCCTTGATTTATTACCAGCAAAAAGATCTTAACATTTCAGATGCAGTGTCAAAAGCAGATTTCCTTTTAATACCCCATAAAGCACGAAGGGTTAGAAAGCTGCAGAACGACCAGGTGAAGTAGAAAAGCAAATGCTTTTTTAGCAGGTCAGAGCAAGGTCACTTGTTTTACAGTTAAGAAAGAAGCCCTCAATTGAGAGTGACAGCAAGACCTCTGTTCCTGCAGCCCATGGAAGGTGCTGTCTGTCAGGGTAAAACTGCTTTTTCACCACTCTCAGGGCTGTGACATAAATTTAAGCCAGGGGAGAAGCTGGACAGGTGAGAAAGACTGAGAAGAGCTGGGTTTTAGGGAGAAGAAATGTGGATGCCATGGGACAGAGAGAGAGAAACAGCAAGCGTTTCTTACAGCAGCTTGTGAGGAATTTTAGAAAGATGTGATAACTTGTTAGGTATAAACAATTTGCAAGTGGTGTTTTTCTACTTTGTCTTTCTGTTCCTCTCAAGGAGTGTATGAAGAAGATGTTTTTGTTAGTTAGCCAATCGAATAAAACCTATCGTATCACTCTATAAAAACTGCGCTGTTCCTTTGTCCTGGGCTGATTTTATCTCCAATCATCTCGTTCTGTTTATGCTGAATAATAATAATTGTTTCACCTTTAAGCCTTGTTCCAGAGAGTGAAGGGGGGAGAGAAGAAGCTGCAGTTTGTTTTCACACACTGCACTCACTCCTCCCCGTTCCTGCTCCTGGCCTGTGCTGTCTGCGGATGGACAGACAGCAGGACAGAGCTCTCCTTTGCTTTTAGTTAGTTTAGCTAGCTGAGGCAAAGAAGTTCACCGGACTGTGGTTTTTTCCCTTTTCTTTGGAGCTGTTTAAACCTGCTCTAAACTGAACACCCAGTGGAGCACCGGCAGCTACACCTGAGGCCCACTAGGGCAGGCCTGGCCTGCGACATTTCCAGCGCCAGATAGACTGATCAAAGACTCAGCTGCAACCCAGAGACAAAGTTTTCTCAGTTTGTGATCTCTTTTAGAGCAGCAAAGAGTTTTATTGTTTAATATTGTTTAAGTTTTATTGTTTAATAAACAGGTTATTCCCACTTTTCTCCAAAAAAGTAGTTTCTCCCAGACCGGTTAGAGAGAGAAGCCGATTAAATCTGTTTTCCTACAAGAACCCCTTTAGAGATCCTCTCCCAAATTTGCTCTAAACCAAGACAAAAACCTTCTTTGTCTTTTCTACAATCCTGACTCTCATCTGTTCCTGTCTCAATCTCAGCACAAAAGTGACACAGAAGTTCTCAGCAGCAGTGCTGGGTGTGCCTGGGTGGGTTGGACAGGATTTTGGGTGGGTGCTGGGAGGATGTTTCCTCCTCGCCCTGGAGAGGAATAAAACCTTCTTTGCCCCCCCCCCAGGTGGGGACAGCTCCTGGTTTCCTTCAGCAAACCTTCTCCACACAAGTTTGCTGCTCCCTGGGAGCACTCTGAGCTGGGTTAGTTGGGATTCCTGGTGTTGGAATTGCCCTGTGAAGGCTCAGAGATGCTGCTGAGTGTTTTCCCCCTCTCCACAGCCCTGTCACTGTCCCCTTGAGCTGCAGCACTGCTGAGGGAGCTCTGCTCCTCTCCTCACATGGGCAAACAACACAACACAAACTTCATCCCATTATTCTACCCCTCAATCCTCCAATTTATTGCTGTCTGTGCAGGAGATCAGCCTGAGCCCCCAGTCCTGCCTGGTGTACTTCCCACTGCACATGACATCATTCAAGTGGGCATCTAAACAAAGCAGATCAGCATTAATTCAGCATAAAGAGCTCCACAGTCCTGCCAGGTACTGAGGTATTATTGTAAATATTGCTGGGTTTTCAGCATGTGGACCTGAGTGATGCAGATGTACCACAGTGTGCATTCAGAAAGCACTGGGATCATAAAAACTCACTTTTCATAACCATCTGACTATGATTAATTGTAACAATACAACTTATTAATTAAACTTGGGAAGCAGCATAATGGGAACTAGCATTCTCTATTCACTTGAATGAGTTTCAGCATTTATTCTGCAGCTCTTTTAATGAGATGCTGAAATCATCTGTGTATCAATCTATTCATTACCAAATGAGACAAATGCAACAATCCTAAGTATTCATGAAAATATCTTCATTAGAAAACTCATATAATTAACCTGGAGTGTTCTCTAAATGAAGCACCTCAAATGTTACATATTTTCTTTCATAATTGCCATTTCAGAATATTATTTTCTCATTCTCCCTGATTATATTTAAAGTAAAACCAGCTTTCAGCATGATTTGAAATCTTTGGCACAAAAGGATAAACTTCAGGGAAATGCAAGAAATGGAGGTGTTGCTCCCTGTTGGTTTTGGTTTATTTGCTGTTAATGTCCATTATCAAAGACTATTTCAGCAAGAATTGATGTGGTTGTGGATCCCATCTTTGTGCTGGTGCCCACATTGAAAGGTTTTGCAGTTAATGACCCTTCATCTCCAAACACTTCAGTTAAAATGTACAAATTATCCCCTTGCTGAAATTTACCAAGAAACATCACACACTGACTCAAAGTCTGTGTCAGCTTGCCTTGTTTTTGAGGAAAATTCCTTTGTTCTAGCTGAAAACTAGAAATGTTTCCCACTGAAGGGGAACTGCAATTTTACCTAAAGTTTTGCACAGCACATGCTTGCCCCTCTTTTCCTTTCCAGCCAGCAGTGACACCACAAAATTCCCTGCAGAGCCCTTGGTGAGGGGCATTTTTGGGGCTTTAAGAAGCAATCCTCACCAGCTGGGATATCCATGACTTGTCTGGTGACAATATTCACAGAAATATTCACAGGGACCCTAAATCTGCTGCATGGTCTGGTTTTCTCCTCCTTCCAGCATGTCCTGTCTCTCTGGGCTGTGTGCACTTCCCCTCCTGCACTTGTTTTCCCTCTGACATGGCACAGGATCCCCAGGGCTCTCTCATGGTGTGATCCCATTTTCTGACACATCAGAGCCCATGGAAGGGCATGGGTTGGCTTAAATATGCTCCCTTTTTTTATTTTTCCTTAAGGAAATGAAGGGATCAAGTGGCAAAGCTGTGCAGGGCTCTGTCCTGGTTCATCAGCATTAAAATTTGTTAACTTCAGTGCACAGAATTCTGGACTTTTTTGAGGGCAAGGAGACAACCCTGAAAAAAATGATGCTAAGAAGGGAACTAAAAGAGACCCCACACATAAACAGGGGGGACAAAAATCCCCAACAAACTGCCTGAAGATATTTTCATCGCTCCTGCAAGTAGGTGCTGGCATTCCAAGGACACCTGCTGCAAGAAGAGCTGATGTGAGTGGTACATGTTTATTTTTACCTGGAGATGAGAGGATGAAAGGGAATGGAGCATTGAAATGGGGAAACATGACAGGCACAGTGCACAAAAGCTGACAACCTGTGGGGAGTCTGACAGAGCGGCAGCGCTGCTGATGTTCCTGGGAGCCTCATTCATCACAGGGAGGCCGGGGATTTGTCTGGCAAAGCTTGTAGGAATGCAGAAACACTTCAGATCTCATTTCAAGATCTCTTAATATTTTGCAAATGGTAACAGTCTGGCTTTTCCCACCCCTGTTAATACAGAGGGATTTCACTGATTCTTAATTAAGTGTTAGGGTATGAGGATGTTGTATGTTAATAGCATGCTTGTCTCTAGAAGTCTGCAGGATTTTTGTAATAAATGGGGTTTAAAACATCAATCCCTGTTTATTTATAAGGGTGCAGCACACAAGGAGTTAATAGAAGGAAAATTTTCATTTCCCAGAGGGAGCTGTGAACATGACTTCAAACAAATCTGTGCCCAGCTGTAACAAGTGCCTGAATATTTCTACTGTACCTGCTGGATGATTGTGATCTCTGTTTAAACAAAAGATTTCTTCTTTTTGATCCCTCTATTTATCCTCCTTTCCATGAAGGATTTTCAGCTCATTTAATTAGAACCTGCTCTCTAAGAAATTATTGGGACACCACAGCTTAACATTATAACTTTGAGCAATGATAACAAACTCCCTCAAGGAAATGGACTGAAAGGCACTTCCTAAAGTACATGTTATCATCCATCATTATCAACAGGTGAAAATCTCATGTTCTGGTGTCATTTCTTTATCTAACACAAGTTATCTCCTTCTTTTTGGTTTAGTAAGGAAACAGGATTTATGAATTCACTGTCTCTTTGTTCCTCTATTTTGGATTTATTAGCTATTTTCAGTGAATCTTGATAAAGATTTAGTGGCACCAGAGAGATTCTCTGTTAACACTTCTGCAAAAGGAGGCAGCTGGGCAGGGGGAAGGAAAGCAGCCTGGGCTGTGGGAGATGTCCCTGCCCATGGCAGGGAATTGGAGTGAGAGGATTTTTAGGGTCCCTTCCCACCCAAACCATGCTGGGATTGGTTCTGTGCTGCCTTTTGTTATCAGGCACCAGCCCATCTGCTCAAGGCAGTGGAGCTGACAGATTTATGGAGGCTCATGAAGGAGCAGTTCCTGTGGATAACAAGATAAAGAGCATTTTTAAGCAGATATGACATGTTTCTACTGCTGTTGCCTCTACAGAGGAATCCTACACTATCTTGCCAAATTGGTGTCTGCTATTGCTCTGTGTTTTGGACTTATCACTGGAATGTTACAATTTCCTCACTTTGGTCATTCCTGCCTTTCCCTGAGTTTGAAATTCTCCTTTGTGGAACTCCTGCATGAAGTCAGGGGAAATTTGCTTCTGATTTTGGTGAGAAAAAAGACCTGAGGACAGTGAGAATTTACAGAATTCCAATTTTGTGCTGCATCAGGGCTGCGTGGAGCCCATCCCACCAAGGGAAAGTAGAAAGACAAAGCAAGAGGTGACTGAAAAGCAAATCCTGTTTGGGTATTGCAGCTCCACAGGAAGCAGCATTTCAGTCTGAATGTTCTCCCAGACAATTAAATCCAAACCTTGTGAAATGTGAATGTACTTACAGAAGGTAATGGTCACCCTGAGACAAAGCTTTTGTGGAAACTGCAAAAAGGAACATCCTGGGAACATTCCTGTTTAAACACCTGAAATCCTTGGGGATGTTGGCATCTCAACACCCTGAGTCCTTCAGCTCTACAGGGTGAGAAATCCAGAAGCAATTCAGAAAGAATTCAGAAATCCAGAAGCAATTCAGAAAGAATTCAGAAATCCAGGAGCAGTTCAGCAGCTTATTTCAGCCTGAGGAAGGGAGGATTAAAATAAGGTTTCCCATCTGCCATTCCCTTTTGTGGGGTAGATCAGCAGTTCCCAGAAACAAGCCAGCATCACTTTCCCTTCATGTGCAGGGCTGGGAGCCTGTTCCAGAACAATCCACAGGCACAGACACGCTGCCCTGTTTGATCCCCTTGGTAGAGCACACAGAGCTTTGCTGTCTGGCTGCCTCTGCAGGGATTTCTCTGCTGGCCACAAAGAAATGACTTTGCAAGCAGAGGTTTTATCCCACCCCAGCGCCTCTCATTTTCTTTGGCTCCAGGATTTCTCCTGCATTGGTTCTGTGAGGTTTTTCCTACCATGCTCTGCTGGTTTGGACACTCTCCCCACTCCAAATACTGAGCCTGCAAGAAAAAGCTGCAAGACACTGATTTGACATTGTGAGATTTGTTGTGTTTAATGGGTTTTCTGCAAGAGGGAGTTGTTGAAGGCTTTCTGTCTCTTGGTTTTCCCAAAACATCCTGGAGTTCAAATGCTGCTGGAGCAATATTTTCAATCACAGAGAAGCTTTTGGTTTTCAGGGCTGTAGATGGAGCATTCTGAGTAGCCCTAATCACACACATAAAGGTTTTTTTAGTGTTTCTTTTGTGTGGTATTTTATGTGTCAACCACTGTAGTCAGACCCATTCCTGAGATTGGAGATGGATCTCATTGCAGAGTTGAGATGAGAAATTTCCATCTTTATGGAAGATGCAACGAGACCTGGAATATAAGAAAATGGGGCATTTTATTAAATGATGCATTAATGAGGCTTCATATTCTCAGCATAGCACCTGTTTATCCTGCCAGCACTGGAGTCCATGGGTGGAACATTCCCATATTGAATATATGGCTTGTTCCTGCTCTTGTTACAGCCTGATTATTCTGCTGTAAATGCACCACTGCAGGTAGATTCTTTTTTTTTTATTATTGTAGAACAGCCATCTGTGTTTTTAAAGCCTTGATGAGGCTCTGAAAAAGCCAAGCAGCATCATCTGCTTACAATAGCCCAATTTTGATAACTTTAGAATCAGAGCATTCAAAAATAATCTCCAGCAATGAGTGAAACTAGATTGTGTGCTGATTGGCTCTGTGTGCTCTCCTCAAGCATCTTTTTCCCTCTCCTTGCCAAATTTAGGTATTAGATAAAAGATTTTTTAAATGGTGCCCTAGGCTCCACTTTGGTGGTCTTAATTATTTACTGCCTCCTTGCACACAGCCTTCCCCACTTAAGTAATTGCACTAACAAATTGCAGCATTAAAACGTCTGTCTAAACAATTTGTAGGTGCAGCCTGATATTTAGATGCTTTAAAGTGCTGCTCTGAAATCCACAGTTTATTGTGCATGTGAAATTACACTTGAAAAAGAGGAGTGTTCCTGAAAAATCAGGGTCATTTGTGCAAATACATCCAGCGGTTGGAACCAGGGTAATTTGCATAATTATAGAAGAGTGCTGTGCTGGAACCCAGGGTGGCTCCATCGGGGTCTGTGATACCTGTCAGGTGGAATAAGATGCATTATAGCCTTTGCCTCTCCAAAAATACACCTGTAAGTGATGCCTTGTGTTGGTCCTGCCCCTTTCCTGGGATTCAGTGCTGGCTGCAGACATTAATTCTGCACTGGGCACTGCTATTTCCTCTTATTGCTTTCACTTCTGGGGAGCACTGGAGGTGCAAACCCAGCTGAGGGAAATGCCTGGGGTGACATGCACAGGCAGTGACAAACTCAGGCAAGGAAATTTTTATTTTACCTCAATTACTCCTTTGGAAAAACAGGTCTTTATCCTGTGTCTGTGTATGGGAATAAATCGCACAGAGTCCATTTTCTTCATGAGGGAGAAAGCCCATTCTTTATTCACAAAACTCCTTTTATCCAGTTTCACAGACCTCATGTGTGACTCCACTTGGTCAGGAGCTTTCTTGCCAATTACTTTATTGGTTACTAACAAAATTTATTCTGTCTTGATTGGTCACTCAAACTCTCAGTGTGCACCTGCAGGAAAAGTTGTCTGTGAGAGAGGTGTTTGTGTTTGTTGTGTCTCTAACACTGCAAAACCAGTTTATACAGGTGTCAGTTGTTTTTTACCCAGGAATAGATTGTTATGTTAATGAACTGCTCACACCAGGATTGCTTCCACACGGGAACCTGCACAGTGCCAGCTTGACAAGGCCAGACACTGATTTTAGGAGAGCAGGCCTGATTTTATGAATCCTTTATGATTTTTCTACCTTACTACAACACCAGGATGATGTTCAGCCCTGCAGGAATGTGTGAACTCTTTGCTGGATGCTCTAAAAGGGAAGGGTGGGATCCTTCAGCTGACTTCACTTGTCCTCAGCAAAACATGGGGAAGCTGAAGCTTCTCAGCTTCTCAGGATAAAAGATCCTAATGAAAGGATTTTTCATAAAATATGTCTGTGATAACCCACTGTCCTGGATCCTGCTGCAGGGATGGGCTCCTTGTGTTGGAGAAGCCTTGGCAGTGGGATGGCAGCTGGAATGGGAACATCTTCCTGTGCCTGGCTGAAAGTCCTCAACAGCAGAGGCTTCAACACACTAAAAATAAGCACAAACAGCATGAAGTAATGAGAATTTGTATTTTGGAGAAGGGGGGGATAATAGTAGCAGAAAATGTGAAAATTTATCTTTAAATTGAAGTATCTTGATAAAATCTATGAGTATAGAATCCGTGGGTATAGAAAAGGGGTGAAAATCTTGCAAGAGCTGGTGGTTTTTTCATCTGATTTGGTATTCTCAGCAGTGGCAGCTGATGTTTGAAAGCATTTGCATTGCATCTGTCCTTAATGTTCACAACGAGATAACAGAAGCAGAGGGATCTGATCAAAGCACAGCCCTGTGCCTCTCGTTCTGAAAGCAGCAAGATATTCCAGAAAAATAAAAAAAAATAAAAAAGAGAAAGCTCAGGCAGGTGTGTAGAAGCAAATTCACAGCAAATATGTGATGGCTCAGAGGAGATAGTGCAGGGGAAAGGGAAAATGGGAGCTCTGGGTTTCAGCTTTCTGGTCAGGTTGGATATTATTTCCACTCTCTTTCCACTCAGTTAGAAGTGTTTGTCCATCTCTTGCAGGTGAGAGATGCCTGTAAACAAATCAGTGAGGGGAGAGGAAGGGAGGACATGT
Organism: Melospiza melodia melodia; assembly: GCF_035770615.1. NCBI lineage: Eukaryota > Metazoa > Chordata > Aves > Passeriformes > Passerellidae > Melospiza > Melospiza melodia. The sequence goes on from NC_086206.1 coordinate 19,403,418, forward strand.
TCCTGCATTTAGAGTGGATATCACCAGCACTGGCTGTGTGTGTTTGCAGCCCTTTAGGGAAGCAGAGATGACAGGCAGGTGATACTGATCTGTGATTCCTTTCTACAGCCAGTCCATCTTGTACTCCTGAACAACTTCTCTGAGGGTTTCTGGGTAAAGAAATGGAGAAAAGACCAGTTCAGTTCTAAATTCATATCTTAAGAGTCTAAACTATATTGATTTTTTAATATAGATGGGCATTTCACACTGGATATTTCCTAATAATACCAAATTACCCACCAAAGTTCAAAGATGCAGCAGTTTGGTGTTTTGGCATCCTGAGTTTGGTAACAGATTTAATTTGTTTCACAAGACTGTGGATAAAAGAGAACATTCGAAGAATAATTCACGGAATTCGAAGTCAGTGAAACTAAAACTTATTAATGAGGCAAGAGTCCTTGTTGAGAGCTAAAATTTGCTCTGTCTGTGGAAGGGACTCGTGTTTTCTGAGCTTGTCAGGAGCTGCAGGGCTGAGTGAAAGGAGATGACACCACCCCAGGCACTTCAGTGTTGTCTTTCCAGGCTACTGAAGCTGAGAAAGATTAGACTGGTGCCAAAAATAAAGCACTGCATGGAGAGCCAAGGGGCACCACTTCATCTCCCAGCCCTGAGACAGTTTTGTCCAACTGTCTCAGGCAAATCACTGAATGTCTGTTTTCCCCTCTGCAGGTTTGTAGGAGTGCTTTTCCAACTTATTGTGGTGGTGGTGCTTTGATTTCTGGAGATCTTAACAGGACCAGGGTAAAGTATACAATAGAGAAAAGTTCTTTTAATTGATGTCATTAATTTTAATTAATTTTAATAATATTCCTCAGAAGTTGTTGACAAGTTCGAGACTGAAAGGCGCGACTTGACTGAAATCAAGGGAGCTCTCCCAAGAACTGATTTATTCAGATTGTTTAAAAAATGAGATGCTTGTGGAGTGGTGACTGAGAGATTTGGGAATATTGTGCAAATCAGATCCAAGGGCTCCTGAAATGAAATTTCACCTAGGTGAGAGTGGAGGGGAGCCCTTCACCTCATTACCTGAGGGGTGAAAGCCTCAGCCTGGTTGGCATCCCCAGCAATTTGAGTTCAGAGGATGCCTGCCCTGAGGGTGGTGTACAATTGTGCTGTGGTGAAAAACTGAATACACAACATCTGCTGTCTTTTTCTACCTTTTGCTTTGTCTAAAGATTCCCAAATCTAAAAATGCCTCCTCGGGAAGGGGAGCAGGAGAAATAACCAATATTTCCCAACATGCTGTTTCTGGTTCTGCCTCACCTTTTGCCACGCTGTCAGCATGGTGTCTGTCCCTCCCTGTCTGTCCCCAAGCTCAGGAGTATGTGCTGAAGGTGAAATTCCCCCTGAGACAGCCCAGCAGAGCTCCCAGGGAGGTTTAACAAGGCTCAGGAGCCGAGGGGCTGCTGTGACAGCAATTTCTGAGCTGTGAACAGAGCTCTGTGCTGATTGCATTGATCTGAAAGCTGCCGCCAGCGCTGCTCCCATTGACATCCTCGTTGGCAGCGTGTCATGGAAGCTCCATCCATGGCAAAGGTGAGATGTGTTAGCAGCAGGATTGCCAGGTATGTCTGTACTGCCATGCAGGCTCTGCAGGACCATCACTGCTCTGTGTCCTGGGCATTCTGGGCTTCCCTTGAGCTGGGTTTTACTCTAAACTGCGTGGAACCACCCCAAAAGTTTTCTGCCTTGCCTGGAAGAGCAGTCCCACCTTGTGGAGGAGGTTTTACAGTGACTTCTGTGAGCCAGGGAGAGGTTTGATGAGAGGATCCACATTTACCCCGGGAAGGATTTCCTACCAAGGTCATTGAGACAGAAACCAAGAAAGAAAGAATTTTAAAGTTGAGGTGTTGGGGCTGGGTTGGACTCAATCATCACAGACACATTTTATGAAAAATCCTTTCCTTAGGACTTTTCCTCCTGAGAAGCTGTGAGGCCTCAGGAACAAAATGCAAACATTGATTATCTGCTGCTGTGGAATGCAACAGGTGCAGCTGTGATTGGTCTCATGTGGTTGTTTCTAATTAATGGCCAAACACAGACAGCTGTGTCAGACTGTCTGAGAGTCACAATTCAATCCATTCCACAGTTCACAATTATTATCATTCCATTCTCTTCCTTTCAAGCCTTCTGATGAAATCCTTTCTTCTATTCTTTTAGTATAGTTTTAATATAATAAATATCATAAAATAATAAATCAGCCTTCTGAAACACGGAGTCAAGATTCTCATCTCATCCTGGGACCCCTGTGAACACCACCGCACTCAATGATCTTTAAGGTCTCTTCTAACCTTGTGGTTCTGTGAATAAATAAGAGAAACCTGCAATTGTCCATTCCAATCAGCACTTTGTTTGTCTTTCCTGCCCAATGAATAAACTTATGGGTTTTGTAAGAATGTATAAAAAGCATGCATGCTAGAATTGAAGCTTTGAAGCCTTCTGGAAATGGAGTGTTGTTTGTATTGTGCCCATCTGGGCTCTGACAGCACCAGCCCTTTCTGGCCATGCATTCCCCAGGCTCCAGCCTTGCTCCCAGCAGGAAAATGGGGACAGAACCTTTGGGTTGGGCTCAGCTGCAGCTCCTGGGCTGGCACTGCCCACCCTGGCAAACCTGCCCCAAGCTGCCAGCCAAGGCAGGAAATTAAATGAAACCAAACAAATGAATTCCAAAGTCTTTTTGAACACCTTGTGGGGACGGCACTCTCCCTCGCCTCCCTGCAATAAGGAAAGTCTTTAACTTTTTTAATTGCTTCCATTTTTTTTCTCCTTGACGGTGACATTTCTTCCCCAGGTGGCTCCAATGGTGGTTCATTTATCTTTTTTTTTCCCCTTTCCCAAGCCCATGTGACTTTGTTTTCCTTAATTTTATTTAATTGATTATAACTAATTGACTCTCGCTTCAGGGAATTGAGGTTTCTGAGCCTGATCTTAATTTATTTTTGGTGAAGTCTTTTTCTTCCAGTCTGGGCCTGAGCTGCAAGGTTATAATTTTAATAAAAAAAGAGCTGAATGGAGAGATGCCTTAGCACAGGCTCAGTCTATGGCCTTGGAAAGCACTGGAAACTTACCTTGATATCCATGAACTCTTCAGTCTGCTTTTAATTTCACCATGCTTTGGATGCAAGCACAGCCAGGCCTCCTGTGAATCAGGCTTTTAGATTTTATCTACATAAACATTTCTTTTCTTTCCTTTCCTTTCTGGAGCGTGCATATGTTGTATTGAAATCTAGGAACAAGGCACAGTCACTTACTCCAGGGCTTCATCTCCACAGCACAATAACAGTTTTGCTCTTTTCAAAAGGAAGAAAACCAGATTTCCTTGGCAGGGAAAATAATTTCAGTTCAATCTCCAGCATGTGGATAATTATATTTATTTTCTTATGTAAAATACTTGGAGATCCTTGAGAGAAAATATTGTTTATTTAAGAGATGCATTTAAAAAACACTGAGTTTTTTGGGGTTTTTTTGCATTATGATGAGAGCAGAGCATCCCAGGAAGGTTTTGTGGTGACAGGGAATTTCTGGGTGTGCTCTTCATGTTTGACCATCTCCCCACACAATCTCTGCCACATTTGCAGCTCTGGGTTTTAGAGGATTCCAAGTCATCCTTTGATTCTGAACAGATCTTGATGGAACTAAAAAATCAAAGCTATTGATTATTTTTGCTTATTATTTTTATCTTGATGGAGCTGCCAGCATAGCTATTTATTATTTCTGCCATTTTGTGGTTTGTGTGCATGAACCCAAAGGGGTGAGGGGCATTTCTCAGTGGCACAGCCCCATTTCCATCTGCTGGGCCTCCCTCTCTGCTGCTGGTGATCAACACAGGATCCTCTGCAGGTTAACAGCAGACTGCTGCACATGTGAGCCAAGGGAAACTTTATTTTATTTTATTTTATTTTATTTTATTTTATTTTATTTTATTTTATTTTATTTTATTTTATTTTGTTTTGTTTTGTTTATTTTATTTATTTTTATTTTTATTTTATTTTTTATTTTATTTTATTTTATTTTATTTTATTTTATTTTATTTTATTTTATTTTATTTTGTTTATTTTATTTTATTTTATTTTTAATTTTGTTTATTTGTTTATTTTAATTTTTTAATTTAAAATTTTCTTTTATTTCTTTTATTTTTGTTTTTATTTTATTTATTTTTATTTTACCTATTTCATTTTTTTTATTTTTTTAAATTTTATTTTATTTTAATAATTTTTAATTTTTATTTTATTAATTTTTATCTTATTTAAATTTTTATTTTATTTATTTCATTTCATTTTTTAATTTTATTTTTTTTATTTTATTTTTTATTTTATGTTATATTTTATTTATTTTATATTTTTATTTTTAAATTTATTTTATTTTATTTTATTTTATTTTATTTTATTTTATTTTTCATTTTGTTTATTTTTTATTTTAATTTTTAATTTAAAAATTTCTTTTATTTTTTTATTTTTGTTTTTATTTTATTTATTTTTATTTTACTTATTTCATTTTATTTTTTATTTTTTATTTTTTAAATTTTATTTTATATTAATCATTTTTAATTTTTATTTTATTAATTTTTATTTTATTTAAATTTTTATTTTATTTATTTCATTTCATTTTTAATTTAATTTTTTAAATTTTATTTTATTTTTTATTTAATGTTATATTTTATTTAATTTATTTATTTTATATTTTTATTTTTAAATTTATTTTATTTTATTTTACTTTATTTTATTTTATTTATTTTTATTTTTATTTTTATTTTTATTTTGTTCATTTTTTATTTTAATTTTTTTATTCAAAAATTTTCTTTTATTTTTTATTTTTGTTTTTATTTTATTTATTTTTATTCTACTTATTTAATTTAATTTTTTTATTTTTTAATTTTATTTTATTTTATTAATTTTATTAATTTTTATTTTATTAATTTTTATTTTAATTAAATTTTTATTTTATTTATTTCATTTCATTTTTTAATTTAAATTTTTTATTTTTATTTTATTTTTATTTAATGTTATATTTTATTTATTTTATTTATTTTACATTTTTATTTTAAAATTTATTTTATTTTATTTTATTTTACTTTATTTTATTTCATTTTAGTCCAGTCGTTGTGCTTTGCCCAAGAGCACCATCTTCTGGCTCTCCGTGTCTGGGAGCTGAGCTGAATTCAGCTGCAAGGGAAGGTGCTGAGGGGAAGTTAAAGCTGCTGAAGCTGTGCCTGGTGGGACATTTGCTGCCATTTCCTATTTAAAAACTCCAAAGCTCTCTCTGAACCCTCTTCACTTGCTTTTCCTCAGAGTTCCTTGCAATTCTTGGCCGATTTTGGCCACTTCTCTGCATGGTGCTGCTATTCCTGATGTCCTTGCAGTGAGTCCCCACTCCTGGGCTCTTGTGTTGCTCTGGCTTCATTTCATTCCTCAGAGCTGATTTTCTGACCACTAAAATCAGGGGATCTCGACCAGAAACCCCTCAAGAAGAAATTCTCTTAATTAAGAGCTCGTTTTGATCCCTACAAAACCTTGCTGCTGTGTTAAACATTGCTCAGCTCATATTCATGCCAGTGAAATCTTTATTTATTTGTGTTCCTGTTCCCAGCACAGACACTGCACATTGTCCTAGCAAGGCTAAATAAGACTGAGCTTTCCAGGGTGTGTCTTCTTAGGTGAAACTGGAGAATTTAGCATGGCCTTGGGGTGGCTTTTTGGAAGCCTTTGGGCAGTGTTCTGAGCACATATTATCTCATGGGAGGAGATAAAATGGAGAATTCCTTTTGGGAACACTTGGAGACCCCCAGTGCTGCAGTTATCACTCCTTATCTCTCTGACTGACACAGCTGCAGAGACAGAATCACAAGATTTTATCACATGAATCTCATTAGAAAATACCTGCTGAAGTCTTTTCATAGAGGTTTTATCCAAAGCTTCCATCTCCCTCTTCCTAACAATGCATCCACCATGTTTCTGAGTGAAGTCAATGAGAATGTAATGCATCCATCTTTTTTTCTCTCTCTTTTTTGGTTTTTGTTTTTAATAGCTTCCCTTGATAAACCAATATTTCTCTGCCATGAGCCTGGAAGAACAGTGCTGAAGCTGAACATGGAAAACATTGTTCAGCAGGACTCACTCTGGGTCTTACACGCTGTAAATGAGGTCATGCATTCAAAAGGGATCTAAATGCTGAGGCTCCTGAGATAGGATTTGTGTTGTGCTGCTGACAGGCAGCATTTATGCCACTGTAAAAAAGTTCCTTGCAGATTAAAGTTACAGGAGCTGCTACAACCAGCTCCTGGGTGTATTTTTAAGCTGCATAATGTGCTGCTAGATATCCTTTGATTATAGCAGGGGTTGGGATTGGGTTGGAAGGACATGTCCGTGTGCGGATGTGCTGCACGAGTTGCAAATCTATTATTTTCAGCAGACACAGGGTTTTTCTTCATTGCTTTCTGAGCCAATCCAACCTGGCCCCTGAGCTGCAGCTCAGTGTGACACCATCTGGCAGCTCTGTGCTGATCCTGGACCTGTGTGAAAGCCACAAGTTTAAATTTGTGATGTTTTGGTTCATTTTAGCAAATATCCTCTTGAGACGTTGAAGCTGCAGGATAAATTTTCCTGCAAAACCTCCTAACATGCCTCAGTTCACTCATCCCCTACTCAGCATTAAGTGTAAGTGTGAAAAAAAAGAAGATAATTCCAGCTGGCAACATTTGGGTCTGAAGTTTGAGCATCCAGCAGCAGGATCTGGGCTGAGATCATTGGAATAGCAGCACCTCAGTTTCATAATAGTGGAATAATATTTCAGTTTAAACAGACAGGAGTGACTTATTTAATTCATGTTTGGATCCTGAACATCCCAGAAGCCCTAGAGATATCTGGAAATAGATTTAGCCTACACCAGACCCCTGGAGTGTGTGAATATTGAGGTTATTTTAACCCCTTTTGTTTTGCCATCTTGAAACACATTTCCCTGTTCATTTTTCTTCAGGGTGCCCAGGATTTGGAGAGATATGGAGTTACTGGTAAAAGAGAGGTAAAACAAGGATTTTGTCTGGGTGTCACACAGCCTAGAGGCCTCAGGAAATGAAATTATGACAAGGAGTATTTTGTCCTGGAGGCAAGGTGAAGGATCATGGGTGACCTCTGTCCTTACAGATCTGCTGCTTCTCTCCATATTATTTCCAATTCTATGGCAAAAGCACGTGTGTTCCTCGTGATGAGAGTGTTTACAAGAGCAGCATTTGTGATGCTGTAAAACCTGAGATTATTTAGTCTTCTAATTTTAGAACCGTTCCCTTCTCCCTTCCATGCAAACCTGGTGTTAGCAATTGCAAATTGGCTCCAGCTTCAACTCAGAGAATTTAAAACAGTATGAAACTGGTTGTTTAAATAAGGTATTTTCTTTTCCTCTATGTTGCCTTTCATGCAGACATATTCTGCATTGTGGGCAGTAAGCACATCTCGGATTAAAGCTCCTCAAAAGGTCCCAGCTTCCACCTGAAGGAAATTTGGGGAAACACAAAAGGGGTGTCATGAAGTAATGGTTTTGTCAGGAGAATTAATCCACAAACACCAGAGGTTTGTGTCCAAAAACGAGACAGTGGAGTCCTATTTACAGATCACAAACGGGACAGGACTGCTGTGGAAAGCGCCTCGAGCTGTTTTATTTTTCAGCATCAGTCTCATTCCATGGTTATGGCAATGGGAAGATGCCAGCAGCTCACCTCCCAGGCAGCAGATCAAGAATTTACTGTTACAACTCACTTTATCAGCTTCTTGAGCAATCACACAAAGCAAAAGCACATTGACACTAGTTGTATCCAATCACTACAAGCACACGTACCTTTGGTTAAACAATGCTTGCTTATTTCCAATGCAATACCTGCTTGTGAGCCTTAAAACACAATGCACAGAGCTCTATTAATTATCCTCAAACTTCCTAATATCTTGCTAGATAAACTTTTCTGCAGCTTAGAGAGCTATTCAGACAAGCATTAATACACAGACCATTGTTCTATTTGTCCTTGCCTTTCTACAGTTTAGATAATTTTTCTGCTGACCTAACTCGTGGCTACTGCTTAGCTCCAATCACAGTTCTACTGTATCTGAGGCCTGCCTTTTGCAGCTTTCCCAAAACCCTCTAATTCTGTGGATTCCCACAATTCCCCCTGTGTTTATGGCCAGTTTCTGCAGAGTTCATTGTCAATTATTGCTTTGCTCTGGCACCATTCATTTCTTACCAGTCTGCAGTGGTGGGAACATGCTAAAGCCATTCCTGACTTTGTGGTGAGGATGTTTCCATTGCTGACACCTCAGTGGAGAACCTTTGGCTCTGCTTCTTCTTCTTGTCTTCACCACCCCCTGTGCCCCTCACTCCACAGCAAACCTGCCTGCCCACACTTTTCCCTTTTTCTCCCTTTCACCTTCCTGTCCCAGTGCTGTTCATTCTCCTGGAACAAACCTTGCAGAGATAAAGCCGGCAGGAACAGCAGCTTTTGTTTGGGTGGGCCAGGGGAAAGCAGAGCTTTGCCATGGCCGTGGCACACTCCTGGCTTTGGCAGTGACTTCCTGAGGGACTTCATCCTGCAGGGACCCCAGTTAGCAGCACTTCAGCCCAGTTGAGCTCCAGGCTGCTAAATTCCTGTCATGTAGCCTCTGAAAGGCCAGCCCCAGCCTGTCCTTGCTGGATTGGGTATGAGTGGGCACAGGAAAGGTGAACAGTTCTGTATTCTATTACTCATCCCCTTGGGCAGGGCAGTCTTCCCCTGTAAAGTTGAACTTTAAATATGATAGTTATTAAGGCTTGTCCAGGTTTGAGATTTAGCTCATATAAATTCTGACAGGAACAAATGGCTCTAAATTGTGACCAAATCTTTCTTCCTCCCCATTCTCTTGCCCTTCCAGGCCTGCTGCTCAAAGAGGAAACTGAATCAGAACAGCTCAGGAAGATAACCAGCTGCTTTAAAACAAAGTTATCCAGATCTCTTCCTAATAGAAGAAATTACTGCAACGTGCCACGCTGCAGCTGAGAGCAAGATGTTTGTGACAGATCCTTTTCTACCTGAAATTGGCTTTTAAAGCAGGCAGCAATGGAGGGGAGTGGAGCATGGCAAGCTGCATGCAGAGCTCAGGGGAGAGGGCACATGGTGGAATTCAGATTCCTGGGTCAAAGCTCCATCAGATAACACAAGAAATGGTGATGGAAAAGCAGATGGACCAAGGCAGATCAGTGAAATGTGGTAGGAAGCAGCTGGGTCTGGGAATTAGATACCAGGAACGCGGGAGTGTCACGGACATGTTTTATGAAAAATCTTTTTTTTAGGATTTTTTCTCTTGAGAAGCTTCAGAAACAAAATGCAAACAATGATTATCTGCTGCTGCGGAATGCAACAGGTGCATCTGTGATTGGTCTCATGTGCTTGTTTCTAATTAATGGCCAATCACAGTCAGCTGCCTGGACTATCTCAGTCAGTCACAAGCTTTTGTTGTTACTCTTTTTCTATTCGTAGCTAGCTTTCTGATAAAATCTTTTCTTCTATTCTTTTAGTATAGTTTTAATGCAATATATATCATAAAATAATAAATCAAGCCTTCTGAAACATGGAGTCAGATCCTCGTCTCTTCCCTCATCCTAAGGCCCCTGCAAACACCATCACAAGGGAGTCTGGGAATTATTTCTGATTTGAAGGGAAGAGCATTTCCCCACTTGCTCTTCCCCACCTTTTTCCTTTCCCCATTCATGCCAAAGAGCAGCAACTGTGGGTACTGCAAAATGGGATTAATGTAAGGTTTACTTGGCTCAGAGAACTGCAGAGGCAATTGAGAACCAGGGCAGGGCTGGCAGTGTGATTTTTGGGGTAGGAGGGTGGCTGGGTAGAATTTTGGGATTTTAGAATGGGAGTTCAAGAGGCAAGATGGAGGGATCTGGGTGTGTCATGTCCTTCTTCTTCTTGCCCTCCATCTTCTGCTGGGATGGTGACACTTCTGGATTGGTTTAGAGCAGAGACAGACTGTCTGACATAGGTGAGAGGTATTAGGAAGTTATTGTCAATAAAGTACAGGTAGTTTTTAGTATAAAAAGCCAACACCACCCCAAGGGCAGGGACTGTGCCACAACCCAGCCTGCTGGACAGAGCTCAGCAGGTCAGAGAAAGAATGGAATGGATAAGAGAAAATAAACAACCTTGAACACCAGAGACAAGGAATCTCGACTTCTTCTCCAGTCATAGGGCTGGGAAAAAAGAGACGTTCTGATACCTCAGGAGCCATTTCAGCAACACAAAACCCGAGACCAACCCGTCCTGTGCCAAGTGATAAAAGCTCCTGCACATGGCTACACTGCTGTCTTTGCCCTTATGATGCCTTTCACAGAGGATCTGGAGACGTTTTCCACGCGTTGGTTAATTAATCTCCATAACATCCCTGTGAATGAGGTGACTTATCTGCTGTTTCACAGACGTGTGAGCTGAGGTTAAGTGACTTCCCTGAAGTTAAAGAGAGAATTAGAGGGAAATGCTGAGAGGGAAATGAAGGGCCACAACTCTGTCAAACAGCCCTGCTCTCTCACCAGCACCCTGGCTGCCTTCCCTCTACACCCTGTCCTGCTGGACAGGAAAGTGGTGAAGTTCAAATATTTCTTGCAAAACATGAGCTCATTAGCAAGTGTTTTACCTGTAATTTCAACTCCTGAGATGGATCTGTGGGTATTGTGGTAGATTGTGCGGTGTAAAACAGTGATTTCTTATTTAAGGCCAATTAAATCTTTCTCACGAGGGAGTAAAATTGAGTTTAAAGACACCAACTGCATGTGTATATTCTGACATGAAAGTATTAACACCTCAAACTGAAACGTATTTTGTTTTGAAAGGCTTCCAGGTTTGCCAGTACAGACTCTCTTGTTCCTGAGAGAAATTGATTTCCTACGAATGTTCAGCAGGATTTTTTTTTATTATACTTCTCCCCCACCTCATCAGAAGAAGGAATTACTGGTTTTCTTCATATTTCAGCAGACATTCTGGAAGTCTGACAACACATGGTTTATATTTGCAACTTCTGACAAGCTGGGGGAAGGAAATAAGTATTCAATACCTGTATTGCCTGCCCAGATCAATAAATGCAACAGCAAGGGCGGCACTCCTGTAGAGAGCTGCACTTATAGTTGCCACCTGCTTTTTGGCAAGTCCCTCCATTTACTGGCATGGAGCCCACTCATCTCTGAAACGCTCCAGCTGCTGCTGCTCCATTCTATTTTAATAAGGAGTTTAAAAGGCTCCAGCTGTTGCTGGAGAAGCAGCTCGGGGGAGACGATGAGCCTGACAGGCACAGCGTGGGCGAGGGTGGCCCCACAAACGCCCCACGGTGGCTCCGGTGATCCACGCTGACACGCTGGATTGGGCAGCTCTGATGGGAGCAATCTCCTGCCAGATGGTGGAAGAATGGAGGGGAGGGAAGGCAGAGGGGTGCTCCCCCTGCAAACCCACCCAGGCTGGCACAGGGAGGCACATCCAGCTCCTCCATCCCATCTTCTGCCCATGGCAAACCCAGCACAGGTCACCGGTTCCTCTGCCACTAGGGGAAAAAAGCATCCGAGGCCTCGTTCCAACCCACAACAAATCACCTTTGTTCTCCCAATTAATTTCCCCTTCTGCTCAGTGTGTGGCACGTGTGTAATTAGCTCCAGAAAGGCAGAAATGTTGTTTCAAAAAAGTGTTTGAAGCGTCCCAAAGAGGCATTGCAGCAGCAGGCTTTGCCCAGTGTTCCTTTATCTCCATTCCCTCTCTAATTACCAACGAGCCTCCTTCTTTAATGCTGTTTTATGGAGCTCTTCTTCTCTTCCCTGTTGCTATTAGAAAGTTGCTGATGTGGAAAAAAAATAAGGAGGGAAAGTGTCGTGAGAAGAGTCATGGCAGACTGAGCTCACTTTGAAAAATCCCTGTTCAAAATTGAAGTGGAAGGTTGGGTTTTGGGGTTTTTCTTTTTTGTTTGTTTGGGGGTTTTGTTTGTTTTTGTTTTCCTTTTTATTGTTTTTTGTTTGTTTGTTTTGGTTTTTTGTGGGTTTTTGGTTTGTTTTTTTTTTTTTTTTTTGGGGGGGGGGGGTTGCTGTGGCTTTGTTGTTGTTGTTGTTGTTGTTGCTGTTTGGTTTTTTGGTTTTTGTTTTTTGTTTTTTTGGCATGAAACCCCAAAACCCTGGGGGACAGGGGTGAATGAATTCTCAGCAGATGAACATTGACTCTGCCATTCTTTCCTGGCTTTGCTTGGAAAGACAGCAGCAGCGCGAAGGGTGGAACATCATCCCTCCTGATCACTTGTTCTGCCAGGAGTCAGTGCAGGTACAAAAGCACAACATAAATTTGATTTTCTCCGCAATCAGAAATTGTACTCATCCCGTGTTTGTCAAGACAAAGTTTGAAATTCTGGTGGATATAGGGAGGCAGGAGGCTGTTATCACCCAGAAGTGAGATAACAGTGTGATCTGTGGCTCTTCAATGCATTCCCTGTCTCACCAGCCCTGGAGTTATGGCTCTTTCATATTCCAAGCTGTCACCTGAGCTGGGAGGAGGAGGAGGAGTAGATCAGCAGCTCACCCATCCATCCCACCCCACTCATGGTGCCAGCTCTCCAGAATAAAGGATTTATTCCCTCACATCCTTCTGATCCTGCCTCATGGTTTTGATTTGTGCTGGGATAATAAAACACAAGAAGGTTTTTAATTTTTTTTTTTTTTCCAGAGGAACAAAGAGGTGATACAGGTTCTTGATTGGCTTGGAAAGAAGCTTGGAGCTGTCATTGCTTTTGTGGAAAATCCTTTCCTTAGGATTTTTCCTTCTGAGAAGCTGAGAGGCCTCAGGAACAAAATGCAAACAATGATTATCTGCTGCTGTGGAATGCAACAGGTGCATCTGGGATTGGTCTCATGTGGTTGTTTCTAATTAATGGCCAAACACAGTCAGCTGGCTCAGACACAGAGCCTGAGCCACAAATCTTTATCATTCTTTGCTATTCTATTCTTAGCTTAGCTGGCCTTCTGATGAAACCCTTTCTTCTATTCTTTTAGTATAGTTTTAATATATATCATAAAGTAATAATTTTAGCCTTCTGAAACATGGAGTCAAATCCTCATCTCTTCCCTCATCCTCAGACCCCTGCGAACAGCACCACACCCACTTCTCAGGAATTTGGGGGGCAGATTCCATATCCAACCCACAGCTGAGCTGAGCTGCTGAGCCTGGGAGCCACCCTGGGCTCCTGCCATCTGCTGAGGCCATCAGAGACTGACTGCATGGGAGACGGGCACCTCGTGGGCACCAGGAGCAGAACTGAGCACCAGGAGCAGGGATCTGAGCACCAGGAGCAGACCTGAGCATCTCATGAGCACCAGGAGCAGGGATCTGAGCACTTAATGAGCACCAGGAGCAGACTGAGAATCAGGAGTAGGGATCTGAGCACCAGGAACAGGGATCTGAATACCAGGAGCAGATCTGAGCACCTAATGAACAACATGAGCGGGGATCTGAGCACCTAATGAGCACCAGGAGCAGATCTGAGCACCAGGAACAGGAATCTGAGCACCTAATAAACAACATGAGCAGGGATCTGAGCACCTAATGAGCACCAGGAGCAGATCTGAGCACCAGGAACAGGAATCTGAGCACCTAATAAACAACATGAGCAGGGATCTGAGCACCAGGAACAGGAATCTGAGCACTTAATGAGCACCAGAAGCAGATCCAAGCACCTATTGGGCACCAGGAGCAGGGGTCTGAGCAGCAGGAACAGGGATCTGAGCATCTCATGAGCACCAGGACAGGGATCTGAGCAGGGACCAGCAGGGATCTCAGCTGCATTTCAATTGCAGAGCTCCCTGAGCACGGAGCTGCCTTCATTGCAGAGGGGACAGTGCCATCTACAGCCCCGACTCAGCCTGGCTGTGGAACTGGCTCAAAACCTGAGAGGATCTGGTGCATTTCTGGATTTAGAAATAGCCCCTGCTGTGGGCTCTGGTGCTGAGCACACTGCCAGTAAACCATGGACAGCACCACAACAGGCACACAGGCAACTCAGGAGTCACACTATCCCAACCCTAACCCTCCATGGTTTTGTGTCATTTTGGAGACTGTTTGACAGGGCTCATAGAAAATACCATAGACAAGGCATCCCAAGGGCAGCACAAAACTGAGACACCGTGGCTGCCTCCACAGCTTTTTCCTTGGGACCATCCCTAACCCTAGGCTGATTTACCTGCCTGGGGTTAGGGTTACACCTAGGGTTAGGGTTTTTAAAGCAGTGTCTTGGTTTGCAAAGACAGGTGTCTGCTAAGGAAGGCAGGAGCCTCCCCTGAAACGGAGAATTTAAACCCTCCCCACCCCTCCCAATTGCAAAAAATATGGGAGCAGGAAATAACAGTTCTTTAATAGGGAAGAAAAAAAAAAAGGATAAAATAAACAATGCAGTAAACTAGAACAGCACTGCCAGAGTCAGAACTCAACCTGACACCCTGTGGGTCAGGGTGTTGGTGGCAGTCCCATTGGAATTGTGGCTCAGCCCTCCTGCAGTGTCAGGGGTGGTTCTGCTGGAGCAGGGATCCTGTAGAGAAGGATGGATTCTTCCTCTGAAGATCCAGTGGAAGGAGAGGCAGCTGCTGTTCCTCTGGGGAATCCAGTGCAGAAGCCGTGCTGGTGTCTCAAAAATCTCTGGATTATACCTGGGTAGCAATGCTTGGCTCCTCCCTCTGGATTATATCCGGGTAGCAATGCTTGGCTCCTCCCTCTGGGCGGAGCATCTCACAATGGATGTTATAGTTCTTATCAGCCATGCAGGGACATTCCATAGCTGTTATCAGCAATGTCCCCTCCCGAAGGAGGAGTGATTGTGGTCACTCAGAGAGAGAGTGATCTTTGTCAAGTGGGCCGTAAACCAGCCTAGGGTTAGGGATGGTCCCAAGGGAAAAGCTGTGGAGGCAGCCATGTGGTGGCAGTTTTTGATTCTAAACTCAAACAAACGCTGTGGCTTTCTATGGCTAATTAATGAAACAGTGCTGTCCTAGGTGGTTTTAAAGGCTGTACACACCTGTCATCCAGAGGAGAAATGGGTGAGATTTGCTCTGTTCGTGTAACCTGGGAGTTTTCTGGGAGTTTTGTTCTGGGAGAGGAAGTTTGGCTCTGTTTTGTTCCAAAATTCAAGGTTAGGTTGGGTCTGGCCTGTGTGATCCCTTCAGAAGAGAGTCAATTCCAGCAGCTACACCTGAGGAGTGGCAAAATCAAAGAAATGGCTAAAGGAAATCTGTGTGCTTTAAGTTTGCTCCTAAAAATCTGGACTAATTTCATTCTGTAATAGAAATGTAGCACCAGTCTGCTCAGGAAAAAAAAAAACCCAAAAACCAACATATTTCTGCTCCTGAACCTATAGAAATATCTCCTGTGTTAGCAAGGATTTTGCCACTCAGTTGACAATTCAGTTGTAGGCAGTGGAGCACAGAGGGAATCAAATCAGATCACATCACCATAGGAGGAGGATTGAACATGGAAATGAGTAAGATGGACTGGTGTTTAAACAGCAAGAGATATTTGGGTGAAGATTAAAGGATTTTTAGCCATGAGTCCAAATTCCTTGGTTAAATAAAATATCTAGTGACATTTGTATAACAATTCTGGGGAATTACACTGTGTGTGTTCAGTTTGTGATTAAGTTTAACCTGCAGGATCTCCTACAAAGCACAAGAGCCATTTTCATCATTAAAAATTGCCCTGCTTGACCTCTTCTCACTGGTTCTGGTCTTTGGCCTTGGCATGCAGCATCCAAAGCCCAAAGAATCACAGGATCAGCATCATCCTTGAGGATGGCCAGGCTGGAGAGCTCCAGGATCACAAACCCACTGGGATTTCTGTGACTGAGCATCTGTGAGAGTTAAATTAAATCTGTCAGAGTTATTCTTTGGAGCACACTGAGGGGCAGCTGACTTCTCCAGGTACTTTCTAGTTTTCTATCTTTATTTTTTTTTAATAACTTTTAAAAGTTTAAAGACTTTCTTTCTATTATTCTAAAGACAGAATTAGAGCTGAAACTCTGTTTATCTCCAAGCAACAATTTTTCTACTCAGGCTCCATTAATGCATGCTAATCTTAGTGTAAACAATTTTTTTTTTTTTCCTAGATAAACTCCCTCAGGAAAACTTTCTGCTTGATTTTTGAGGAGCTGCTCAGCTGCAATCATGCAGAATTCTCAGGATTTCTACGACTGAGCATCTGTGAGATGCTCAGACCTCATGGCAGAGTTATTCTTTGGAGCACACTGAGGGGCAGCTGACTTCTCCAGGTACTTTCTAGGGTTTCTTTCTATTATTTTAAAGACAGAATTAGAGGAAAAAAAAAAAAAAAAAAAAAAAAAAAAAAAAAAAAAAAAACACCAACAAACTAGAAAACCCCTGCTATGGTGATTTGTGGCTATTAATTGCCCCCATAACCAAAACAATCAGTTTTTTGAGTCAGCTGGCGTTGTGTGGCCACACTTTCCCCATCTTTAAAGAAAATCCCCAGTAATTACACATTTCTGCTGTGCTCTGAGTGCTTGTTCCCCCACCACCCTGGAGCTGCAGATGCTGTTTGCAGTGCCCTGGGGTGCAGCATTTATCATGCCAGTCCTTGCAGTGAGGCCCTGAACCCTCCCTCGCTCTGAGAGCTGAAACTCTCTGTTTATCTCCAAACAACAATTTTTCTACTCAGGCTCAGTTAATGCATGCTAACCTTAGTGTAAACAATTTTTTTTCCCCTAGATAAACTCCCTCTCAGGAAAACTTTCTGCTTAATTTTTGAGGAGTTGCTCAGCTGTAATTGTGCAGAATTCTCAGGGTTTTGAGCCGTGTGCCTCCCGCTGATGGCAGGCACTTTGATTTTGCCTTCATTTTTTCCACTTTGCTTGGGCAAGGCCACTTGAAGGACAGCTTTCTTCTCCTGCCATCCCTTTTTCCAATCCTGAGCATCAGAAACTGCAGAATTTTTGCAAAATGTCACAGTCCCTTTGCTCAGCAAAGCTCCCTTGGAAAACACACGGGTTTTGCTCTCAAGAGTGAACCACTTGTTTCTGTGGGTTTTGAGAGATGGCTGAAGGGAGATATTTCCATCCTTTTCTGTAAATCAGTTAGAAAAAGACAAACTGAGCCTGACTCCTGCTCCTCCCTGGGCTGGGCACAGCCACAAAGGGAAAAGAGGAGAATGAGCAGAAAAAAGATGAGAATGAGCAGAAAATAAGAGAATGAGCTGAAAAAAAGAGGAAAAGAGGAGAATGAGCAGAAAAAAGAGAAAAATAAGAGAATGAACAGAAAATAAGAGAATGAGCGGAAAAGAGGAAAAGAGGAGAATGAGCAGAAAAAAGAGGAAAAGAGGAGAATGAGCAGAAAAAAAAGAGGAGAATGAGCAGAAAAAAGATGAGAATGAGCAGAAAAGAGGAGAATGAGCAGAAAATAAGAGAATGAGCTGAAAAAAGAGGAAAATAGGAGAATGAGCTGAAAAATAGGAAAAGAGGAGAATGAGCAGAAAAAAGAGAAAAATAAGAGAATGAACAGAAAATAAGAGAATGAGCGGAAAAGAGGAAAAGAGGAGAATGAGCAGAAAATAAGAGAATGAGCAGAAAAGATGAAAAGAGAAGAATGAGCAGAAAAGAGGAAAAGAGGAGAATGAGTAGAAAAAAGAGGAGAATGAGCAGAAAAAAAAGAGGAAAAGAGGAGAATGAGCAGCAATCCCTGGCAGCCTCAGAGGCTGACCCCAGGGTTTCTGTCCCCACACAGGCTGCAGGTGTCAGATCAGCTTGAAGAGATTTCATTGATGCCTGACTGCTTTTAACAGTCCAACACCTCCATCCTCCCTGTAGAGCTCTGCATTCATCTGCTACTGATGTTCAATAATCATTTTTTTTCCCAGGTATAAAACATGGGATTCCAATGGGCAAAAGCAGTAGGAAAAGCCAGCGAGGTGAGAACATTTGGGGATTAAACATGGCTGAGAGAGATTTCAAATTCTAATCATGACTTTTTTCTCAAGTATTTGTTCTGCCCTATCAGCTAATACAGCAATGGTGCATGCATTAACATCCTGAAATTGAAGCAGAGATCAAGGGTATAGGGTATAAATTGGTTTTGGAGCATAACATTAAATAATCAAACCACGCTGGAGCAGCCTCTGTGACAAGATGACTTACATTTTTGGTGCTGCTTTTTAAATGTGATTATGCATTTTAATTGTTTAACTTCAGCCTGTGGAGTAGTTTCAAAGATGTTTTAAAATAACTCATGGCATGAAACGCCTCCTGGTTTTTAAATATGCCTTGGGTTCAATGAATTTGTTTTTAATTTTGTGTGATGTGTGAAGCAGTGACTTTGTTCAGTGCTTTCAAGGGGGTGGAGCAGGGTTTTCTTAAACACTGTGGATTGGCGAGGCTACAAATGGGTAAAGACAGTAGAAACTTCCATTCATTTTGTTGTTTTGTTACTCTGGAAGAACACAGGGCTACATAAATTTCATGTTTGGAAGAGCAAGGATCTTCAAGGGCAGGTTGGGCAGGGCTTGGAGCACCCTGGGATGGTGGAAGTTGTCCCTGCCTGTCACTGTGATATTTTCTGAAAAATCCCTTCGCCAGGATTTCCTCTCCTGGGAGAATGAGAAGCCTCAGCTTTTCCATGTGTTGCTCCTCTGGAATGTGGTCTGCAGATTGTTTATCCAAACATCTGAATTGTTTTTAATTAATGGCCAGTCACAGCCAGCTGTGTTGGACTCGGAGGAGTCAGTCACGAGCTTTCATTGTCATTCCTTCCGAGCCTTCTGATGTATCCTTTCTCATACTTTAGAATAGTTTTAGTATATAATTTCTTTTAATATAACATCACAAAATAATAAATCAGCCTCCTGAGAACATGGAGTCAGATTCTCATCTCTCACCTCGTCCTGGGGACCTCACAACACCACACCTGCCCATGGCAGGGCTGGGATGAGCTTTGAGGTCACTTCAGCCCAAACCATCCTGGGATTCTGTGACTCTGGGAAGAGCTCTGGGACACAAAGGGACTGTGGATAAACAGGAGAAGGTGATGGGGTTGTGTTCCACTCCTTCAGCCATTCACCTCATCCTGCCCTGTGACGGTGTTCACAGGGGGTTTTGGATTGGGGAAGAGATGAGGATCTGACTCCATGTTTCAGAAGGCTGATTTATTATTTTATGATATATATTATATTAAAACTATACTAAAAGAATTGAAGAAAGGATTTCATCAGAAGGCTGGCTAAGAATAGAACAGCAAAGAATGGTAACAAATGTTTGTGGCTTGGCTTTCTGTTCGAGCCAGCTGACTGTGATTGGCCATTAATTAGAAACAACCCCATGAGACCAATCACAGATGCACCTGTTGCATTCCACAGCAGCAGATAATCAATGTTTGCATTTTGTTCCTGAGGCCTCTCAGCTTCTCAGGAGGAAAAATCCTAAGGAAAGGATTTTCCATAAAAGATGTCTGTGACACTCCCCTCCAGGATTGGATCTCTCAAGCAAGGTCTGCACATTGCATAGATCTGTAAGCTGCAGGAACTTTTATATCTGTATCTAACTACAGGAACTTCATAAACAAAAATGTCAGCTCTGTAGCAAAACAGTGTAAAAGAGCACATTCTATTATCACATGCACGTTTTTCAGAGAGGCAATTCCTGGTTAACCTTTCTGATTTCAGAATGTTTGTAAGAGGTGTCTATTCTCATTCTTTATTTTCCTAATTAATTTTCATTAACTCTACATCAGAGTGAGAAAAACTATCTCAGCAAGCATTAGGTTTTTTTCAAAACAGCAAGGCTTTAAGCCAGGGAATGATTTGTGCATGCTTTTCATTTTCTGAACTGTAAACCATCCTCAGTGCAATCCCCACAGCTCAGCAGTGTGTGGCTCCTTGCAGCCCCAGCCTCTGACCCCACATCAAAGGTGGCTGAGTGATTCATCTGAGCAGTGCTGCTCCTCGCAGTGCCTGTGCCACTAGAAGGCACTCTCTGCTAGGAAGTCGGGAAAAGAGAAGATTTTCATTAAATAATTCCGTGTGGGCACCTCCAGGAAAAGTGCAGATTCAGGTTTAATGTCAGAGAAATGCTGGATACAGGCTCTGGCTGTGGTTACAGCTGCTTGCCAGCTAAATGGTAGAATTGACATTATTTCCCTTTGGAGGGCAGTGCCAAGTGTGAAGGACTGAATTCCACGAGCTTTGAGGTCTGGGGGAAGGGCCAGTGAGTGACTCCAGCACTTGCCCAGGGCTTGGAGGACAGGCAGGTGACACCTGCAATTCCACAGGAACCTCTGGCAAACCAATTCCTTGAGTGGCTCAGCCACCTGAGGATGATGCCTCAGGTTTTGGCTTTTTATTTTTCCCATTCTGTGCTGCTTTAGTGTGTGGGTCTGGGCTCACATCAGGGGATGCTGAGCTCTGTGCACAGAGCAGGGACACAAAACAATTCCTGCTCCAGCTGGGCACCAAGGACAAATGATCCAAATCTCAGCCCCAAGAGCACAAACACCGTGGGCTGGAGAGAGAAAAACAAGCAGGGTGGGACTGCAGGGGCTAAAGCTGGAATGGGACAATGAACTGCAAGGTGCAAATGGAGCAGAACTGATCCCAGGGAGAGACCCCGGGAGCGCTCGTGCATTTTGGGGCCATTTTGGTTCATCTTGGGTTCATTTTGGGGCCATTTTGGTTCATCCTGGGTTCATTTTGGGGCCATTTTGGTTCATCCTGGGTTCATTTTGGGGCCATTTTGGTTTATCTTGGGTTCATTTTGGTTCATCTTGGGTTCATTTTGGGACCATTTTGGTCCATCTTGGGTGCAGCCCTGGCTGGGCTCTTGTGCTGCCCAAGGTGGATCCATGGAGGAGATCCTTTCAATAAATCCCTGCTTTATTCTGTAGCTCTGTCCAGCCTCTGTTCTAGCTCAGCCTTCCCAAGGTACCAAGGAAGGGAACCAAGGGGACTTTCCTGGGGGTGTTAAGAGTCAATTTAAAGGGGGACAGGAAACATCAGATGGCACAAAGACTCCCTGCCAAAACCAGAGAGGCAGATGGAGCCCAGCAATTCCTCTGTCCCACAGCAGGCAGTGATGGGGGGGGATAGAATATAAGAAAATAAAGATAGTGTAGAAAGTAATCTCACCCCTAAGGAGTTGCAGCTGGGCCAATTATGAAAGATTAGGGACAGGCCTGACTTTAACAAGCCACAGGTGTAACCAATGAGAAGAAGATGCTATAAAAGAGTGGGGTGGTGTTGAGAGGGGAAATGGAGCCAGTTGGCTGCTTTGTGAGGAAGAAAGAGTTGGTGCTGTGAGGCAGTGCCCATGAGAAACACCAAGAAGAGCCAAAAGTATGAAACTTTTGTGATAAGGAGGCAACAGCATGGAACCCCTGGAGGCTCCAAGGCTGGCTCCTGCCTGGGGTCAGTGCCACAGGTCAGTGTGCCACTGGCTCTCTCCAGCCTCACTCGGTGCCTGCACCAGATGCTGCTGGCTGAAAGCTGCAGTCTTGTTTACTGTACATTGCCTTTAGGGCAGAGATTAAATGAAAAATCCTCTTAAGGATATCACAGCTCTGGATAATTTATCAGTAGGCAGAAGTGTTTAAAATATGCTTTTATTAGAATGCTGTATAACATGCCTTTATAACATTCCTGTTATAAAGACAGGAATTAGGAAACCAGAAGAGATGAAACAGCAATGTCAAATTTATTTGAGCTGCAAGACACACAGGCCACACAGCTCCTGTGACATTTGACTTATTTCTCAGGTCTTAATTCAAAACCAGCATTGCTGTTAAAGACTGCCTGCACAATCTGTGGCTGAAGACTTGCATTAGGTCACTCCTAATTTCTGTCACAGGAAAGCACTGATTCTGTTTGCTGTTCCCAATGCAGAGCCTTGAAAGAGCCTTGTCCTAGGCTGGAAATGCACAATGTGGCCAGGGGTGTGTATTCTACTGCCATCTGTCAGAGGTGGGGCAGTTATCTCTGTTGATTGGGCAGTTTTTGTTTATCTCTTCCACAACCAATCCTCCCTCCAGGAGATCTCTTCTGTTCATGGACCATTAATTATTAATTATCTTCTGTCCATGGCCAGTGAGTGTCCCTGCATGGCTGATCCAATCCCACCATCCCATGGGGATGATGCTCCGCCCAGGGGAGGAGCCAAGCATTCCTGCCTGGATACAATCTGAGCTTTGGAGCACCACAGCAGCCTTTGCCCCCTGCATTGCCAGGGGAAACCCAGGCCATCTGCAGCAGCCCTGGAGCTGCAGAGGAAAACTCCCCCCTTGTGCAGGATCCCTGCTGCAGCAGAGCCACAGCTGGCACTGCAGGAGGGCTGAGCCCCCATGGCATGGGGCTGGGACACCGCCCTGGCACACAGGGGGGCAGCTCCTATTCTGACTGTAGTAGTTTTTTTGTACTATTGCATTTGTATTTTTAATTTTCCTAATAAAGAACTGTTATTCCTACTCCCATCTTTGCCTGAGAGCCCCTTAATTTCAAAATTATAATAATTCAGAGGGTGGGGGTTTGCATTTTCCATTTCAGGGGAGGCTCCTGCCTTCCTTAGCAGACACCTGGCTGTTCAAACCAAGACAAACATCTACAGCTGAAGTGGAGCTCTGAAGAGAAGCAGGGCTGGGAGAGGATGGCAATGGAAACCCACAGTAGGTGCAGGGAAGAGCAGCTAAAATCAGTCAAGTGTTACATTTATGAGGGAAAAATATCCCAACTGAACAATGACTGGAATCTTTCCAGTGACTGGAAAAATACAGTTGCTTCTTAAAGCTGAAATGATTTTCCTGGAAGTTATTCTGCCAGAATAAACTTGAGGAAAGCAGGGCTACTGCTGCTGCACAGGGAGCACTGACCATGGAGGAACACAGCCAGATGAGGACTTATTATACATCATATATATATAAGAGAATATACATGTATAAACAAAATATCAAATTATTATCCACTTTAATATGCTTTCCTATATTCTAATTAATAATTAATTATAATTGTTAGTTAGAATTATTAATTAGAATATAGGAAAGCATATTAAAATGGATATTATTATAATAATATATATTATTATTACTATTTCTATATTATTACTACTATTTCTATTAGTAGAAATAGTAGTAATAATAATATTATTACTACTATTAACTAAAACGTAAAAATCATAATACTAAAAATTAAAATTATTACTAAAAGTAATTTATTACTAAAAAATAATAATAATACATTACCACTATTATCAATACTATTTCTAATTAATATTTTTCCTGTATTCTAATCAGCTGCTGAAGTCCAGATCTGCCAGGGCACATATCATCACCTTTTTATTATACAGAGCACCCCTGGAGTTTTAGACTTTCCTGTGAGCAGCAGCTGTGCTGAAGTCTTTTTATAACTCACAACTAAATATAATCTCCCATATAATTATATTTTTATGCTAGATTGTGCTGTAACACACACGAGCTGGCTATTTGTTACCACATAACCATTTATTAGATTTTTTTTTTTGAAATGACATTACAAAGGACCTAAGGCTGGTATTACAAGTATATATATTGATACATTTCTCATGTTCACAAAATTCCCCCGTTATTATGAGCTTTTATTACAGTGAGTTTGGAAAAATGACCTGTCATATTGCCTTCACAGCACTCAAGTGCTAATTTGGTGGCATTTAAGGAGCAGCTGAAGTGTGGTGCACCTGCAACTGCTGCCTGCCACTAGTGCTTGCTGAAATTTGCATTTGAAGCTGGAGGAGCATTGCAGTGATTGTCAGGAATGGCTGACATTGGTCATTTTTCTTCACAAGTGACAAGTCCAGACTCTCCCAAACACACCTTCCATGGCCAAAATGTAATAAATACACACTCCATGCCCAAAGACGTGGGTGTGATTAGAAAAGCAAACAAAAAAAAAATCAAATATTTTGAAGTTATTCTGAGAGAAGGCTTTAAAAATCTACATGGATTCTCTCATTTTTTGTTCATGTATCACTGCTTTGCTGTGAGCAAGGCAGTGATTCCCACTGAAAACCCCACACAGACATTGCCACAACCCCTGTCCACCAATCCCACCCCTTTAATCCAGTTATGGATCAAAGGGACATGTTAAAAACCTTCAGTCCCACGGTGAGATTGCTCTGTGAGCAGTTCCTGGTGTCACAGCTGGGGTGGCAGTAGCTGCTCAGATGTCTCTCATGGTCAACCTGCATCTCCTTGACGCTCCAGGAACACCAGCAGCAGGAGAGATGGTTTTGATGTTCAGTGCCTCTTGTTTCCAAAAATCACCTTTATCACATGGATGAAAGACAACACAATCCTCAACTAGAGAGTGCCTGATGCTCAGAGCTACAATGAATGCAATTAATTAAGTTTCAATCTTGTGCTTCACTCCACAAACTCACAAGGCAAGGTTCCCATTTGGAGGGAGTCACTAAATGCTGAGCTATCAAACATGAAACATCTAGAAAAGTACAGGAAAGAGAAAAAAGTGACTCCACAAAAAAATACACCCAGGAGTTGAGATCCATAAGATCTGTGTTTTAATAACACAACCAAGTGATCCTCGTTACAAGAATTCAAAAAGTGAAATTACAGTACACAAAATCAAAATAGAAACTACCCTACCCCAACTATACAATGTACATTAGGAATGCAAGCTCTGTAACAATATAAAAATGCTTTCACACACTGGAGTTGCAAAGAGCCATTTTTTAATTCCAAGGATTTGTAGAAAAAAAAGTAATCTTCCATGACTTATCTTGAGTTGTTGGCAACCTGTTGGGGAAAAAATAGCAAGAAAGGAGATTATTGGGAATTAACAGAATGATGCTCATCAGAGATTTTCATTTGTGAGGTTCAGGCTATTGGAAATGACACTGAGGGCAATAAAGCCAGTAATAATTTGTGTTTTTAACAAGGTAACACAAAAATAGACACCTTAACAAGCAAGAACATATCTGTTCCAAACACAGGCCCACTGTAACACAGGGGCAAGTGGGCAATCAGAAAGAATAAGAAGAATAATATAACAGAATATATGATATAACAGAGCTTTACTGAAAGGTGAATTGCCTTCCTCCAGGGACATGGATTGCACAATGCCTGAGTGCTTGGCAGCTGGCAGGGAGGCACTGCTGAGGAGGAATTTACAGCTGAGGGACTCCTCAGCAGCCCCTGGGGCTCCACCTGGGCAGCTGCTCCAAAACCTGAGTGCCTTTTCCATGGGGAAATCCCTGCTGGTGTCCACCCTGAGCCTGCCCTGGCCCAGCCTGGGGCCATTCTCTGGGAGCAGAGCCTGTCCCCTCCTGTCAGGGAGTTGTGTAGAGCCAGGAGAGACCCCCTGAGCCCCCTTTTCTCCAGGCTGAGCCCCCTCAGCAGCTCCTGGCGCTCCATTCCCTACCCTGGCCATGCTCTCTCCCTCTCCCTCTCTCAGAGCAGCCTCAAACCAAGGAGCAGCTCCCTCTGTGTGTCACAGCCAGCAATTCCAAAGGCCCAGCAATAATTTTGGTCTGTTCCAAAGCCAGGATTTACTTTAGCCCTTGTTGGAAGCCGGGGTCTTGTTCTCCCCCTCGAGCTCCTCCACGCCCGCCTGCATCATCAGGTCGGCGATGTTGCGCTCCAGGTCATCGATGCGGCAGCTCATGTCATCGACTGCCCGGGGGTCAAGGGACAACAGGGACACAGCAGGGACAGCTGAAGGACAGGGACAACCCAGGGACAGCCCAGGGACACACAGCTCATGTCATCGACTGCCCGGGGGTCAAGGGACAACAGGGACACAGCAGGGACAGGGACAGCCCAGGGACAGCCCAGGGACACACAGCTCATGTCATCGACGGCCCGGGGGTCAAGGGACAACAGGGACAGGGATAGCCCAGGGACAGGGACAGCAGCCTCAGCAGGGCCCTCAGAGCCCCCTCAGCCCACCCTGGGCACTGCCAGGGTCAGCCACAGCCATGCCAGGCTCTCAGCACACTCACAGGGGCAATTCCTGATTCCCAAAATCCCATCCCACCCTGCTCTCCTCAGTCTGAGCCCATTCCCCCCTCCTGTCACTCCAATCCCATTTCACTTCAGGCCACAGTTAAACCACCCTGAAGTTTCACTTTTCCAGGTGAATATTCCCAGCTCTGCCATCCTTTCCTCCAGCAGAGCTGCTCCATCCTCTGACCAGCCTGGAGCCTCCTCTGGTCCCTCCATTCCCAGCCCCAGCACTGAAGTGACAGCATTCCCCACTTCAAACCTCTCTTACAAACCCCACTGGCCAACAGACTCGGTGACACTTGCAATCCTGCCCCCATGTGAGTTTAGAAAAGGATATTTCTTCCAATGATTTGGTCAGACATGGTTTGAAACTTGTCCTGCATTTGCTGGAGCAATGTCTGCACCTAATGGAAAGGGATAAAAAAAGAAATGTTTTTTTTTCCTTCAGAGGCTGTTACCCGATCTCATGTAACAACTACATTGATCTTTCACTGCTAAACTCAAACCCCTGCAGTACAGTTATACCTAGAGCTAAAAATGCTACTTAAATATAAGTATAACGTGGTGTTACAGGAAATATTTGTAAGATTTAAAACCTGGCCGCCTCCCCAACCAGAACCAAAGTCAGGACAGCACCTCCATGATCCTATTAATGTCCATGGCCCTGGTAATGTCCATGGCCCTGGTAATGTCCATGTCCCTGTCAATATCCACGGCCCTGGTAATGCCCATGGCCCTGTCAATATCCACGGCCCTGGTAATGTCCATGTCCCTGTCAATATCCACGGCCCTGGTAATGCCCGTGGCCCTGTTGATATCCATGGCCCCGTTAACCACAGGGGGATTCTGTGAGGTCACAGAACGGGCTGTGATGAGGGCCCCCTCTCCTTCCACCCCCTGCATGACCAGCGACCCCTCCCGCGGAGCAGCTGCTCTATCCAAGCCCCCTCCAGAAGCGGGTTTTCCCTCCTCGCCCGGCTCTCCGCAGCCCCCGCAGCCCGGCCCGGGCCTCACCACGGCCGTCAGGTCCTGGACGCTCTTGGGGTCGGTCTCGGCCATGGTGGCTCCGGCGGCGGCTCCACTTCCGGGCCGCGCCCCGCCGCTTCCGCCAGCTCTCGCGAGAGCGCCCGCCCCGCGGCATTGTGGGAAATGTAGTCCCCAGGCCATCCCCAGTAGTCCCCAGAGCGGCACAACAATTAAAAATTTTCATTATTTCTACATTTCGGCTGAAAATTGTGCTGTTCTCTTATTATTAAACTTCTGTCTTCTATTGGTTATTGCTGTATGAGAGTGGTGCTAAATCATTCTATGTAAAGAGCTTCTCTTCTCTAAGGACTATGCATTTTTGTTTGAATGACAGCTGTTGTCTCTGTTTAATATGTACGATTAGGTTCCTGAAGTCCTCATTTCTTTACACAAACAAAAATTAATTATTTATTTTAATAAATAATAAATTTGGAATTTTATTATCTATTAATAATTTTTTATTATTTAAAATTATTATTTATTTTATATCATAATTTATTCATTATTTATTTTATTACTTTTTGGTTTGTTTTTGACTACTTTTTGTTTTGTTTTACTTCTTTTATTACTTTTGTTTTATTACATTTTTATTTTATTACTTTTGTGTTATTTCTTTTGGGTTGTTGTGGGTTTTGTTTTTGTTTTTGTTTTTGTTTTGTTTTGGTTTTGGATTTGATTTTTAATGCACAATATTAAAATATTCCTTTATTTTACTTCTTGCTTTCTTCTGGACGAGCAGTTAAATTAAGCTTAGGTAGGGCTTATCTCTTGAATGCTAACAATCTACCCAGAATTAGATGAAAATTTAAAGGATGACATTTCATGAGTATCTCTTCTAGAATCCATTGGCATTTCTGCTGCTTTGCTAGGCAAAGCTGGATGATTTGATTATAAATACTTCATGTGTGGAGGAGAATGGGTAATTATTCTCTGTGCCTGCTCCATTAAGATTTTTTCCCCTCTTGTTAATTTTCTGCTCTGAGCAGTTTAGGGGAGCTCAGTGGTGCTGGGGCAGCACAAAAGCAATTTTTGCAGGGTACCTGCAGCATGCCAGAGCCAGGGCAATCCATCAGGGTGCTTGCAGCACTATTGATGGGCTCTGGGATGGAGTTTGACTGGAAAGATGAAGAGGAAATTAAGTATAACAGAGTGATAATGGAATGATCAATGCTGCTGGCTGCAGACTTGGTGTGTGCACTGAAAAGGAAGAGTTTTGCACTGAAAAGGAAGATTTGTGCACTAAAAAGAAAGATTTGTGTGCTGAAAAGGAAGATTTATGCCCTGAAGAGTTGTGCCCTGAAAAGGAAGATTTGTGCCCTGAAAAGGAAGATTTGTGCCCTGAAAAGGAATGTCCAATATCTGTGCAATGAGGAGTGAGGGGATGAACCTGGTGTGAAATGCAGTCGTAGTGGGGCAGGGTGAACACTGGGGCTTTGCTGACAGAGCAGGGAAATAAAGAAGGATGGGATGATGTCCCACATTGTCTCTTTCCAGAGAGCAGAAACAGTTCTGGGGCTTGTCATGGAATTCCCTTTCCTCAGTAACCACAGTTCTGTTTTCTCTCACAAACATTGAGGGTAAAGATGGGATTTTTGAGAAATCCTTTTCCTCTAGCATTTCAGTGCCCTGGGCTGTGAACCAGAAACCTCTTGCCATAAAAACTCCCTTTTTTTGTTATTCAAAGTCTAATTTCCATGGAAAAAAGGTAAACAGGTTGGGATAAAGATTTTCTTTTTAATGGGACTCTCTCTAGAAGGAGTCTTTACCCAATAGGTGAACCAGAAACCCGTTTTCATAAAAAGTCTTTTCTCGTTATTAAAAGTTGCCATAAAAACTCATTTTTTGTTATTAAAAGTCTGATTTCCATGGGAAAAAAGCCATCAGTTTGGGACAAGGATTTTCTTTTTAATGGGACTCTCTGTAGAAGGAGTCTTTACCCAATAGGTGAACCAGAAACCTGTTTTCATAAAAACTCTTTTTTTGTTATTAAAAGCCTGATTTCCTTGGGAAAAAGTCATCAATTTGGGACAAGGATTTTCTTTTTAATGGGACTCTCTGTAGAAGGAGCCTTCACTCAATAAATGAACCAGAAACCTGTTGTTAAAAACCCTTTTTTGTTATTGAAAGTCTGATTTCCATGCAAAAAAATCATCAGTTTGGGACAAGGATTTTCTTTTTAATGGGCCTCTCTGCAGAAGGAATCTTCACTTAGTAGGAAAAACTGTGCTGAGTATTACAGGCCTCAGAGTCATCCACCATGAAGCTTTTTGTGTTCCTGAAACTGATCCTGGCAGGAAAACCTCTGTGTCCCACCTTGGGAACCCTCCACAGCCTGTAGGACTGCTCTCTGTGGCAGACATGGCTGCAAAATTCCCTTTGGGCAACGCCTTTTGGAATTTTGGATGGTTTCAATGGCTCCCACAAGGGAAAAAAAGGAGACTTCTGAGTGTCTGATTGCTTGCAGGATGTGGCATTTATTATTTATCCCGCATGCTTTTGTTGCTGCTTGCTGCTAAACATCCTCATCCTCGTGGGTTCCAGGGCTTTTATAGGATGTCAGTTCTCAGGAAGTCATTATGGGATTCATCAGGGATCTCCATCTCTTTCCCATCCTTCCATGCACACAGGAGCCTCAGTGTCCCCTCAGTGTTTTATTTTGACTCGTTGCAAAGCCCAAGGGATGGATTTCTGCCCTCTGGAGTTTCCACCACAGCCACTGAGGTCTTTATGGACAGCATCTGATGCACCCTCTGAAATGTTTTCAGCTGCTTTCCTCAGTGAGATCAGATTGTGAACCAGATAACGGGATTGCTTTATCCCAATCATATGGTTTAAAATATCTTGTGGGGTCAAAATTTCATTATTTTAATCTTCCATTGACCATTACATGAACCCTTGCAATTCCCTGTGGCTTTTCTAGAAAACTAAATTGCTTAGCAGTGGCTTGTACCAAATCTTTTTATAACATCCTTGAAGAGTCAGGAGCTTTCTAAGACAAGATCTCCTTCTAAAACTCCTTTCCCACACAGTAAACTTTTATTTCTTAGCATTACTGGCCATTCAGATGCTGTGTCATTTACCTTTGTTTTCTGTTTAATGCTTAGCTGAGTTTTAAGCCATTCACAGGGCAATCAGCATTTTGGCTTTACATTTTTGTAGATAAATTGTACAGAAAGTTTAATTAACCAATTATGTACTCACAGTGAGTCATAACAGCCTGGTAATTCAGAACTGCAGCAGTCTGAGCATCACCAGAGTAATTCTCTTTGTGCTTTAGGGGATGCCAATCCCTACATTGGTGCTCTGAAATTGGCAGTTTTGGCCAAAACAGGAAGGTTTTAATTGATATTTTGGGGAGTCATTTGAATATGGAAGCCAGCCACCAGTTTCAGAGATGATTAGGGTTTTGAAAGCCTGGGATGAGCAGGAATTTTTCAGAAATTGGGCATTCAGAGAGGAGCTGTCTGAGCAAGGGTGTCTCATGATGCTCCTCACCATCACTGCCCTCCCTGTGCTGTGTTTTCAACCCACTGTGAATAAATTTCAGTCCCCCAGCACACGACTGCATGGATCTTTATTAGTTGCATTCCAAATTAGAGTGGTGGGGGATTTTCTTCTTTTCCCTCTATTTTTGTGAAAGGTAAGTGAGTTCATTTTCAAACTGGATGCAACCTGAGCCGGAACTCTGGAGTGTTTACTCCACAAATCTGGATTTGGTCAAACTCTTTATTTCCTATCTTCAAACCCCTGGTTTTTCCCATCCCTTCCCCTCTGGAAGCATCAATAGCAGTTAATAAAAACCTCCCAGAGCTGGGCTAATGATGCCTTCAAAATGAGCAGGGAATAAATTACAGCAGGAACCACACTAGGTAGAGGACATGATTTAACTGAGTCCCTGAAGAATTAGTCTGGTGATTATGGGAAGTGTCTTTTTAAATGAGGTAATTTGAAATTAAGTCTCTTTTCCATATCTACTCAGCACAGTCTATTGTTCAGAGCCTGTGGCTCAGGTTGGTATCTGATGTTTGAAGCAGCTTTGCCCAGAGTGTCTCCTGATGAGTTTAAAGTAATCTCAGACCCTTTCATTCCTGAATGCTGCACTTGCAATGAGATTGGGCAGCAGAGTGGTTAAGGTGAGTTTTTCCATTGCTAAAAAGGTACTGCTGTATAATTCAGAACTTCTCAACAGAGAAAATGATTTAAAAGACTGGAAGGCTGAAAATAATCCACCTTGAGGTACTGCCTGCTGTCCAGAGCATGGAGCCCAGCTCCTGCAGGCTGCAATTCCCTTTGCATTCTGATATTCCCCAAGGATTCTCCCAGATCAGGAGCTGCTGGGGAGCAGAAATGCAGGGAGAGCCTGGACACTGTGCTCTGTGCAGCTCAGCCAGGCAAAGCAGAGCAGTGGCACTGAAACAGCAGGAGATTCATGATTCCAGATTGTCGGGGATCTGCCTTTACACTCTCCTGAGAGAAATCATTAGGGATCCACTGAAATCTCCCGTTTATCAAAGCAAATTCAGATGGCTGGGACATTGAGGGGGTCTGGGTCATGGTTGCTGCCAGGCACAGAAATGTTCTGAGAGAGTGAGGGGGTGAAAAGCTGGATGATTTATTATTATTATTATTATTATTATTATTATTATTATTATTATTATTATTATTATTATTATTAATTATAATAATAGTAATAATAATAATAAAGTATTATTAGTAATGATAATAATTATTGTTGTTATTATTACTATTATTACTGATGTCGTGTGGCGGCGTTCCCAGGGTTTTTTGGATTTGGGAAGAGACAAAGGATCTGACTCCATGTTTCAGAAGGCTGATTTATTATTTTATGATTATTTATATATTACATTAGAACTATACTAAAAGAATAGAAGAAAAGGTTTCATCAGAAGGCTGGCTAAGAATAGAAAGGAAAGAATGATAACAAAGGTTTGTGGCTCAGGCTCTCTGTCTGAGCAAGCTGACTGTGGTTGGCCATTAATTACAAACATCCAACATGAGACCAATCCCAGATGCACCTGTTGTATTCCACAGCAGCAGATAATCAATGTTTGCATTTTGTTCCTGAGGCCTCTCAGCTTCTCAGGAGGAAAAATCCTCAGGAAAGGATTTTTCATAAAAGATGTCTGCAACAGATGTTGTTGTTGTTATCTGTCAAAGATGGTGAAAAAGACCCAGATTTTCCAGGAAAGTATCCAGGAAAGTATCCATGCTAAGTGCTGTCTGCCTCTTGAATCTCAGCATGAATTCAGGACCAATCTTCATGCTCCTGCTTGGGAAAACTCAAAATTGTCTGAGCTCTGTCAGCCATTCCAAACTGGAATTTTTTGCTTCTGCAGCTGACTGAATCCAGCTCCTCTTTGTGCACTGGATGTACCCAAAGAGAGGAGGGAAAGCTGGAGCTGCACAGTGCTGAGGTTCCAGGGAAATTGCACTGCCCACTCCAAGCACACAGAATTATCACAAACCATTAAATGCTTTTCCCTTCTGCTGCACTCTTTGTGTCCAACCTGTCATGGCAATCTTGCTCTGGAGCTTGAGTGGACCTCAGCCCCTGGTTCTCATCCTCTGCAGGGAGTTTCCAGCTTGGCAGCCAGAAATCAGGCAGCACACAACAAAAATCCTATCTTGAGTTCCAAACATTGGCTCTACAAATTGTACTTGTATGTAAAATAAAGCGATTTCTAACCATTGGCAGTGGATAGGATGCTGCAGTGGTGGGCTGGATGTGTTTGGCAGCTGCCTTCCAAAGGAACAATCCTGTTCCATGATCCTGTGCCAGATAAACCTGCTAATCTTCCAGAATCAGGTAGATCAGGTCTAAATTCTGGGTTTAGCCATTTTAATCTGGAATGAAATACATGCATAGAAACTGTAAATTGGTTTGTCTGGCTCAGGTTTCTCTTGTTACAAGGCTGCTTATCAGAAATAATAAATCCATGCTCTTTTTGTCTTCTGAAACACTGACAAGGTATAATTATATCATGATTTATTTTACAACATCAAGACCAGGACTTGAAATATTTACTCAGGAAAAAATTAGAAACCACAGAGAGTAATCAATCACTCACAAGTGGAGAGCTGAAATTCCTTCTGTGTCCATTTGGCAGAGTGAGTACAGAATAACCCTGTTGTTGGGACCTCTGACAGAGGCAAAGAATAAAATTCAGCATTTTTGATTTCAATGCCCTTTCAGGCTGAGCCTTATTAATGCACCTCATCCTGAGTAACAGTCACAAACTCTAGTCCAGGCTTTTAATCCCAAAAACACAAGGGGTTAGTGGGAACAGCAACAATTTGGGGCCCAAATAACTGAGTTATATGGCAGGTTGTTGATTTTTGTTTTATTTTTTTAATAGTCAGATCCACTCCAAAAGCCTCCAGTTGTGTAAGATTGAGTTTAGGTTTTGGTGGAGGGATGTGCCACTGATTTTTTCCGGTGATATTTCCTTCTCCAAGCCCTCCTGGTCACTCCTGATGGATTTCTGTCCTCTTGGGAGTGTTTCCAGATCCCAACCAGCAAGCAGAAAAACTTCTTATGGCATTTACTTGTAAGGGGAGACAAAAGTATATTAGAAATCCTCAATGCTTCCAGGGTAAAAAAGTGCCAACCACGGAGCTGTAATGGATGGGAACCAAGCTGATTGCAGAAAGAACAATCAGTCTGCCTCTGACAGAATTATCCCTGTTTTCCAGCCTGAATTTTCAAGTAACTGTAGATCATTATGCAGTAAAATTATTTTTCATATCTAATTTATGTTCACTAAAAGGACCATAAAATTCTCCAGGTTCTGCTTCTCCCAGTTTCCAGCTGTCTCAGGAAGACTAAGAATTGCTACCATAACTCTAACTCCTGATGTGTGTTTAGTTATCAAAACACTTTGTTACATCAACATTAATAGTCAATTCTTCAGCTCCTTTATTCCAGGGAATGGTGAGCTCAAAAATATAAAATACAACGGAATTGGTGTCAAACTAATTGATGATTTAATGAAAATTGAAGTAATTTGGCGGGCAGATGAGCGGACCTGAATCACAGAATGAGGTCAGCTGCTGGGATGGAAATATTCCTGTTCCATAATTTCATCATTTCAGTGGGGTTGGTTTGTAGCCTGTTAAAAATGAGATGTGGTTTTGTCACAGCTCCTGTCCCCTCAAAAGGAGCTGCACAGAGCCACCTCAGACAGTTCATTTCAGAAGTCATTCACCAAATCTGAGTTTGGTTTTATTTATTTCATTGGGGTTATGCTGGTTTCCATCATCTGGGGATATAATAGCCATTTCCTTGGATTTCCCACCAACTCCTGCAAATCCCATAGTGAATGTCAATAAAACTTTGTGACTCTGTGGGTTTTGAGTTGTGCTGTGTGTGGAAGGACTCTCAGCCTCATCTACCAAATACAAGCAGGTGCATTTTGGCCAAAACAGCCTGGAAATTGTGCTGTTGATGTATTTGATTTTGAAATTGAACATGCACTGAAATTAGAATGTTGCACTGAAATTAGAATGTTGCAATTTGAACAGCTCTACCTCCTGATTTGAGTTCTGTTAGGAACCTTATTTTCCAATGGAAATAAACTCCAATTCTGCCATTTTGTTCAGACTGCAGGAGATATTAACATTCCAAACTGGCTGTTTGCAAACAGGAATATCTGCTAAATTCTTCCTCACAGGTTTTGGGGTGGTTTTTTTTTTTTTTTTCCTCACTCCAGAGAAACATTTTCCAAATTTCCCTTCCAGCATGAGCTCTGTCATCTCACTGCAGGTCAAATGTAATCTGTCCTTGCCTCTCTTTCCCTAAGAAATTCATTAGGGAGCCACAGAAGAGCTGATAATTAGCTGTGAGGGACTTGCAGCAGATGTTAAATATTGTAGCACTGATAGTTTTGTACTCTGAGATCTGAAATGCTGGAAGCCTCATTCATTACTGAGCAATGGTTACTCTCATTTTCAGGGGCTGGCTAGAGGAATTTAGGAGATGAGTTAGCAAGTGAATATATGAGCTGATTAACAAAAATTCCACTCCAGCCTAAAGGATGCTGAATTTAGAGCCAGCTCAGACTCTCAATGGTTTATGCAATGATGCTTCAACACCAACCTGAAGCTGCAAATCCAGGAGGGCTCCCCTGGGCTCCCTGAGCACTGATTTGGGTCGTGTTCCTCAGAAAGAGCTACAAGGCAGCAGCAAGTCAGGAACCACAGGGGAAATGCAGGAGATGGAGAGCAAAGCCAAAAACAGATAAAAGGAACAAGGTCTGGTTCCTTTTTTCTTTGTTTTAAGCCTTTTCCCCTTATTTTAAACCTTTTCCCCTTGTTTTAAGCCTTTCCCCCTTGTTTTAAGGCTGTTGTAATTTGCCTGATCTCATTGAGAGGAACATTTCACGTGCTTTATTTTGGATGAGCAATATTAACATTTTTCTCTTTCAGGTTACATTTGGAGCCCTGGTTGCTGAGAATTTTAAACTTTCTGTGCTGCCAGGCACTGAACCCCAAGAGAACACTGAATTGACCTGAGGCCATGGAGAGGCTTCCAAAATGGAATGATGGCACTGGGATTGTGGGTGTGGAGTTTGGATACAAGTGTGTGATATCACAGGGTGGGAAACTTGGAGTTTAAGGTTTAGAATATAGTAATTTAGATAAAGCAAAATGGAAGTCTTGGGATGAAGGCTGCTCCTTCTTCTTCACGTTCTTCTCCATGAGTTTGGGTGGTTTTGTGTAATTGGACAGAAAAATCCACATTGTGGGCCATGGGTGGTTGGCTGTTGGGTTAAAAGTAAAATTATTTTAAGTGTCATTTCTTAATTAGACAGTTTATCCTTTAAAGGCCTTGTAGAGAGAGAGATGGGGCTTCATTTTTAGTTTGTTAAAGAGCTATAGAACTCAAAGTTTGTGAGATTAGATAATAATATAGATACTATAATAGAATATAATATATAAATATATATATATAATTGTTTATATTACATATATTCTATATTAGTATATATTTATTAATTATATAATATTTGTATATTACAATTATATTATTTCTATATCAGAATTATATATTTCTATATTATATATCTCTATTATAGATAGTATTCTATTATATATACTATATATTATTAATATAATATAATATAATATAATATAATATAATATAATATAATATAATATAATATAATATAATATAATATAATATAATATAATATAATATAATATAATATAATATAATATAATATAATATAATATAATATAATGTGATATTATATATATTGTTTATATTATATCTATTCTATATTAGTATATATTTATAAATTATATATATTTGTATATTACAATTATATTCTTTCTATATCAGAATTATATATTTCTATATTATATATCTCTATTATAGATATTTTTATATATTATATCTATTATATATTATCTATCTAATATATGGATAATATAATATAGATAAGACCTAACAAACATCTGAATCCAAACAGGAAATAACGTCTCACACATTAAACCTTGGCAAAAAAGAAGCAAAGACTCCCTTAGGTTCCCACAACATGGTTTGCCAGCCTGTGCTGAGTCCCAGGCTCCAGGGACAGAGTTGTGTGCTGCCAGACTGACAGGGAATATTGAAATTAATCAATTCAGGGAGTCAAAGCTGGTTCTGGAGCTGGAGGGGAGCCCCAAACCCCCATTTCTGAGCATCCTCTTCCTCACAGGTCACAGCATCCCTGCCAGAGCACCCAGTGCCAGCTGCTGGGGCAGAGCCTGCCCTGGGCAAGGTCTGAGCTCCCTCCCCAGTCCCTCCCTCTGGGATTATTTTTGCTCCCCAGGAAGGGCCTGGCCCATGCATGGCCATTAGCATCCCTAATTTTAGCAGCCTCATCTGTTTAATTGGGATTTCAGCAGAACAGGGAGCCTGGGGGCATGGAAGACATCGCTCAGACATGAATTGCAAATGTTTTAAAGCTTCCCTCTCTCCCCTGGGTGAAACCTTCCAAGGGCTCTGCTCTCTGCGCTGCTCCCATTCCAGGCTGCTCTCCTGCTCTTGGACAAAGTTTCTTCCTGTGCAGAGAGCATTTAATGGATGTATATGAGATCTACTTCATATGTGCCATCTCTCTGTCCTACAGCAGCATAACAAACATTTCTCAGAGCTGCTATAGGTATTTGTACATTTCAAAGGCTGTTTTAGACCATTTTCAGGACCTTCTGCATGAGCTGAGTGCTAAACTCATGGGATTCTTTTTGTTGAGAGCTGTCAAAAGTCCCTTAAGCACTGGACCAAAATCTTTTGCACCTTTCCAAGGTCCAAAACCTACACCACCTTCCAAAACCTTAAACATTTAGTAGGAGTTTCTCTGTTTTATGCAACTAAGAACTGTGTTTATAATGTCACTTTTACCTGTTTATCAGTCCTAAATACCACTTAGATTTTGCAGGAATTTCTCTGTGTTTTATGCTACTAAGAACTGTATTTATCAATGTCACTTTTACCTGTTTATCAGTCCTAAATGCAACTGATATTGCAATAGAGAACTTGGTGGGAGATGCTGCTGAAAATGTATAAAAAATAAAATGCAAACCTAATGCAGGATTGTGCTGGGAGGTTGGCTCTACGCTCACCATCTTTCTCATATAAAAAAACCTAAACATTTTCTAAAAATCTTGCTAAATTATCACTTCTCACAGCATTTTGTCAGTGGTTTGCTGACACCTCTTAAACTCTGCAAACCCCTTCAAACAAAACCTTTTCCAGTTGTGCCTGATCAGTGATGCAACCAGAGAGTTCCCTAATTTATAGAAAGAAGAAAAAGTATTATTATTATTATTATTATTATTATTATTATTATTATTATTATTATTATTGCTAACTTGTCAAAAAAATAACAACTTGATCTGTACACACACTTTTTAGAAAATGAATTATTCTGGAAGAGGTAGATGAGAAAATATTGCTGTTTTAAAAAATGTCACCTTACCAAGCCAGCTTTGAGGACCTGGGAATCCTTTTTCCTGAAAAAGAAACAAAGCATCTCGTCCTACTTTCCTAGAGATTAGCTTTTGTTTAATCTTCCAATCTTCTGGCATCCTGAACCACTGACTACTCTAATAACAATTTACTACTTAATCCTTATGAAACATGTAGTGATAATGCCTAAGAAACAATTGCTGTTTTACTTTTAGCTGCCAGCTAAAAGCTTGAGCTAAACGTTCTGCTTTTATACAAAAGAAAAAAGAAATGTGAAGGATTTTTTCCTTATTTTTCCCCTGTAAATTCTCTGCTTATATATTCTAATATATATAAGTAGATAATATATATTCTAATTTTATTAATATAATATAATATAATATAATATAATATAATATAATATAATATAATATAATATAATATAATATAATATAATATAATATAATATAATATAATATAATATAATATAATATATAAAATATATATTAAAATTATATGTAATATGTAAAATATATAAATATAGAGATAATAAAAATAAATTTTATATATATTGGTAAAATATAAATAATTATATATATATATATATATGACACTTGGGGTTGAGGTGTTTTTTGCTGTGCTGGCTGGCAGGAGGGCAAAACCCCCATTTTTTTCTGTAGAGAATTCAGGCTGGAGGAAATGAGCTGGGTTTTCCCTCTCAATCTTTAAACTTAACCAGTTTCTCTTGTGTTATTTGTTGGCTGAGGGATTCATTCCTTCTGAGTGCTTCAAGAAATCATTGCATACAAGTTATCTCTGCCCTGAGACAAAAAGGCTTTAATTAATTAGGCTTGAATGATCTGAATGGAGAGGAAAAGCAGGCCTGGGGTCCAGTGTGCTGAGAGCTGCCCAATATCTTATCTTGGTAGCTGAACTCAACCCCTGTCCCTTCCAATCCCATTTACAGCTTTTGTTTCAAGAAGAGCCCTGGGTTCTGAATGTGCCTGATGCCACCTGGGTGGGAGCTGGAGTAGGTGGTGCCTTGGGGTAAATCATGCTTTGGGTGGTGAGTTTTACCCCTGAACTCTGGCATCCATTTGGGATTTAACCCCTCCATTTGGGATTTAACCCATCCATTTGGGATTTAACCCATCCATTTGGGATTTAACCCATCCATTTGGGATTTAACCCCTCCACGTGCAGCTGAAGGCAAACACTGCAGGCAGCTGATGTTCTGTGGGTGATATATGGAATAAACACACCTGGCTCTGAATTTAGCTCAGTTTGTTAGAGCAAGGTGCTAAAAATGCCAAGAGTGTGGGTTTGATCCCCATTCACTTCAGAGCGGGACTCCTTGTAGGTCCCCTGTGATACAAATTTTAAACATTTTTTCTTTCTTCCCTTAACAGCAGGATCCATTCCTGCCCTCTGGGTAAACCTGAATAAAATTTAACATTAATTTGCAATCTTGCCTTCATGCTAAGCTACCCAAAGTCTTTTATTGTTCATTTCACAGCTCTCAGAGCCTCAGCACCTGTAAAATCTCAGCCTGGTGAAGGATGTCTCTCGTTAGGAATGAGTGCAATGCTCTGCTGAGCTTGGAAATGTGCTCAGGTTTCTGTGCCTTCTGCTGCTTTGTCATGCAAAGGAGCTCAGAGATTTGTTCTGGCTTCTGTTGGGGACCATGCAGAGCAAAGCTCAGGTGAAAGGAGGTTACAGGAGGGGAGAAATGAACATCAAGGCACAACAAAGGCCTTGAGGTTATTCTGGTGTTGATGCCTGGTGAAGGCTGACCTAGAACAGAGAGTAGATGGAGATAAAGAATAAAGTAGGGATTTATTCAAAGGCCTCAATGGATCCCTCTTGGGCAGCACAACCCAAAAAGGTCACAAAATGGACAATTGGTCATGGGGTCTCACTTTTTTAACTTTTGGTCCATTTGCACCTTGCAGTTCATTGTCCCATTCCACCTTCAGCCCCTGCAGTCCCACCCTGCTTGTTTTTCTCTCTCCAGCCCACGGTGTTTGTGCTCTTGGGGCTGAGATTTGGATCATCTGTCCTTGGTGCCCAGCTGGAGCAGGAATTGTTTTTTCTCCCTGTTAAAGCAGTACAGAATCTGAAAAATATCAAAGCTCAACCTGAGGCATCAGTGCAAACCTGAGCATTTGGATTACCAGAGGATTCCAGCTGGGGACTGAGGAAGAAAGCAGAAAAGCTCAAGTTGCATTTGTTGGAAATGTTGTTGGAAAGCAACATGTAATGATAGGACAAGGAGGAATGGCTTTAAACTGAGAGAGGGGAGATTGAGATTAGATTAAGGAATAAAATCTCCCCTGAGAGGGTCTGTAAGAGAGCTGGAACACAACCTCTGGAGAGTGAGCACATCATCCATCCATCCTTGTGTGCTTCACTTGCTTGGGGGGCTGGAGGAGTGAGAGAAAATCCTCAGCACTGCTGAGCTCCTGTTGGCTCAGCCCCAGAGCTCTGCTCCTGTGCTCTCACTGGGGGACATTTGGAGCCTCTGTGATAATTCCTCAGACATTCCCTGCAGCCTGAAAAAGTCTGGGATAGAGGGGGGCAAGGCCAGAGGTTTCCAGATGTGCAGCTGCAGGGCGGGGAAAGGGAAAGGGAAAGGAAAGAAGGGAAAGGGAAGAAGGGAAAGGGAAGAAGGAAAAGGAAAAGGAAAAGGAAAAGGAAAAGGAAAAGGAAAAGGAAAAGGAAAAGGAAAAGGAAAAGGAAAAGGAAAAAAAAGAAAGGGGAAAGGAAAAGGAAAAGAATTATGTCAATTCTATCTGTGGAAACCCGTGAGCTAGAAATTGTTGTATTTTGTTGTTTCTTCTGAGCAAACCCACAGGTTCCATGAGGAAAATCCCCCATTAGTGCACATCCCCCTATACCTGCTGCCCTGCATGCAAACACAGGACCTTGGGAGAATTTCCTTGGATGGACTGGATGGATTT
Source organism: Melospiza melodia melodia (assembly GCF_035770615.1). Taxonomy (NCBI): domain Eukaryota; kingdom Metazoa; phylum Chordata; class Aves; order Passeriformes; family Passerellidae; genus Melospiza; species Melospiza melodia. Next base: position 19,444,401 of record NC_086206.1, read on the forward strand.
TGGCAGAGTTGAGCCCTGTGCAGTATTAACTTTATAAGCTACTTGATTTACCCACCACATTTTACAAGAAGAAAGCTTCCCAAACTATAATCAAACAAGCTTGATTATTCAGCAGAAAATCAGTTATGAGAAATGAGTGCTGTACCTGCCTCGTTCAGCGTGCTGGTCCAGGGCTTTTTGGCTGTGTTTTCTTGCTCTCTGAATAAAACAGGAGGATCACATAAATATTGGCAGTCCTCAGTGGTGCTTTTTAGCCAGAGCTGAGCCAGCAAACAGCTCTGTCTGTGCCAATTTCTCTCTCAGACTGAATGTGCCCTTGAGGAACAGGTTCAGCACCTCTTTGTAGTTATAAATGGAATATATTGTCTCATACACAGGGACACAACTTTTACCTAATGGTTTACAGGTTGGGATATTCTTTGCTTCTGGTGGACCCTTTTTCTCTTTGTTGGAAACAGAACAAATCAAGAATTCCTTGGAGTTTTTTATTCCTCTTTCCCACCAGAATCAACCATCCTGGAAATCTCTGAAGACCTTGTGAAAATTCCCTCCCTTTTGGAAATGGAAGTGTTTGAGATTGTTCTGTGTAATCGTTAGATAGATGCAGTCAGTATGGTTTGTAAAATTACACTATAAGATAAAAATGGAATGCAAAGGCTTGAGGCTGTGTCTGGGTTTGCAAATCTCATGAACAGCTTGCAGGACTCGCAGACCAACAAAACTTGTGAGCCTGGAGAGTTGATCTTGGTGGTAAAAGAAAGGTTAATCTTGATGCAGCTCCCTGATTGACGCTTTTTACATTTCAGAATCCCTCAGGGGAGGATGAGTATGGGAATAAATCACCCAGACTCCATTTTCTTCATGGGGGAAAAAGCCCATTCTTTATTCACAAAACTCCTTTTATCCAGTTTTACAGACCTGGTGTGGGACTCCAGCTGGTCAGGAGCTTTCTTGCCAATTACTTTATTGGTCAGTAACAAATTGTTATTCTGCATTGATTGGTCACTCAAACTCTCAGTGTGTACCTGCAGGAAAAGTTGTTTGTGAAAGATAGTTTTCATTTTTCAATCTCAGGTGTAAAACCAGTTTATACAGGTGTCAGTTGTTTTTTACCCAGGATAGATTGTTATGTTAATGAACTGATCACACCAGGATTGGTTTCACATGGGAACCTGCACAGTGCCAGCTTGACAAGGCCAGCACTGATTCTAGGAGAGCAGGCCTGATTTTATGAAGGTTTTCTTTCTGATTTTTTTACCTTAGTGCAGCAGCTGAGGAAGCAGTGAACACACAGCAGCTATGTCAGGGTGCTCACAGCTCCTCCTACACTGGACTGAGCTGAACTGAACTTTGGATTTCAGGAGGACACAGATTTACCCCACATCTGAGCTGCTCTTCTTCCTCTCTCTGTTGCCCCACACTGATATAGGGCAAGCAGGGAGAAGTGTCTATCACAATCTGTGCTACTTGGATAAAATGAAGTATAGTCAAACATAAAATTTAACTACCTTATCATAATATTTAGTTGCACTCTTTAGAGATCTCAGTGTGCTGGGTGATTGAATCTCTGTAGAGTTTCAAAAAGCTGGAAGCACTTAGCACAGGGATTATCCCAGAACCTGCAAAAATGGGCCTTTAATTTGCTTTTATTTCAATAAATACGATTAAAGCCCAGCAAATTCATCTACTGACACATTTTTGCTCTTTTGGGAGATAATTTGAAACTTATTTTTCTTCTATGTAGTGTTTTCTTCAATAACCTTGCCCTAAAGATTAATTTCTGTGTATTTTCATTGCTGTTTTGGGTTGGGGTTTTTTTTTTTAATCCCACTTGTGTAATAACACAGACAAATGGACTCTTGTTACAGTTTTATTCAGAAATGCATCATTTCTGGAGTTTTAAATTCTGTTGGAACATTCCTCAAACTCTGACTCCCTTATGGGATAAATCTCTTTGACCTTCAGTTTTCCTCAGATATCTTTTTATCAGCATGAAATGAGTTTAATTTGTTTAAGCATGCATACTCACACCCTAATGAGCTGATAGCGTTATCTTGATCAGTTCTGGAAATGACTGCTCTAAATCCTGCCAGCCTCATTCAAGGTATGAACCCTTGGATCTGGCTTGGAATTACAGATGAAGTGTATGGTTTCACCCTCTCTTTCCTAAAAATATCCTCTAAAAATCATAGTAATTGTGCTGGAGGAATGTATCCATGAATCTTTGCTGAAGTGTGTAATAGTTTTTTCCTTTAATCATGAGCTCGTAGCTTTTTGTCTCTCAGAACCTTTGAAATTTCCTGGACTTTGTTGCCTTTGAGCTGAGCTGATTTTCTGTGAAATTCTCCTATAAGAGTCTCTCAGAGGTAGAAGAGCTCTGATTAATTTAGTGTGGAGCAAGAGAGCTCAGGAATCTTCGGGACAGTCAGGTGAAAGTAAAACATCAGACCAATGAAAACACAAATGATTTGGAAAATCAGATCCTCCAGGCATAAATTTAGGATTGTTACCTGATTTGTTGCTCTGGTGAAGACAGTTCAAAACCAGGGATTTTGCAAATGAAACTTTAATTAGAAAATTTTAGTGTCTATTTTCTTAAATGAGAGTGCAACACCCTCAAAGGGCAGTACAAGAGCTGTTGGTTGAAGAACATAAAAGCACTTTCTTCATTTTATTAATATTCTTTATTCATGAGTGCAAACCCAATTATCTTTAGCATTTCTCACACATTACCTTTAAGGGGATGAATTTTAATAAGAAATTTCTTTAACTTTGTGAGCAAAGGAACAATTCCTGCTGTGGGCAGGTGAAAACAAGAGAAGCCACGGAACTGGGGAGGGATTTAATCTGTGTCCTGTCTGCCTGGGTGCAAAGTTAAACCAAAGGGTGGAACACCTGCAAATGCTCCTGCAGTTTGTGTGGAATAAAGTGAAACATCCTTGGGTTATCACAGAGGCTTCGCTGCCCTCGAGTTCAGCATTAATTGTTCCTCATCTGCTTGAGCTTCAGGCAGCAGGAAAATTCTGTATTGGTCCATTTGTTCTTACTGAGAACAGCCTCTTGGAAGCTGATGGAATTATTTTGAAGAATCTGAAACAAAACCTGTTGGCTCATCTGGTTGGTTAATATCTGGCTGAACATTAGAACTGGAAAGACAAAAAGACATTTTGGGAGACATTATGGCTTAATTATATGCATGTCTGGAGTTCTGTGCTAATATATTAAGTCCTAAATGAATTTTAAAGCAAAATTTGCCAGGTATGAAGCAGTAGAGCTTTCCATTAAAATCTGAAGTGTTGTTTCAGGATGATTATGTTTTATTATTGATGGTATAACAGGCTGTAACTTTCAGAGGAGAAACATCTGAAGGGTCTTCTACAGCCCTTCCCTTTTAGATAAGTGCTTGATTTTTACATCTGCTGTAGTTCTGGCAGGAATGGAGTATGAAAATAATGAAATCTGAGTTGGATTTTTATCCCTCTTGCTGAATCTGCTGGAATAATCTGCTAAAATGCTCCTTAGTGCTGCTAATCCAGGCTTGGGTTGTTGTGTGAGCTCATGGGATGCTGTTCTGGTTGCAGATCTTACAGTGCCCAAGCTTTGGGTCAGGCTCTTCCCCCCTCTGTGAGCATTTCCCTGGAATAAGGGAACTACAGGAACATGAAACTTTGGGGAAAATAAGTTTTTTAAGAGCTGTCTTCTGCCAGAAGTGAAATGATAGAGACAGGAGCACAGGAGGAGGGGAAACACCTCCAGTCTTTCCTTTGCCTTTTTCTTGTGAACATAATTTTAATCATCCAGGAACAAACCAGAGTTACCCAGAGCATTAGGTTTCATCCTAATATTGCAAATTAAGAACTGCCCAGCAGATCTGCAGCCTGTTCCTCGGGGCTTTGCTGGGTGTTGTGCCATGGCTGGCACTCAGGGAAGGGGGAAAAGCCCCATTGCTACCAAAACAAAAAGTTCACAGGAAGGAATTCAACACTTTCAGTGAAATGGGCTGGAATATCTTCATTTTACCATGCAGAAACTGGATTGCACTTAGAAAATATGACTTTTATATCAGCCCTTTATCAGTTTTAACTTCAACACGTGGCTAATAATTTATTACTTGTAGAAGTAAAAACTGGGAATGTGCTGTACTTCTTCCTCTCCTTGACCTTTTAGGTTTTCATCATTATTTATAGGTTACTGCAATGTATTAAAATAGTTTTCTGAACCAAAAAAAAGAAGGAGAAAATCTTTCATGGGGAAAAAAACCAGAAGGGACATGCTGAGTGTAATTTCTGTCAGCAGATGTGCCTAATTGATCAAAATAACTGCACACCAGTGTTTGGGTGTGTTTGAAATAAAATTGTTGACCACTGCAAGTTTTAAATAGTTCTGCTATAATTAATGCTTGGCATATGCAGTCCAGTCCCTGAATTCTTTTACAATTTGCTCCTAAAATAAAACACTGTTCCCTCAATGAATTTGTGGCTTAATCAACCTGGTAACTTTACGTTAGTGGCTGATGGAAAGACAGGTGAAAAGCAAATTTCAGGAGTTCTAATAGTAGGCTGAAATAATAAAATACAGTGAAATTAAAGGAAGTTAATTAGTGGGATAATAACATGTCTCTCTTATGTAATGCTTCTGTGCCAGAGGAAGTGGTGAAAGTCACAGAGGAGAAACAGCTGGAGGAGAGCTGGGAGGCACCAGGGCTGCAGAGAGAGCTGGAACAGGCTGCAGAACCCCTGAGGAAATCAGAGTTAGGTCAGAACAAAGGTCTCAGTCCCTCGGTGGGATTTCAACATCACAGAAAATTTGCATTCAGCCCCTGATCAAAAGCCATTCTCTGTGGTTTAGGTCCAGGTGGGAGCATCCTGTGTTGTGCTCTCACAGGATTCCCACAGGCTGGGTTGAAATTCCTGATTTCCCCCAAAAAGCAGCAAGATGGGGGTTTTTGCAGGTTCCTACAACACCAGGAGGTGTTGCTGTACCAGAGCACGAATTAAAAGCTTCAAGAGGGCTGCAGTGCATTGGTGAGGGCTGCACAACGTGGATGCCCTGGGTGATGGGTGCTGTCCCTCTGCTGTTTCTGGGATGGAGGACCAGGGGAAAGGCTTTGAAGTCAGGGGAGATGGGCGCCAGGCAGCTCAACTGCTCTTTTAATTAAATCTGGTTAGGAAATGATTCGATCTTGGCAACAACAGGATCTGCTAATTGTAACTGCTTGTTCTGAATGTGTTACTCACTTGAGTTACACCGGCACTAAATGTTCCTCCTAACATATTTTTCCCTCCCCTGTAACACCATGAATCATGCAGGACTTATTTTCTGTGAGAGCTGGTGCAGCCCAGACCCAGCTATTAGAGGAGATTTAAGTTAAAATCAGAAATATGAGTGATGGTCCAAATTCAGCTGGACATTCAAACACTCAGCTCCTGTCAAGCACTGGTGTTCGTTTGTTTGTTTGTTTGAACTCTGTGATTCAGCACATTCTTGGGTTATGTTGTGGAACTTACACAGGGTTAAACACTAGACCGATTCAGGGTTTGGATTTCTGCCACTGCCCACAGTCCCAGCTACATCACAGAACCTGTTGGACATGGAGCTGTTACAAGCACTTGAGCAGTAAAACCCCCAATATTTCACCAGATATCTACGTTTTTATAACCATGTGCTGGCTAATTTTGTGTGCAACCACGTTGAACTAACTTCTGATCAAATAAGGAAATTGTTACTTGGAAAAGCAAATCAGCTGCCCCACCTGATTGTTTGTGTCCCCAAAGGGTGTGTCAATGGGAGAAGTGGTTTTTTGTTTTTTTTTTTTTTTTTTTTTTAAGGCTTCAGCAATTCTGCATCACTTTCTGTGTCCCAGCAGCCACCAGTGGTCAGGAGCTAGCACTGGATTTGGCACTGCCAGGCCAGAGGGGCAGAATCTCCAGAGAAATGCAGGTGAATCACCATGCACAGGACCCTGGAGAGGTTTGCTTCATAGTCCAGACCAGGATTTTGTCTGATTTATCATCTCACTGGACCCACTGTAGAGAATTGCCAGAAAAAAAAAATTGTGAAAAATAAAAAATCAGATGGACCTATGCATAAACCAGCAGAAATTGCATATTTAATGGGACAAATGTAAATGCCTGTCATCTAAAGCCAACATGTTCCTCTTGTTGGAACATCCCCCTGAATAATCCCCTGCAGTTTCTCTGCTTTGAATCATAAGGTCAATAGCAAGATAAACCCAAGAGATTAATTCCAGTCACGCCATGCCAGTGGTGCCAACAACTGTGCTTTTCTCCACTCCAGCTGTGCAGGAGGGAGGGGAGCAGCTCCTGCAGAAGGCTGGGTTTCATGTCCAGCTGGAAGATGTGGCAGTGCCTGAAGGTGTCCCCAGGCTGGGCAGGAGGGGTCCCTGCCCAAAGCTGGCCCTGGGGAATGTTCACTCACTGAGCTCTGCCCCATCACAAGGACATGGGGACCTTGGCAAGTTTTAAGAAAATGGAGTAATGAAAGCTGGGAATCTGATTAAAAACTAATTTAGGCCTTGCTTAATCTCAATGTTTAAATACATTGCCGAAATTCAGGGTGTCAGAGCCCTGTTGGGGATCAGGGGGGCTCTCACTGGGGCCATGAACACTCAGGTGTGTGCACACCTGGCCTCTGGGACCTGCATGGAACTCACTGAGCACCTTCACACCATCCAAAGGCTCAAATTGTACATAACCATCCATTCTGTCCTTAAAGGAGCATTGCTGACCTCTGCAAAGCCCTGTTGATTCCTTCTTGCTGTCCCAAAAGGGGCATCTTCCATTTCCATCAGAAAATGACTCCCATTGCCTCTCTGGCAGTCATTCCCCTTATTCTTCACTATTTAAACCTTTGGAGTCTTCTTAGAAGAAGAATTTTCACATTTTCAGAAGCCAATTTTCACATTTTCTACAAGCCTATTTTTTATCTTTCTTCCAGAGAAACCATCACCATTCAACACAAAACATAACACCAAGGCTTTTTTGATATGGTCAGTAAGCTTGGGCTTTTTTTTTTTTTTTTAATTTCTCATTTTTATTTTAAATAATTATATGAAAAAGAAGTTTGAAGACTTTTGCTGTCTAGTATGATATGTTTACAGTCTGCAGACCACAACTGCATTTCAAGCAAATGCTCTTGCAAACAGTGTTTTATACAAAGCAGTGCAATTTGTTAGGTACAGATTGATCATCTGGCTACAGGCAAACTTTGAAAGCTGTCGCATACAGCAGTTTTATTTTTATTTTAAGCTTGTTACTGGCTTTAAATACAGAATTTGGATTTGTGTCTGTATGCCTGGTGGATGAGCTGTGGATAACCACACTGGTGTGTAGCCCTGAAAGAATGTGTCCTAACGCCTGGCTCAGGAAATTCATTGCAAGAACACTGGAAACTCAAAGGCAAATGAAATAACAAGTGTGTTTGTGCCAACAGAAGCTGGTTTGTTTGTTACTCATTCAGTGTTAGGTATTCAGCAAGATGCATGAGTGGTAGAGACAAAGTTTATTCTTAGTAGTCATAGAGAAGAATGAGCATTTATCACTGAATAAACTCTGGCTTTTTTACATTCTTCCAACCTCCAGCTCCACGGGGATTTTTTGGAGCTGGCTTTGTTGGGTTGGCTGCTGCTTATACCTATGCCAGGAGAGAGGACAGCACTGTAACCTGTGCTGTTGTTTTGCTTTGTGTGTTTTGCTGATGTACACATGCGCACATTTCTGTCTGTGGTCTTGGGAACGGCCCAGACCAGGCTCAGACCCCTGTGTAGATGTGTTTGATGGTGTCTCCAGGCCCAGGTCCCCGTGTAGAGATGTTTGATGTGGTTTCAGGCTCAGTTCCCTGTGTAGATGTATTTGTTATGGGTACTAGGCTCACTAACCTGTGTAGATGTGTTTGATGGGGGATACCAGGCCCAGGTCCCTGTAGAGATGTGTTTGATGGGGGAGGCCTGGCCCAGGTTCCTGTGTAGATCTGTTTGAGGGGGATATCAGGCCCAGGTCCCCATGTAGATGTGTTTGATGTAGTCTCCAGGCCCAAGTCACTGTGTAGATGGCCCAGGTCACTATGTAGATGTGTTTGATGGGGTCTCCAGGCCCAGGTCCCCGTGTAGATGTGTTTGATGGGGTCTCCAGGCCCAGGTCCATGTGTAGATGTGTTTGATGGGGTCTCCAGGCCCAGGTCCATGTGTAGATGTGTTTGATGGGGTCTCCAGGCCCAGGTCCCCATGTAGATGTGTTTGATGGGGTCTCCAAGCCCAGGTCCCTGTGTAGATGTGTTTGATGGGGATACCAGGCCCAGTTCCCTGTGTAGGGGTGTTTGATATGGTCTCCAGGCTCAGTTCCCTGTGTAGATATATTTGATGGGATCTCCAGGCCCAGGTAGGTCTCTGTGCAGCTATATTTGATGTGGTTCCCAGCTCAGTTTCCCTGTGCAGATGTATTTGATGTGGTCCCAGGCTCAGTTTCCCATGTAGATGTATTTGATGGGGCAGGCCTGGTCCAGTTCCCCATGTAGATGTGTTTGAGGAGAACACCAGGCCCAGTTCCCTGTGCAGATGTGTTTGATATGGTCTCCAGGCTCAGTTCCCTGTGTAGATGTATTTGATGGGGGAGGCCTGTCCCTCCAGGATCAGGCTGTCCGTCTCGTTGAAGGTGTCACTTTCCCCAGCGCGGTTGGCGCTCTTGGCTCGGCTCAGCCGCGACTGCAACCGCTCGTGCTCCTTGCGCAGCTCGGAGTAGGAGTGGGAGAAGGTGTGGAATATGGAGGTGGCGGGGAAGGACATGATGAGGATCCCGCTGAGGATGCTGCTCAGAGCCACCATCTGGCCCGGCACGCTCCGTGGCACCATGTCCCCGTAGCCCACAGTGGTCATGGAGATGATGGCCCACCAGTAGGAGGCGGGGATGCTGGTGAATTCCAGCACCCTGCCTGACTCATTCTCAGCCAGGTACACCAGGGGGGAGAAGAGGGTGACGGCCACGCACAGGAAGAGCAGCAGCAGCCCGAACTCCCGCGTGCACTTGCGCACGGTGAGGCCCAGGGTCTGCAGGCCCAGCGAGTGGCGGGCAAGGCGCATGACGTACAGGATCCTCAAGGCACGTAAAACCCGTAGCACCAGGCCCACCTTCTCCAGGTACGTGTTGCTGCTCGGCCTGTCCTCCTCCTCGCTGGAGTCGTCCTCAGAGAAGATGAGGGAGGCGTAGTAAGGGGAAATGGCCAAGAAGTCGATGATGTTCAGGGGTCCTTTGAAGAACTGACACTTGCTCCTGGCCTGGATGAAGCGGAGGCAGAACTCCAGGGAGAACCAAGCCACGCAGATGGTCTCGATGACGAAGATGTAATAGCACTTCTGGGAACACTCACCCTGCCACAAAACAGAGAGGGAAATAAACAAAAGAACAGTCTGTGAGCCGGCATCCAAAAACGCTGAGGGAGAGGCAATATGGATCTGCCTGAGTCACTGGCAGCAGAGATAAACAAAACCAGCTCACAGGTAGTGTGGCAGCTGTCCTTCAGTTCCACAGAGAATATTGAGCACACAAAATAGCTGAACAAACAGCTCATTTGCCTCATTGGTCATGGTCAGGCCTCATTGTCAGGTAGGCCATGAGGTCTACCTGCTTCATTTTACCCTGTTGCTTCTTCCAACTACTAGAATGAAACCCATCTATGTATAAAGTCCTGGCATGTAGGCTGTAAGTCCTGAATGTCACAGACAGGTAGAAAAAATTATAAAAGAGAGGCCTCATAAAATCAGGCATGCCCTATTAAATTAATAGCTGGCCTGTCACTTCTAAATGTAGCTAAGTACTTTGCAAGTTCTCATGTGAAAACATCTTGAAAATGAGAGTTCTTTAACACAACCATCTATTTCTAGGGTGAAAAACAAGTGCGCCTGTATAAACAATAGGATCTGTCCCATGAGAATCAGTGAAGAAAATATGTAAACAATTCAAGAATAGAGAGATTTGATGGACAAGGAAAATACCTTTTACTAACCAATACAGTAATTGACAAGAAAGTTATCAACAAATTAAAGTTGCCCACGAGGTCTGTAAAAACTGTATAAAATGAGTTGTGTGAATGAAATATTGGCTTTTCCCACATGAAGAAAATGGAATCACGGCAGACTTTTAACAACACCCAATATTTCCCACTTTCTGCTGCACTTGGGAGTAACAAGTCTTTTTGTGTTACAGAATTGGCCAGCAGAGGTTCCCCCTCAGGAGTGAGTTTTACCCTGCCCAACCCTCAGAACAATTTAGCTCTGTAGCAGCATTTGGGGATTTCTCCTTTCTGCACAGTAAGCTGCTGAGTTCATATTTTACCCCTAAAATGAAACACCACAGAAGCTTCATCAGCCCTGCCAGGACTCTGCATGCAGGGTCAGGCTGTGGCTCCATTTGCAGTCAGGGCTGGAGCATGCTGATGTTTGCAGAGCTGCTGACTGGGCTTGATGAGATTGCCTGCAATCAGCAGTTGTGTTGTGCAGTGCTCACTCTCTCTGAGCCCTGAATTATTTGTACAAAGCAGCCTGGACTCTGCAAACCTGCCTCTGGTCACCCCAGTGATGGGGCCTCTGAATTATTCATTGCTCCCATCAAGATTTATTTAATTTTTTGTTAGCTGGGCTGAATTTCCAGTACATCTGTTATTTATTTGCCTTTAGACATTTGCAGGTGACATTGCTCTCAGATCATCATGGGGTTTTCCCTATTCCTTCCTTAGGAAATACAAGAAATTTTATTTAACCTGGTTAAAACTTGCTGGTTTGTTAAACCTGGAAGGTTTAACCATTAAGATGTAGGCATTTGAACTGAGCATGAAATTTCAAGGTGTAGCAATGTAGAGACTGCTTGGGAGATTTTTAATTCTTGCCACCCTCAGTAACTTCAGTATTCCCTATGGAAATTTATATTTACTTACTGAAGGCAATTTATGCTGTCAGCATAATGAGAACATGCTCATTGCCTTCACATGGGGAGATGGATTTCATCCCAAGAGTTTGCATGTGAACGTTTTATATAATAGGAACATTTGTATATATTATGGAATGCACCTGACTTGATTTATATAGAATATCCCTCTCTAATGTCAGTCACTTCAAACATTCTTCCTCCTTTTGAATACCCTGGTCAAAAGCAGCAAATATTGAAATAAGAGGGGGTAGGGAAGGAAATATCAAGCACCAAAGCCAATTTCTGTTTCTCCCAGTAGTTTTGAGGATTTTTACAGCTCAGTGTTTTATGTTGCTCTCAGAACTGTTGTCCAAAGAGCAGGCAGAACACTCTGACTTCAAAGTTCTGTTCTCACCAAAATACTGATGCTCCTGTGTCAGTGGGAGATTTCAAAATTTTTTTTTGCCACCACATTCCCATTAGTTACTTTCAGTATGGCCCAAATACTCTGATCCATGAAAGCCATTTTGCCTAAATGATAAAGAAATCTCTCTGCCCTAACAACTTCTGCACAATTCCTCTTTCTGAACAAACCAGTCACATTTGGATATTCTAATGCTCAACACCTGCCACCACAAACCACAAAAAACTCCCTCCCTTGACCTTACCATCAACTAGAGAATTCTGGGGTTTTATTTCCAGATCTTTGAGTGAAATTTTCACTGAGCTCCTTCTCCTCCTGCTGCAGTTTTGCTCACGGTGGAGTGGGAGCTCTAAAAGCTCCAAGCTGGGGTGGTGCTTACCCTGAGCAAGAGGGGAAGATGAGGTTTTATTTAGAACTGACCACAGCATATTTTGGGAGGGCTTTTTCAACCAAACCATCTGACATCAATCTCTACTCATCCTGTCTCTGACTTTGATGGGAGAGCAGTTATGACAGGCCCAGCAGTGAGTATGTGAGTCTTCATACTTTATTCATCCTGCAGATTTGCTTTTCAACAATCCAAGAATTTATCAGGATTTATGGAACTTGCCTCCAGCAGAAATTCTACAACCTGTGATATAAATGTAATAAAATGAGTGCCTGGTATTGATCTTCTGTATGAAATGAGCATTTGGCTCAGCAATGAATGAAACAATATTTTGTGTGTAAAAAGATATATATTGAGTCTGGTGTCTGAAATATTGAGTGGTTTCTTAGATTTATAAACTACCTCAAAGAAGCAAAGGAGTTGTTTCAAACTCCTCTACCACCAGAGATAGTAAAAAAATTCAAGCTTCCTTTTGATTATCCCCTTCTGGTGTATAAGACAGTGGCTTATTTCCCATGTTCTCTTATGTGCTGGAGTTTATGGTGTTACAGTGAGATTGCTCATTTTAGGATATTTCCGTTAAATTCTCTTTAAACAGGAAAAAAAAGAAGGTAGGTTCATAATAAAAGAGAAGAAGAGCAGTACTGAGTGCAGTTAACCCAGTTCCCTCAACAGCCAGAGGAAAAAAGTGCCCAGGGGAACCCTCCTGGTTTCTGATTTCCACTCACAGAATCCCAGAGTGGTTTGGGTAGAAGGGACCTTAAATCCATTTAAAACCCTTAAACCAGGTTGCTCCAAGCCCTGTCCAACCTGGCCTTGGATACTTCCAGGGATGGAGCAGCAAAAAGGCAATTTATTCACTAATTGTGAATTCCAGCCAAATGTGCTTGAGATATGTGCCACTCACAAGATAAAAAGAGATAAATTTCCCAGCCTATTGGTTTGCCAGGAAACGTTAATTAAAGTGTAATGACATCTAGGATAACAAACAGAATCAGATCCCAGGGTTATGCAGCAGTAGCCTAACTTACAACAGGTATAAATCTCATCTAGTGAAAATAATATCTTTACATGCATCAATAATTTCAGTTATGCCCAGGGAGACTGAATCAGAATTTCCCCTGCAGAATATATCCCTCATCTATCCATGCTGGTTTCCAGATGCTGCTCACTTTTTTTTTTTTTTTTTTGATGTAGACAAGGAAAAACTTGATTATTACTGAATAACTGTAAGACACCACCAAGGAACTCCTCTTGTTCCTTCAGGCTCTGCTCTGTGCTGATCATTTTGTGTCTCCCCTTTTTGCTCTCTTAAGACAATTGACAATTAAAATATGCTTTGGAAAACTTGTTCTGAGTCATTACCTGATCCACCAATGAGTTTCCTGCTGCCAGAGATTTACCCCAATACCTTTTGCAGTGGGTATTTACCCTTGATTCCCCCTTAATCTGAAGTACAATCAGGAAAGAAATCCTGTTATTCCCATTATGCTGGGAGAGCAGTGCTGCAGCTGTGTGAGGATACAATTGGACAGATACCAGCTTTCTGCCCTGGGTGTGATTGACTCTAAGTGGAAGTTTATTGGCAGCAGTCTGGGTCTGTTTTCTGTGCTATGTAATTTGGGATTTCCCACAATCTATAAACAGGCCTAGGAGGTAAAACAAGCAAAACTACAGGATTTCCTGTGATCTCCTTCCTGTGCTTGCCAGGGAGCTCTGCTCAGGGTGGTGTCACATTCCAAGTGTTTCTTTCGTCAAATGATCTATTCCCAGGTTAAATAGCAAATAATCCATTGTGTCAAATGATCTGTTCCCAAGTCAAATAGCAAATAATCCATTGTGTCAAATGATCTATTCCCAAGTTAAATTGTAAGTGATCTATTGTGTCAAGTGATCTATTCCCAGGCTAAATAGCAAAAGTTTCTCCAATGTTTGTGGAGCATTTTGCTAATAAGCACAGCTTGATCAGTATCTGGATTATTTCAGAATCATGCCATATTTCCAGAGCTTTGGAGTGGAAATCAATGTGTACCTCAGCACAAGGTGTATGTGCTGCTTACACAGCACACTGGTGAGAAAGGAATCTCGTGTTATTTATGAAGCCAAGCTGACTAAAGTCCTTGAACCCACCTAGAAGGCATAACAGAACCCCTGTATGCAAACACTGTTATTCCCAGGGCATGTTTGTGGGAAGCAGCTGGCTCATCATCATCCTCAAACAAATGACAAGGGCTGAAGGGATCTGAGCCCTGCTCCTAGCAGGGATTGCTCCTGAGGAAAGGCTGCCCTCTGCTCAGTGACCCACACCCAATGGAGCCAGAACCAGGCAGGAAAGGAGCCCAGAGAGCACCTGCTCCATCCTATTGAGTCCTAGAGGAGTTTCCCTGAGCACAGGACCTGCATCTTCTCACCCCTCTGCAGTGGAAGGGCAGACAGAATGTCACCGTTCACACCAGGAGCGTGCCTGGCTCCGTGGCTGTTGCAAGGTCATGGTTCACATCTGCTAAATTTATCCTGGCAGGGGCAGGTTTTGTTTGGCACAGCCAAGCTGCTGCTCAGATGCTTCCTGTGATGCACACACTGCTCTGTGGACAGAGGCCAGGGTCCACCAGAGAGGCAGCAGATGGGATCAGCCTGTCCTGCAGCTCCTGCCCTGCCTTCTGCCAGCCTGTGCTGTCCAGCACTTATCCCAGCAGGACTGCTCTTCCTGCAGCCTGGCCCTTTAGCCAAAACCAGCCAGCCCTCTAGGTGCAGGATTTCAAAGTAAAACCAGCAGAAATTTCCCTCTCTAAGCCCAAGGTTGACATTTCCAACCTTTTGCACTTCTCACACCTGGGCAGTTCATCCTGCTCTAGAGCTTCTCCCTCTGTGTGAAAAACACAAACTAATGGGATGGTGTGAAAACAAGCTTTGGTTCTTCCCACAGAGCCAAGGCAGTGGAATACAGGGGAGGCTGCAAGTCTAGAGAATGGTTGGGAAGGAGCAGAGGCAGAGCAAGAGCTGGGTGTAGGGAGCTGAGCTCCCCAGCTGGCTCCAATGTGTTCTTACCCCGTTGGCAGCAGGAAATGAACAGATACAGGGCAGAAATCCCTTCTGGCCCTTTGGCCAAAACCAGCCAGCCCTCTAGGTGCAGGATTTCAAAGTAAAACCAGCAGAAATTTCCCTCTCTAAGCCCAAGGTTGCCATTTCCTGGGTGGGGGCTGTTTTCCAGCCTTTCGCACTTCTCACAGCTGGGCAGCGCATCCTGCTCTAGAGCTTCTCCCTGAGCAATTCCCTCTGTGTGAAAAACACAAACTAATGGGATGGTGTAAAAACAAGTTTTGATTCTTCCCACAGAGCCAAGGCAGTGGGATACAGGGGAGGCTGAAGTCTGGAGAAGGGTTGGGAAGGAGCAGGGGCAGAGCAAGAGCTGGGTGTAGGGAGCTGAGCTCCCCAGCTGGCTCCAAGCTTTTCTTACCCTGTTGGCTGCAGGAAATGAGCAGATACAGGGCAGAAATCCCTTCTGGCTGTGAAGTGCTGCCTTGGTTAGGAAATGTGGTGCCAGCCTGGGCTCCCTGCATACCTGAGCCCTGGGATGCAGCTGCAGTGCTGCAGGTAGTGCTGAATCACTGCGGCCGCATTGACGCTGTTATTTGAATAATTAAACCACGCTCTGCTGAATCAAATCATGGGGAGGGAGAGCTTGAAAACCCCGTGTTATGGATCACATCAGCTCTTGGATTTATGGTTTCAGCCTGATGCAATAAAATCAGAAGGTTACAGCCTGCTGAGAAAGACTCTAACCTGATTTAGGGAATGATGAGCTTGTTAAAGCAGTGCTGTGTATTCTGAGAACACAGTGAGTTCCCACTTGTTCTACTTGAGGGGAAAGAAGCCTGGACTTAGGAAAACAATTACCACAACTACAGCATTTGAGGAAACTGAACTAATATTGGTATTGTATTAACGTGGACATTAGAAAGAACAGAGAAAGGAATTAATGCTCTGTGTCCAACAAATAATTATCCCCTCTGGGGCTGAAGTGTACCTAAAATAAATTGTTAAAATTAACTTTTAAGCTTTAGTCTGCAGACACTGTTAGAGTCAATCTGAAGAATCTGGTTTTGATTTAAACCAGTTGGTGACTCTAAAGTGTTGGTGTTAGCAGAAAGATGTGAAAGAGTACATCTTTCTTGTTTTTCTAGTAAGGAGTCTAACAGATTTGTAACTGTGCAGAGCAGTATAGTCAAAATGACAAGGAATTTATCTGGACTTGGAAGGACAGCCAAAACCTGACAGTTTTGCTGCTGGTCAAAGCACTTTGCCTGTTACTCTTTCTTTCTTTCTTTTCCCACTGCATTGCAAATTCTTCAGAGAAGAAATTCCTTTTTATTGTAACTCTGGAGCACAGGGGGTTCCAAAGGTGGTTAAATCTGTTTTAGTGGGAGATGCTGGTGCTAATGAGAGGTGCTGACACTGTGGGAAGGATAAATTAGTTTCAAGCAGAGTTTTCCTGAGATGGAAAAGCAGCACCCATCTTCCCAAAGAACATTTATTCATTTATTCATTTATTAAACCCTCACCTGTGCTGAAACCTTGAGGAGAGCCAGGTGAGGGGAGTGAACAGGTTTTTGTAATGATTACAGTCCTGAAAGCAGCAGGAGGGGGAAGAAATCCTGGCTCCCAGTGAGGGCCATGTGCTGGCACACTGCACAGCTGTTGGTGCAGTGCCCAGTGCAGAACAGCTGGAACAGCTGGAACAGCTGGGGGTCCCCAGGATGGCGTGCAAAGCTCAGAGCCTCAGCACTGCTGGGACACAGCCAAGAGAGGATGAAGATAAGGCAAACAAATAATGTCTAATTGTGCTTCCTGAGCCCTGGACACTGGCTTTGGAAAGGCAGGCAGGATCCATCCCCTCCCTGGAGGGCCAGAGTTTGTGCAGACACTGATTTTGTGTGGCAGGGAGGGTGAGCTGGGCACAGATGGGCAGCAGTGAGCTGAACCCCCTCTGTGCCCTTTGAGCTGTGCAGAGCAGGGTTTCAGTAAAATGAGCTGTACAGAACAGACCCAGTGCTGAATTGGGCAGTTCTGAGTATGAGTGCCTGGGAAATGATCACTGATTATGTAGGACTCTGAAATCAGGGTCTTAACATGATGGTGAAATTTCCATCTCAAAGCTCCCGGTGTTTCTGGCCTCAAAAAAATGCAGATCCCATAAAGCAATAGTTCATAAATATATATCATAAAGCAATAATTCATAAATATATATCAAAGACCCAAGCTTGAATATTCTGATTTCTGTTGTTTAATGGTTTCTTATTTAACCTTTCTTCAGTCATTATTAATTTAGCTAATTCAGTCCATGAAGCACATAAATAGCTGGGTTTCACTCTGCTGAGCACACCCAGACCAGGAGGTTTTGGTCCTCCAGTGAAGCACATTTTCCTACTTTCCTTGCTAATCAAAATGGTCAGAAAAAAAAAATCAGAATTGCACTGGATGCTTGGACAATTTAAGAGAGGGATTGTCTGCAGAAAGTGACCTGATAAGAACCCAGAATAAAGTGCTTGAGCAGATGCAATAAAGCCAAAGCACATCCAGATTTATTTTGTTCCAAGTAATTTCAAGTCATATGTAAATAGCAGTATATTTATAGATAGGCATGTACATATATGCCTTTATAGTCTTACACTTTAAATGAGCATTACATTTTCTTTCTCTTCATAGTAAGGTGAATAAATTGGGTTTTTCCCTCATAAAGTAAAATTATTCCATTTTAAAGAAAACCTGTTTCTTGACAGTTTCGCTCAGTGTGCAAGCCAAATATTCTTTAGTATCATATAGAAAACTTCAACAACATCAAGCATTAAAAAACTAATCAGGGCCTCCAGAATAATGGTGAAGAATATAAAAAATAATTTTAAAGTGGTTCTATTTGTTAAGTACTGGGTTCTCCTCATTTGTTCTGTTTTCTGGATTCTAAATGCAACCAGAGACTAGAAACATATTCTCTTAAAAGGAACTTGATTTTCACATAATCAAATGATCCCAGGAAAAGAAGATTTTTAAAATGAGTATTCTGTGTTTCAGGATAAAACCTTCATGTGAAACAACAGTGGTTGTAGGTTATGATGATTTTGTTTCATTAAGTCCTATGAAATACCTAAAGCAATTCCAAGCTTTTCAAGTCAGTTAAGAGCAAACGCAAGAATTAGTAGTAACAGGGTCAGGGAATGGAAATATCTGGGGGTTTTCTCCCCCCTGACCTTAATTTGCTGCCTTCCTGAAGGACAGACCTTGCTGGAGCCTTTCTGCTGAGTCATTTCTCCAGAGGATGTCAATTTTAGGGACTCATTAAATGAAATATCTCATCCCAAGGAAAGTCCCAAGAGTACTGCAAAGTGTTCTCCCTCTCCAGGCCCCTCTGCAGTGGTTTTACCTCAGAGTTTTCTGGTGTAATGATGGTTTTTCCCTTTGGGTTGGATGTGCTGAGCAGTGGCTGTTTCAGTGATCCTGATTGTAACTCTTATGTAGGACTGGGACTTTTGGGGGGCTTTGATGGGACTTCTGTCCTGTCTCTAGTGGGATGATCTGAATTTCTTCATTCGAGGGTAACGCTGGTGAATTTTGTCACTTCAGCTTTCCTACCCTGTGTGCCTGGTCTCCAGTTCAGATTTGCAGTTCTCTCAGGCTGCCTGTTCAGATCAATATCAGATTTTCTCACCTCTAAATATGCCTTTTTTCCTTTCTCTACATGCTTTGATTACTGCACATTGATGATATTAAATCTGTTTTTAAAGACAGTTTGGTGAAAACTGTTTGGTAAAAACAGCTCCATAAAGAACTGATGCAAATACGATGGACAAGGATATATTTCCACTGGTAAATGTGATAATTCTGTTGTTTCATTCTTAACTAACATAACCTTGTTACTTATGACTCCTCTCTCCTTAGCCTCACAAATAACAAAACCTTTTGTATATTCATTTCATGGTCAGACTCAAATTTGATCTCACCAGAGCTGTTCCTTTACTACTCCACGTTTTTGCTGAACTTTTTGCTCACTCTTCACCTGGGACTGTTCTCTCTGGGTTGGCATTCCCATCATGTCCATATATAATATAAATGTTTGCCCAAATCTGGGTGGGTTTTTTTTTTTTTTTTTCATGAGGAGGCTCCTAAACGTCATTTGGCACATTCTGGGGTGTGCCAGTGATAACAACTCCTCCTTTATTTCTCTGTCAGCTGCATGCCCGACCCCAGGCTCCCCCTGCCATCCATCCCCTCCGCTGCCCCCGGCGCTGGCTCCTTCCCTCCCCTCTGGTTGCCAGGGTGACTGGGTTTCCCTGATGCAGATGCTCTCTCCTGGCTCCCTGCCATCCCTCTCGCGGAGACACAGCCGAGTTTTCACTTGCCCGAGCACGCTGAGGACTCCTGGCTGCTCTTCTGCCTGCTCTTTCCTCCCTTCTGAGCAGACCTGGCTCAGCAGCTGCTGCCAGGACCAGGGCTCTGCTGTGCCTGCAGGGTGGGATCAGCAGCCTCTGAGCCAAGAGAGTCAAGTGGAAGTCACCTTGCATTATTTCTTTATTTTTTCCTCCCTTTTTTCTTGGCTTTTTTTTTTTTTACTCTGATCCATCCTGAGCTGGAGTCCAGCCACTTTTCATTCTCTTAATGTGGCTGTGGTGAGGAGGAACAAGACCTTAGAGTGGTACACATGCAGCAGAGGTAAAGCCTTTTTTTGTCTGTTTTTCAGAATGGTTAATATGGATAAATTCAATTTCCAGTGTTAGTGACATTGGGAAATGGATCCTTGCAGTAATTTAGCTCAGAGCTTTTGCCAAGCTTTAACTCAAAAGTGATTAAACCTCACAATAATCTTTGCATTCAGGTGTGGAATTTCAGGTTGTTCAGAAACTTTGTGAAGGAATTTGACTGTTTTCTGTCACTGAGCAAACAGATATTGAATCATCTTTGTGTTCAGCCATAAAGCAAAAATTCCAGGTCCTGCATGCTTGTTTCAGGTTGCTGGTAAATGTGGCCCCATCTTGGAATCACTCTCTGAGGTCTGCTCTGAGTTACAAATCAACAGAGAGTTGATTTTGCTAAGTATGACTCAGCTGCAGCCAAGAACTCCTAATTGGAGTCAATTAACTTCATGGAGCTATTTGTCCAGCTCTAGTTAAAATGCTCTTTTGAGATGCCAGTAAGAAAATCTTAGTTGTTGCAGGCTAAGAATTTAGGGATGGAAATTTAAGGGATGCCAAAACTGCTTGTCAGTAGTTCAGATTTTCTGCTTTTCCACAAGGCATGAGTATTTTGTCTCATATATTCCCCTATTTTTCCTGTGGCAGAACATCACATAATTCATAGAAAGGGACTTTTAATACTCTATATTCTGGGGCACAATGACAAAATGCATTGGGCTGGTGCTGTAAGTGTAAATTATGGAATGTTTCCAAACATTTGGACAAATGTGGTCCTTTCCTCAAGTTCATCCTTCATCTTCTCCCCTGCACTTCCAACAATCCATCTTTTGAGCTTGTTTTAATGCAGTTTGCTTGTTTTTAAAGTGCTGATATATATGGAAATCTCTAAGTAGTAATATCATCCTTGTTTTATAGGAAATCCAGGAGCAGCAGCTTCACTGCAGCTCCCAGACACACTTATAACCCTCAGCATGCTTTTCTTTCTAACTCAGTAATTTATTTTTTAAAACACACAACCCCTTACATCCAGCAGAGCTCTGCTCATGTGCTGGGCCCTTTACATGGGATTTATTTATCACAGCTTTTCCTGCAGTGGTTGGGAAATGAAGATAAAAAGGCACTTCCATTAACAAAGTTAGTAGGAAGCACTTGCTGGAGCCGAGTTTGTAATGTTTGTACATGGAGCTGGAAGAAGGATGTTCTATATTTAAAATACTTCCTTGGAAGAAGCATTGGAAGAGTGTTAACAGCTTTTGCTGTGAAAACAGTTTTTCCTTTTTTCAGCCAAAAAGTAATAGAATAGCTGGGGAAGGCTGCAAGAGCACCAGGCTTATTCCTGACAGGCTGGAGCCTTCCTTAGCAAATGAAAACTAATATTCAAGGGGTTAAAAAGGAACGGGACATTATCTTAAATTTCAGCCTCCTGTGCAGTCCTCAGTTTTATCCAAATACATCAAATATCAGGATGTGTTTTAACCATGACAAGGCTGCTTTGACCAGTAAAATAAACACAGATTTTTGTCTTGTGCACACCAAGCTGTGCTGTAAATGTAGAAATGACTTTATTCATCAATATGTGACACTCTGAGGAGTGTCTTGTCTTACAGCAGGGGTTGGGGCAGGGGGTTCATTTGACACAGATTTCCTCAGCACTTTTGGAAGGGCAATTTGCAAATGAAGTGCAGGATTCATTACAGAGATTAGTCAAGGTTATTTGATGAATTTGGACGTTACCACATCTAAAATAACTTTGGATTCTTACTTTTCCTCTGGTCTATTATTACAAAAATAAATCTTTTAAATACTGAAATATTTACAGTAATGTTATAGAGAAGATCCTTCATGTGTGATACAGGCTTGATTTATTTGCCCTGAATTAATGTGGATGAGTTTTTTGAGAAGGGTTTAAGTGCAGTTAGCAGTTCAGATAATGCTTGGTATTGCTCCTACACTATGTACATATATATGGGGCAAACACAGAATTCTCTTAGCATGGAATTATGATTTTTTGGAGGCACAGCTTTTATGTATCAGTATGTGCAAAAATACTTCATCTGCCTCTCATCCTTCAATCTTTATGCAACTACTGAAATGTAACATATAAAAATTAATGAATATTTCTCCCTCTTTAAGCATCTGACAGTTTTATCACAAGGGAAGACACCCAGCTGTTTTAAAAGTAAAGATGTCAGAGGAAAATATTTCTGTAGCTAATGTGTCCAAAGGAAAGATTGCCTGTAAATAGAGAGTGAAGCATCTTGAAAACTCCACGATGTCAGTTTGAGAGTCAGTGCTAACAACTTAATCTTACCCTGGCAGCTGCTTCTCAAGAAGGGAAAATCACCCTATACTGGAGAGCTGAAATATCTGCTCTGTCCAAAAGCTTTCTTGTATTCTAGCTAAAAATCAGTATAATATTTGTTCCCATTATTCTTAATATGATATCACTCGAACATGATGGAACTAATTTGAGCCATAGCTGTGTTTTCTGTCCCAGTTCTGTGGGTAGACCAGTTAGGAAGGACTGACTTACCCTGTCTTCTTCAGCTCTCAAGTCTGGCATTGTGCTCACGCAAAGGCTGACAGCTGTGGTGGCCACAAAGAGGATGGAGAGACAAGCAAAGACTTTGCCTGGCAGTCCTGACTGGGGATTTTCCACCATATCTCTGAGCCTGTTCATGAACTGCCCGAACCTGGTTTTCTCATCCAAGACACACGAAGCCTCCTTGCTCCTCCGGAGCTCCTCTTCTTTGCGGATCTCGGCCAGCTCCTGCAGCTTCTGGAAGAGTTTCCGAAAGCAGCAGTTCTCCAGGTTGGATTCCTCAATGCCCCAGTACCTGAGCTCCTCCTGGAAAGACAAGGCACACATGTCTCTCAAGAGCATCAGCTTCCCTGCTGCGAGGAAGCTGACGATCATCCCGAAAGCGTTGGGGTTCCTGTCAAAGAAGAACTCGTGGGTGTCCTCGTCGTAATCGTCACACAGCTGGATGATTTCTTCATAGCTGCTGCAAAGCTTCAGTTTGCTCAGTCTGGTCAGGGGAAACTCGTCCAAAGTACTCCAAGGCAGCAGGTACTTGATGCCCCCAACGTTGATCATGATCTCTGTCTTCAGGTCGACTGCAGACACTTGGTCAGGGTGGTGAATCCTCCTGGCTCTCTGGTAATGGACCCCCTTGACAGAAGGGGTTTCCACGCAGATGGGAAACAAGTGGCTCAAGGAATTGCAGGAGTTGTAGCTAATGTTGCTATAGTCTTGGTCACTGCCTCTGGAGAGAATAGGCATCTCTAAGAGTTCTCACCGGGACATCCAGAGCGGCATCAGAGCAGGGGGATCTGTCAGCCGGAGGACACAGGGAGGAGGAGAAAACATAGCAGGGGTTACTGCCAGAGAAAAGGTGTCTCCAGCCACTTTCCTCAATCAGGAAATCAATGAGTGCCTGTTTGGTAAGTAAAAGTCACCTCTGTGCCTCTCCCCGAAGCCTGCAGCCCGTGAATGAGCTTTGCTTTGCTGCCTCATTGGTTGTCTGGCAACACAGGCACGGAGCGCGGCTCCAGCCTCATTCATAATTATCACCGAGCCTCGGGAGCTGCAAATGCGAACGGGAACACCTCGGGCTCCTCTGCGAGCAGGTCTGGGCACCGTTACATCCTTATTTTATCCTTATTTTCTGGTCGTTGTCGCTTCGCTTTCTTATTTCTATAAACCCCTAACCACGGGCTAACTCAACTAAGCTGCTTAATAGTTATTAGCGACAGAGTGGGCAATTACCTGCCATCAGCTGGATGCGAAGTTCTAATTGCTTTAACGGGACTGCTCACATCGTGATTCCTCTGCTCTCGCTGCACGCCCGTTCTGCCTCTCGGGGGGATTGCAGGGATTAAAAATGCCTTAAATTCTGTCTAAACAGTGACTGTTCTGGTCAACCCCACCTCGTGCCAAATTGCTGAGAAGTTAGAGAGGCATCTTTGCCCACCTCGGAGAAAACTTTGTTATAAGCAGGCAGAAAGTGTTTTCTCACCTCGGAGAATTTAACACTCCTCTCCTGCTTTCAGTGACAAACCCCTGGTTTTGCCTACAGTCCCTAGAGATTAAAAACCCATTTTTTTACCCCAAGACAGCGAAGCGCAAACTGCGAGGAAAGTTTCTTACCGGCGGAGCAGGCGGGAGCGGGGCTGCCCCGCGGGTGATGCTCACCTGCCGCACCCGGCAGCGGCTCCCGGGGGCATCGTCCGGCTCCGCTCACATGGAGAATCCCTGGAGCCCTCCGGAGCTCTTTCCTCTCCTTCCTTCTCCTCTTTCCTGGAAGGGGAAAGCAGCCGTGCGTGTGGATGTAACATATGTTGTGCTAGGGGATCCTCCCGAAGGTGTCCTGAGCCGCAGATCCTCTCCTGGGCTGTGCTGGTGGAGGATGCTGAGGGAGAGCGGGTGGATGCTGCCCTCTCCCTGTCCCTCCTCTCCTCCCTGCCCTCTCCCTGTCCCTCCTCTCCTCCCCCGGGACTGTCGATGTGGTCCTGGAAGAGGAGGGGAGAGGCAAGGGGGAAGGGCTTAGCAATAATCTCTCCAGCATCCCTCCGTATCCAGCAGGCAGCAACTGGGGAAGAACATGGAGTACAAGTCCCCGGCTAATGAGGTTTGATAATCAGTAAATTCTGGCAAATCTACTTAATAAAACAATTTCAGTGTCTATTAACTCCTTCCATCATAGTCATGCGACAGTCGCTTGGGCTGGAGAAACCACTTCAGTTTTTCAGCAGCACTTTGCATGACCTGCATCCCTCTCAGAACTGGGGTTTGCTCTTTAATATCTCTGGATGGAAAGGGAAATTTGTGGGGTCCATGGATGCTGTGCCTCAGCATTCCTTTGGCTGTTAGGAAAATGCTTTCCTTCCATAAAAGAAAGGACCTCTAGCTTGTAAAGCAGAGGTCTCTTTTCCAGATCTGCAGTGCTTTTCCAACAGCCAAGAACTTTTTCCTTTGCTCTTTACAGATGATGGGAAATCAGACCTTATCATTAATCCAACCTTATCAAACCTTATCATTAATCCAACCTTACCAAACCTTATCATGCTTTGCTCATGCGTGGCTGTAGGGAGTTGAGCTTGCTGTAATGCTTTTAGGTTCTGCAGTCGGGATGGCACAGATTCCACACAAATTCTGCTTGCTTTCACACAAATTGGCCTCAGTCAGAGGGTGCAGGAAACCTGGGGTCGGGTTCTGTGGACAGGTCCCTCCTGTGGGGCTCCCCAAAAAGCCTTGGCTCTGTCTGTAGCCAGCAGGCTCTGAGGTGAATCCTGTTTTCAGAGCAATGTGTGAATCTGTGGGGTTTAAGCGCCACACTGGGAGCGTGAAGGTCACCAGGAGAAGTGAGATGGGCACAAAGTGCAGGTGCAGGTCACCCCTGCGAGGAGTGAGGGGCTGCTGGGGCCCTGAGCTGCTGCTCCTCAGCTTTTCTCAGCTCTGAGCAAGGCTGTGGCACAGCCTGGGACAGGAAGCCTTTGCTAATTGGGCTTTTGGGGCACATCTCTCCAGGCCCATGAGGTGCCCACAAGATTAACTTCTTATCAGGCCTCACCTCTGGGGTTTTCACTCAAAGCCTAATTATGCCATCCACAGAGAAAGACCAGAGAGATGCCTGAAGGCTGCAGAGTTGTGGGAGCACAGCTCAGAATCACTTAAATCCTGCACCTTTGTGCAGGACTCAGCTTGCTCTGCCCATCAGTCTTTCCTATGGATTATTTCTGTGAGGAAAAAGTAAACCCATTCTAATTAACTTTGGATGGATTGTTTCACAAAAGGATAAAACCAATTAGCATTTCCTTCCTACCTTGTGAAGCCCTTGCATGGTGTTGTTAAAGGTTATTTTTCTGAAGGCAGCTGACAAGAAGGTGAATAAATCCAAAGCAATGAGAAAATTCTGTGTGCAATTGAGTGATTGGAGTGCTACATTTATTTATCAAGAAATACATGTACTTTAATTTTAAGTTTTATTTTTTAAGACTGGGTACTCCAATACTTGTTTTATTGGGATCTGCAGCTGTGTGTGGTAAATCAGGACCTCATTGCTGGCTAGAATCATACAAATATCTGTCAGAGACAGAGAATGGATAGAAATATTTCTATTGAAATTGATTAATGAATGCACACAAAAGAAAAATGCCTGATTTGGTGTCTGAGGAACCCAGCTCTGAAGGACTGAAACATGCACCTCACCCCAGAGCTGTCCTGTCCATGTTTCTGCCCCCCTGGACCCTTCTGCCACATCTGTGGGAAATCTCCTCAGCACTGATACCTCTTTGAGAAAGGCAAATTCCTGCCTCAGTTCTCACATCTGCTGATGTGGTTTTTCACTTTGTAAAAAAAAATTTCACCACTACTCCTGTAGTTTTCCTTTTAAATTCTCCCTGCCCTTTTCAGTATGAAGTTGGTAATCCTTAATTTCTTCCTCTGTTCTCTGTTTCCCTCACAATTTCTGGAATTGCTCCCTCCTTGCTCTTTAGCCATCTGGTTATATCAGCTCCTTACGCACCCTTTATGCCTTAAATGCAGTTTCCATATGCTTCACTGCTTTGCTGGCATGGCTGACATTCCTCTCTCCTCCTTGTTTCCCTCCTTGGGTAGCTTTGCCCTTCTCCTGTGATTTGGTTTAGTCCTTTGTTGGAATCCTGGGTGCTGAGAATTTTCAACTTTCTGTGCTGAAGGGCACAGACCCACAGGAAAATACTGAAAATATTTGACCTGAGGGTGTGGAGAAAGCTTCCAAAATTGATTGAGAGCACTGGGATTATGGATGTGGAGTTTGATTGGAAGTGTGTGATATCACAGGGTGGAAAACTGTGAGTTTGGGGTTTTAGAATGGAGTAATATATATGGGAAAATATGGAGGTTTTGAGATTTTAGGGTCTTGGGGTGGTGCTGGTTGTTCCTCACCTCCTTCTCCATGGGTTTGGGTGGTATTTTGTAATTGGACAGAAAAGTCCACATTGCAACTTTGAGCGATTAGTTGTTGGGTTAAAAGTGAAAATAATTTAGGTGTCATTTCTTAATTGGACAGTTTTGCCTTAAAAGACCTTGCATAGGAAGATAGTTGGCCATTTTGTAGCTTGTTAGCAGAACTCAGGACTTGTAATATAGATAAGAAATAATAAACACAAACTATCACCTGGAGAGCTTCAATCCTGAGGCAGAGGTAGGAAAAAGGAGCCAAGAACTGGCAGCCCTTCCCCTCTCCTGCTGCAGAGCAAGGGCAGGGTGCTGCTGCTGAGGGAGGAGCTGCTTGCCCAGCAGGTTGTGGCTGCGATGGCTCAGTGCAAACCCTGGGACAGGAGAACCTGGCAGAGCTGTCCTTTGAAGGCAGCACATTTCCCCTGCAGGTTTCAGTAATTAAACCCTTCACAGGACTTTTACTTAGGGATTGATAAGGGTTGATGCTGCAGGAGGTGGAAAGCTGGTGGCGTTCACTCGCTCACCTGTGATTTCACCTCTCCTGTTTTGCTCTCTGCAGCCGTGCCAGCATCCTGTATGAAGAGCAGATAAAGACAGAAAACAGAGATTTCTTCTTTTCCACAGAGCCCATAATAAAACTGTAGGATTTATGGGCACATGCTGCTGCAGTGGCCAAAAGTGTAAAGTATTTAGGAAAGAGCTGAGAAATTTATGCAATGAAGGTTCCCCAGGCAGATCCAATGTCTGGCACAGAAAGTCAGCAACCCACCTATTCCTGGGCACCAGGGAGATGTTTTAGCACAACTTGGATGCTTTTCTTGTTCTTTTTCCCCCAAAATTCTTGTTCTTTTTCCCCCAAAATTCTTGTTCTTTTTCCCCAAAAATTCTTGGTGGATGATGCACAGGGGGCTGCTGGTGTGACCTTGTGTTCGTGCTGAGACACCTGAGGGCATTCAGGGCTCTCTGAGCTTGGTGTTGCCCCTTTTGCAATATTTACCTGACAATATTTCCCTCTCAGAAGAGCTAAAAAGATCTGAATTATCTCTTTATACCCATATGTGCATGTATAGAATCTCCTGTATATAATGTCTGTATATAATGGGCAATCTCACTCAGAAATGTTCAGTGCTTCCAGCCTCCCAACCATTCTGCAGGGAGCAGCTTGTAATTTAATAAAAGCACTGTTGTCAATCCTCCTCCCTCCCCAAACAGGCTTTTTGTGATGCTTAAATATAGTACCAAGATAATTGCTTTGCCTGGCATTTCTACCACAAGATGCATCTCGGGCTTTTAAAGTTAGGGGGAAAACAAAAGTGTAAATCAAAATAATTATTTAAGGAAATATGAATGCACTGGAAAAGAGGAGGGGAAAAATGAGGAAAAGAAATTAATTTTCAAAGCCTCCTCATTCATTGGCTTAGAAATCAGCATCTTCAGTGCTGCATCTTCAGTGGGTGCAATTTCAACACAAAATTATTTGATGCTGTTTCTTTTACTGATTGAGTGCCCAGCCTGTTGTCTGTGAGCTCTGATTCTCCTTTAAGCCTCAGCCAAGTTATAGCCCTGGCCCTCCTCAGGTTCTTTATGTTTGTGCCATGTGAATGCTGATGATAAATAAAACAATTTTTCGGTTATTTGGGAAAAAAAACAACAACAAATTACACGTGATTGAAAAGAGCATTTAAACACCCAAAAATGCATTTAAATGCTTCCATTGTGTTCACTGGTGGTTGGCACTTCTGGAATTAATTGGATTTAGATAGCCTTGTTACATGGAAATTCAGCCTCTTTTCAGATCCCTCTGCTACTCACTGGCCACAAAGAATAGCTTGGCCTCCTTTTCTCCATTTAATTATGACATTACACATTGCAAGGTAAACTTGAAGGATTGATGCCAACATTTTATTCAGTCCAGCAATGTTTGGTTCATGTTCCTGTTTATTCCCCCATAATTTGCCTTTATGAAGCAATAGAAATCCCCTCTCTTGCCAAATGCCTCGTTTGTATGAATAATTAAATTGACAGTAAAGCACTCGATCCACCTCTTCATTATTCAAGTCTTCCCAAGTTGCAGCATTATTGATTCCAGCAGAATAATGCTGCAATGGCCCAGGAGCATGTGGTAAATCAGGCTGTGGGTACCCAGGGTTTGTTTTATAAAATATTGTATAAAATATTGCTGGTTCATCCCTGTCCTTGGAAACCCCAGCCATGATCCACGGTCCTGTTGTGCCACAAATTGTCTTGGAAGACTGGGTCACATATCACTGGCATTGTTTTATTCATTATTTCCTTCCTTGCCTTTGTAAAAGTTTCTTTTTTCTCTATCAAATCTGATGAAAGCTGAAAGGGGTTACATCTGAATTACCATTGAAGCAAACGAACCATTTGGGGCACTTCTTTGCTCTGTAAATGTAAAATAATGTTCATGTCATGTAACACACGCATTTCTGTGTTGTTTCTCTCCTCTCCATGCATGAAAACTGAACCTGAGCCAACTTTGCTGGAGTTTCCTGAAGTTTTCTGTGCTTTTTTTCCTCTGGGCTATCTAGAAAATTATGCCTGTTAAGAAACAGTGGCTGAGGAAGGGAATCCTAAAGGGATAATCATTCCTCCATGGACCCCAATGAATTTTGCATAAGGGATGAATCACTTAGGTTTAAAAGGGTTTGAGGAATTAAAATGTTGTGTGGCATGGGCAGAGGAAAAGCTGAGTGCCAGGCTTGGGGCTGAGTGCTGTGGGAGATGGATCAGGAGGGAGTGCCCAGGTGCTGTGGGATCTGGATTTAGACAGAGACTGGAGAACAGGACCCAGAAAATCTGGAATCTCCTGATTCCAGCTCTGGTGAGCAGTCTCACCCTGAGCTCCACACACAAACCTGGAGAAAAGGAGACCCAGGGGTGACACTGTCACTCTCTACAGCTCCTGAAAGGTGCCTGTGCTCAGGTGGGGTTGGGCTCTTTCTCCAGGAACTGACAGAACCAGAGCACACAGCCTCAAGCTGCACCAAGGGAAATACAGGCTAGATATTTAGAAAAATTTTTTACAGAAAGAGTGATAAAGTTCTGGAATGTTCTGCCCAGGGAGGCGGTGGAGTCCCCATCCCTGGGTGTGTTTAACAAAGCCTGTGGGTGCCAGGATTGAGTTGAGGAGCTGGGGCTGGGTTGGACTCGATGATCTTGAAGGTCTCTTCCAGCCTTGTGACTCAGTGAATTCTATTTGAGAAAGGTTTTCTGCCATTCTGAGCACCTGGAGGTCCAAACCAAAGGGCACATCTGTCTGAGCACATCAGGAAACAAGTCTGGTCAGCATTTTTGACCTCACTGAGAGCTCAGCAACCAAGGGGTTGGAAAGAGAGGCCTGGTGATAATCAGCAGGAGGCTGCTGCTGATAAATGAAGTTTTCCCTCCATTTTCTCTCCAGCTCTGCAGGCACATTTGGACTGTGCATTTTGATGTTTCCCTCAGAGCTGGAAACATCTTGACAACATAAACTGTGAGAAAAACTTCATAAATGCTTTTCTTACCAAGTGCTTTTTATTTCAGTTCCAGAGCATTTCTGAATCACACCATTTTCATGACTGATACCAAGGGACTCATTTCAGTGGTGCAGCTCAGGATCACTGAAATACCACAAATATCCAATATAGAGTACAGGATACAGCCACAGAGATAATTTCTCTTTCTGGTGAACCTCTAAAGCTGATATTTGACTGCTTTGAGTACCAAGATTGGGGTTTTTACCATTTTCATGCATTTCTACAGCCAGGAACAGCAGAGATGATTAAGATAGAAAAAGGTTTGATTCAAAGAGAAGCTGTCTCTGCAGGGCCAGGTGACAGAGGGACTGTCCTTGTGCCACCATGAGTTAGAGAAAATTGCACCATTTCAGGATTTAAAGAGGAACACGGACAGAAAAAGGTGTTAATTTTCTAGGAAGAAAATCTGAAGAAGATTTTAACCAGATGTTGCAAGAGCTCTGTTATGGATGTGTCTGCCTACCAGTGCTGTTATTTTTTGAGCTCTGCCTGTACACACAGACACACACCTGACTCACAGTGCACCCTGAAGTATCTGCCATTGGCTGGTGTAGAATTAAAAGGGAATATTGTGGTCACAATCCAATTGTCATTGTAAAATTCTCTCTTTGTCATCCCAGCCATAACATTCAGTATCTCAGTGCCTCACTTTCCTAGCCATAAATCAAATAAATACCATTACTGTGGCCTTGTAAGAACTGTGTTTGCAATACTGAAACATGACAACAGACTCCCATTCAGGGAGAAGGACAGGAGGTATTAAAATTTGATCTTCAACCAATTCTGCTGGAGAAGACAGCTTTTTATCAGGTGGGTAAGTTACTAGAAAGACCGATTATTTAAAGTTATCTAGCTCAAGAATAAAACACAGAAGTTCTTTCAGCTTTCAAACAGAAAGAGAAATAGAGTTAAAATTCCATTAGCTACTGTGACAAACTGCCAGATTAAAACATGAATTGCTAAGCAGGTGAGGTGGGTTTGAATACTGAATGCTGTTGATTTTTTTCCCCCACTCCTGTTATAATTTATTTCTCAAATAATTTAAAACTAGTGAAGGAAGGTCTGAGAATATATTTTCTTTTTTAGTTTTTACTGGTGAGATTGATTTCTTCCTCTTGTTTTTCTTAATACCGTACTTTTTAAATTACCATACAAATCCAGTTCTCCATTTATGATGCATTAAATGAAAAAAAAAAAAATCATTCCAATTATGTTTCTTCCCAAGCCTTGAGACCTTGTGTTAAAAGCAATATGCATAAAACTCATTGTTGTGTATTTAGCACCACACTGTTCTTGAAAAGTACCCTTGAGCTCTTCTTAATAACTTGGCTGGTTCTCCTTGGGATCTGGATTTTAATCCATGAAATGTTAGCCTTGTTGAGGCTGAAATATAAAGATATTATCTGATCATGTAAGAACTCTTAGGAGGGGAAGCTGTGCTTGCAGAGCAGTCCCTGCAGGGCTGGGAGAGCTGCCCAGGCTCTGCCCCTGGAGGGAGCTGCCCTTTCCCCTTGGAGAGGGAAGGAGAGAGATTTTCCCCCTTGTGACAGTCCCTGGCTCTGCTTTGGGCATCAGTTTATGAGGCTGACACCGAACATCTTTTAAAATCCCATCACCAGGGCAGGAACGTGTTTAGGAAGGACACTGAGATGCTTGAGCATGTCCGGAGGAGGCAACGAGGCTGGAGAGGGGCTGGGAACACAAACCCTGTGAGGAATGTTTGAGGAGCTGGGGGTGCTCAGCCTGGACAAGAGGAGCCTTCAGACACAGACACATTTTATGAAAAATCCTTTTTTCTCCTGAGAAGCTGAGAGGCCTCAGAGACGAAATGCAAACAATGGTTATCTGCTGCTGTGGGATGCAACAGGTGCATCTGTGATTGGTCTCATGTGGTTGTTTCTAATTAATGGCCAATCAGAGAGTCCAGCTGTCTCAGACTCTCTGGTCAATCACAAGATTTTATTATCATTCCATTTCTTTCCTTTAAAGCCTTCTGATGAAATCCTTTCTTCTATTCTTTTAGTATAGTTTTAATATAATACATATATCATCATAAAATAATAAATCAGCCTTCTGAAACATGGAGTCAGATCCTCATCTCTTCCCTCATCCTGGGACCTCTGTGAACACCACCACAGCCTCAGAGGTGACTTTATTGCTATCTATACCTTCCTGAAGGGAGCTTGCAGACAGCTGGGGTCGGCCTCTGACAGAACCAGAGGTCACAGCCTCCAGCCACGTCAGGGAAGGCACAGGTTGGATATTAGGAAGAAATTTTTCACTGAAAGAATAATAAAGTACTGCAATGCTCTTCCCAGGGCGGTGGTGGAATCACCATCTCTGGGTGTGTTTAAAAACAGACTGGACATGGCACTGGGTGCTATAGTCTAGGTGAGGTGTGAGGGCATGGGTTGGACTCGATGATCTTAGAGGTCTCTTCCAACCTTGTTATTCTGTGATTCTGTGGTGCTGTGATTGATTCTGCGATTCTGTGAACCAAGCCCTTCCCTCATCAGACCTCCAGCCCACCTGACAGCCCTGGTTCTTTGCAGCCTTGTGTTTCAAAAGTGAATTTGGAGCCCTTGGTTTGCCCATTCCTCCCCACAAAGCCTTTCCCTGTTTGTTTGGAATTCCCATTCCCCATCTGGGGCCAGACCCTTCCCAGCACCCAGGGCTGCCAGCAGCAAAACCCTGCAGCCCTGCAAGCCCCAAGGGGTGGCTCAGGTTCCTGTCCTGCTGTCAATAATCCCACTTTTCCCTGATCTCTGGCTGCTCCATCACCCCTTTGTGCAGAGGAGCTTTTGCACTGATTGAGGCACTCCAGAGCTGGATTGGCACCGGGATGAGGAACTTTGGGAAGGTCTAAGTGCTCCTTGTGAGCTTCCCTGCCCAAAGCTGGCATTGCCTCCTGTGAAGTGATCATTCTGCTCTCTCCATCTGGATTCCCCACCTCCTCTTATCCCACGGAGTCATGAGGGCTTATCAGCTGTGGCTGCTAAAAGGGCAGGGAGGAAAAACAATCAGCAAATGTTTCATTCACCGTAATCTAAAAATTGCCATCACACTGAGTCAGCAAAGGTGGGACTGGGCAAGGGATGGATCTGTGAGTCATGTTTATAACCCAGCTTTTGTTGTAAACACTGCAAAGATGCATTAATTAACAATAAAATCAAGGGAAATGCCTGGCAGGATAGACACAGAGACAGAGAGATTAGAGAAGATGGAAGGCACTTGTAAACTCAGGCTGAACCTGAGGAAATTACTGTGTGTCCACTGTGGGGGATTAATCTAAAGCAAACCAGGCATGAAGTAGGAAGAGGGATGAATGCAATGAAAAGCAAGAGTGAGGAAAGCAGAAATGCTGGGTGGTTTTACAGCATGTTAGGCTAGCACACAGCAAAACAGAAAGTGACTCCATTTGTTCAGTTTATCCACCAAACAAATCAAAAGGTGCTTGTGGAGATTTTTGCAAAGATGCAATGGATCGTGGATTAAATGGGAGTGCTGCTAAATTCTCACCTCCTGTGGCTTTGGATTTCTTTGTTTGAAAGAGATTTGCAGAATTTGAAATGAATGGGGCTGACAAAATCATTTAAAGATGTGAAAGTTTTGTCTTATGAAGAAATGGTAAAATAACTTAGAAGATTATGGGTAACACCACCCATCCACAGCTGTTGAGTGGCTGCTAGCATGAGGTGAAAGGAAATCCTTCCCTCAATGTTTCAGGGAAGACCTAAAATTTCATCTGAATGCATTAAAAAGACAACAGAAAATGTCTTAAATAAAATGCCACAAAGGCTCCTGAAGGGAAAGAAGTTTTTCCAGTGAAGTTGCTCTTCTCCCAAAAATTTTTTACTTATCCACTGCTGGTTTGGATGAGTGTAAGCAGGACAGGCTGGGGTATGATAGGATGATTTTCCCCTTGGCTGGAGTGAGGACAAGCCACTGCTGCAAACTAAAAGCAACACCCCCTGCTCCCTATTAAGCAACACAAACAGCACTCAGAGCATTTCCACATTCACTTCTCTCATTTAAGCTCTCTTACCTGGAGCTTAAATGACAGATCCTCCTGTTTCTGCAGTGCTTTCCTCCTAGCCACTTTCAATAATTCATATTTATCTACACCTCATTCCTGGGCTCCTTTTCATTGCTCCTTTGATTAACAGCAAGAGATGAAAGGTGCAGGAGATGCTGAGCTATGGCCATGGCTCCAAACACTCCTGGTGCTGAGGGAAATAACTTCATTACCACCTGCTTGCCTGGGAAACATCCAGGCAGTGCCTGACATGGAAATGTGTGACACCAAGGAAGGGAGAAAAGGATCTGCAGTATTCCCTCATGCGTTCAAAGCAGAATTTTCACAGTTCATTTTAAACATTTTACATGGAAAAACACAATAAATGTGTCCTTTTCTTGAAGCAAGCAGAAATGATAATATTATTTGTTTTTACCCTCAGCAGTGTTTAGACATGGGCTGCAGAAACTCCAAGTCCCTGAGAGTTTTACATTAGTACATACATTTTGTTAGCAGCCTGTGCCCAGAACAAATTCTGTCTCCAAGATGTCACTGTTGAGAACTTTCCTTTTTAGCAGAGATGTGGAAGGACTTCAGTAAATGGCAGCACTTGGCACAGCTCCATCTCACTGAACAGGGACTAATTTGAATTTTATTCATTCCAGGCTATTTCTTTCCACAGCAGAGAACAAGAAACTACTTAGAGGGTGATAGAGATCTCTCCTGTTGCTTGTCCTTCCCTTCTGGGTATTTAGCTGGCCAAAAGGGCCTGTCTTTCAACCCTAATGACCTCCAATAAATAACTGCACTCATTGGCCCTGCCCAGGCTTTGTGTGTGGGTGTCAGTTTTCCTTTTGGTAATATTTAATCTGCTGGAGGGATTAGAAATAGGAAAAGATTTTGATTAGAATGAAATCACCCAAATTGCCCTAAGCTCCTGAATTAATAGAGGCAGCAGAAGTGCCAGTGAGCTTTCCCTGATTCTTCCACTCTTGGTGGAGTCCTTCAAGACAGCCCTGGTTTCTCACCATGTCCTGGGTGAGTCTCCACAACCCTCCTCACTCTGCTGGGGTTTGCTGGGACAATTTTGCACTATTTCTGCAGCAATTGTGCTGTTCAGAGGAACTTTCCCCAGCCTGTTTCCCCCCCAGGAGTCATCCCAGTGTGTTGGACCATGGAGATGGAACCAAGAATTAAAATGCATTTTGTCTTTGCTGGGTGACAGCACAGGGTGCTCTTGCTTGTACTCTCCTCTTCCACTGCAAAACCTTGTGAAATCAGTGCAGGTGCTTCCTTCTCTCACCTGTGATTCCCCAGCAGGCAAAACCAGGGAGAGTGCTTGGGGTGATGTGACCTGCACACCGCATTAGCAGAGGGCCCTCAGCCCACCCTGAACAATGACAGGAAAATTCACTTTGCTGCTTCACTCAGCACCCCCTGCTTGGGCTCAGGGGCAGGGCTGCTGCTGGTCCTGAGGCTGCTGCTCTCCTCCAGCCCCGGGGAAGCACAAGAAGCAGCTGAACCACCAATTTCTGCCTTGTCAACAGAACTGATCAAAAGGTTCAGGCAGAGTTCAGTGAGGAGCTGAGGGACCCAAGGGCAAGGAGGGCGTAGCTTGGGCTGTGAGTTCTTCATTACTGGTGACAGGAGAAGGAAAGGCTAAAGCTGATTAGAAAAATAAGAAGTGCTATAATGTTTTGCTGGGTTCAGGGTGAGATCTTAATTTTAAGAAAAGGTTTTGTGAAGCTTTGGATCCCGACTTATTTTTTGCTGGCTGCAGGGCTTTGGAAGGACTGGTGCATTCCAGATTCATGTTCTGGTGGTGCTCCTAATTATTGTCCTGTTACAGAAGTGGTTTTGCTTTCATGGGAGTGGTATTAGCTCATAAATCACAGCTCAGAGGAAGAAGTATTTCAGGACATAAACCACCTCTGTAGCACATCTGCCTTGCTGGGGACTTTCTGAGATATTTTTGATCATGATTTGCAGCAAAACCCAGAGTAAGAAAATGTTTTCTTACTCTGATATTTCCCAGAGATCAATGCTGGCTCTCTGGTGTCTGAGATAAGTTTGTTTTCCCTTCAATTGGTCATTAGTGGTGCTGCAGCAGAGCTTAATAATCTCAGGAATGGACAGGAACAGCCTCTTGTTTGGTGCACACACAGATGGTTGTTGTCTTGGGGAGTTCACCCTGGAAATAGATGCAGCAATCTAAGTCAGACTAATGGAAAAATATTTCCCATTTTCAAGGCAAAACTTGGTCTCTGGTTTCACTGAGAGGCTCTGGAGTGAATCCCCATAATAGTTATTAATTGACCAATTGCCTGATACAGATAATGGAAGGGCCAAATCCTGTTTTCCTCCATCCCAGGGTTATTTTGATTGTTCCAGTCTCTTGTGAAGGAATTTTGAATGAGTTAGAGACAGGACTTGTGAGTTTTTTAGATGATGCGGTTTATTGGTTTTATCTTTCACATAGGAAGGGTGAGTTCAGCTCACATCTTTCCTGCATGGTTGGGAAGGTTACACAACCTCTAGTTACAAGACTTTTTAAGGATTTACTGACTAATAAACCACTGCTAACAAGGATATTTATGGTCCTGACTTAATTTTAAAATATTTTGTCTTATGGACTCATGCTACAGTGTAAGCATTTTTAGTTAATTATGTTATGACGTACAAACTTACAGTACTGCATTCTTGTTTACTTCTTCTTTACTGCTTCTTGTTTACTTCTGCAACTACTTTAAACTTTCTTCTTCTTAATTTAATGTGTCTCTGCTTTAAAATATAAATCCACATTCTCACTTTAAACTATAAATCTCACATTCTCACTTCCAAACTTAAGTTTGGAAGACCTTTCTAAGTCTCTAAGTTTCTAAGACCTTTTCTAAGGTGTTAGATCAAATCCTGTGTTTAATTCTAAACTTTGACTTACAGTTCTGAGAATTCCCTGCATTTCAGATTCAGGATGGTGTCCTGTGAGCGTGAGCAGAAAATGGGGACGTGAGCAAGGCAAGCAGGGTCTGGAGGAAGGGAAGGCCCCTGTGTTTCCAGGGCACCAAAATTCTGAGAATTCCCTTTATTTTGGATTCTAGCAGCCTGGCTGGTGTCCTGTGAGTGTCAGCATCAGTCACAGCTCCAGCTCGGAATTCACTGCAGGCACTAAAACCCTTTGGCTGCTATTAACACATCTTAAGCTAATGAGTCCCTGGAACTGTAATTCCTTCCAGAAGCTATTTGCAATGGACTTAGCTGGCTAATGGTTATATGTTTGAACTTCATCCTTTCATAATAAATTCCACTGCTAATTCCTGGCTTTCCTGAAGCTTTGTTCTGCCAGATTCACACCGTGGATCTCTCCTGGGATGCCTTCAGAGCAAGAGCAGGCTGCTGATTTGTAGTCAGAAGCCACACACCTTTATAAAAGATTCAAAATACCTTGTTTTAAAAAGGTTTTAATTTCATTACACTTTTACAGCTCTAATAAAAAGCTGGGTGCAACACTTGCTGTTTGTTCAATAAATGCTCTGATTTTCTGTGCCAGTCGACAGAACCTGGAGTGAATTTGTTATGAGGGGTGAGCTCCTCTACT
The DNA here is from genome assembly GCF_035770615.1 of Melospiza melodia melodia. Lineage (NCBI taxonomy): Eukaryota > Metazoa > Chordata > Aves > Passeriformes > Passerellidae > Melospiza > Melospiza melodia. The sequence goes on from NC_086206.1 coordinate 19,481,906, forward strand.
TGGAGATGCAATCTGGAGCTACAAACACTCCCATATCCCTTTATTTCCATTAAATTCATGTTTTTTAATATCAGTTTTAACCAGCTGATGCCAGGCATGCAGAATGCTGATGTCCTATGGCCTTTTTGTGGTGAGCAGCTCACCCTTTGTGATTTGTGCCCTTTATCTCACCCTGCTGAGGACGAGGGGGATGTGCCACAAGGGTCAGCAAATTTTCTTTTCTCCAGATATTTTTGGCTATGGTTTAGTTTATTCAGGCTGACTTAAAGACAAAAATAGACCTTGTCCATCCCTTTGATTTCCCTAAGGGTTATCTTTTAGTATCAGTGTGGATTCTTCAGAAACACAGACCCATGAGTGACCCATTAAAGATGCAGAAATCATAAGAAAGCTCTAAAAAGTTCCAGTTGGTTTGTGATTAGCATTTTTTAATTATTGTTTGGTCATTTTTATGCAGAAGCCATAACCACCTCTGTTATCTGCCTCACAGTTCATAATTGACAGCAAAGTGATTTTATCAGCATTCCTTGTAACATCTGTTTCAGATAAGGACAAGAAGAAAAAAATCCAAATTAAGCTGTGGATAGATTCGCTTTGAAAATACATGAGACAATTCCCATAGTTTCATTTTACAGCAGTTCCATGCTGTGCTGTTTATTATTCCTGTATGTCTGATATTTAGAATTAGGTTTTTTAGGGACAGAAGTGCTTTAGTACCTGCATCAGTAAGGAATAAATCCAGCTGAGTGCTTGAAGTTGGAGAGTCTGGAATGTCTGGTCCATGCTGGAGGTAAAATGAAGACATTCAGATTTCTATGAGGGTTTTTTTTTTTATTTCTAGGTTTTGGATATTAATTTCTTGGTCATATCTCTCTGGGATTATTTCAGATGGTGTTGTTTAATACTGATTAACAACTGACATTTAATTTTTGTCTTTTTACCTGGACAAAAATATGATTTCTGGCAGTGTCCAGCTCTGACACACTGCCCAGGAAAGTAAGTTGTGATTTTTTGGCATCATTTCCATTTGTAACTTCATTTCTGCATCTGATTTTATCCCCTCAAGAACAAAGCTATTATATTCCATGGGACTACACCAGCAAAAAGAGATTGAAGTGAGTAGGAAATCAGGCCAGGGATTTGGAAACATTTTTATTGCATTGACACGTTTTGATTTAATTTTCTTTTTTTAAACCACTCGCTTGTGCAAAATATCATTATTGCAAAACAAATGGAATCATCACTTATGATGGAAGAGAACACTGCTGTCAATCTTAATATTCTTCACTGCTTCATCCTTTTTCAGTCTTGTCGCACTGTTGGTAATTTTGTTCTTTTTAAGGATAAGTTGTTTTTACTGATCTGTTATTCAAGTTGATTCTGGGCAATTTTAACCCATGACAGATACCCCACTCTGTCAGAGGAGGAAAGCTGGGCTCCTAAAATGATTTAATCCAGTGAGTTATCCCACAGGATAACCAGGAATGTTTCCAGGGGGATGGGGAGCAATCAGCACTGAGCCACAGCAGTGATCCCCCTTTGGCTTATCCATGGCTGGCACCTCCTCTGGCAGGAGAAACCCCTCTCTCTATGAAAAAAACAAAAATAAAGGGGTCAGAAATGTCAAATCCCTGTTAAACCCCCTCCTATTTAGTGCATTTCCCATTTTTCTTTGGAGGCAGCCGAGTCGTGGTGACAAGAATAGTTTTACTCATTGCCAAATCTTGGTTTTGCTCAGTTTTTGGAACTTTTCTCCCCTGACATTTAACGAAGGAAAACACCTCTCCTGCCAAAGACAGTTTAACCTCCCTCTAACAGACAGCTCTGCTGCTGTAAAATATATTATTAATGCTTTAATCAAGCAGCAGTGCTTTGATTAATGTCTTCTCCTGGCTCACGAGCAGCGAGGGAGCATCATTAAAACCACAAGTTAAGTCATGGAAAGAGACATGGCAGGAGAGGAGCTTCAGGGGCTGTCATCAAGGAGCTCATCTGCTCTCTGGTGTCGTGTTTGGAGTCATCTGGCTGGTGTTGTTTGCCTCCTTCCTCCCCCTCATCCCTCCTGCCTGGCTCTGTGCCCTGGCGAAGCTGAAACCCGAGCCTGGGGCTCCCTTCCTGCAGGGATCCATCACAGCCCCTGAACTGGGTTTGTGCTGCCCCCATGCAAGGGGAGGGAGGAGGAATCTGACTCCATGTGATCAGAAGGCTAATTTATTATAGAATAGAATAGAATAGAATAGAATAGAATAGAATAGAATAGAATAGAATAGAATAGAATAGAATAGAAAAGAATATGTATTATATCATATATAATACATTATATTATATTATATTATATTATATTATATTATATTATATTATATTATATTATATTATATTATATTATATTATATTATATTATATTATATTATATTATATTATATTATATTATATTATATTATATTATATTACATTACATTACATTACATTATATTACATTATATTATATTATATTAGAATATAGAATATAGAATATAGAATATAGAATGTTATGTTGTATTATGTTATATTATGTCATATTATGTTATGTAATATATAATATATAATATATAATATATAATATATAATATATAATATATAATATATAATATATAATATATAATATATAATATGTTATATGTTATATATTATATATTATATAATATATGATATATATATATAATATAATATAGAATATATGATATATAATATATAATATATAATATATTATACGTTATATATTATACATTATATATTATATTATACGTTATATGTTATCCGTTATATGTTATGTTATATTATGTTATATTATATTATATTATATTATATTATATTATATTATATTATATTATATTATATTATATTATATTATATTATATTATATTATATTATATTATATTATATTATATTATATTATATTATATATTATGCTATACTAAAGAATACAGAAAATATATAGACAGAATGCTACAAAAATAATAATGAAAACTCATGACTCCTTCCAGAGTTCTGACACAGCTTGGCCCTGATTGGCCAATGAGTCAAAACAATTCACATGAAACCAATGAAACAATCACCTGTTGGATAAACAATCTCCAAACACATCCCCACATGAGCAAAACACAGGAGAAGCAAATGAGATAAGGATTGTTTTCCTTTTTCTCTGAGGCTTCCCAGGAGAAAAATCCTGGAAGGCCAAGGGGTTTTTCAGAAAATGTGAATGTGACACCCCTGGACCTGCAGGAGAGCAGCACTCAAAAAACAGAGCCCAAAACCACACCCAGATAAACACCTTGTTAGGAATTAAAGTGTTTTGCCTGCACTGGCAAAGATCATTTTTATACCGAGTGAGGAATTTGATAAATACTCATATTTATGCCATTTCAAAAACTTTTTATTTTTGTGCAGAGGGTGATATATAAAGAACATTTCCTTGCTGCCATTTGTGTTTAGATTACTTTCATGCATGTTTGATAAGAAGTTTTCTTTGCATCTACTATTTAACACTACATAACTTCGTTTTCCTAATTCTTATTGCTTGTATTGCACATCTTTATGTGCATAAATAAATACACTTGTGCATACCTACTCTAGGATATAGCTGTGTCACCAATGGTGAATGAGGAATGATTTTGAGAAATATGAGGGGAGAAAAATAATTTTTCTAGTTCCTTTAACAAATTTTGGGGCTCTCACTAAGCAGGAATGAGGAGTTTTCCCTTTAACATTGATTTGCAAACTGCAGAATCACTTTCTGTATCACAGTTCAGTGTTAGAATTTCCTTTAAAGGGATGTCCCATGCTCCACGTTATTTTCTGTTTCAAGACAGTTATTTTGAGACAATTCATGCCCTTTTATTAACGAGAGAAATCAGCAATTTCTGGTGGATTATTCACAGCAGAGAACCCAAAGGGTTGCTCTGGATGCGGGCTCAGAGCTCACAAGCAGCAAATTTCAGCCCTAATTTTTGTCCTTCCTTTAACGCCAAGTCCCAGGTTCCGTGCAAACCCGATGTGTGAGCCGGGCTGGTTTAGAGGTGTTAACAAAAGCCCAGTGATTACGGGCGATATTAACGATTCCTGCAGTAATTATCTTATGAAAGAGGCAGATTAGGCTCTCAGATGGGCAGGCAGATGCAGAGCTCTGGGTGTGGGTGACGCTGCCAGATTGGGCTCAGATGAAGCAATTCTGAAACGTGAGCAAGGAGAGTTGTGTAACAGCTTCTCTCCCCTCTGTCCTTACACACATCACCTTCCTAGAAAATCCTGGAAAAGGAAATTATTTCAGGAATTTCACAGCTTGGGGTAACTTGCTCCTGCTGGGTTCAGATCCCAAGAACTGTATTTTTTTTCAGCCATTCTGGAGAATGATTTACTCTTGATTGATTCTTTTCTCTGAGCTCTGAATTCTTGTTGCTGATCACAGCACAATGAATAACCACACCAATTTTGGGGTGAAATAACCTGCTGCTGTGGTTGCAGCTGTATCAAGGGGAATAAAACCTTGAAGAGATAAAGGGTTAAAATCCCTCACAAAAAAAAAAAAAGGGGGAGAAAGAAATAAGGAACAAAACCTTTTATTTAAAGGCCTAATACTGGAGCAAAGTCCCTCAAATGTGCCCCATATATTAATTCAGCATCACTCATGTGGCTGGAAATGAAAGAAATGCTCCATTTGTTCTGAATGCTTTGGGTTTGCATTTAAAAGTAAAATGGCCAAGGCTCTACAGGCGTGTCATTTGTTGGGTTTTTTCCTGCCTTTATGTTTGCAGAGTTGGATAAACTTTATCACTTTAGTTTAACAGCAGATCTGGAAGATGTTTGCTCATGTGTTTTCTATATTCAGTATATCAACATCAACATTTTCTCATGGATTTTTCACGGATTTGTGGATAATTCTGGCTCTGTCTGGAAAACGTAAATGCCAACTGGTAAAAATCAAGTGTGAGAGGAGATCTGGATGTGTCAGTAAATAAATATCTATAGAGGTGATTGTAAACTCAATCTAGAGGTTCTTAAAACACATTTCATAAAGTGTTTCCTGTTAAAAAGCCAGCCCAAAATTATTTGAGAACATTTCTTTTGAGAGAGGTGCAGTTCCCTTCTTAAGCAAGTGTTCCCTCACCTGAGACCCTGTGAATTACTTTTGTCTTGTAATTCTTTTGCAATAAATTCGTCACTGTTTCAGTGGCAATGCTTTGACTAAAGCTGTAATTTCCTAAACATTCACCTGTGTTTGCTGAACACACATTTCTTCTGTTTCACTCTGTTTCAGTTTGTTAGAACTCTCTCTTTTTTCCTTTTTTTCCTTTTTTTTCCCTTTTTTTTTTTTTTTGGTGAATGTAGAAGTACCCAGACCAGCAGGGTAGAAGAATTTAAATATTTAGTACCATGAATATTTTATCATCTTCAGGATTATATTTGCACCTAAAAAGAGAGAAAAAGGAACATGTACTTCTGTCCATCTCTCAGCCTGCCTGCATCCTGGGCCCAGCAACCATAGACTTGCTGAGCAAAATATTCACATTTTTGAGATTTTACTGTGGGGTGGTGTTTGTGTAAGTGGCAAGAGTTTTGAAGACAATGTGACAAAGTTTGTGTCCCATTTGTGAAGGTGAATTTGTATTTTTTAAAGTAAAACCAGTGGGAAACTCACTGACTTCAGACCCACTGAGGAACAGGAGGTGACTTTGTGGTGCTGCTTGGATGGATTTCCTTGGCCAGGGCTCAGCCTCACCCTGAATTTGTGATTTTGCTGCAAATATTTTAAAATATTATGGGAAAGCACCTACTATGGAAAAGCCACTTCCCCAGGCTGATATTAGTCAGGCTGTCACCCTCTGAAGTGGAGTTTTCCAAGGGTCTGGAAAAGAAAAAAAAAAACTTTCCTGGTGCACTTATTGTGATTTCCAGAATAAATCCTTGCAGAAATCAGAGATTTCTAATGCTGCTGGCAGCCCCAGGAGCAGCAGAATTGCAGAATTATAGAATTGGTGAGGTTGGGATAGAGCTCCAAGTCCAGCTGTGACCCCACCACCACTGAGCCCTGTCCTCAGGTTTGAACATTTTCAGGAATGGTGACTCCACCATTCCAATGCTTGATAGCCCTTTCTATGTAGAATTTTTTCAAATATTTCAAGTATTGTCAAATCTAAACCTCCTCTGGCTCAACCTGAAGCCGTTTCCTCCAGCCCTCGAGAGAAGAGTGAGCAAGGCAGAAGTAAATTAATCAAAATAATCTCTGACAAGTTCAGCAAGCTGGCACCACTGTCATCTCCCTTTTACACAAAGTGTCAGAATAAAACCCAATTTCTGGGCTGAAATGAGCAGTATTGCAATACATTTATGTGGTAGCTATTACACCCAGCCTGTGCAATGCCTTTAAAACATATTTTTTTTTCTTCCTGCTAGATTTTGTTGGAAACCAAGGGGAGAGCTTATATATTAAACCATTCCTGTGCACTTATAAAACATCTGTAAAGGACCAGGGAAAAGCAGATTGCTTCAGCAATGGGAGCAGGTGAGAGGAATAGTGGATTTGTCTTTACAAACCAGCTGTGGGTCTGCTGGCAGATAAAACCAGCACTGAGAAACGAAAGAAAAAATGGGCAGGGTTCCACTGATTGATAAATGAAAAAATATATTTGCTTTTACAAATAGACTTTAGGTTTGCTGAGAAATTAAATTAGACATTGAAAGATGAAAGAAGCAATGGGGGAGAAAACCCCCTAAATTCTATAAGAATTAAAAATTAAAAGGGAGGGTTATACATTAGAGGGAAATCTTTGGTATCAGGTGTATTGGAAGTCTGTACATCTCAAATACCTCAGAAATGGGGAAAATGCCCCAAATTCCACAAGAATTAAAAATTAAAAGGCAGGGTTACATATTAGAGGGAAATCTCTGGTATCAGGTGTTTTGGGATGTCTGTACCTCCCAAGTACCTCAGAAATGGGGAAGAGAGAGGGAAATGTGAGAAATGTGCTAAATAAATAGAAATAGAAATAGAAATAGAAATAGAAATAGAAATAGAAATAGAAATAGAAATAGAAATAGATGATATGGATGATATAGATGATATAGATGATATAGATATAGATATAGTATAAATGTAAATTAAATATAAATATAATATAAATATAAAGTTAAATAAAACTATAGATATAAGTTAAATATAAATATAGATATAAGTTAAATATTAATTTATATATCAGTTAATTATAAATATAAATATAAATATAAATATAAATATAAATATAAATATAAATATCAATTATAAATATCAATTATAAATATCAATTATAAATATAAATATAAATAAATGTCAGAACCTTTTATCAGCCAAGGGATCCACAGCACCTGTCCTGACCTGTGTAAGGGGGTTATAAACCTGATTTCAGCACCTTGGGGCCACCCAAAGCACTCACCCCTCTCACTGTGAGTTTCCTCAGTGATTAATTTTCTCACTGTCCTAAAGCTCCCAATGAATTTTGTTGTGTCTATTCTCTATTGTAAAATAGAGAAAAAAAATTAAAAAGCAGATAGATCAGGTGTACATTGTTTCCTCTGGTGCTGTGATCCAAATTAAATTTAAAAAAAAAGAGTTTCTTTTTCCCCCCTTCTTCTTTAGATGTCCTTCTAAAATGAATGACATCATGTAGCAGAACTGGAATACCTAGAATTTAATTTCAGCCTGATGTGAGCACCTCAGAGGCGCAGAACAAGGGGAATGGGATGAATTTTGAAATGCCAGCAGCCTGGCTAACAGCCACATCATAAGCCACACACTGGCAAAAAGATGCATGTGCTGGGAGCCACGTGCATGAGCTGTGGTTGTTTTCATGAGGATGGAGCACAGCGTGACTGTGGGGGTTTATAAACAGCAGAGGGACTGGAAATTATTTGTGGGTTGGAGTAAGTAGGAGAAAAAAAATCAAATTGCAAAGCATTTTGGTTCAGACTCTGAACCAAACTCTCGTCCCACAGACCTCTGGGTGGCTGAGAGTTTATCACCAAGATTTTTATGGAACTGAAGGAGGAGGTATTTAAAGCTTGGCTTTGCACTGATGAGTTGCTTGAGGAGCAGGGAAATGGCTGAACAAACCCTCTGTGGCTGGAGAGGCTCTGCTGGGCAGGACCTCTGCTGCCTCTGAGCAGCCCCAGAGCCTTTCTACAGTAAAAAACAGGGATGGGAATAATTCCCAGTAAAAAACAGGGATGGGAATAATTCCCAGAGGCCACACACACCTGCTCCCAAAGGAGGATTAAACCCCTTTTATCCCATTCCTGACAGGAACTTGTCCAAGTTCTCCCCTTGCTTCCCATTCCCTCCCTGATGCCACAAGGGAAAATTGGGAACATCCCATGCCCACAAATGGATCCATCCCTGTGCTGCCAGTGCTCAATTCTCTTCAGAAAGAGACTAACAAGAAGTTATCGGGGTTTTTATTCCAATTTTCAAACCCCTTCTGCCATTCCTAGCCTTGTCCAGTGTTTGTGGAGAACTGCAAGGAGCAGGGCAGAAAATCCCACAGTGTAGCGACAGCTTAATAACTGCTTTTAGTGTCCAGAATGCCTTCTAAGTGACGTTTTCCAGCTCTCCCACCACCTTTATTACCCTCTGCATGTTTCAAGAGACTCTCTATAATATTCTTTACACCCTTGGGCTACAGGTACCAAATTCAGATGGCAAAGATGGGGTTGTGCAAGCTCCTTGTAGAATGGGGCCAAAAAAAAGAGCCTTATCCTGCTCTGTCAGGGCTAGTGGGAATTTTGGTGTCAGCTGAGGGAATGATCAGTCCCTCCAGGAATTATTAACAGTTCATGCACCCCAGAATTCTGCTCAGCCTGCAGAGCAGGGGATGCCTGGCACAATGTGCTCCTGTGCTTGGCACTGGAGGAAATAATTCCCAAAGACAGAATGGCTGGCAGGAAAATGAAAATGATCTTCATCAAATTAGCTGAGAATGTGCATTGTGGCTGTATCTGGAAGCACTCTCAGGGGTGCTCTCAGCTCTCAAAGACATGGCCCTGCACACTGCTGCCAGTGTTTTGTATGGGAGAAAACATCAGGCACAATTCACTCATTTATTTGTCAGTGGAAGCCCTGCTGCAAAATCTGGGCTCCTCCTGGCTGGAATTTCAGCGCAGGAACTTAACTACTGAACTTCTAAAGCTTTCCATTTAAAGTGAACAATTTTTAGGGCGAATGAGTTAAAATCAGGAGGAGGATTTAGAAATGAGGAACCAGAGTTTGTGCAAGTAACTTGTGTGGTTATCACTCAGCATCAAGGTGAATTTTAGCTCTGTTAGATTGATAAAGAAAATTAGTTTAACATGCCAGAGAGGAATGTTTAGAATGTGTAAATTATCCAAATGTGTGAGCTTCAAGTAATGGAAAGAATGGAGAACTCTGCTGGAAACAGAGACATTTTTATTTAATCATGGAATAAACCAGTGCAGTCACAATTTCAGGTTTTCTTTCTGCAGAGATGTTGAAAGGTTTTGTGAAAAACCTGCTATGGGTCAAAGGTGCTAAATCACAAAGCTAAGGAAGTGCTGAATTTATTTTCCTGTTATTTTTACTTCAATGAAATAATGATTAATTTCAATATGAAAATTAAGAGAAAATGTGGCTGTATTTAATCAGAGGAACCAAGGCACTAAAACCTTGACAACTGATTGCCTATCTAGATATTTTTTTCTTTATATGTAAATCCAAATCTTTCTTTATATGTAAATCTATCTGCAACTTTTCATCTACACATTAAGATGCAAGAAGTCCGTAACATCTCTTTATATATTTATCATCATTCATTTTTACTTGTATAATCCCACTTCTTTGTACAGAATTGCTGCAATAATTGGTTATTTTCTCACGGAGGAGAATGTATCCACTGATAGCTGGTGCTGATAGAAGTGTCCTTCAACACTAAATTAAAAATATGTGATTCTATCATCATCTGTCTAGACCAGGGACCTGCATCCTGCAGCTGTCTGCAGCACCACGACAGCTTCCACCTCTTCCCACAACTTCATCTCCAATTTAGGGATGAGCAGCAGCACACATGGCAGCCAGAAATAGCCTGGCTTCCAGCAAAATGTCACTCACCCCAGAAAGTTAATAAAAAAGTCCCAATACCTGATTTTTTTTTGCTGCCCTGCAGTTGGCATCTCACACGTCAGGAGGATGCAGGTCCAAGGCAGTGGGAATGGCCATCTGTTCTGCCTGCACACTGCTGGTGCTTGGCATTGAATTGCTCACATGCTCTCATTTTTTAGAGACATCTGGAACTGGTGGCCTGCTATTTAAAAAAAAATTATAATTATATAAATATTATATTACAAATATTATAGATAATTTTTATTTAATTATAAAATATTCTATATGTTATATATAAAATAAATATAGATTGTATATATTAGATGTAAAATAAATAAAAATATTATATATTTATAATATATGAAATATGTATTATATATTATATATTATATATTATATATTATATATTATATATTATACAATATAATATATAATGCATAATTGTATATATTATATAATGTATATATCATATATTATATATTATATATTGTGTATAATGTATACATTATGTATTATATATTATATATTTATATATTGTTTATTATAATGTATATATGACATATGACATAACATATGACATATGATATAGTATATATGATATATGATATATTATATATTATATATTATATATTTTATATTATATATTATATATTATACAATAGAATATATAATGCATAATTGTATATATTATATAATGTATATATTATATATTATATATTATATATTGTGTATAATGTATACATTATGTATTATATATTATATATTATATATTTATATATTGTTTATTATAATGTATATATTATATATTATATATTATATATTATATATTATATATTATATATTATATATTATATATTATATATTATAGATATAATAATATCTTTTTAAAAATAAAATATAAAATAAAATGCAGCAGCACAGAAAAAATTAAATTGGGCTGAGTGCCATCTCCATGGGATCATGAGAAATTTCAGCATATTTGTAGAATCATGGAATGGTTTGGGTTGGAAGAGAACTTTAAAGCTGATTCAATCCCACCTCTGCCATGGCCATGACAGCCTTTATCCCACTTCTGACACAACACACGATATTGGGATAAAGACTGTCAACCCACGACACTATATAATTATTTTTTTCAGTATGAAACCATCAGAAGATTTTTGCAATTCTTTCTTTAGTGCCTGAAATGACCAAAGTCCTCTAGAACTCTTTTCTCTCCGTTGCAGAATTGGTGTCAGTATTTTTCTGACATTGTTTGTGTCAGAGCAAGGAGTTTTGATGGAGAAGTTTGGAGATCAATTACTTTAAAATTCAGCCTTGCTGGGAAGTTTCCTCCCAGCAGCTCTTGTTTACGAACACACTTTTTCCTGTACTTAAATCTGAGTCAAACACACCAACAGGATTTCATAGGGATGGAGCAGGTGCTTAACAACACTACTGCCAACACCTGCAGCTAAATCACAAATTAATCTTTGCAAATTTTGTTTATAAAAAACCCAAAGATGTTATCCCACTTCTACCTCCTGCTTGGCTCTGAAAGGTGTGTTTAGATTAGATTTTTAATCTTTTCACAGCAATGATGAAGTCTTAATGTTGAATTTATTTATTATTTTTATTTTTTATTTCTTATGGGCTAGAACTCTTGGACCCACCAACTTGCTGGACCTGCAATTAAAATGAAAAGTGGAAAGCACCAAAGAGTGGGAAATTAAATTGAAAATATTGGCTACCTGGCTTAAATTGTGTATTATGCTGTGAAACCTAAAAGTAAATATTTTGTACAAGGAAAATGCTGCTCACAGCCTGGGCAGGTGTTTTGCACCTGTGGACCTGCCAAGTTCTGGCTTTTTCCTTCATTTAACAGAATGTTTGCAGGTGAAATATTTTCACACAAATCTTCCTCTGGTGCAAAGGTCTTGAACACCTGGACAGTGAAGCTGTGAGACCTCAAAAAGTGGGATTTGATGTGTCAGAATTGATATTTCTTCACCTGCTTTGCTGTGCAAACTTTTACACAGGAACTTGTGAATTTCAGAGACACAAATTCACCTTTTAGGGGAAACATTGCTTGTGGGGGCTGCTAAAACCATCATGTCAGAAATGTATCTCCAAACTTTTCTCTAGTTTACCATCATTTGATTGCTTCAGGATTAAATATGAAGTGGTGTGAAGTAATACAGGCTGTCTGTATCTGCTGCAGGACATGATTCCTAACAGAGCAGACTGGAATTGACACATCATTTTATTTAAGGACGTGTTTGTTCACATATATATATTAATTATAGTTATTTATATATATTTACATAATATATAATATTATATTAATATATGTGTCATATAATTGTATAATAATCATTTGTGTAATATTCAATAATTATATATTATATAATATAGATATATAATTATATAATGCATATTATATACTATTTGCTATCATCTATAACATATAATATATAATATATAATATATAACATATAACATATAATATATATCATATGATATATAATATATAATATATAATATATAATATATAATATATAATATATAATATATAATATATAATATATAATATATAATATATAATATATAATATATAATATATAATAGGATTGTTATAATAGAATTGTTATAATAGAATATGCATTCTATAATATAAAATAATATTTTATATAATGATATGTTTACATAAACATTAACTTCATATATATTTTGATATAAATATACAAATATATATAACGTAGATTTTAATAATACAAATATATAAATATAAACATTTAATGAATATAAATATAAATATATAGCTATTTAATTTTGAGGTGGATTTTCTGCCTTTATTGTAGCAAAGCAATTAAATACAAGGTTTATTGCTCATTTTGTGGGGATTTTTTGGGGTTTTTGCTGCTGCTCCACAGGTTTGCAACCAGCCCCTCACTCAGTCACACACTTTGCTGCATCCAGGTTCCTTTGGAGACTGAATCCTCAGTGAGCAGCACACAGATGGCAACTTGTGCCAGCATTCCTGGGTTCATTACTCCCCGTTTCAGATGGCTGTTTAATTTGTTATCACTCCTGGCTGGAAAACTGGCTGTTCATGTAATCAAATGCCTGCTTTCTGTCAGGCCCCAGGCATTTATTTTCATTACTGGGCTTGCCTCAAAATAAAAATAAAAAAATAAATTAAAAAACCAAGCTGGAGGCTGGGTGTTGGAGCAAAGCTCTTTGGAGAGCTGGGTGTCCATCTGGTGTGTGAGTTTGGAATAAACTGAGGGAGCCTGGATCTTCATAGATATGAAGAATTCAGAATAAACTGAGGGAGCCTGGATCTTCATAGATATGAAGAATTTGAAATAAATAGAGAGAGCCTGGTGGATCTTCAGGAGGTGTGGGAGCAGGATGCTTAACGACAGCCCCAGGGAACGATGCCTGCCTGAGGAGCACAGATTTAACTCAATTTGGGAGACCTTAAAGGAGGGGAGAGCCCAGGAGGCATGGAAATAAAGTGGGAATTTTAGCAGTGTTTCCAATTCCATTCCCGGCTCCCTAAATTATGGAGTCTCAGGTTTTCTGTGCTTGAAATGGCTCCTGAGGTGTTAGAAAGTCTCTTTTTCCCCAGCCCCATGACCAAAGAAGTCGAGATTCGTTGGTTCTGCTTTTCAAGGTTGTTTATTTTCTCTTATCTGTTCCATTCTTTCTCTGACCTGCTGAGCTCTGTCCAGCAGGTCGGGTTGTGGCACAGTCCCTGCCCTTGGGGTGATGTTGGCTTTTTATACTAAAAACTTCCTGTACTTTATTTACTATAATTTCCCAATAGCTATCACCTATGTCAGACAGTCTGTCTCTGCTCTAAACCAATCCAAAAGTGTCACCATCCCAGCAGAAGATGGAGGAGGAGGAGGAGGAGGAGGAGAAGGAGAAGGAGAAGGAGAAGGAGAAGGAGAAGGAGAAGGAGAAGGAGAAGGAGAAGGAGAAGGAGAAGGAGAAGGAGAAGGAGAAGAGAGCACACCTGGATTTCTCCACCTTGCTTCTTGAACCCCCAATCTAAATCCCCAAAATTCTACTTTTTCACCCTGTGACAAATTCACTATCATTCTATTCAAACCCTTGTGGCTTCTAAATCCTCACACAAAGCTGGGAATTGTTTCCATGGGCTAAAATCAAAGGCACAGGTGTTTGTGACTCCGTGCCAAGGTCTCTGAGACCCTGCCAGGGTTTTGAGCCATCCAGAGGAATGTCCTGGGCTTCCCACAACAGAGCATCCCTGCTACCTCAAAAACCTCTCTGCAACCCTTGTGCCAGCTCTGCATTTCCTCACTCCCTGACCACAAAGATGAAGGATTAGAGCAGAGCTGGGCGAGCCAAGCCCTGCTGGCACAGGGCTCAGGCCATTCTGGGCCATAGTTCACTCATTATTGCTATTTGTTGACATGTTCTCTGTAATTTAAGGAGCTGCCTGACACTAAAGTTTCCCTGGCACTAAAGTCAGATGGGTGTCTGGGATTTTCTGCCCTGCACTTGATTATTTCTTCTGTCTCCACAGCAAGAGCCCAATCTGTCACTGGATTATGTACATTGACTTAGCAGTGAGATTTTAAGGCTGAAATGAGTGTATGAGAATTGGCTGCCGAAATCCTGTGACAGTAAAATATTGGGAGGGGAGGACTGAATAGAAATAATATTCTGCACAACCCAGCCAATATATGAAAGCCAAACAGCAAAGGCAAGCAAACAATTCCTTTCTATTTCCATCGTGCAAATTTTAATTTTTAATTCAGCATTTAGTTAACAGAGGGGTTTTAAAAAGCCATTAGCCAGAGATTTCCTCTTGGTTTACTTTATTTTCTTACAATAGAATGCCCCTGATTACAAATTCCTTAAAACAAAATTACTTAGCAGCATTTTCTTTGATTAAACCATATGAAATATTTAATATTTTTAAGGTTTCTGGGCAGAAGGGTGTGTGTTTCAGTAACCAGATATCAGCCAGCTGCCCTCCCTCAGCTCCTGCCCTGGTAACACCACACCATGGTCCTGGAGCTCTCCCTGGCTCCTGCTCAATGGTCCAATTTAATTTGGACACTCTAATCCAGGTAACTGAGCCCACAAACCCATTGATTCCTAAAGAAAGAGACACCCTGAGGAATTCTTACCTGAAATTAAGCAGATTTTGCCTTTAAAAAATGACAAATTTTTAAAGGAATTTTAGAATTCTATCAAAATAAGGAAATTGGTGGTCTTTTAGAAAGTGATCATTTTTTCATTTCAATATTTCAGGTATCTCCATCTCAAAAATGAGATGCTTCACATGGGAACAAAATGTTTTTGGTCGCACAGAACCGATGACAAGAAATCTGAATTTCTCTTCCTCGAGGAGTTTCAAAGTGTTGATGGATTGTCCTGATGCACAACATGAAACTCTTCCAAAATCTTACAGCTCTTCAGGGAACAGGAAAAATCTTCCCACTCACTTCTTGTGGCAAGGGAGGTATTTCATAGTGAACTTTAAAAACATTGACAGATTTCTCCCTGCAGCCAAAGGAAGGCAGTGAGAGTTTATGTGTTTCAAAGAAAATTGAGATGCTGGCAGACAACATCAATGTCTGTGTGTGTGTCTTTCAAAATTCAGTTGTCACCCAGTGCAGTTGTAGTATGAATCATATCCTGAAGAGTTACATAAGGTTTGGGCTACGAGTAAAACTGGGGGTTTATTTTCCCCAAGGGAAAATTTGAATCTAGTGAAAAATTTTGAATCGAGTGAAAAAAAATAAAAATAATAAAATATTATAATAAAAATAAATAATAAAATAAGAGAATGTTAAAATAAAATATCATTTGCGATAATATTATATAATATATAATGTATTACATATCATATATAATATTACATATTATATGTAATGTATTATATATTATATGTACTGTATTATATATTATATGTACTGTATTATATATTATATATTATATATTATCCATCATAGTATGTATTATTTATTATGTGTTATATATTATACATTATACATTATATATTATATATTATGCATTATGTATTATATTATATATTATACATTATACATTATATATTATATATTATATATTATATATTATATATTATATATTATATATTATATATTATATATTATATATTATATATTATATATTATATATAGTATACTATACATTATATTATATATTAGTATATACATTATAATATTATAAGTATTATAAATATATGCTATTCATTACAAATATATATTTCTAATAGATATATTACATATTATATTATATAATGTTATTTATATTATATTATATTATATTATATTATATTATATTATATTATATTATATTATATTTATTATATTATATTATATTTATTATATTATATTTTTTATTAATTGTAACAATTACTGAAAATCTGGAAGCCCCAGAATTAGGAGCCTATTTATCCAAATTCAGTATATTGTATTTATAAATGGATAAATATCAATGTACAGAGGGTCAGTGCAGAGAACAGCTTTTGTGGCCTGAATTTAGCAACCACTTCACTCTGATGATAAATAAGAAAGGTCCCCTTGGTTATGTAAAAAGAAGGGGAAGCATCTCAGTGAATAATCCCCAGGGATTACAGGGTCCCAGTGAGAGTCCAGTATTAGCCACAGCCAATGGCTGCACATCTGGAACGGGGAGCCCAGAGGCAGCTGGGGGTGGCACTCATTAAAAATAGATCTGCTGGGGAGCTAAGATGATTATTGGTGGTGATTTGCAGGATTAGACACGGGCAGCAGTCTGTCAGGCTATTTCTTCACTTGAGCACCCAAAACCTCCTCCAGGGCTGGTGCAAACAGGGGCTCCTGGCTGGGGAAGGGAGAATTTGGGAGGGGGGAAGGAGAATTTGGGAGGAGAGAGGGAGAATTTGGGAGGGGAGACAGAGGACACCTCCCCTCTGCGAGCTCACCCCCAGACCTGCTGAGATTTGTGGGGTTGATTACCAGGATCTCCCTGCCCGCTGCTCTGGAGCCCTTGCAGCTGGATTTATAGCCAGTGTATGAAAATTGCAGGGGAGCAGGTGCTGCAGGAAGGTAGAAAGACCACAGAGAAAGGTTTCATAAAATCAAGCTTGCTCTCCTTAAAGTGGCTGACCTTGTCAAGCTGGCACTGTGCAAGTTCCCATGTGAAAGCAATCCTGGGGTTTAGCCTCAAAAAGTGCCTATTTTTCCTGTCCCTGAACGGAAATCTGTTCTTTCCCCCCAGTATTTGCTAAGTGCTTTCTTACAAAGCAGAACAATCCTGAAAATAAGAATAAAGAGGAATTAGTAACAAAGAAAGCAAGGGTTTCCCAGTCAGATTTTTGCACACTGTTATTTCTGTGGGGACTTCAGTTGGTTAACATAACAATCTATTCCTTGGTAAAAAAAAAAACTCACATCTGTATTAACTGGTTTTACACCATTAGAAAAATGAAAACTATCTCTCTAAACCAACTTTTCCTGCAGATACGCACTGAGAGTTTGAGTGACCAATCAATCCAGAATAACAATTTGTTACTGACCAATAAAGTGATTGGCAAGAAAGCTCCTGACCAGTTGGAGTCCCACACCAGGTCTGTAAAACTGGATAAAAGGCGTTTTGTGAATAAAGAATGGGCTTTCTCCACCATGAAGAAAATGGAATCTGGGTGATTTATTCCCATAAATAGGGAATTACAGGTGTATTTCTTTGAAGGGAATCTGGATACGTGGGATGGACCTCAGTGGTGGATGCAATTCAGGGTTTTATTTTAGAATAAACAAGTCAGAGGACTGTAGTCCCCACAGAAATAACAGTGTGCAAAAATCTGATTGGGAAACATTTGTTTTCCTTGTTAATAATTTCTCTTTATTCTTATATTCAGAATTGTTCTGCTTTGCAAGAAAACACTTAGCAAATATTGTGGGGGAAGAATAGATTTCTGTTCAGGGACAGGAAAAATAGGCACTTTTTGAGGCTAAACAAGCAGTTTGGATAACCAGAGGTATATGATCCTGACAACCCATTTCCCTTCATTTGCTGAGACGATGATAGAACAAACAATTTAAAATAATAAACACATTATAAGCATTACAACCCGTGCTGCCTGCCAAGGGGGGAAAGTCTCATCCATCAAAGAAATGATTACAGGTAGTTTGCCCAGATCCTGCTAATTCCAATATGCACCACAATCTCCTCCTAACTCCTGGTTTATGTGTTTGTTGATGGTGAAGGAATATTCTGTTGAACCATCTGAGCACTGGGCTTTCAGCTGGCCATTAAGTTAACTGCTGAGAAATTAGAGCTGGACCTCAGAAATGCAGATTCATGGGGGTTATTTGGTAATTCTTTAATCAACTGCTCCTGCTGGATTGCCACATGAATTTTGTTTTACCTGGGGCTGTGTCATCCATAGTTACTGTTCAGATTAACCCGTCAGGTCAAGTAAATGTACTTTCCTAATTAGATTCTTAATGTTTCCATCTGTGGACAAAATATTGCAAGATCCTTTCCCACCTTGGTTCAGAAACTCTCTCCTGAGAGGAGAATTGCTGAAAAAAGCCAAGCCATCCCCAGAAGCCAATTCCCCCATGCAGATGTGGGTGGATTCAGTGGGGATTCACATCTTGGAGCAGAGATAATAAAAGAGAAGCCCATAAACCCAGTTATTGAAGCCCTGACAGGCAGCAGCCAGCGTGTGCTTTGGAGACAATCTCACTCAGTGCTTCCCCTGTAAATAATCACAAGATACAATGGATCTGTGGGAATTAAGTTCTTAGGAGGTGGTGATGTCATGTCCACAGATTCAGGGCACTATTCACTTGCTTTTGGGAGACATTTGATAGTTACATAATATTCCTCAATCCATGTTCTGGATCAGCTTTGTTCCATCAGGCTTTTCCCATTACTTTAATAACTTCTGGCCCCAGCTTCACAAGTTTGTTTTTTTAATGTGCCACCATATTTAAAAATAAAAACATAAAGGAAAAAAATGCCAAAAATAAAGAAAAAAAGCAAAGAAAAAAACCCAACAACTTCTAATTCATGGTTGTTGCTCACATGGATATAAATAATAGGGGTTGTTTAACTCAGGGCAGCTTATTTCTTATCTGAGGAAATATTAATGCCCTCCCTGTTATCTAATTCAGCATAATGTAAGGGGATTTAGTGGAGATTAAGAGAGAAAGTGGGAGAAGGATTTATATTCTTTAGGGCCATGCTGGTGCTCCCAGGAGTTTTGGCATCACTTCCATTAGAAGAGGTGATTGCTCTCCCAGGAGTTAAAATAATTGGAAGGAGAGGCGAGGAATGAAAAGTCCCGCGGACAAAAAGAAGCAATTTCTCAAGTTCCAGACTCCCTGCCCTGCTGCTGGAGGGAAACATCTTTGTTCTCAGACCTGGAGGAAAGGCCAGCACCCCAGCAGCAGTTAATTTTTAACAGCTCTGCTCTTCTGCAGAGATTCACGCCCTCGGGGTGCTCCAGGCTGGCCAGACAGTGACAGAGCACAGTTCTATAATTTAGTGTTATCAAATCTCTCCAGTTATGTGAGCAGCTCCTCAGGGAGAGGCTGGAACACCTCCAGGTGATGGATCCAGCACTCCCCCAGTCAATGCATTGAGCTTTACAGATTTCTATTGGTTTTATACACGAATAAAACCAATTTTATGGTTTGCGTAGAGGTGGGGAGCTATATCAGAAGTCTCTTCTGTTCGCCCTGAATTATTTGATGTGATTGAATCCCCAAATTTGCCACATCAAGGATTTGATGTGATTGAATCCCCAAATTTACCATTTAGACAATGCACTGTAGCAGAGTGCCTCTTTCTAGTGCCAACATGAAACACTTGAAAAACTCCTCATTTGCTCCTCAGCCTTGGAGCCCAAAGCCTCACCTTCTTTCCTCAAGGTCACATATTTCCACAAGAATTTTGGAGAAGAGAGGTGAATCTATTCATCGCAAACTTATTCTTGATAGGTACTTCCTAAGCAGGGAAAGGTTTATGCAAAGCCAACCACTTTTTTGAGGTTTTATGAGATTCCAGCTGATGCCAACAACAGATCCAAGTAAATTTTGTGGGAGCCTGGTTGTGCTAAGCAGCCAACAGTGAGGGAAGTTTTATTCAGCATCTCAGCTCGTGTGTAAAATGCAAGGTTGGCTTTTTCCCTGTGGAGGTGACATTGGTAGATATGCACAATTATACCTTGATGAGGATGAAAATGGGATCCCGCCAGGGCAGTGTGAAGGCTCCAGACTATTTATGACATCTGATCTCACAGTTCTGCTGAATGTAATTGCTCCTTTTGGTGCTAACTGAGCAAAGGCAGCTCAGAAACTCAATACTTCCAGGCTGTGTAGTGAAACAAACACCACCTTTCCACACAAAGGAGGCTTGAAGGGCAGGAACAAGATTAAAATGTGGATTTGAACTAAGGAAAGTTGCATGGACATTTGCTGTTTGAAGCAGGTTGGAGGTAATTCCATCCAGATCATTGGGTTTTACAGCCTGCTCGTTTTTATTGCTCCTTATTCCAAGCAAAAGGAGTAATCCTCTGAGAAGGGAAAGAGAAAAAAAAAAATCCTGGGTATCATATAACAGCTGTAACCATGCTGTCCAGTCATTTGCATCCACAAATGGAAAGTCTTTGTGAAAGTGAAGGTTGTAGCCACTCTCTGGGCAGCTTAATCCAGCCAGTGATCCCATAATCCAAGTTCCATTTACTGGCTTCCCCTCCTGACTGCTTTGGAGTCAGCATGATTTCTTCCAAATGCTAATGCAAACCAGGGAGCACTTACTCAGGCAAGCAAATGGAAATAAAATCCATATTTGCAGCCATTATTACAGCTCTGGTCTGACTTTGGCTTTATGTCACAGCATTTTGTGGAGCTCAGCTTCCAGCCTTTGTTCTTTTCTGACCTGGAATACTGGAGGAGTTTGAGATGAGCAAAAGAATTTTTGTTCAGGAAATCAAATAAATAGCTTCTTGTGGATTCTCAAATACGGACAAACTTGTTCTGTTTGGGTTTTCTTTCAAGAAATATGAAAATTACATGCCAGATTTCTGAACTTCTTCTGTTCATCACCTCATGTGTGCAACCTTTTTGTTTGAGCTCCCCTCATGGAGCAATTTTCACTCAGTTTCCTCTTGGTTTGTTTTCCACCTGTTCTGGGGTGATTTATGATTAATTTTCAACCTTCTCTGAAATAATCAGAGATAGTTAATAATGGAATAGATTAATTAAAATGAAATAATTAATCAGGATTCCCTCAAATGTGAAATGGGACCCCTAAATCAGGCCCCCATGTCAGCAGCTGTCCTCACCACCCCAGCCCTTCCTCACTCCATTCCGTGTGGAGACGCTGAGTTTAATTGTGTTATTCCTGGCAAAGAAGGAGAAAAAAAGCAGAAGAAAACTAGTTCTACCAATCCTATTTGTGAATTATAACTGTACACTCTAATCTAATCATGTTTCTCTTTCCCCAGATGCGGAGAATTTTTAAGAGTGCCTCATTACCGACCACTAATTAAATCTGCTGTGAGAGAAATGTGGGGTGAAATGCTGCCAGCCTGGAGCTGCTGGCAAAGCTCCCACTGACTTCAGTGGCACTCAAGTGTTGCTTTTTGGGTTTTGGTCTAATCAGAAGATGATCATTGTAATTATATATTATCTGGTAACATCTGGGATCTCAAATCTCCGGCCTCATGGCACTGGGCAAGTAAAGAGGTTTATTTGGGTTTTAGGTCATTCATCATGGGGAAAATCCTGACAAGTGCCTGCCCAGAACCAAAGGATTTTATTTTTTTTTTTTTTTCCTGGGGGCCCACAGCCCCCTTTGAAGCCAGAGTGTTTCCAGAGTGTGTGTTTGGGTCTGGGAGGATTATCAGCCCCAAACAAGAAGGACTCAGGGGTTGGTGTAGGGGCCAGACATCCTGGGGAAGGCTGGCTGGAGTTCCATGTGAGGTGTGGCACCAGAACAACACCCAGAACACAGGAGAGAAGGGTTGGGCTCTGCCTTGAGGGGGCTGAGCTGCCCCAGGCTCTGCTGTGAGCCAGAGATGTGAAAATCCAGAATATCAGGGTCCTTGGATCAGTGATATTCACAGCTGGGGCCTGGCTTGATGGTGGCTTTCCTAATTCCCCCCTAAAACTGATTTAAATTCCTCACTGGTTTGTTTTTCCCTTCCCCGTGGCACTCCTTGATCTATGTAGTTCAATTAAAAGGCAGCATGAGGGCAGTGTCTACAAGAATTTGTTTATTTCCACATTTTGCCTCCAACAGAAGTTCTCTAAATGCTCTGCTCCTACAGCAACATATTTTCCACTTCTTTTTATTTCCCTCCCCTCTAAGCTGCTAAAACTTTGCTTTAAAGCTGCAGTGTGAGTTAACAAGTGAGTGCCCAAATCCCTGCCTGTTGCTATAAACTGAATTTCCCATTTGTGAGCACTCACCTGATGAGTCAGGCTAACAGAAAGAGGCTCAGATTTGGTTTCCTGAATTCCCTCTTTGCTCACAGGAGCACTGCAATGAAAGGAGACTTTTCTGGCTGTTTTACCTTGTCTCTCAGCAGTGCTTTTGATCTAGATCTCTTCCTGTTTAATCTGTAAGGTTAATTGTGGATGAAAAAAGACAGAATTAGGTCTCTGTCATGGCACCACAGTGTGTTTGATTCCTTGGGGATGCTGCGAATCAGACACCTCCCACCAGCAGGTGTCTGAGAATTAGTAAATAAATCCTTTATTTTGTACAAGCTTTCTGAAGAGCTTTCCCCATGTACAGTGATTTTTTTCTGAAAATGCTTTAATGTCATGAAGTGCTTGTTTACCTTTTAAAGCAAAACTCTCCTTGCCCTCAGTTTGCTCACCCAGATGTTTCACAACTCACTCAGTCAGCAAACACTCTCCATCCTCTTCCTCCTGTTAAAAATCATTTCATGCATGAACACCACACTGTCTTAGCTGAAAAAGCTCCTTGCTTCAACTGGGACAGCTGAATTCTTTAAAAATGTCCAAAACACCCTTAAAAGTCTCAGCAAAGGCATCTCCCAGTGTAATTCTAGCGTGGATCTGAGCCCCAGCCCTGCTCCAGCTTGCAGTGCCATGCTGTGCTTTCAGATCCTGCAGCTCTGGATGTTTCTATTGTGACATTTTCTGCACCATAAAAACGCTCACAGTTTCAAGTTAAATCAACAGTTGTGGCGGAATGGGTACCAGAATTGCAGTCAGATCCTCAATTGCCTTTAAAAGAAGGGAAAATGCTGTGTGACATTTGAGGATGACACTAACAGCATCACTAAAATAAATTAAATGAATGTTATCTCTTTTTCTGAGTGGCTTTTAGAGTCTTTATAATGCTTTTTGGATTGTTACTGCAGACTAGCATTAACAAAGTACCAAACATCTATTTCCATGTAATTCATCTTTTGCAATATTTGATAGTCCTGGAGTAACGGAGGAGCCATTCTTAACTGGAAATGGAAGAAATGGAGCATCAGAAGAGATAGGATGCTATCAAATAAGAAAGCAAACAAGTCCCTGAAATTAGAAAATGTGAGTTTTTCCAGCTTTCAGTAGCTTCTCAAACAGAACTGATAGTGCCATGTGGGGTTACAGGAGTTTACCCACGGCTGTTAAGCTGCAAAGAGCTTGGAAATTAAATAGATTTAATTTCCAAAGAAAATCAGACCTCACTCAAAATGAGCACTCCTCTCTACATTCATCCTCAAATGGCAAATTTATTCAGAAAGTTTGAACCCTGACTTCTAAGACTCCACAACTCTGAGATTTACACTTGCATGAGGCAAGACTGAGTTTGAATTTAAGGCAAGGCTCTGAGTTTAAAGCAGGAATCTCAGAGCAGCTGGGATTCAGGGAGCCTGAGGTTTGTTCTGAACTTTGTGTGACTACCTGGGGTACTCTGAAAAAAAAGAGAAAACTCTGTGTTTTGACTTGTGAGGGGGATTAAAAGCTTGAGGTGACATAAATCACAGATAAGTGTTCTGAGGAGGAGTTTGGCTCTCCAGATGTGCTGTTCTCAGTTTGCAGGGGCAGATAAAGAATTTCAGTGCCCACCTTTGACTGGAAGGTTCACAAGCCCTTGCCCTGGGCCATTTTTCAGACCATGACACCATGAAGGTGTCCCAGGGATGGTTCAGGCCAGGTTTGTGCCTGTCTGGATGTTTCTTTCATTGTTCAACAGCAACACGACCAGGAGCCAGGGTGCCAAGATCCTGTCCCAGACTGCATTGGTTGCTTTCACCCCATATTATCTTATAAAACAACACTTTTCAGCTTTTGGTGAGGCCTCAGAAGACCCTGAATGAGGCCCCAGTGAAGGAGCAATTCCCCCCAAAGCAAAGGAGTCCCCCAGAGGAGCCTGTTTGTGGAATCACTGCATTGCCATTAGCTCTGCACAATCCTTCTGTGAGGAATTACAGGACCTTACTCGCAGCATCTGTCAAAATAATTGCAGCTCTCAGTGATTTTTATCCCTCCATTCCTTGTTTTAAATATGTTCATTAATTAAGTGGCTCGGCTCATTTCAAAGTGGCCCTGAACTGAAATGAGCAGCACATATCCTGGGAGCAAACTGAAACCCTCTCTGTCAGCTCCTGGAGCCCTCTCTGATCCTCTGCTTGTTCTGATTATGAGACAACACTGTAAAGGGAGAGGATGTTATTTTGGAGTTGTAGGTGACAGGTGACACCAGCGGGCTGACATTGCATAGGTTGTCCTGAATTGCAAGGCAATGGGTATTCTATTTATCATCTATTAGAGGTGGGGCAGATATCTCCTGTTCATTGGGCAGTTTTCTTTATCTCTTCCACAACCAATGCTTCCTCCAGGAGATCTCTTCTGTTCATGGCCAGTGAGTGTCACTGCATTTAAAAAATAACAAATAAAATTAAAATAAAATAAATAATAAATAAATTAAAATGGCTGATAAAATTCCATCAACCCATTGGGAGATGCTCCGCCCAGGGGGAGGAGCCAAGCATTCCTACCTGCATCCAATCTGAGGTTTGGGACACCAGAACAGCCTTTCCCACTGCATTCCCAGAGGAGCAGCTGCCTTTTCCACTGGATCTTCAGGGGAAAACTCCCCCATTGTGCAGGATCCCTGCTGCAGCAGAGCCACAGCTGGCACTGCAGGAGCGCTGAGCCCCCCTGGGATGGGGCTGGGACACCACCCTGGCACACAGGGGCAGCTCCTGCTCTGACTCTGGCAGGGTTGTTTTGTATTACTGAATTGTTATTTTTATTTTTATTTTTATTTTTATTTTCTTCCCTAATAAAGAACTGTTATTCCTGCTCCCATACCTTTGCCTGAGAGCCTCTTAATTTCAAATTTATAACAATTTCTTGGGAGGAGGTTTACATTTTCCATTTCAGGGGAGGCTCCTGCCTTCCTCAGCAGACACCTGTCTGTTCAAACCAGGACACAGGTATATGCAGAAAAAGGTGTGGTTTTCCTTCTGGAGACAGAAGGATGGCACAGGGAGAGTCAGGGAGCCTGGCTGTGCTGCTTTGGGCTGGCACAGACCTCATCTCCTTCCTGTGGCACCAGGCTGTGTTTTGGGCTTGTGCTGGAAGCTGCTGAGAATTCAGGGAGGTTTTGGTTCAGCCAAAGGCCTCTCCTGCTCCTCATGGCACCCTGGCAGGGACAGAGCTGAGCAAGGGGTTAATTATCCCCTTGTTGTAGGGGAGGATGAGGATGGGAGGGTGCACAGCTCTGGTTCCAGCTGTGGGTACACATGACAGAACCTGAAAATGTCACTTTGTGTCACTTTATGTCACTCTTTTCATCCTGTGCTGCTCCTCCAGCATCTCTGCTGAAAGCACTCCCAAGGAAATGCAGATGAGCCAGATTGGAATCATCTGCAAAGGAGCAGGAGCTGAGGGGTGTTTTAATGCAGTGGCTCTAATTGCTCCCCATTTCCTGCCAGGGAAACGTGTAACTAATTAAGTCTATGACATTAATTTAACTCAAACAATAAAATGTGCTCGTGTCATCAGAATTATTTACTAAACACACATTTTCCTGGAGGGAGAAGGGGAGAGTTTGTAAACAAAATGTTAAAATATGTTAAAAAACAAAATGTTGTGTTTATCGCCTTTCTGAATCCCAGGTGAAACTGCTGTCAACACAATGAGGGCATTAATTAATATTTATTTTATAATTTCTATTAATTTTACATTTTTAATTTATTATGAAATTATTTCTTATTACTATATTAAGTGTAATTATAATATTATTTATAATTAATATAGGAAATAATACCTGTTTTAAGGTTAAAACTCAGCCTCTGTACCTGATTTCTGTCTGCCTTCCCAGCAGAATCTGTTGTGTCTAATTGGAGATTATCCCAAGTATCCCAACACAGCCCAAATCTGACAGTTCAGCTGAGCACTGGAGTAATGACTTAAATAATGCACCTTGGAAAAGTTAATCCTTAAAAATCCGTTAGACATATCTTGTTTTCCAGGTCAAAGCAGAGCTAAATTTGACCTTTCAGAATAATTCAGGAATTTGGGGATGGGGGACAAAGGGAGGACCGAGCAGTTGCTTTGTGGCTCATCTCAATGGTGCAAAACAAACTTGCTCATTCTGTGGAAGTGCAACAAAAAATTGGATTTCGTTCCACTCCTCCCAGATCTTGTCCCAGCAGATGACAGCCAGGCACAGAAATAAAATAAAGCACCATATCAAAGAGATATTAAATCCTGCTGCCAACAATTGGCTTCATTTTTCTAGATATTGATTGCTGTCAAGGTCCTGTCTGGGGAAGGCTGCAGAGTCCTGCTTTATGACAGCTCACAGAAACAGGGGATCTTCAAATCCTTGCTCTGGGAACATTTCTATTCTGCCACTTAAATTCTCCCACAAGTTCTGATGTTTTATTCCTTAGATCAAGAAAGGCACCAGGTTTTCTGGGAGAAGGGGGGAGAGGCTGATGGGAGCATCCTGCAGGTCAGGCATTGTCACTCAGGGGCTCACAGAGAGCTCTGGCTGTGCCCCCTCTGTGCCAGGAGCACTGCAGCACAGCACAGACACTCCCAACACACCAGAACCCTCAAAAAAAAATCTTCATTTTCCCTTTTTCATTTCAACAGCACCCTTGGAGAGCCACACAACTTGAACCCCAAACCCTTTGAATTGTTGTACACTGTAAATGCCGTATCAATGCTGTGAGTGTAAAAGCCATCCCATCCTCTCCAGGCTGGAGTAATTTCTGCCTAACCATTTCCCCCAGAAGGCTCAAAAAATGGATTTTCTCCAAGGAGGTGAAAGAAGTTGGCAGCAAACCACTCAGGCCAGAGGTTGGAGCAGTTTGGGGGTTTGTCTGAAGCAGTCACAGCTCAGCAACAAAATTCCTGCATTCCCCTCTCCTTTCTCCCAGGGTTTCCTTACCAAATGAGGGGATCTATCAAATACTGAAGCCCCATTCACAGTTTCCATATTTCTGCTCATTTTTCCCCATCTATTTCCCACATGGGGACCCAGCCAGCCCAGCGTGCAGCGATGCCTTTGATCTGTGCACCAGAAAATCTGTATCAAGTCAGCTGCACATTTCTAAGCAGATTAAATTTGCCCTTGTGGCTCATCTGAAGCCTGACAGATCTCTCCTTTGTGTGCTTTGAGGTCCAAGATCCCAAACCAGCAAAACCCTACAGCCCATCTGGAAGTTTAAACATACGAGGCCTCCTTCAATGGGAATTATTTAAATGCTTAAAACCCCATGCTGCCAAAATCCTCTGCTTTTCTACCCTGACTAGTGACCTTCACCTGAACATTACTGAAGTGTTCTGGGCTTGTAATTTAGGGTTTTTTTGGAAGATGGTTTTGGAGACGTGAAAAAAGCCCACAATCTTCATGTGGAGGATGGCAGCCATTTTTGTTTGGGGTGTGATGTAGGGCCTAAGGCAGGACATTAGTTTGAAAGAGAAGTCAATAGTTTTGGAAGAAACAGTAAGAAATTGTGTGGCTGAGTGTCCCCTCTTTGGTGCCATGAGTTTAGAGGCTCATTTGCTCTTTCTCAGCCCACGTTTAAAGGAAGGTGTGCTCCCAAGAACCCGAGTTGTGGCAAAGTGCAAGGACCTGAGGGGAAAATTTACCAAGGCTTGACATGATGTGGGACCTGTGCTTGCAGAAAAAGCAGCCTGCTTTTCCCAGCAGGAACTGGGGAAGGTCCATTTGGGCATCTGAAATCTACCCCAGGCTGCAGGGAGCAGTTTTACCACAAAACCAACTCTGAGAGAAGCAAAAACTCTGAACCAACTCCAGGCTCATCTCCCTTCCCTAAGTAAAACCAGAAATTCAGTGCTCTCACTTCTTCTCAACTGCCAAACAAAGCTGAAAGGTTGTCATGCCTGGGGAAATTGATATATTAGCACTTTTTAATACAAATGCCCTTTTTTGGTGGCTATTCAGCCCAATATATCCTGGGAACTATTTTTGAGTGCTATGCACAGTGGAAATAGCCCTCTGAGCTCAGGAGCCAAACCCAGAAGGAACGAACCTCCCAAGTATTCTTCTGGATGCTGCCCATCCTCCCTCATCTATGGAAATACTCCCATTTTGGTGCAAATCATTTATCTGGTAAATTGCAAATGTCAAGGTGAAATGTACTGAAAGGAGTGGGAACAAGAGGAAACTGTGCCCAGTTTTCTTCTCCTTTTCCACCACTCTGCAGCCTTTTGGAAATGTGAAACTATTTTCCAAAATATGCTTCTTTGGAATAAACTGCATGTTATTTATGGTTCCTGACAAGATTCTAAGCTACTGATACCCTTGATTTGTGTGTTTAATTTGGGTTTTTTGCAAGAAAAACAGAGAGCAGTTGCTTGTGTGAACCTGAAATCTATTGCAGACATCCCAATTCTTGACCAAGAAAGTTCAGGGAAATATTTTATCTGAAAAATTAATTGCTCCTTTTAATCTTTTCAATCTGCTAGGTAAAAAAAAAAATAAAATAAAAAAAACAATTAAATGGAAAATAACAGACCACTTTTTGATTCAAATAGGACTGAAAGAAATCTAAACTGATGGGGGAAGAATCCTGGCTGGTGCTTTCTGTGGGATCTGCAGCTTGGAAAAGCTGTGGGAGAGAATGTCAAGGGGACGTGTCTGATTTAGCTCCTGGGGCTGAGGGGATAAAGGATCTCCCTGCTCACATAAAGTGAGGAATGAGCAGGGATTTTAGATCATTTTGTTGATCCTGATAAAGCCATTTTGGCTGCTTCTGGAAGTGACTGGGTGGGACAGCCCAGTGGGTAACGCTGACACAGAGCCTTCAACATCCAGCCCAGCCTGATGCTCCCAAAACAGGGGCAACAACATCCTCATCCTCCTTATCATCATCCTCATCCTCCTCCTCCTTCTCCTCATCCTCCTTCTACTCCTCATCCTCCTCATCCTCATCATCTTCCTCATCCTCATCCTCATCATCATCCTCAATCTCCTCCTTCTTCTCATCCTCCTTCTCCTTCTCCTCATCCTCCTCATCGTCATCCTTCTCATCCTTCTCCTCCTCATCTTCCTCATCCTCCTTGTTCTCATCCTCTTCCTCCTCTTGCCCTTCATCCTCCTCCTTCTCATCATCCTTCTCCTCCTCCTCCTCCTCCCCTCCTGCATCTGCACTGCCTCATTTCTCCCCAGCCCAGGGCTCAGTGGCACCTGAAGCTCTGAGGAATCAGGAGATTTGTGTTTGCTGCCATCCAGACCACCCTGGGTACTTCATCTCCAGCCCATAAAAGTTGCAGCCTGTGCTGCTGAAATCCTCTCACCGTGGCTGCAGCACATGGCTGGGGAGGAGGAGAGGCAGCTTGCCATGTTTTTCCCATCCTTGCTCATAAATAGCCTTTGCTTTGATGTTTCAGATGGCCTTAGCATCCATCAACAGTTGCAGCCCTCAGCAGCTCATTCAGTGAGCTGATGTTTGTAAATAAAGTGGAGATTTTAATCCCCGGGAGCAAAAGGTCACTTGGAAAGGGGGGATGATTCATCCATGGGTCTGTCTCCTCTGTCACACAACTGGGCTGTAAAAGTCACAAACTGGTTTTGTGCAAATCAGAAAAAAAAATTGATTTAATTAGATAGGGAAATATCAAGGTAGCAATGGCCAGGAGTAATTTCTGTCAATTTGAGTTCTCTTTTTAGTAGAGCATCTCTTGTAAACCACTCCCATGGCCTCTGTTCAGGAAGCCTTTAACTCTGTGGGAGCAGATTCATTCCCAAACATCCCAGCCCTCTCTGCTCTCACTGACCCCGTGTGGGAGCTCCCTCCTGCCCTGACATCCCACTCCTCCTCCTCACTGATCCCCTGCCAGGGGTGGAGGTCACTGCAGGGGCCCTGCAGGGAGAGGTGCTCCCAGCAGCTGCCTTTCCTTGCCCTGAACCACAAGCTCTCTGCCGACAGCTTTTTAGCTTTTATGATCTCTGGAATTCATCATTTTCAGCACAAGAAACCTCCCCAACATCTGTGCAAGGAAATGTCCTTGGTAGCTCAGCATCCCAGGGCTGTGTGCACATAACCACAGCAAGCAACACAGACCTGTCCTCCAGCTCTGGTGACAGGAAAGGGAAATCTCCCATAAATTACAGTTGTGCTTTTAAAAGTTTGTCAGCAAACAGCCACGAATCCCCTTTGTTCTCCACAAGGGCCTGTTTGTGCAAGATGCAAGCTGGGGGCAGGCCTTGGGCAGTGCAGGGCGACCTGTTCAGGGTTTTCCATGAAAACTTGCTGTGGGGCAAGCTGGCATCTCCCTGGAGACAAATATTGTGGGGAAAAGGGAAAGGGCAAACTTTGCTGGACCAGATTGCTTGAGAAAGAAGGCTGGAGTGAGCAAGATGCTGGGTGCGAGGGGAGCAGTGGTTTTGGTGTTTTGCTGGCAGGCTCAGACAGTTTGGATTGTTTGTGAGGCTGGTGAAGGAGCCCGGGGTCCCTGTGAGCTGCTCCATCTGCCCCCAGTGTTTTATACCAGTGATGTCCCCTCTAACTCTGAAAAGAGTGTCCCAAATCCAGAGCAGCTGCTGATGCAGCAGGAACACAGCACTGCCCTGCTGTTTCTCCCTTTTTATCCCCCCAAACCATTTCAGTGCTGGTTGAGGAGCAGCTCAGAGCTCTCCCCATCCCACAGACTCTTGCCAAGGTGGTTTAGGAGCAGGGACAGGAGGGACCCACAGCACCTGCCTGCATGGATGTGCCACCACATCCCTGTGGTTGCAGAAAATGCTCCAGCTCTGGCTGCAGAGCCCATCACAAAAACACAATTATTGTGAGCAGTGGTTATTTCATTACTGTGGCAAAAGAGATTGTGGCCATTTAAAGGAGCAGGATAGAGTCTGTAATATAATTAGATGATCCTGAAAAAGCAGTAGTGGAATTCAATCACTGGGCAATCCACATGCACTTCCTGAAGGTAATCCATCCCAGTGTCAAAGGAAGCCCATTGTTCTCATCCCCCAGGGTCTCCTGCTCCCACAATGTACAAAGGGCTTCCTTGTCAGGACCAACAAATCTCCTTCCCCAGCTTAGCCAGAGATAAGAAAACAATGTCTGGACCAGCCAGACAATTTGTCTACCTTTAGGCACTTTGCTTTTCTCTTTCTAAGTTTCACTGTTTCCCTGTTTGGGCCACTGCTGGTAATGCTTTCCCTGGGGTAGGGCTCTGCCTGATTTACACAATGCAAAACTGAAAAACACTGCAGGTCATCGTGCGTTTGGAACAAGATATTGGAAATACATTCACATCCCAAACTGGCTCACACACAATGGGAAAAAAAAAAGTTCTTCAAAATATGAACCAGCTCCCAAGCTCCTCCTTTGGTGGCCCTAATTTAGAATTAGACTTTTTATTGTCCCTTGCCACCTGTGTACTGTGAGATTTGATTTGTAAACACTGGCTCAGAAATTCAGCATTCATTCATTAATTCTACCAAGAATGTTCTGTTTTGTAACCAGAAAATTGAATTACTTGCTACTTAATTTTAGTACTTTCCACCTTTTGTCTAGGAAATTGAATTATTCTGGTTAGTTTTCTTTCTCCAGTGTCTAATAACTCCCACATACACACCACCCTTCTGTGTTAATATATATTCAGTGTCCTTCCAGCAGGTAAAATTCCATCTAAAGCATCCTTGTCTGAGCTTGTTGAGCTTAATAAGAGCTACAGTGGTGAAAGTGAAGCCAGAATTGAGTCAGTGCCTCTCTTTTGTGGGAGCCCTGGGGGGTTCAACCAACCTGGGGGATATTGGAAACAAGGCAACCCCCGTAGCAGGGAGAAAATTATGCATCTGACTATCTTTTAGAAGGCTAATTAATTACTTTATATATATATATTATATTACATTATTCTATAATTATATTACATTATTCTATATTATTATATATTAAATATATATTACATTATTCTATAATTATATTACATTCTATATTATTATACAGAATAGATATTATATAAATTATTCTATAATTATATTACATTATTTTCCTATATTATTCTAGATATACTACATTATTCTATACATGATATTACATTCTCTATTATTATATAGAACATATAAATTCTATATATATTCTATATTACATTATTACTCTGTTATATTACATATTTCCTATATATATTATATTATATATATTATTATAATATAAAATATATTATATATATTATACATGTATATTCTTCTATATTATGTTACATTATTATTCTACACTATATTACATATATTCTACATATTATTATATATTATAATACTATATACTATATAGTATTATATATTATAATATATCATATTATCTATTATGATTTTATATTATTCTATATTATACTACATTACAATACATCTATTATATACATAATATATATACAATATATAAAATATATATATACAATATATTCTATATTATTCTATATTCTAATATATACAATATATTCTATAATATATTATATTATATTACAATACATCTAAACGGAATCTGCCAAGCATTCAACTCAACTGTACAACATCTTGTGACCAACAGTCCCAACACACACACACCTGGATTCAATTGGTCAGTGAATCAAAACACCCACACCAGAATCTAATTATCAATTCCCTTCAGGTAAGCATTTCCTTCAGGTAAAATCCTCTACACTGCATTCCACTTTGGCACAGCACAGGCACAGAAGATGAGATAAGAATTGTTTTGGTCGTTCTCTGAGCTTCAGAGAATGTGAATCTCTGAATATCCTTGGGAAGCGTGAGAAACGTGGTGACAGGGGGACCTAAAATCCAAGTTTGTGCCTCCATGGAGCTGCCATTAGCTAATGGCTCTCGATTGCAGCCAGTGCAGGTTTATAAAGACAAAAACTTTCCCTGAGAGCCCCATCCCCGGCAGCAGCAGGAGCCCAGCAGGGACCCCGCGGTCAGAGCAGATGAAGGGCATTTCCCCAAGGCTTCCCTTGGCAATCTGTGCCTGCTAATCTTTAGAAAATTACACTAACAAGCTCCAGGCACGGCTGCAGGAGCCCTGCACAGCAGCCCCTGGAATCACGCACAGCCCATTAATGGATCAGGCCCTTAATGAACTGGAAAATCTCTCCTCAGCAGAGGCCAGGGGATGCTTGGAGGCTCCCAGCCCTCCTGAGCTGCTGTGGAGGCAGGCAGGGAGCTCTGTCAGCAGAAATGCTGATTTGGGGCTGGTCCAGGCTGGGGAGCAGCCCAGCACCTCACAGGGGTGTGGGATCTGAGAACCAAGGGATGCTCAGCAGCTCCTGAAAAACCCCGAGCTCACAAACCCCCAAAGGGCACCTCAAGGAAAGCTGCTGCTGTTGTGCTGTGTGTGTGTCCAGTGGATTTTCAGGAAATTCCCTTTTTGCTTCTCTTTCAAACCAAGTTTCACTTAAGCCTGAGAAAGACGGTTGTTAAAACTGGCAGGTCATGGTACGAGCAGACTCCTACGCCTGCAGATAACGACTGCACAGGTTGGTAATTACTTAAAACCAGAATGGAAAAATCTCCATAAAAGACAAATTAACCCTTTGATTCATTACGAAGAAGTTGCAGATCTTTTGTGTGCAAATCTCAACACAAACTGTGAAACCACTCTAAGAAGAAGAAAAATGGGGTGAGCCAGACACAGTGCTGTAGGCATGGATTTAAGGAAACAGCAATTTAATTTGGACAATATCCCCTCTGTGCACAAGGCACAGATATGGGGAGGAAGGTATGTGTCCTATCTCCCTTAGAAACAGGCTGCACAAAGCCTTCTATTAATGTCACCCATCAGGCAGATCTAGGAGGTGCAGCAGGCCAAAATACAGTTGCTGGAGAGGCAGATTATCCAAAATGAATGAAATCTTGCTACAACCCACATTAAAAAACAAAAAAAAATGCTTTTCTTTTTTTCTCCTATCAGTCATAAAATCCTGTTATTTCCTGAGCAATGCTGCAATTTGCCTGATGCTTATGAGATATATTGCCTGCTTTCTACTCTGTTTCCTACTGGGCAGTCTGCAAGGTTCTCTAATCTCTAAAAGAAATAAGCATCTGTTTCCTTCATGCCCCATGCCTGATTTAAGGTAATTATACTCCTAGTATACTTAGATATTTTATACTTAGGTATTATATTATATTATTTTATACTTAGGTAGTATATTATATTATTTTATACATGAAAAATCCTAGGAAAAATAAAAGCAACTAATTTTGTTTTCCTCAAAAGATATTTTATCTTGTAATCCAAGAGGAATGAACTTTTTAAAAGAAGGAGTCTCCAAATTTTTGTCCTCTCTCTGGGTAAATTTGGAGCATTTCTAATTGCTCCATATCTCTAATGTGTCTTTGCAGAAATTCCTTTGCGCCCAAGGAACTTCTCCTTTCAAAGATCTCCCAGCTGGCACATCCTGCTCCTCCTGATACATCAGCAGTCTGAGCATCCCAGGAGCCATGAAAATAAAAATAAGAAAGCTGATTTTTCTCCAAGAGAGAGGAGAAAGAATTACCAAAAAAAAAAAAAAAAAAAAAAAAACAAAAAACCCAATCCAAACCAATCTTTATGCTTGCTCTTTGGAGTTTAGTATTGGATTTTTGAATGCCTTGGGGTCAGCTCCTCCTAAACAAAAGGCATTTGGTGTCTCCACTGCCCTGAGATGGAGTCTCAGTTCTATTTCCAAAATCAGAGGTTGGGCTTTGCTTCATCTCTATTAGCAGACACTTAAAATGCTCAAACAAAGCAACTTTCCCATTCAGAAGAAAACAACCAGACATGCTCCTTAAGGATTTCTTTTTTCCAGAGCTCCTTGACCCCCTGGCCTCTCTTCTCAGGTTTTAAAAAAAAAATGTTTTGACAAGCATTTTTCATATTTCTGATTCTGACATGGGGAAAGGGCAACCATTACCTTAAATATGGCTCTGAATTAAAGACCTTGCAGAATCAGCATCTTATATAAATGCAGCCTTTGAACAACTGGAATGTTTCCTTCCATAAAATCCTCAATGAAAACCGAGTCTTGAAGGCAATATTTGCCCCCCTGCAGAGTGTGAAACCCACAGATTTCAGCACAGATGCTGCAGTCCCTGGGCTATGAGAATGAAGAGCAATTTCACTCGAAATGGGAACAGGGTTTCATCCCAAAACACAATGGTCCCACAGCAGCTCTTCCCAGCTGAGGGGCAAAGCTGCCATTAAGGGGTGAAATTCAAAGCAGTAGGGACAAACCTTGAAAAAAATTAATTAGGAACAGTTTCAGGTTCTTCTCTGCCGGTTGTCAGTTTGCTGACTTTACACCTCCCATATTCCTGCTTTAGAGGGTCGGGGTTTTGCTTTGAAACATACACCCAAACAGCAAGGGCAGAATAGAAGGAGAAGAAAGAAGAAAAAGAAGAAGAAGAAGAAAAAGAAGAAGAAGAAGAAAAAGAAGAAGAAGAAGAAGAAGAAAGAATAATAATAATAACAAAGAATAAGAAGAAGAAAGAAGAAATAATAAGAATAAAGAACAATAATAAGAAATAATAATAAAAAGAAAAAATAACAATTAATAATAATAATAAGAAATACTAATAATAAGAAGAAGAAAGAAGAAGAAGAAGAATAAAGAAGAATCATCCCAAAATATTCCCCTTGTGCAGAAAGGGAGGCCAAGCACACACAGATTGATGCAGAGCCCTCTGATGAGGGTTGTTTTTTTTTCAAACCCAGAATTTCACTGGTCCTTTTAAGCCCTTATGGCCTGTCTGGGCTGGGATGGGGTGGGGCTGTGTCACATTTCAGGGTGCCCTGACCCAGAGGAGCCCTCAGAGCTGTAATCACAGCCCTGCTCATCCCTGCTCTTGGGAACACTCCGTGCTGTCAGCACTGCTCTGCTCCCACCATCACTACCTTCCCAGCCTTTCCAGGAGCCCAGCAAGGGTCAGGATCCTGGGGAAGCAGGATAATTGCAATTCCAAGTGCTAGCTCTGCTTTGGGGTGCGGACCAGGGCTGTGCTCATTTTTTACAGCAGCTGGAGCCACAAAGGCTCTGCAATGAGCCCTGCCCAGAGCTGCACTGATCCTTGTGGTGCCAGCAGGTAAAACCTCCTCAGGGGCACATTTTGGGGTGCACCTTGGCAGTGCCCCCATTAAACCTCAGGGCTGGCTCAAACACCAAACCCTGCTGGCATCTGAAGCGCTCAAGTTGGTTTTTTTCCCTTGCCTCATTCCAGACCTCATCGTAAAACCCTCTGTCCTTTTTTTGCTTCTTTCCATAAATAGGATTTCCATCCCCTCTGAGGGATAGCTGTGGATTCCAGGCTTTGCCCGGGGTGGGGCAGGGATGGAGCAGGATGGGGACACACAGGGGCTGCCCCAGCCCCTCTCTGCTCCATGGCCAGGCTCCAGCTGGCTCCAGGGGCACTGGATCCATTCCCTGGTGGAAAAGGGTCACAATCCAGGCTGGCATTTGTCAGAGCAGAGCAGCAGCAGTGCTCAGACATTACTCACATCCCCAGATATGCGGGGCTAAGGCCAAGATTCCTCCTGGAGGCTCCTGGGGCCCTTTCCAGGTCCCTGTGGCTTTGCCAGTAACCCCTCGGCTTCTGGGGTGAGAAGTGCCCCAAGACCACTTTGCATGGTGGCCCCAAAGCTCTGGTGTGGAAGGAGCTCGTTTGCAAAGCCCTCTATCAGAAATATGTCAGGGAAAGCAGGAGTTATTCCTACATTTGTTCTGCACAGAGTGTGGGAGCACAAACCACTGCAGAGTGAGGGGAAGGAGGGACAGAGTGAGGAAGGATGGACAGAATGAGAGGAAGGAGGGACAGGCTGAAATGCCCCTGCCTGACTGGTGGGCACAACTCCAGGCTTTCAATTCAGAATTCTCATCCTGTTCACATTCCACTGCCTGCAGAATTTTTATTTCCTTCCTCTGAAAATTTGCAGACTGATGAAATGCATTGACTGTCGCAGACATCTTTTATGAAAAATCCTTTCCTTAGGATTTTTCCTCCTGAGAAGCTGTGAGGCCTCAGGAACAAAATGTAAACATTGATTATCTGCTGCTGTGAAATGCAACAGGTGCATCTGGGATTGTCCCATGTGGTTGTTTCTAATTAATGGCCAATTACAGTCAGCTGGCTCAGACAGAGCCGAGCCACAAACCTTTGTTATCATTCTTTCCTATTCTATTCTTAGCCAGCCTTCTGATGAAATCCTTTCTTCTATTCTTTTAGTATAGTTTTAATGTAATATATATCATAAAGTAATAAATCAGCCTTCTGAAACATGGAGTCACATCCTTGTCTCTTCCCTCATCCAAGAACCCCTGTGAACACTGTCACACATTAACATTTGAGTTTGCAGTATACCTGTCAACAATACATTTATGAATAATCAGCATTTCCCCCTAAAGTATCTATTTTTAGGTGATCACTTTATAAACAGTGCTGCTTTAAAAGAACTTCTCCCCTTTTTGGGGACCAGCCATGAATTTTTCCTGCACTGAACATGAACAGTTATTCCTGCCATGGGTTATTCCTGCCCTGAACATGTTTTTCCACATTTCCAGGAGCTGCTGTGTTCAATGAGTGGCTGCTCCAGTAGATGCATTGTGGCTAATGGCTTTGCTTATGCATTCCTGAGTCTTTGCATTGGTCCCAGCAGCAGCCTGGAAGTTCTGGCTGTGACTCTCACTAAAGGGCTGATGGTGCAATTATTCACGTGAGGGAGCTGCTTTATTCTCAGTTATTATCTCTTCTGATCTCCCAGCAAACAATTACTTGCAAAGAAAGCAGAATCAGGCCGTGTTACACACAATTATAAATCTAAATTGGCGTGGAGGGAGGAGAGCAGCATGTTTTCTTCCCCAGAGAGAGAGGAAAGTGTAGGAGCTGGGCTGCTGTGCCAGGTCATGTGTGACCTGTGTGTAAGTTATGGAATTTCTGACCTAAATTCCAGTGTTTTCTCCTGGATATAATGCTGCCTTCCTATAGCACAGGCTGCTGGTTTATTCATCTTCATTCTCCCTTCATTTAAGCTCCCTTCCATTCATTTAAATCATGTTTAAAATCTGTTTTCCTTGATACTTTGAGTGAAGCGTTGCTCTGTAGTAATTCACTGTATACAAGCTGTATATAAGCTGATTGTTGAGAGGTCTAAATCTGCCAGTTTAGATGTGAAAAACTTCCTCTGTGGGAATTCCAGACTAAATCTTCAAAGAAAATCTCTCTTTGAGGCAGCTCTGCTAAAAATCCTAAGAAATTAGTTGGGAAGAACCTGCTCCAGCCCAGCTTTGCAGCTTGAGTTTTCAACACTGACACAGGGCTGACTGTGGAGAATGAAGGGTTTTCTGCTCAAGGAATTGTTGTGAAGCGTTTGAAAGAAGGAAGGAGTTTCTTTGAATTTCTAAAAGCAGGACTGGTAACTGTCCAATTAATAACTCTACAGAGGGTGCTAATTGTTACTCACCAAATTAAAATTAAAAGTTGCTTTGATTTGCCTGGGATTTATGGCTGGCAACAAGCTCCCAAAGGAAAGAGCCTGAGGAAGGGGAAAGAGATGGAAGTGGATAGGATTTCTCCAAAGGGGAAGTGGGATTTCATCCCCTGAGACAAAGACAGGCCTCCCATGTGAGGACCCAGGGATGAGGAGACACCACTCACATTTCCACAGCTCCGTTCCAGGGGAGAGGCTGGAACAGTTCAGCTGCAAATGCCA
The DNA here is from genome assembly GCF_035770615.1 of Melospiza melodia melodia. Lineage (NCBI taxonomy): Eukaryota > Metazoa > Chordata > Aves > Passeriformes > Passerellidae > Melospiza > Melospiza melodia. Next base: position 19,521,196 of record NC_086206.1, read on the forward strand.
AAACTCCTCAGTCACAGCCTGGAACAGCTGCACAGCAAAGGAAATCTGCCCTGCTGCAAACAGCATGTCCAGGGCTCCTCTGGCACAAGTGTTGAGTTAATTGAGACAAAGTTGGTAATAACTGCCAGCTCTGCAGACACAGAGCCCCACATGAAAGAGGTCCTGCCCCATTTGTCTCCATTACCTTGTCATGAGAAGGATTTTCCCTCCACACAGCAAAATCTGGGTGTGGGGCTCAGTGCTTCAGAAACCTCCAGCAGATTCATTGCTCCAGTGCTGGGGTTTGGCATTTTGGAATCCTCCTCACAAGGACCTTTCTGGATGTGGGGCTCAGTGTCCCCAAAACCTCCAGCAGATTCATTGCTCCAGTGCTGGGATTTGGCATTTTGGAATCCTCCTCACAAGGACCCTTGTGGGAGCTGTGGGAGGGGTCACTCAGCCATCAGCTAAATCAGCCTTGGCACTTTGTCCCTGGAGGATTTGATGGAATGAGAAAGGCTCTGAATCCTCTACTCCAGGCACTGAATCCCCAGCACATGGAATTCAGTCTGCATCACCCCTTTGAATTAAATCTGAAGGGAAAAAACACCCAGAGGAAGAGTATGGAATATTATATCTTTCACCCTGGGTGGAAGAGATGAAGTTCAGAGCACCCAAAGGTGTGGGTGGACAATAAAGGAGCTGCTGGTATTTAACCACACAAGAAGCTATGATTAAATTAATCCGCCATTCTCCTCTTTGCAGCTCTTTGGGGGAATTAGATCAAGAAAGTAACAAAGGAATGCCACAGTCTGCCAATAATGTAATTAAAGAACCAAGCCTCATCTGAGCTTTCTCTTGCCAAAGAGCTTGCTGGATGTAAGTTGGGAAAAAAACCTCAAATTCAGGACTTTAAAGGGAAGACAGAGAGATATTGTGAAAAAGTATTTGAATACCCAGCTATTCACTTCCTCCCTTTCACACTCACAGAATACAGAAAACATGGATGATGAAATAATGCATGTACTTCAGGAAAACAAGGCAGAAAAAAGTTATTTCTTAGTGCTGGTTACACTCAAGAACAGGTTGATGATAAAAGAGGTGAAGGGGACCTGGAATTTGTGCCAAATCAACTGCAAATGTTTATCCCATCCTATGGAGACGTGCTAAAACCCAGCCCATGGGACCAGTGCACTGCTTTCAGTTTGTTCTTCTGCTCTTAAAAATTAAATACAAGTCACAGAGGCCTGAGGTTGGCAGGATCCAGGCTGGACTGGATGTACAAACTGCTGGTTCTGTAGGAATAATTTACATTGGAACATGTCCAGCATTGCTGGGCACTGCAAAACTCAGATAAATGAACCCTGAAGAAGCAAAAAAAAAAAAAAAAACCCAAAAGTTGCCAAGTGGTGCAAAACATGAGTGTGAATCTGAGCTCAAACTGTGCAAAACATGGGTGTGAATCTGAGCTCAAACTGCAAAACATGAGTGTAAATCTGAGCTCAAACTCTGCAAAACATGAGTGTGAATCTGAGCTCAATCTCTGCAGAACACGAGTGTGAATCTGAGTTCAAACTGTGCAAAACATGAGTGTAAAACAGCTCAAACTCTGCAAAACATGGGTGTGAATCTGAGCTCAATCCCTGCAAAACACGAGTATGAATCTGAGTTCAAACTCTGCAGACCATGAGTGTAAATATGAGCTCAAACTCTGCAAAACATGAGTGTAAATCTGAGCTCAAACTGTGCAAAACATGAGTGTAAAGCAGCTCAAACTCTGCAAAACATGAGTGTAAATCTGATCTCAAACTGTGCAAAACATGAGTGTAAATCTGAGTTCAAACTGTGCAAAACATGAGTGTAAAACAGCTCAAACTGCAAAACATGAGTGTAAAACAGCTCAAACTGTGCAAAACATGAGTGTAAAACAGCTCAAACTGCAAAACATGAGTGTGAATCTGAGCTCAAACTGTGCAAAACATGAGTGTAAATCTGAGCTCAAACTCTGCAAAACATGAGTGTAAATCTGATCTCAAACTGTGCAAAACATGGGTGTGAATCAGCTCAAACTCTGCAAAACATGAGTGTGAATCTGAGTTCAAACTGTGCAAAACATGAGTGTGAATCTGAGCTCAAACTGCAAAACATGAGTGTAAAACTGAGCTCAAACTGTGCAAAACATGGGTGTAAATCTGAGCTCAAACTGCAAAACATGAGTGTAAAACAGCTCAAACTGTGCAAAACATGAGTGTAAATCTGAGCTCAAACTCTGACAAGCCCTGGAGCTGCCCTGCAGGTGTTAAGCAGCCACTATTAGGAAGACCTATAACATACCAAGCAGAGAGATTTGATAATTAGTTTGGGATTGGATTTGGGAATAAATTCTTCCCTGTGAGGGTGGGCAGGCCCTGGCACAGGGTGCCCAGAGGAGCTGAGGCTGCCCCTGGATCCCTGGAATGTCCAAGGCCAGGCTGGATGGGGCTTGGAGAAACCTGGGATGGTGGAAGGTGTCCCTGGACATGGCTGAATTGAGTTTTAAGGTCTTTTTCAACCCAGACCAGTCTTGGATTCTGTGATACTCCTCCATTACTTTTTGAGGAACGGGCTAGAAAGGCATAACCACGTCAGAAACATGCTGTAGATTTAATTTTATGGATATGTAAACAAATATAACTACGCAGATATATAAAAATATTTATCTTCATATAACATAAACATGACACTATATAGCACAGTTATACAGTACATAAAGTTTAGCACCAAAACTGCAATAAACATTTTCCAGCATGTAAAATTCACAAGGGGAACAGCAAAGGCAGCTGGGCCCTGCCAGGCTGGGGTGCTCCCATAAGAGCCAGAGGTTTGATTGTCCTCTGCAGTCCCAGGTCTGAGATTCAGCCTGGTGTGAGTGCTGCCCTTCATCTCTGCCTGCTGCTAACAGCATGTTCAGGGACCTTTAGCTCTGTGCTCTGCTAACAACCTCCAGATTGGTTTGCTGCTCAAGCAGGGGCTCCAGATGCTGCAGAAATCAAACCATGACTTGGTAACAGAGACATCCCCATGGCCTTGGGGGCTGCCATGAGCTCATCCTGCTCTGCTCTGTCGTGCCCAAGTGATTTAGACACAGCAGGGAGCGCCAAGCACTGGGAAAGGCTGCAGGTTCACTTTTGTATGAGGACTGGGAACAATTTGTGGGAACCCCCAGAGGACAGCTCAGCTCTTTTAGGGCTGGGGGTTCTGAGTGTAACTCTGTTACCCCCAGGAATTCAGCCTGGCTGAAGGCAGAGCATGGTCAAGGCTGAGGATTTGCTGTGGATCTGTGGGAAATGAATTTGTAGAAAATTCTCAAAGTCTGACAGAAGGCTCACATAGTCTGCATCTGTATGCAAACCTTGAGATAAGAAATGCTCCCAACTCTGGGTCAGAAAAAAGCTTAGATCGACATGGATCCACAGCCAAATTCCCTTGTCTTTAATTTTAGGGTAAATCTCTGAGATTTCTCTGAGGTTTCCAGTCTGGACCTCATCTCCTCTCAGTGTGAGAGCTCCACAGCACATCCTCCCCTCCCAAAAATGAACCAATTCCCACTGGCCTGACAGGGAGAGCATCCTGCTGTCCCCTCCTGGGGGACACCAGCAGCTCACAGAAGCTTTCTGGAGACAAAAGGCTGTGGGACAGCCGTGCCCTGGAGGGAGCTGGCGCAGGGAGGGACAGCAAGAGCAGCTGGGGCTGTCCCGCCCAGAGGAATTGTTTGGGATTGTCCCCAAAGAGGAGCCTCTCCCCCACACTGAGAGCCATTCTGCCTCCTAATTAATGGGATCGTGCAGTTGGAGGCTTCCTGGGAGTTTTGTCAGTGGGATGCAGCACTCAGCAAGTCCTTCCCTAATAACATTCATCTGCTTCACTCAGACCTCATCTCCAGCAAAGCTGGCTAGAAGTGGAGGCTTTATATTCTTCTTTACAGGCCTTCCCACATGGTCAGGGGCCACTTCACACTGACCTCTGCCAGGCTCTGCGAGGGCTTGGGGCCAGATGCTTGAAGGGAATCACCTGGCTGTGTTCTGAATTGCTTTTGATCTTTTATTTCACTCTATAAATTCCCAGAGGAGCTCGCTGGGAGCAAACATCTGGCACAGCTTTTCCTGCTCAGGGAAGGAATGAACCCAATATTGAAACCCCAGGTTTGGGGTATTTCTGGCCATAAATAAGGGAAGGAATGAACCCAATATTGAAACCCCAGGTTTGGGGTATTTCTGGACATAAATAAGGGAAGGAATGAAGCCAATATTGAAACCCCAGGTTTGGGGTATTTCTGGCCATAAATAAGGGAAGGAATGAACCCAATATTGGAACCCCAGGTTTGGGGTCTTCATGTAGGGCTGGCAATAAATAAAGGAAGGAATGAGCCCAATATTGGAACCCCAGGTTTGGTGTCTTTCTGGCCATAAATAAGGGAAGGAATGAACCCAATATTGGAACCCCAGGTTTGGGGCCTTCATTAGACCTAGCAATAAACAAAGGAAGGAATGAACCCAATATTAAAATCCAGGTTTGGGGTCTTCTTGTAGAGCTGGTCACAAATAAGGGAAGGAATGAACCCAACATTGAAACCCCAGGTTTGGGGTCTTCATGTGCAGCTAGCAATAAATAAGGGAAGGAATGAATCCAATATTGAAACCTCAAGTTTGGGATCTTCTTGTAGAGCTGGCAATAAATAAGGAAAGGAGTGAACCCAATATTGAAACCCCAGGTTTGGTGTCTTCCTGTAGAGCTGGCCATAAATAAGGGAAGGAATGAGCCCAACATTGAAACCCCGGGTTTTGGGGTCTTCGTGGAGAGCTGGCCATAAAAAAGCCCATGGGTGAAGGGGTGAATCATCTGCATCCAGGGTCACCCCTCCAGAGATGCTGCTGTTCCTCTCTTTGTGGATTTTTTTCAAACTCCTTTTCCTGCCAATCCATGCAGGGAGCAATCCCAACTGCTGGATTAGCAAGGAAAAAAGTAACAATTGTAATATTGCTGCTTTAGGATACCTCACACAGAGCAGAGCATGGAGGGGTGACCACACACGTGATCCATCCCTGATGGGGAGCCCAGCATCCCTGGGGCTCTCCCTGCTTCTCATGGGGCAGGTTCAGCTGAGAGAATCTGAACCAGGGCTGTGGTTTCTTTATGTTCATATTCTCAATTTCACATATTCATATTCACAACAGAACCACTCTGAATTTACTGGGTTTTTTCTACGAGTGAATGGAAGTGAGGCAGAGCCTCCAGTTGTGAGGCAGCCAGACTACCAAGGGTGAGATAATCTAAATTAGCTCATATGTTATTATTAGCTTATATATATATAATATATATATATTATTATATCTATAATAATATAGTATATTATATATTATATATATATTATATTATATTATATTATATTATATTATATTATATTATATTATATTATATCATTATATTATATATAATGGTTCATATAATATATTATATATTTATATAATGATTATATCTATAATTACATATAAATATTATAATAATAAAATATCTATTATATTATATATTATAAATATAATATATAATGTATTATATTTATTATATATTCTGTATTATATATAATAATACATATAATAATAATTATTATTAGCTCATATATAGTCCCTCCCCCCCTATATTTTTTAGGAGGGACACAAAGCAGCTGTAACCTTTCCATTGGGTTAGGTAATATAAAAAATCTTTAATAACCCCCAGAAAACCACTGCCCTTTGCTGCTGGCAGCAGAACTTGTGCAGAGCTGGCAAGGAAACAGCCCCTGGAAAAAGGAATTCTGGCATGAAGGTGCTGGGATAATATCCAGCTGAAATGAGTCACCTGGTGCTGCTGCAGTGCTGTGCTCTCAGGAAACTCTCACTTTGATATGATCTCTCTTTAAAAGTCAGATCTTTCCTCTGGGAACAGGCAAGTCTTGACTTAGGCTGACCTACCTTGCTTTTGGCTAGAAAAAGATCTTTTCCCTTGGCTGCCCCATGACTTTCACTCACAACCTCCCTGAGAACATTTTTAAAAACCATTATTTAGGTCATCTCAATCAGGCAGCATGAATCCCAGTTCCAAAAATGGTTTTATTGGCCTAATCTGATAAAATGCCCATCCTTTCATACAGGTACATATTTTTGCAATTATTTTTTTCTTTCTTGTGATAATTCCTCTTAAATCACCATCCATCATCAAATACCTGGCATTTGAATTCCACAACTCAGACAAGTGCTTACCAGAAAATTTTAGATTTCTAATTATTGCCAGTGGTTGTGTTTGTTAGGATTTGTGCCTGATGCCTAGAATTTCTTCACAAGCTGCTCAGAATGCTTTACACTGAAAGTGGAGACATAAACCTGCCAGTGTAAAACAAGAAAGCCTTCAGAAAGTCAAGGCTGTTCTTTTTTGTCTAAGTGGACCATTCAAAACTGAACTTGGTAGGGCAGGAACTGCTCTGTAGTGGATGAAAAATGCCTCCAGAAGTGAGTGGACTGAGTCTCTTGTGTTTTAGGTTTCACTGAACTCCAGCTGGGAGGATAATATGGATATAAATGGGATAAATGATGTCCCTGAGTTGTCCTGTGACAACACTGCCCTGCCAAGAAGATGAATATCCAGAAAAGGGGAAGAAAATATTCTTTATTCTTTTTTATTCTTATTTATTCTTTCAGTATTGCCAGGGAAGTTTTTCTTAACCTTGTAAATAAATATATAATATATCCCTTGCCCAGCTTCCAACAGAGACTGGAGACAGAACCATTGGAGGAGTGGAGATGGGTGGCAAGAAGAATTCATCAAAGAGTTGTATGCAGGATGAGTTACAGTTCCAAAAGTGTTATAACATCAACTCTCATTTTGATGTGAAGACCATGACCAGCTGTTGAATTTTGGTCCTGCAGAATTCTCACTTCTTCAGTGCACAATCCACGGACTGCAAAGCACAGACCCTGTTTTTTCCCAGATAAATGTCAAAGCTGTGTATCTGCAAAAATAAAGGCCGGTAAATGGTGTCTGAAGCAGCTATTAATCTTTGGAATTAGTTGCTCCAAGTGCAGATTGCAAGTATATGAAACAACAAAAAATGGAATTAAATTAGGGAGATTTATCGTGAGCAGTTGTTGCACAGTGGTTTGGGTTTCAGCAAGAGCACAGAGCAGAGAAAGATCAGCACAAAGACATAAATAAAGTAGGAATACTCCAAGGAAAGATCTTGTTTACTCTGTGCAAGCAGCCATGTCATTTGTCACCTCAGAGCACAGGAGCAGGACATGGGTGGGAGCTCCTGGATGGGCTGGATCAAGGTGCAGATATTAATATTGAAACAGAGTTTGTGAAAGGAATTGAAGACTCCTGTGGGGTCAGACAAAGCTCTATGAGCAGTAAAAAATCAAATCAGAGGTGGGAGAGGTGGCAGGGTTGTGATTTGTTCCTCTCTGGATGTACTGAAGCTGTCAGAGCCTTTCAGTAATTGCAGCTTTCAGATGGTGTTGGATGGGATCTGGGTGGAGGTGACAGTGACCTGCAGGTGCTGAGCTCTGCCAGCATCCCAAGGTGACACTTCTGTCCTGAGGGAGTCACCTTTCCATGGGCTGGCTGTGAGCTGCCCACAGCTACCACGGGGTGAAGAGAGAAACCTGGGGAAAATGGCCTGTTTGAAGGAAAACTGGGATAAATTCTGTTTTAAATGCCTGTCTGCAACTCTGGGGGAGAGGAGAGCTGGAGAAATGGGGCACAGCAGGTGACAGGGACCTGAAGCAGTGACAGGACCTGGAGCAGTGACAGGGGCCTGGAGCAGTGACAGGGACATGGAGCAGTGACAGGACCTGGAGCAGTGACAGGGATATGGAACAGTGACAGGGACCTGGAGCAGTGACAGGGCCTGGAGCAGTGACAGGGACATGGAACAGTGACAGGGCCTGGAGCAGGTGACAGGGACATGGAGCAGTGACAGGACCTGGAGCAGTGACAGGGACATGGAGCAGTGACAGGGACATGGAGCAGGTGACAGGGACATGGAGCAGTGACAGGGGCCTGGAGCAGTGACAGGGTTCTGGAGCAGTGACAGGACCTGGAGCAGTGACAGGGACCTGGAGGCCTTTCTCCCCATAAGATAATCCTTAGTTTTACTTCCCAGCAAAATTCCCTGGCATCAACTGAGCAGATTTTGTTACAAAGAACCTTTTAATAGAGAGATACAGAGAGAACTGCCCAAAGCACAATTACTGCTAGAAAAACTATAGGAACCTTAACTCCAAATAAATCAAATATATTCCCTTAACTACTAAGCTTTTTAAGGCACACCTTGCTCTTTTTCCAGGTTCCCATCATCATATTCTGGCAAGCTTCAAGATGAAATCCTTTGGCTTCCACCAGTGAGCAGCTATTGACACTTGGGCATGGATCAAAGTGAATTTCCACAGCTTTCAGATATAAAGAGTAATTGGAAGATTTTTTTTTTTTTTTTTTTTTTTTTTTTGTGTGTGTGTATTCAGAGGGTATAACACTCCTCTGCAGAGCCATTTTAGAGTGGATATAAAATAAATCCAGCAAGGCTCCTCTCTGCTCAGCTGGGGTAAAGTGAAGGCAAACAGGGCTTAGTGTCTGTGTCTTGACAACTTTTGTGGTTCTGTTCCTTCCTTCATTCAAGTGGAAGGTGGACAAGCTGCTGGAGGAGAAATTCAGGGGGAGTTATAAAATAAACAGCCCCACATTTCACTCAGTGAGGCCTGAGCAGCACACCTGATGTCTCTAAAGTGACATAGACGCAGATAAACACATTTATACTCACCAATGTGTATGAATGCCTTGTTCTTACAGCTCTCCTGTGCACCTGCTCTGTGTCCATCCCAGGCAGGATGCTGGGCACTTTCAGCTGACTCCACCAGCCCATTCCCACCCTCCAGGCCTGGATGTCCGTGAGATGTCCAAAACCCCACGTCCACTCCTTCCGTGCCTCCCATTGTCAGGCCCAGCCTGACTCACGTCCCCTTCCTTGCTTTCTCTGTGCGCTCATGTAATTTCCACCTTCCTTCCCTATTCCACACCCCAATTTATTTTTTCCTAATGGTCTTTCTCGTCCTAAAATAATTTTCAGCAAACCAACGTCACCTTGGTTTAATGAAAGCCCCTGGATGTTTATCATGTTGTTAGATCGTTTCCTTCCAGATGAAGTTGTCACTTTGTCAAGGCGTGATGCAAACCCCCAGCAGGAAGCACACAAAGGGAGAGCCCACCAGGCTCTGGGGAAGTTTGGGTGAACTGTTTGCAAAAAAAATCAGCCAAGCCCACCCCTCCGAGACTTTCATTTCCCCCTGCGGCAGCTGTCATCTGATCCCATGCCTCGCCTCTCAATGGGGCTTTCGGAGGATGCCAGATGTTGGGAACAAAGGTCTAAAAATAATCTTTCCAAGTAATCTTCCCGTCCATCACTCAAGGGGAGCGTGAGCTTTGTGCGAACATGTGAGCCGAGAACCTGATCTAACTTCAACAAGTTCAACAGCAGCTCCCGGCTCCTGCCTCTGGGCTCCTTGTTGTGCCTTTTTTTTTTTTTTTTTCTTTTCTTTCCTTTTTTTTTTTTTTTTTTTTTTTTTTTTTAATTCCTTCCCCTTTGCCTTCCCAGAAGCTGCGCAGGGAAAAGCTTGGAGCGCTCTTTCCCTCCCTCCTCTCCTCCTTCCCTCCTTGCAAACCCCGACATCTCCGGGGCTCCTTTTTCCATCTCTCCCTGGAAATAAAAAATAAAAAAATGAGTTCCAGGCTGCTTCCAGAGATACAAAAAACCCTTTTCTGTAAGAAGCTCCTGGCTGCAGCGCTGTGTGTGCTGGTGGTGCTGCCGGAGCCGGGCAGTGCCAGGAGCCTGTGGAAACGCGCTCTGCTGAAAATGACGGAGAAATACGATGTGAGTGGGGCTGGGGGGCTCGGGGGATGCTGGCCGAGAAAAGGGGGAGTTATCCTGGCAGGGTTTGGGATAAAGGAGTGTTGGATCGGCGGGCTGGCTCGGTACCACAGCCATCCGTGAAGTTTCCCCAGGCTGCGCGGGACTTTTGCCACCTAGCTGCTGCCGGGGGAAGCTGGGGGAGCTTTGGGATGGCATCGGCACCGATTTCCCTGGAAAATCCCCGGGACAGCGGGGAAAGGGATCGGGGAGAAGGGGGATGCAAACCCTGAGCTCCGGGGAGAGGTTTAGTGCGGGGAAAATAATGGGATTTATTGCTTGGAGCAGCTCCTGTGCTGCCTTTTGGGGTAACTTTGGGTAAATGTGGGATGGGGGCATTGCCCACGGCTCTGTAAATCCCTGGAGCACAGAGAGCTCAGCCCCACAGTGCCAGAGCAGCGTGCCCATCACCCTATAAAGGGTAGTGATGCCAGAAATCCATCCCTGTGGCAAGCAGAGCCGCTGCCCACGCCCTGGCACACCCTGGGTGCCACCATCTGTGCCTGCCCCTGGCAGCCTGCAGGCTCCACAGGGCACTGGGCACAGCCACAACCCCCAAACCCGCTCTGGAGAGAGATGCCCAAAGCACAGGTACTGCTGGAAAACCTTTGGGAACCTTCACTCTGGAGTGCTGGAGCTGGAGCTGGGACAGCAGCGAGTGCAGGGGGTGATGCTGGGGCTTGCCTTGGTGTGTCTGGGCCAAACAATTGTCACAGAAGAAATGGGAATTGAAAAAAAAAAAAAAAAAAAAAAAAGGGAAAATAATTTGATAGCTTGAGTTTTGGGACTTGCTGCTTTAAAAAAGAAAAAAAAGTTATACATTTGAAATTTTTACTTGAGGCTTTCAAGTTCCCTTAGAAACCAGCACTGCCCCTTGAACTGCTTGGGTGCAAGCCCCAAACACTTTATTTTCTTATGCTCAGGTCTGACTGCATCCTCCAGCCACTGCATGCGTATAAACAGCACCTCAGTGTCACAGGCAGATCCCTCCATGTTTTCTGCAGGTTTTAATTCCAAAAGGATGTTTTTCTGCCCATGACTTTTAGGGTGATGTTTGTGCATGGCAACATTTGGTTTGTGCAATTGCTGACTCAGAATTGTGACACACATCCCTTGCCCCCAATGAGAAAACTGAAATTCTGTCTCCTGGAAATTTTTTAGAAAACATTGTGCTGATGTTTGAAAGGCACCTCAGGATTTTGTAAAAAATCTTCATTATAGCCTCTCTTGGGCTAGGGTGTCCTCTGGTTTGCACTTTAATTAGAAAATGGTGACATAAAGAGCTGAATTTCCTGCAAAATCACTGGAAAGTGCATTTATCTGGATGTTCTTCTGCCATATTTCAAAGTGAAGCTCAAATTGAATAGGAACCATGAGGTGAATGACCCAGAGAGATAGGACAGGAGCAGAAGAGGAATTTACATGTTGATTTTCAGATAAGGAGCCAGCTCCCCTGGGGATATATCCTCTTCTTTCAACCTGCACTTCTTCAAAGGGCTGTTTTTGCTGGCAGCCCCGAATCCAGGTGCTACTGATCTGGCAAGCTCAGCTAGAAATTGCTCATATTGACAGAAACATTGATCCAGGGAAAACAGAAACTGCTTTTCTTTCTCCTCCTCCAAGCCTTGTCAAGGGAGAAAGCATCTGCTCTGCATCCTCTCCTGCAGTTCTGGCAGCCCCTCTGCTTTCTCACAGGGATGTTTTCTCTCCTACCAAATGCTGTGTGTTCCCTGTGGTTGGAAAAATCAGAGTCTGGGGGCAGAGCAGCTGATTTGTGAGTCATTGGATAGAGGGGTGACAGATGGAGGTGATCATGGACGTGCAGCCATGTGGGACATGGGCCACAGGAGCTGTGGGACCTGTCCCACCCCTGTGGGACCCCAAAGGACACAGCTCTGTGTGGTCTGAGCCAGAAAATCCGAGGCTGCAGCAGGAGGAGTGTGTCCAGAAAAATGCTGGGTGCAGAATGGCAGGGAGGAGTGAGGATGAGGAGCTGGCTGGGGTTTCATTCACCCTGGGTGAGGAAGGCTGTTGGCTGGCAAGGAGAGGTGAAATGGGGCTGGAGAAGGGAGAAAGAGGGATTGCAGTACGGAGAAAAAACTGGCAGCCACATTGGGATGCAGGAGCTGGGCTTTAAAACAAATGCATGTGTTTTACAGAGGGACATTTGTCAAGTTTAGTGATTTGCAGCTGGTGTTCTGCAGCCCCCACGCTCCAGTGACTGTTCCCAAGGGGCAGAGGGAGGGAGATACCTGGGAGTGGGCTCAGTTCATCATAAAACACCCATCATGTCTGTTGGGAAAAACTGGGCCAGTCTGGATTTCATTCCACTGACAACTACAGCAAGTGTTGGAGAAAAATCCCAGCCTTCTTCTAAAGTCTTTCAGAAATGAAGAATTCCTCACAGCTGCTGTAATGCTCTTTCAGCAATTTATTTACCCTGCAGCAGCCGGCTGTCATAAATCAGCCCTGGGGTACCCTCCTTGTGTTCTGGCCCCCAAATCCTCAGAGTAACCTGTGAGCAGGGCAGCCTCAGCTCCCCTTTGGAGCCTGCACACACACACAAACCTTTCTCTGCATTTCCTGCTTTCCAGCCTTTTACTTATTATTGTGCATCTTTTGGAGCTCGCCCCAGTTCTGCAGGGTTCTTCCAGCTGCAAAGAGCAGATCCAAAATGACAAATCCTGAGCTGACAACAGGAGAAAATTATTCCTGTAATATTATATTCCTGTCATATTATATTCCCATATTATTACTTTGGTCTTGTCCTTCAGATTAAACTGCTTTCAGGCTGGTGTTTGCCACTTTGATCATCACTGATGGGTGATTTTCCAGGTCTTTAATGGAAATATTGGAGGATTCAATATTCCCTTTGACTCTGTTGGTTTTTTTTTTCATTTTTTTGTTTTATGGCCAGTCTTTAGGAACACCTGTCAGGACCAGAGCTGGTGGTGGGAGGCTGAAATAAACCTCATGTGCCACCTCGAGGGGCTCCATGCAGAATGTGAATTAGCAGAGCTGTGCTTTAACACAAGCTCAGGGACCAGTTCCAGACACAAATAACAGAACAGAGCTGGGATTTTTGGGAGGCAGACTGCATCCCTATTGAAATTATGGCTGAGACTGAGTGATTCCATCCAGGTTCTTCCTCATCTTTGTTGACTTCCAGGGTTCCTCAGCTGAACTCTGCACTTTTCCCCTTACTTTGTTTCTGGCTATCTAAGGCAGATATTGTCATTAAAATATTTAATAAGTCTCCCTGGGAAACAGAAATTTACCTCCTGCACTGAAAAATGGTTTTAAAGAAATTTTGATTGTCATCACAATATGCAGAATTAATAAATCAGAGCCAAACTGTGAATGCTGGGAGAGCTTTTAAAAAAACCTTATAACCCAGACCTGGAGATGTCCTTAACCAGGTTACTTTGGGGAATGAGGGAATCCTGCTTACACATAAACAAGGAGGTTTATTAAACAAAATAAGTAAAAAATTCTTATTTTGAATGCAATGAGTTGTGAGCAATAGGTGACCAGAGAAAAATGGGCAGGGAGGTCATGAGGTACAAAGTTATTTGGCCACAACTGTTATATTGTTCCCCAACGGAAATTTCATTCATGGAGCCAGCTGTTCATTGCAATTTTGGCTTCTTGGGTTCTGAATCATCTGTGAAGCAACTGCAGTAATTGTTTGGTGGTTTTTTTTTTCATGTGTCCATTATTTGCCAGTATTATTTTGGTCCCATTTCCGTCTGCAGATGACCTTTCAAATAGAATGGTAAACTGTGACCTTCCAGGATGAGCACTCCCTCCAGCATGGAGACCTGTTCTGTGTTTGGAACTGCACAGATTTATTGCTCAGTGCTCCCTTATATACCAAAATTATGCTTGGTATGAAAATTTTATCTGTTTAAAATCCACCAACCCAAAAAAAAAAAAAAAACCAAGAAAAGTGTATTTTCAATATCTTCAATTTTAAAACATCTTTCAAATTTGGAGTGTTTGCAGCTTTTGAGGAATGGACTAATATGAGAGCTTGCATCTTCAGCATCATCAAAATTGGGTTTTCCAAATCTTTTTAGTGGTTTAAACAGCCTATCACTTAATGGGAAAACAATGTCACAGAAGTGTTTTAGAGGAAAAAGCAGAAGAAATTTGTTTATTGATATTGGGAACGGGGCAGGAGACTGTCAATAGTGAAAACATCATCAATTCTCTGTCTGTCTGATGCTCCATCTCCTGCAATGGCCTCTCCTGATAATCCATGTGGGAAAAGGCTCTTGTCAAAGGACACATGCTCCAAAGGAGTCATTGGGTTACAGAAATAAGGATGGAGCAGGATGCAGAGAGGGATGTTAATCTCACCTCAAATTCTCCATGGTCTGCTGGTGAAATTTCCTAGAAACCCCTGGGGGATTGTTGCACCATGTTTATTCTTGGAATAACAACCCCAGTTTCTCATCACTGATTTTGTAACACACCAGTGATTTGGCCAAGTGTATCTTTACATTTTTGTGTATTTTTGACTTTACTGCTCTTGAGGCCATGGCAGTGCTCACTTCACACCCCTGGCTGATCTCTTTTAAAAATGCAAATCCAGAATTTTGATTTTATGAGAGCTCATGAATGGTTATTAATAAATCTGAGACCTGAGTGCCCTGAGCACTTTCTGCAGCCCAGGGGTGAGGGAGTGGTTGAGCCACAGGTGAGAAAGGAGTGGGCTGGGGTGATTCACCTCTGCTGCAGGGATTTGGCTTCTTGCTACAGCAGCCCCAGTGTGAAAAATATCTGAATGGTGCCTCATAAATGTTCCTGGGCCTGTTAATGCACTTTACACTTCTCTTATCCTGTCAGTGAGCAGTGAGCAGCTCAGCTTCTTTCTGCTGCAAATGGGCTCATCTTCTCTGGGACAAAGCTGGCATTACTCACAGATCTCACCAGAACGTCCCGTGGTTTAGAAACGGTCTCTGATTTAACAGCCCAGAGCCCCACCATGGATAAACTCGAAAGGCTCCAGTAGGATGTTCCATAACTCACCTTACGGCGAACCTGACTTGCTTTTCTTCTCTTTGCAAAGGATTATGAGTACCCTCTTCATTCTCACAGCTCCCAGCAGCAGCAGAAGAGCGACCGGTGCCCGCCGCCGCCGCAGAGCCTGCCGGAGCGCGCCTGCGAGGTGCCCAGCTGCCGCTCCGACGCCGAGTGCCAGCGCCACAAGCGCTGCTGCTACAACGGCTGCATCTACGCCTGCCTCGAGTCCGTGCAGCCCCCGCCAGGTACAGGGGGCCCCGGGGGGGCTGGGAGGGAGGGGAGCTTGTGGCGATGGGGGTGGCGGTGGGGATGGTCTTCAGGTGTGTTGGGTGCGGCGCGGGAGGTTGAAGCGCGTGTTGTGTTCCGCGCTTGGGGTTTCTGCGGGCTTGAGGAGTGAAAAGGTGTCCAAGGGAAGCTGGTGTGGGAAAATTTCCACTTGGGTGAGTTGTAGAAGTCACTCAAGGGCAGTTTGTTTTCCTGGGATGCCATTTCCCATGCCCCATCCCTGGAAGTGTCCAAGGCAAGCTGGTGTGGGAAAATTTCTCCTTGGTCCAATTGTAGAAGTCACTCAGGGGCAATTCTTTTCCCAGGATGGCATTTTCCATGCTCCATGCCTGGAAGTGTCCAAGGCAAGCTGGTGTGTCAAAATTTCTACTTGGGTGAATTGCAGAAGTCACTCAAGGGCAATTCTTTTCCCGGGATGGCATTTTCCATGCTCCATCCCTGAAAATGTCCAAGGCAAGCTGGTGTGGGAAAATTTCTCCTTGGTCCAATTGTAGAAGTCACTCAGGGGCAATTCTTTTCCCAGGATGGCATTTTCCATGCTCCATGCCTGGAAGTGTCCAAGGCAAGCTGGTGTGGGAAAATTTCTTCTTGGGTGAATTGTAGAAGTCACTCAAGGCCAGTTCTTTTCCAAGGACAGGCAAACTGGTGTGGTAAAATTTCTCCTTGGTCCAATTGTAGAAGTCACTCAAGGGCAATTCTTTCCCAGGATGGCATTTTCCATGCTCCATGCCTGGAAGTGGGGATGCCACACCAAGGCAACCTGGTGTGGCAAAATTTCTGCTTGGATGAATTGCAGAAGTCACTCAAGGCCAGTTCTTTTCCCAGGATGACATTTTCCATGCTCCATTGCCCGGAAGTGTCCAAGGCAAGCTGGTGTGGCAAAATTTCCACTTGAGTGAATTGTCGAAGTCACTCAAGGGCAGTTCTTTTCCAAGGACAGGCAAATGGTGTGGCAAAATTTCTACTTGGGTGAATTGTAGAAGTCTCTCAAGGCCACTTGTTTTCCTGGGATGGCATTTTTCATGCTCCATCCCTGGAAGTGTCCAAGGCAAGCTGGTGTGGTAAAATTTCTCCTTGGTCCAATTGTAGAAGTCACTCAGGGGCAATTCTTTCCCAGGATGGCATTTTCCATGCTCCATGCCTGGAAGTGTCCAAGGCAAACTGGTGTGGCAAAATTTCTACTCGGTCAAATATAAGTCCAAATCAGATTAATCCATCAGGCAGCCTCCACACAGGCCCTTAGAGGAAATCCATGACTTTTCCACAACTCTGTGCCCTGTGGCTGCTACATCTTGACACTGTGGTCTCTTGTTTCTGTCTCTGCAGTCCTGGACTGGCTGGTTCAGCCCAAGCCCCGCTGGCTGGGAGGCAATGGGTGGCTTTTGGATGGCCCAGAGGAAGTCTTACAAGGTACATGACATTTCTTTGTCTTTGCAATATCCATAATCCCACAAAGGCCCTGGAGAATGAATCCCTCATACACAGAGCTCGCCTGGGATGTTGGGCTGCTGGTATTTGTCTGGAGTTTCCACAGGAATAACTCTGTGTGGTGCTGGGAGCTGCTTTCTGCTGCA
This sequence comes from Melospiza melodia melodia, assembly GCF_035770615.1. NCBI lineage: Eukaryota > Metazoa > Chordata > Aves > Passeriformes > Passerellidae > Melospiza > Melospiza melodia. The sequence continues at coordinate 19,538,032 of NC_086206.1, forward strand.
GTAAATACTTTTTATGGATATGGATTATGCAGCAGAGCACTAGGAATGCTGCAGGGTGCTGGGCTTGCACCCATTCCTCAAATAATGAGAGATATATCTTCCTTTTAGAAAAAGGCTTTGTCATCATACATGTAATTTTCTGCCAGCTTCCTGATAGAGTGTGGGTGGACTTGGAATGGGAGATCCTTTAATCCAGAGTGGCCTCCTCACCCAGATGCCTTGGGCTGGGGCTGTGGCTCTTGGATCTGAAGGTGACTTGGACAGGAGCCCTGGCAAACTGCTGCAGAGCTGTGCCAACTGGGGCATCTAAATTTGGAGACTGACAATGAGATTGAGCTTCTCAAGTTCATTCCATAGGAAAAGGGCTTTAATTAATTTTTTAAATAGCTAAAATTGAAATAAGAAGGTAGTTGGGAGGTGGGAAGAGAAGTTTTCTTCTGTGAAGCATTCCTAGATTTATGGACACCTGAAGTTTTTGGGTTTTTCATGGAAAAGTTAACCCAGCTTTTGATCAGCTTTAGTCAGATCTAGGTAGTGCAAATAAATTCCCCTCTTTGGTCTTACACAGATGGTTTTAGACTCACTAAGCCTCAACTCTCATCTATTATGGAAACTCCAAGTTCTTGAAGACAAAATTCTGCTTCCAGCTCATTGGAGCTGCACAGCTAGAAACAAGATAAAATAGGTTCCTCCTCATCCATCCTTGTCATGCTTATATTATTTGTTCTTATCTGAACACCTTCATCTCAGCTTGAGGGAGTAATTAGGGAAGCAAGAACCATCAGTCATGGCATGAGAATTACAGCAGAGGTACTTGAAATTAAAAATCAGAGGGAGGAGTGGCCCTGCAGAGTCTGTACATGTAATGGCCACAGACACTGCCCAGGTCCTGCTTTGATTTCCCATTCTGAGCTGCACTTGCTGCCTGTCCCAGGTCAGAGTGGTGAAACCTCTGTTTGGGACAGGGGCGGCACTGCCTGACCCCACAGTGAGTCACTGCTGAGGTTTGGATTCAGCAGCAGGCCTGTGGGTGTGGAGCAGAGAGCACAGCAGCACAATGCCAGCTTCCTGCTCATGTTCCCAACTCCTCACCCAGCCCAGAGCTGGTGGGACACACTTATCCCTGCCTGGTGGGACACATTTATCCCTGCCTGGTGGGACACATTTATCCCTGCCTGGTGGGACACACTTATCCCTGCCTGGTGGGACATATTTATCCCTGCCTGGTGGGACACACTTATCCCTGCCTGGGGAGAGCAGACCCATGGGGGGATCATCCTGCATGGTGGGCACTGCTGATGCCTCTCTGGGCTACCTAAAAACAGAGGTCAGACAAAATTAAGAGGATAAAAAGCAGTTTGTTTATATTTGTTGAAGGGCCTTCAAGTACATTTAGGGCAGACAAAGCCCCCCAGGGGCTACACCCAAAAATGGACAGTGGGTCAACTTTTATAAGTTTGGTCCATTTGCATATTGGGGGTTAATTGTCCAATTCCAGCTTCAGGTAATGAAGTAATTTACCCCAGTTTGCTCCCCCCAACTCACTTTTGTTTCCATCTCTGGGGCCTGAGGCAGTGAGGTGTCCTTGACTGCCAGGCCTGGAGAGGAATTGTTGTGTCTGCCCAAAATGGGAAAGCAGCAGCTCACACTGTGTGTGGAGTTCAGAGTTCTACATTTGGTGCCTAAAGAGGCTGGCCTGGAACAGAGTTAAAGGAATAAAGTAGGGATTTATTAAAAGGCCTTCAAAGGATAACCTTGGGCAGGCAGCACAAGAGCCTGGCCATGGCTACACCCAAGATGGACATGTCATGAGTTTTCACAGTTTTATAAGTTTGGTCCATTAGCACATTTGGGTTAATTGTCCAATTACAACTTCAGTCCCATCCTCCCAGTTTGCTCTCCTCAATTCTCTGTTGTTTGCACTTTTTGGGCCTGAAGTTGCAATGGTGTCCTTGGGCTGGAAAAGGATTGTTTTGTCTGACTGAGCCGTGAGGAGAACTTGCTAGCACTTTATATGAAGCTCAGAGTCACACACCAATGAAGTACAGAATCTGAAAGATACAAAAGCTAAAACTTAAGGCATCACATCAAAGAATTGCAGGATTCCAAATACATGAAACACATACAAACTAAAACCCTGCAGCATCCTTGGTGGGTGGTGCCCACCCCAGAGCTGGCACACAGGCTGTGGGGAGGGTTTGTGCAGGGAATGGGGCTGAGCTGTGCCAGGAGGGGGCAGCCCCCATGGCAAGGAGCCCGAGGTGGGGTGGTGGCCGTGGTGGGGTCCCTGTGGGTGTCACAGCATGACAGGTTTCTCTTGCAGCTGAGGCCTGCAGCACCACGGAGGACGGGGACGAGCCCCTGCACTGCCCCACAGGCTATGAGTGCCACATCATCAACCCGGGCAACACGGCCGAGGGCATCCCCAACAGGGGCCAGTGCATCAAGCTCCGGGGAAACCCAGGTGGGTCAGGCCAGGAAACCTCCCCCTGTGGGATGAGGCCATTTCTCACTCACGGATGGGGCAGCTGAAATGCGTTTCAAAAACCTTTATTCCATTTTCGGTCTAAGGTGAAGGGTGAGACAATACAGATCGTATAATGCATGCCATCATCACAATGAGAAGCTAAGTTCTGATTGTGTTAATTTCTTAATTGCAATACATTTTAAGCATTTCTTGGCCTATCAGCTGTAGCCACACTATGCTGCAGATGCCTTAAAGCAAATAATCTAAAATTACCCCTCATGGCTCCCACTACAATGCATCTTTCACAGTTCTGTTTCTGCAAAGTATCCAATCTGATCTGCAAGGCCACCTTTTGAAACTTGTTTCTAGCTCCATTTCTCTCTCAGCAATGCCTGTTCTATTCCATTTCTAAGTCAGCATTTCTTGTCTCAAGGTTTGCATACAGATGCACAATGTGTGAGCTTTCTGTCAGGCTTTGAGAATTCTCTACAAATCCATTTCCCACATTTTCCCCTCTCTCTTGAATGGAAAAAACTTCTCGTACATGCTGATGTTTGCAGGGCAGAAGCAGAAAGGAAGGGACCAGGACACTCATGCCAGTGTCCTCTTGGGCTGTGTCTGCCTGTGCTGTTACTACACAGCACAAAAATTAGAAATATTTATTAGTTACTGCATGCTTCAATGAGAAATCTGAGTTTTAAATTCCAGATTTATCTTCTGACTTTGCTTTCTGCATACAAAACTTCGTTGCCTTCATTCTGCTGATGCATTTGCCCAAAAAAGAATTTCACACATGCCAAAATATTTTCCAGGAAAGCTCATAGCATGTGAATGGTAGGATATGTACATTGGCACTGGGCTAAAATCACCTCAGTGCTGAGACATGAGACATCAGTTTTGCCATTTGGTCATTGTAAAAAACAGGAGAAGCATCAAACCAGGTCTCTCAGCTGCTTCCAAAACAGATTAAGAGTTTTTCCATCATCTCTTATAACCTTTTCTTTAATAACATCCACAGTAACCAATGTAATGCAGAACTGTGGGGATCTTAGACATGAAGTATTTCTAAGGGCTTAAATAATTATATAAATGGCAAACAGAACAACCTCCTGGAACTTGAATTATGTAAAATGCTAAAAGGTGGTCTGAAAAGTTACCCAAATTTTATTTCATTTGGGAAAGCCTCTGAATCCTTGACTTGTAGCTATTGAAAAGGTTATAAAATGCTAGTGGCAATTCCCACTCTTATGGCAATTGAGTTGTGTTCACAGAGCTCAGTAATCTCAGCAGTTTATAAGAGGTTTCTAGCAACCCAAATTACTTCAGCCACAGAGGACTTTTATGTCCCTCATTGTGAGGCTGTTATTTCCCTATCTCTAATTTCTCTGTGCTGTACACAGCAGGTCAGAGTTTAACACAAAAAATGGAGGCTGACTGGGTATGTTCTCACCATGAACCTTCTTTTCCAGATGGACACAACCTGAGGCACAAGTATTACAAGGAATATATTGGTAAGCTGCTGGCATGAAGGGGTTGTTGTTGTTGTTGTTGTTATTTTAAGCTTTATCATTCTTGCAATGCTTACAAGGAATTTGCTCCTTATGAAATGAAGGTTTGTACATAGGAAAAAAAAATATTCTTTATCTTCAACTCTCTATGCCTTGGTCAGATGTCATTTTAAGATCTACGATGTCCTGACTGTGGACTCTGGAGAACCAGAATTTTCAGCTGTGACAGAATGAGTTAAACTGCCAGGGGAACCACCCAGTCCAATAATCTTTTTTTTTTTTTATTATTTTTAAGCATATTTTTGGAGTTTTGCTCTTGGCCCAGGACTCCTCTGTGTTGAAGCTGAACACAGAACTCTGTCAAAAGCAGGGTCTTGGGCTGTGGTAAGAGATAAGGGATGGTGGAGCCCAGTGAATTCCCCCAGAGGTGTTAGGTCCCTCTCACAAATCTGCGGCTCAGAGAAAGCAGGAGCATCTCCCACGTCTTTCCTCACAGTTCCAAAGCTCCTGGTTCCTCCCTCTTGGATCTGGATCTGATTGGAAGTGACATTCAGGTATAACTAGAGAGCAGCTTTGACATAAGATTTCCAAACAGTCCAATTTGGCCACTTTGGCTGATAAAACCAGGAGAGGATTTCTTTTCCTTTCTTCCAGTGTGGGCTAGCCCAGCTATCTGTCAAATAATGATAAAATAAACCTGAGGGAACCTCGAGAAACCGTTTTCCACTGCCCAACCCAAAACCTGACTTTGCTGATGTTTGTTTTACAGGGAGCAATTCCAACAATTTGGTTGGCTATGTGAAAAACCAGCAGAAGCATTTGGGCTAATTGAAGGTGTGCCTGGGTAAGTGCCCTGTGAATAAAGAGAAAGCTGGGTGGAAATAGCTGGTGCTTGGAATGCAATCATTCACAGAAACATTGTCTGAGGGTGGTATTTCCTCTGAGCAAAATGCTGGAGTAAGGACAGCACCTTAAACCCTGTGCAGGTGCATGAAACACTCTCATTCCATCAGACACACCTGATTTCTTTGCAGAACTTTTGCCTTGTGGGCATCTAGAGGATGAAAAATAATTGGTGTTCCTTAAGACTTTAAACTTTGTGTTTAGGGGCTTCTTCTAGCACAGGTGTAACTGGGCCTGCCAGACAAATTTAAAAGCTGTTTATTCTGTTTATTCTGACTGCAGAAAGGGTCAGTCTTGCAAATCCTTCAGCACATGGGGGGGTTTTGTGGGATAATTTTCTGTGTGTGAACACTTGTGCTGAGCAGTGGCACCCACTGATGTGAGCAAAGGCACATTGATCTGTCAGAGCCAACAGCAAAAGCTCTGTCTGTTTTATCAGCCTTGCATCAAGCAAGAATGAAAATATTTATTACACCAAAAGTTATGTCCCAAGATGGTTTTCTCTACACTTTCAGCTTCACTTTAAGATTAACTTGGGTTTAGCTGGGAGTTGTGAAAACAAAGCAGTTCAGTGTTGTACCTACGTCAGGCTGGCTGTTAAGATTGCTCAGCTACTTAAGGACAAGTTCTGTGCAAACATCCTAGGAAGGATAAATATTTTAATTCCTCTTCCTCTTTTTTTTTTCTCTTTTGTTGTTTGGTTTTCACCCAGCTGGACCACTCTGTCAAGGAACGCTTTACCCAGCAGCTTTTTGGTCCCAGATCTCCACATCTCCAGCACCCCCTGATCCCTGCCCATCACTGACAGAAAAATTCATTATCCAAGGAAAAGTCCAGATTTTAACCCCACCAGGAAGGGGAGAAATGTGATCCCCTGAAGGAAACCACACTGCTTATCAGCTGCCCTTCTACAAATGAAATGCAAACAGCTCCAAGGGATCCCTGTAAGCCACAGTGCCATGATCAGGCTGCTGACACAGAGCCAGCCCTTCGTGTGCTTGTTGTGTGACCAATTCAGATTTCAGGCCTGTGAACACAACCATGTGACGTCAGAATTCTACCTAAATATCATCTCTAAGTTGCTTTAAAATAGATGAGACTAAAGAGGTTCTCTGGATCAAATCCAGTGCCTGCCTGTCTGGAACAACCCCTTTAAAGAAGCCTTTTCATCAGCTTAAAATTCAAAGAAATCTGCAAAGAAACCTTCTTCCTTTCCTATTTACATCCAGATAAAAACCAGGTTTGACACCCACTCTAAATGGCTAAACCTGAAGTTTTAAGAATTTGAGGAAGTTTAGGCTAGGAGCAAAAGCAGCTTTATAAATGCTTTTAGATTACTTTCCTCTTCTCAGTCTGGTGAGCTGCAGATTGAGAGTTAATAATGGAACAGATTCCTTCCTACAATATCCAGGCTGACCCACAAATGCATGCCAGGTTTTGTAATGTGCTGCTTTTAGCCAGCACAGTTAATACTCACAAAATCTGGGGGTTTGTACCTGCAAAACCTCAGCTAGAGGCCTGAAGTCTGGATAATTGGTTAAATGTGTTAGCAAATCAAACCCAGGATAAATTTGTGTGCTGAAAAGGATTGTCTGGCAGATGGGCCACTGCTCCTCAGGAGTCCTGTACCTTTTGTGTTGATTTCCCTAAATCCTTAAAGTCTGGATATTTGTATTTGGGCCTCACAGCTTCTTTTAGCTGTTTACCATTATACAATGGAAAACACATTTTCTGTTAAGGTTTTTCCTTTCCTTGGCAGTCCTGAAGGGACAGTTGCATTTATTGTGACAAACCAGCCAGAATTGTCTGGCAGAAAAGCCACATTTGCTCCATGGTTTAGTCCATGTCCCCATCTGCCTGAATGAAATTAACATTTTCATTTGCACAGTAGTAGCACTGCATATAAATACCCAATTCACAAATGCAAGCCCCTGCTTCCACTCACAAAATACAGGATTGTTTTTTTCCACTCACTAAACAGTTTAAGCCAAATCCAAGACACCTATAAAACTCTTGATGCTTTGCACATGACATTTGCAGCTGGAGAGATGGAAGGTGCCAAACTGCTCCTCTGTTTCCTATTCTAAACACACTCCTGAGTGCTTTACAGAGCAAAGAACAGCTGAAGGGCTCCACATTTTCCTAAATATCTCCATTTGTTGTACTCACTCTTTTTCAAAGTGCAAGATATTAAATCCAGCACCATGTTTGGACAGAGCTGTTTCTAGAATTTTATCCTACACAGCTTCCTGCAGTGAGATCTTAATTCCTGCTTGGACACAGGGGCCACAGAACCAGAGAATTTTGGAATGGTTTTGGAAGGGAATTTGAAGCTCATCACCTTCCACTAGACCAGGTTGTCCACCAGGCTCCAATCCATATTTTATAGTTCCAATCTGTGTTCAGACCAGAAACTTGTCACTTATCCTACTGCAGCCTCGCTCCTCAGTGCTGCTCAGTGAAATGCATTGATTTTGTTCAGCATTACTTCCTGCAGGTAAAAAAAAAAAAATCAAATTCTGATTAAATGAGCAAAGCCCTCCAGTGATCACTGCTGGCCCCAAAGGGTAAATGCCAAAATGTTCAATTTTAAACTAAAAAAATTCCTAAAACCTTGTGAGGAGCTAGTTGAAAAACTGGTGGTGTGCATTCACAAATTTGAAAGATTAAAACTTCAAATCTCAGCCTAATCTCTCAAAGCAGCCCAAAATATGCTTGATTTGAGTGGACACATTCACTTCAGTGTCTGTTTTCTTTGTAGCTGCAGAAGCACATACCTGACCACATGGGTGGGACAGTACAGGTATGTTCTGCTTGCAAAAGAAATTAAATTAAAAAAAAAAAAAAAAGAAGAAAATTGACAAATTAATAATTTGATGACGAATTTCTGTTTACTGGGTGTTTCACAGCCATCACCCTTCTATAGTGGTGCTATAATGCTCAGGGGGATTTTTCCAGGTTAATTCAAATTATTAATTGTCAAACTCAGAAACAAAAGCCACAGAAGGGACTTGGCAAAGTTTTCAGCAGTGAGACACTGGAATGTGAAACTCAGACACTGAAATGAAAACACAGAGCAGGTGAGCTGTCCTCAGCTGCTCTGCTCTCCAGAAGCAGATGCTCCATCAGCAGCCTGGTGCAGCACAGTAGGAAATGCCTGGTGTAGGATGTTTTTAACCTTTTCATGACCACTCTGCAGCGTGTTTGGTGCTATGACAACCTTCCTGTGTGCCACTGAGTGCTGCACTGCCCACAGCTCCCACATCCCCGAGGATCTGGGCAGCCCCAGGAGCCCCTCCCTGGTTTGTGCTGCTCAGATTCTGCTTTGGTGCTCAATAAAATGTGACCAGTCTATTTTTCAACCCTGCCGAGTTTCTGTTGTGTCTTCCTGATGTACTTGCAGCTTTGGATTAGGGGGGAAAAATGGAGAAAACTTCTTAATTTTAGTTGTTGGGAGAACATAACACAAGCTTAGGGAGACAGAAGTCATTTTGTCCACTGGGAGGGAGGTGATAGACCCCAAAACACATCCACCACTTCTGTCAGCTTTCAGAGGGGTCCCTGTTTTGGGTCAGACCTTCAGTTCTGGCATTTTCAGTGCCCTCAGAGGAGCAGATGGACAGTGGCACCCCAGCAGAAGTGACCCTTTGCACTGGGGCAGTGCTGGGGCTGCCAGCTCAGGTGCTTTGGGCTGCACCAGCACTGCCCAGGCAGCTTGGCAGGAGCCTCAGAGGGTGGAGAAGCCAAGCAAGGTGAAGGTCAGAGCTGGGCTGTGCCCACTGCAGGACAGAGCTGGCACGGGACAGGGGTTGGGCTGCTCCCAGCCTCCAACACCCTCCTGCCCCACCCAGGATCCTGCTCTACCTGCTCCTCAGCAGGGACAGGAGTGCTCCTGCTCTGCCCTGGCAGCACAGCGGGGACAGGAGCTGCCTGCAGCTGAGCCACGGGGGGACAGCAGCAGGGCTGGCACTTGGGAAAGGCTGGGGGGTTCAGGTGAGCCCAGGCAGCTCCAGGTGGCACGGGAGCTCCTCACTGTGCCAGGGAAGGTGTCCTTGGGATCTCTTGGACCTCTTTTGGTCTTTGGGATCCTTGGGATCACTTGGACCTCTTGTAGTCTTTGGGATACTTGGACCTCTCATGGTCCTTGGGATCATTGGGATCATTTGGACCACTCTTGGTCCTTAGAATCACTTGGACCTCTCGTGGTCCTCAGGATCCTTGGGATCTCTTGGACCTCTCATGGTCTTTGGGATTCTTGGGATCTCTTGGACCTCTCATGGTCATTGGGATCCTTGGGATCACTTGGACCTCTTGTGATCTTTGGGATCACTTGGGTCTCTCATGGTCTTTGGGATCTTTGGGATCACTTGGGTCTCTCGTGGTCTTCGGGATCTTTGGGATCACTTGGGTCTCTCATGGTCTTTGGGATCACTTGGACCTCTCGTGGTCCTTAGGATCTCTTGGGATCACTCAGACCTCTTGTGGTCCTTAGGATCATTGGACCTCTCATGGTCCCTGGGATCCTTGAGATCACTTGGACCTCTCGTGGTCCTTGGGATCACTTGGACCTCCCCGTCTGGATGAGGAGGTCACAAAGGGTGTGCACATAACTCCTGTCTCCTGCTGGGAATTGTGACAGCAACCACGAACCTCAGCTTTCAGGAGAATGATTTGTTTGGTGAACACCACAATATCATGGTTTCATTTCAGCTCATTTTCACGCCAATGCAAGCAAAAATGGTTTCTGCTGCTGTAGCTTGGCAGTGATCTTTGAGGAAAAAGCACAGCATGACCTGAGGCAGTGTCTGGAGTGACACTGAAGTGCTGCCAGGGCATCCCAGGAACCAACAACGGGATCAACAGAAGGAACAACAAAATAGATCTTCAAAGAGTCTACTACCACCAGAATAATATAAAATAAATTCTGATGTACCACTCTGTGGTATTGGAGTGTCTTGGTCACCCTCAGGAACTTTTCATTAATTTGCTGAGCAGTGAAGAAGCCTCTGAGGTTTGGACAACCCATAAAAGAGTTTTTGGAGGCTGGAGGTTTCTCTTTGCTCATCATGGCACAGCAAGGGTTGGCTCATACAGGGGTTGTTTTCTTCTCCCACCTCACCCTGGCTGCTCAGGCTGGATTTCCCTCTGGAGGTGGGGTTGGGTGAGCATTCATTGTCTCTCTATGGCAAAAGGATTTACTGCATCATCTAGGATCCTTTAAGAGTAAATTAAAAAAAAAAAAAAACCCAAACCAAAAAAAACTAAACCAAAACCAAACAAAAACCAAACAAAAATAATCAACCAAAAACACCAAACCCAAAGCAAACGAAGAAAACCACCAACACAAACAAAAAAAAAAAATGTCAAAAAAAACCCCCAACTTTTCCTGGTGAGTCTGCAGAGATAAATCCTATTTCTTCCCATACTTTCTCCTTGTTATTTTTCCATGCAGACAAAATAGCAAGAACAACAAGAGAGGCTGTGTAAACCAAAAAGGATTTTTAAAGAGTTTCCCAGACAGAACTGTGGATGGTGGGGATTGTTCCACTCATCCTGAGTCCCCCACCAGGTGAGACTCCCAGTTTAAGCAATGGAAACTGTGCAAAAAGAAACCAAAAGTTTTATTTAAATTCCCTCTTCCTTGCCCATTACACACCTGGGGACAGACCTATGGATTTGGGATTATTATGGATTTTGGATTTTACTCAACCTTCATGGGACAAGATGTTTTTTTGCTTTAAAAACCAGGAGCAGCGGAAGTTCTGCCCAGGAAAATCCCAACCCAGAATTGAAGTGTTTGGATTTTTGATTTTTGGGTGGCAGCAAACTCCATTCTACCCATGCAGAAGAAATTTTTTCCCTCAAGGTGGCACAAGAGGAACAAAAGTGCTACAAGTCCTGGTTCTGGCAGGGGAGCAGGTGAAGGAGCAGTGAGTTTTGAGCTCACAGCATCATAATTTTGGGCTCAGGGAGTCTCAGAGAATGACTCCTTTGCTCTGTGTGTTTTCATAACAGATATCTTCTACTTAAAAGACAAAAAAGAAAAAAAAAAAAAGGTTTTCCAAATAATCTCCTTAGAACTGGAGCTTTATTATCCAATTAAATAGGAAATACTGTAAGGGCACTGCAATTGGGCTTTGATATGTTTTTAGAGTGTGCAAATGATAGAGTGAAGAAATACAACTTGTATTAGTTTTGTTTTCTTAACATTATAGTCCTGATTCAGTCTATTCCCAGCATTTTCTGAGCCATGGGATAGCAAAATACATTAATTTTGCATTCGATTTCCTAACATGCAGAAATCAACAGCAGCAAGGAAATGAAACTTGAGTCCGTTCAGCAATTTCTCAGAGTGAGTGGCAAACAGCAACATCATTTTCCTGCATTTATCCCATCTCATCAAATACAATTTCCCATAACAGAACTGAGGGAACACAAAGATGAGAGAGAAGGACGTGGGTCCTGAGCCCAAACCAGGCTGTTCCTTCCCAGTTTGCTGGATAATAAAACAGCCTGCTCTGATTGTTATGGTGCAGCATTATTATTATTATTATTATTATTATTATTATTATTATTATTATTATTATTATTATTACTATTGTTATTCTCATCAACATGTTTTTCTCCTTTTCTGTGTCCTTTTTGTCTTGAAACTTCTGCCAGTCCCACTCAGGCCATTGTTGCCCCTCCCTAACCCAGGGTGTGGCCATGGTGCAGATTTTGGATTTTGCTCTTGCAGCTCCATGTGTCCCTACAAGCAGCAGGGTTGTGCCAAGGGGATGATGCTAAATAAGGAAAGGATCAGCCTGTTGTTTAATTAGCCATGGTGGCTAATGAGGCCCACACTGGGCACAGCACAGCCCCAGGATGCTCTTCCTGGGCAGCAGCTTCAGGGATGATGGGTGACAATTTGGGGTGAGAAAAGCGAAAGCAAAAGCAAAGGGAAATTTTCTTCCTACATGCCTAGAGAGGGGGAAGGTATTTCCCACCACTTTTCTGGCAGGAACACAAGGATTTGGAGTGATGTTGAGATTGTGGAGACCACAAACAGGCTGAGGTGGGCAGGGGGAGGGATTCCCTGGCAGGCAGTGCTGCCGTGCCCTGTCAGGAGCTGCCAGAGCCAGCTGGACGTGCTCCAGCTCCTGGGAAGAGCTGCACAAGGAGGGGGAAACCAGTCCAAGAGCACAAACGAGCTCAGAGAGGTTTCACCTCCTGATTCCCATATGATAAAGTCCAAATCCCTCTGTATCTGCTCCAAGCCCTGGATAAGCACCTCACCTAAGCCCGGGGCAGGGCCTGGATGTGAGATTCCCGAAAATCGGAGCCCAGCATCACTGCTGGCTCCTTTCCCACGGGAAGGAGCGCTGTTGGGTGATGCAGGAGCTCCCTCCCTCTGCCTGACGCATCCCGCTCGGATCCTTGCGAAAGAATTGCTCAATTCCCGGCAGCCGGGAAGCCCCAGCTGGGTTTTACAAGGTCCCGGCTCCTTGCAGGGTTTCCCAATCGCTGTGTTTGCCTCCCAGGCTGGGAAGAAGCCCCTCCTTCCCTCCACAGCACCTCGGTGGGTGCTCTCTGTAGCTGTGTGGGGAATTCGAGGGGCTCCCCAGTTTTTCCTGGATCTGGGGGATGCAAACAGGACACAGATGCTCTATGAAAAGCAGCATTTTGGTGAGGGGTTTTGGCACCACAGGCTGTCACAGAGGTCCAGGGGCTTGGCCTCATCGTGGTCCAGAGCAAAATAAATGTGCAGTTTTCTGGACATTGCTCTTGGAGGAAACTCTTCTCCTGCAGAAAAGTGCACATGTGTTTTTCTCTGGATGGGAATGACTTTTATTCCCTCAGTGCAGATTTTACTGTCAAGGAGGATCTGATTCTCTCAGGTTACACCTCGGGGACAGTTTAAGTGGATCCGACAGTCACGGTGCCTGGGGGAGGATGTCGGTCTCCTGGGGCAAACCAGAGTGTGATGCTCCCTGACAGGCAGCCATAAATCTTTGGGAATGATGCAACCAGTGCACTTTATCAATCCTAGAATCACAGAACCAGAGGATGGGGAGCTGGAAGGGACCCACAGGGATTATTGAAGTCCAGTTCTGGACATCGAAGTCCAACCACCACAGTCTGCTGAAGTGTTTGGCTTCACCACGAAAGCACAAATGAAACACTGTGGGTTTGATAAATGTTCATTACAGATCCCCACATCACACCTCCACGATGTAAACACTTCTAAATCCCAGCGTTGTGCTGACTGGAGCATTTCCTAAGGAGAACCATCCCAGTCTGGAAGTTTACAAACAGGCTCGGCCGCGCATATAACCTGTCCCTGGCCAAACACCTTCCCTGTCTCCCCGCCGACGCTCCTCCCGCAGCAATCCTTCTGAGGGCGGAGGAATAACCCCAACCTGCTCTTCAGGTGCCCACGGAGGTGTGCCTGGTGTCGCAGCTCGGTGTCACACACCGCCAGCCTTCCCGGCCGGCTTTTATGGGCGCAGCTCGCCGGGCGCGCACCTCCCTGCGGCTCCGGCGGCCCGGGGAAGGAAGGCGTGACTTGGCCGCAGCTCCAGGTGCCTCTGTCTCCCTGCAGGTAACCCCGAGCTGCCGGGGAGACCGAGCCAGCCCTGCTGCTGCTCCCACCCCGCTGATCCCGGCCGTCCCGTCCCGCTGGTCCCGCTGGTCGCGGTGGTGCCGCCCCGCGGGTCCCGGAGAAGATGGGCCAAGGGAGCATCACCAAATTCTTCCAGAAAAAGTCGCTCCTCCGCTTCGTGCAGAAATATCAGCCCCTGGGAAGCGGCGAGCCGGAGGAGGAGGTGAGGATTGCCTCTCGCCCGGACCTGCTGGGGTAGTTTGTGTGTTTGGGGTTCGCTCTGTGCGCTTTGCCGGGTTTGTCCCGCTGTGGCCGCGCTGTCCCCGCTCCGTGCGAGGCTCCCGCAGCACGGGGATGAGGTGGGTGCTGTTTGCCAGGGTCAGAGCCATGGGGAGCCTTGTTTCTATGCAGGAATCCAAGAGCTGAGGCCCGAATCCTGCCCAGCAGCTTTGTTCCCTGCTCTGAGGAGCTTCCAAACTAAGGAAGAGCGTGGGAGAGCCCTGGAGTGCCATGGGAGGCAGGGGAAATGGAGAGCAGGGCTCCCCTGTCACCAGAGTACCCTGCCACCAGTGCTGGTCACTGGCTGAGGGACTGTGACCCTCAGCATGTGACCCTGGGGCTGTGACCCTGAGGATGTGACCCTGGGGCTGTGACCCTCAGGCTCTGACCCTTGGGATGTGATCATCAGGTTCTGACCCTGGGGCTGTGACCCTGGAGCTCTGACCCTCAGGCTGTTCCTGCACTCCTCTGTGCTGCTCCTGCACCCTCTGTGCTGTTCCTGCACCCCTCTGTGCTGCTCCTGCACCCTCTGTGCTGTTCCTGCACCCCTCTGTGCTGTTCCTGCAGTCAGGGCTGGTAGCCAGTGGCCAAGGAGAGTTTTGGCTCAGACCTGCAGAATCCACTGGGAAATACTGCTTTCCTACCCTGAAAAATGCTGCCTTGCTGTGCCCTCCCTGTCCTCAGCACAGATGGAGTGGCCAGTGGTGGTTTGGGTGACATATTTGATGTTCTTCTTGGTTTTTCACCACAAAATCTTCCAGTCTGGGGTGATCTGACTATTTGCTCAGCACAAGGCTCCCATGGCTCAAGCCCCAGTTTTCCTGGCACGTGGCAGATGGGTTGGGTGCTGTGCCACGTGAACCCCATTTGTGTAATCCCTTCAGCTTAGCCCTGACTGCCATCCCAATGAATTCTAACCACACACTTGGAGAGATTCGTGAGATTTTCCTGAGGGACTGAAGCCTTTCCCAGCTACCATTTCAGCTAATCCCCTTTCTGAGTCTCACCTGTCCAGTGTGGGGTGGGTCAGTGCCACAGGGAGAAGAAAATGAGACACTGAACTCTCACCCTGTGCAGTGCATGGGCTGATGCTGCTCTGCACTGCTCAGCCAGAGCTCAAAACCCCAGGAAAAGAAGATCTTGATGAGGTTACAGAAAGTCCTGTGCCCTGGCTTGGTGGGCAGCTGAAATTTCTGATTGCACGTAGGCAGGAGGCCACTGGCAATTAGGCTGCCTTGTTCTTAGGCTGCACCATTTATGCTCTGCCAAAATAAATAGTGCCATGTATTTACTTCCAAATCTAAACCCCTCTTGAATTTTAGCTCTGGTCCTTGCAGAGAGTGGTGTGTGTGTAACAGAGGAGGGAGGTGAGGAGAGCTTTGGCATGGGGTAGGAGGTAGACAGCAGTGTAAAATGAAAATAAGAACTTGGTAAATCAAACTTATTCCCAGAGTATGATTAAGGCTGGTAAATGACTCCTTTTCCTCCTACTTGATGGTATTTTGCTGCTTCACTTGAAAATAGTTGCAGAGCACTTTCAATCTTATGTGCTAAATGTAAATATAAATATAAATGTATAAAGTGTATATAATATATATTAAATATATATAATATATATTAAAAATATATACTACATATATAATATATAATATATAATATATAATATATAATATATAATATATAATATATAATATATAATATATAATATATAATATATAATATATAATATATAATATATAATATATAATATATAATATATTATATATTATATATTATATATTATATATTATATATTATATATTATATAAATTTAAAATATAAGTATTCTGGTCAAAGCACTGTGCTGGGCCATACAGGTGTGATTGCAGGTGATCTGTTGGGACTCCAGGCAGGAGAAATGCCCAATACTCCAAATGGTGACGAAATGCCTTCCCCAACATATCCTGTGAAGGAAAGCCCCAGAGCTGTCACTGTGGGGTGCTGGCCAGCTCACCTGTGGCCATGGTGTCACCTGGAGATGGCAGAGCACACACCCAGCCCTGTCCAGGCTCTGCTGGCCATGGTTTAACCCTTTCCTGCAGTGCCCCATTCAGAACCAGGGAATTCAGTCCCCAATGCAGGAGAATTCTTGTGGGGCTGATTTCCACTTTAGGAGAACTGTTTCCTGCAGAAATCTGAAGAACACGCAAAGATTGTTTTCTTCTGAGCATCCCAGAGTGTGTGAAAGTGGGAGAAAAGCCTGTGCACTGCTTCTTTACATCCCCTTTCCCTCTGCCCACGCACCAGGGGCACCTCAGTGGGCACAGCCCAGGGCAGGACTCTCAAGGGGCTGCAGCTGGGTGCTTCAAATCAGCTTTACTGCAAAACCTTTTGCACAATCAAAGGCACTGTTTTGAGGCTTGGATCTGCAAGCAGGGGACCAGATCTTTGTTTCATGTAAAAAATCGGAATTCTGTTGAGAGATGTGCAACAGGGAAGTGGGAAATTGTGTGGGAGGTGCAGAAATGGTGGTGGTGGTGGTGAGAGCTTGGAGAGGGAAGCCCAGCAAGGCAGCTCCTCACCTGCAGGGTGGATTCTGCATTCTGCCTGCACCCCTGGAACATGGCTCTTTTTGCCTGCCATGTCCACCCAAAAACAGAAACGTAAAAGGCTTTGGAGAGAATGGTTTGATTAATTTATTGGGTTTTTGGCAGGATAAAGTTTAATATTTGGAAGGGCTTCATGTAATCTAAATAACCCAGCCCTCTCTGGATTGCAGTCCATTAGCTGCTCCAAAGTAACCCAAGACAGGGAAAGGAATATGCAAAGCCTCAGCCTCAGCAGAGGTGGGGGAAAATCCCGAGCACTGATCTTTTGGGCTGCTTGCCAGAGTACACAAAAAGGGCTGTGTGCTCTGCAGAAAGCCCCATGCTCTCTTTCTTGCACATGGGCTGCTCAGTGGCACAATTGATGGATTGTTTTGGGATGAGGGATGCTCAGGTACCTCCAAGGTGGCTCCCAGCCACACCAGCTGCTCCTTACAGCCCCCAGTATCTCCTGATCTTGCAAAGCAATGGATAAACTGATAATTCCCCTCTTATTGTTATATATTATATTTGTTATATTTGTCTTCCTACCCTGCTGAGTGGAGTCTGTGCTCTTGTGCAGAGAGGATAAAGGTTATAAATGTAAATGGATATTGTGGATCAGCCACATCTGCTTTGCAATGTAAATACAGAGCCAGGAGAGGTTTGTTTGGGAAGGGATTTGCACAGGACACTGCCTGGCACCCCACATCCATGGGCTGGGATGGGATTGGGGCACAGAGGCAGCACATGCAGAGGATGAGGAGGGAGATGGGGCCCCTCTGATGCATTTCAGGGGCTGTTCTGGTGGGAAAAGCTGTGCCATGCTCATGAGGGAGAAACCCTTTATTGGGAGAACTCACCCCAGTGAAGCTGTTCCTGTCACAGCAGCCCCTGGAGCAGGGAGCTGAGAAACCTCAGAGGGCTCAGACACATCCAGGGCCTTTGGCATTTATTTCCTCCACACCTTTTTGAAGGTAAATATTGCTGATAGAGCTGGGCCCTGCTTCCCTTGGGGACTGCAGGCATGTTATCTTCATGTCCAGGTCTCTTCCTGCCCTCCAGCTGCTTTTATTAAAATTTAAACTCCTCCAGGGCAGAGCTGTACCTTGATACCTGTGTGTGTCACCTGCAGCACAGAGCAGCCACATTAATCAGGCTGGCAGTGAATTCCAGGATGTGTTTATCCATGGCAGCCTTGTGTTTTCTTCCCACCAAACCCTTCCATCTCCATAAGTGGCTTTTTGGGATTTCAGTGTCAGGATGTCAACAAAGTTACAGGGAACTGATGGATTTGTACAAGCAGCACACCCAAACAGCGATATAAGTCAAATAAATCCCCCAAAGAGGGATATAAATGCAATAATTCACGAGTTTTAAAAATGGAATGGGTATTTTTGTCCCTTCTCAAGAGGTCTGTTAAGGAGATGTGGAAATAAGGGTGATGTCCAGTGCTAGGATGGCTCAAAAAGGGGAGCAGTGCTGCAGCTTCTCTGGGCAAAATGGGGTCACCAGCTTGAGGAAAATGTCACAAAATGGCCATAAAAAGGGGCTACAACAGATGGATATGGCTAAAGCCTGGTCCAGGAGCAGGGCTTAGAGACACTCTGAGAAAGCCCAAAACTGAAACCAACTCCATGAGAAAACAGCCAAGGACATTTTCTGCATTTATGATTTTCTCCATTTATGATTTTCTGCATTTATGGTTTTCCGCATTTATGTCTTTCTGCATTTATCATTTTCTGCATTTATCTCAGGTTTTAGATTGCAAAGCCCTGCATGTTCCTAGAAAGTTCCTGAATATTCAAGTCCCCAAATGCCCCTGCAGGAGGATGAGCCAGACCTGAGTGCATCCCACAGCAAACATCCCAGGGTGCTGGGAGCTGGTGCCTAGTGCCTGCCACAAGCTCTGGGGGTTCCTTTTTTAATGAACACATTAAATTCATTAAACACATTTTTAATGAACACATTTCTGTGCTTTGTGAATGAAGGGAAAAGGGAATGGAGATCCTCTCCCTTGGGAAGGGGGAGATTTCTCCCTTTCTGTACTCAGCCCGATCACAATGCCTTCATCATGGGCCTGGCAGAGGTTTTGGGGATGCTGCTGCTGTGGGAAGTGCATTTTAGAGAAGGAAATGGAGGGAATTAAAAGGGAGAGGTTGGGATGCTGAGGGTTTGGGCTGCCTGGATGAGGCAGGAAGGGTTTACCCTGCTCGGAGGAGCTGCAGAGGCAAAACAGCCCTGGACACAGGAGGGGAGATTTTGCTTCTCCTGGTTCACATTTCTAGCTCACATTTTCAGTTCATTTATTGCATTTTCACGAGGGGAAAAATGTTTTCCTTGCTCTGAGCACTGAGTCTGGGCTGTGAGACACTGGCAGGGGACAGAGCTGCTCTGGACAGGACACTCAAACAGAACAAACCTTTCCTGATCAGCACAAACCTCTCCTGATCAGAACAAACCTCTCCTGATCAGCACCATGAGCTTCCCTTTGTGGCTCCCCAGCTCCTCACAGCCTCTCTCCCCCCACAAGAACCTGCCCATGCCTTTAAGCCTCACAGGTATTAGAATTAGAATTATTTAATTCTAATACCAGAATTAGAGCTGGTATTAAAGCTCTGAGGTTTGGGAAGTGTTGTAGTGACCGAAGGAGCCCAGCTGGCAAGGGGAAGGGAGGGAATGGGATGAAGGGAAAAGCAAGGAGGTGCTGGAAAGCTTTAATTAACACTGCTCTCACCTGACGAGTGCTTTGCTGCGTTTGCTCAGCCCCAGCAGGAGTGTGAGCTGAAAATCATCCAGCAGGAGCAGGAGGTGGCAGTGCTGCCCCCGAAGGACGCCTGTAAATGCCACAAGGAGGACTTGGCAAGAGCCCTCAACGTAAGGATTTGCCCTTGGGAATGTGGGATCTGCTGTGGGAAGGGCCTGAGCTGCAAAATCAGCCTTTAATTGCCTTGCAAACTCCTGGAGTGCCCAATCCTTCTGACTTTTTGTGGGATGGATCCTGTGAGGGTCCCCACCATCAGGGAAAGCTTTAGTGCTTGGCTATGTTTTGGGTTCTGACCTCAGTATTTTTTAAATCCAGGCAGAATAGATTTTATCCCTGCTCATTTTGTTCCCTTAAAGTTTTGTCAGGATGTATTTATTTTTATTTTCTCTTTAAATACACAGTGCAGTCAGAAAACCCTTCTTTCTTTTACTATTTTACATTTCTACTTCATAGTCTATGGTACAATTTCTGGTACAATTTCTCCCTTTTGGGAATATACTTTTTTTCTAATTAACTTGTGCTTACTTCATGGGTTTCTGTGATGGTTGATGATAAAATTTTATAGTTTAACAAAAATATATATTTAAACAGAAAAACAACAGAAGGATTTATTTTCTTCATGTGGGACTGAGCCATGAAGATCTTGCCTAGTCTGCTAATAGGGGTTTAATATAAATTTGACATAATAAGTTTTCTATAATATGAAATGTTTGGGTTGGGTTTTTTTTTCCCTCTAGGTTGATTTACAGACTGGACTCTCTGAGTTTTCCGTGCTCCAGCGCCGGTCAAAACACGGCTGGAATGAATTTTCAGTAGAGAACACAGAGCCAATATGGAAGAAATATCTGGACCAGGTGAGGATTTTCTGCACAGATCCTCATTTCTTGGCAGAAACAAAACCTGGCTGGGTTTTGCTGAGCGTGTGCCTGCATTGAAATATTCAGGGTTTCTACTTCCAGAGGCTGAGCCTTGGAACAGGCTGTGCCCTGGGCACAGGAACTGCTCCTTCCCCTGGGAAAAGCCATTGTGAGGCTCCTCTGCAGCTCCCTGAGGGTGCAGATAACATCTGCAGACAGAAATGGTCCTTTTTATCCCCACACAGCCCACAAATCAAGCTGTAGATCAGATTGCTGGAGCATATTTATTCTCTTTAAGGCAAGTGAGAAATTCGTGAAAGGTTTGAGGAAAACCAGTAGCTGGAAGATGCTCTGGTTTTGGAAGATGCTCTGATTTTGGCTGTCCTTCTAGGAAAGGGGCAGCTGTGGAGCTCAGGGGAGTTTTAGGGTTGATGCCTTGTGAAGGCTGACCCACAACAGAGACTAGATGGATGGAGATAAAGAATAAAGTAGAGATTTATTCAGAAGCCTCAATTGATCCACCTTGGACAGCACAAGAGCCCAGCCAGGGCTGCACCCAAGGTGAACCAAAATGGCCCCAAAATGAACCCAAGATGAACCAAAATGGTCCCAAAATGAGCCCAGGATGAACCAAAATGGCCCCAAAATGAACCCAAGATGAACCAAAATGGCCCCAAAATGAACCCAGGATGAACCAAAATGGCCCCAAAATGAACCCAAGATGAACCAAAATGGCCCCAAAATGAACCCAAGATGAACCAAAATGGCCCCAAAATGAACCCAGGATGACCCAAAATGGCCCCAAAATGCACGAGCGCTCCCGGGGTCTCTCCCTGGGATCAGTTCTGCTCCATTTGCACCTTGCAGTTCATTGTCCCATTGCAGCTTTAGCCCCTGCAGTCCCACCCTGCTTGTTTTTCTCTCTCCAGCCCACGGTGTTTGTGCTCTGGGGCTGAGATTTGGATCATTTGTCCTTGGTGCCCAGCTGGAGCAGGAATTGTTTTGTGTCCCTGCTCTGTGCACAGAGCTCAGCATCCCCTGATGTGAGCCCAGACCCACACACTAAAGCAGCACAGAATGTGAAAAATAGAAAAGCTAAACCTGAGGCGTCAGGGTCTCTGCCAGTGACACACCAGTGACAGGGACATTCAGAAATGGTGCCATGGGCTGTGACACCCACAAATTCACACCAACTGCCCCAAAAGCCAGGCAGAAAGTGATATTTGTCATCTTGTCTTTCCCCAGCTGAGTTATCCTTGAATTTTGCTTTTATTATCTATTTCTCATCAGTATTTAATACATCTTTCACCTCTCTTTGAGATCTTTTAACCAGACAAGGGCCTTTTGTTTGTTTTTATTTTTCATTTCTAACCAGTGATTTGACTGATCTTGCTTAGCTGAATCACAAGGATTTGAGTTGCTTTGAAAGACTTCATTTTTATTTCATAGTTCATCCCTTTTTTCAATATGATTGATATTCTTAAGCTTTTGGTAAGGATCACTAAATCTCTCCAAGGATTCTTTTATTCCTGATAAAAAGTGAGATGGGGGTTTTTTTCTGCTCAGCCTTAAGAACCAGTTTCTCCTACAGGGACACCAAAGGGATTTGTTAGTACATCTCTGATCCTCCTGCAACCTTTTGATGCCTCTGCTCCTGCACCATTCACACCCAGCAGCACTTTGCTGTTGCTTTTTCCAGTTGCTATTTTTGTAAACATCCCCTTTGCCTCGTTTTTCTAAAGAGAAATGGAGGGACTTTCACCTTTGGATCCATCCAAGAATAAATTTAAACCCTGGCTTTCCTGCTCAGCATCACCACACATCTGTTGCACGAAGCAGGCAGATTTATCTTCATCCATTTAATTCCTTTCCATCAATTCCCACATCAGTTAAGCAGAGCTGTAATTTTCTCAGGTAGCAAAAGGGGCCTCAAAATCTCTGCTTAGAAGTGAAACAAGTGAGCACCTGACTCCCACAGCCCTCGGTCCAGTGAGGATTTGAGCAGATTAATTAAAGAAAAAATGAAAAAGAAGAAGAAAGAGGATTTTTGGTTTCAGATTCTAAAAGGACAGTAAAGGTTTTGTTTGTTCTTATTGTGCATCTAAGAAGCTTTTGGAATCAGCTCTGTGTCTGCAAAGGGGAGCAGTGCCTGTGCAAAAAGGGGAGAAGTGGGGGGATTCAGGTGTTTTGGTGTGGACTTCACAGAATTCACAGAATTATTAGGTTGGAAGAGACTTCAAGACCAACACAGCCCCAACCCCTCAATTCAACCCTGGCACCCAGTGCCCCATCCAGGCTTTGTTAAACACACCCAGGGGTGGTGACTCCACCACCTCCCTGGGCAGCCATTCCAGAACTTGATCACTCTTTCTGTGAGAAACTTTTCCCTAATATCTACCCTATATTTCCCTTGGTGCAGTTTGAGACTGCAGCAGAGTTTTTCCTGCTGGTCCCCGAGGCCACCAAATCCCTGTGGGGCAGGAACTGCAGAACCTGACCATGATGTAAGGAGGGTCCTGCAGCAGAACCATGCAGGGACCCTTCCTGAAGGACACTTCCTGAGGAACCCTTCCTGTGGGACCCTTCCTGTGGGACCCTTCCTGAGGGACCCTTCCTGAGGGACTGAGGAACCCTTCCTGCTGCGCCCTCCTTGCTGGGCCTTTCCTGAGGAACCCTTCTCATGGGACCCTTCCTGAGGGATCCTTCCTGCTGGAACCTTTCCTGCTGGGCCTTTCCTGAGGGATCCTTCCTGTGGGATCCTTCCTTTGGGATCCTTCCTGCTGGGCCCTTCCTGTGGGGCCCATCCTGAGGGATCCTTCCTTTGGGATCTTTCCTGTGGGGCCCATCCTGAGGAACCCTTCCTGAGGAAACCTTCCTGCTGGGTCTGCAGCCGTCTCACTTTCAGCACCTCTCCTTCCATATTTCCCTTGTGTTCTCAGTTCAAAAACCCCCTCATCCTCCTGCTGCTGGCCTCAGCTCTGGTGAGCGTCATCACAAAGGAGTATGAGGACGCCGCGAGCATCACCATGGTGAGTGTCACCTGTCCCCCATCACCACGGTGGGTGTCACCTGTCCCCGTCACCATGGTGAGTGTCACCTGTCCCCATCACCACAGTGAGTGTCACCTGTCCCCCATCACCACAGTGTCACCTGTCCTTTATCCCCGTAGTGGTGGCCCCATCACCCATATGACACCTGTCCTTTGTCCCTGTGATGGTGGTCCCTGTCCTTGTCCCCACAGTGAGTGGCCCCTGTCCTTGTCCCCATGGCGGGTGTCACCTGTCCCCCATCCCCACACTGGATGTCACCTGTCCCCACGGTGGCAGCCCCTGTCCTTTGTCCCCATGGTCCCTGTGCCCACACCTGTCACCTCTCTGTTCGCAGGCCGTGCTCATCGTGGTCACCGTGGCCTTCATCCAGGTGGGTTGTGCAGAGCTCTGCAGTGGCCATGGCCAGCAGCACAGGGCCCTCTGCTGTAACTTGGCTCTCCTCTCCCTCTCCTTCCCAAGGAATATCGCTCAGAAAAGTCCCTGGAGGAGCTCAACAAGCTGGTGCCCCCCGAGTGCAACTGGTGAGCCAGGGAGGGGGCTGAGAGGGCAGCACCAAAGGGAGAAGAGAATTATTCCAGGCTGTGGTGCACATAGTGAGGAGCTGGTCTCTGGAGGGGTGGCACTGTGAATGGGTGCAGCTCTAGGTTGGGGATGAAATAATCAGTATTGATCAGAAATTATTAGAATTTTTGTTTAACTATTAGGAAAAAATTAGAAATAAGGAGTAGGCACCCTGTGGAATTAATAAATGCTAAGACAGGACAGTCCCAGAAAAATCTGCTCCACATCCCTGCAGCATCCTCTCTCCCCAGGCAGGAAAAACCTCACCTGTGTGTGTATTATTTTCTTTAGGGTAGTTTTTCCTTAGAAGGTCTGGGCACAAAGCAACACCTGAGTGCAGTGCAGGTGGGAGGGGGTTCCTGTCCTGCCTGGTGCTGCACACACGTGTCAGGCACAGGCACAGCCAGGTCACAGCCCATGGAGCAGCTGCAGGGTGCATCAGACACCGCTTTCCCCACTTTGATGTTTGTTATCAGTGCTGGAAATCACAAGAAACGTTTTCCTTATTTATGTCTTTACAAATCAGTTTTGTCACAGCTAACAGGAATAAGTTGTGAGGCTCAGGGAAGCCTTGCCCTGCCAGAGAGGTGTGGGGTTTTCCTCTGGTCCAAAGTTCACCCTGGAGCTTACAAACCCCACTGTTGGTTCTTTGTTTATTTATGATATGACACCAGAAGCATCCAACTGCCTGGAAGGCTCCACTTTGAATGCAGCAGTGGAATGCCAGGGGTAATTCTAGCTTTAAAACGCCTCTTTTTTAGGTTCAAGAGTCTGAAATTCATTATTTAAAGCATGTAAGCACAACTTCTCATTGCTCCTCTAGTGTATAAATAAAGTTTATAGTTTATAAAGTCACTCCTGAAATGTAAATCATCCATAACCTGCCCATCTATTTACGAATTAAAACCAAGCCCAAGCTGAACATAATCCTCTGCTCATTGCTATGAAGATTTTCTGTTCTTATTTACATTGGAAGCTCTTTGGGGCAAGGCTTTCTTGCCAGCCACATTCCCAAGCTTGCAGAAGGAAGAAAACCCTCACAGCCTGCTTCCCTTTCTTCTTTTTGTTCCTTTTGCCTCATGTAGCCTAAGGGAAGGAAAACTGCAGCACCTTCTAGCACGAGAGCTGGTGCCTGGAGATATCATCTACCTGTCTGTGGGTGACAGGGTTCCTGCAGACCTCAGGCTCATCGAGGTAAATTCAGCTGGAAACCAGCCTGGCTGGCAAAGCCTTGTCTTAACAGTGCCAGAAATTCATCTTTTGAATTAGGTTACAGATCTGCTGGTGGATGAATCCAGCTTTACTGGGGAAGCTGAGCCTTGCAACAAGACTGAGGGTGTGCTGCTGGAGGCTGGGGACATCACCACGCTGAGCAATGTGGTTTTCATGGGGACCCTGGTGCGATACGGGAAGGGGAAAGTGAGTCCTGACATCACTGATTTTTTCCTTTCCCGGGCATTAATTAGAGATTATTTTGGTGTGGGCATGGAGAAACAGGAAAAGGTGAATGGCAGAGGTGAGGGTGGATGTTGGGAAGGAATTCTTCCCTGTGAGGGTGGGGATGCCCTGGCACAGAGAAGCTGTGGCTGCCCCTGGATCCCTGGCAGTGTCCAAAGCCAGGCTGGATGGGCCTTGGAGCAGCCTGGGACAGTGGAAGGCGTCCCTGCCCATGGCAGGGGCTGGAACAAGAAGCTTAAGGTCCCTTCCATCCCAAACCCATCTGGGTTTCTCTAGGTTTTTCCACCTCCATCTCTCTTCTTCCCTTTTTTCAGGGCGTGGTTATTGGCACGGGCGAGAATTCGCAGTTTGGCGAGGTGTTCAAGATGATGCAGGCTGAGGAGGTAACACAGTCCCTGGCTGGGGGAATTCTGGATGCCCTGGATGAAAGTTTGTGAGCAGGAGCAGTCCCAGGAGCCAGTGCACTGGGCTCAGTTCTGCTCCTGCCACACAATGCCCGTGTGAGTGAGGGACACCAAAGTGACAGAGGAGGACAGGACAGGCTCTGCCCTTGGAGGGTTGAGGGTAGGAAAAGCACAAGGGACCATGGATTGAAACCAGCACTGTTGGGTCACTTGTTCTGAGCTAACCATCTTCTCCCCATCCCACAAAACACCCAAAGAAGAACCAGTCATCTCTAATTTTTCCAGACTCCCAAGACACCTCTGCAGAAGAGCATGGACAGGCTGGGGAAGCAGCTGACCCTGTTCTCCTTTGGGATAATTGGTGAGTGGGATGCAGGGCTCACACTTGCATGGCTGGCTGTGGGATCCCTCTGTGCTCTCCCAAAAGCCCTGGTGGGTCTGGCTTACCTGGACTTAGGGGCTTCCAGCAGGGACAGCACTGAAGGAGAGATTTGGGTGCCTCATTGGGTTTTAGTTCCACAACATCAGCTAAAACAGGTTAGGGAATTTTTAAATTCTTTTTTTAATCAAATCCTTTATACCTCCAGGTTTGATAATGCTCATTGGCTGGCTGCAAGGGAAACATCTCCTCAGCATGTTCACCATTGGAGTCAGGTGAGGACTGGAGAGCCCTTCTCTCTTTCATTTCTAATGAAACATCCCAAAAAATTCCCTGTTCAAAACAATTAACTTTTCACATAAGAGAACTTGAGTAAAACCTTTCATAAATATGTATTTCTCATGCACTGGCAAAATTATTGTGAGGTTTAAACAGAGTGGAGAAAAACAGAACCAAGCTTGAGGGTTTATTTAATTTTGTAAACTGTTATCTCAAAAATCTTCACTGGCATCTCTGCCTCATCCTGCTGTGGGTGCCCTTTCCTATCTGTGCTGTGAATTTAGTGGGAGTGTACCAACAGCAAATATTACTCTTTGCTGTTCCCACTGGATTTACATCTAAAGAAAGGAATGCACACCTCATACAGCATAAAGAGGCATGCACAGCTTCTTAATCAAACACAATAAAAATGTGTTTTCAGCAGTGCCCAGAAAACCTGTTAACTTGGCGTTGTCATGGTTCTAAAATAATTTCTTAAATAAAAAATGTTCTATGGAAAGAAAAAAAAAATCCTGGGTGAGGAAACAACAGAGAAGCCAAACTGATTCAGTGCAAGGAAAGTGGTAAATTCTGAGTTTTGGAGGGCAGATAATGGTTTTATAAGCTCTCCTGGATTGCATTTGCACATGCCTAGAAGCATTCAGAGCTTCCCAAGGAATATCTAATGTCCAGTATACAGACTGGGCTGGATTTTTCCAGCATATCAGGTGTTGCAGGTTTTGATGATGGGGACATTTGGGGAGCCGGTTTTGTCCCCCACATTGTGGGTAAGAGAGGAGGTGAGGGACTGTGGTCAGAAGCCAGTGGTTAATATGTGAGCCCTGATGCCAAGGAATATTCAATTGCCATCCTCAGAAAGTTAAATAAATGAAATTAAATCCAGTCTCTACATCCCTGCTTAGCCAGAAATTACTTCTCTTTGTCAATGTAAAGAAGAAAAATAACTGCTCTGTCAAAATCATCCAGGAAAAGCTCAAAGGGCTGGATAAACATCCTGCTTTTGTATTTACAGTGTGCCAGGGTTATCCCCTTAGGAAAACTCAGCCCTGGGGACGTCCCTTTGGCACCTTTGGGTCAGTACTGTGGTTCGGGCCCTGTGTTGAGGCTGTTGTGTCTCTGCTGTCCCCAGCCTGGCCGTGGCTGCCATCCCTGAGGGGCTGCCCATCGTGGTCACTGTCACCCTGGTGCTGGGAGTGTTGCGCATGGCCAAGAAAAAGGTGATTGTGAAGAAGCTGCCCATAGTGGAGACCTTAGGTAAGGCTGCAGAGGGGCCACGCGGCCTGGTCACCTGCCAGGCTCCCAAATCTGAGCTGGGCAGCCACAGGCTGATCCAGAAAAATAAATTTGGAATAGGGTTACTGGGACAGAGCAACCCACTCAGAATTAAATGCATTTTCTGCCCTGTGTTTCCCTTAGTTTGGTGGTGTGAACATGGTTGGAATGGTGCAATCCAGCCCACGGGGAGCAGGCACACATTGGGTTATAAAATCTTTGTTTCTCCTTCCTCTCCATGAGTGGGATCCTCCTGGAGATCCATCCTGCCCACTTCTTCAGTGTCTGGCTAAAGAAACCTCCCCAGCCCCTTCCTGACAGCAGAAATAAAGCCATTTTTCCTTCTGCAGGCTGGGTGGAAATCTCCTTGATATCCAAAAAGTCACGGAGAGGGGGACAGAGGGGACTTGAGGAGGTCCCAGCACATCCTCGCGGCTGCAGGGCACAACACACCAGGATGGAATTGTTCTTCCAGCTCCCCTTATCTTTAATTTGTCCCTCACTCCCAGGTGGCTGTACCCCAGGCTTTGCTGCTCTGCCCTGCTCAGGGTGGCAGGGATATGGAGGAGGAGACACAGAGTCTCTTTAGCACCACTCATCAAAGGCACAATAAACACCAAGGCTGGGCCATGCCGTTCCCAAAATCTGCTGCACAGCCACGTCCTGCAGCTAAAACCTGTCCTCTTAGGAAACACTGCCATTGTTTGAACTGCCCTTGTTTGTTCTGCAGTTAAGGAATCTTATCACCCTGATTTTATTGTCTCTGCCCTGACCCAGGACATCTGAAAGGGCTTTTCCCTCCTGAGGGAATTTGTTCTGCTAGGGCTGCGCCCACAGAGGCGGAACTGCAGGTGCAGAGAAAGCACAGCCAAAACTGTCTGGGAAACTTCTGAAAAGGAGAAAAACAATCCTTTTTTTAATTATCACTCACTGAAAATGAGGTATTGGAGGTCACAGCTTTGCTTTTTGCTAATCCTTCCAAAGTGTGATTCATTTAATTGCAGCCCAATCTGCTTTATTTTCTCTCCAGATTTTTACCTGGAGGTCACTGTGCTCATGGGGTTTGTGCCTGAGCACTGTGATCACCTCCAGAGCCAGGGATGATATTCACACTCCGGAGGGAGCTGGAGCCTGATGCTTATTTTGTATTAATTTCCTCCCTTCTTGGGCGTAGAAACTATCTGGAAAGTCGTGCCTCTGCTAATTCACCCTCTTGTGGTATTTTGTAAATGGGCTCTAGAAAAATGTGCTTTGCTGGATCAGGATTGGCACAAAGCAGAGTAAAGGGGCAGATTCTGTTCTTGGATGTGGATCTTTGAGTATTTTTTGTGACAGTCTTTAACCGATCACCTCTCACAGTCCCTTGGCGAGGCAGGGAAAGGCTGCAATTCCTGATTTAGAGAAGCAAGGCTTAATTGGCAGGGTGGGAATTGGGTCTGTCTCTTTGGAATAGAGCAGCTCTTCTGTTCTGTGATATTGCAACTCAGAAACATTGACCAAGACAATGTGACCCTCTTCAGGTGTCCCCTACCACATCTCACACCCCAGTGACGCTCACAATGCCCCAGTGTGCACTCAGATCCTTCCTTTCCCTGTCAGGGTAAAGGATCTTTCAATCTTTTCTCCCTTTCACCGGTGCACTTCAAACACCACGAGTGAAAGTTGTTCTCCCCCCCCTCAATCTCCCTGCTGGGCTGCATTACTGCCCAGTTGTGACTGGATCCATCCCTGCCCCAGGTTGCTGCAATGTCATCTGCTCGGACAAGACGGGCACTCTGACCGCCAACGAGATGACGGTGACGCGGCTCGTGACCTCGGACGGCTGCCAGGCTGAGGTAGGCATGGGGCTGAGGAGCTGACCCAGCCTCTCCTGCTGGAATCCAGCAGCACCCAACCTGCCTTTGGTTCACTCAGACACAAAGCAGGGAGGCTGGCCAGCCCCAAACCCAGCAGTTTCTGTCATATTCTGTACAGAGAAGGGATTTATCCAGCCCTGGGGACAAGCAGAGGTGGGGCTGAGGGGACAGAACTGCTCAGGTCCCACCGAGATGTTCATTGGAGAAAAGGAGACTCAGAGGTGACCTTATCACTCTCTACAACTCCTGAATGGTGACTGTGGTCAGGTGGGGTTGGTCTCTTTCTCCAGGCAGCAAATGTCAGAACAAGAGGACACAGCCTCAAGCTGCAACAGGGGAAATGCAGGTTGGATATTAGGGAAAAGTTTTTCACAGAAAAAAGTGATAAAATATTAGAATGGCTGGCCTGAGGAGGTGGTGGAATTGGAGTTTTTTTGAACACATCCCTGGGTGTGTTTAACAAAGCCTGGATGTGGCCCTGGGTGCCAGGGTTTAGTTGAACTGTTGGGGCTGGGCTGGACTCGATGGTCTTGAAGGTCTCTTCCAACCTGGTCATTCTGTGAATTCTGTGATTGACATAACTGTTCCCTGCAGTTACTGTAAATTCTGAAACCTGCCACTGACCTGTGGATGTGACAGTCTGATCAGAGAGAGAAAGCCAGATAAACCTTCCCAGGAATTGCTCTGGTTTTGAGAAGGTTGAGAGAAAGAATTAAGACAATCTTGCAGCTGGTGTTCTGAGCAGTTGTTTTCTCATCAGATATTTACCAAAAGGTGTCTTCTTAATTAGCCAGTGGTGTGATGGGGTGTTGATTAAATGACCAACCAGGTCGACCTCTATTGTGTATAAAATAATAAGTTTTCAATAAAACTCAATTTAACTTCCTGAAGATACCTGGACTCTCTGTGTCACCTCACTCCTGTTCCTGACCTGTGACACTGACTCTTGCTGCTCCATCTCCTGCAGGAATATTTATTATAACAGCAGCTTCTTTCTCTGCTTGGATCATTCCTCTCTGTGCAAAATGAGGGGAAATGCAAAATGTGAGGCAGAGGAGAGACAGTCAAGAGAGCAGGGCTTGAACAACCCAGTGATGCCAAAGGTCTGCATCTCTCCCTTGAGCTGCAGGAAACTTCTGGAATCTATAACAAGCAAGTTCCCTATAGGACAAGTTCACTCCTTTTGTCCCTAAAAAGCCATTTTAATGTGATATTGTCACTGTCTGCAGCCTTTCCTTTAAGCCTTGCTTTGAGAGAGAAAGAAGAACCCCTGCTCTCCTTCAAAATGAGAATTTTCTTGAGTGCAGCCCCCTGCACACGTCTGCAGCCCAGTCCTGCCTGGCAAAGGGGAGATTTCCCACCTCTCTCTCCCTCCCTCCCTCAGGTCAGCGGGGTGGGCTACAATGGAGATGGAAATGTTTATCTTCTGCCATCCAAGGAGATCCTTAAAGAATTTTCCAACATCTCCATCGGGAAACTCGTGGAGGTAAGTATAAATTATGAACCAGCTTATCCTAGTTACATTCAGTTTTCAGTTGCACAAATAACTTTGGATAATTACTGGGGGAAAAAAAAAAAACAAACATACTTTTGTAATTCTAAAATGGACTGGCTTGCTAAAACATTCTCATGGAAAGACTGAGTGTGATGTAAGTCCTGAAGTTAGGAGTGAAAGGCAATGATCATAAGGCATGCAGGGAGAGACCAGAGCCATCAGCTTCAGGAGTCAATGATATTCTGAATAAAAATACAATTCTGGCAGAGGAGAAACCAATAGATTTTACCCTGTTCAGGTTTTTAATGTGCACAGTTTCTAGACATTAGCCAGCTACACAGTCAGTTTATAAATTTATTGTGATGTTCTCTGGGTTTTGTGTCAGCTTTACATAAAATTTTGAACATTCAGCTGCAGGCTAAAGTGGAGTGTTTGGGTGGTGAAATGATTCAAGCTGGAATCTCAAATGGAGACTAGGTCCTGTTTTATTCATACTGCACATTAGAAACAATAGGAGGAGAGACTGAGCCTTCATTTTCATGATCTGTGAGCTCATTAGATGTATCTTATGTTTTCTTGATGTTAATTTATCCAAAGCATAATTATTTACCATAGTACTGGTGTATTATATGCATTAAGTGGCTTTAGAAAGCACAGGAACTGATCTCAAGTGATGCTACTGAGTTTTTCCCAAAACTTTTGGGATGTGGCTCCTTTCATTCCCCAACCTTCCATCTTCCAACCTTCATTCCTCTTCTTCCATTTCATTTAAAGACATTAAAAAGCTGTGACTTCAGTAATGACAAAAATATCCCATGCAAACCTGTCCCTTTCTCCAGGCTGGCTGTGTAGTCAATAATGCTGTTATCAGGAAAAACACTGTGATAGGACAGCCCACAGAAGGAGCTCTCATTGCCCTGGCAATGAAGGTAAGACCCTTAGAGTTTAAAATTTCCCTGAAATTCAAATAAATAAGTAAATAATTTTTAAAAAGCTGGATTTGTGAGGTCTGGCAGCAGAGTGAGACTGCTGTTAATTCCCCAGGCTGGTTTTGGTCCTCCCCTGTCCCCTCTGCCACAGATGTTTCCTCTCCCAGCCATCCTTTAGTCATGGACAAACACTTTGCTTGAGCTCCTGTGCTGACAGCAATCATTGCCTGGCTTGGTTAATCCTGCACTTAGGCTGGGTAATGCATTTCTTTTGGGCTTAGATGGGAAAACCTTTTTAATATTTCCTGCACGTGCCAATGAAGAGTCCAGGAGGAAGAGAAGAGTTAAAATGGGCAGGAACAGGCCAGGCCAGATTGCATGGCAGAGGATCACCCTCATTTTGGGGCATCTGCTGGTTTGTACTTTTTCCTTGTCACGATTATGTAAAACAAGATGTTTTTATGGATATTGCACTCACACTCCTGGGCAGAGCTGTGAAACACCCCAAGGTGTCACCTCATTGGTGTCCAGGAGGTCCCTGATGAAAGGATGCCCCTGCAAACATCTGATCTTACTCCTGCTTTTAAAGCTCATAACTCTAGCAGTGAAACCATGATTTTTCAATTTTTTTTTTCTTTTTAAACAATGGCATTTCCTTTCCCCAAATGCTGAGTTAAAACCTTCCTCCTGCTCTGGAATTCAAGCCAAGCAATAACAGAATATGAGGGAGGGTGTCTCTCCTATTTTTCTTTTTAATGTTTTGGTTTGGTGGGAGCTGGGGACAGATGTGATCAAAAGCAGCTTCCAGTGTCTCCCACTTCACCTGGCACAGGAGTGTATTGATTTGGACTGAAAGGTTTTGTTGTGAATTGCATTTTGAGTGTAATTCATCAGGAAATAATCCAAAACCACATCCATGACTGACCATTCTGTTATTTGCTATTTCCTTCTTTCAAGTAGAGGTGCTGGGAAATAACCCAGAAAAGAAACCCAGAAATCTGCTCAGCCATAGATTTAGGGAATGGATTTGAACCTCCTTTGACCCAAAGCTTCACAAAAAGGCAGGGCAGCTCCCTATTCCTTAAAAAAATTATCAGGAATCAAGCTTCAAACTCCAGTTTAATTTATCCCATATCAGCCACACCTAAAGGGAAAAAATAGTTTGAAATATGAATTTTGCTCTCCTTGTGTTTTCTCTTGAGCTCTGTGGTATCTGACAGCCTGGAAGGACACAGTCAACAGTCAATCCTTGTGATATGGAAAATATATCCAGGTTTTGGCAATGCCCAGCCTCACAGAGCTCTTTTTGTTTTTCCTTGCTTCAGATGGAATTAGCTGACATAAAGGACATTTATGTAAGAAAGAAGGAAATTCCATTCAGCTCCGAGCAGAAATGGATGGCTGTGAAATGTACACTGAAAAATCAGGTAAAGCAAACAGAGGCAGGGGCTGGTTTTGTGTTTCTAATTGTGCACCTCAACAATGGGCATGAAATGGTATCTCCTCAGCAAATAATGTTTTCAGGAGTTAACTGTGTCTGGAGAAAACAGAACAAACCTCAAAATTCCCAGCTTGGGGGGATTTTTAGCCTGTAAAACTGAGTTTGAATGGGAGGGGGGAATACTTTTCATACAGTGGTTCAAGCAGGAAAACAAAAGCTTTTCAGAGATAAGTGACAGGGAGAGAAAGGTCTGGTGTGTGGGAGGAAAGGTTGGCCCTTTGTCCCTTACTGGGTTAAGGAGCTCATTTTGGCTGATATTATGCTCTGGTTTAAAAACTCACCAACCTTTTCATCTCCATGCTGTCTATGAGGGCTGAACATGAAAAATGGCCAGAGCAAAAATATCCCATCCTATCCATAATATATGCTCCTGGGCATCTCTTGGAACAGGTAGAATAGGAAACAGGATCTTTTCTACCTAAAGACTTATTCAAAATGTGCTCCTTTTTTTGGGCAAAGTGTATTTTCTCCTTGCTTTCAAGGATCAGGAAGATATTTACTTTATGAAAGGAGCATTTGAGGAAGTTATCCAGCACTGCACTCTGTACAACAGTGGTGGCATCTCTCTGTCACTCACACCCCAGCAAAAAGCCCTGTACCAGCAGGAGGAGAAGAGAATGGGCTCCTCAGGACTTAGAGGTCAGTCCTTACTGCCCCTATCTGGCTTTAAACTTTTCTGCTCTGTTGTGGTTAGGATGGGCAGGGGCTCAGTCCACACAAAATCACAGAAGGGTTTGGGTTGAAGGGACTTTAAAGTTTATCTCATCCCACCCCTGCCATGGCAGGGACACCTTCCACTGTCCCAGGTGCTCCCAGCCCTGTTCAGCCTGGCCTGAGACATCCCAGGATCCAGGGGCAGCCACAGCTGCTCTGGGAACCCTGTGCCAGGGTCCCCTCACCCTCCCAGGGAAGAATTTATTCCTAATCTCCAATCTAAATCTCATATTTCACCTTAAAGGCCTCAGTTCTTAGCATCACTTTCATGGTCTCTTCCCAACTCCTGTCAGAGTGCCAAGGGCCATGCCTCAGGTCTGCTAGCTGATCTGGTTTTTTGTGCTGGGTTTAAATTAGTGAGTTTGAAAGGAGCTGAAAACAAGCCCTGGAAATTGAGTGTTTCTCTTCCATGGAGAGCTGTGATTGTCTGGGACACGCTCTGGATGCTGCATTGCAGAGCTTTGTGCTGGGCTCAATCTAAGCATGCTCTGCCAATTTTGATTTTGGAGAAGACAGCAACAAAAATCCACTTTGGAAGGAGTTCCAAACATGGATTTGGGAGCTGAGATTTCTGTTTGAAGCTTGGTTCAATCCTTTGCTGGGCCCAAATCTCTCAATCTCTTGACCCCCAACTGCCTCTTACCAGAACATCCCCTCAGAAACACCTCAGACTTCCACACAGTGACACAGACACCATTCCCAGCTCATAAGGAGATGAGGACAAGCCTTGACAGCTGGATTTGGAGGATGGTGGAGTTAATGCACAGATTCTCCCACCATGTGTCCTGTGGTTAGGAGCTCCTGTGCAGCGCTTGATTTACAATATCCAAATTATCTGCCCTCGTGGCAATGGCAAATTACTGCTCTGAGGGGAAGTGATTAACACAGGCAGCTGCTGCAGCTTTTGATTCCATCATCAAAGCAAGGCTGACATGGGCCCCTGGCAAAATATCCTTGAGTGATTTAAGAATGATTGAGTGATAACGGGTGTGCACCAGGAACAGAGACAAAATGTTCAGAGCCTGGATGTTTACATGGTGGGAGTTTCACTGGTTTAACTGAATTTACATTTCACATTTTTAGGTTTTAAAAAAAGTGTAAGTTTTTGCAGGAATGCTATTGTTTAACTTAGGAGTTTAACAGTGTCTGGTTTAACATAACATTGCTCAGATTTAATCCATCTGCATTTAGGCGAGACGTGGTAGACAGCTTAAAATTAGTAAGAAAGAAATCCTAAGAGAAACATGTCAAACAGAAATGCTCTCATTCAGAGAAACTATTATTTAATGGACTGAATTTTTGTGTCTGTACAAGATCTGATTGTAATGACTAAAGATCTGTTTTTAATGACTTTTGCTGCTGGGAAACAGGCAATTCAATATCTTCTCTAAATATTCCTTTTAAAGCACAGAAATGCATCATTAACAATTTACTCTTGTCCTCTTTTTCCCCCTTCTGTTCCTAGTACTTGCTTTGGCTTCAGGTCCAGAACTTGGCAAACTAACATTTCTAGGTCTGGTGGGAATAATAGATCCCCCAAGGGCTGGGGTGAGAGAAGCTGTGCAAATCCTGTTTGAGTCTGGTGTGTCAGTGAAGATGATCACTGGAGATGCCCTGGAAACAGCTGTGGCTATAGGTACCAAGCTTTGCTGCTCTCCTGGGGGTCTGTGGCATGTCTGTCACATCAGTCAAGTGTTTTATCCCTTAATAATCACCTTTATCATTGTGTCTGTGTGCTCAGTAGAGGCTTTAAAGGTCACTGAATTTTTGCTTTTCCATTGAAACAAATTTTAAATGGAGTCTAGAGCAGCTACAAACTCTGGTCCAATTTCCAGTAAATTAATTCCAATATTTTAGCACCAAAAATGGCAAAAAATGTCAGTGTAAGCCTCTTAAAAGACACATATAGCATTGCTAGGATTATACAATCCACTAATATTTAGAGTGTATCTTTTTTCTTTGCAGGACAGAACATTGGTCTCTGCAATGGGAAGCTGAAAGCCATGTCTGGGGAAGAGCTGGACCAGCTGGCAGAGGCAGAGCTCTCCTCCACTGTCCAAAATGTAATGGTTTTGATTACATAAAAAAAAAGCTTATTTCCAATAGCTTCCATCTAATACGAGATTATATTTTGCCTTTGTTGTTTTTCAGGTTTCCATTTTCTTCAGAACAAGCCCAAAGCACAAACTAAAAATAATAAAGGTACTAAGAGCCTGTGAAATTCATTGTACACCTCACAAAAACAAGGGGGAGGGAGCCTCAGTTCTCTGGATGATCTGATCTTCCCCAGCAGCATCAGCTCAAACTGAAGGACTGTAAAACCCCAGCTAGAGCACTGGCACTATTTCTCTGAAGGTGTTAGCTGTGGAATTGGACTTGATGATCCTCGCAGGTCCTTCCCACCTCAGGATATTCTGCGATTTTATGATTTTTCTTGCGAGTCTTGGGGCCTGGGCATACAAAAAAAAAAACATGGTGAGGTTTTTTACAACATCAGGAGAATGATTTCTGAGGGTTTTACTGCCCCCTTCTAACTTCTGATATTCTATGATTTTATGATTTTTCCTTGCAAGTCTTGGGCCCTGGGCATACAAAAAAACCAAAACTAGTGAGGTATTAGCAGCTACAACATCAGGAGAATGATTTCTGAGGGTTTTACTCCCCCCTTCTAACTTCTGATATTCTATGATTTTATGATTTTTCCTGCAAGTCTTGGGCCCTGGGCATACAAAAAAACAAAACTAGTGAGGTATTAGCAGCTACAACATCAGGAGAATGATTTCTGAGGGTTTTACTCCCCTCCTCTAACTTCTGCTGGAGTTGTGAGATTCCCTGTACTCCTGAAAAACCTAATTCTTGCTCTGAGCTTTGTGCTCTGTGTGCTGCCGAGTCCGTTTTACCCTCAGAGTCCAACAGATCTTTCAGTACAAAAGGAGCAAAGCAGACAGTCCAGGCTCTGAAATTGCCAGCATGGCTTGTTCCTGTCGTGGTTTGAGAGCCTGTGAGCTGTCCCTTCCCACAGGCCTTGCAGAGGGCTGGTGCTGTGGTGTCCATGACAGGGGACGGGGTCAACGACGCCGTGGCCCTGAAATCGGCCGATATCGGCATCGCCATGGGACGGGCGGGCACAGACGTCAGCAAAGAGGCTGCCAACATGATCCTCGTGGATGATGACTTCTCAAAAGTCATGTAGGTTTGGAGATCTTCTTACTCTGCAGCTCTTTTCTGGCTGGCTGCTGCAGCAAGCCTGCTTGTTGTGTAAGGAGGGCTGGGGATGGAAGTGGAGAGCGCCAGGGTGGATCTGACTTGCCTTTATTGCACACATGGCAATGACTTTCCTTCCAAGTGGTGCTGACCAAGCCATCTTGCACCTGAAAGCCCTGGCTCCTCTAACTGGGGATCTGAGAGCACCTAAAAGCCTGGGTAGAGCAGAGCTTTTTGGTCATAATTTGGGCTCGGTGATCCTGGAAGTGTTTTCCAACCTTTATGATTCTGTAGCTTACTGGGGATCTGAGAGCACTCAAAAGCCTGGGTAGATCAGAGCTTTTTTGCTCATAATTTGGGCTCAGTGATCCTGGAAGTGTTTTCCAACCTTTATGATTCTACCTCACACTCTGCCTCATCCAGGAAGCTCAGAGGACAAACGTAATTTGCAATGCTCTGTTGGTTCATAACAACAGAGTGGGCAGGGTACAGTGAGTATATAAATAGGTCCCAGGCTTGCTTTATGAACCAAAACCTGGCCATGTGACCCAGGCTTTCAGATCTATGTGTTGATAAAGGAATTGTAAGTGAGAAGCTGCATTGACAGCCTCCTGCTGAGCTGGGCTCTGAACTTCCTCTGCAATAAGGGCTACAAAAGACAGTTGTGTTTTGAGTGTCACAGGGAGCTCAGTGTAAACAGTGTGAGTGCTCTTGACTTAATAAAATCCCCTCTCCCTTCCAGGAATGCAATAGAAGAGGGAAAGGGAATATTTTACAACATAAAGAATTTTGTCCGGTTCCAGTTGAGCACGTAAGTTCCTGTTCGCTTCAGCTCCTGTGAAAGCAGCTTCAGGGTGAGGCCCTGCACAATGATGTTCTGTGCTTGCAGGAGTATTTCAGCTTTGAGCCTAATTACCCTGTCAACAGTGCTCAACCTACCCAACCCACTCAATGCCATGCAGATTTTATGGATCAACATCATCATGGACGGGCCGCCAGCACAGAGGTATGGAAGAGTCCAATGAGCAAAATAATCTTGGGTTTAATATGTCTGAATTTGGCCTAGGAGCACAAACTGTTGTGATTCCTCATCAATCATCATCAATGGTTCAATAAGCTGCACTTCTGTTCCCTCCTGGTCTTTCAAAAAGCACTTCACATTTACTTGAGGTTTTCTGCATTTTCCAGGTTTATGGTGGAATCACTTAACTTTCCCTTTTTTGACCAGCAATGG
This sequence comes from Melospiza melodia melodia, assembly GCF_035770615.1. Classification (NCBI taxonomy): domain Eukaryota; kingdom Metazoa; phylum Chordata; class Aves; order Passeriformes; family Passerellidae; genus Melospiza; species Melospiza melodia. Next base: position 19,576,297 of record NC_086206.1, read on the forward strand.
CCTGTTATCCTGAAAATACCCCCAGGGAGTAGTGGGGATATGCCCCAAAATCACAAGACTTAGGAACCTCATCCAACTGCTAATTACAACTACAGCGAAATACAATTACAGCTTCCACATTATGCTCAGTCTCACTCTGGGGTGGTCTGATGATTTAATGTTATTTTAGCTGCTCAATATGCAGAAAAGACCTTTGGTATCAGTGACATGGACAAATTTGGGCCTTATGTCACCTTGCTTGAATATTCACACTGTGTCCCAGAGAATTGCACCCTCCAGCTCCATCCTGGTTTCTCAGGATGAACATTTTGGGACCCTGCATTAATTAACACATCCCTCTGCTTCTCTTGGAGGCAGCTTGGGGGTTGAACCTGTTGACAGGGACACCATCAAGCAGCCTCCCAGGTGCATCACAGACACCATCCTCAGCAAGTCCCTGATCCTGAAAATCTTCATGTCAGCAATCATCATCATCAGCGGAACCCTCTTTGTCTTCTGGAAGGAGGTGAGGGCAATCTGCACTCGGATCTTGTTTCCATCAGGGTGGGTGGAGCACAAAGTGAGGGCAGTTTCTGAAGGACATCAGAAGGACTTCCTGGAGTCCATCCCATGGAGAACCATCACTGTGAGCAGAGGGCTGAGAGAGCAGGGTCAGCTCCCAGTTCTGCTCCTGCCTCCCTCTGTTACCTCTAATTTGGTCCTTCCAATCCAGAATGGGAAAACTTATTACTTAATCAATACTTTAAGGGACTTTTCACCTCCAGCTTTCCATTTTCCCAGCAGAAAATGCCGAGTACAATAGATTGCTGTTGGTACTTTAAGTTTCAGTAATTGAATTTAGGATGTTCTTTACTCAAAGTCCACATCAGTTTAAGAATTTAAACTATGGTTGATAAGATCATAAACTTTAAAATTAGCAGAGAGAACTGAATGCTACCTCCAATAGCTAGAACTACATTTACTCTTTTGTTTTACTACCCTTTGATTTGACTGGGCTTATTAGAGGGAACATTTAATTCTTCTATTGAATTGGAATATTTTTGTAAGGTTAAACTAACCCCTGATTTTTTTTGTGCTTCCAGAATCCAAAGGGAGGGATAACTCCTCGAACCACAACAATGACTTTCACCTGTTTTGTGTTTTTTGACCTCTTCAACGCCCTAACATGTCGCTCTCAGGTGAGATGGCTCTGTCAGCAGTAATTTCTTGTCTCAAATCACAAACATAAACATTAGAATACCAGCATTTTGCATGGTAAGGGATTTTTTAATGTTATTTAAAGCAGTATGATTTTTATCAACTTTTTATACAGATAAATTATCCATCACAAGTGCAACTACACTTTCAATTACATAGCTCTAAGTTAATGTTTATGTAACTTAAAAAGAAATGGAAATGAAATGTAAAGAAACAGGGTGTCATTTAGCTCCAACAGACATTGGGAAAAGCTACTTTTTAAATATTTTTTTCCTTTTTTAGACAAAGTTGATATTTGAAATCGGCTTTTTCCGAAACCGCATGTTCTTGTATTCCGTGCTTGGCTCATTTTTGGGACAGCTGGCAGTTATCTACATCCCTCCACTGCAAAAGATCTTCCAGACAGAGAATTTAGGAGTGGTAGGTAAGTTGCAGAATAAATAATGGTTTGTTTTTTTGGGTTTTTTTTGCCTTAAAGTGACTTTAGAAAGCAGATGCCATTCCCAGTTTGCTGCTAGCTCCCAACATATCACTGGTAGGGGAGATCAACCAACAGCTCCAATCTCTGTGTATTTACACAGAGCTGTACCCAAACAGCACAAGTAGTTCATATTATCCCAGCTTAGATTCTGAATATTGATTTACTGCACATAAATGCACGTAAATTGAGACATGCCAAGATTTTCCAGCTCTGCATGATGATATTTCTCAGATCATTATGCAGACACTCCCTTTGTAAAGAGCTGGGTTAAACTTCAGTTTCCCAGCTGAAATGCAACACAGATTTTCATTTCAATCAGCAACTTGCACCCTACCTCACCGTGTTCCATCTACATTGTGCTGTGTCATAAGCAGGGGCAGGGATCCCAAATGATTCCTGCTTCCACCCTCCAAGGGGACTGTCCCAGCTGTGGGTGGCCCTTGTGTGCTGCAGTGCTGTCCCTAACTCAGCTGGCAAGGGCACAGGAGGGCACACAGGGGCTCACCAGCCCAATTCCAGCTGCAGGGAAGCCCTGGGCTGGGATTCCTGCCCAGCTGAGCTCACCTCCACTCCCTCCTCTCCCAGACCTGCTGTTCCTCACCGGCCTGGCTTCCTCAGTGTTCGTGGTGTCCGAGCTCATCAAACTCTGTGAAAAGCGCTGCTGCCCCCCAAAGCACACCAGGGGATGTCACAACTGACTGAGACTGCTCTGAAATGCACCTGGAACACGGCTGTGACAATCTCAATCCACCACTGCTGCCCCCCAAAGCACACCAGGGGATGTCACAACCGAGACTGCTCTGAAATGCATCTGGAACACAGCTGTGACAATCCCAATCCATGGCTTTGTGACCCACACATCCTTCCTGAAGGTACTCAAGTGAAGCTGTACCAACAGTCCTAACACCACAGACTCTTCCACCCCCTGCACGTGAGCTGTCTGCAGAAACCTCCAGAGTGGCTCCTTTTTTAAACCAAGAGCAGGTATATTTTTATAACACTGATGTCTACTCCAGAAGGCTGAGCTAGTCCCAGACAAAAGAAGAGTTTCGCACTTGTACAGAAAATCTATTGTGCATAAACTGAAATTTTATTTATTTAAATCAAAATCATTTTTATAAATAAAATCTACATTTTAAAATGTTACTGACAAGTGTCTGAGTGAGACTCGTGATTTAGACACATCCTTTAATATTTCACTAGAAGAGTGGAAAAGACCTGCCTTGGAGCATTTCTTTTCCTTCAATCTGTAGTGTCTGTGGATTCCCAGATTTCCAGCCTTGACTCAGCAAGGAAACTGTGGAGCAGGGAGCTGAAGTGCCAACCCCCAGCTGTCAGTTTTTGTACCTGTGTGCCTGACAGGAGAAGAAGGGAAGGCTGATCAGACCCAGTGCTCAGCAGAGGATGGATTTAATGGGAAAGGGACTCATTCCAAAGAGCCTGAGGATAAAGATGAGTCAGGAACAGAGCAGGGATGTTGGGCTGTGCAGCTGGGCCAAAACTGCACAGAAGGGACTGAGCTGTTCAGATCACAGCTAAGCCCACTGCTGACAAAAGCTTCCTGGACATTGTTAGGTGCATGAACATGAAGCCCAGATTTCTTAATGATTAAGTTCAGGTTAAAATAAATACTGAGTCTTTCCCAAGCTCGTCTTTTACATTTAAAGAATAATTTGGAATAATCCCATCTGCTGGTTGGATCAGTGGTGTCCTAGTAAATAATGCTCACTGAGACATTTGCTAAAGTGCCAGTGTCAGTTTTCTTGCCCCAGTTTAACACCCTCAAAGTGAAGAGGAAGAGTCTCAGACACAAACTTGTCAAAAAACTACAATTTCAGAGGTCACAATGCTATGCTGTCACAAGAGTTCAAACAGGATTATATTTTGGGTTCATAATCTAGAAAGAAACAGCTTTACTGATATTAAAAATCAAAGAAAACCTGCCCACTGAAATATTTTTTGTGGAGAGCAGCTTTGTACAATTCAGGTTTTTTATACCCTTGCAGATGGTTTTAGTTCTCAAAAACAAGCTTCTGCCTTGTAATGGAAGGAGAATAAAGTCTAGCTGATTATTTTATGTTTAACTGCAGAAATTCAACTGTCTCATCCTGTGTGCCATCTACATGGGAGTGTTTAATGGGCTTAGTCACTGTTAAGTGAAAAAAACCTCTGAGACTCATGGTGGGGGTTTGAGAATGTTCAAACAAAAGCTGCTACTACCACACTTACAGCATCATGTACTTACTACTCCTTACATTGTAAAATTTAATATTATTTATATATATAGAGAAGAAAACTATACAAAAGTATCAGTGCAGTTGTTCTGATGCTTATTTTTTTTTCTGTGTGTTACAAACGTGGGAGATTATCTGGTTTCCCTAAGCAAGTACAGCATAAAAGGACATTCACAGCACTCTCTGTACTGCAACAAACAGCATGGAAATGCCCCAAGCATTAGTTCAGGTACTCCACAAAACACACAGCTGAGCCCTAGGATACCTGGCTGCAGTGATTTGTTCATGCTCTCCTTTCAAAACTAAATTCATGTAATTTTTACAAATGAGATCTATGTTAAGGCACAAGTGCAGATTGTTCAGAATATTCAAATCTGGCTCCCTATGAAAAACAACAGGTGGGGGAAAATCTCATACAAGAAAACACCAAGGGAAAGAATTTTAAGGAAGGCCACATGAGCAGAAATTATAGAATAATGTTTTTCTCTAAGCTGCAAAGAAGACAAATTCATGCCAGCACAAAGGGGATTGGACACAGTCCTTCTCCTCAGGAGGAGAAAAACTGACAGTCAGAGACAGATAACCAAACACTTGTTGCTGAGTTAGAAATTGCAGCCCCTGCTAAAAATCAGGGTTAGTTTTGACAAGTCAATTACAGATAGAATTAGCAAGGTCAAACTAATAATTACTGAGAGATGGGAACTAATTCAAGTAGAAAAAGTCCTGAGTATAAGAGACTTGACAAAACTGGTGGTGAGTGGTGAAGAGTCACAAAACAGAGCACAAACTCCAACAACTGCATTTCACATTGTGGGGATCCTTTTCCATAATAATGATTCATTATGTGGAAATAAAGTGTACAGCAATCTTCTTTAAACATTTAAAGACATAACCCTGATTTTTATTTCTTTCACAAGGTATCTGCAGATCCTATTCTTAATTAAGTGTGGCTGCTTCTTACTCAACCTTTTTTACAGCCTTTTACTCCAGTCTCATGAGGCTACTGAAGAATTTACCTTCTCTAGGGAATTCTGCTGGAGGTATTTTTAGGATAAATATGGCTCCGATGATTCTGGTCTAAGTTTACAAAGCAACAGACAAGTTTCTGCAGAAACAGATGAAGAGAGCTGCACTAGGGAGAGTGTAGTACTATAAAACTTGTGTGACATCCTACAGCTCACATGGAATCAGCTGCTGAAAATCTGACTTAGAAAGCTTGAAATTTAATGCTTTAACTGAAGCAATGCAGATTTATAGCACCCTTCATATGGCATCATGTGGGCTATTCTATGTTCAACAGTGTAAGACATTGTGCCAGTCTGTAAGCTTTGCTGACTAATTCCATTGCATGCAAATAAATATGTGCAGTTGAGGTATAAGAGCTTTAATCAGTGCCTGGAACAGGTTTTATAAATATACAGCTATGTACATGTCAATTCTCCAGGACAGAAAGCCACACTGTCAATAACTTCTGCTGCTTTTAATTCAGTGTGCAGACATGATCTATGGGGAATGAAAGCAGATTCATATTCAGCTGGAGCTCAGCTATGCCTAATGATTTTGTCCCCAGGTAACTTTTCTGTCCTCCCCACACAAAACCCTGCAGGCAGATTAGTGCTTTACACCTAAATATTACACAAGTACAAGGCTTAAGCTTTGTCCCAGACAGTTAGGTACATTCAAGGAGAAAAAAAAAGGAATATCTTGTCCAAGGAACATCACCAGCACTTGAAGAAAACAAAAGTGAAGTTTTTACATGTTGCTGTGGCTTCTTTAGTTCTCATCATCATCACCTTCTTCCTCTTCCATGGGCTCCCGCAGGCCCTCGCTCTGACGGCTTTTCCCAGCCATTTCCAGCAAGGCCTGAGCCTGAGGATCCACATCCAGGATACTCTTCTTACCTTTCTTCTTCAAAACAAAATAAAATACAGTCAATTTAAAGGCTCAGTATCAGGCTACAGGGAAGGGATGTGGTCTGCAAGCTTGGCACAATGGAGAAAATGTGTTTCCAATTTCAAATTTCACAAATACATCAAATGATTTTTACTGCTTCAGCTACATAAAGCAGCCATAAAATTCTCCCAAGATGACAGTGAGATATTTCAAGTTTATTCAGGTTACAAGCCATCCAGGACATCCTGGTTAACCCCACCTCAGTCTGAAATGCTGATGTGAGGTTTTTAAAGAGATCCAGTTACAATTCAACATTTTCTGTAAACAGTTTGCTCTGCTTCTACTTAGAGGTACATGTCCGGTGAAGTCAAGTAGATTAATTTAGTTTGAAAAGAAGTAAAAATTAAAAAGAAATAAATTTTAAAACCCCACCAAACTGTACAGACCAGACAGTTTATTAAGAGAATAAATTGCAGGGATCGAGGAGACTGGAGAGAGGGCTCCTACTCATTCCCAAAAACAAACCATGTGCAGAAAGACTGGCATAAATCTATTCACAGAAGTTCATGGTAAAGCAATAGTAAAGTTACTGATAAAGAAAGCTTTTGAGTTTCTTCTTGAACTACAGATTTGACTTTACTTGAGATTTTCCAGTGCTTTTAGAAACTCTAGGTTTTAATGAGCCCCTCCAAGGAGGTTTCTCCCACAGACCATTCCTCAATATCAAAAAGGCCTTTTGAAATTCAAAGCACTGCTATTCTGACTCTATCACCTCATGACTCCTGATATTCTTTCTTGTGGCAACCTCAGTAATTCCCCTACAGTTCTGTTATTTGGTGCTACAAAACACATGGCACCATGGGGCCAGGTAAAGAAAATATTCACTACAATGGAGAGACAGTGTTTAAACAGAAAACTGAACCCATGAGCTTTGCATTCACACCTTCTGTTCCAACCACGACACAATTTCACAGGTTCAATTCACAATTTCACCTACCCCTGCACTCTCAGGGGCATCTCCCACTGCCCAAACTTCCATGGCATCCAGTGTAAAATCCTCTTTGGCTGACAGCTGGGGGCTGTTGTAGGTGGTGCAGCGAGGTTTGGCTTTGCTGTGCCCCTTCCCATAGTCACTGTCTATCCAGAGCCCAAAGTAGCCATGCTGCCCACCCATACCCTGTGGAGAAATCAGCACATTAAACACATCCTGCACAGGGAAAACAGATGGGAAAGTCAGGAAACCTGAGAGTAAGCTGCTGTGGTCACTATTTATGCCACACTTCTGTGGGAAGGTCAAAAAAGGGGATACCTACAACAATTATTCTTGAATGCAACTAAAAATTTACCTGAGTGATACTGCCCTACCTCTGTGCTTCACAGAATACAAATATCTGTCACTTGTGCCAGAAATTAAACTCCTGGATTTTGTTTATTGACTATTAACAGTTCCATTTCAAACAGAGTGGCAGTGCTCGGGTTTGCTGCCTCCTTTCCATTTAGGAAAGTATCTAGAGAAACCAAATAATCAAATAATCGAATAATATAATTTGATGTTGTTCACTTCTTCTAGAGCAAATTAATTCCAGCCTGCTGCAATTCCCAAACTTATGGGCACATAATGCTCCAAAAGTGTAAAGTATTTCCAGGACAGGTGGTGTGTTGTAGCTGTGCAGAAACTCCTCTGCATCTGGAGAGCTCATTTGGGAACTTGAGCAGGAGCAGCTCCTGCCACTGTCATCACACAGCAGCAGCAGCTACTTGCAGTGTCTGCACTCTCATCCTGCTGGGATTTCTCCTCCATAATTCCAAAAGCAGTTGCTGTGGCAGGGAGAGCAGCCAGTGGAAGAATCCTCAGTTACACAGATTACTGTTTTGTGCTGCTTCAGGCAAGCAAACTTCCTCAGAGAATAACAAGTGAAATAAATCTGCTCTCAGAAAGGAAAAAAAACCACAAAACACTTCCAAACACCACCACAAATCCCATTTCCAAATCATCATTTCTGAATACTTACAAGTCCATTTGGCATAGTCTGTTGGCCATGGTTTAAATACATGTAGTGGTCATTGTAGCCTGTGTATGTGTACACAGCCAGAGTGGGGAAAACAGAAAACAGAAAGCATCTGTTGTCACCTGCAAACAGAGAAGCACCTCAGGTCAGACAAGAGGTCAAGAAATAACAAATAAATTAGAAAAAATAATTTAAGCTGAATAATTCAAAGACAGCAGCTGCCATCTCAGAAAGCCAGTAGATTCCCCATCAAGATTTATACATTTTTTATTCTCAGTGAACTCTGTGCAGTCACAAAAATCAATGCAATTGCAGGCTGTGATCAAGGCCAGTCAGAGGCACCACTAGGACATTATGTCACTATGTCACCTACCCCAGACTGCATTATATCACCTAACACTGGCCAGCTGACAGATCTGTACAAACTGAATGCAGACATCCCCAGTTCTGACTACACTGATAGATAAATCAGTTCAGTCAATGATTTAAAGCAATTTTCACCATGCCCAGCTCAGGATTCAGAGGCACCTGTGGTGTGCTTGCCCTGTAGGCTTTGTATGTTTCCTTATCAGGAAAAAGTACAAGGAAATGGATGTGTAATCAGTGTAAAATAATATTATACCAACTGTCTGAAGTGGTAATTTTCAAATACTCATTTAAGACATGAATTAAGTTTCTAATGTAGCCAGAATGAGGATTCCCAGCAACACCAAATACCCATAGCCCATGATTTTTTCTTCACAAATCCATCACAAACATTCTTTCCAAAGAGTTCTTCAAAAACCCCCTCCTCTCCCTCAAAGTTTTAAGGGAACAAGAAGTTTAGCTTGCCCAAAGAATCCTCTGGCTGCTGGATTTTACAAGAGGAACAAAGACAGTGCACAAATGACAAGAGGAGGCTCAGGTGTTCCTGATGGAGGACTGCCATCCTGTGGTCAAATTATTTAGACACTAATTCATCATCTGTGCTCTACTTCATTCATTTTCATTTAATTTTCAACCTAAGCAGCTACAGGGCTTGATAGATTTCCCTGAAAACTTGTTCTGTGGTCAGTAAGTCCTACAATTTCAAAAGCCTTATCAAATAAAAAAACTATAAATATTAATCAGCAACATGCTTGACTGCCATGCTAAGAATAACTCTGCATGTATTTTATATTCCTTGAAAATTAGTGTTATTTTGGAAGTGTAAGGAACACTCTGTGTCATTAAAGAGACAGTATCCATCAAGGGAACAGGATTCCTCTGCCTGTACAAAAACCAGGGAATTCACCAGAGATACTAAAGAAAGAAAAGTTGAGTTTTACCTTGAAACTGTGGCTTCACCTCCCAGGAGTGAGATGCAAACCCACCAAAGATGAAACCATCCAAGTCCCTTATGATCACTATGCAAGGACCTTTGTTCACTATATGGGCACAGAGCTGGGAGAAGCTTTCCCCGTGGAGCCTGGAGGAAAATAAAAGCTGCCACTTGTGCTGCATCTCTGCAGGCAGGTGGGAGTTGATGTAGATGATGGCTGGGATGTCAAAGAGACTGACAACTCCTCTTCCTTTGATGCCTTTGCAGTGAGGAACCAGGTTGAGGATGTCGTTGGTTTGGTCTGGGAGGGAATGCAGGACGTGGAGGCCTTGCCTGATGACAACACTGAGGAAAACTGAGATCTGGGGGACTCTGTACACCCAGTCCTCAATGACACTCTGGTCAAAACTTGTCTCCAGCAGCTGAGAACCCACGGGTTTTGTCCCATCTGAAGAATAAGACACACAGGGAGAGGAGTAAGTCTCCCTGTCTGGAAATAATCAGGTGATTTTCAAGTGTAAACATAACTGTAATGGACAGAAAACCACTAATGAAAAGAGCCAGGAAAAGTAAAATGTCAACATTAAACAAATTAAACAAATGCAACCATAGAACTGAGAAACCTCTACCTGTGACATTCCTTGGTTGGGCTGTCATGATTTAGAAACACAAACTTCGAGCTACAACTCAGGAAGTGTTCTTTACAAGACAGCAAGATCTGTTATTACAACAGTGCAAAGACAGACATGCTTTATAAAAGGACATAGCCAAAAATACATGATAAATTTTATTTAAATAAATATTATTTAGATACCCGCTCCAATCACCTACAAGTCAGCTATTTGTGAAATACACATGTTCCATGACAAACTAGGACTTCAATCAAATCTCACCTGAATTTAGAGGAGAAAGATGGTAAGGTTAAATAAATAAAATTGCAATGTCATTTTCTAAGCACTAAGTTTGAAATTTTGGTCAGACCCTTAAAATTCAAAGATGTGACCTGAAGAGAGAAATTCTCATGAGATCACTGATTAAACAAGCTCTGAGATAAGCCGAATCAGGGCTGCTTACCTGGAAGTTTCAATTCTGAGAGCAGCTCAGAAGCCAAAGCTTTGACTCCACTTGAAGAATCCCTTGTATTCTCCAAACTCCAACCCTTCAGCTCCTTCCTGTAGCTCAGTACATGGACTACAGATGTGATCAGATCCTCTGTGAACTTAAAAAGATTAAAACATCACCATTTTGGTATTTAAGTGAAATTTCCAAGAGCTTCAAAGGACTGTCTGAAGATAAAGTCAAGCAGTAGTGATGCTGTAATCCCAAAGGCAGAAACATCTCTTGCCATGACAAGTCAGGAACTACAGAAATGCTGTTTCAGTGCCATAGGCCTTGAAAAGGATCCTTTTTCAAGTTGTTTCATACATGTTACTTCACAAAGCACCTCCATAAAATGGAGAATGAAAGAGGGAGGGGAAGGTCAAGTTTTGCAGTGTAGGAGTTGCTAGTGAATTACAGTTCTGTGATATCCCAAATGTTACATAGTTGATCCTGCAACTAAAGCTCTAGAAAGCATTTTACAAAGTTCCCAGAAGCACCAGCCACACCACAGCCCTTGCTGGCTCTTAACCACAGCCCTGCTCTCTCACTGTGCCCCCAACACCCATTTAACTGCTTGTTTACCTCTTGGATTTGTTTGCCCTTCAGAGGCCCTCCCGTCTTGGCGATCATTCTCGTTATGATGCTAATCTTCTCATCCGCATTCCCTTTTAGGAGGTTGGACATAAAAATTACAAACTGCTCCTTGGCAATCTGTTCACTGAGCCCGGCTGATTTGCCAGGCAGGTCAATGCTTTTCATCCCATTGTACAACCGAGCAGTCATTGCCTCTGGCAGGGGCTCCCGGGTGTGTGCCTGCAGCGACAGAAACAGCAAAGAGCACGTTCCACAAATGAGGAATACCTGGTGTGTTCCAGTTAATCTGTGCTGACATACAGTATGTAGCATCAGTAATAAAATTTTGTCAAAGCAGTGCTTTGTCAAGAGAAAAACTAAAAATCTCTATTTTTATAGTGATTTTTTTAGTGATTTAGGTTATTACTGTTTTCTAGAAACACCATGGGCCTCAAAAGAAAAGTCAACACTGTCAAGTCTTAATAGGATATCAACAAAGAGTTTCTAGGTGATAACTCTGGTGCAAAGGTTTACAGCTCTGCCAGTAAAACATTCAAAATTGTGTTTTAATTCTGCTTTTGATAGTGCAGCTCACTTAAAAGCAAAGTGGAGTGTTTTCCATATCTCAGTTTTGGCCTCAGCGGTGTTTAACCCCACATACACGTGTAAAAACATTCCTGGAAAATTTCTCCCTGCCTAGCAACTAATTGAAGCACAGATCACCTGATTTTTAAAAAGCATCCCTGGTGTTAAAGAGAGTCAAAATCAGCACTTATTCATTTGCATTGCATGTTTGGCCCTTTGAATTGAAATCTAGCTGGAATATATCATCACTCATCACAGCTCTGTGGGAAAGATCTGACTCTGGATTCAAAGTGTTCAAGATAATTACAGAGTTTAAAAATAAATCACCTCGAGTACATGCACAGAGGAGGGGGTGATTACCCAGTGTCCTCACTGTGCACAGAGGTGTGCTGAGGACCTGGCTTGACTCTTCCACACTGGGTGCAGCTCAGTGGGGACGGTGCCGATATCAGTGGAGTCCCATCACGCCTGAAAGCCCAACTGCAGCTCCACTCAGGGGAGCTGCTATTGCTGATTCTGGCTCAATACCCCTCCTGGGCAGCCACCTGGGCTGCTGCTGTTTGCTGTTAATGGCTGTTGCTGGGCATGAGAGCTCCAGCACCCTGAGCTGTGTGCTGCTGGCACTGACGTCAGTGCCACAGCTCCCATTGATTCCAGCAGCAGCAGCACAAACAGCAGCCACAGCATCACACCAGAGTGCTCCACAGCGAGGGAGGGATGCTCACAGGGGGCACAGCTGCCTTTGAGAGGCTTTCTGAAAATCCTCTGTGAGCCTCGAGTGGGACAGGCAGCAGGGAACACAACTAAAGCATTATACTCATGGTTTTTTACTTCACACTGCTGATTTACCTGCCTACTCCCTACCCAATCCCACCACTTCACTGAGCTGTTTCATTTTGCTTCTAGCTATTCCAAAGAGTGGGCCTGGGGTGTGAAAAAGGGAGGTGTGTAAAAAAGGAATCCTTAATAACCATCTAACTCACACCTCTGACAGCTCAGAACCCTTGTTTTAAAAAGGATTCATGAAATTATCAAGAGGTTCCTGCTCCACCTGGTTCCCAAGCCATGCAGTGCAGCCTGTCCTGGTCCAGATGCTTGGCACCAGTGGTACCAGATTGTTGTTGGATCAAATCTGTCACATCTTAGTCCAGGCATGAGCACTGTCACCTACAAGGCACAAATGCCATTGCCATTCTCCCTGCACCGACAGGAAATCCTCCAAAAGATTTTAATTTAAGCTGGCAGGAAGGAAAAAGGCAAATGTTCATCAAATATCACACTGATCTGGGGCAAAGCTAGAAAGAGAATTTCTGCCAGGTCCCAAACAAAGACGTTCAGATATCTCAAAAAATGACCTGAAAGACTTATTAATCTGAGTAAAAGCGAATACTCAAAATATTGACCTGCAGTCTGCTTTTACCTTTGATTTTTTGGCACCAAGGACAGTGGATGAACTAGTGCTGAAAAACCAGGCAGCAGGAACATCATTTCCAAACTTGGTGCTCCAAAAATTGGTGGCAGCTCAGAGCCAGCCAGGCTGCAGGAAGGCTGAAGCTGGTCTGTATGCACAGGCTTTGCTGAACACCTTAAAATAACCTGCTGCTCTCAATGAGCTTTAATTGGGCTCCATTATCTGTGTAATATACATCAAACTGCACTTTACCACCACGTTCATTTGGCCACTTAGTTCCTGACTAGCTGAAGTTATTAAGTATCCCAATGACTCATTTTTCTCTTTTCTTGATTAGAAAATGAATGCAAAGTTAATCAGAAGCATAATGCATGTTAATTAGCTAAAACAGGGAGCCACAGTTTAATCAAGTCAAATTGAATTCTCTGCTTTTAGTACAAGTGAAGAGATTAGAGACAGTGGTATGTCAAGGGAGACAGGCATAACCAAATAAAAATTGACTTTGTGACAGCCCCTCAAGACAATCTGTAAATGATCCCACACTACAGACTCCAGGGGTAAAAATATTCTTCCCATTTTTCAGGTCTCTGTGAAAATACTTCCATGCACCCTAACTTACTTCTGAATTAGGAAAACTGCAAATGGACCTAAAAGTGCAATTTACAAGATAAATGCAAACCTGAAAGTCACTACTCTGGTTAAACTGCAAGAAAAAGTTAAATATCCATCCTGCCCCAAAATATGAAAAATTGAGATGAACAATCCTTAAAAAATACCACATCTTTATAGTTTATTTCTGGAATTCTGTTCAATGCACTACATCCCAGATATATGATGAATAACAGACTGTCTTACCTGTAGTGCTGCCAGAGTCACAGTTTTCTTTGCAGCTTTGGCATTTTTTGCTCCAGATGAGCCACTGGATCCTGATAAGGTATCAAAGAGTCCATCAATGTCAGACTGCTCCTCTGGAAGAAATCTGGAAAGGTGATTCTGATAGGCATTGCTTTCAGCATTCCCCATCTTTTCAACCTGAAGCAAAGAGAAAAAAAATCAAAAGAAACATTAAACACAGAAAGGTATCACAAGGGCCATGAAAGACACATCAAACAGGCTGACATACCAGTGCAAGCTTTAACAAGAAGAGCAAATTGGCAGCCTTACAGGAAATTATTAAAACTACTGTTTAGTCTTTGTGTTCACCAAGGCTTATGAACCTGGAGAAGACCTGTGAACAGTAACTGTGCTTTAAAGGCTGACAGTCTGACAGCTCTTGGCTAAAACCACCCTGGCCAACCTCAGTCAAGTCTCTCTCAAATGGAAAAACCAATATGATCTAATGGTAAAATTAGTTTACACAAAAGTGACCGTGAGTTTGACAGCTGGATTACATCCCTAACATGAAGGGAAAAGCCTGATAATGGATTTGTTATGACAGATTATGCTGCACCTTTCTGGTGCATTAATGGACTGAACCTAAGTTTGCCAATATGATGTGGTACTAAAACACCATCACTGCAAAGTCTCTGAAAATCACGTAAGAGTGGGTTTTTTCATGGACACACTATAAAAAGAACGTGAAACAAAGGAACAAAAACATTTAGGAACACAACTCAAGACCCATTAAAAACACACAGATTTTTATTAAACCAATAAATCAATCATTGGGAGTCGGTACCCACAGAATTAAAGCTGGCGGTGAGGGGTTTGTTTGGGATTTCTTTGTTTGTTTTATACTTTTAGTGGTACAACTATTTCTCTCAATGTCCCAGGAATCACCTGCACTACAGATTGATTTTTAGTGTTGTCTGGCCATGTGCTTTTGCCCTTCTCCTTGGAGCAGCACAGCACAGACCTAACAGTGCCCGAAACCCCAAACTCCACCATGACCACAGTGACGGCCACCACTGCCAACAGCCTTCCCACCTAGCTGGGGAAGTCACAAGACTGGGGTGGCAATATGAAAAATATCAGATATGGAACAAAAACATCATTCTGCAGGGTTTTTTTCTGTAAATTCTATATTCTTCCTGACACTTCGCTTTTGTAGTCAAGCCCATCACACAGTCCTTTCTGAAGGACACACTGCTGAGCCCAATGCAATATTTCTGTTCTTAACTTTGTTTACCGTACACAAGAGGCCGGGCTGTGGCTGCTTCACCTTCAGGCCTACAGCCTTGTTTGCCTGAGGAAGACGCCGATCGTGGGGTAAACACCGAGGGCTGAATGGAAACAACTATAACCTAAAAAACAGACCGTGGACATGTCGTTAATTTAAGCAGCGAAAAGGGGCTTTGAAGGGTTTATTCCCGGTGTGCCCAGCTTAGCTCAGCACTGCCCATCCTCCGCAGCCGGTGGCAGCAGCTCCCGCCCCATCCCGGGGACGAGGCTGGGGCTGGGTCGAGTCCACCACCCGCCCCTCGCTTACCGGCAGGGCCCCGGGCTGTGACACGGGCCCGGCCCTCGATAGCCCCCGATGAGCCCCGGGCTGTGACACCGGCCCGGCCCTCGATAGCCCCCGATGGGCCCCGGGCTGTGACACCGGCCCGGCCCTCGATAGCCCCCGATGGGCCCCGCGCTGTGACACCGGCCCGGCCCTCGATAGCTCCCGATGGGCCCCGCGCTGTGACACCGGCCCGGCCCTCGATAGCCCCCGATGGGCTCCACGCTGTGACACCGGCCCGGGCCCGGCCGGCGCCATCCGGCACCTCCGCCCGCACGGCCGGGGCGGAGCGCGGGGCCGGCCCTCGGCCACGGGGAGGGACGGGCGGAGCGAGGTAGGCCGGGAAGGGATGGAGGAAGGCAGAGAAGGGGTGGAGGAAGTAAAGGAAGGCAGGGAAGGGATGGAGGAAGGCAGGGAAGGGATGGAGGAAGGCGGGGAAGGGATGGAGGAAGGCGGGGAAGGCGAGAAGCAGCGGTGTTGCCCCCGCGATCCGGAGGGGACAGGCGGGCGGTGAGGAGGCAGCCTGAGAGCTCCGCAGGCAGCGAGAGCCACCCCGCCTCCATCAGGGCTTCCTCAGCCTTGAGGAGACTTGTCTCTAAGGGAACGCCTTTCCCTGAGGAAACCCTCATTTTTGAGTGGACATTTCCCTCTTTTTTGAGGGAACCCTCCGCCCTGAGAGAAGTCTCCATTTTGAGGGGGCTCCTCCACCCTGAGGGGACCCTTTTCCCTGGAGAGACTCTCCTTTAGGAAACCGCCCTCCCTGAGGTGACCCTGCTTTTCCAGGAACCATTTTCCCTGAGGAGACCCTGCTTTTTCAGGAACCCTTTTCCCTGAGGAGACCCTGCTTTTTAAGGAACCCTTTTCCCTGAGGTGACCCTGCTTTTCCAGGAACCCTCCTCCCTGAGGGGACCCTGCTTTTTAAGGAACCCTTTTCTCTGAGGAGACCCTGCTTTTCCAGGAACCCTCCTCCCTGAGGGGACCCTTCTTCCTGAGGCATCCCTTTTCCCTCAGCTTCCATGGCCCTAAAAAGTGTTTCAAAAAGAGTAAAAATTCAGAGCTGTAGCTGGCACACAGCAACCATCCTTCACAGCTCCTGTCAGGGCTGAGGTGCCAGGTGCCCTGCGCTGAAGCATTTTAAAAACCATCCCAGCTATTATCCTGGGAAGGTCCTGGAAAGGTGTGTGGGTGAAGGTGTTGCTGGCCCTGATCTGTGCTGGAAACAGCTCATGGCTTTGGGAAGGGAAAAGCTGGGTGTGCCTGTGTGTAGTAAATACACTGTGTGTAGTAAATACACTGTGTAGTAAATACACACACCGGTCACTTTCAGGGTAAACGCTCCAGCTCTGGTCAGTTTCAATGGCAGTGGGGAGTGGAGGAAAAGCACAACAATTTGTCAATGAATAGGTTCAGTTTCTGTCTCCTGACTGGCAAAATCAGGCTGGGGTGAAGCTGAGAGGTAAAAAGGCTGTACACGGGCTAAGGGACAAATGCAAGGTGACAGGGACTGGCCATGCCTTCAGTCAGACATGTGAAGGCTTGGGAGAAAAAATTTTAACCTCAGTGGTTGCAAAACTCTGGTCTCACAACCCGCTTTTTTTTTCAGGTTGGCAACTTTTCATCCCATTTGCATTATTCTCCTTGTTCTTTCAGCTACAGGGTTTGGTTTCTGCAGCTCACCAAGGCCACAGAGCAGTGACACCATTTTGGTCCATGCTTTGTCTGACTCTGGTTGATTTTCTTGCAACCTGAGCTCAGTGTAAAGCCTCCTTCTCCTTCCAGAGATGGGAAGTTCACACAAATCTGCAAATTCACACAAATCTGGTATTGTGAGTGTTCCTGCAATGAAGTACCATGGAACAGGTTAGCAGCTTTGGCATTTAACTTTTAATTATAGTCTGATCAGTGTGTTTTCAACAGAAAGCAGAAATGTACAAAATAAGATAATTTAGGGGGAAAAAGTAGTTTCCCAGAGAAGTTATTAATGTCCCATCCCTGGAAGCTTTCAAGACCAGGTTGGATGGGGCTTGGAGCACCCTGAGCTAGTGAAAGGTGTTCCTGCCCATGGCAGGGGTTGGAATGAAATGAGCTTTAAGGTCCTCTCCAATACAACCCAATCTGTGATTCTATCTGCACTAACCATGGCAGAGCTCCCACTGTTTTGCTCTTTTTCAGGAATGAATAAAAGTCTTGATTAACTTAAATCACACTTTTGAATTGTGGGGTGTTTTTTTTTAACCTTCACAGGTGCAAAATTTCATAAAAACCTATAGAATAGTCTTCCTGTTGCCAGCTCAGGAACAGATTGACCAGAATTCCAGGGTGGATGCTGTTTCTGACTCTCTCTGATCACCACTAGAGGCACAGGAGTTCCCCAGCTCCTTCAGCAGGGTCAGCACATAGTAAAATAAAAATGAAATAATTAATGGCATGTTCGTAGGATGTGAATATAACCTGAGCTAGTGGAAGGTGTCCCTGTCCGTAGCAGAGTTGAGATGACCATTTTTACTCCAAACAGCTCGAAGCATTCCAGGATTCAATGACATTGCTCTGGAAACTGCTGGAGATGTCTTTGCCCACACGATGGCATCGCATGTTTAGGAAGTTCCCCACACTGCGGGCTTCAGCCCCGCTCCTCGGGGGCTTGAATTCCCCCTTTACACACTGTGCGTTAGAAGTAAAACCTGTGTAATAAATTAGTTTATCCCTTTCCTGTTAACTCTACGTGAGGACAAAACTCTGTTCTTGGTGGAAATCCTTCCCTGGGCTACATGAGCAGGCTGTGGAAAAAGTCTGCTGTGTGTTTGGTTTCCATCAGTGTTAATGAACTTCTAGAAAGTGAAACATGCACAATGAGAAAAACAATGTTATTTCATTCAAGTTAACTTTTTCTTCTTTAATTTATTTTTAAAGGTTAGTCTTTCTGTGGATGTATTGCTTCACATGCAATTGGATTTTTACATTTGTTTGTTTCACTAGTTGTGTTTCATATTTTATCTCTTCCTGTAGGACTTTTTTTCAGTCTGGAGATACAAGACTTGAGATTCTTGTAAGACCTTGCACTGACAACCATCCAGCTAATTCTGAGTGGCCAGTATCATCTTCACAAAGAAATGATGATTTCAAGATGCTTTTTCTCCAGAATCAGTCAAAAGCTGCTGAAAGGTACTTGGCCTGGTTTAGTTCCAATTTATCCCTTTTTGTTCAAGCCTTGCCCGTTTGTGACTGAGCTGACTGCGAGCTGTGGGTTTGTTTGCTCTAACCCGAGCTTCCTGCTGCTCCTGGAGTTTTGTCACTTCCCTGTGACATTAGGCTGTAAACTCCAGCCCTTAAAGCCACGAGCTACTCACACTAAATCGCACAGATTATGCTCCTGCTGGGGGAATTTCCAGGTCAGAGGCTAACCAGCCTTTCAACGCCTGTTCTTTGCCCTGTAAAAAGTCAAGCTGGAAACCTGGTGCGTGAGGGCAGCAATTCGCAGCTCTCCTTAAATGAGTCGTCACTTCCTCATGTGTATTTTCAGCTACTCAGCAGAGCTGGGGAAGTGTCTCGAGTGCTTTGTTTCTGCCAGTCAGAAAGTGAGAATACACTAAGATGCCTTTTAAGGACATTTTAGAATACACTGGTGTATAAAGAAGAGGAAAAACACACAAGAGGGTTCTATAAACAATTGTGGCTAATTTTGTGAACTGGTGTTAGACGTGTGTTTGATTGCAGAGTGAAAAAAACAAAACCACAAACCCCCAAACTATTTATTTAAAAGATTATATATTTTTGACTTTAATAAAATGGAGTAGGTTTGGTTTTATTAGTTTTCCAAGACCACAGAAAATTTAGATGACCTTAGTTCCAGGTAATCCTCATTTCAGTTCAAGTCTCAGTTCAGGTAAGTCTTTTTCAGTTAAATTATTTCAAGATAAGAAAATACAATATAAATTATGAGCTAAGCAGCTCTGCATTTATATCAAGCACATGTGGTTTACCTCAGTTATCTTTAAGTTTCTTTAAAATAATTTTTTCTCCTCTCTTGAGTTGGAACAGAGAAATTTTGCAGCTCATTAGTCTTGTATACATATGTTAAGGTTGTTAGTCTCTGGTGTCAGTGACTCAGAATCGTTCTGATTCACCTTTGATATGATTCATACCTCGCACTGAGCTCTCACTGAAGGCCAGCTGAGAAAGGGACCCTGCTGTGCCAAAGACTCTGCAGACAGACAGGATTTCTGCTCCAAAGAGCTTATAATTAGCTGCTCTCACACATGCAGTGAGCAGAGCTCCAGCCCTCTCAGCCACAGGCATCTGGGAACTCCAGAAATGGCATTATCACACCGGAGGCACTTTTCAGCAGGGTATTTTGGGGTACGCTCACCTCCTGGGAAAGAGAGATTGGGACTGTAGGTCCAAATAAGCCGTTCAGTTTGAAGCCTCTTGCAGCCTGGAGTGCAGATAAGCCCTGCTGTAAGTCACATGGAGGAAACACAGCTGATGCTTTTCACTTCCAGTTATTACTCAGCATTTCAGTTATATTATATTGCAGAACTTTACCCTTTGCAATAGAGGTCACATTTGAGTTAAAAGAGATAAATTATAAAAGGCCCTTCCATGTTTTAGGCTCTAAAACAGAAGTTTCTGAACACAAAAATCATTTCATCCCTTTTAATGCCATTAGGCACAGTGTTTCCTGTTTTGATGGCACATGAAGTTTCACAAGGCATCTGCAGTCACAGTGAAATCCTGCAATAATATTTGATGAAACTAGTGGTAGGCTCGGCCTTCTGATCATCTGTAGGGTGACCTCAGCAGAAAATCCTTTTGACTTTAAAAGGTATCCTCCAAACCTACCCCTCATGGCCTTTTATGTTTGTGTTGTTCAGCTCTGCCTGTAACTGGCTGCTGTAGGAGCTGTAACTTCACAGCTTCTCACCTGATTTGCCTTCGGGTTTTTGTAGGATTGCCATATAAGGGTAAAAGAAAGTCTGATTCTCACCCAAACAGAGTCCTTAGGTAGTCACAAAGGAAGTTCTGGGTTTTGCAAGTCTTTGTACTTCCCTTTACAAACCCCTCTGCCTGCTGGTAAGCAACTCTTCTATAAAAGGAGAAAGGGTGCAGTGAACAGATGAAATCTGATTATTGGGGTTGGAACTAAGTGATGTTTAAGATCACCTCCAAACCGTTCTCTGATTCTGTGGTTAGAACATGCAGTATTTTAGAAAATGTACTTACAGGTGAGATAACATTCATATTAACCACAGCCAATTCAACAAGGCGAGCTATCCTTAACAAGAGAACCTTTTCCACCAAATATGCAACCTATGATGCTGAGAAATCCTACACAGCCCCTTTTGTTTATTTTCTGCTTAGCCCAGGCCCAGTTTGAATTAAATTCCAGATTACTTACTGCATTACCCAGCTCTTTTGTTTTGTTTGCAAAGGTTTGTAATCTGTGTTTAGTGAAAAGCATAGAGGAATACAACAAGCTTGTAACTCAGTAAAGGAATCAAATAATCAAATGGTAGAATTCTGAATATCAACTGTCTTTGGGTTTGCTTCTTTTTTTTTTTTTTTTTGGTTGTTGGTTTAATTTTGGGGTTTTGTCATTTACAGGTTGCTTTCTATGAAGGAATTTTAGAATTTCTTGAGGGTATTTTCTCCAATCAGGAAGTCTTCCATAGCAAATGTATAACTTTAGCTGTTTCCATATATAGTTCTGCAGGATGGAAAGCAGAGGATGCAGATGGAAACAGAAGGTCTCATTTCCTCATTTCCTCAGAACACAGCTTAATTCCCTCTATTTCAAATGTAATGTGGGCAGCACTACACACAGTAACACTGTGGCCCAGACTTTCTGTTCTGTCTGTGAGCATGGATCACCTCACAGGCTGTTATCACAGTTGTGTCCTTGGGGTCAGACTGTTTGGTCTGCCGGCCCCAAACCCTGGAAGTGCCACCGCCAGCAGAAACAATGAGGTGCAAACACAGTGAAAAACATCAAACAATTTTAGAGCACTCTGTGGCTAACAAAAACATGTTTAAGTAGGAGATGGGAAAGTTCTGGTAACATTGCTGAACTCATTTTCATTCTTGTTCACCTCTTTAATGCATGCAGACTCTTTGTCCAAGCAGTGGGAGAAAACCCCTTGAAACATCCTAGATTTGTGAGGGAAGGCTTTCTCAGCAGGGCAGCTGTGTTTCTTGGCACTGTGCAGTATTGACACCCACCATGTAACAAGAAACCAGTGTTTTGTCCTCTGTTGTATGGAAAACCCTTAAGTTTTGAAAATAAGTGATGGAAACATGATCATGGCTTGTGATGTCAAGAGCCATTGAGGAAACAAATAAATTTCTTGCCATTTCAGGGGTTTATACAAGTGGCATTGCCCTGCTTTGTTATGAGCAGCTCCTTTTCCCACACAGCTTCTTCCCTTCCACCTGAGCTGGATTTGATCTATTCATTCTTTGTTCTTGTTCCTGTTGTTTGTGCAGCACAGTTTGTTTTCCACTGTAACTCATCTTTTTGACTGCTTCCCATATTTCTGTCCTGGTGTGGAATGTGGGTCTCAGAGTCCAAAGCCTTTGGTTACCTTTCACAAAGTGACCCAGAGCCCACCATGGGATGGTTATTGCTCAAAACAAAACCAGTGCAGGTTGTGGGAGCACCCAGTTGTTGCTGACTGCTCAGTGTGGGGATCTCTGCTCCAAGAGTATCCAGGGAAAGGTGAGACACCAGATCAAAGTGTGGGAGAGGAAGCTGTTCCTGCCTCATGACTCTCCCAGGGGTGTATGTGTATATATATATAATATATAGTGTGCAGTCATGTCCTGGTACATCTCAGTTTTGCCAAATTGCTCCAATGAGTTCCAGTTTGTTGTTTTTTTTTCAAAACTTTGGGCTATAAAAGCCTGGTTCTGGAGCAGCTTCCTGTGTGATCCAGCTGGATGGAGTTTTGTCATTTGCCTGTGACATTAGGCTGTAAACTGCAGGGTAACCAGCTCTTAAAGCCACAAAATACTCACACTAAATTGCACAGCTTATGCTCCTGCTGAGGGAATTTCCAGGTCAGAGGCCAACTACCCTTTCAATGCCTGTTCTTTGCACTGAGAGTGTAAAAAGTCAGGCTGGAAACCTGGTGATCCAGCAGCTGGATCCTGTATGATCCAGCAGCTTCCTGTGTGATCCAGCAGTTGAATCCTGTGTGATCCAGCTGTGCTCCCTGCTGGAGCCATGAGCTGTGGGAGGAAGTTAGGACAATAAACTGCTCCATCTCAGTGTTTATTCCATGTGTGGGTACTCCAGTACCTTCATTAAACACGTGTGGCAGATGTGTCCCCCACAGATGCTCTCCAGAGCAGAACACAGCAGCTTTCTCTGTGGTTTCTGTTTTCAAGTTGTGCTTTATCACAGGAGATGGAAACCATCATTACCAACAAGCAGTCTGAAACTGCAAATGCAGCTCTTCTGCCCAGTACAAAGAGCTGTTAAAGGTCAGCCTGGCTCTTTACAGCTTGGGCCTAATTAGGCACTGCAAACAAGCAAGAGGATAACCTGTGCTTTTATACTGAGGAAGGTACCAGTGAGATCAAGATAATAGCAGTGAGCTGGGACAGCTTTGAAGGGCTGCCTGTAAATCAGCTGCTGCTAGAGGTGACTCAGAGCCCGTGTCCCCAGACAGGGCTCAAGTTGCAGTTTAAAGCAGCGATTTCCAGCACTAAACAGAAAATGTGTCACAGGAGATCAGAGTCCAAGCCAAGCTCTGCCTTTAGGTAGGGCTCTGTGCTGGCAGCTGATGTGGGGAAGGGGAGATTCATGGTGGGAAAAGAAGGTGAAGTGGTGAAATGCTTTGTGTAAATGGTTGGGATTGAAAAATGAAAAAAACTTTATTTTCTTTTTCTCCAAGGTCTGTCCTTGTCTTGCTCTATGGCCTCAGGCAGGTTTGTTGTTCACTTGTGCATCTTCACACAAATACTGAAAGAGTACATGGTGTAATGGCCCTGATTTTATTGCAGTGCTGTAGCAACATGCTTTCTAACAACACAGGGAGGAAAAGTAACAGCACTGTTTCTACAAGCACCCCTGTAGCCACCCTTTATTCCCATCCTGCAGAAAGAATCTCCCTCCCTTAGGTACCTCCTCTCAGAGGCAATCCCAAGCTGTGAGGCTGCACAGAATAAAACTGGTTTCAGTGGCTTAGAATGCATCAAAAACCCCCTGACACTCAAAAACGGCCACAAATCTGGCAGAGTGTGAGGCCAGCACCAAAAGTGGGTGTCACACGATACCTTCTGCCACTCAGGGAGAGCAGGCTGTTTCTATGGCTACTACTGCCTTTCTCTCAAATGCATGAACCACTGGTGCTGATGAGATCATATTGTATTATAGAAAAAAAATATTTCCTCACATACTGCTTTACCCTGCAGCATTTGTTGAGCTAGTAAATACCTGACTTCCTATGATAAAGACATTTTCCACTTAACGTATTTTTATAAAAGGGTCGGATTTTCCTCGTCTCTGATTTGTAAATGCATCCATTTTGGCCTCGAAAATCCTTGTTCTGGTTTCCATGACAACAGCTCTGATTTTTGAGACTATTTCTTCCCCTTACTTCATCTTGGGTGGGGAAGAGTTGCTGTCCCCTTCCAGTAGCAGTGCAATGGGCAAACAAAATGGTTGTCTTGGAGGAGAATCTGCAAACTTGAAGCCAGAAACTTCAGCCAGTTTTTTGAAACACAAGTGAGAAATGGCACTGCTAACCTAGCACAGGTTTGAGTCAGATTTTTTGTACATGAAAAGTCAAGTGCATATGTAATTCCAGGAAATTTTAGTCATGTACCACCCAGTCATGTACTTAACAAACTGCTCTGGTATCCCTGAATAGCTCTGTGTTGGCACACAGCAAAACAACCAGACAAAGAGGATCCAGCCAGTCTGTTCATATTGTCATTTTACAGATTAATTAGTACTGAATGCACTTTATTACTTGAAATACACTCTCACCAGCTCTATTTTTTCCCTCAAGACATCCCATTTTCAGTACTGAACTGTTGGACTGTCTGTTTCACAGATCATTCATGGTAAGGCATATTCCTTCAATGTGGAACGCTGCATTTGAGACCATGGGTAGTAAAGGCACCATAAATAATCCATAGCTGCTCAGTGCATTTTGCACTTTTAACATTTTCAGGAAAAATGAAGATAGACAGCTGCTGGTACTCCATGGCTGAAGTGGTTTAGTAATTGCTCTTCTAAAATGATAAAAAGGCCTTTTTTGCAAACTCCTCAGAAAATCCCTGGAGAGGTCTTGGTTCCTTTTCCCTGCAGAGAAGAAGCACAATGTACCTGCATCCTTTTGGGTAATAAGTACCTTCAAATGTGCTGTCCACTCAAGTTTCAGATGAAACTTCTCTCTTTTACTTACTGCAGAGTTTTCCTAATGTATGTGGGTAAAAGGCATCATTACCACAGTGTTTTAGGTATCATTGTATCATGGCATTATAATCTCACAGATGGCATTATAAACCACAGTGTTTAAGATAGCATTGTACTGTGGCACTATAATCTCATTTTAGCTAGCAGCAGCTTGATAAATCATCTACCCATTCCTGAAACAAGCATGGGATTGCTCCCAGTGTCTAATCGAAGTGCTGGGGATTCCAGCCCATCTTTTGAAGCAGAAACCCAAGAGCAGGTCAGGTATTCTCCATTAAGAAAGAAGGCAGGAGTATCTAATTCAAGATGTTTTATCCACTCCATGTAACCTGTCTGTAATTCACATTAGAGGCTGCTCTGTGACTCTTCTGTCCCCACCTGTGCAGTCCCTGGCACATCTCAGGGTAAAGTGAGATTATTGCTGAAAGCCAAGAGCTGTTAGGAGTGAATCAATACCAGGCACAACACAAAAGTGATTCAGTGATTGCCTTAAATAACCACGCACAGGTTTTGCCTTCTGTCATGACTAAAACATGCTGCCCATGCTGAGTCCCTTGGGGACAATGAAGTCACAGCAGCACCATTTCATCTGTGCAGCCAACCAGAGACAATATGAGCACCCTCCTTTGCTGTGCCCTACCGTGACATGCAAGGGATTAAAATGTGAGTCATCTGCTAAAAAAACACTGATCCTGAGGCACTAGGATGGCTCTTAAGAAAGGTTTTGCATTCTGTAAATATTAATTATGAGTGGTGAAGAAAGCAGACACGATTGAAAACAATGAAACCTATGCAATTCCATCTGCATTTTTAACTTTTCAGATATCAATGTTTCCATCTAAATTGCTGTCACACTTAAAACGCTTCAGTGGTTTTATAACCCATTGAAAATTAATTTTTACATTTCTGGATTTTTTAATTTCTTTTGGTACAACTTCATGTGATACTGCCCTCCACAAAAGTGTTGTGTTGAAAGCCTAAATTTTGTTTGTAGTGCTGTCTGAATGGTCCTGCAAATAATTAATTGATTCCTGCTTTTCATATAGCCCAGAGCAAGTTTAGAGGAAATAAATGTAACATGAGTTAGTCATCCTTAAATAATGTCAAAGCAGGGAGCCCTATATTAGCAGCAGGCTGATAATAAGCTGTGCAGTGCTATCTCCAGTGAAGCCTTGCTTGTGACTTCAAATAAATTGATGAGCTGTCATTTATTTGTTTGTTTGCTTTCTCTCAGCGGGTGAATTTACAATCTTCTTGCTGAAGTATCAATTATTCTTGTAGAATTGAGTAGTACTGTTTTAGGATTATGCATGTAGAGGCTAAGGTGGTTTGAGACATGATGCAAATAAATAAGATACCAACTCTGTTAAGACACCTGTGATAGGCTTTGTTTTTTGGGTTTTTTTTGGTTTTTTTTTTTTGTACTAGAGATAAATATTATGTTACAGGAACAGCAAAGAATGGGATTAAAAAGAATCAGCAGACCTGATCTAACCATTTAATTCTTTATTTTTTGCAGGCTTCTGCTGCCGACCATCTGCAGCTGCTGTCGGTCAGGCATTGATCTGACCTCTGAGGGACAGAAATTCATTCTGTTCCCTGCCTGCTCATTCAAGGCTTTTTATCCTGGCATTTAAATTGGATTTTATTCAATTTTATTTAAATCCACTGTATCAACACTTAATGAACAGAAGCCCTCCCACTCTGCTCTGTGGCATCCCATTGTACAGCAGCTTTTTATTCTTGTGTGTGTGCTATGCATATTCATGTCCCTTAATCTTTCATGCTAATGTACATTTCCCTTTCCCTTTCTTTTTCTCTTCTTGATTATCATTAAATACCTGGATGATACTTAAATCAGTCAGAAAAGCCCTGAGAAATGCCACATACTGGAGAACAAATGGTTTATGTTTAAAAAGCCCTGAGCATGGGAATATCTGCTTTCCAGGCTGAGGGACTGTTCTGGCCAGCTCTGAAAAAAAAGAGCTCTCTTGAGAGAAATAGATTTGTGGTGCTGGTGGTGTTTTGATTTTGAACTTTGATATTGAAATTGGAGGTTCAGAAATGAATCCTGTCTTCTCTCTAGTTCATCTCTGCCCTGACATGATAATGGGTCACTTGGAACAATCAGCTGGTTTCATTAATTATTAATCCTAACACATGGCAAAAGCAATCTGGAGATTGGCTGGATGTGTGGGGGTCTGTTGATGGAAATGTAAAGGGGGCAATTATCAGTCTGAAAATAAATGAGGGTGGCAAGTGCCAAAGAGAAGGGGGAATCAGGAGGCTTAGATATAGCTGGAAGAATTAAAAGATATTTTACCTTACAGTCAGATTTATATCTTAAGTTACATTAAAGTGAAAATTCCTCCAGCAGGACATGTAGTTCACATGGGGATTGGGTTACTTGGCTGAGCTGTGGTCTATACAGATATGCATTTATAAATGTTCACAGGAATTGTGAGACTTGCTGAGTGCATAGGAAAAGCAGTGAGCTGTTCGCTTTTAGGAACTGATACCCAGTTGAGCAAGAATAGAACTCTTATCCATGCATTGTAGGAGCTTCCTGGGCATTTATGCTGAGGGGAGAAAACACAAGTCTTGAGACATGGAGTAAGAGCTGCTACATGACATGAATGCTGTTTGAAGGTGACTTTTTATCCACACAGACCTAGGTGGTCTAATAAACAACAATACTCATTGCCACTGCAGGGAGGGAAATGTCTGCATTTGCCCCAAAGTGTGGTACAATGAGAGGGATTTTTCCTATGGCCTCTCCCTCTGCTTCAGAACAGGAGCTCATGTTCTGCTGGTTTCAAAGGGGCTCTCTGCACTTCCTTTCTGTCAGTAATACATTGGTGAGATTTGTGCACAATAACATCTTATTTTGATATCTTAAAGAGCCCTTCCTGGGAGAGTGGTGTGTTCCAAACCCCTGCCTGTCCTGTGATGCATTGCTGGGTCTGCTGCTCTCTGGATATTGTCTGGATTCAGCTCCCAGGTGAGCTCTCCCTCCCAACAGCCATGGTCCCCGTGGCAGTGGAGCCATCTGTGGCAGCTCCAGATACCTCTCCCCAGGTTTTCCCTGCATTTTCCAGCTCCAGTGGCAGTGGAAGGCAAGGGTAGAGAGGTGAACAGCTCCCCCTCTCACCCCCAAATTGCTGAGGAGGGCTGGCAAACCACAAAGGGCTTTCTCCTGCTCAGGCTGTGCCACGGATTAATGGAGCCCCAGACTGTCTGATGGAGTTTTTCCCACAGAGCAAAATATTAACTAAGTCAATTGATTGCATTTTCATTTCTTGAGGGAGGTGCAGCCCACACATCCCATTGTGTGTGAGCACAGACAGTCTGCTGAAGCAATACTGTGTTATCTCACAGTGCTTTGTGCTGCATCTCCTGCCCTTGCCTCTGCTGTAAAAGGAAATGGAAATTCTTGCTCACAAGTCCTATGTGACAAAGAAATAAATTCTTGTAAAGTCAATGTCCCAAAGTTAGGAAATTACAGTATCTGCTGCAGCAAAATGCTGTGATAAACCCCCATCCATCTGGAATGTTTCCATAATCCACTACAGATTGCCAATTAATTGCATACTTAGTTCAATGTAATAAGGACAGATAATAGGCTGTATTAGTGTAAGTCCCTCAGGGGCAGTGGAAATACATCACAATATTCCTAAATAATGTTTTTTTATTAAAGCAATGCCTGCAAGCTTCTGTCTGCTACCAGAAACCTTTTGTGTGGGGAGCTGTGCATGTAATGAAAGGCCAGATTTACAGCACACACTCCTATTAAGTGAAGCACTTAATTGCTTACTTCAAGTACCAGTTCAAATAAACTGAACTCATCTATTTTCTAATTAAATGTGGGAAATTATAGTGTGGCTGGTTGGGACACAAGGTTTGTAAACCCTCTTCAAGAGCAGGAGGAAATGTAAACAGTGTCTTATGCTGGTAAGATTAAAATGAGGCTGAAATCACAGAAAGATCCTTTGAACAGTGGTGTCTGAAATATTTAAGATTTTGCACACATAAATAAATCACTTTTTTTTTTTTTTGCTAGCTTACAAAGAATCTTTTGTGGCCATTTTGGATTTAGACTAAAATTCCTATTAATTAAACCAATTACATAATGAGAAATCATAGCTTTTAAATAAACACATGTAATTCATTTTATTTGGATGAATTGGGTTTTTCTGTGCTCCACTGAACATAATGCCCATGATGACCTTTTTCTGCTCACAGGAGATTGAATATTTTACAGCAGTGTTTCTGGGAAGCAACTTGGTAAACAGCAATTGTTCTCCAGAGGATAAAAAATGGGAAAATTGGTTTGGAAATCAAGTCAGATTGTCACAGGATTATTAAAGTCTAAGGAAATTATGTGTATTCATTTCATTTATTGCTACACTTAGTTAATCTTGCATATCTGTGACAACCACAAGAGAGTTGTGTACTTTTTCAATTTTAATTTTCTCAACATTTTGTGTGTATGTGTTGTATAACTGCAATATTTTAGTACCCAAAGACCAACTGCTGGGTGTAGCTCTGTACCTCCATGTGAAATCACTGCTGTAGAACCAGGGATGGATACAGAATGTTCATTTTAAATGGAATTACCTCAGCAAAGTCTTGGATTGCTCTGGAACGCCTGGGAGGGCTCCCACTGCAATGCCTGTGATTTACCTGTCCCAAAAACCACCTGATGGTTTTCCTGTTGATTTTTAACACATTGTCCTGTGGTATTTTCAGAAATGAGAAAGCTGAGCGCGTTTAGAACAGTTTGCTGCTATCAAGGACCATTTTGTCTTTGCTGTTTCCTTCTCCTGAGACTGTCACATGACTGATGAAGCAAAAATTCACTCATGAGCCACTGCTTGTAAGAAGAGACAGAATGAAGCTGAGCCTCCCTGCCTCCTCATGTATTATACATGTGAAAGTCATGATAATTTCATAGGATTTCACACTCTAAAATTAATGTCCCCATGACCCAGAGCCTGTGGATCTTCCTGGTAGCAGGCACCACATGAATTAATCACTCAGCTCCACTTTTGTGCTCAGTTTAGCCAATTCCCAGGAGTGCCAGGCACTGCATTTGCTGGTTCCAGCAGGGGATATGTTATTTATTACCCCTGGAAACATGGAGCACTCATGTCCACAGGGAGGGTCAGCTTCCATTTAGCCTCCCCCAAGCCCATGTGCAACAGACATTATTGTTTTAGAATAATTTAGCTTTGTTATGCTGCTAGGGAGAAATTACTTCAGTAGATTACAACTAGATGGATGTTTTCCTCTCTTAAATGCAAGGTTTGGGGTTTTTTTTGCTGTTCTCAGATGGCTTTTATACTATCACACTAGAGAATCTCATTCCTGTAATCTAATCAAAGATGTTAATATGGAGAGCAGTGGTTACTAACCAAATAGAAATCTGCCACTGTCTCTTTTCAGTCCTGATAAGACTTTCCTTTTAGCTGAAAACCATCTGAGAAGCCTCTGCATCACGTGCAGGCACTTGCCTGCCTTGATAAAAGGTTGAAAAAATACTGATTAGAGCCATTTGATCTGGCTTGGAATTCAAGTGCCTATAGAAACTCCCTCCCACAGTGCAAGATAAAACTACTGGTACCATGTAACAGATCTCAGGAAGCTTCTTACACCTTCAAATAGGAGAGCAAGGCTTCCTGAATCCAAAATCTGAATTTTACAACAGAATTCCACCGCAATTTCTCTGTGCTAGAGATAACTTGTTTCTAGTTAGTATTTTTTTTAATTAACAAAAACTCTTGTTTTGCTGCCCCAACTGAGCAATAATAAGAGCTGACAAACCTTTTATGTATGTGTGTGTGTGTGGAGATCTGTATTTAACAAACAGCACTCTTCTCCTCCCTGCCCTGCAAACACACTCTTGTAAATCTGAATCAAAACCCATTCAGGACATTTCATCTTAAGTGGTTTCATCTTACTGTAATTACCAAGTCATGTGAGGAGTAGCAAACAATTGTCTGCACAACAATGGAGATGAAATAAAGATAGCCTCTAATTAATTCCATCTAGGTTATAATTAATTTTGACTGAGTTGCTCAGGACAACATCCTTAAGTCTCACAGGCTGCTCTAAAAGGGGCTGATCACCAGCTGCTGCTCTTTGATTTTCAGAGCAGATGGGACTATTTCCAGCTATTGCTTAAAAGGAAGTGATGAGGAGGAGGGTGGGGAGTGATTGATTGGCTTTGAGCAGGCCTTGGGGTGAGACTGCTGGAGCAAATGCTCTGTCTGAAAAGTACACTCTGATAAGGTCTTTTGAGGATTTTAGAGATGTTTTTGTTTAATTTATCTTTAGTTTTGCAAGCACCACTTTTTTCTTTATTAACAAAATGTATGATTAGTAATGGGGTGCCATGTCAGTAAATATTTCATTATATGCTATGTATTAAGTGGTATATAAGCACATTAATAATCATATTAATGAGCACATAAGGCTTTGGGTCACAGTGTTTATAAAGGTGATGAAGGATACAAATATGAACGTTTCTAGTCCTTGCCATTTTGTAGAAACAGAAGATGAAAAATATCAGTTTAGATTGTTACTCTAGTTCTGTCTGTCAGCAGAGAATTGTTCCCTACCTCATTATACAAGAGGCTTTGGTAAATAATGCATTAAAATTAATTTGGGAAATCCTGCTACTTCCTTTGTTTGCTGGCAAATGGCAAAATTCTCAGATGGATTTGTTGTTAGAAATTATTCATAATGTCTGGAATAAATAAGTCCTGGTTTGCTAGTAGACTGTAGTCATTAGGAACAATGGATTTACCAGTGTGGCAGTTTCTCACACACCACAGTATTTAGGGTTTTTGACTGGAGGGCATCTAAAACTACCTAATGCCTGGCATGGGCTCAGTTCTAAATGCAAAAGGTGAAAATAGAGGTTGGAAACCAACATTGTCTGACTATCTCTAGTGAAACGCTTGTGTAAAAAGACAGCAGATGTATGACAGCTTCAGAGCTAAAATTTTCAAAGCTGAGAATTTGCCTTTGGGGAGGGAAAAGTCAAAATTATTTTCACATTATGCATTTCAACAGGCATAAATAGGAAGGTTGGGGATTTAAATATTAAATAGTGGTGCATCAAATGTGTTGTCTAGGAATTTCATGTTCAGTCTGTATTTTCCTGTGCTAAATCTTCTTTCTGCTTGCTGTCATTTTGGTTTGCTGCACTTTCATTGTTGTAGCATACACACCATCCTACTAATTCCTAAAGATCAGTGCCATGTGCTTTTCCAGGTGAAAACCCCACAGAAAGCAGGATTTAAAATCTTAATGAAGTTCCTGTTCATATGTGAGAAAAGAAATTAGATGAGCAATCTCTGTCTTATGGTGGGCTTTGAAGCTGGTACCAAATGCTTTCTCCAGTAATCATTTCACTGGGAATATGTGGCTCCAGTCCAAACCAGTTCTTGTTTCCTGTTTAGTCTGAGGGAGACAAGTCACAGCTCTGTTTTTGGGAAAGCACTGGTGGGGTGTGTGGAAACACTGCCTGTGTTATCTGTTTGTGTTACCTTGAATGTGATGGCTGTTGAATCTTTCTTGTACTTTTTTTTTATGCTTTCATTCTTTTGTTTGCCCTACAAGTAATTTTCTGAACCCAGTGAGTTCATTATTATGCTTTAATCTGCCTTTCCCATAATAGAAGCCACACAGTTTCACCTAATAACCCTTGCATTGAGCCCAATAATCATGTTCCAATTGTAAATTCTCTTTTTTCGCCCTTTAACACAGGTGCCCTTAAACTCTTTGGTTTTCCCAAGTGTGTTTTATTAATTGTAGACTTGTCAAGGTACAGTTTGACATTGGCTATGTGCCTTCACTTGCTTAGTATCATTGCTGATTTCTCAGGGAAGAGGCATGGACCATCTCCTCTAGAAAACTGTTAAATCCAGATGAATCTATGTCTGTGTTTTGAAATAAATTAAGACTGCAAGTAAGTTGGTTTTTTTTTCCCCACTTCAGTTGTGTCTTTTTAACAAAGTTGTGCTTCCCTTGCTTGCAGTTTTAGGCCCTGTAAAGCATTGCAGGGCAGCTTTCCTGCTCTCCTGCAATTCCAGCCTGCCTGGACAGCAGGAACATTTTGTCTCCTGAGACACTAATGTGCTGAATCAGTGGAGCCATGGGTTTCAGCCTAATATCTGTCCCCATTAGAGTGGGCAACTAATTCAGCTTTTGGTCTAAAATGAGATCTTTTTAAATGACTGACATGTTTGTTCCATTGCTTCAAAGGATTGTTCCATGCTGGCAAAATCTCCCATGGCAAAGTCCAAGAGAAAATTGAAGGAAGATCTGCAGTTTTCAGAGTTTTGCATTCTTGCTTCTGGCTTATTCAGGTATGTTGTTCAATTAGCCCTAATTCCTTTTTATCTATTCTTGGAGGAGAAATCCCTCTCAATGCACTAACAAATGGTCAGACGTGCCCATGGCTCATTACTGAACAGACACAGGAGGCCTGTCCTTTCCAAGGTTTCCAAGATATTTCCTTTAGCAGAGAAAAAGAGGGGGAAAAAAGAACCCACATGGAACCCTGAAATACCTCCCTGAGAGTTCTCAGTGCTAATACAGTTTTTGCATCAGGTTGGGATATAAAACCTTGGCTTAAAGGGTTTTATGGAGATGTGTTAATGTTCTAAATATTATGTTGAGAAAGAAGAGCTGCATGTGCTTGTGCTGGTTCAAGGCAGGTGGGGATTCTCTGACTGAACCTTGTGAGGGTGAAGCAGCTTTCCACAGCCACCCATCATCAGTATTGGTACCTAATTCTGCCTAAAGATTGTGATTTCTTTAGTGATTTTATTACTTTAATTCTTTATTCAGTAGTAATGCTGGATTGATGTATTCAGAAGAGTTTCTTCATCCAGTTTCACTTTTTCCTGGTTTTGTCTTGCCCTCAGTTTTATCAAAGGAATTTGTTATACAGCAAAGTGGATTCCTTTCTAGACCTTGAACACAGCCAGTGGTGGAGCTTGGCCTCCAGAGCTGTAGCATTAAGTTGGTGTGGTGAGGGACCCACTGAATTTCACTTTTAAGCTGGTCTCCATCTCCAAAGGCATGGATTCAGGTGTGGGAATGACTTGCTGTAGGACAGTGATGAATTCCCTCTGTCACCCAGCTGCTGGTCCTGCATCTACCCCAGGAGCTCTCACAGAAACTCTGGGTTTGACCACAAGGCTTCTGAGGAGAATGGTAGTAACTAATAAGAAATAATAATATTATTAATAATAATAAAGCTTTTGTTTCTAGTCCTACCAGGATCACTTTTAAGGGCTCAGGCCAGAATCCTCCAATGTAATAATCTTTGTGTGGCTAATTATGAGGAATGAATAACCTTCTGACTTCTTATTCTGGGGCAGTGTGGGGTGTTTAAGGGGAAACTGAGGCACACTGAAGTGAACAAGTTTGCTTGAAATGTAGCCAAGAGGAACAGACCAGCAGAACTGAGCAGTAGCATGCAGTCTCTGAATATCTTGCTTAGCTCTTTTTTCACTCTTGTTTCTGGACACTTGATCAATAAATTTAGCAAAACAATGGGCTTGCTTTCCTTAGTTCCCTCCCCATTCCCTTTGGAGTAATCTACAGAGCTCAAGTGCTTTATGCACTGCAGTTTGCAAATGCACCAGGAAGTCTCATATCCTGTTCTCTGACTTTCTTCAACTTTCCTTTGAACTGTAACTCAGAAATAATTACAACACAAATAAGCTCTCTGTGTGTCTCTAGAAATGTTTCAGTACTAATGAGACAGTTTCAAAATTACTAATTATGGAAATGATTGCAGTTGATTCTTCTGTAGTGAAGATCTTGACCAGCTTGTAAGTTTTGAGTACTGATGAGAGATACAGAATGGATTTTTGTCTTTTCCTTGTGAATATTTCTTCACAGTTTCCAGTTAGGCTTGAAAAGGAACTTAGCCTGATCTTGAAATGCAGAAAGGAGAAGTAGACAGCCCACACCCTGTTCATGCTTACTCTGCTCTTTGCAATCAGTGTTGGTTGGTTCCCTCTGGGGCACAGCAGATGAGACCAGGGTGGTGTTTCAAGTTGCAGACACTGAAACCAAAGGCCTTTTTATGGTGTGCCACTTCTGTCTCCTTTGTCCACTTGAAATAGGTTTTTCCAATATAAGAAGCTTACTTAACCCAGGGTTTAAGGCTATTTTTATCCAGTGTGAAATGTGCATGTAAAGAAAGCCTTTGGAGGTAGAGGACAGCACTGTTTGTTTTTCCTCAAGGTCTCCTTTATGCCCCAGAAAGATATAACTGTTTTCTGGAAAACTTAGATGATATTCAGATGTCCTGCACACTCATATTGCTTGGCTCAATCCTTTGAGGGGGTGAAGCAGCAGATAAATTTGCAAAATCCCCCTGGTGCAGTAATTAAAATGAACTGTAATGTCATTGCTCTCTGCATGGTCCTGATTTCTACAGAGATTCTGGATCCCTATCCCTGAGATTTTACTGAATCCTATCAAATATATGTGGAAATTTCTCATTCCCTGCACTGTTTGCAACAATAAATAAGAGCCCTCCTGTGTTCACCTCACATTAGCTACTAAAATTGCCACTATTTCATTTTATATTCAAGTGGAGGATATTTTTAAAGCACAGTTCCTTAGCACAGCTTGGGGGTCACCACATCCATCCCTTTGTGCTGTGCTCCCCAGCATGTCTGGAGGTGTTTATGTAGCTGCCAACTGGTGGGGTCAAGGTTCCAGAATATAAAATACTGCTGCAGAGATGACAGCTAGGATTCCACAGCCTTCCCCAGAGCAGCCATGGCACTGTCACAGCACAGTTTCACTCCACCTTAAATGCAAAAGCGTGTCTGTAACCATTGTGAGCTTTTAATCGCTCCAATTACCCTGCTTCCCCCATGCTGACAGCTGGCATGCACACCAGTCCTGGTTAAGGCTTGCAGGAGAGATGGATTTCTTTTTTTCAAAGCACCAAGCACAGCCCCAACAACACCCAGCAATTTGCTCAGCTGGCGTTTTCTGATTTTTCACAGAAGATGCTTAATGCAGAAACCATTATAATGTGCAAGATCACTGCCCTTGCAGAGGATGCAGCAACACAGGACAAACTGAATCCAGGGGGTTATTAAAATGAATGAAATCAATGATACCAGAGTTATCATTAAACAAGAGCTTGGTTTAAAAAGCTGTGCTGGTAGCTGGAGGTTTAGCAACACAGGCTGTTTGCCTTTTGAGTCAAAAGTGATTAAACCTTATGGTACCAGATTAAAAATGTAAATATATAGAAGAAAACATACTCTGCTGTCCATAGAAGCCCTATTGTCATGGAATATTCTGAGTTGCAAGGGACCCACAAGGATCATGAGTCCAACCCTTAGGTACTGAGCTTTGTTCCTTTGCAGCCTCTCCTGAATGGCCACTCTGTGCTGACTTGTCCAGCAACATTATTATGGGTTTTTTTTGGCTAATGGAGGTGGACTATTTCCTCTTTCTCTCATCATGGAAAGTCCTGCCACGTTCACTGGGAGTGTTCCTGATAAACAAAGACAAAACCTGAGTTTTCCCAGCAATCATAAGCTGCCTTTAACACCTAAATCCCACCAGCAAGTCCTGTTACTCTTACACCAACTGGGTACCAAAGGCTGAAGGAGGGTGTGGATTTCACTCTCTGGGAGGCCTCTCATCACTTGGCATGGGTCAAAGATGGAGTAACTTGCCAAAGACCAGAGCTGGGCATGTTTTTGTCTCAGCAGCAATGCCAGCTCATGCCACTCTCTAACTGACCATCCAGCATCCTGACTGTGGAACTGGTTAGGCTGAGCATTTGCTGTCTAAAGGAAAATGTGGGGTTGTTGGGTTTTTTGTTTCCTTGGGGTTTTTTCCCCATATGTCCTGCTCCTTTCCTTCACTTAGCTTATCCAAAGTCTGACAGACACTTGTGGCACAGGGATGGAGATGGTTCTAGGTCATGCTTAGTAGTTGGTTCTTGTTACTGTGTTATACAAGATCTTACAAATACTGCAATGTCACCAAATTCCCAGGTGTTCTTCAGAAATGTGTCTGGAAAACCTCTCCAAAAAGCATTGAGTTGAGAGCCCTCACTTCAAACACCCTGTCAAAATTGGATGCAAAAACCCTATTTGAGAGGAAACAATTGAATTCATTTGCCAACCTGGCCCATTAACAAAAATTATTTATGCTGCAAAGGCAGCTGCACTGCAAAGTTCTCCAATAGTTTAATAGACAGCTGCTTCTGCTCTGTGCTGAGCTGGAGCTGTGGCTGCTGGTGCCTTCTCCAGTGACAGGCTGGCAAAAGTCTGGCTTCTTCAGCTCCTTTACAAATAACAGTGAAACAGGAGCCAGGAAATGTGGGCACAAATGTCCTGGAGGGAGCTGTCTCATGGCTGTGGTTTTACACCCACCTCTCCTGCTCGCTGCTGTAGCAGTTTGTTTGGAAGCTGCAGAATAAAAGTTGCCATGGGATCTCTCTCTGTTGGTACCAGTGCAGAGCTGCATGCTTTCTTTTGTGTTTGACTCACAGCAACTGCCTGCAGGGCTCTGTGCTCACCCTCCATGGGTCCCTGCAGCTCCAGGACATCTTTGGAACTCCAGGAGTGCAATGGGTGCAGGCTCTCAGCTCATTGCAGAATAACCTTGGGGTGTTGTGGGAAGGGAAATTAAGTATTTTTCCCTCTCCATCCACAAATCAGTCCTGTTGTCCACAGTAACTTCAAATTCTTGAATGTTCGTGAAGGTCTAGATCCCAGGTTTGCTGTATCCTCAGTCTCTCCAGGCACACCACTCCATGCCTTTGCCCAGCAACCCCTGTCCCTCTCCAAAGTCAGGAAGTGGCTGAGCCTTGGGAACAGCCTTTGAAACAAGAATTTGTATTCAAAAGACACAGTTTAATTGTACAAAATTAAGAACTACCCATTAATTGTACTAATCCTTCCCCAAAGTTGATGTGGCACATGCTGGGTGATGTTTCAGCAGGTGGAGGTGCCAAGCAGCCCCAGAGAGGGCACAAACCCTGCCCACTTGTGTGTGCCTTCAGCTCTACCTTTGTTCAGACTTAGGATTGCTCTGGCAACCCAGTCACAAACTGCAAAGGATTCATCCTAAAACCCAAAAAAGGCTTGTGCTTTAAGGGCTTTTCTCCCTTTCTCATTTTCTCCATCCCAGAAATCACTTCTGAGCAGATGGGCCTACAGCAGCTTTATCAGGGACCCTTTGTTCCCTGACTTCTGAGCCTGAGCTAACCCAGCTGCTCTTGGAGTCAGGGGGAATATCAGGTGTTTGTTTTCCAGTGCCTCAGATCAGAAGGATCCTTGCAAGGAGAGCACCCAGTCTGGTGGCTCTGGTCAGCCCCAGAACATCCCAGTGGGGTGAGGTCTGTACCTGCTTGGAGAAACTGCCTTGCTGCAGCCAGAAAAGCCTTGGTGCATTTTCTGTGTGCCACAATTGCAGAGCCCTGGAGAAGAGCTCTGTTAAATCCCACAGGGGTGGTGTGGGAGATTCTCTCATCTGTTCCCTACACCCTGCTCTGACAGGTCACTAATTTAGGCAGAAGCAAGTACTAATTAGCTGTGTGCACACCTCCAGCTTCAGCTGAGATGAGCACTGAGAGCTTCCATGGATGAGAATTTATTTGGCTGCTTCTTGGGACGGTTTTGTCTCTCTGGCTGCTTGCTTGGTCTTGTCTTGGATATCTGTTTACAGTGATATAAATAGAACTTTATTTTTTCTGTCCTTGTCCTACTTATGATGTGCACACAAAGCTCTGTCCATCAGATGAACTTTGTGATGAACAGATTTGTGGAATTCCTTGGTATGCCCACAATGAAGCAAAGTAGCTTGGGGGATCTCTTATTATATTTTATTCTCTAGATGCTGAATGCATTTCAGAACCATCTTCCTCTCCCAAACTGAAATGTGGAAAGCAATCCTGCTCCACCCACTGACCTTCATGTCCTTGCCTCAGGTGGAGCAGGAATTCCTACAGAGCTGATATTTTCTCTGCTTCTGAGGAAAAAATTCTTTATTTGCTCTGAGTCACATTGGATGTTATCTGTGGCAGTGTGGTTACACAATTTATGATCCTACTGCCTGCCTAGAATTTGCCACAGGATTATCAGAAAGCAGAAACTGGAGGACCTTTCTAGGTGTGAGCACAAATTCCCCTGATTTATCTTGACTTGTTCTGACCATTTGCTGAAACAAGTCTCTCTGAGTCCAGCCAAGACTTTACACCAAGGAATGTGATGTGCAAAACTTAGAGCAACACATTTGTACCTGAGAGGGAAACGAGCTTTGTGTCTGGGGGGAATTCCTGGATCCCAGCAGCTGAAATAGGAAACAGGGAAAATTGAACCAAAAAGACCTTTTCAGGTCTCTAAAGAACATGTCTGGGTGAGCTCCCACACAAATCTGGCTTTGATTGCCTCTTACTTGATATAATGAAGAGAGATCTTGGGGGATTTTTTAAATTTTATTTTTAAGAAGTAGCAGATGAACATGGCCAAAAGTGGATAGGAACAATCTGAGGAATTGCAAAATGCTAAAATAAACTAAAAGCATTGTGAGGGGTTATATTATTGCCTGAGTAAAGACAGAATGTGCAGTATTTAAGGACAGCCTTGCAGGATTGTGCTTGATGAATGCATTTGTTGAACAGTGAGGTTGGTTCAGCAGTGCCCTTGGTGCCCACTGTGGGAAGAATTCCTGTTTGCTTGGCTCCCAGGTGTGATCCCAGCAGCTGCAGCCTCTCCAGTGCCAGTTCTGACACTGAACAAATTGCAGTGCATCTGAAATGGCTGGAGCAGCACGAAGGCTCTCCCACAGAAATAGTCCACAAGTGATTACCCCCTCTCTGTCTCCAGCAGACAACACAGCAAATGTTTGCAGAGCACAGCAATCCAGCAATCATTTCAGCATCAATCCTATTGCTTCTGAATGGAAATGCACGAGAGAACTCTATGTGCAAACCCCAAAAATATTTCCTGGGCACAAAGCCAAAGCAGAATAATTTAACTGCATTGAAATGCTTCATGTTTGGGGGGAGGTTGTTTTTTTTGTGCCAACACGTGAAAATCAACATGTTCTCAAGGAAGGCAGAGGTTTTGTAGAAGCAGTGGTGGTAGAATATTTTTTCATTGAATTTTGACCCATTTTCTTAAGGCATGCTGTTCAAATCTCAGGGGCACATGCAAATTAGGGGCAAAAGTCTAATTGGCACATGCATTTGCCATAACTGGAAGAACAGAATGGAAGTGATTTGGTGTTAGGGGTTTAATAACAGCCCAGGTCTGAACAGAAGGGGAGCGTGAGGGGGTGGGAGGTGGTTCCAGTTCCATGATTCCTGCCAATGTCAACCCTGGCATATATATAATTAGCCTACTTGATTAACATCACAGAATAAAAATGTGAATAGGGGAGCTCTTCTACTCTGGCAGCCCCAGGCTGAGGAGCTGGAAGGTGCAGACAGAGAGGCTGAGGGTGGGCAGCAAAACCTTGTGGGTAGAACAGCTGGTAATGAACTTTTGCTCACTGGAGGCTTAGCATGGCTTCCCTTTTCCTTGTTGATGGCAAAGCTCCTGTCACAGCCTCCTTTCTACAGTTGTGATCTCTCTCAGAACCTTGTACAGTCCTGTCCAAGGCTGCTCTGCTTTTCAGGGTGCTGGGGAGTCACAGAATTCACAGAATGACCAGGTTGGAAAAGACCCTAAAGCTCATGGAGTCCAACCCAGCCCCAACACCTCAAGTAAACCCTGGCACCCAGTGCCACATCCAGGCTTTGCTAAACACAGTCATGGATTTGTGCTCCCTGAGCCCTTGTGTGCAGCACCACAGCCCTCCAGGAGCTGCTGAATGCCACAATTCACACAGACAAAGGAAGGAGCTTTAGCTGCCCTTTTTTTTCCTCTGCTCACAAGCAAATTAACCAAGGGAATCCATCCTTCCCCAGAATGTGGAAGTAGGAGTAAGTAGCTGTAGAATCCCACAGGGCAGGTGTCTGATAACAAATCCATGCATAGCTCTCCCTCATGGAAAATAAAGGAATAGAAGAACTCATTATTACCCCTGCCCCAAGCAGAAGCTTAGCAGCTCACAGGAGTGACAGCTCAGATTATTGGTGTATTTATAATAAAGTCTTTTAAGTCTGCCACGTGGATTTGTGAGTCAGCAAAGAGAGCAAATAGGTCTGCAAGGGACAGGCCAGCACAGAAGGGAAAACTGTCAGGGATTACTCCACCTTGAACATGCCCCAGTCTGCCTCCCCTTCCTTTAGCAATAACTATTGTTCTGGGAATGAGAGGTTTATTTTTAATTTCTTTGAAAGCAAAGTGCAGGGAAGGCAGTGAGAAGTGCCAGGTGGTGATGGAGCAGCTCAGGCTGCCCCAGCTGGCACCACACAGAGGTGAGCTCTGCACAGAGGGCTTCCCCAAACCACCCTCCAGGCAAAGGCTGCTATGAACCCAGCTATGAACCTGCCTCTGGAAATTCACTGTGCTCTACAGGTGCATGCTGCAGTAGGTTTGGGGGAACTGATTGCCTTTCTAATAGGTTTAGAGCTGGAGATACCAATTTAGGGCTCATGGGAAGGAGAGTCCTTAATCCTGTTCAATCTGGAGGCTCCTTGCAGGGCTGAGATCACAAAGAACCCAAAAATAAAACACAAGAGTTGACCAACTGCCAGTGTTTAAACATTTAATAGCTTTTATTATTTATC
This sequence comes from Melospiza melodia melodia, assembly GCF_035770615.1. NCBI lineage: Eukaryota > Metazoa > Chordata > Aves > Passeriformes > Passerellidae > Melospiza > Melospiza melodia. Next base: position 19,617,686 of record NC_086206.1, read on the forward strand.
TAATACAGAAGATTTAATGCTATATAATGTTTTTGCTTGAATCTTTAGAAAAAAATAAATCATACTGTTGTGACTGGCCAGAAAGCAGCAGCTGAATGCCATGGCATAAAGAAGAGATTTTAATGAAATGGATGCACAACTCATCCCAAAAGTTGGTTGGAATGGAACACTTATTCACATTAGGATCTTCCAAAGCGTTGCTAAACACAGCTCCTAATCACTCACTGATGGTCCCACTCTGCTTTTTATAGCAGTGGTAATCCAGGTAACCTGGACAAACTCCAACTTGGGTAATTATGTTCTCCTGACCTAAATTCTCCTTGGTGTTTCAGATGGATGCTATTCTTGGGCTGATATCCTTAACAAGCAGTTGCTGCTTTGTGCATTCTGTGTTTCACCTGAGTGAGCTGTGTCTCACTGGACACCCAGCCTGTCTGAGGGACATTCTGGGAGCTTTATAAATTTTAAAAGCCCTTTGTAGGAGTAAAGTGGGAGAAGATTTCGTGTATTTCATTTACAATTTACAGCATCTACTTAAAAATATTTTGGTTGATATATATCAGATGTAGTAATTAAATCAGATATTTTGGCATGCATACACTCCCTGGGATGTGGGCATTGGAGGCACTTTAACAGGCAGTCCTAGAAATTCAGCTTTTCTTGGCATTTATCACTGGCTTCAAAGAATGAATGCTCATAATTCTGCCAAACACTCAGTAATGAGGATTTCAGCTGAGCATTTCCAGCTTGTTCTTCCCAGCTCCAGCTGGTCAGCAGTACCTGAAGCAGATCAGTGGTTCCTGGAACCACGTGTCCTCCAGGAAGGCTCAGCACAGAGCACAGACTAAAGAGCACTTGCAGATAAACCCTCTGGAGTTTTTTTTGGTTTTTTTTTTTTTTGAAGGGGGAGAGGCAGGTGTTTGGGTTGTTTTGTTGGTTGAAAGCCTTTTTAATAGACTCAAATATGAGGCAGCAGCCTGAGGAAACTGTAAAGTAGATCTAGTGGATCACCCTGGGGACATCAGCTGAGTCAACATTAGCTAAATTTAGCAGACTTTCTTCCCCATCTTGATTTCAGTCTTCTCTGAGTGTGAAATACTTCTGTTCACTGCTGCCACTTATCTGGTTTGTGTTTTTATCAAAATCATTTTACTCATCCTCATCTTTTGCTTGGGCCTTATCTGCCCTCTTTCACCATTGTCACATTTTTCAGGTGGTCTGAGCTCCTGGATGTTCCTGAGCAGGCTCCCTTCACCAGTCAGACAAGAACAGGAAAAAAAGCAAAGTGAGACCAACATTTCAGGAAACAAAGAAATGTGTGCAGGAGGGAAATTGGGGTCAGACCCCCAGCTCTGAGGAGGGATGGGACAGGAAGTAGGAGGGTGGCTGGAAGGAAGAGCAAAGCTGCTGCTGCTGTTAAAGGATGTGTCAGCAGAGCATGGAAAAGCAGGAAGTGGAAAGGTGGAGTGTCAGTGGGTGAGGATGGAGGCACCAGTGGAAAGGACAAGGACTGGGAGCAGGAAATAGCACAAAGCCCCTGCTCAGAGGAAACAGGCAAAATTCCAGAGTCCTCATCAGCCCAGCCATGCTGCACTCCCACTGACTCCTGCCAGTGTAACACCTACAGGGAGCTCCACCATTCCCAGTGAAACCCCTTTGGTTTGCATCAGGGCACAGCCACAAAGCCATTGCATTTCCATTGTGCAGTAAAATCCACAAATTATGTATGTCTGACCATGTAAGTCCTGTTCTGTGCTTGGACACAGGCACAGTTGCTGTTTTAAGCAGTCAAGCAAATTGAGATGCACAGAATGAGCTAGATTATTTCCCAGTGCATTAAACATGGATGAACTTGACCTAAAATCTTTTAAAATTGCATTAACTTCCCTCTGTTGCTAGCAAAAACGTGAGTTATAAATGCTGGAGCCGACTGAGGCCACCAGTTCCTCGAAAAAAGGACATTATACATGTAAAACTCTCGGTGATAAGGACAAGAATAATTGCAGACTTCAGCTCAGGATGTTGAATAAAGCATTCCTGGGATTTCAGGGAGGACTTGGTGTTACTGTGCTGTGTTGCTGCAGCCACTCTGTGGGTGCCTGAACCCAGAGCAGAGCCCACTGTGATACTTTCCAGAGATGTTACAAGAATTAAAAATGGGATTCCAACATCACTTTCAACTGGCTTCCCAAACGGTTTTATTAATGGTTTCAGGATGTGAGTAAATTAAGCAGATTAACTGGGGTTTTTTATTTCCTTGTATTTCAATGGAAAGAAAAGTAGGAAACCCCCTTGCTAATGAACCTGCCATGAACTCAGTGCTTCTTAGCAAAATCATTTTTTGCTCCTTTTCACTCTTGTTTTTGGGCTACTTTCATGTTTTAGTCTTGGGAAGTTATTAGAGGTGGAACACCCCTGACCTCCCAGGATTCCCGTTGGGCTGAGCCCCTTTTTCTGTGTCAGCACAGAGTGGAAATGACTGGGGCAGCCTGGGATAGGAGCAGCTTCTAAGAGGAACTGGGAAAGAGGAGAGGCTCTGTCTCCAAGGGGAATGGAAACTGAAGTAGCCAAAGCATGGTCAAAAGGGCAGTGTTGCAGCCACTGTTGAGTGTGGGATAGGAGAACTTTTGTCCATCTGCATCACTGCTTTTAATCTGTGATTTTGCCATCACCCTCTCCTTCCACCTCTACACTCTGAAATGGATGTGAAATACCACTCCTGTGTCAGGAAAAAGAGCTGAAGTGCTGAGGAGCTGAAATATCTGCAGATCCAAAACTTTTCCTTGGGGCCAGATCTACACAAGTCCAGGTGAGTGCCACTTATTCCAAAAAGATCCACTGAAAACTCAAATATGAATATGACCAGCTGGAGGCAAAGGCAATCTGGCTTTGGGTAATGCCCAGAGAAATCATCATTCAGAGAAACAAAATCTACACCTCCTTAAATCCATGTTTGAGACACAGTGAGCATATGAAAGAGAAAGGAGACAGCTCTAGTACACACTACAAAAAAAAAGAAAAATTCTTCCCCTATGCACAAAAGACCTTTTCACTGGAGGGATTTTTTCTCTCCCATTCATTGTTTTCCCGCTGATAAAAACCTGGTTCATTTTTAGGGTTTTTGGCAGTCTAGCTCCAAAACTGAAATCTGAAATAAGACAATTTTTTATTTTTTTTTTTACATCTTCTGCTCAGAAGTCAGTAAAATCCACAGATGCTAGAGCTCACACAGAAGGTCCAGGTATTTATTTCCTGTGCAGTGCAAAAAGCAGTGAGCAGATCCATGCATTGAGGGCCCTGTTGCACAGAGAGTTACCATAGAGACAGCACATTCACAGAGTGCTTTCCTTATTCCTACCAGTGGTGGAGAATTAGGCACAACACCTCTCCTGCCCTTTTCCCTTTTGGTGCTCACAGGCAAGGTGCTGAATTGCTGGTTCCATCCTTGTGTTGGGATCAATGAAAAGCCCCCTCTGTGCATTTTTCTCTGAGCTGCTGAAATGCAGACTCAGTGCCACCACCTCTGGGGTTTAGCAGAGTTCACACCTCAGCTCTCCCCACTTTGTTCCTCAAACCAGGCTCACACAATTTCCTCTTTAGAAACAAAAAGGGGGCTAAAGAGCTCTTGGTTCTTCCTCTTGTAGCTCAGTGCAGTGGTTTCTTCCCCAGAAGCAGCTGACAGTCAGGATATTTCTCTGATGGGCACTTAAGCTATTTTTTCCCATTCTCATCAGTTCAGATGGCTCTTTGTAAGAGCAGTTTCAAACCCTAATTTCAAGTGGCTGAAAAATAATGAGATAAAATAGGTTCTTTGAGTTGTAAAAGCATTAGCTGAGCAGGCTTGGCTCAGTGTCAGAGAAGCACAAAGCACAAGGGACAGAATTAATACCCGAGAAAAGTTCTGTGAGCTCTGTAAAGAAGGTACAAGAAATCTGAATCACAGTTCTGCAGACATTGCTCTTCCTTTGCTGTATTCTCTGCACTTCTCTGAGCTCTAAAAAAGGCTTCTGATACCTACCTGATACCTTAGCTCCTTCAATTTAAACAATGTTTTATGGAGTTCAGAGGTGGAAGCTTTGCGGATGAAACCCTTTGGTTTTTGGTTCCTTCTTTCTCTTTGGGGAAATTGAGTGTCATGGTGACCAGGGTTAACAGATGCACCAAAAGGTCAGCAAGGCACGTCACATGTGAGCAATGAAAACTAAATCTGCCTCTGAAGGGCTTGACTGAAGCCTTTCCAAGATGGCAAGAGTTAAGAGAAGCTCTGGAGAAGCAGGGAGGAACTCTTCTGAGAAGAAAACAAGTTTTTAAAATACACAGGGAGGTCACTGCAGTTGCAGGTGATGGAGGATTCATATCACAGGAGCCCTCAAAGGCCTGGCTGCAAAATCTGCTGAGTGAAGGCAAAACTCCATTCCAGAGTGTATTCCTTTCCCCAGGATAGATTCTGTTAGGAGATAAAGGGACATAAACCAAGTGACATCGTGGTGCCACCTTCAATATCCCCTCCCTGACATTAATATCTACCTGAATCCATTTCCTGCTCTGTATTATTTTGCCACTAATTGCACAATAATTCTTCAATTACTGTGGGCTGCAGAACAGGGAAATCCATCTGTCAGTGCTCTGTGTCCTTATGACTGTTCCTGCCCTGAATTTGGGAGGGCTGCACTTTGCACCTCCTTTCCATTCCCTTGGGGCATCCCCTGCCAGGCACTAAGGGATTAAATTGAAGCTCCAAGCCCTGCCCTGCCGAACTCCCAGCAATTCCTGGGCTGGCAGAAGGCACAGATGAGGCAGCATCTGAATCAGGCTGTAATTTGTAGCCCAGGATGTTCAAGTTGTGAAACCAGAGCTGTCTGCCTACGAACACAAGGCCAGAAACTGGTGATGTAAAATTCCCTTTCTGCTCGGAGAAAAGCTTTGGATCCCAGGGGATTTCTTTAGGATGAAACTGGGAATTTGAATTAGATGATGCTCCTTTTTTTCCTCACCTGGGCAATCAGAGGGATTTGGACTGTGGGATAAAGAGCAGAGCATGATCCAGGGTCAGAAGGACTCAGCATCCATCTGTGTTGATGAGTCAGGAGTGGTGTCTGGGATTTATTCCTTTTTAATATATATTTTTACCCTGTAACTTTATGATTCTGTTGACTTTTCAAATACAGTAATAAGCACTGTAACATCTTCAAAGTGCTTACAGATAGTATCTCACTTAATCTCCCAGGGAAGGAACATAAGAAAATAATCAGTAACAGATAAGAAAATGTTTTAATTTTGTAAAAGAACTTGAAGGTTATGACAAATTAAAGACCTGATGTTGAACTAAATCAAAGCAATGGAAATGAGCTGGAACTTGTATCCATCCAAGGTTTCTGGTATCCACTCTGTGAATTTGGGCTGGGTGTGGAGTCCCTTGTCTGGTGAAAGGGCAGAAGAAAGAAAGACAATTGCACAAAGAGCTGAGCTGATATCCCTGGGGGAAAGGGCTCAGGCTCCAGTGCCAGCAGGATGGTGGCCCTGCAGGAGCAGAGAACTCCTCTCCCTCCAGCCCCTTGCAGTGGCCATTTGAGCCAGCAGGGCAGGAGCTCATGGCTCTCTTGGCAAGTGCCCACATTGCCCTGGCCAGCGTCACTGTGCTGGGAATAAATGTCACATGAAGGAATAAATTACAGCTGGGAGTGCCCAAATCCCAGAGAACTGCCCAGTTTGCAAATTAACACAAAGATTCTGGCTTATTTTGTTACAGAGGAGGCCGGCTGGATGAAAATATTTCTTTTTGGATAGTAGTTGTAGAAGAATGGGAGGACTGGGGTCATAGAAAGCCAGAATCTTTGCAAGTGCCAAGTGCTGGTTTGAATGCACTCTTTTCTTTCAAGACCTTCAGCTGTTCCCTGCATGCTGGGAAACACTTTCTGAAGGGCCATTTTGAAGTAGTACAGCACAAAAAAAGCATTCCTCCTTCAGAGAGCACGGAATACTTATTTAGGGTTGGTAAGCTGTGAGGAAAAATGCTCCTCATGGTCCCCTTTCACCAGGATGTTTTTCTCCTGTCCTTTTTGAATTTAATAATGTGTCAGATTAGGGTTAAAGTGCTCTGTTTCCTGTGCTCTGCTCTGACTTTGATGCTGTACAAGACCTCCCCAATTCTGCTTTTCTCTGGCACTGCTCAGACATGAGAAAGCCCCAAAGGCATTGTGTGAAGCTGCTGGGTGAGCAAAGGAGAGCAGTGAGGGGAGCATGTGAACAAGGCAGGCAGCAGGTCCACCCCAGCACCCTGCCCTGCTCTGAGCACTGGCACCAGGTTGGCATCACTGGCTTTGGCTCTGCCTGGCCAGCACATCCCAGTTGGACACAGACTGGCTTGGAACCTTTTTGTCACCTGCTCTTGAATAGATTTTTAGTGAGTCCACTCTCTGATATTAAACATCTGTTTGGATGAGGGATGTCTCTGCTTTAGGTTACAGTCCTTAGATGCTGAGTGTTCAGAATTCTGCTCATCAGAATTCCTTTAGAACGAGATGGATTAAAAGAAAAAATAAAAAATAACAAATTTCCTACATGGCTCCTCAAGCTTTCCACATCTAAAGTTCCCTCTGTCCTTGTGGCACAGGTCAGGGTCCTTTTGAAAGCCTCAGTACCACTGCACCTGAGTGGTGCCCATAAAAACCCCCTTGGTCAGAGCTCAGTCCTGCCCTTCCCCACAGAAATTTCCCCTTATTGCCCCAAACCCCCACATTGCCTTGCCAATACAGACCCCAGGAAAGTCTAGACTCAAATTGGAAATATTTCTGTGCCAGGCTGGGTTTTATCTTGTAATGATAGTTCACTAAATTATGCCCTTAATGACATCTATGAATCAGTTTATTCTGTCCAAAGAATTAATTATGAAGATATTCTTGATTTGTGGAGCCTAAGTAGGAAAGTGCATCTACAGTTGTCATTCAAAACCTGGCTTATAAGATTATATATGAGTCTTTTAGAGCCATGAAAACATGTGGAAATTAGTGTTCAGGTTTTCTCCCTACCACACACAGGACAATCCAAATGTGTGAAATGCCTTGGAAAGGCTTTAACAGTGCTGTGTGTGTGATTGGCCATAAACCATGTACTGATTCACTGTGTAAAACACATCCACTGCATCCTGCACCTCCATAAATCTCCAGATATTTACAGGAACAGTTTCCTTTCCTTACCTATGATCAAACAGTGCTTTAGAGCAGGGCTGGCTGCTCCCTGCCCTGTCCAAACCTTTCCCACAGAGACAATAAAACTGATGTACTGTGAGAAGCAGGGACTTAAATCCCTTTTTATGAGATACTGAAGTGACTCTAAAGGGCTGTCATTGCCACACTTGGTGTGACCCAAAGCTGAAGGTATATTCAAAAATCAATCAAACTAAAGAAAGCTTTTGGAGGGAGATCAAATGTGAACTGGTGTTTGGTTCTTGTGCTCTGCATTTTCCAGGTATGGGATAAATAAAAGGTTGAATGAGGAATGATCAGTAAGAGAGTAAATTGCAGGTACCCAAGTAACTCACTAAATCCAAGGCTTTTGGTAACATAATTGTAACTCTGATGTTATAATCTTCTATCCTGCACAAGCAATGTCAGGAATGACACCCTGGTATTCATTATATTGATCTGAACTCATGCACCAAGCATTTCAGATCCTGTAGGTTTGTGGAGATGGATTGTACACTGAGATTAAAGAGAATGACCCTGAAAATCACTGGGCTCTTTGTAAACCTGCACTGCACACGTGGCTGGGGAAAAGTTACCTTGCATTTTTCTTTTTCTCTTCTCTGGGGGAATTCCATTTTCACACCTGGAAGTGTGTCAAGCCTGGAAATCAATCCTGGAAGTCAATCCTGGAAATGTTTCCCAGTTCTGGATGGTCTCATACTGGAACATGCAGCTTCTAATGTGCACCAAGACTTCTCTGATCTTATCAGAGAGCCTGAAATGGGACCAGAAGGTCTCGTTCTGAAATTCAGAGCCTCTCCCTGGCCTTTGGCATGACTCCCATGTTTATATTCATCACCATATGTAGTTATTGCATGAATGATAAATTTATTTACATAGTTAATATCCACATATATAATCTGGAAGGAATCACAGAGAGCAGAATTGTATCATCCCAGTGTTTAAAGCTGCCTTTTGAAATTACATGTTGTGCATGAAGATACCCTGAGCTGACAGCAAGGCTCAGCTGGTGTGTCAGGCTGTGGCCTTGGCCTTGTCCTGCTCCCAAGGACAATTACAGGGAGTCTGTGGTACATGGGGAGGAATTGTTTGGGTTAAGAACTTGCTTTTCTTGGTGAAAATCAGAGCCCTGCCCTGACTTAGCTGCAGCAATTGCAGCAGAAATTCCCTTAACCCAGCAGAGTGTGGGTTCTGTTCTGTTCTCTTTCATCTTGCATCTCTCAGTGTTACCTCAGTTCCTTTGGGATCTTTTGAAAAATACAGAAAAAAAAACTCATTCTCTCCTCCAGCCTTTATTTAGGTGTTTTTTTCTTCTTTTTCTCCTAATACCTTTTCAAACTCATTTTTTCTCTTCCTTCTCATTTCATCTAGACTCTGTTTCATGTTGAATAAAGTACATCCCCTGTGAAAGGCAATTTAATTTAAAAAGAGATAACACCTATTTCATTTTTCCTTTTTGTAGCAGTCTCCTTCAAGCAGGCAAAGGTTCTCTGCACTGTGTTCTGTAATTAACTTGTCTTTGAGTCAACCCATATGCTCAACTAATGCAAATTATTTTCTGGCTAAGATCATTTATTGCTTGAAAGAAAATTAATATTTTAATCAAAGTAACATTACAAAGTAATTCAGCTGGTTTAGTGATTCTGAAAATTTGGTGAAAATAATCAAAAATTTCTAAAGGATGTCAAAATTCAGGGAAGCTTTGATTGTGTCTGAATGGGGTTGTGGTTTGCATCCTGCAGTTTTATATAAGCCACATTATATTTCATCTTCCAAAATATTCCATATTGCAATAGAAAGGATCTTGAGCCTTTCAAAATGTCTTGGAAAGGAATCTGGGGGGAGAGATGGGAGAAGTGGCTTTTATCCAGCTCTGACTACTTACTCACTGGCTGGAAGGACACCAATGGCAGCCACAGCAGGATTAGAGATCCCTTTCCAAACCGAGGATCATTTCAGTGTTTCCTGCCTCGTGCTTGCACCAAGGTGGGTGTGGGAGCATCAGCTGCAGCAGAGGGGCACAAACCCTGCAGAGTGGCTTTGTCAGAGAAGGGGGAGGGAGAGTTGAGGATGCTCAGGGTGCTGGTGTGAGCCTGCTCCAGCCCCCATCCCACCTGGATGGCCTCTCCATCATTCTGAGAGAAGGAATGTCCTCTCCTTGAAGCCTCAGGCCAGAAATTCAAGCCACACCAAACCTGGTCCATATATTCTGACAGAAAGTTCACATTTCAGAGATCAAGTGGGTTTGTTCCAAAAATGAATACAGAGATTTGCTGTTGACTTCACCCTGACCCAGGTTCCACTTGTAAACTGCCGTAAAATCTCCAGCACTTGGCTGCAGTTCATTTCTCTCACAAATCCCTGAGGTCATGATTCAACAAAACAATAAATCCAGCTTAAGGGCTCCTTGTGCCAGCTCAGAAAAGTCATGACACAGAATCACATCACACTGATCCAGAGCAAGCAAACTTGCCTATTTGAATGTATTAAACAGTAATGAGAAGTTTATGTTGGATCAGAAGTCTCTGTGCTGAGGAGGCATCTCCTGCAGCTACTGCTCCAGCATTTTTCCTCTATCAGAAATGCTCTGTCCTCTTCTAGGCAGGAAAAGTGAGAGTGAATTCTGTGTCCTGCACTCAGCATTTCACCAGAAGCATGATCCCAATGGCTGAGCCACATCCAGTGGGTATTGCTGGCTCTGATTATTTCAGAGCTCTGCTATCAATTACCCCAGAACCAGGGCCTTGCCCCAGCAGCCTGGAAAAGGCTTGGAAAAAGCAGCAGTGCTTTCACAGAGAACATCAGGGCACCCATTTCTCCTGCTCCTTCCATCAGGGAAGTCGGCAAAGCTGCCAAGGGCAAATCACTGCAATGAATTCTTCCTGAAGCTCAGAGAGACTCAAGAGTCCAGTGAGATATCCCCAAAAGGGAGAGCAACTGTGAAACATTCCAGCTGTGGTGGAGCAGGGAGCTTCCCTCCCCAGGCCATCCCTGAAGGTTCCCTCAGCTGGCCCTGCCAAACACACCCTGGTAGTAAATCCCTGAAGTCAGGCCTGAAATAGTTTAAGTTCTTTGTCCCAGCAAGGAGAAGCTCAGCAAATCCTGGAGATTCGTTTTTTGAAGTTCCAGACTGAGGATTCATTGTTAGAAGTTCCAGACTGAGCTTTTTTTGGGAAACGGGATTGATCCCTGATAGCAAATTTGCTTGTGTTTTCTGGATTTTCTTTTGTAGCCTGAAGCCACATTTGCCTTACCTATTTCAACATTTTTTCTCTGTGAGTTGTGTTCTTTTGTCATGAATTTTCTTACCCATTTCCATCTGGGCACTTTGACTGACACAGGCACCAGGTGAACATCTCACACTAACTGGGATCATTCTTTGTTGGCCCCTGAACCATGCTGCTAAATCCTCTCCCAGCTAGAGAAATCACAACTACGACATCTGAGGTCACATGCAGAACAGCCAGAACAATCCCAGAGTCTCTTCCAGAAAATGAGGAATTGCAATAAACAAGGGAGAGGCTTCCCAGAAAGTCATTTCACAGTGAGCTCAGTCCATCCTGAGCCCAGGGAGCTGGAGCAGTTTGTGCCAGCCATCCTGAGGGAGAGTGGGCAGGGAGCTTTGCACATCTGAAGGCTTTCAGTGACATTTTTAGGGCCAGAGTCCATTCTGAGCTCTGCTGTTATTCACCTACAGCTGTTTTGGCTTTATAGCTGTTAAATATAATCTGTGCTGAAAGGGAAAAAATGGAGATGAATTCATTAGTGATAATGCTGATTGTTTTCTTGCACAGTTTGTGTGCAGAGCACACAGCTCAGTGCAGCCCCAAGGCTTTGCCCACTGCAGAGGAGCTTTCCCATGCCACAGCACTGACCCCCTGCAGCACACAGGGGGTTTGTTCTGCTCAAGCCAAGGTCAGCAGGCAGATTATCCTAAAACCTTTCCAAAAGCAAACAGAATTAAATTGTGTAATGAAAGACAGTAGTTTAATTTCTTAGAGTCAATCAAAATAGCAGAACTCCTGGAGTGGATGGATTCCTGGTAATAAAGCAAAACCAGAGAGGCAGGGAAAAAAAGAGAGAATGACAGCTGAGCATGTAAAATAATCGCAATAAATATTTATAGGGAAGGGAAGGGAAGGGAAGGGAAGGGAAGGGAAGGGAAGGGAAGGGAAGGGAAGGGAAGGGAAGGGAAGGGAAGGGAAGGGAAGGGAAGGGAAGGGAAGGGAAGGGAAGGGAAGGGAAGGGAAGGGAAGGGAAGGGAAGGGAAGGGGAAAGGGGATTACAGAAACTTTGAGGTGGTCAAGATCTCATTGCAGTCTGCAGCTTCCTCCTAAGGGGAAGGGCAGACACTGATCTCTTCTCTCCAGGCCTGTGCCAGGGCAGGTTTAGGGTGCATATCAGGAAAGGCTCTTCCCCAGAGGGTGCTGGCACTGCCCAGGCTCCCCAGGGAATGGGAACATCCCCAAGGCTGCCAGAGCTCCAAGGAGAGGTTGGACAGCACTCCAGGGATGCACAGGGGGAATGTTGGGGGTGTCTGTGCAGGGCCAGGAGCTGCACTGGATGATCCTTGTGGGTCCCTTCCAAATCAGGATATTCTGTGAATCTCTGAAAATTGCACCCAAGCTAATTGTACTTCCTTTGGAACTCCTAGGATACCCATATTAACCCCAAATTTTGGGGTGTAGAATGAGTCTCTGTCTAATAGTGAAAACATTAACCAGGGATAAGTATTTTAGAAATCTCCATGGAGATATATTGTCATGGCAAATCAACAATGCCTGGTGTGTGACACACTTTCATATTAATACCTCTAATTCATCCAAAATGCCCTTTTGCCATTCTTGCAGCGTGCTAGAAAGAGCTGTCACGTGTTGGATGGGATTTAATTGCAGAATACTCAGCTGTTGACAGACATGGCTTCCTGTTGGAAATAAATGTAAACCAGAATAGGAAAGCTGACCTGATCCAACTGAGGTCTTTTGGAGGTGAAAAATAGAACAATTACCGGATGCAGGTAGATAAAATTTTTCCCTATGGAACAAAAACTCTGTGGGATGTGGTGATTTTGCAGAGCTAAAACCTTTCCTGGGAATGCATCAATTCAGCTTAGCAGGGAAGAAAAAAAGATAAGTTGAATAGTTTACATTTTTTATAATACTTGTTATTATTAATCTTTGAAGAATTAACAAAGAAAGAAATGTCAGTGGTAAGACAAAATTTCTTATACATATTCAAACGGTGTATAAAAATAAACACAAAATTGTTTGGTTGTGTAAAAAATTATTTGGCTTTGTTTTAAGCATCACAACTTTCTGTGGATTTTTATTTTTCCTCTAAGCAATGTCTATTTTTTAAAGTTTTGGCTGTGTTTAAAGCTTTCATCTTCTGAAATATAGGCAAAATAAAATAGTCAATATAGAATATATAGTCAATATAGAGTATACAGTCAATATAGAATAAATAGTCAATATAGAATATATAGTCAATGTAGAATAAGTAGTCAATATAAAATATATAGTCAATATAGAATATATATTCAATATAGAATGTATAGGCAATATAGAATATATAGTCAATATAGAATATATAGTCAATATAGAATGTATAGTCAATATAAAATATATAGTCAATATAGAATATATATTCAATATAGAATGTATAGGCAATATAGAATATATAGTCAATATAGAATATATAGTCAATATAGAGTATATAGTCAATATAGAATAAATCGATATAGAATATATAGTCAATATAGGATATATAGTCAATATAGGATATATAGTCAATATAGGATATATAGTCAATATAGAATATATGTCCTGTTGTCCTTTTATCTTGTGGGTGCATGGGGCAGAGAGAGCAGAACTGATGAATAAACTGAAAACACTTCCAGTTCCTGTTTCCTGCTACTTTGGGCTGTAGGACAGTACATGAGACCTTGAGCATTTTTCTGTTTGTTGATTTTCCTGCCCCTAAAGGGCCATGAAAGGCTGAAGATTTCCTGGCTGCCCCAGATTGCTCATCTGATGGGGGCTGAGGTTTCTCCTGGGTGTAAAGAGGGAGAGGAGCAGCAGAGGCAGCTCTCAGGAGAGCCCTGGTTTCCAGGAGCTGGGTGCTCAGAACGCTCAGAGGCCAGAAATAATAAACACCTGCTGAGGGAAAATGTCAAAATGTTCCTTCCTGGCTTTTAAGAAAACAAATTCTGAAGGCTGGAGAGAACATGCCCAAAATCAACATGACAAATAAATTAACAGCTCAATTACCCAAGTGCCTTACATGAACAAGGACAGCTCTCCATGGCACAGAAGGAAATTAAAGCCCCTACCAGAGTGGGATTTTATGTTGCATTCAGACCCACTCAGGAGTATATTGAGACCCCAAGAGGGGATTTTCTGTTAAACTGGAGCAGACAAAGCAGGTCCCTCTGTTCCTTACCCTGTCATTGCCTTTGAGAGGTGCAGGAGGGCAAACTGAGGAGCTGTAGCACAGGCTCCAGCTCTTGTTCAGGTCCTTTAGCAACCAAATTAAGTTGACAGCACCCTCAGACAGGTCAGAGCAGGTACAAGGACACTGCAGGGTCAGTGGGAATGGTGTGGAACAGAATAATGAAATTCAGGGGTCTCCAGATGAGCCTCAGTGATCGCCATAACCATAAATCACATAGCTCTGTCACTGCTGTGTCCTGCAGGAGAGAGACAGGCACTGGAATGATCAAACAGGGGGTTTCCACAGCAAAATTCTCTTGTTCTGCTTCCTTTGAAAAGGACTGTAGGTATAGCATTATTTCCATCTTTGCAGAAATATTTTATCTTAAAAAGAGTCCTATTAAATAGTCTCCAGCTGGGATTGGCTTACAGAGGGGCGTTATCTGAGCACTCCAGAGGGCTCTGAAAATAGAAGAGGAAAAATGCTTCAGTGAGAGAAAATATATGTCTGCTCATAAAGGTTAATGTGAAATGTCCCAGTGTGCTGGAGACACAGAGAATTGTGGCTATTGAATTCATTTTCTCACTAAAAATATTCCAGTCAATTCCAAATAATCTCCTCTCCTCACTTGTGTTTCCAAAAGCCTTCTAAAGATTTTACCTTTGAAACCATCTTTCTTTTCATCTCCTGCTTTATCATCTTTGCTTTCGGGGTCAGTTTTTCTTTCTTATTTTCTTTCTTTGCCAGGCTGCCTCACATGGAACCATTGCTGTGTCTTCCATTGAAAACACACATTGCTTGTGGAGGCATCTCCAAGTATGAACCAGCTCCTAAATGAGGAGTTCATTTTGAGGAACTGTGTTGAGAACTTTTATTTTCATGTGTTTTCAAGCTTGGGGATCCCTAACTGATCCCTGACCATGTCAGTGTCCAAAGAGATTATCACAAGCACCCAGAGAAAAGTTTAATGCTAATTTAGAGGTTCTGATTGTGTCCTCTGAATTCAGCTGCCTCTCCCCACTGCTCCAAAGGGAATAAAAGCTGGGCAGGAAGGTGATCCAGCCTGTGCCATCATGTCCAGGTGTACAGGAACTCTGGATGTCCTTCCCTTTATCACTGTGCAGCCAGCAAATACAGAAAATACTGATTTCTTTAAAGGCTTCCTCAGGCAAAGCTTGATGACTGAAGAAAACAAAACCCATCATCACTCTGCATTCTTCAGTTAACCTCAAAAACCACTTCCTCATGTAGGATTCTGCTCCAGGAGCTGCATCAAAGAGGAGATTGCAGCTCCAGAGCAATCCCACCCATGGGGATGGCCCTTTGGCAGTCTGAGCCTGAAGTTAATCCACAACTGTCACACAGAAAAGAGGGTGAAAAATGCAACCACACTGCAATGATGTGCTGCCAATGCCAGAGCAGCATACATCTCTTTTAGGGGTCATTTTTAGGGATCATTTCTTCCCTTTTAGGGATCATTTCTTCCCTTTTAGGGATCATTTTTAGGGACCATTTCTTCCCTTTTAGGTATCATTCCTTCCCTTTCAGAGACCATTTTTTCCATTTTAGGGACCATTTCTTCCCTTTTAGGGATCATTCCCTCCTGAGCTCACCATCTTGTACATCCTGGCCTGGTGCCCTTGCAAACACCATTTCCATTGAATGGATCCCCACATTCTGCACTCACTGCTTGCAAACCAGTTCAGCACCCCTGGCCTGTGCTCCAGATTAATCAGAGCTTGTTTTTAGCCAGAATATCAGGGGAGCTCTGTGGCACTGCCATGGATCTTTGATTCTCTGGGCTTTTATTAATGATGGTGACACCAAATGCACCTTCTGGTGTGAGGGGAGCTGCAGGAAAGATAATGTTATTTCTGAATCAAATTATCCTTCCTCTTTATACTTAATTAAGAACACAATCTTGCTGGAGGCTGAAAAGCTTTGGCTTCAGTTTGCACAGACACATCATATGTGTCTGCCTGTCCAAATATTTTACCCTTACGTTTTACAGCAATAGCAGGGCCTATAAAAATGATGGCAAAAAGCCTATTGATTTCATCTGAACAAGAGCCAGCAGAAGCTGATTTTACCTGGACAGTGTTCTCTAACAGATGTAGCTCAGTAATAATTCATGTTCTTGAATCCAACATAGAGCTATGAATGCACAATAAATTAAAAAAATCACAGTTCTGAGTCTGTTACTTTCCTCTCTGTTTAATCAACAGGAACAGAGAGAAGGAGCAGATGAGCTGTAATAAAAGATTTTAGCCATTTCTTCTGGACTTCTTTGCTGAAATGAAATAATCTTTCACTCTCCAGAGTGAGAGGGTAACCCAGCACCGTGTTACTATTTATGAGACATTTTCTTTGGTGATGCTTTCGCCACACCACATTTGTAACTGCTGAAAAATAACCTGGAAAGCCTGGAGGAGTAAAAATGTTGTTGTTCTGTAGGAAAGGAGAGAGTGAGGTACAATTTCAGAGCTTATCTCAGATGATGCCAGCAGAGGAGATGTGGCTGTAATTTCCTTGCATGAAATAATTTGCCGAGGCACATTAATTAGTGTGAGTGTGTAAGGAGACAGACAGGAGCTCTCCAGTTCTGTCCTGGAAAATACCAGAGGTCCCTGGGAGAATTTGGGTACTCCCAAATCCCTCAGGAGGAGAATTTTCAGGGTTTCATGTAGGTTTGCCCCAAATCCATCTCATGCCCCAATCAGCCTCACACATCAGGCTGCGGAATGGGAGCTCTCTGTCCCCTCAGTGTTGAGTGAACACAAACTGGGGTTGTTTTTTCCTCCTTTCCCTTGGAACAGAGGAGAAGGGCAGATCTGTCTGTGGGTTCAAATCCTGAATTTCAGTATTTGGTTTGTATGATTTGTCTGTCTATCATTTGTACTGGTCTGTCATGCTTAGAACATGGAAAGGGCTCTGTTTAATGAGAATGGACTCTCTTTCTATTCCAGCTCCCAAAGCCCTGATTCCATCTAGACCCCATTACCCTCACAAAGAAGCTTTCAAAAGCAAAGAATTTCAAAAATCACTGCTATGAGTGGTTCAAGAATCTACTCAGTAAAGAAGTCCCAAAATGATCTGTCCTCATTGCAGATTTTTTGTTAACTTGAATTTCTTGTTCCAGAAATGGGTCAATATTCACACACATACAAAAAGATCTTTTGTTTTCCCAAGTATGTGTGAATTTTGTGGAATTCTTTTAGGATACAGAAAAGCATATCTTTATTTTCAACATCTAACATGCCAGAACCCGTTGCTTTGAAAACATCCTCTCCTCTAACGTGGTTTTCATTAGGACAATGCACTCCCAAACTGAAATCAGTGCCAGTTTTCAGAAAGCAATCCCGTGTGTTCTTGCCTTGACATCTGTTGGTATAAATAATGTAGTAAAATGAGAATTTGGAAGAATTATTTGTGTATATTTGAGAAGATTTGTAACTGGGTGGTGATTCTGACAACCTGCTCATACAAGGAGAGCTGCACTCTGTTCAGATATTGAAGCCAGCAAAAAGGAACACTGTGATTATTGCTGGATCACTCTTGCAGCTCAGATTTACAAGTTGCAAGCAAATAAAAAAAAGAAATGTCAGACTGGCATGGGAGTGTCACCAGGAGCAGCCTTGGGAGCAGTTAAGCCTGGAAAGGAAGTTTACAGTGAAAGCTGTTTTGTTGCTTGTTGGGATTTACATTTCCAATCAAAAATCAGGAGGATTTTGGCCTGTGTGGGATGTTTGCAAGCTGGTGAAAGCAGAATGGGGACTTGCTCCTCTAAGCAGATTTTAAACTCACCAAAAAATATCCTTGTGGAATGGAAAGCTGAGAGCTGTGCACTGATATTAGGGATATTTGCATTACCAGGGCAATATTTAATTGGCAGTTGCCCTAAGTGGACCTTTCTGAGCTTAGTTTGACATTTATTCATTATCATTTTGCACAGGATTTGCCATGCAGAGTAACCAGTGAGCACCTGCTGTGCTGCCCAGGGGATGGGTGAGTAACTCTCGTTCTTTCTGCAGAGATCAACTTGCTGGGAGCACTTTAAAGCCTTGAATGGAAAAGTCAGAGAATTCAGCAAACTTTTCACTGCTTTTACTTCAATTTTTGAGCACTGTGCCCTCCTGCCTGGTCCTGTTTGTGATGTCTGGAGCAGGAGTGCAGCAAGAACCCCTCACCAGCTCTACAGACCCTGGAGTGGCTTCTCTGCTTTGTGCCTCTGTTGAGTGAAGGATTTGTTATTTCTTGCTCAGACACTTTCAATTTCTATTCCTGTGCTAAGAGGGGCACTCAGTGATGTGCAGGCAGGTTCTGAGCTGTTTGTCTGGGCTGCCAGGAGGGCAGAGCTGATCAGTTCCATACCTTGTTTTAATCTGTCACAGCTCTTTCCCAGCCCATCTTGCAGATTCTTTTCTACATTTTGGTCCAACATGCACTAAAATCAAACATTCTTGGTTTCTTGCCTGGCTTACATTTAAGGGGAAGAGCTTGTGCTGGTTTATTTTCATACAACATCAGTTCTAAAATACTTTTTTCCACTGGAAGACTCCGGCTTTTCTGGCTGTGCTGAAAGTAGCATTTGGTATAAGCCATAAACCCTGCTGCAAACAACTTAATCTATTCAAAATGAGGCAGGAAAGGAAAAAGAGCACTACAGCAAACAAAGGCTTGTGTGTCCTTGTTTAAGGCTGGGAATCCCATGGCTCTGAGAGATGAGTTTTGCCCTTGGAGCCCTCTAACAATTTAAGACATTTTTATTCCAGCTGTTTGCCCAGCCTGGAGCAGAGCTGCCTCACCACTGAAAATGCATCTGAGCTCTGTGAAAATGCACTTTGAATCATCTCTTGTGTTATTGCACCTGAGACAGGGAAGATGCTTAAAGTTCATAAAGGAGCTGAGATCAAATTTAATCATCTGTGCGCTGCAGACAATTGTATTTCCCATTTGCTAAATCCAATTGTTGGTGTTTCATTCAAGCATCTACTGAAGAGTGTTCTGGCTTTGCCTCGTAGTGAAAAGGTGAATCACTCAATTGTTTTATTTCTTCCAGAGGTTAATCATGTCTCCTTATAAAATGTTTGTGTCTACTTTGATGTTTCAGTCAATGTGTCTTCAGCCTTTTGCCACTGGTTCTTGGTCTGTCCTGCAAGACACCAGTTCAGCCCCCCATAAAATTCATCTTCTCTCTTCACCCCCAGCCTGGGTCCCACTTACAGCCTGGTGTCCCACCCCTGCAGGGTTTAATTGGGTAAAATTGTGAGTTGAATCTCCTCTACGTCCCAGGTCAGTGATTCTCAGAATATTCCACCCCACTCACTGCAATTAAATCAGCAGCCAGGGCAAAAAGTGCTCAATTTATGCCTGACTCCTCTGTGCACCCTGTGATAATCCTCAGCTAAACTGATCATGAGATTGTGCTGCTTAAAGCCAGTGTTTATCTTTGCAAGCACTTAAGGCATTAAGTGTCAGTATGAGAGGAAAATGAAACGTTGGCAGAGAGTTTTTGGAAACAAACATCAACTGGAATATTAAGAGGCTTGATGCAAGGAGCAGATTTATGGTTTCATCTGACAGGTTTGAGTCTTAAATAAGGGAGATAAAGATAATAAATGTTGTAGCATGTCTGATTTACAGCTCTGATATGAGATAAGTTGGCTGCTCTGTGCAGATCACAAATGAGTTTCCCTATCAAATCACTCCATAGCTGTAACTACTTAAACAAATATAATATTCTCGCATTAAGTGAGAATCCAGAAGTGGGATCATCCAGAAACTTTGTGTTTTAGACAGAAGATACAGCCAGATGTAAGATGCTTCCTGGAAAACATCTTAAAAGAGGAGGAAAGTGCTGATTTCTGACTTAAAAACTAGTTTTGTGATTGAGCCCAAAAAGTTTTTCATCAACCCTGTCATTCCAACTGAACTAAAAGTATTAGGGGAAAAAAAAAAAAGCAAATAATTCTCAAACAGAATATGGGATCTAGGGACAGCCAGCACATGGATATGGAAAACAGCTGCTGGTCTGGGTAGTGCAGGGAATTTTGACACATAGATTTGGGCACTGCAAAATAGACAAAGTCACTTTGCACCTAGAAAAGAGAACAGTGCTTCTCTTACTCTTACCAGGTGTTTCTAATAGCCCACAGAATAATTTGTGACTTTGTAATAAGAATCTGTTTTAGGACCAGAAGTTACGGTTCTTGCCTGAAAAAATACTGGGAATTTTTGCATAAAACTTTAAGGACTTTTGCTGGATTGTTGCTCTCAAGAATTGTAACAGCTTTTAGTTTTATCTTGGTTTGGAACTCAGCAAAATTGAAACACTGACATTTGAGGTTAAATACACTTCTGGTGCTCTTTGTTATGGTAACACCCCCTTCAGTGCTACACTCAAGAAGAGAGCTGAAAATTCACACTTTGCCACAGCACACTTTAAATCTTGCCTGAGCCCCGTATTCTGTAGCCAGATTTCACTGAACTTTCCTCACATGGAACTGTTCCTGGCTCGCAGAAACCCAGCAATCCCGGTGAGGAGTTCACACCTTTGCTCGGGGCTGATCTCACCACAGCTCCTTTGCTCTCACAGTCTCACCCTGCTGAGGACACCCCTGAGAGCTCCTGCAGTCCTGATTTTGGCAAAACACTTCTTCCCACGAAAACAGACATCATCCTTCAGTGGGATGAGATTCAACTCTTATTATTTTCAGATCATGTCACCAATCTACTCATTGGAGCCTTGCCCTGGTGTAATAAAACCAAGTTGAAATTGCTGAAGGGCTCAGCTGCTGCCTCCAACAGCTGCCTGGCTGTAATTTGCCAATAGGATGTATTACATCCTGATTACAGCTTCTTTTGAGTGATAGGCCAAAATTACAAGGCCGAAATGTGGCTAATCATGATAAAGGAGATAAGTCTATTCATCTCATGCCTGCATTTAATATTTGCACAGCAGATGCTGTTTGTTCCCTTCAGCTTCATTTCCACAGAAATTTGCTCTCATTCTGAAGAAGTCGTGAGGTTAATGAAAAACTTTATTGGACATTTTGATGGTGGAGAGAGGGAGGAAGGTGGAATATCTTGGAAGGTTTCTCTTTGTTTCTCAGCCCAGATAAACTTACACAAATCAACCAGCCCTTGAAAGAAAAGCAAAGTGAGCAACTCCAGGCCAGAAACAATTTTTTCACTGAAAGGATTGTCAGGCATTGGAAGTGGTGGAGTCACCGTGCCTGGAATTGTTCAATAAACAACTGGAGATGGCTCTCAGTGCTCTGGTTTAGGTGACATGGTATTGTTGGACCAAAGGTTGGACCTGATGATCTTGGAAGTCTTTTCCAACCTTAATGATTCTGTGATTCCAGTCTTCCTAAAACACTCTGGGAACTCCTGATGAGCAGTGTTGCAGCAAAAATAGGCATTATTAATTCCTTCTTTGCCTCCACCACTGTGGGTGAAAATACAACCCACAGCAGAGTCCCTGATGCATCAGATCAGAGCAGCCACTCACAGACACTCAGCTCCCCTGGGGTCTCAGAACAGAGACAAATTCCAATTTATTTTGTGTTCTTGTGATATGCCAAGCATGAGACCCCAAACACAGCACAGATAATTGATCTCAAGCTTTTGCTCTTCACATCCCAACCTTTGTGCTGCTCCATTTTTGCCAGTTGTTCTTTGCATGATTAACTGTAAGCACAGAAGGAGAATGCCTGCAAACACTGTAGTGTAAATATTTTCCAGCCTAGTGGGTGCAGACCCCAGAGATGTGTTTTAGGCTGCAGACAGATTGTGAGTTAGGCCAGGCTTGTGCAGCCCCTGGACCAGCTGAGCTGCTCCCACCACCAGTGTAAGGGTTTGACACAACACCAGTGAAGTCACTCTCCTGTGGGAAATGAAAACCATTCCTACACTGAAATATAATCAGCATTCTAGAAACAAAGCTATTTAATGGCTAATTCAGCTTATTCTGCAGGAATGAGAAGAGAAAATGAAACATTTAATTCTGGAAACACATTTTACCCCAAACACTCCCAGACATCCCCTGGGATGTGCATCCATCAGCTTGGGCTGGGTGTGTTTCAGGACGTTCTTTGTGACCAGGATAATCTCCTGTTTGACTGAGGCTTTGACAGGCAGGGGTTTGATTGACTTGGCTGTTGCAGTGCTGCCAGAGGGACAGGACAGGACAGGACTGCACAGGCAGGAGCTCCCTGCTGGTTTGCAGCTCTGACCCAGTGAGGGGCACAGCAGCAGCAGTGTTCCCGTGCATCTCACCCCAGCTTTTCCCCACAGAGTGCTCCACAGCATCACCAGGGTGGTATCCCTACACAGCCTGCCCTGAAAGATGAAATTGAGGTTGGAAAAAACCCAGCCCCACTGGTTCTCTGCTATTACACTCATTCATTATGATTTTCTTTTTTTTTTTCCCACAAGGATTTATCCTCCTGTTACAAATCAGTAATTCCTTCTCATTTTTCTCATGTGTTACCATGCAAACTTGATATTCCTGTGCTCAGCATCAGAGTCCATGTGCCTGTACACCACGGAAGTTATTCAAAGAGGGAATGTGGGATTTTCCATGCTCTAAGGACTGGATTAAAGATAGCAAAGCAACCAGAGCCAGGGTGATGCCTCCTCTGCCTCCATCCCTGGACCCAGCTTGCCAAAGGCAACACAAGTGCTCAATTTGTCTTGCTGAGATGCCTTGGAAGGCTGAGAAAGCTAATTTGCCTCTGCTGAGCTCTTTCTTGAGCCCTCACCACAGCTGGTGCTGATGAATTTCTTGTGATGGTGCTGCCAGGCTTCACAACCAGGCAGAGATTTGTGCCACAGGGTGTCAAATTCGAGTTTATCGTGGTCACTGAACCAGCAAGGCAAAGCCTCAGAGCATCACAAGCTCTCTGCAAAGCCTCTTCCCATTAGTGATCCCTGTCCCTGCTGTCAGTCCTGTAAAAAACATCCATTTCCTTCTTTCAGGGCAAGGTTTAGGAAGTCCTGTCCAGAACTGTAATGCCCCATGTGACCCTGTGCAGGAAGCTGCAAAACTTGTCTGAAAGTGTTGTTCTTGTTCCCAAATCTATTCCTGACCTCTCTACGTTTATTTTCTGTGGCTGTGAAATTCTCTTTGACCTAATTACAATTCCCACTTGGTGTTTTGGCACTGGAAATGGAGGAGCAGAGCTGCTGAACAAAAAAGTGTGTCAGGTGCACTGTGGTCACCTCTGCCTCTCGAGCAGAGAGGAGCAGACAAGGGCTGGGATCATTTTACACCTAAGCCAGTGTTTAATTCTCCTAATAGCCCCAAGATTGCAGCAGCTCAAAGCTTCCCACCAAGGATTAAGAAACCTCCTAAATATGGGTTTGTTGCAGGGATGGTAAAAAGAACAACAGAGTCTCTGAGAACTGTTCTTGAAAAACATTTATTCTGTCATGGATTTACAGCTCTGACTCCCAAGCCCCACAGCCTCTCCCAGCAGGTCATTCTGGGCACAGTTACCCTGGATGGAAAAACAAAAGCCATACAAAGGAGCCCCCCAAACAAACAGTTTGGTACCAAAGTGAGCCCAGGTTCTCTCTGTGCTGTTGGATGTTTAACCCCAGCTGGGATGGAGCTGCCCTGCCCCATCCCTTGGGCCCAGCTGGAGGATGTTCCCTGCCAAAGGCCCCAAGGAACTGAAGATGTTGTGTTTAACTGCAGAATAACCAGGGGGGACGGGTAGGGAAGGATTCAGCAGCTGCTGTTTTTTTCAGACATCATTGAAAAAGGACATCTATGCATTTCAGTTTCACCTCCTGAGCCCCAGCATTAGCAAAGTCAGATACAAACCCAGAGACCAACGTACACAAAATAGTGACCAAGATCCAGACATTTCTAAGCCCCTCAGTTTACTGTGCTGTGACACCTCCAGAAAGCAACAAAACCCACTTTAGGATTGTGGTGGATCTTATTTTTAAGAGGGAGGGACAGAGATGCAGCACAGAGCATAGCAACTGTCAAGCAATGTTTAAGGCAAATTTATTCCCATTTATCAGGAGTCAAAGAAATGGTTTTGTTTGTTGGCTTTGTTGTTGAAGCTGTTAGATAACATCTCAGCTGGACATTTCTGCTTAGATGATTTAATCAGAGTTTGAGGGAAGTCATCTCAAGCTGATCTGAGCCTGGAACAGCAAATAATGTTATTCCCAAGAATATCAGTCAGAACAAATTTTTCAAAAATTAAAATAATTGATGTTCAGAACTCCCTCAAAACTTTCTTCCCTCAGAGACCAGGTTGAGCCCAAGTAAAACACACAGACATGAAGAAGGACACAGTGGCAAGCCTCTACAAACACAGGGCTGAGTAGGGCCAAAGCAGAGCCAAACCTAAATTCCACAGGTGTGAAACAGAGTTATGAGTAAAAAAAGGGGGGAAAAAAGAAAAACAGAGCCCCAGAGAGGAATGTTTGATGAGAGAGAATGGAAAATAAAAGTCCTCTGAATGCAAAAAAGGGAGTTCTTAGGTGCAGCCACAGAAAGCTGGGGAGTTCAGTTGCCTCATCTCTCAGGTGTGTTAGTTTGTTGTGCCTTTGCCCTCCCTTGGAGATGCAGGTGATGGTGCCAGGAGGTTCCTGCCTTTACTCAGTCTGTGCATCATAATTAGCCCCCCCTGCTTTCTTCAGCTCGTTCTTGATGTAATCCTCATCCAGCTCTTTGTGGTCACTGATCACAAATTCTTTGGCAAAGTTCTGTAAGAGATAAAGAAAAAGCCTGTTAACAAAGTGGGGTATTTTAAATTAGCTGATTGAAGGTTTGTTATCCAGCTTCCCTGGGTGTCTGAGCTGCATCCCCTGATCTCCTGTGGCTGGGATGATAAATAGCAAGCTGTGGATGAGACAGAGGGCTGGTGAAGGCAAAACTCAACATTTAACCTGGAAAAATGTTATGTATTCCACAGCCACTGGCTGCAGGCCCAGTGCAGGGGTGCAGGGATGCACAGGCCAGGTTAGGTCAAGTTCCCTAAGCAGTATGAGAACTGAAACCCTCAAAATTACTGACCTCCTGACCACCAGTGACCCTCAGCATAATCTTGGCCAAGTCACTAATCCTCTCTGTGCCCTTTTTAGGGCCTCTTCTCCTAAAAAAAGAACAGCACAACACCAGAGTGCACCACAGTGTCACACCTGAGAAGGACTGAGCAGCACAGGGATGCTGCCAGGAGCAAACACAAGGCAGACATTGCCCCAGACAGGCTGTGCACAGGCTCTGCCCTGTGCTTTGTGTCCCAAGTGAGCTCCTGGATGGATGCAGGGCAGTTTCCTCCCTCTGGAGAGCTCTGCAGCTCCTGGAGCTGGGCAAGCCCCAGGCAGGGCTGGGATGAGAGGCTGGGACACAGAAAACCTTGCTGGGAGCAGAATGGGACCCGGGGTGCCTTTAGGGCTCCTGTCAGAGCAGTGGCAGCTCAGGGATTTTTTCCCTTGTTGGGGCCTGTCCTTCCTGCCTCCCAGCAGGGCTGGCATGGCATCCATGTGTGTGCACAGCCATTCAGCAAACAGCCTGTTTGCTGCTTGCTTTAGCATTTTCCTCCCCTTCCTAACCACAACTGAGAGCACTGCTTGAGTCTCCCTTCCCCCACGTGACAAACACAAGCATCCACTGCACTCCACCAAAAACATGAATAAATATCCCAACAGTTTTGCTGAGACATCTCAGGGAATCTGCAATGCCCCAATCCCTGGGCAGTGAGTTCCCCAAAAGGCGATGGAGAAGGAGGGAAAGCTTTGGGAGGGCAGCAGGAATCTTGTGTGGGTCTCCCTGGCACGGGCACAGGGGGGCTCCTAATTGGTTTCAGCCTCTAAGCCATGGGAGAGCTCTTTATTGGCAGCATCCCAAGGGTCTGAGTTTGGGATCAGAGTCAGATAAAGGAGGGGATGGAGGAGGATGCAGCTTGAAAGAGCCTCAGCACCCCTTTCATGCGGTGGGAGAGATGGAAAGGATGGAAGCAGCTCCCTCCTCCCCGCTCTGGGCTGGGGCTGATCCTGTTTCACACTCAGGAAATCCTCGGAGCTGCTCTGCTGAGCCCGAGGGGCTGCTCCAGAGTGCTCAGCAATAACAGCCCTGCCTGCAGTGCCCGCCTTTCCTGGCCATGGGGACAGAACAGGCACTCACCCATGGCTTGGCAGAGTGCAGGGAAAATGGGAAAGACATTGCTTTGTAGAGAAAAACAAATCCTTTTCTTTTCTTTTTTTTTTTTTTTTTATAAGACAGAAATAAAGAGGCAAACTGCCCAAACCATCAGATTTAGTCATGCTCACGAGTGTCCTACTTCCAGGTCTCCAGGGTGACATCTCTGCAAAGCTCAGCCCTTGCTAAGACCCACCCCAGCATTTTCAGCTGTTTGATGCTCCTGTGTGAGTTTTGAGCTGAGCCTTTTCAATTCCTTTTCTATGGCACCAGGTTTAACACATTTTCCTCACCTTGGGAGCAGATTATCCAACACTACATGATTTCAGGGTGAGTCTTTGCCCTGCTTTAGTGAGAAGTGAGGCAGGTCCATAAAACCATTTCTGAGAGGGATTCCATGAAAAGTGTATTTTATAAGTGTGGGAAGGGTTTTCTTCAATGAAAGAGTGTATTTTATAATGAAAAGTGTATTTTATAATGAAAATGTATTTTGTAAGAGTGGGGAGGGTTTTCTTCAATGCCCACTCTGCAGAATCCAGCTGATTCTGAAATTGAAACTGCAAGTGCACTCATGCCCAAACAGAGGAGAATTCACCACATGTGCCACACAGTAAATATAATTACTCAATGCCTTCTCAAGCAGACACTTATCCAGATGATTCCTGGGTGATGATCTGTGGGCATCAGCCACCATTTCACCAAAACACCCTGCAATGAATGAACAGTATCCCCCTAGCAGTGGCCAGATGGGTTCTGCTCTCAGCCACTCTTAAATATCCTCTTAGCTGACTGGGCCACCTCTTGTGCCAGATTTGTACCCTCAGAGTGCAATCTGGGTCACTGCTATTAATAACTCTGCTTTATTCCATTCTCTCAGGCTGCTCCTTGGTTCCTCACACCAGCTCTGACCCACCATGGTGCTCCTCAAGCCTGGCCCCAAGGAGGGAAGATGCTTTTGGTGAGTTTGGTGCCTGGAAATTGTGATTTTAACATCCTGCTTGACCTTCTCCAGCCACAGCCTCCCTCATCACTCTGAATTTACTGTCTGAGCTCTCTGAGCTTTTGTCCAGGCTGCAAATCCTAAGGCACAGTGCATAACTCTGATGCTTGGGCCCTTGATTTGCTGACATGTGTCTTCATCTTACATCCTCCACTTCCTTTTCCCTTCTCCTCCCCCCAACCCCAGGCTTTCCACAACCACAGCAAGCCCTGCCAGTGAATTCTAGCCTTTGTCTTCACCCCAGTCAGCAGCAGCCTCCAGATAACAAAAACAATGATGCCATTTATCTTTATCACTCTCACAACACAGCAGTGACCACAGGCTCTTTGCTTTGCCTCTCAAATCAGTGACCAGCACACAGAAATACTGAGATTCACTCCTGGCTCTCCAGTGCTCCTCTCTGGCTCCAGCTCCTCTTGGTGCCTGAGGTCACAATTTTGAAATCCCACACCAGGCAAAGACTGAGAGGGCTCCAACCATGCAGGAGCAGAGAAGGAGCCTGCACCCTCCATGGGAAACATGAAATTTGTGCAGAAAGCTCAATCCTTCTCTTCCAGCCAACTTAAAGGGGGAAAAAAGGGGTGGAGTAGATTTTCTTCCTCTCTTCCAAGCCCTGAATGTTTAGCATATGGGCCATAAAATTTCCCTAAATTGCTCAAGGGAAAATCCATGTGATGCAGATATTGTACCAAACCAGGTCTGCAGAGGCCCTTACAAATCCCAGCCTGGGGAGCTTGAAGCCAGGAGTAAAATCCTTGTATAGTCCACAGACACTTCCCAGCAGCCACAGATGGTGCCAGGTAGCTGAGCAGCTTCTTGCCATTTTTTATTTATTTTATTTTTACTGGGGCTTCCAGCAGCTTCTGCTGATGTTCAGAACCCTCAGTTCTACTCTGCTTAATGTCACCACTCCCATGCACTGGTCACCTCAGCCTCAGTGCAGATGCAGAGCAGAGGAGGTGACATCTCCCAGGTTTCTTTTCCCACAGGGTCTGAGTCCCAGCCCTACAGCAAACCTGCTCCTGCACTCAGCTGTCAGACTCCAAGCTCAGCAAAAACCCTCTCTTCAAATCCACTGCCTGCCAATTTTACATGGAGCAGTTCCAGACTGTGAGAGAAGCCAGCCCAAACCTCTGGCAAACACTTGTCTCAGCAATGGGAGCTGCATTTCAGCTGCTCTGCAAATTCTCCCTGCTGTGCTCCATCCCACTGCAAGAGTCACAAGTCTGTGTGTCAGACACAGGGAGATGAGAAGCTGCTGATTCTGATCCTCTTCTCTAGACTTGGAGTTCTTGTAAATCCATATCCATTGGGTATGGTCATTACAGTAAACCAGAACAGGAAAAAACAGCCCAAAAGGAGAATTTATTTTGCCTTCCCAGCAGGATCTCACTCACCCTCATGAGTAACTGTGACATAGCTGCTCCCTGTGAGTTTGATTTCCTGCCTCTAACAAAGCTGTTGAACTTTCTACTTTAATTCAGCTATTTCATCTTCTGCTCAGGACTCTGTACTCATATGAGAAAACCAAAGCACATTCAGGGAATTCTGTGGGATCCCAAAATCAGGGACAGGGACCCCATCAGTGGGGCTCCCTCATGGGACACATCATCAGTGCAGTGAGAAATCCAGAGGAGAAGGGAAAGGTGAGCAAAAAAAAAGAACTGGGTATGAGCTGCAAAACAGGAACCCAGTAGAGCTGTTGACATCATGCAAGCCAGATGAATTCCTCACCAAAAATAATGATGAATAAAATGCCTTGAATATTTGCTCACAGAAACAGAGCTGTTTTACCCTGAATATGAATTAGGGAAATAACAGAGCACATGATTTTGTGGGGGAAGGAGTGCTGATGAAAACAGAGTCAAAATCCATGGAAAATCTGACAAACTGGCAAAGATTGGGCAGTTCCTTTGCTGGGAGAGTCCTGCAGGACATGAATTCAGCCCTGTCAGGAAAAAGACCCCAGTGCTGCCTGAGGAAGAGTTAAAATCTGGTAGGAAATGCAGTCATGAAGGGACAGAGTTCACAGAGAGGAAGGAGCACTCAGAGGGAAACCAAGTCCCGGCTCCATTTCTTTGGTGTTTGCATCAGAACCACCCCCCTGCAGCACCAGGGGCCACTCCCAGTGCCTGGGCTGGTCCTTGCTGTGGGGTCTGGTGACCAAAGGGCAGCTGGCAGGGGACATCAGGGCTGTGGGTGCCTCTCTGAACACATCTGCCAGCTCACCCTGGGCACTAGGTGACACATGGCTGCTGCCTAAGCAGAAATCACTGCTCCATGAAGTTCCCAGTTGCTTAGATTGTTCTAGGGGCAGGTTTACACTCTACCCCAGAAATTATCTCCCAAATATCTTGAGCAGCTGCCTGCAATGGGAAATTCTGTGCCATTCTTCCCCCATTAGACCTGGCCTTGGCATGGAGAGGAGCCCATGGGTAGGAGGTGGGATTGTGCATCTCCTGTCTCCATTTCACAGCAGTCTCACACAGCAGGACTTAGCTAGACTCATTTTTACAGATAAATACTTGTTCCCCATCCTGGCCTTACTTCTCATCTGCTCCCAGCTGAACCAGGCTGCAGGCTGGAGCCAACATTTCCTGCTGAGTTTAGGAGGAAAGGATGGAAAAATAAATGGCTGTGGGGAAAAAAAATAGCTCCTGATAGTTCCTTAAATGGATTTGTCTACAATCCAAAAGAAATACAATAAACTCAAAACCCCTTTTCCAGCAACAGTAAAGAGCTAATGAGCATGGGTCCAAGTAGGGCCAGAAGATCTGGCTCCCATCTAGCACAGATCAGAAGAACTACAGCTATTTGTAGCAAATGAGATCCATCCCTGTCATTTTACAGTTATTACAGCTAAAAATCAATTGTTCTTTCTTCCTGAGAGGTTTTCTGGCAACCTCCTGCACTCACTATCAGCACTCCAGAGCCACCTCCCCGTGGATTTCACAGCACCTGCTCCTCCTTCCAAGGGAGGAACACAAAATTTGCCAGGGCAGCCCAGTTCCTCCCTCTGCTCTGTAATAGTTCACAGCCCATAATCCCCTCCTCACCAGTTCATGTCCCTGTGTGGCAGGCATCATTTTCCTGATGGCAGGTGCTTCTGGGAGCCCAATCACCATCCCTGGTGGGATCCTCTTTATCCCAGGGCTGGCAGGAGGTGCCTGAGCTGACTGGCTCTCCCTTGGTCTCACAAGAACAGCAACATTTATTGGTGTTTGCTGAGCCCTGAGCAGAGCTCAGCCCAGCTCATCAGTACAGCACAGGATATAAACCAGGAATCTCCTCACACTTGGGTGTTAAATAAAGACCCACAGGTGCTTTGGCAAGTAGTACAAGATTGTGAGAGCCCTTCAGGGTTTGCTGAGGGCTTCTCAGAGTGAAGAGCTGCTCTTCTGGAACCCCAAACTGTCCCTTGTGCAGCTCAAAAATCCTCCTTGTGCCACCTTTCCACAGGGTGAGTGCACCTGTGGGCCCAACTGCACCCAGACCAAAAACCTCCCACCCTAGGGCACTGATTATTCTAAATGATGAACCAACACTGCCTCAGATTTGGAGTTTATCATTAAAGAAAAAAACAAGTGTATTTTTCTATGTACAACTCACATCTCAAATAATCTCCATAAGAAACAGAACACTGAGAATGTACCTGAAGGTCAAGGGAGCTGCTAAGAGTGAAATAGCTCTGGGATAAACTCCCTCCATTAAATTTCAGCTGGACTTTCTTGTCCTTGTTTATTCTGACAGATTACCTGCAAGGTCACAGGCATACAAAGAAGAAAATGGTTCTGCTTTATCTCACTGCACTCAGAGGGATTCAGTTGCATATCAAGAACTATTCAAAATACTTGTCAAGATAATTTCTTCTGGACAGGAGTTCACCATTGCTGTGACATTCAGAAATGCTTTGCAAGCATTTATAGACAAGGTTGCTCAGTAAAAGTGTATCAAGCACCAGTTGTATTGTTTTTGTATTTTAGTACAGACTAATTGGAATATGA
Source organism: Melospiza melodia melodia (assembly GCF_035770615.1). NCBI lineage: Eukaryota > Metazoa > Chordata > Aves > Passeriformes > Passerellidae > Melospiza > Melospiza melodia. The sequence goes on from NC_086206.1 coordinate 19,648,493, forward strand.
AAGCTTTTAAGTAACAGCCAAGAGTGGTTAATGCTCCACCAGATTATTAACTTGCACAGACTACTAATCAAAGATGAAACAAGTGAAATTGCAAATTATATGTAACAGACCTAGGGACAGAACTGAGCACAGTGCTCAGGAATGCTATTCAACTCAACAGGAATACATTGTCTAAACAGATTTTAAAGAAAATTTTGGGCTTAGTGACTCATATGAGAGTCATTCATTAGTACTCTATAATTTCATCTTCAGCTACAATTACGCAGTTTCAGCTGCTTCCCATGAGCAGAAACTTGCTTTCCTGTCTCTCAGGTGTCATTCTGGAAGTTTCTTTGGAGAACAGGCCCCTCTGAGTCGTCATTCTGAAACATTCAGCGCCAGAGTTTATCCTCTGGAAGGACAGGAATGTATCATCTTCATTCTTCTTATCTAAATGCAATCTTCTGTATCATATAAACTACCAAAGAGTCGAGAGGGCTTCATTCTCACCCTTCCAGTGTCCTGTTGGGAGGTTTCTTTACACTGGCAAGAGCTCAGTTATTGAGGGAGATTAATTTAATCATCAGCCTGTTATCCAAGAGCATAAACAAAACCATTTCTCATGCTCTGGTGAGCTGGTTCTGTGTTTCAATGGAAGAGCTGATTTTGCTCTAAATACTCCTCCTGAAGAAACATTCCAAACATCAGCATCCTCTCCATCACAGCCAGGTCTCAGCTGTGCCTCCCAGAGTCACTTCTCTCCTGGCTGTTGTTTGTTCTCACTTGGACTGAGCACATTTCTCTTTCCCCTGCTACGCCCAAGGCCAAACAAAGCCTGTTCACATCTAGTTAGCCATTAAGAGCTGTTAGTTAATTGGTGCCACGGGGACTTCAGACTTTGGGTGATTAGCTCCACAAATCCACCGTGCAAAGGCAAAAGGCCTCTGGAGAAGTTTAAACAAGGGTGTGGGTTTTCCTGTTTAATTTTACCTGCTGAACTGAATACTGCTGATGATCACTCAATAGTGAGTTATTTCCATAGCAAGGAAGGGGATGGGAGACATCTCAGTGGTGCCAAGGAGGGGAGTGCAGAAATTCCCTCCTCATGAAATAGCTAAAGCAGCCTTAAGCTCAAAAGATGCTCCTTTATGCCTGAGTGCTCAAAGGGCAGATGTTAAGCCTTCCTAGGAGGAAGACAGGCAATAGGAAACTGTCTTCTTTTTAAAGGATTAACTCCTGAGTTGGAGGATGAGCCAACCCTTCCCTCTCTCTGCCTCCTGCTGCTGTTGGTACAGAGAACAGCCATGGGAGCTGCTGGTTAGGAGCAAAAGGAAGAGCTTACCTGTACTACTTCCTTGACCAGAGTCTTGTCAGTCCCAGTTTTGGCTCTCTGCAGGCCACTGACATCCTCTCCAATCCAGGTGATGAGGGCAAACTTGACTCTCTTGCTCATGGCATCGCCGGTGGTGAATCGGACAAAGCCGAACAATCGCACATCGTCTGCAATGAGGCAAAAAAGGGACCAAAGGATTAAAACCAGCAACATCCCTGCCTTCCCTTCTCCAGGGTGAGCCTACTGTTCCCAAAAACCAAGGCAAGGCACTGATCCTGTGTTCAGTGCCAGCATTTGGGAATCAGGGGGCAGGACAGGGCTCTGCTCACATGCCCTGTGCTTGCAAGGTGTGCTTTGCCCGTGTGGGCTCTGCCCCTTCTGGGTTCTCTGAGTTACTGGGAGGAAAATGGCTGTGCTGGACACCCCACACCACAGTGGAAATGGCTAAAATATAGTCAGCAGGCAGGTCAAGAGCACAGTTACACATTGAGCCAAATAATTCATCTGCAGGTCTGTTGAAGAAGGGAAGACAGTGATATCCTGGTGTCTCTTTCTTACAGAACAGCAGGATTAGGGTCACACTTTATAACATTGCCAGAAACCATTACCATATCCTCATGTCTCTTTCTTACAGAATAGCAGGCTTAGGGTCACACTTTATAACATTACCAGAAACTGGCCATTGTGCAAGTGTGAGCTTTCTCCCTCCTGCCATCCATTTCTGGCTCACTTGTAGTATGAGTTTACAAGAAGGAGGGGAGAGGAAGGAGGAAAAGAAAAATCTGCAATGACTTGCCCAGGTGTGTTTTTCTATTCCGTCCAAAGCCCTGGAGGGAAAAGCCCTGGACTTTAGAGCTGTGCTGATCCCTGTTTCACAGCTGGCTCGTGCTACATCACACCAGACTGATTTAGCCTGGCCATATGTGTGACAACCTTGCAGACTCTTATCTCAGAGAGCTCCTTCCTCCATCTCCTGTGACTCATGGAGCAGTTGGAAGCTTCCTGATCAGGAGCAAGCACCATCCCCCTGCATCCCCAGGTTCAAGGGATGCTGGAACCTTCCACCAGGAGGGCAGAAAGCAGAGCAGATGGACGCTTGTGCAATTGTGGGATATTCCTAATAATCAATATTTCAATCTTCATCTCTCAGAGGTCACTTAAGGCCTTTAAAGGAGGTGACTCAAAGCAGAAGAACAAACCTGCTGTTAGAGAAGACTCCTGGTAATCCTGGCACACTTGTTGTGGCCAGTTCAATGTGCCTTAGAGGGATTTGCTGGGTTGACTAATTGCCAGGTGAAAATGTAGGCTCCAGGTGTAGGAATGACTGCCAACATCCCCAGCAGACTCTGTGAGCAGCCAGGACAGCCCCAGGAGCTCTGGAGACAGGGGAGAAGCAGCTCTAAGTTGCTCATCCCCTGAAAATAAGCTGCTAGAAATCAATGCTAAAAAGAATTTGGATATTCTCTGCAAGCTAACAGATCTCAGAGCTTCTTTAGCACTTTGATTTGCCAAAGTGTGGACAAATACAAATTTTCCTTGATAAAAGCAAAGACTTTTTTAAGTCTGAAAAAAATCCACCTCTGCTCTCCCTGTTTTATTCTCTTTATTCTTTTTTATTTTTTTGTCACTGACTAATACTGGGCAAACTGGAAAATGGATGTAGGGGGTGTGTGAGCCAGTACAATGTTCAAAACAAACTCCTCTGAAGATTTCAAAATAGAAACAAAAAGAAAGATCTTATTCAGAGGAAAAATCCAGATGGATCTTTGGAAGGAGAGAAAGAGTCGTGTATCAACAATGCAGGCAAACAAAACTTCTCTCTCAGCTGCCCTGCTGCTGGTGAGTGCAGGAAATGCACGTGGGGGCTGCTGGTTCTGACAGCAAATCCTCTTCCCAAGATTGATTAGAGCCATAAATGAAGCGACAGCCAGGAAATACCCAAGGTGAAGAGAGACAGTAAATCCCCTAATGTTACAATTAACAGCTCCAGGAGCCAGCCTTGCTTCCCCTGCTCTGACAGCAAAGGAGGCCACACTGCCCAGAGCTGTCCTGTGCCTCCTCTGGGAACGGTCCTGGCAGTCCCAGGGTGCTGGGAGCTCCTGCACTACAGTGGTGTCACACCCTTCCCATGGAGCCCTCTGTCCCCACCTCGGGTTTTCATCCCTGTCACAGAGCCTGAACACTGCAACGTGCCCCTTTGTGATAAAGATAGTGGAAAAAAGATAATGAATGTGAAAAACCAGTGCTTTTTCATAGCAGCACAGAGAGGAAGCTCCAGGGATGCCCCATGACTGGAAGGGGCTTGGAGCAATCTGGGACAATGAAAGGTGTCCCTGCTTATGACATGATCTTTAAGGCTCCTTCCAGCACAAACCATTCTGGGATTCTGTGAATTTGTCAGTCAGAATAACTTCCCTTTGACATTATCCCACAGCTCACTGGCAGCAGCAGGATTTGCTTCTCAGCAGAACTCTCAGTGCTTGCCCATCCTGGCTGAAGACAGCCAAATGCAGCAGTTCCAGCTTTCATCCCTGAGATCACCTGAGCATGAACAACCCTTTACTTCACCATGTCCTGTAAGTTTAATGAGCACCTGAGGTTGGACTGGGGCTCTGAGTCACCTTTGGGCAGATTTTCCTGGGGCTGCCTCACCTGTGGGGGCTTGAAGGGGTCACACCCAGCTGGGTCCTGTCTCCTCCTGCCTCCCCATGGAGTTTAAACCCCACTGGAGGCAGAGCAGGCTCTTTAGCACAAACAGGATATTTAGCACAAACGTGATGCCTTAGCTGCTGCACACAAAGCCAGAGGGAATGTGAATTGGAGCCCTGAGCAATTAACATGTCTCAGTTCCTAAAAGGGCATCAGGGACGGATGGAGAGGTTTTTAGCACTGGCTCAGCCTGGCTATAAGCCTCTCCAAGTGCAGGTCAAAATCCCCGAGCAGAAGTGGCTGAGTTTCACAATTAGTCTGAAGCGTGTTCAGAGTGATAAGGGGATCAAAACGCAAGTTCTTCCCTAGTGCCAGATTTCCTCTTTCACAGTTCATCAGTTCTGCCCTGCCACATCAGCTCCCCAGGAAGTCATCAATGCCATCAGTGCCAATTCCCTGAGAAATCTCAAGACATTAACATCCAGCAGCCCCTGCTCACACAAAAGCACTCACAGTGGTTTTAGGAATTTGCTGGGAGTGAGGGGAGCAGAACAAATCAGAGAGAGACAGCACAGATTGCCCCTGAAGGAGGAAATCCTGCCCAGAGCTGTGCCACCCCTTCCCAGCCACTGAGATGTGAATTTCAGGGCAGAGAGAAGTGAATAACGGGTCTGGGGAGAACGGAAATAGCAGCTTTATTTGAGATCACACAGGATCCAAACAGCAGAAATTAACAATGTTTATTCAATTAATACCACGGCTCCCTTCACCATGGCTGGACAAACAATGAGCAGCACAATGAATGCCTTAACCAGCATCACTTGGTATTTCTCTCCAAACTCTTTATTTATCACTAAGACAGGATTTTCCAAATATTCTGCTTAAGCTGCCCTTGGCTGTCAACAAACCTTGATGCCAAACTACAGAGATTTCCTTCATGGTATCCTTTCCTTTTTCTACATCCACTCAAGTGCTTTGGTTCAGCTGTGCTGAAAAATTCCCCCTTAGATTAAAATGCAGTGAGTCATCAGTAAAAGATAATAGCTGCAGGAAAGAAATTCACTGCCAAACCATCAGGGTTCTGAGGGCTCTGAGTGGCCAGGCCAGAGATCTGCCACAATAAAAACCCTGCTCCATGATAAAACCCCTGCTCCCAGCTTCACCTGCCTGCTGAACCAAGGTCACAGGCAGGTGATGGACTGACCTGCTTTTGTCTTCTGTCCAACATGAATTACCACAGCACATGACAGGTTCCATGAAGATTTAATTTGTTTGCTTCAATTGGATTAATATTAGATTAATTTGTCAATTTTCCACCTCTTCAGTCAGCCCTGTGGCCGCGTGCTGCAAGTGCAGACAGAAACGTTCCTTCCCTCTTCCTACACTGTTTTTTCCTCTTAAACCCTGCACTGAGCCCCCAGCTCTCGTGCAGGGCTGCCTTGCTACACCCCAAAGTGTTCATTAAACCATGTCAGACGTGTCTGACCCCACCACAGGACTTTGCTGGGCACCAAACCTTCTCCAGGTGACTTGGGGTGGCCCATGTGAGTGCAGGGACACAAGTGCATGGGGACACTGACCCCACAGTGGCTGCTCTGCTCCAGGGGGTGCTGCTACCCCAGTGACAGTCACAGCTCCTCTCCTGACCTGGGTGGATGCTGAGGGCAGGGTGGGAGCAGAAGGGGGACCCAGCTCTTCCCTGAAGGAAGGAATGGTGCTGTTGGCTGGCCAGAAGGGCCAGGCAGGCCCCAAAACACAGGGCAGGCAAAAGGTACAAAGCTCTTCTTTCCCTGCTCCTGTGCCCGCCATGGGATGGCAAAGGCAGACCCACAGCCATGGTATTTAATTAAACACCACAAAACCCAGAGCTACCATCAGTTACCACCACAAAACCAGAGTTACCATCAGTTACCATCACAAAACCAAAGAGTTACCAAGAGTTACCACAAAACCAAGAGCTACCATCAGTTACCATCACAAACCAAGTTACCATCAGTTACCATCACCAAACCAGTTACCAAAAGTTACCAAAAAACCAAGAGTTACCATCAGTTACCATCACAAAACCAAAGTTACCATCAGTTTCCACCACAAAACCAAAGAGTTACCAAGAACTACCAAAAAAAACCAAGAGCTACCATCAGTTACCAATACAAAACCAAAGAGTTACCAAGAGTTACCAAAAAAACCCCAAGAGTTACCATCACTGCAGGCCCTGACCCCATGAGTTACTCCCACAAAAATCAGTGAGAATATTCCCTGAATCCACCCCCTGTCCACAGCAGGGCCAGGCTAAGCCTGGGCTGCAGCTGGCAGCCAGGAGATCTCTGTGACCCTGCCAAGAGCACGTCCACACCGGCAGGGAGGGCACAGGGGCAGGGTGACAAACTCCATAAGCCACCCATGGCCCCAGGTCTTCCTTGAAATAGCCAGTAAGGGAAAGCAGGAGAGATGAACGCTGAGGAGGAAAAACAAAAGCAGTAGGAGATTGATTTACAAGGCCCATTTTAGCAACTTAAGATGCAGCCAAATGCAGATAAGCACCTATCTCATTATATGTCCTCGTGTGTTTTTACAAATCTTTCCTACAACCTCAGGTGCCAATGTTACCTTGGTGATCTCTCAACTCACAGCTCCTTCCTTTTTAATGTGCAGCCCAGGCTTTCTGGGACAATTGATCTAAACCCCAAAAAACTTGTATTTTTTATTAGGAGCCAATTTTATTTCTGTTTTCTAATATTTTATGTCAACCTCAAATGATTTTATAGGGTATTTATTTTCTGTTCTTCTAAAGATTTTCTGTTCTTCCTGCTGCTGAATGCCCACTGTGGTTTTGGGCTGATCTTTTCAGACACATGAATAACTATCCCATTTCATGCTGTCATTGCAATTATTTATCTGCACTGAGGCTTTCCAAATAAAAGGCTCATTATTTCTTTTGTCAGAGATGCATTGAAAACAGCTGTTCACATATGGCATGGGGGGAGGTGGGGGGAAATCCAGCCTTCTGACCACTCCATTTTTTTAATGGCAGAATACACACTAAAAAAATTAAATTAAACCACAGACAGAGCCAATGTGATGCTCTGCTGCTTCATAATAGAGACACTGAGGCAATGTCCAGGGCAGTCAGGTACAACAGACACACACAAAAGTTCACAGGATGTCATTTCAGTTGTAACTCATTCTGTTCTTCTCAGCAACAGCATCACCAGCCCAGTTATAAGACTTTGAAATTAAAAACGTCCCAAAAAAATCCTAAGAGCTGTCACATCCTTCCATACAATAACCTTCAACTCTTATCTATTTCTGGCCTCAAATGCACCAGCTCAGCTGTTTTTGTTTTTTTTTTTTTTTTTTTTTTCAAAGCGTCCTGATGGCACGTAGCACTAACCACCAAATTAATGCTTCCTCTGGAGCCAGGCCATCTGCAGATCTGCAGAGCAAGAGATGGAACTGGGGAGTAAAAGGGATCAGAAGCCTTGAATCAAGTCCTTGTTTAATGCAGAGGTAATCTGTGATGTTAAACCCAAACAGTCTCAGCCAGCAGACACAGGGGTGTCCACAGCAGGTGTTCAGTGGCCCTGACACAGTGAATGTCCTCAGCTCTGTGTCCTGACTCTGTGGGTCAGACCAGGGCCAGCACAGGCAGGACACTGGAAATTAGACAGGACACTGGCCCTTAGGCAGGACATTGGCCATGAGGCAGGACTGCAGGAGGAAGAGCCCCCAGGAGCCACCTCCAAATCACCCAAGGATGTGCCAGTGGCCCAAACCAACCTCCTTGGCCTAAACCAACCTCCTTGGCCCAAACCAACCTCCTTGGCCTAAACCAACCTCCTTGGCCTAAACCAACCTCCATGACCTAAACCAACCTCCTTGGCCCAAACCAACCTCCTTGGCCTAAACCAACCTCCTTGGCCTAAACCAGCCTCCGTGGCCTGAACCAACCTCCTTGGCTTAAACCAACCTTCTTGGCCTAAACCAACCTCCTTGACCTAAACCAACCTCCTTGGCCTAAACCAACCTCCTTGGCCTAAACCAACCTCCTTGGCCCAAACCAACCTCCTTGGCCCAAACCAACCTCCTTGGCCCAAACCAACCTCCTTGGCCCAAACCAACCTCCTTGGCCTAAACCAACCTCCATGACCTAAACCAGCCTCCTTTGCCTAAACCAGCCTCTGTGGCTTTGCTGTGGGATAGGCTGGAGGAGAGGTGTCACACACTGGGGCTGCCTTTGGGGGGCAGGGAAGATGGATGCCTGGCTCTAAGCAGGGTCTGAGTTGTCTGAGACAAACAGACCTTGACAGGGACACCACAACAGTGACTGACACACAGAAGTTCAGGGTCAGGCTGTATTTGCAGTTATCACCCCAGGACCCTGAACAAGAGGGCACTGAAGGAGCTCTTCTTTCCATGTTTCCTTCCTCTAGGAGTGGCAGCTGCTGTCCCCAAATGGGGATGGGGAAATGTGATAATTTAATGATGCTGTTTGTACAACCTTGCTGTTCCTGCACGAAGCTTAGTGAAGATGGAAGGAAGAAAAGACCCCTGGGCCAGGATCTGTAGCATGCAGGTCTGATGTGGGAGGTGCATCTGAGAGCACAGCAGAGGACAGAACCCACAGCAGGGCCACAGCAGCTCCTGGCTCAGGGCATGGGCCTCCCTGCCCCAGCTCAGCACCTGTGGCACGTGTGCTCCCCCAGCAGCCCCAGAGCAGGGCTGGAGGTGTGCAGAGCTGGTTTGTGACACGGCCTCCCTCAGCTGCTACTTCCTCTAAAAGAAGCAATTTCAGTTTCTCTCCTTTCCCTTTGTCCCCAGCCACTCTGGTTCCCCAAGCAGGTTTGCAGAGGCAGTGATGGGCATGGAAAGGGTTATGGATAGGGGGGGAAAAAGCAAAAGTAGGGGCTGTTACCAACAGCCCCCTGGCATGTGTCACTGTTCAAGGCAGGACATGCACCACAGGCAAAGAGATTCCAAAGTGGCACAAAAGCCCCTCCAGGTCCCAGAGCCACAGGAGGCAGCACTCAGTGACCCCGCCCAGCAGGGCAGCAATGGGTACCAAGGTGCTTTTCATGAGAATGGCTCCTAAAGAGAGCAGGAACACGATGTTTGCAGCTCAGAACAGCTGCTGCAGAAAGTGGAGCAGAGAGCTCTGACGGGGACTCTTTGCACTCTGAGATTTCAATCCCAGCTCCTGCTCTCACCTCTAACCACCAAGTGATGCTCAGCTTCTACCAGAGGCAGCTGCTGTACTTTGTGGCTTTCAGAGCAGCGTTTCTCACACAACAGGAATTCAAAACAAAGAAGTTTGTTCTGATACCAAGGTTTTTAAAATTTTTAATTGCATTTTTTGAAGCTGTTTGATAGCAGCTCCTCTCCTCTCCAATGAAACATAAAAGGAGATGGAAGAGACCAGGACGAAAGAGATGGAGCAACAAGAATAAATAATATTCAACAGCTTTTTCCATCCCTTGCTACTCTTTTTTACTGACTTTGTTTCAGTAGAAATATTCCAACCAACTCTACTTTCTTCCAGATGGGAAGGAAGTCTCCAACTTCACTGCTGGCCCAAGGTTTGATCCCTGACTGTGTCTAGCAGGCCAGGTGAACGTTTGCTGCACAGATGGAGGCTCCAAAACTTGCATCTCTTCCTTCCCCAACTGCATCACTGAAATTCGTGGGTGGAGGAAGATCTTTTTCAGCTCTCAGCCATGGACCAGGCACCTCAATTTGCCTTTTTTTTAAAGCCTCCAACAGCTGTGCTCCAGAGGTGCCTTTGAGGACAACTTCTTGGTCCTGGTGTGCCAGGGAACAGCCCTCAGCAGGTGCACAAGGGAAAGGGAAAGGAGGAACAGGGAGCAATGGAGCAGCTCTAAGGGATTTAACTCCCCATTAATGGCTAACAATACTCCACAAGTGCCCTATATTTAACTCTTTCCTTACTGAGCTTTTTTCTAAAATACAGAAAATTTCCTTTTTTTCTGTCTTGGGGTCAGCTTGGTTTGAGCTCTGTTTATAAGCCCTGTTAAGAACACAGATGTGGCCACACTCCAGAGTGCAGTGTGTGCCTCCACCATTTGTCATCCTCATCCTCCCCAACCCAACCCCTCCCTGTGCTCTGCCAAAGCCCCTCTGCCTGCTCAGCCACCCCAGGAAAGGATTCTCTTTGCCACAGGAAGGAGGAGAGGAAGTTCTTAAGTTCTTTTCTCTTCCAGAAAAAGCATTGAAAATCAGCTCAGACAAAAAGAAAGACAGGAACTGTATAAAGGCAAGGAGAGAAAATAAATGGGGAAGGTTCCCCTGCAAGCCTCAGGTGTCTGGAGACAGCAGAGATGCTCAGTTAAGTTGTTCAGGAGAGGAGACAGAGAACTCAGATCCTGAAGTCACTGACCTCCCAAGGGAACAATTAACCACTGCCATGAACTTGCACAGTGCTGAGCCCTGGGATTCCCTGGGTTCCAGGTAATTGCTCTTCCCTTCTGTTGCCCACTAAAAAGAGATGAGTGGGAAGGAGTTCCTGCAGTGCAGGATCAGCTCTTCTGACACCAACCACAACAGGACCTTTCCTAGTTCTGAGAATTTCCCTGCAGGTTCTCAGGAACAGCTGGAAGCGAGTGGCTGCATTAATCTCAGTGAGACCCCACTGCCAACATCGTAGCAGAGCAGCCTAAACCATCTTCATCTCATGGCTCCTTTCCGAGGACTAAAATACACTTTTCTCCTGTCAGATCAGAGCTGTCCTGCCCTCAGTTACTTTCCTAAGAGTTCTCCCCTTCCACTCAATAAAGCCCAGCCAAGCCCTGGGACTGCCAGCCCCACAGTGTCCCCATGAACTGCCCCACCTTGGGAGGGCAGAGACTGCTCAGCACAATTCCTCCACAGCTCAGACACAGAATTCTGAAAATGCCGGTGATTGATTGTACAGGAACTGGCTGAGTAAGTCTTTGTTATAATCCAGTATTAGTAAAAAATACTCCACATCTCACCTCGTTTGGTGACATTGTTAACTAGCAGCCAAGATAGGAGGAAAACTGATAAAAACTGAGAGAAAAATGAACCCCCCCCCTTTGTGAAACTCATCAAAAGTCACGATCAGAGGCAGTTAAACACTCCTGAATTTATCTTCATTTTCCCCAGGCTTTGTTCCTGCCCTGAACGTTCCACAGCCGGCAGCTCCACAATCCACTGCCACGTTTGAACCTGGAGCCGCAACAGTTGCGGTTGTGCAACGCCACATCTGCGATTGTTCGATTGTTTGCAGGGCTGGATTGTTCAGCCCAGCTTTGCAACGACCACCCTCCAGCCAGGTTTTGTGTCCCTAAAAAATCCCGGCGAGCCTTCCAACTGCAGTCACTTCGCTGTCTTTAAAAAGATTTTCAGAAGGATTTTATAAGTATTTCATTCCCAACGATCTGCACGACCGCATCTTTCTAGCCACAACCGAGTCGGGTTTTGCCCTGAAATTGCATTGCTAACAAGGCGGCCGTTGCTTATCAGGCGTTTTATCTGGTTTATAACCGAGGAGCAGCGAAAGATTGTGCAAAGAGGGGAGGAAGAGCCCAAAGGACGTGAAGTCTAAGGGTGAGACAAAGGAGCCGCTGGACTCTGGACTTGGGGGAGCTGCACTGTGTGGGGCTGAAAGGCGATCCCGCAGGACAGGGCGGGCAGGGAAGCAGCAGCAGCGCTAATCCCGGTCCCCCCAAGTTTCCTCCCGTCCTTTCCCCTCTCAGCGGGCACCCCTTGGCAGAAAGGGGCCAAGGCACGGAGACGGAGCTTACCTGTGCACTTCCTTTTGAAGGTTTCATAGTCTACCCCTTGGTCTCCAGGGACGATCGTAGAGCCATTGTACTTAAACGTCACCCTTCGGGGAGGGAGAAGACAAGGGGAAAATACAGTGAAAAGTCACCTTTCCGGATGGGGGGAAGGAAAGGGGAACAACACGTTTAAAGTCACCCTTTGGAATGGGGGAAGGGAAGGCGAAGAATACATCGAACAGTCAGAGTCTTTAGAAAAGGAAAGGAGGAGATGGGGAAGGCGAAGAATACATCGAACAGTCACAGTCTTTAAGAAGGGAAAGGAGGAGATGGGGAAGAATAGGCGGTGAAAAACCCATCCTTTAGGAAGAGAGGAAGAGGAGAAGGGGGCGAGATCTGTAGAATTCACCCTTTGGGGAGCGGGGAGAGAGGACAGCGAACCCCAGCGCCCCGCTGCCCGTCCGGGGGGATGCCGGGGGGCACCTACCAGTTCACCTCGGTGGCATCGTCCCTGACGAGGTTGTACGCCTCCCTGCACGCCTCCTTGTCGATTTTGGTGGCCATGGGGGCGAAGGGGAGGGGGGGGGCGCGGAGCGGCGCGGAGCTGGGGGGGCCGCGGCCGCCGCTGCTGCCGCACCGCGCTCAGGAGCCGAGCCGAGCCGAGCCGAGCCGAGCCGAGCCGAGCCGAGCCGAGCCGAGCCGAGCGTGGCCCCGCGCAGCGCGCCCGTCCCGCCCCCGCCGCCGCCGCCAATGGCTCAGCGCGGCCTGGCCCGGCCCCTCCCGGCCCGCCGGGGGCAGCGCGGTGATGCAATAGCCCGGGCGCGGGGGCGCGGGGGCCGCGGGGCTCGGCCCGGCCCGGCACGGCACCCACCCGCCCCGGGGATGCTTTTCCCTGCTGTGGGGATGCTTTTCCCCGGCGCCGCCGCGCTGGCAGCCCCCCGATGCTGCGGCGGCCGCTGAGGGCCGGGAGGAGGAAGGAGGCAGAGCCCGGGATGGAGCGGCCGGAGGCGGCGCGGAGGGGCCGGGGAGCGGGCCGGGAGCACGGCAGGTAGCGCGGAGAGGAGGAGCAGGTGAGCGGGGATGGGGGCTCGGGGATGGGGATGGGGCTCGGGCTCAGGGCTGTGCGGAGCAGCGGGGGCTGAGCATCCCCCGCATCCCGGCCCCAGCGCTCAGGGCGGCCCCGGCCTCGAACGGCGGCTCCGGGGTGATTTTGGGTGATGACAGCCGCTGCTCGGCCAGGTGTGTGTGTCCGTGTGTGTGTCCGTGTGTCCGTGTGTGTGTCTGTCCGTGTGTGTGTCCGTGTCCCTGTGCGAGCGGCTCGCCCCGTTGCAATGCAGCGATCTCCCCCTGCCGGGCTGCCGGCGCTGCCCAGGAGCGATCCCGCATCCCTGCGAGTCCCCGCGCTCCGGGAGATGCGGGCGAGAGCCTGGGGCTGCCTGTGAGGCCGAGCTGCATTCCCACAGAAACAGAGACAGAGACAGGATTTGCAGACAGAATTCTTGCTTTGCAGAACCCGCGGGAATTAACAGCGCCGGGTGATGTCGTGCCCAAGGACTGGAGTTTTACTAACCAGCCCTTCGGCATTTTAGTGGGCTTCTACCCAAAACCCGTAGGATTGGATTTTCCATTCAATAAAAAACTGCATTCCTCCACAAAAAGGTATATCACATTTTGTTTCTTTTAAAGTTTGCAGGGGATGACCATTGCTTGTCTCACATCAGCGCTGTGCCTGCGAAGGCTGAGCAGCAGGAGCCCCATTGCCACCCTGTCACTGAGTGCTGTCAGACGGGAGGGACAGAGCAAGCCCTGAGTGCCAGGGACCCTTTAGTGCCACCAGGGCTGCCCCAGCTCCTTCCAGCTGCATCCCCGGCCCTGCATGACGTGAGGCTTGGGGCACTGCTGCAGTGCATCTCTGCCTCGATGAGGTCATAGGGAACAGGGAAATATTTCTGAACTCAGTACAAGTGGAGGACACTGAGTGAATCACACTTGGTATCTGCAGGCTGCAGGCTCTAGATGAAAATATAATCACATATTAATACTTCTGGATTTATATTGATTTTCTTTGCTTTTAGGAACGCTTTCATTTTTTCTAAAGCCTTTATGCTGAGCATTATCTGCTCATTTATGTATTTTTGTAGTCTGTGTTTATCATCCATTGGCACTTGCTGCTGTTTATACCTGTAACACTGCTGCTTGTCCTTGTCCTTGTCCTTGTCCTTGTCCCTGCAATCCCTGACCCTCAGCTCCTGATGTCTCCTAGGGCAGAGGTGGGTGACTCCAATGTCATCCCCTTAGGAGGAGGGAATCTCATCCTTGTGCAGCTCTCTGTGACCCAGTGGCTGGAGAATTAATTCTCTTAATTAGGGACTTCGTGCCTCACACTTTTCAGAGCCAGATCTAACATCAGAAATGCACATCTCCCTTGTGGGACCAAACTTCTTCTCTTGCTTCTTTTCCTTGTCTTTCCTCACTTTTTAATGGATTTTTTTTAATACATGGAGGGATAAGTATTGTGCACAGTTTCATCAGGCTGTAACTGGAGTGAGGAAATCGCCTACTTTTTTGACTTTGGTGAGCTCTGATTTAAATTTTATATGGCAATTCTGAGACCTCCAGAACATGGGGCTTTTCATCCTGTGAGGGAGATGTCACTGGCCTGGCAGAAATACCAGAAATGCCTCAGAAATACCTGTCCATGTCACAGGAGTCCTTGGAGAGGAAGCGCCAGAGAAAGGGAGGACTTATGGACCTCCTCAAAAAAACATCTCCAGCAGGCATGGAGTTGAGTCTGGAGTGACCTTCAGCAGTCTAGAATGTACCATGAGGTTCGGGAAGGGTCTCAGAACATTTGGAGGGAGCTGAGCAAACAGGATGGCTCTGCACAGCCATGGGCCCCCATGATCATTATCGTTATCTTAAATTACACCCCTGCAAGTGCCTTGTCCCTGTGTCTCTTTGCCATCTCCCCCACTTTTTGCTTCTTCTCCAATCTTTCGATGTGCCTGTCCCCAGTCCTGCTTCTCCATCCCTGACTTTTCTGTGCAGCAGCAGAGAAAGGAATGGAGGGAACAGAGAAAGGAATGGAGAGAACAATGCTCTCCTTCAGGAAGAGGCTGCCCTGAATTTTCAGGTTACAGTTGGCATTGGGGTTGTCAATTTTCAGATCACAGTTAGCATTGGGGTTGTCAGTTTTCAAGTCACAGTTAGTATTGAGGTTGTCAGTTTTCAAGTCACAATATTGGGGTTGTCAATTTTCAGGTCAATGTATAGGGGTTGTCAGTTTTCAAGTCACAATATTGGGGTTGTCAATTTTCAGGTCACAGTTGGAATTGGGGTTGGCAGCAGAGTGGGATTTCACTCACACAGCCGAGGGTCTTTACCCAGGTCCTCATGGTCACACGAGGAGAGACCAAAGCTGGCAAAAACCACTTCAATCTCCAGCCTCAGTAATCAATAAATGAGTACAGGCCCATCATCCCCTCTGGTTCCTGCGGTGTCCTTGAGGCTGGCTGGGTGCTGCTGCCCCTGCACTGGAGGGTGGCAGAGGCTGGGGCAGGTGGAGGTGCTGGCACAGGCAGCCGTGGCACACTCCCCTGGTGTCACCCATCACCCTGTGCAGCCGTGGCACACTCCCCTGGTGTCACCCATCACCCTGTGCAGCCGTGGCACACTCCCCTGGTGTCACCCATCACCCTGTGCAGCCGTGGCACACTCCCCTGGTGTCACACATCACCCTCTGCTGGCACACAGCCCTGTCACCACCTGGGACACGTCTCCAGGCTGGGCTGTCCTTGGTGAGAGCAGATGGAGCCTGCACACACACAGCCTTCTGCTGTCCCTGTGATCATCTCTGGAGGGTACCCGGGGTGCTGGGTGAGCAAAGGACTTTTCCCCTTGGACCACTGCCCTGAAACTGGAGCCGGTGGCTCTGTGCAGTGTCTGCTTCTGAGTTGCCCCTTGAGGCAGGGAATTTTCAGCCTGCTGCTCACCACGGGGAGTTTCTTCATTTTGAGCCTCCTGGGCCGTAATGAATGAGGGAAAGTGCCACAGAGGCAGGGAAAGCCCCGCTGGGGAGGTGAATTTCTGAGGCCAGGTAGTGTCATGCTGGGTAAGCAGGAGATGGTGATGGAGCTTCGGGCTGCGCCTCCCACAGCCACTGCACAGTTTATCAACGCTGTACAAACAAAACACAAAAAACCCAAATTCCCTGCAGCCAGTGCCCCTGGCACGGCCACCCATGTCTGCCTTGCCTCAGGCCCTGACCCGGCAGGAACAGCCCCGAGCTCCCGGGTGTGTCCGTGTGAACAGCCCCAGTGCTCCGGGTGTGTCCGAGCATCCCGAGGCAGGGAACAGCCCCGATCTCCGGGATATGACCATGCACCCAGGGTAGGAAACAGCCCTGATCTCCCGGGATGCGCTCTCTGTGCATGCCAGGGCAGGGAACAGCCTGGAGCTCCCGGGAGTGTCCGAGCATCCTGGGGAACGGAGCAGCCTCAGTCTCTTGGGTGTGTCCGAGCATCCCAGGGCAGGGAACAGCCCTGATCTTCCAGATGTGTCCGTACATACCGGGACAGGGAACAGCTCCCATCTCCTGGGATGTGTCCGTGTATCCTGGAGCAGGGAAGAGCCCTGTTCTCCCAGATGTGTCCGAACATTCCAGGGAACGGAACAGCCCCGATCTCCCGGGATATGTCCAAGCATCCCGAGGAACGGAACAGCCCCGATCTCCCAGATGTGTCAGAGCATCCCGGGGCAGGGAACAGCCCTGATCTCCTGGGATGTGTCCGCGCATCCCAGGGCAGTGAACAGCCTGGAGTTCCCGGGAGTGTCCGAGCATCCTGGGGAACGGAGCAGCCTCAATCTCTTGGGTGTGTCCGAGCATCTCGGAGCAGGAACAGCCCCGATCTCCCGGGTGTGTCCGAGCATCCCGGGGCAGGAACAGCCTTGATCTCTGGGATGTGCCCGAGCAGGGAGCAGCCCCGATCTCCCGGGTGTGTCCGCGCATCCCTGCCCGTCTCTCGGTCTCTCCCGCGGGTATCCCCGCCCCTGCCGGCGCCTCCCCCGCCGTTCCCGGCCCCGCTCGCTGCCGCCCCGCCCGCTCCCGCCCCGCCGGCGTTTCCTGCCCGGGCCGCGGGCGAGGGGCGGCTGCAGCCCGCAGGAATTTGTCCCCGCTTTGTTTTCCCGGCTGTTTTCCACCCGGATTTTGCCCCTCCGGCCGATGTAGCGGGGCCGGGGCGCTCCGGCCGGCCCCGGGCAGCGCTCCCGCACACCCAGCGCTGCGCCCGGGGCTGGGCTGGGCTGAGCCCAACTTGTTGACACCACGGACCTTTGACAACAGCAGCGAGGAGGGAAAATTGATATTTTTCGAGCGGGGCGTTTCCAGCAGGTTCCCTGCTCGGCTGGAGATGCGGGTGAGCGCCCAGGAGGGGCTGGCGAGCCGCTGAACATCTCCCTGCCCGTGCCTTTGTTGCAGGAGCGCTGCGGATCGGGCGGTCATGGAGGGAACCCGGCAGAGCAGGATCTGCCGCCCGCACAAGATCAGCGAATCCTCCAAGGTTCGTACGGTTCGTGTCGCTCCGGGAAGGAAAAATCCTGCTGGGGGGACGAGGTGTCCTTTGGGGGGAATGTGAGCATTCAGAGGTTTAAAAAGAGGGATGGAAATGGTGGCTTACCTGCTCAAGTATTTTTGGTAGAAGTTGCTGCCTAGCGATTAAAGGGGGGAAAAAAGGAAAAGCAGCAGCAAATGGGCATCTGCTCATCGTGACTCATAACTCAGAAACCCACATCAGTGCAGCACGGTAGTTTCTCTATACTAAAAATTCTGTTATGAAATGCGGTGTGTTTGTTTTTTCAACCGATCCACCTCGTAAAATCCAAGCTCGTTACAAAAGCAAAGCTGGGATTGCTCTTCAGGTCCAGTACAAGATGGGAGCCTCGATCCTGCAAACTGTACTTAGCCCAGTGAACAGAACCTGAGCTGCTTTCTTAACTTTGTGGGGTTCGTTTTCTTTGTATCAAAGCTCTGTCTGCACAAATACATTGTTTTTATTTGTGAATTCGCGGAAATCCATCTCAGGCAGCTCTTTATGCAGGTCATCAGGATGACTTATAAAATGTTAATAGCAGCTGTAATTATTATGTTCACTTTGTTTCGTGCCAGTGCAAGCTGCTTTTGTGCTGTAGTTACAGGAAATGCAGAGCAGGTACCTTGTAATACCAGGAAAAAAAGCTGGAAAAGAGAAACTTTTCAGTGCCTCCTTACCAAAGCTGAACGAGCCAGATCTCATTTTCTTTTGCACCATTGATGAGCAGCAGAGCTGCATTAACAGTCTGAGAGAAATTAGATCTTTGAATCCAAGAGAAGCTGAAATTCTGCTCTAACACAATTGATGAAAGATAAATAGGACTAATTTTTAAATGCATCCCTCCCAATATAATCTTTCCCTGAGCCTGTCTGCCACTTAAATGGTTTAGTCTGAATGTAATGATAATTCATCACATTAAAAATTAATTAACTTGACAGCATTGTTTTATTTGCTTGCTTAGACAGCAGCTGTCACTATCTGTTAAACTTAGAATCACTGGATAATGTAAGGCTGCTCTCCAGAATATAAATAGCTTGAGGAAGATGCTCAAGTTCATTATGAAATTAGTCTTGGTTCTGAAATGTGCAGCTCTCAGCTCCATTCCTTGCTCCAAACAAATGAACCCAGCAAGTGGCTGAAATCCTGAGCTGTGAGTGCCTGTGTGCAGGGTGGGATGGGTTTTGGTGCCTGGAGCAGCAGCAGCAGTCCCACATGGCCACAGGGATTCCAGGAGCTGCCAGGCAGATCCGAGGGCAGGATCCAGGATAACGCTGCTGCCTCAGCATCCAGCTCAGCACAGAGGCATCTCTGGCAAATCTGATATTCTGCTGTAATCTCGTTATGCATGATGGTGGAATTAGGGAATATTAGAGAGAAATGATCAGCCAGCTCCCAGGGATCAGAGGGAGGGTGGGTTTGGTTCAATCCGAGGGTTTTTGGTTCAATCCCATCCCCTGTCAGTCAGATTTGGGAGAGGGTGCTGCCAGTTGTTATTTCTTGTCTGTTCATCTGCCACCATCAACTACCCCTGATTACAGAAGTGTGGTTTATCCTTTGCCATATTTATTCTTCTCCCCCTCCTCTCCACCCCCTGGTTTCTGCTTAGGCTCCTGTACAATAACAGCTTTTCCCAACCTCAGGAAAACACAGATAAAAAGCTTTACAGTCCTTGAACACCTTTTTTTTTTTTTTCCTGTTCCTCAGTGCAGGCCACTTTGTTGTCTATGCCATAGATCCCTTTTTAAATTCAGAGGTGTGTTCACAAGTATAAGGCAAATTAAAGAGTTTTGATGCAGAAACCTTTTAATTATTGAAGCCTCTTCCCTTAGACTGGTTTAACTCTGCACACTTTAGTGTTCAGAGCCATTCCAACAGCAGGAGTTTTGGCAGCTTGGGCTCCATTGTTTAAAAGAGAACATAAGGAAATAAAGAGGATCTACTGGGATGTCACAGTAAGAGCAGCACATTTAGTTGTTAATTTGGGTCTCAAAAAGCCCTCTTGGCTTTAAGAATCAAACAGGTGGGTTGAGAGGGTCCCACTGTGGTTTAACCAACCCAGCAAAGCTTTTCCAGCCTGCTGTGGCTGTGTGCTCCCTGCCTGGGCAGCCAGGAGAGCCACAGGGCACTGGGATTGCCGGGAGAAACAGCAGCTTGGTGGGGAAGGGAAGGGAAGGGAAGGGAAGGGAAGGGAAGGGAAGGGAAGGGAAGGGAAGGGAAGGGAAGGGAAGGGAAGGGAAGGGAAGGGAAGGGAAGGGAAGGGAAGGGAAGGGAAGGGAAGGGAAGGGAAGGGAAGGGAAGGGAAGGGAAGGGAAGGGAAGGGAAGGGAAGGGAAGGGAAGGGAAGGGAGAGTGTCTGGGAGGCTCAGGTCACCTTAAGTTTGTGCTCAGGTCACCTGTGGGACCTTGTCAGGTGTCACCCTGGCAATGCAGCCGGGGGGTTTAGGGCTGGGCACGATTCGGACAGCCAGGAGTGCTCAGAGCTGCCCTTGTAGGACACAGGGATGTGCTTCCATTCCACCCCTTCTCACTGCTCACACAAGTCCTTACAGGCTCTGCCTGGTTTGGATTTGGTAATTAAAGTATTTGCTATTTGCATTTACCCTGGCTTTTATTAAGAGGCCTCACAAGGTACCTGACTGTGCCATCACACATTTAATTCCTCCAGAGGGTGGTCCTAAAATTTCACTTGGCATTCTGGGCTGAGCAGCAGAGTTCAGTTCATGTTCTGAGGTAATTGAGGGGTACACTGAAGTACATTTGAGGGGTAACAAAATGTTTCCAGCTTGGTTCATCCTAAGGCTGGTGATGTGAATATGTAAGGAAAAAAGCAAATGCTGGTGGCTTCAAAAGCTCAGTGACACATCCAGAGCTGGTGGTCAGAATGTGAGGAGCAGAGGGATCCCAGAAGGGCACTTAATGGATGTGTCCTGAGGGCATTTTCCCTTTCCTTTAAAAGAAAAATTTCTGCTCCTATTCATTTATACACAACCTACCTCGGCTTCTGGAAGCGAGGAGAAGCCTTGTGGGAATCAGCTCTCCACATGTGTGGCTTTGCACAGAAATAAACAGCTATTCCTTCTGAGTGCAGTGTGTGTGCCTGGAATAATGTGGGAAGAAAGAGAGGGATTTTACCCTAACCAGCTTAGAAATGCAGAGTTCTGGGAAGATTTAAGAGGGGGTAGCTGTCAAGCAAGCAGTAACCCAAACAATACATGGGCTGAATGAAAATTCAGAGTTACTGCTTCCCACTCTGAATGCTCTGTGAGCAGCTTAGCTGGGAGAACTCTGCAAGCAGTCATTTGGGGGACAAGGAAGAAAGGAAATGTCAGCAAGATGTCTCTGAGACAATGAGTGGAAGAGTTTCAGAAAATTGTGCCTGTATAACTCATCAGGGAGGAGGTTTCAATGCAGCACTGTGGGGGAAGGAAGAGTAAATTTTACAAAGAAAGGGGAGTAGGAAGCAGTAAAAGTCTCCATAGGCCTTTCAAAGTGAAGGTGAGGAGCTCAGGCTTGTGCTGTGTCACTTGCCAACGACTTCACGTCAGAATTTATTACAAATGTTAATGTGCAACACACAAAAGCTGTCTCTGACTCATGTGTGACTGCACTTAGTGGGAAAACACGTTCCACTCTGGGGTTGATCATGGTGGAGGTGCCACCTGCCTGATGATGTTTGCGTTCCCCAGGTGTACAGGTGGGATGACCACTCCAGCCTGGTTCTGCAGAGCCTGAACGAGCAGAGGCACCGAGGCCTCTTCTGCGACATCGTGCTGGTGGTGGACGAGCAGAGAGTCCCGGCCCACAGGAACCTCCTGGCTGTGTGCAGCGACTACTTCAACTCCATGTTCACCATCGGCATGAGGGAGGCCCACCAGAAGGAGGTGGAGCTCTTTGGGGCCTCCTACATCGGCCTCAAGGCCGTGGTGGATTTCCTGTACGGCAGCGAGCTGTCCCTGGACGGAGGCAACATCGACTACGTGCTGGAGACGGCGCACCTGCTGCAGATCTGGAAGGTGGTGGACTTCTGCTGCGAGTACCTGGAGAACGAAGTCAGCGAGGAGAACTACCTGTACCTGCAGGAGCTGGCCTCCATCTACAACCTGAAACGCCTCGACTCCTACATCGACTCCTTCATCCTGCAGAACTTCGGCACCCTGTCCTTCACGCCGGACTTCCTGCAGAACATCTCCCTGCAGAAGCTGTGCCAGTACCTGGACAGCAGCGACGTGCAGCAGGAGTGCGAGCACGACCTGCTGCAGGCGGCCCTGCAGTGGCTCACGCAGTACCCGGAGCGGGAGAACGAGGCTTACCAAGTGCTGGACAACATCCACTTCCCGCTGATCCCCAAGAGCGACCTGCTGCACCGGGTGAAGCCCGCCGTGTGCTCGCTGCTGCCCAAGGAAGCCAACTGCGAGGGCTTCATCGAGGAGGCCGTCAGCTACCACAACAGCGTGGCGGCGCAGCCCGTGCTGCAGAGCAAGCGCACGGCGCTGCGCACCTGCGAGGAGCGCCTGCTCTTCGTGGGAGGGGAGGTGTCGGAGCGCTGCCTGGAGCTCTGCGACGACACCTGCTTCCTGGACACCAGGAAGGGACAGTGGGTGGCGGAGACGCCCCTGCCCGCCCGCAGGAGTCACCACTGCGTGGCCGTCCTGGGAGGATTCATCTTCATAGCCGGGGGCAGCTTCTCCCGGGACAACGGAGGGGATGCGGCCTCAAACCTCCTATATAGGTATGACCCCCGCTGTAACCAGTGGATAAAGGTGAGGCCTGAGCTGGATTATTTCTCTGTTCAAAGTCCTTGATGTTCAGTGTGTTTTACTGGTGGAAGGGCAGGGCTTGTTGGAATAGCCAACGTGGCAGCGCTTGCAAATGAGAAGTCAAGTTAGTTGCGTTGAAGCAGCTGCTTGAGTCCTTTGTGGGAATGCTTAAATGACACAAAGAGCAATATTCACATATTCAGATATCTGATATTAAATATCAGATATTCAACGCTCAGATATTCAATATTCAGATATTCAGATATCTTCATTTGGTGTTTGGGGGGGGATGCAGGACGATGGAGGGGATGCAGTGTCAAATCTCCTATACAGGTATGACCCCCGCTGTAACCAGTGGATAAAGGTGATTCTTGAGCTGGATTATTTCTCTTGGTGTTTAGAGTGTTCTCTCCTTTGCTGGTGGAAGGGCAGGGCTTGTTGGAATAGCCAACATGGCTATTCCAGAGGCATATGAAAAGTGGCTATTCCCACTTGCAAATGAAAAGTCAAGTTAGTTAAGCTGAAGCAGCTGCTTGACTATTTTGTGGGAATGTTTAAATTACAAAAAGAGCAATATTCAGATATTCAGCTATCTGATATTCAATATTCAGATATCTTCATTTGGTGTTTGGGGGGGATGCAGGACAATGGAGGGGATGCAGTGTCAAATCTCCTATACAGGTATGACCCCCGCTGTAACCAGTGGATAAAGGTGATTCTTGAGCTGGATTATTTCTCTTGGTGTTTAGAGTGTTCTCTCCTTTGCTGGTGGAAGGGCAGGGCTTGTGGGAATAGTCAACATGGCAGCACTTGCAAATGAAAAGTCAAGTTAGTTATGTTGAAGCAGCTGTTTGAGTCCTTTGTGGGAATGCCTAAATTACACAAAGAGCAATATTCAGATATTCAGCTTTATTTGGGATTTGGGCATCTCATCTGAGAAATTCAGCATCTGCCCACAATTCTTTAGATTACTTCTGGGAATAATTCTGGAATGGACTTAGAGGTGATTGCTTGGCTCATCTTCCTCAAGCAGTAGTACATATAAATCAGAAATGGGTGTGATGTAGAAAGGAAATGTCTCTGACAATTGTCAAGTGTCTCTGTGGTAAACGTCCCTTAGAACGAGCTCTTTGCTCCCAGTGCTGCCACAAAACCCTTCATGTGTGTGGGTTACTGTGTCAGCCTCTCCTTGTTCCCATATGGAGCAGTCATGGTTCCTGCATGGAGCAGTCATGGTTTCCATATGAACCAGTCATGATTCCTCTATGGATCAGCCATCCTGGATGGCTCACTTGTGGTTTTCAGTGATTCCAGTACCTACTTCTTGCAGAGTTTGGGAAGGAGTTCCTATAAACACAAATATTTATAGAGTAACCTGTCTCTTAGATGTCTCCTGTTCTCCCCTTGTTTGAAACGGATGCTACTGCAGAAAAACAGAAGTGCTTTATGAATATAATAGTCAAAACCAGAATCTCTCCTTACCAAATAAAAGGGAAGGAGCAACTTCCCCACTCTCAGATGTTAACAGTCCTTAAACCCCTTGCTTGCCCAACCCTGGAAGATGCCAGCAGCTCGCTTTTCTTTGCCAGGTTGCCTCCATGAGACAGCGACGAGTGGATTTCTACCTGGGAGCCATCACTGACATGCTGGTGGCTGTTGGTGGCAGGAATGAAAACGGGGCCCTGTCCTCAGTGGAGACCTACAGCCCTCAGAAGGACTCCTGGACCTACATAGCAGGACTGCCCAGGTAACTGAGCTGTCTGGAGGCTCCCCGGTGTTTGAAGGGGGGCAGCAAAGGGAGCTTGTGTGGCTTTAGCTGATGAAAGGAGCCCTGGGAGGGAGGGAAGGGATTTAAAACCAACGTGGCATCAGCCATGCCCACCACGGCAGCAGCTGGAGCTGAGCAGGCAGTGCCCTGTGTCAGCAGGGTTTGAATTTTCATCCCAAGGTGCATCTGGAGGATGGGAGGGAGAGCTCTGATTTCATTCTACAATTCTTACAAAGCTTTTCCTGAGGCCTCTTGGAGTTGAATATTTTCAGAAACACTTTTCACGTCTTGGTCAAAGGGATTTGTCTTTTTTTGGCCTTACTTTGTCACCTTGGTGTGATGATTTTCCTTGTAGGGTGTTTATGTTGGGCTGCTCAGGCTGGCTGTCACAGCTAAACACATTTATCTGTGTTGGAATTACAGAACCCTGGCAAATGTGAGCTCTCTCTCTCTATATCTGAGTTAAAACATGGCTGTTCTCTTGTGAGAGGTTTAAGCCCTGCAGCTCTTGTTGTAGCAGACAGAACATTGCTGTGTCTTGAATCAATGTCAGAGCAGTGACTTTGGAAGGACAGCAGGACAGCATTTCATTTGCTGTGATCACATTTGGTGATGTTTCACATTTGAGGGGATCACAGGCTGTGTGGATGCTGTTTCCATCATGCCTGAGAGCTCAGCAGCAGTGCTGGCTTCCCTGGTGCCGTCACGGAGCAGGTTCCTGCAGTTAGTGTGAGAGTTCAGGGATTTTCCCTGCTCCCTGAGCTGCAGAGCTGCAGAGCCAGAGGCAGCCAGTGAAGGCACAGAACCCTGTTGCCCATTTCTATTTTGGGCAGGTGCTGCAATGCAAGGCTGATCCAGGCTAGCAGCTGGGCTCGAGTGCTCTTCACAAGCAGGATGCTTTTTATTTCTGCTCACTTGGGCAGATCCAGCAGCTGGGGCTAAACACCACAGCCCTGCCTGGGAAGCTGTGTAGGAGAGTATCTTCAGGTCTTAAATCCTTCTCTTAACTGGGGTCACCTGTGAGGTGTGTCCTGTGTGGATATTTTTACTCATAAATGATCCTGGGGAAGTTCACACAGTTGGCTTAATCCACCCAGACTCTTTAAAAAGCAGCAGTTTGTCTGCATATTCCAACTGCTGCCTGTGTGCTGGCTTTGGGAATTCTGCAGCTGCAGCATTTAAGGTGAACTTTGACTTGTGGGTGTTAATTTTTTATTAGATTGCCTGGCTGGTCTGCTTGGACAGGCAAAAGTCCCCCCCTTTAGGGAACAGACCCCTTTTAGGATGAATTATTCCTGCACCCAAATAAATGATTCTGCATCTTCTGTCCCTGTTGCTCTGTCCTTGTGTCAGCTCAGCTGTGTGGTGACAGCTCCCCATTTTTCCATCCAGCTGCAGTTTTGCACATTTAAGTGTCTTTATTTAGATCTTAGTGGACTCTTGGGCCCTTTGGATTTTTTTGTCTTTTCAGCCCTGTTTTTCCATTTAGTGCTGGGCAGTGAATTGTTTGAGTTTGAATTGTTTCTGCACAGAAGGAATAAGGCAAAAAGAACTTTATGCAGGTTGCAAAAGGCCAGACTCAGAGGTGAGCTAGAGGAACCTTTCTGACACACATCCACTGCTGGAGCTGGGTGCCCTGGCAGATTTGGGGCTGCTGAAAAGGCTCTGGGCAGCCCCTCCTTGAGGTACTTGAGGTGGAGCAAGTCCAGAGGAGGCACCAGGGTGATCAGAGGGATGGAACAGCTCTCCTAAGAGGGAAGGCTGAGAGAATTGGGATTGTTCAGTCTGGAGAAGAGAAGCTTCAGGGTGACCTAACTGTGGCACTCCAGTGCCTGAAGGAGCCCACAGGAACGATGGAGAGAGATTCACAAGGGCCTGGAGGGGCAGGACAAGGGGGAATGGCTTCCCATGGGCAGAGGGCAGGCTTAGATCAGATATTAGAAAAATTTTCTTAGGTGTGAGATGGTGAGATCCTCCTCTGTTTGCCCAGAGAAGCTGTGGCTGCCCCATCCCTGTGAGTGTGTGATTTACTGGCAGGGGAGGAAGGAAGAGAGAGCATTCTGTGATCCATTCAAGACTGAAAGCATTCCAGCTACAGTTCCTGCTGCCTGCTCCACTCTTCCCTTCAATGCACTCCTCATCTGATCTCTGTGTTCCCCAAACAGATTTAAGTTCCTGTTTCACTCAACATCTCCCCCAGCCCTCTTCCAGCAGCAAGACTTCTCACGTAGAGGAAACAGAAGCTCCAGCCCTCTGCTTCCTGACTGCCTGATCAGGCAATATATCCCAACCAAACCTGTTCTTTTCTTATATTTTTCTGTTTTCTTCCCTCTGAAGAGAACACGTGCAGGTGTTTTGGTCCTCCTGGGAGCATGACCACCAGCAGAAGATTTTTGGTGCCATTCCTGACTGCCCCAAGCCAGCAACTGCCTGGATTCTGTTCCCTGGAGCGACAGGCTCGTGCTGAGCTCATCCTGGGGTGTGGGCTCCTGTTGTTCCACTCGAGCTCTGTGGGGTGGGACTCTCAGAGGTTGTTTGTTAAAGCTTCTATGCTGAACATCCAGAAAATGGGTTTGTTTTGTTGCTTCCCAAGGGTCAGAGCTTGCCACGTTGTTACTGTTAGGTCAGATTGACACACACACATGTGATCAGGGTCTAAGAAGAAAAAAGTTTTTTATTCTTTGTGTTCTCCTGCTTATATACTCTTAAAAAAGCATGGTCTTAAGTCATTAACTACATCACAAAAACTTATTATATTCATTGGTGCAAAGCAATTAGCATCAATATAATTGGTAAAAGATTTACAGAAATTTAATAAGGCACGTATACACATCTACTTATGCACGCAGTCTAGCTTACAAAAATGTTCCTGTATGTTTTCTAATCTGTTTCTATGCTGATGGCCTTGTCTTCTTTGCTATGGATACACTTGAAAATCATCAATTGTGAAAATCATCAACCCCGTGTCCGTGCTGCTGTTCACAGTCTTGCTCCTCTAAGGAAGAGCTTTAATTCTTTATCTCCTCTCACCCCCCTCTCCTTCCCACCCTATATGGCCAAAACAACATGTTGTTTTCCCTCAGCACTCTCTTGGAAGGAGCTGAGCTGTTTTGACTGAACTTGGGCTGTCTTGCTGGAGAAGCAAGCAGCCTCTTGGGGAGATGCTTTGCAGGGAAAACTTCAGCCAAGTTGTCTAAAGGGTGGACCTGCTCCAAGCCTGCTCCAAGGGAATTCAATTTGCCTGATGCTCATTGAGGTCCTTGCCTGTGGGATACCTTTCCCTTTCTTCAGAGAGGTTCTATATTTTTTGCCCCTTTTCCCAGAAACTGGGGGCAGTTTCTGTCAGAGTTTCTAGCCTGGCAGGGAGCAGTGGTGCTGAGGAGTTGGCAGAGCAGGAGGTGGGGCAGTGATGATGACACTTGGATGACAGAGATAGCTGAATAGTTTGTTTCAAGAGCTGAAGCATCATTGAACAGCTTAAAACCTTGTTGAAGACTAAATTGTTAATTTTGTTAGTGATTGTAATTATTACTCTGTGTCTCCCTTATCTGCTTGGATTTCTGCATCGAACCCTACAAAAATCCTTCTCAGCTGTGTTTGTCTCTCAAATACAAAAAGGGGGAAGTGTGGTGGGGCTTGACAGCTGGCCTGCAAGCAAAGCTGAGTTAATAGAAGAAACAACAATTGATGATTTTCGAGTGTATTCGTAGCAATGAAGACAAGGCCGTCAGCATAGAAACAGATTACAAAAGACGCATGAGAATTTTTGTAAGCTAGACTGTGTGCATAAGTAGGTGTATACATGCCTTATTACAATAATATAATTGGCAAAAGTCTTACAGAAATGTTAATTGCTTTGCACCAATGAATATAATAAGTTATTGGGATGAAGTTAATGACTTAAGATCACACTTTGTTAGGAGTATATAAGCTGGAGAACACGCAGAATAAAAAACTTTTTCTTCTTCAACCCTGATCGTGTGTGTATGTCACGTCCAGCCTAACAGTAACAATTAGGGTCCCTGCTTGTGGGATGCCTTTCCCTTTCTCCAGAGAGGTTTTATATTTTTCCCCTTTTCCCAGAAGCTGGGAGCAGTTTCTGTCAGAGTTTCTGGCCCGGCAGGAAGCAGCGGTGGCTGAGGAGCTGCAGGTGGGGCAGAGTGTTCTCATCCTGAGCACACCCTGGAAAGGTCTGCTGCAGCCAGCAGTGAAATTAGTGGAGTGGCCCTAGGTTAAAGTTTGGCAGAAGAACTGAAAGCTGCTGTGTGAGGAGCTGTGCTGGAACAGGTTGGGCAGTGATGGTATCTGCTCTGCCAGTTGGGTCATGAATGATCTCTCAGGGCTACGACAGGTGGACACCAAGATTCAGAGCAAGCACAGCTCACCTGGACTTGGGTTGGAGTAGGGGATTCCCAAAGCTCTACTGAGTTATGTGCTCTTCTGTCTTGGGCAGTAAAGGGTAGGTTTTCTGGCATTTGAATTGTGTTAATGGGTCAGGAACTAATTTTTCAGCACCGTATCTGGGTTAAGGCATTCAGAATTGGTGCCAGGCTCCAGCAGATGTTAAAATCAAATCTCTTTTCTTTAATGCCTCTGCTTTTTTTCTGGCCACTCCTGCAGACAACACTGCCAAAATGCTCAATGCTCTCTGTTGGAGGATGTCTAGACCCACTCTATTGATGTGCCTGTTCTGTTGCCCATTTAGAAATGCCCCTCTCTCAATCACAGGCCTTGTAGAAAAGATTTGTATTGATTGGTTTCAATTTATGCATCTATTTCATGCAGCTCCTAGGAAAGTGATGCTATTTTGGATGAGCTTTCAGAAGTGAAAGTTTCAAAGTGAAACACCTCTGGTGCTTTTCAGTGGGTAATTGTCCTGTACTGGACAATAACAAATTGATGGTCGATTTGGTGCTTCACATCTGATGGTTTCTGTCAAAGCACTCTCTGGCTGTTGCTGTTTCCTAGACACAGATATTGACTGAGACAAAATAACAAGAAATCAGTGTTTTTTTCTGCAGCTGCCTGTGCTGGGCTGCATGCCTGTGCTTGAGACACAATGGCTATAGCTTGCTTACCTGCACAGAGCTCCAGAGCAGGAGAATATTTAACCCACTTCTCCAAAAGCCAAGCAGGTTTTCATTAACTTAGGGTCATTTTTCCCCTGAATGGTGAATGCAGTGTGATTGCCATCAGCAGTGCAGGGCTCTGGGGTGCCCTCCATGTCCTCACATTGTCCCCCTCCTGACTCCTCCAAACTCCCTGGTACAGCACAGCCTCCAGGCAGCTTGGCTTCATGTGGGTTTAAAGCCTGCTGCAGTTTGAAATGAACTGAGCTCAAGCTGTTCACCCCATCCCCAGAGTGAGCATTTTTAACCCATTCCTGTGGATGTAGAGAAACACAGGCTCTGACAAGCAGCCCAGGAGCCACTGGAGAGGGACAGCCCCTGTTTTGTCTGGGAGAGACCTCAGCCAAGGAGCAGCATCTCTGGGCACTTCACCTGCCTGGTGTTTCTGTCAGGGTGAAAGCCAGGGGTCCATGTGCTCAGGGTACATCGTGTCCACCAGAAGCACTGAGCTTGAATTAACTGCTTCCATCATGAGGCACACTGAGAGCTGTGGAAATTCTGAGTTGCCTTTTTGGATAAAGTCCATAACTGCACCAAAGCTCTCTCCTTTTTTCTCCCTATCTTTTCCCTGGGAGGCCAAGGAGGAGAACAGCAGTGAAGTCACCTCTGCAAGATCTCCAGCCCCTGTGGCTGAACAGACTGTCCTGGTCGCTCAGCACTGTCAGCCCAAGCGTGTCAGGGGTTTTTCTGCTTCTTGTAGCAGGAACCTATTAAAATATCTGATTCAGACAGGGATCAGAGGTTTTGGTAGGCATCTAGGATAATAACCACCTTGTAACTCATCTCAGAAGCCTTGTGCTTTCAGGGTAAATGTGGGGTTTCTTTCCTAGGCCATCTTCTCCCTTGGCACACAAGTGCTGGCACTCAGGTGCGTGGAAGATGTTCCGATAGCATTTGTGTGGCTCAGAGAAACCATTAGCCTGTGAAATAAAAACAGCTCAAGGTTCTCTCCACACGGAGCTCCAGCGTGTTCAGGCACAGTTCAAAGGCTGCAGCAATGCTAACAGAGCTCTGTCTGCCGTGGAGGCTGCGTGGTCTGCAGGGCCTGACTACAAAGGGTGGTGGTGGAGGCTGGTGAGTGCAGCCTGATGAGAACATTGCTCTGTGCCCTGTGGGGATTGAATCCCTCAGAGTCCTTGTGAGAGCCAATTTGCTGTGCCTGGTGCTGCATCTTTTGACACCCCAACTCCCCCAAAAGAGGGGAAAAAGGACATGTAGAAACGATGTGTTCAAAGCAGCTGATGCTGTTCATCACCTTGGCTGTGCACTTTTGAGAACTCAAAGGGTTTTGGTCAAGAAAAGCCTAGCATGAAGTTAAGAACAGCCTGGAGATTTAGGTTTGTAGCAGTTTTATTATAGATGATCAAAGAGGGCTCCTCTCTGCCCTGTGGATGCAGCATGCATTGTGCTGCTTCTACCATCTCATTTTCTCTCATGATCTGTGATGGGCTGGGGGCTGCTGCCTTGTCCTGGGGTGACCAAGGAAGTTCCCAGCTGTAGGGCAGTGGTGGCAGAGCAGACAGATGGCTCATGGAAAGGACACTGCCTGTGTTGGGACTTCAGGTGAACCAGGCAGAGAGCACCCGTGGGTAAGAAATGTATCCAGTGATCCTGAAGCTGTGCAAGGGCAAGGCAGCAGCAGTTTTCCTCTTGGTTTCTCTTGGTTTATCCCTACTGCTAAGTCTGAGAGGTGTCATGATTATTTCCTCTTTCTGTCACAGAAACCCTTTCCTTTCTGAGATGAGGATTTTTTTCCCTCTCTGGCCCTCTCAGGCTGATGCAAGCCAAGCACTGGAGCAGAAATACAGGAGTGAAGGTCATGCCAGCAGAGCAGGATGGGCTATTTCTGTTGTGTGACACACTCTAGAGGATGCATTAAGAAGTGATTGTCATGCCTTAGTGCTCTGTAGTGACCAGCTATGGAAAGGGTGATTTAAAAGTGGTTGTCAGGCTGTGCACTCTGCAGTGCAGGGTGAGGCCCTGGGAATGAGAGGAGTTACTGGGTAACTGTGGGATCTCAGCACCTCAGGACTGATGTGCAGAGAGACCGAGACCACCCTTGGGGGGCTCGGGAGTCCTGGGATGTTGCCAGAAGTGTCTGGTGGCTGGACTTTGATCCTGCACGGGAGATGACACCTGTATGAGGATAGGAGGATTTCACTGGGTGAATGGTGAAGGGATAAGTTAATTAGAGTGTGAAACACAGGGTTTAGGATTTCTGTACAGGGGGGTTTAGAGAAGTAAGATGGAGGAATTGGGGCGTGTCCTGTCCTTCTTCTTCTTCTTCTTCGCCTCCATCTTTGTGGTGATGTTGGCACTTTGGGATTGGTTATTACTAGAAGTGCACTGATCAATAAGGGTGACAGGTATTGGAAGAAAAAGGTAAATATTGTACACGTAACTTTGAGTATAAAGATAGGTGACCACCCCGGGGGCTCTCAGTGTGCTCATGGCTGCTGTGCAGACCTCTGTCGGGCCGAGAGAAAATCTTTTAGATAAACAACTAATAAATACTGAAGATCGAGAAAAAACCTGAAGCCTCTTCTCGTCCTTTGAAGCGCGGGCTGTCCAAGGCCATCCCCGAGCCTTTCCAGGCCATAAATCAGCCGGAAGAAATCCGGCAGCTAACCGCCAGATCAGGGATTCTTCTGCCTTTAGTTACTGTTTATTTGCTTCTTTAGCACAGCCCCTCTGCATGCTGGTGTGTGTTGATAAAACCCTTACGGACCGCTCCTGTTTGTGCCCCAGGTTCACCTACGGCCACGCCGGCACCGTGTACAAGGAGTTCGTGTACATCTCGGGAGGCCACGATTACCAGATCGGGCCCTACAGAAAGAACCTGCTGTGCTACGACTACCGCACGGACGTGTGGGAGGAGAAGAGGCCCATGATCACTGCCAGGGGCTGGCACAGCATGTGCACCCTGCAGGACAACATCTACTCCATCGGCGGCAGCGACGACAACATCGAGACCATGGCTCGCTTCGACATCCTCAGCGTGGAGTCCTACAGCCCCCAGTGCAACCAGTGGACCAGGGTGGCCCCTCTGCTGCAAGCCAACAGTGAATCGGGGGTGGCGGTTTGGGAAGGCAAGATTTACATCCTTGGAGGGTACAGCTGGGAGGAGGCCGTCTTCTCCAAGACAGTCCAGGTGTATGATAAGGAGAAAAATAAGTGGTGCAAAGGGACGGACTTGCCCAAAGCGATCGCCGGAGTGTCCGCATGCGTCTGCGCCCTGAAACCCAAAACAGAGGACAAAAAGAAAAAGATAAAAACAAAAAAACATCAAGATCGAGGGAGATGACCACTCCTGGATAGCCACCCTTGGGTGGTGGGCTCCTTGTATTTAGACATTTCTATCTAACCTTTATTCTTTTTCTTTTTAAACAGGGTGGGGAGGGCATCTTCTGAAGCCTCAGAAAATGTACACTTGAACGTGGTTTTTGGATTAAACTCATGTTTAAGGTAAAAACAACAAAACCAAAAACTTCCCATCTTGCGATACGAAGGGTGATGTGGCCAGAGAGGTTCTGCTGCTCTCCTGAATGTTAAGGCTTAGGCTTCTCCTTCTGTGGTTCATGGCATTTCCACATACATCGTATTATATTGACGTTTTAAGGAGGTTTTTAAAAACAACTTTTCTACTTTTTTATACCACATTTTGCTAACTCGGTCTCTCGTTTGCCATATATTACGTTGTTGACTGTAGAAGCTGCAGCTCTGTGCTCGTGACCCCGCTGTTGGCATCAGGAGCTCCTGGTGTGATGATCTTTGGTGTCTGTGTGGCTTGGCCAGGACGTGGTGCAGCTGCTGGAGCAGCGCTGGCATTCCCAGCATTGTCAGGCAGTCAGCTGGAACCGGGACTATTGTCACAATCCCAGCTCCCCCAGAGCCCAGCTCCCAGCCCTGCCATAAACACCCTTTATTCAGTGGCTGCTCATCTGCTGAGTGCATTTCAAGGGCTTTGCTTTAAAGTTCAGCTGTTGATCATTGCTGTTATTTTCTCCTCAGTCCTCCTCTCCCATCTCCCTCTCCATGTATTTCAGATTTCTTCCATCTGGTGTATGTGCAGGTGATATCCTGCTACCCTCATTCTTTTGTCTTTTTTTCCAGGTGTTATCCTGCTACCCTCATTCTTTTGTCTTTTTTTCCAGGTGATATCCTGCTACCCTCATTCTTTTGTCTTTCCATCCCCCAAAACTACTTACCTCAATCATTGGAAAACACTAAGAAAACATTTTTGCACTTAATTTCATTTGAAACTCTGCTAAGAGTTTCTACTAAAGAAAACTACTTTATACTTTAAGATCTACTACAAGCACATGTGTAAGGAAAGAGGTGACAATAAATTTCTGGAGTGCAAGGAGGTTATAGGTTGTTTCTTCAATGCTAAGAAAACTAGTTGGAATTAATTTTCTGAAACTCTTAGAGGTTTTTTTTGGTGTTTTTCTCTTTTTTTAATTTAAAAAATAGCCTCAGGAGTCAGGCTTTCATTTGCATTAATGGATTTATTTTAAAGCCTTTGTGTACTGCATGAGGTAATGGTTATTCTTTTTTAGCCTAAAAATAAATTTAAAACAAAAAAAACCCAAATTGAACATTTTGGTTATGACAAACTCATTGACAAGTTTTTGGGGTTATTTTTTTTAATATCTGAAATCCTTGCTATGTTGACTGACAACTACTTAACTTTTTGGGGACATTTTCATGTGTAAGTACAGAACAAAAATTTCAGAGACTTGCTTTTTTTCTGTTACTGGGTTGCTTGTTACTATATCCCCTCTTTTATTGTGTTTATGTATGACATTAATGTCCGGGAACAATAAATCCAGTTTCGAATATTCTATTCATCACAGTCTGATGTCTTGTGTATTGATTTCACTGAGCTTTTCCATTTTGATTAATTGGGAAAAAATAATCCTGTAATCATTTTTCAGTGGAATTCATAACGGTGGAAACATTTTAGCAGGAACATAAATTTAACAATATTAAGTAGAAATAGAACTTATTTAGATAATTCATTTTTTTTTCTACATTTTTCTGCTCCAGACAATCAGAAGAGACAAGGGGGAATGGCTCCCCACTGCCAGAGGGCAGGGTTAGATGGGATATTGGGAAGGAATTCTCCCCTGTGAGGGTGGGGAGGTGCTGGATCCCTGGAAGTGTCCCAGGCCAGGTTGGACATTGGGCTTGGAGCACCCCGGGACAGGAGAAAGTGTCCCTGCCCATGGCAGGGGGTGACACAAGGTGAGTTTTGAGGTCCCTTCAAGCCAAACCATTCCTTTTCACATTTTTGCAGGTCTGACAAAAGATCCAATCCGGTTTGTAGGGTGGTTTCAAAGACAGAATTTAATGGAGTGTAGATAGACAATTTACAATTTCTTAATGTTAAACATGAACAAAATACAGCCTCAGTGCTCATCAGAAAGGGTTTGTTGGGGAGAATACCAAAGCCAGAGGCTGTGAGTGAGGGTGGGACGTGTCCTGTGTCACTAGAGGTCACTGGGGGATCCTGCCTGTTGCTGCCAGAAGCATTTTCCCATTACTAAAGGAACAAGTGATCCCCATTTGCACCTCCAAACCATGGCAGGGAGCACTCCTAAAGGCAAGGTCTGGCACATGCCTCTGGATTTGGGATGTTGTGAGTCCAGATGTGGCTGATCACCCCTCAGTTTGGGATATTGTGGATCCAGATGTGCCTGATCACCCTTCAGTTTGGGATGTTGTGGATCCAGATGTGGCTGATCACCCTCGATTTGGGATGTTGTGAGTTCAGATGTGGCTGATCACCCCTCAGTTTGGGATGTTGTGGGTCCAGATGTGCCTGATCCCCCTGGATTTGGGATGTGTGGGTCCAGGTGTGGCTGATCACCCTGGATTTGGGATGTTGTGGATCCAGATGTGCCTGATCACCCCTCAGAAGTGTCAGCAGACATCACAGGGACCTTGGAGCTCACCCTCACTCCCCAGCACTGCTCAGCTTTGGGGAATTGGCGTGCTGGAATTCCTGAAAAATGAAAGAGAGAATTTGTGTGACACCAGTGGATTTCTGCTCTGGTTTTTGAGGTCTGAACATTCCCCTTGGTGAGGAATGAGGGTTGGCAGAGGAAAGGTGCATTCTCTTGCTTCAGCCTGGCTCCTGAACATGCAGCTCCCACTGCCTTCATCCCTAAGCTCTGTGAAGCATTTTACTCCTGTCAGGAAGCACAGCTCTTTCTTCCTGCCCCAGGGAAAAATAGCTACTGCTCTGCCTCATTTCTAAAAAGGCTTCCATTGCCAAATTCTGAGGAAAGCTCGTTTTACCTGAAACAAAGCAGCTACCAGAACCCTCAGGTTTGCTCTTCCCACACTTCCACGCCTGCATGGTGGCACTGGCATGCCAAGGAGCTGCTGCTGGAACTCTGACGTTGGATAACAAATCCCTCGAGGTGCCCTGAGGAAAAACCCCAGCCTGGTGTGAGATGCAGTTGTTTTGAGGGCTTGAGAGAGAAGATGGCAATATTTTTGCTCTCAAGTTGATATTTTTAATTGATAAAAATGTGCTGGTGTCTTTGTGTGTAAGAATCTGACTGCTTTCAGGGGTTTCTTCCAAACACTGCTGATTTTCTGGGCGCTGTTTAGGATTCTGGATTCTTGCGTGACAGCAGAAAAAGGGGTTGTGTGTCTAGGGAATGTAAAGAAATAATTTAACCTCCAGTGCTCTTTCTGAGAGCAATTTAACTTGCAGAAAACAAGCCCAGATTTGAATTGTGATTCTTCCCTTGCTGGTATGTCTTAGCAAAGCTCTGACCAGTAAGACAAAAAAAAAAAAAAATCTGGCGTGACAGGCTTTAAATATTATTTTATTTCAGCTTTTGAGCTATTTCAGTTCTCATGAATGTAATAATGAGAGAAGTGCTAATTATTCCTTCATGAACTTATGGCTCTGGGGTGTCTCAGGGATCAGGTCAGGGCAGATGGAGAGGTTCTGTCACCACTGTGAGAGTCAGAGCTCAGCTACTCACAGCTTCCTCCTCCTTCCTGGTAACTCCACACAGAAGGACACAGCACAGGCGCGGGGCTGTTGGTGCTACACACAATTTTTAGTTCCTCCTGGAACCTGCAGTAGCTTTGGGGAAAAATATAACTTTGTTTTATGATGGGTTTGGTGACAGAACACGAGGGGAAGGTGAGATGGAGACTTGCTGGTTCTTTTGATGCTCCAGGACTGACAGAGATGATTGAATGAGAAGAGGGAGCCTTGTATTTAAGATAAGGATGAATAAGTCACAATTAATTAGCCAGAAGTTCTGCATAGATAATTGAAACACTGAGTCAAGCATCCACATGATCTGCTCAAGGCTTGTCCACACTTCAAATGTGTTTCTGCTTGACCTAGTCCATGCTTCAGCTTTTTACATCAGCAAATCTTTTTAGAAATGTCCAGAAAATTTAGGAATTCCCCCTTTTCAATGGAATTTGAAGTCAGGTTTGCATTAACCCATTTTTGGAATTAAATAGCTGCTGTTTGCCCATGTTACCTGTGTAAACTCTTCCACCTGCAGAACCATTCCTGCCCTTCTGCTCTCAGGTTCCCTCTGCCCACTCCCAGTGCCTGCTGCTGGCCTGGGACATTTAGGGCTCAGAAAGTTAAAAAAATATCACCAAGGTTGATAATTGTACAATCTCTGATGGTGACCTAGAGCTGGCTGGTTCTCTGCTGAAACCTTAAATATCCTGGTTTTAATCTGAGCCAACTGACCCTCCCTGAGATCCAGCCAGGGCTTGCAAATACTTCATGTAGGCAAAGCCCTTACTGGACCTAGAAACTGTTGGGATGAAGGTTCTGCATCTCTGGAGAAAAGGTCCTGGGAGCTCCTGAAGCTCTTGACACCAGGATGAAGCTCTACAAGGACAGCACCAAACCTCCTGAAGGGCTGCAGCATTCCCTGTGTCTCTGAAAAGGTGGGTGTGAGGGTCCTGAGGGCTTCAACTCCCCAAAAGTCACCTTCAGAAGCTGTGTGTACACATCTCCTGGCACTGTCACATGAGCACGGATCCCATGACCTTGTGAAGTCCCACGGAGTCCCCAGCACTTTGCATTTGCAGCAGGATAGGAGCAATTACAGCAGCACCCGGAGCCACATACCCTGGGAGTGGTTTATCCAGCTCCTGGGCTGCTGGCAGACAATCCTTTATTTCCACAGCCATGCACCTCGCTTGGTTTTGATAAATCCACATGCTGTCGGGAACATTGCTCCATGAATTTTAAGAATGTGCATATGCAGAAAGAAAAATACAACGCTGGTTATTTTTTTTTAATTTGGAAAAGCAACTTGTTGATTTGGAGGGATAATTCACAGCCACTGGCATAAAGAATGTAGGAAAATACAACTGATTTGTGCAATGAAAGCAGTAATGAAATAACAGGCAAAAATTAATAGAACAGAACCGAGGTGGAAACTTTGCCGCAGGTAAGTTTCATAAAAAAAAAACTCCTTAGATTATTAGAAAATTTCATGGTAAACTGTTAACAGACTTTATAATTATACTAAGATGGGATAAAATCGAACGTGTTTAAAATGTTGCTGAATGAGACAGTGACATCCTTTCTTAGTTTTCACCCTCAGCTCTGGGTTTTAGCAGTTTTGGTATTTGAATTTCTGCTTTCCAGGCTGAAGACACTGTGCTCATTTGTATTTTGGAACAGTCAGTTTACTTAGGCAGCATTGTGGGCAGAAGGGAATTTTGCCTTCAACCAGACGAGCCACGTAAGGGTTTTCACTCCATTATTTACCTTGTAAATTAGACTCCCGAGGGGAGAGGGGCTTTCAGACGTTTGAAATGCTGTATGCAAAAAGCCTGAACATTTGTCTCCCTTTTTTGTTTCTCCCCTTTAATATTAACCAGCCATTTTCACTGCTGGTTCTCTGCCTCAGGACAGCACAGCAACACCGGGGAGAGAGAGACAAAAGCGAGGGAGCGGCAGCTGGGTGT
The DNA here is from genome assembly GCF_035770615.1 of Melospiza melodia melodia. Classification (NCBI taxonomy): domain Eukaryota; kingdom Metazoa; phylum Chordata; class Aves; order Passeriformes; family Passerellidae; genus Melospiza; species Melospiza melodia. Next base: position 19,686,428 of record NC_086206.1, read on the forward strand.
GTCAGCTGGAAGGGTGAAGGCTGATAGAGAAAATCATTTACTGTCATTAGCACACGGGAAGTGTTGCTCTTCACAAAACAGGAGGGACGTGTCCTTGTCCTGGAGACGGGGAGGAATCTTCTCCCCACTTTCCCAAAGACACCGAGTTCTTGTGTGCTCTTCCTTTTATTCTATTCAACTTTCTCACTGATATAAAGTTGTCTCCATCACTTGCTCTGGATCCAGAGGCGAATTAGACTTTTGCAGGACTTGGTAGTTTGTTTCAGGGAAAAAAAATATGGAGTAAATTAGCGATTAATTTGATGGATTCTTGCCTGGGGGTTTCAGTATTGTTATGACTCAGTCCTCCCAAAATCATGAGATTGGCTTAGTCATTCCTATTTTTTTCCGAGATAAAGCCCTGAACCCTTTCCCACCCTGGTTATTTGGGACAGAGGTGGGACAGCTTCACTCTGGCATCACCTGGGCACACAGCCTTACCTGTCACCTACCAGAATGACAAATAAGGACATTTGTGCATGTGCCCTTTTACAGATGAAAACTGGACATTAGGAGGAATTTTTTCACAGAAAGGGTGATTAAATATTGGATTGGGTTGTCCAGGGAGGTGGTGGAATCACCATCCCTGGAGGTGTCCAAGGAATTCCTGGATGTGGCACTCAGTGCTCTGGGCTGGCTGATCAGGTAGGGATTGGCCACAAGTTGGACTCAATGGTCTTGGAAGGTTTTTCCAACTTAATCACGGAATCACATAATTATTTGGGCCGGAAAGGATCTTTGGAGATCACCCAGCCCAACGACATTGCCGAGGTAGGGACACGTGGAGCAGGAATGTGGCCAGGTGGGGTCGGAATGGCTCCCCTAGAAGAGACTCCACACCCTCCCTGGGCAGCTATTCCAGAGCTCAGCCACCCTTACACGGACAGAAATTCCTTCTCACACTGAGCTGAAACTTCTCGTGGTTTAGTTTATGGCCACCGCTGCTTGTCCTGTTGTTGAGCACCACAGAAAAAGGTCTGGCACTGGGCTGGCACAGGGTGCCCAGAGCAGCTGGGGCTGCCCTTGGATCCCTGGCAATGTCCCAGGCCAGGCCGGGCATGGAGCTGGCTGGGACAGTAGAAGGTGTCCCTGATCATGGCAGGGTGGAACTGGATGATCTTTAAGCTCCATCCATGATTTTTTCAGAACCCACCCTGGCGATATTTTACATGCATTAACCAGATCCCCTCTCAGCCCCCTCTCCGCTCCCTCAGCCTCCCACAGGCGGCATGCCCGCCGGGCCGTTCCAAGGAAGCTCTCGGGGCTCCTCGCCCGCTTCGCCCCCCTCAGGGAGGCGGAGCCGCCTCCCGCCCTTTTCCCTGGGCGCCCTCAGCTCCCGCCCCGTGCGCGCGCAGCGGGCGGGCGGGGACAGCGCATGCGCGGTGCGGCGCGCGCCCGCCCGCCCGGCCCGGCTGGTGCGTGCGAGGGAGAAGATGGCGGCGGCGGGGGCGGCGGCGTGAGGGGCCGGGACCGCCGAGCTCCCCGGGGACGCGGGGCGCCATGGCCCTGCACGGCGCGCAGGTACCGGCCGGGACCCCGGGCACCACTGCGGCACCGCGCCCGGACCCCGCCGGGCTCCCGGCGGCGGGCGGGCCGCGGGATGGGGGGGGGAGCGTGGTGGCCGGGAGTAGGCCCAGGGTGATTGTGCACGTTCATTGAATGTGCTGAGGGCGGTGGGGCGGCCTCGCTGCCCGCGGGGACGGCGGATCCGGCGCTCCCGGGGCGGAATTCCCATCCCGGAGGGGTCCGGAGCGCGGCGGGTCGGCCCCACGCCGGTGTCGGTGTCCCCACGCCGGGGCCCGGGGCGGGGGGAGCCGGTGCTGAGCCCCCGGCCGAGCGTGCCTCGGACAGAGCCCATCGCTCCGGCCGCTCTTTTGAATTTTTTTTCGGACGGGGAGGAGAGGCAGAAACGATTCTATAACGAGAAGGGAATAAGGAGATTTGTAAACTAATCCTCCCCCCTCCCCCCCGCCCAAACACTCGCTAAAGCCCGGCGCATCGGGGTGCAAAGGGCTGAGTGTTGCAAGATCGCCGTGCCCGGGGATGCGTGTGCGGATTCCCCGGATCCCACTGGCTGAACCAGCCCCGGAGATTTGTGCACCGAGTGGAAAAAAAACTGCAGTCGTGGTGGTTTTGCGCTGGAAGTTTACAGCTCGGTTCCTGGGCTAATCCGGTGTGTGCTTAGAGCGAGTGATTGAATGGGTTCGCTTCGCTGTTTCTTTCCCTTCAGGTTTTTCTCCCAAAGAGTTTGAAAGCAGGAGTGTCAGGAGAAGCGTGTGGAACTCTGGAGTGTTTTATTTGTAAGACTTAGAGCAGCTTTGTTGTTTAGCGAATAATAAAGTTTAGAAAAGTGTGGTAGCGTTAAAAGTAATTTTGTTAAGGATCTGGGTTCTGTCATAGAAAGCACGTTTCATACAAAGTCATTTTGAACAGGATGATGCTTTACTATGAGTTCTATAGATTTTGTCTTTTTTTCTTCTCAATGAACTTAAGTTACACATCAAATGAAGACGTGCACTAGTGGCACTGTTATTTCCATTTTTAAAGTTCGTAATTGGTGAAAACTATACCGACATTTCTTGTCCAGCTTGATTTATTTATGTCTGAGAGACAAACGTGAGAGCTTTTGTTAATGTGGGTGTTCCTAAGGCAGCTGCGGTGTCTGGAGTTTGTTTCAAATTTACGACTCATTTAAAAATTTTGTGTCCTTCAAGTTTTATTTCAAAGTGAAGAAAACTCACTCACTGACCTTTTTTTTTATTGTCCCACTGAATGATTTTTGGAATGCAGATACATCAGAAGGATTCTGCGTCCAGCTCAAGCCTTGTTTCACTGCCTGCTTTCTCCCCCCTCAGCCGTACGTGTGGTCAGTTTAACGAGTTTGGTGTTTGAAATGCGACTTTTAAAATGATTTAGAGGAGTTAAGGATTTGGTTTGGTCTGTACATAATTGTGTTGGTGTACTTTAAAACAAAAAAATAAGTTATGCTGATGGTTTAGTTTATGGTGAAGTGTTCCATTGCTGAAATTAAAACTGGGCTGTAAATTCATCTTTAGTAGCAATTTGAGCACAGACTACTTTAAATCATCCCCCTCTGTAGGTAAAGGTGGATTTCAGGTCTTGTGAAGTTGCTGCTGAAGTTGTAATATATTATTTGTATTAGATAGTTTGCATATAATGTGGAACATAGATATTTTGGAAGCACATTTATAAAATATTGTTTAGCTAATGCTTTGTTCATGTTACTAAACACAACCTGTTTCTGGTTTTTTTTTCAAATGTAACCAGTTTATTGAGATGCTGTGTGGGATTTATGTGAGCACATCTTCCAGAGCAGTGCTGAGATGCTGAATTAAAGTAACAATGTCTTGGAGCCTGTGGGATGAAATCCTGAAGATAAGCTCAGGGATGCAGTTTTACATGTGTAAGATGTTTCCTTTTTGGTTTAGGATGATAGTGTTGCAGATCAGCAGAAAAAATAAGAAAGTTTTGATAAAAGTTGCCTGTTCTGAGTAGAAGATAAATAAGATTATTGAGTTATTATGTTCATGTCATGATGCAGAAGTAGACAGGAGTTCTTCTTCCATATCTCCAATTTGGCTGTACCATCACTGAGGCATTTTTTGTCACATAGGGGAAAAACATCTTCAGGAAAAAGTTGCTGCTCCTCCAGCCAAAACGCAGAGTCAGATTTCTGCCACGGGTGGATTCATGGAATAGTGGGCAGAAATATTTCACCAGTCAGTTTGCACATTGTGACAAATGGCTCCTGAAGCCCCATCCTATCGAATATTCCCATTGATTTTGGGTGCCAGCTCAGCTCAGCCAGCACAGAGGTGTTTGGTAGCACAGTTCAGCTCTTGCTGCTGTTTGTACCTCTGTGTTCCATGTCACAATTTCATAACCATCTCGTGAGAGCTTTCAGGGTTGTGTGGCTCTGCTGGGTGTGTGCTGGCTGCATTCACAATCTGTCCTCTTTTTGAGGTGAGCTACAAGTGAACCTGCTCTATTGCTCCATGACACTAAAGATGTTAAGCTGATCTAGTTAAACCCACTTGTCATCAAGGGCATCTAAAAATCTCTTAAAAAAAAAAAAAAGACAGCTTAAAAACTATTTCCCTGTTTGGAAAGACTAAAACTCTGTAGGAACTGTATAAACAGTTGTTTTAGCCACTTTTTCTATTGTTTTTCATAGAAAGAATTAATACAGAGGCATCATTTGTAAATCCTGTGAAAACAAGTTAGCAGAAGAAAGGATACCATAGCAGAATGAATCATTTATGCTTGTTTTGTTCTTCCACCATTACTGTGGTGTCAGATGAACTCGGTGCCATTTTAAACGTACCACGCTGGCCCCAAACCCAGCTGAAGTGAAAACCAGGCGGGTTTGAGCTGAGAAAAAAAAGCTGAACAAGCTCCTAAGCTGCTCATCCTCACCCAGGTTGTGTCTGGCCTGGCAACCAGAAGAACTGGAACTCGAACATGGCATGCAACCTGACTCCTGCAACACTGCACTGCAAACTGCCTCTTTTATGGCCTGCTCCCTGCCAGGCTGGAGCTTGATGTTTCCTTAAGCCAGGACTCTTTCTAGAAGACAAGAAAAAACGAAAAAAAAAAGGCAGCAGCCTGCAGGCATTTGTGCTGTGCTGCCTTTGCAGTGTCTTGCCTGATGTTTGTGGTGATTAGGAAATCGATGTCTCGAAAATTATGTCCAAAAAATGGTTGTTATGCAGCTGGATGAGTTTCTTGTGCACATATGTGTAATGTTGGAGTGTCCTGGTGGGCAGAAAGAAACGTTTGGGGATGGGACAGTTGGATTCTGTCAGGGTTGTGAAATTCACTGAAGATGTGGGGGACACCCTGAACACAAAATAAAAGGTGGTGTGGGACTGGGGGGAGGTGTGTGAGTGCCCCATCTCGCTGCTACTGCTCACTTGTGTCTGTGTTTAAAGGGCTGAGGAAGCTGCATTTGTCTCTCCCCACTTCTTTTTCATTGCTCAGAAGGGTCTGGGCTCATCTTCTGCCCGTGGAGTGAGCAGTTGTTCCTTCTTGGGAATTCTGTGATCTTGGGAATTCAGGCTGCAGCTGGAGCTGGGAGCTTGGGTAGCCAGAAGGGATCATTTGCCTTTCTAAGATGTGAATGGTGAATCCACACTGAGTGAAGTGGGTGAATGTGGGCTGGTTGACTTAAAAAAAGGAAGTCTGGGAAAACTGACATAGAACTTAAATTTGGAACTATATGGCAGCATGCAAATAGGCTGAAACCCACAGGTTTTGTGAATCACTGCTATTTATTCTGTGCATTCTAGACTATAGCACTGATCTGGAGCCTTCTCAGAATGGATCCAGCCATTTACCTATTAATAAATCCAGTTTCTGTAGGCAGTTGCTCAGACATACTGGTCTTTGCATTCGTGGAGCTGTTCAAATCCTTGGGAAGTGAAGTGGGGTTTTGTTTGTAGGTGAACTGAGCAGTCTCATTTCACACAACATGCTGTGTCCTACAAAACTGCCAGATCTGTTAGAATAGAACTTGCTGGCCTTGGGCCATTGGATTACAGTCATTTGTCACTCTAATGCCATTTCAGCAATGTAGATGTTCATTTCCAAAGAATTAAACGTGCTGGAGCTGCGGTTTTGCTTTTTGATGGAAGTGTTTTATGTGTGATCATTAAACACACAACTGGGGATTAGGGAACAAAGGGTTGTGCTTTGTGGTGAAAAAGTGTGTGTGTGTACATGTGTGTGTTTGTATATTCAGACATTCCATAAGAGAATAGTCTGAGATTTTAAAATTGGGGTTCTGAACCCTGGTTTTGTTTTATGAAATTGTGCCATAGGTATTTAAGACTGTGTTTTAAGTATTTCCAATAATGGGGCTGTGTTGGTTATTTTTAAAACACTTTGAAGGATTCTGTTTTGTTAGTGCTCATGTTAATATATTCATTAGTGCTTTAATAGAGTAAAACTTTGAAGTACATTAGTCTTTTCATTTTGCATTTGACTCTCTAATACCTAATTTATTTCCAGATATTCCTGATATTTTAAATATGTTTAAGAACTTTTCCTCCTTTTTTGACAGCATACAATCTATTGATCTTCAGTGTGTGCTACAAGCTCTGTTTCTCTTCACCTGTAGTTAGACAGGAGGAAGATTAAATCACAGTAACCCTAACAAAGTGTTTGTGCAGGGCTTCTTTGAATCATACACCTTGTGAAAGAAAATCTGTTCTTCAAATCAAGAAAAGCTTGTTGAGATTCTGTGCTAGCCACCAGTGTCAGTGCTGTAGGAAAGAAATGTGCAGGAGCACTTGGGGGAATTTGCTGTTGGTAGCATTGTGTGTGAATTCAGATCTTGGATGGGAGCTTTAAGGGAAGCACTCTGTGTTGTTTGCATTGGAATTATGGTAGGAAAAAAAGGAATATAGATGGGCTGCCATCGAGGGTAATGTTAACACAAACTGGAAAACCACTTAAGGGATCTGAAATTATTTTACTTTGTTAAAAAAGTAAATACCCCAAGTGGGGCTCAGCTTTGAGGTGGAAGAGAAAAACGCACAATCTGTAAAAGCTGCAAAGAAGAGGATGTCTCTAAAGGTTGTGTGAAAAGATGCATTTTAAAAAAACATGCAGGAAAGTAGGTTTTCTTCAAAGAACTCTGTGTATGAAAGACTTCTTATTTTGTTTGAACTCCACTGAGCAGACCAGCAGAAACAGCTGAGGTATTCCCCCAGTGCACTGGGCATGTTTTTCTATACAACATTAGAACCCTCTTTAGTGATTTACAGATTTCCTGCCTCATTTTCCCCCATGAATGTTGCAGGCTGGCAGTGGATTTGCCACTGTAACTCAAAATACAGAAGTGGTGTATCATTCATACAGAGTAGTGAAGGCTTCTGCTCTGAAAATGTTTTGTCTTGCTGGAGTGGGATGTCTTTGTAGGTACTGTAGCAACCTGGTAAAATAGGTAAAATACTGATAATGCCTTGAATTCTTGGTGCAAGCTTTAGGCTGGATGGAGAGGGAAGTGGAAAGGTTCAGTTCATTTGTTAGTGGTAGAGGCAGGCAATTAGATTAGCTGTGTTAAAACAATGGATTTGGACCATGTTACTTGGGGAGGGTATTCAGCTCCAAGTGAGGCTGGCACGTAGTGTGGGATGGCCGTGTCATTTTAAATATGAGTAGATAGGGTAAAAAGGAGAGGGAAGTCAGGCAGAAAGGAAAAGAGTCATTGTCAGCACAGGTAACAGCTGAATTGCAAAAAGAATCAAGTTCTCTGGAGCTCCAGTGTACTCAGTCTATCCATTAAATCTTAGGGGTTCTAATAATAGCTAGCTGACCAAAGAAAGTAAGAAATAGCACTCTGGTGTCCTTACAGCATGGAAAACCTCACTTTCTGTTCTGCTGCTGCCTTTGGGATACAAAACCAAAACCACAACTGTTAGAAAATGTCTGTGGAGCACTGTGTTTAATTGATACAAAGTTGGAAAAAAGTCAGAGACAACTTACTGAGGCAATTTCCACTTGCTTAGGCTGCACTCACTTCTCAGTTAAGGCCTGTGACCATAGACCATTGCCCCTAACAAGAAGTTTAGGCTTCCACATTTCATCACACAGAGTGAAAACTCTCTAACAGAACTTGAAACATCAAAAATGAAAAAGAGTTTATGCAGTTAGTGTGCTTTCAGAGCAGGCAAGAATGAGATACATAAAATTGTCATCGTGGCATTGCAAGCCACAGAAAATGTAAGTGCAGCAGAGTCAGAGGTGTGAAAGAGGAGCAGTCAGCTTTCAGAGCAGAAGAAATAAAGCTTTGAATTTGTTCCTGTCAACAGGCTCCTGCTCTCAGTCTCTTGAACCTTACTGCAGTCCAGACACAGTGCTGAACTGTGGGGGTCAGTGAATTGTGGGGGTCCCTGGGTTGTGGTGGTCACTCTTGTTGCTCAGTGCAGGTGGCAGATGCTGCCGTGGTGTTGCAGGTGTTGCCACAGCTCTGAGTTTCCTGAATTGGAGAGAATAAATGGAGTGGATGTGTGTTACACTTGGCACTAATGATTGCCACATTAAGGCTGATATGATTTTCTGGTTTGATGTGATCACATCCTAGGAATAGAGATGTCCCAAGTTCTGATCAGTGCTGAGCCTGCAGTGCTGTGGAGGGCAGCTGTGCTCATTTTCCCCTTGGCTTTGTGATCCAGGGGCTCTGAGGGGTCCCTCCTGCCCAGCTGTGATCCAGTGGGGCTGAGCTCTGCAGTCTGTGTGGCTTCATAATTGATCAAATTTCTCATGGATTTTTATAGTTAGGAAAGAGATAAACTAAGAGCTGAGGTGGCTTTTAACTGTTTGGTATGGAAACCAATTTTAAGCATGTGTGCTCTAAATTTATTTCTTTTGTGACAGCTTGAAATAAAAAACCACTTCAAATTAGTGAACAACTGCCTATTGGCAGGTCTGAGTGTCCAGCACATGCAGTGTGTTTGCTGAGTAACCAGCAGTATTTGATAATGGAGACATCACTAATGTGAAACTTAAATCACTTTATATGTTCTAGTTCAGTTGCTGTTTTCTGCCTTATTTGCAAAACAACCATTCTGAACAATTGTGTGAGTAATTCCTTGCTTTACTGAATGTCATTATGATTTGCAAGATCTCTTAATTAGATTTGGGACCAAAGGAGGCAATGAACAGACCCATGAGAAACATGTTCTTCCAAAAACTGCCTGAATTGGTGTTGTTTGAAAGTGGAAAGTCTCACAGGTTCAGAGTGTGCAGAAGTGTGAGGGCTCTGGGTGTGATTTCATCATCATTTCTCAACCTTGTCTGCACTGTGGGCCTGATGACAATTGGGTGGCACTTCTGTGGGGTCTCCAAACCGTGGATGGGTGAGGGACAGGAGAGCAGGAGGTGCTGGAGCTGTGCTGAGAGCAGGGACACTGCCAGAGCTCTGCTGCCTCTGTCCCTGCTCTGAGCAGAGCTGCCCGTGCTCCTGCTGCTGCTGTGGATGTTCCTGTTCTGAGCTGCCTGGGTGACTCAGCTGCTGCTGCATGAGGGCACCCAGGGAGCTGGGGGTGTGCTCTGCTCTCAGCATTGGGCCTTTAGCAGTTTGTCAGCATATTCTGGTTTAATTGCTTTTTTACATCCAGAAAGCAAAAGAATTTCAGTATCTTCGAGACTAAATGTGTTGGGAAATAGCTGGAGTGTTGTTTTGTGCATTGTGTTCATTCATATGTGCAGAATAATTCTGCATGCTGACAGAAGATGTTGTACAAGGAAAGACATAAAGTAGCAGCATTATCAGTGGTGGTCCTTTGAAATGAGCTATTTTGACCATTTAAGACTTGTTTTTTTCTTGCAGTATACCTACTGCCATACTCATACCCAATGTGCAAAGCAGGAATGTGCTGCCTCCTGGAGCTGCAGGCTCTGGGCATGGCAGGGAAGATGTTTGTGCTGCTTTTCCACCTTGAGGAACTGAGGGAGGCTTGTGGAAAACAATCCTTCAGGATCTTAGCTGCTAAATAAAGATTTTCTAAACTACAGAAAAAGTAATGCTGTCACTTAAAAATATGAATTTTTAGTATATTTACTGCTTGGGGTTTGGTGGCAGCAGTGTATTAATCTGTGCATTTCTTTTAACAGCTATGTTGCATCTACATAAAATTGTTTTGCAGATACTTAAGCTCTAAAACTGTCTGGGGAGGCGGTGGCATATGTGTGGTGTCCCAATTTTCATTTTAACTTGCAAACCCCTTGAAAATACAAAGTTGCTGTCACAGGCTTTGCCAGCTCCTTGCAGGTTTCCACCTGCCACGTGTTGAGAATCAGAACATGGGCTGGTGTCCTCATGGGACATCCCACATCCATGTGTGTCACCTGCTGGAGTCCTGGAGGGGCTGCAGTTCCTGCAGAAAACACAGCAAGAACCTCTGCAGAACTGGTACTGAAACCTCAGCTGATAAAGAACATCAAATATTGGAGCCTTTATTCTGTGGTGGTAGTTGTGTTTCATTTCTGTGATCCCCATGAGTCATTCACCAACCATTGTGTTTTTCACGTATTCTCTATTTTATTTTTGGCTGTTTCTCTATGAGATAACCCATTGTTGGCAGGTCACAACCCACAGAGGGGAAAGTCTCATTCTTCCTTGTTCCTGGCCATTTGTATATTCTGCTTGACACTGGTTCCTCAGTTCCTTAACACTCCTTCCACCAGTGGAAAAAATAAATAAAAAATCATCATTTTTGGATCACTTTTCCTCAGTTTGACAGTAATCACCTCGTTGATCATTCAGCCTGTGGAGAAGAGATAAGATTGTCAATTCAGCAAAATGTTCTAAGCATTCAGCTTTCCAAAAATTCAGGGTTGAGGAGTGAAGTTAGGCCATCAAAAGAGGCACATGAGTCCTGGGCAGGTGGGCTTAGCTGCTTTCCAAAAGTGCTAATCTGTGTTCCTTGTCAGGATGGAGTCCTGATAGGTAATTTTTGCCTCACCTAATCTTAGCCACCCTAAATCCTGCCCTGAGTAATTGCTTGTGAAAAGCATCGTGTGGGTGACTCGTTTGCTGAGGTGCTGTTACAGAGATTTTAGTTTTCCACAGTGTTTAGCTGCAGTCATTCAGAGGCTGTACATTCTTTTCCCACTTTCCTTTATGTTCCACTGTATTTTCCAGCTTGCTAGACAAATAGGAACAGCAGTCTCCCACTGCCCAGGGTGGAATGGTTCTCTTGGATGGGTCTGTGTGGATCCTTTGAGGGATTTGTCCTCTGTGAAGATGAGATTAGTGGAAATAAGCATACACAAACTAGTGGGAATCTAATGAAGATACAAGCAGTCTGAATTTTGCAGCTTTGCTTTTGATTGCTGTATTTTAAAAACATAATTTTGAGTGTAATTTCCATATTTAAAATAATAAAGTGCCATCCTGAATAGTGGCTGCTGTGTGTGCAAGGTTGGCACCTTCACCTGCATGGAGAGGGCACATGGAGCAGCTCACAGGAGAGGCAGTGTGAGATACAAACTGCTGGAGCTGAGTTAGAGATTGCTCACAGCAGTAGAAGGATTTCATGACTCCACAATCTTGGGTGATAATTCAGCTTTTGGAAAGGAGAGTGGTCTGGGAGGCACAAAACCCATTCTCAATTTCTTTTTTTCTCCTTTGCTTTCTTTACCAATAACTTCAGATCCTCTGTCAGCTCTTCATCTAACTCTTGTTCCTCATCTTTGGCCTCATCAAGCCAATTGTAATATTTTTGAACTACTAACAACCCATATTTAATCTGTGCCCATATTTAATCTGTTTCATTTCTTAAAACTCAGATTCTTGCACGTTTTACTCCTAGAGCTCTACTTCTGATTTTTTCTTTTTAATAACCTCCTCCAAGTCTGGATCTGTTGGTTTTACTTTTTAAACCATGGATTTGGAGGATAAAAGCAGTCTGTGAGGTAAATTCAGACACAGCAAGAGGAGAGGAAAGGCTTTGCAGTGGCAGGGCAGTGCCAAGCTGCAGGTTGTGAGCTGGAAGCCATTCCAGGAGAGCCAGGCTTTGTTCCTGCCTGGCCGGGGCAGGAATGTGCTGCCTCCTGGAGCTGCAGGCTCTGGCCATGGCAGGGAAGATGCTTGTGCTGCTTTTCCACCTTGAGGAACTGAGGGAGGCTTGTGGAAAACAATCCTTCAGGATCTTAGCTGCTAAATAAAGATTTTGTAAACTACAGAAACAGGTGAATTTCTGGAACGTGCCTGGAACTTGGGTGTACACTGTGAGGTGTTCTAAGGCAATTTGCTATTTAATGTGGCCCAAGCTGTGTTCTCCAGATGCAGAACTGATTTTACCATTGTGTTCTAAGAACTTCATCCCACTGAAGGTTGCAGCTCTAATGATTTTAGCTTGGCAGAGAAAAGGAAAAAGAAAAAAAAAAAAGGGCCAGCACTAAGGGTTTTCTGCTGGGAAGTATTAGATAAAATGACTGAGGGATTGTTTTGCCTGCTCCACCTGTAACAGAGTAGTTAAACTGGCTGTGTTCTTGAGGAACTTCATGTTCCAGCTTCTCTCTCTTCAGAGCTTATCATGCAGTGGTAAATCAGAATAATGCAAGTCTTAATTATTTTTGTTCTTCATTACAGGGAGGGTTTCCAGTTTGCACATTGACTCAATAGCTAGTTCAGTGCAAGAGGAGCCTGCAGAGCTTGAATAAATAAATGTGTTTGCTGAGTTATGAGCAGCCAGCCTGGAGCTGGTGTTTCCAAACTTTTAGAGGCTGTGAGGAGACAGAGCCTTGGCCAGAGGGGTTTTACCAACCACTGTGCTGGAGTGCAGAACTGAGGAAGGACCAGTCTCCCTGTTTGGGAAGGATTTCTGTTTCATTTGATATTTGTGAGGACTGCCAGCAGGGAGGTTATGATAGGAAAGTATTTTTGTTTGGCTTGTATTTAGTTTTAACATAGCAAGAAAACAGATAGGAAAATGTTACTATTTCTCATTATCACAGGCAGATGTTCTGTGGGTTTGTAGTGGTGGTGGAAAGGTGTCAGAAATTCCTTCTTTTGCTCTCCACAGAGCCAAGAGTTGATGTAATCACCTCTCACAATTCAGTTCCCTCCCTCTCCCTGTTGCCTGGAATGCACTTTGCAGGTATTGCTGCTGTAGTCCCCAAATGCCTGCACTTCATGTGTGTTCCTGCAGGGAAGGAGTTTTCTCATCAAGAACACAATGTTGTGCCACAGAATACAAATTAAAAGTAGTTTATAAAATGTGGGTACAGTTCTCCTGTCAGGGGCCGTTGCTTTATGATCCTGTACAAGTGCTGCAGTTGCACTGCCCTCCTTATGCCGTGATTATTTACAAAATAAGATTGTCCCTGTTCTGGTGGGCTTTCTCTTGGTTGTTTTGTGGAACAGAAACTACAAGCTGGGGCAAATCTGAAATGAGAAGCAGCAGTTTTCTGCTGGTGCAGCCCTGCCATGGGAGGATAAGGAGTCTGTGGAGCAGCTCACTCAGAAATGCAGTGGTGTCTGTGTGACACAGGTTGGTTTTTATTCTTGCACTCCCTTTTTCTCCCCCCTGCTCACTGCACTGACCATTTTATAGAAAACTTCCTTGGGCTGGATGCACTTTGTGGCAGCTGCTGTTTGAAATAGAGGAGTGCCAACAGGCACCTCATTATTTGAACTAGAATGAGGAGCATACATAAACAGAACTTGTTTGGGTGTAAGAAATTGGCTTGTCTTTTGGCAGCATTTTCTGTGGTTGTTCAGTTTGTTGCTTTGATTTGAAGTACGTTATATAATTGATAAAAAAAAGTACAACCTGCTTTGCTTTTGTATTTGAGTTACAATATTCAGGATAAACTGCTGAGATCCACAATGTGCTCCCTTAATTACATCAGGCTGGAAGGGGTAATTTGGTCATGAAACTTGTCCTGCCAGTAATGTGACAGTCACAACTGTGCTTCCCTGCTAGCCAGAGATCTGCCTTTCCTCTGACCAGAAAATGACTTTTTGAGGATGAGAATTCTTTTTTTTTTTTTAAATGAAGGAATAAAACCTGTCAGATTAATTGATGTGAAACATGTAGAAAATATGTAACTTTCTTCAGCTGTAATTCTATAATACCATCCAAAAAACTCCTGAATTGGGAAGGAAAAAAAGGAAAGGTTTGATCATCACTATATTTTTGAGCCTTTGATAGCTTAAATGGTGGGCAGGAGGAGTTGCACTGACTCATGGGCTTAGGTGACCTACATTTACCTAGCTCTGATCTTTCTCCAGGCACTGTGGAGATGTGTTCATGTTCTAGTTTGGAGCTGCAGGCTCATGATAAAGGACTGGCAGCTTCTCTGAGAGTTTGCTTGTGATTTGTGACATTTTCAGCTGTTAAAAGTTTTTATATGCAACTGCTCCACCTTCAAGTGTGGCTTCATTTGCATATGTTTGTGTTTAGAAAAGTCGGCTTTATTTTTTGGTAAAGAGATATTTTGACATATGCTTTGCCTGAAATACTATTTAGGCTGTGGTACAGCTGTAAATTCATGGCCAGTGGTTTTCATAGCTCCTGGTTATGGGATGCTGGGTGCAAATTCAAAATGTATGAAAAGCCCAAACAGCAAACCTGTTTTTCAGTTTCACAATTTTGTCTGTGCTTTTTAAACATTTCAGTAAAAAGTTTCTTGAGATTTGTTAGTTTGTAGAACCTTGTGTCCAGTTAAGTAATCATCTGAATTTCAGCTCAGAGGAAAGGACAACCTGTGGGAGGGCTGCTTTTTCCTACTTTTTCCATAAAATTGAGAAATTGGGAGAGAAGTAAAGGGTGAGGAAGCAATGCCTTGTTTGCTGCAGGATGAGTAATGGGAGAGTGTTTTCTCTGCTAATAAACCCAAGTGCAGTCATATCCATGTGCCTTTTTTTCCTTGCCAGAAATCACACTTCTGGCTGAATGCTTCCTTTTCCTGCTCTGCTGCAGCCTTTCCCAGAGCTGGGAGAGTAAATCCACTTTGCAGGAGTAACTTGGTGGCCCAGATTATATATATAATATATATCTAAGTATAGCTGAGGGTATACATCAGCTATTTCATCATTTCACTTCAAATGTGAACTAGTTTGACTTGTTTGGCCTTCTGCTGAGACATTCAGTGGTGGCAAGGAACAATCCAGCTGTAAAAGCTGTATTTTTAACTCCTTTATGGAAAAGCACTTGAAGTGGGAGTATTTGCAGCTTAAACTGATTTGACTGAAGATCTGAAGCTGTTGGCTGGTAGATGAAAGCCACGTTAATGCTTTCTGAAAGCCAAAGTTGACACTTCATTTTCCTGTAGCTTTGTGCAGCCCAGGTGATCCCAGGATGATGATGCAGCAGCAGTGCTATTTCTACCCATTTTTCTAGGACAGGCAGCTGTGGAGCACAGACTCAGCCTCCTTTTATTGCTGCAGGACGGCCTCGGTGCTGCTGGGCAGGAGCAGCAGTGCAGATTTCATGCCAGGCACTGGTAACATTTGCATTCCTTTCTCAGGTGCTTGGGGACCACAGCACAAACCAGTCAGCATGGGCAGAGCTTGCAGGTCAGGTATTTTAACCCTTTGGGGTCTTTCCCCCCCTCCTTGGAATTAGTTTGGCTGCTGCTGCTTTTATCTGCATAGTTAAATGTTGCCTATGATCAGAGTTATTACACAAATACAGAAATACTTTTACTTTCATTCCTTAGTGGTAGAGAACAAATCTTCCTGGATAGATTTGTTTGGTTAATGCATTTAATGTAATTTGTGTTAAAATCCAGCTGCAGCTAATATCTTGAAGATGTGAAGGGGATGTTATTGATGAAATGATCTGTTCCAAGTGCTGCAGAATCTCCTGGAGTGCAGCTGGATGTTCCACTGCTGTAATCACATTGGGGAGATTAGGTTAGAAACTGATTCCAGTTTTGTTGTGGCTGGAAGCACCAGGGGCTGACAATCAGCAGGATTTGGGATTTGCTCTAAGGAAGGTGTTTAACATGAGTATTTTTCTGAAGAGAATTAATGTTGGGAGGCAGGGATTCAATACAGGGAACTTGATTCCTTGCAGCATGTCAGACTGAACATGGAAATTGCTGCCAGAGGCTCAGGAGTGAGCTGGAAACTCCAGCTTTAATAGTCTCATCCACTCAATGTTCCTAACTTGTATTATAGAAAAAATATATTTCAAAAATGCTACACTTTTAAGGATATTCTCATCTACAGAGTATTTGTATAATATTCGAGTCTTAAAATTTTAACTTGGAGTATTCTAGTCTTAAAATTTTAACTTGGAGTATTCTAGTCTTAAAGTTTTAACTTGGGGAAGAGAGTCAAGATGCAGCTCTTCTTTTATTCACTTTTCAGTCACACAGGAAGCATTTCAGAGCTGCAGTTGTAACTGATTCCTTGGTTATTTTTAAGAATTTAGTTGTGTGGGTTTTTTAATAGTCCCAAGAGTATGACAATATTTTGCATTCAATGCCCAAACTTTATTGCAAAATTTTGATAGGTGCAAATCAGGCAAAGAAATGAAATATGAAGTACTAGAACACCCATTCACCAGCAGCTTCGTGAGAAAAGATGTCATTTTAGAATTGCATAAAGTATGTTTAATTTTGCAGTTTTTTCTTTAATTAGTGTGCTGGTTGTTGTCAGTGCATCTGAAGGGAAAGATTTTTGGTATATCCTGTCTAAAATGATCTCATTTTCAGGTTTATTCAGGCATTGCTAGTTTTATTTTCATCCTTGCTCTCATACATGTGACATCTGCAAGAAGACATTCACTTTTGAAAATTCCCAGAAGTTCAGAGCTTGGGTCATTGGTTATGGATCCTCAGTATGGAAGATACTGGATGGAAAATATCTAAATACTTGGTTGTGCAGTGTAAGCAAAGCATTTCATTAAGTTGGTGCATGTTTGCTCACATGAGTTAAATCATGGGAGTTCAGTGTGGTTTTTAACACTGTAAATGGTCAGGTTGGGTTACTGCTGAGAATGGAATGGATCATCAGAGTGTTTGGGTTTGGAGGTGTTCATCCACCCCAGAGGAGGAGTTTGGTGGCCGTGGTGAGGAATTGGAAAGGCAGCAGAGGCAGAGCTGCCCCGTTTCATCCCCTCTCTGCAAGGATTCCCAGGGCCCCGTTGTTCCCACCCAGCCCTGCCTCCCCCCGCAGGAGCTTTCATTTCCCTGCTGCTTTTTATACAGTTGCCAGTGCAAGGTCACTGGGGTGTGTTTGCTACTGTTCTGATCTGCTTCTAACCTGTGACCCACATGAGCCTCCCTGGGCTGGGGTGTCCTCAGGGACCTTGGGCACCCTCAGTGCAGGGTCACTGAAACTCCTGCTCCAAACCCACCAGAGATGCCTTCCCAGCAGCCAGGACAGACAGACAGCTCTGGGAGAGGCTGTGGAGAGGGTTTGACAGGAGAGGGAGGGCAGATGGGACTGAATTAAGCCTCTTAGGGATTAGGTATCTGTAAAAGTAAGTCTGGGGATATCATTACAGTTGGAAATTTTCAGAACTTTCTCCCGATGTTCTCTCTAGATTTTCATCCACATTCAGTCTTGGTGTGAGACTGAGCTTTATCCATGTGAGCGAGCACTGACACCATTGACTGCTGTGTAATGGGATTTTCGAGCAGCTACATTTTTTAATGAGGCTATAAATCAAAATCAGTTTTGGAAGAAATACATATACCCATACATATACCCATACGTATACGTATACCCATACATATACCCATACACATACCCATACACATACACATTTTGTCTGAAAATTTGTGCAGAGCTATTAATGAAACATCAGGATTTCACAGGTAATATTCATTAATATTTTGGGGTTGTGTGTTGCCAGATTTGTGTTACTGATGGGAATTTGTTGCTGCTGGGCCAGGTGAGCTCTGTGCTCACCTTCCCTCCGGGCCGTGCAGTTGTTGGTGCAGGTGAGAGGCTGTGGCTACCTTGGCCCAGCACTGATGGAGCAGCACAAGCAGCTTATCCCCAGCACTGCACAATCTCTCACCTGCTCCAGGGCTGACCCTGAGCTGGCTGTGTCTGACTCCCACTGTCCTGGAGCTTGTGCAGTCTGTTGTCCCCAACCAGGACCTTGAGGTGCTGTGACATGCAGGACCAGAGGCTGGGACAGCGTGGGGCATTAAAGAATCACAGAATCACAGAAATTCAAGGCTGGAAGAGACCTATAAGATCATCAAGTCCAACCCATGTTCTAACTATTCAGCTAGATCATGGCAGCAAGTGCCACATCCAGTCTTTTTTTGAACTCTTCGAGGGATGATGACTCCACCACCTCACTGGGTAGATGATTCCAGTATCTGACCACTCTTTCTGTAAAATACTTCCTTCTTAATTCTAACCTCCATCTCCCTTGACGCAGCTTGAGACTGTGTCCTCTTGTTCTGTCTGTTGTCACCCGGAGAAAGAGGCCGACCCCCAGCTCAGCACAGCCACCCTTCAGGAAGTTGTAGAGAGTGATGAGGTCGCCCCTGAGTCTCCTTTTCTCCAAGGCATCAGTCTGATGCAGTTGTAATGGGTGTGTGTTTCTTACACACTTGAAAATACTAAAATTGGAATTGAAATCATCAGAAATGAGTTTGGCCAAGCTTTTAACACATACTGATGTATCTCTGGCGTGTGTTAAAATGTTATTTATAGAGTGGGGGAGAAATTAATGCTGGCTGTGAGTAGCTCGTGTAAGTAATTTAATTAAATGTTTAATATGCCAAGCATTAATTTGTCAGTTTGGAAAGAAGGTAACTTCTAGAATTTTGAGGTTAGTTGGAGGAATTTTGAGGGTGCAAACAAGGTAGGACCCCAAAACTCATGCTGATAATAAGGATGTTCTTGTAAGGGTGTGCTACTTTTTATTAGATCTTAGTCTGTTCTTGCTTAAAATTTCTTGTTACTTGGGCATTTAAGATGCTGTAAACATTCAAAATTTGAATTAATGGTACAGGGTAAGTTCTGCAGCAATGCTGATGCTGCTTTAGAACTAAACAAGTATTTTCTTACACAGGGAGCTTACAGAGTGCCAGGTACACCGATTCCTTGGGATGGATGGATGGACAGCAGGCAGGGAGTTACAGTATCTTTCAAATTGCTTAAAATACATTTTTTCCCTCTGAATCCTGTCTTTTTCTGCTCGGGGTTGTTATACTTGCCAAGGGATGTGATATCACAGTTCTCTTTCACTCGAGTGCACAGTTGTGTCTCGAAAAGGGTAGAAAATTCTGTCCAGCTTGCAGAAGTTATTTCTGGGGAGATGAGGATGACTGCAGGCAGAGGAGGTTGCTTAAACTGGGCAGGTTTAATGTCATCACTCCTTAAGTTTAAGGACTGATATCATCATCATGGCCTTAAGTTTATTTTGAAACATCATTTCTCTCAGTTATCATGCAGGGATCTTACAACTGGTGACTTAATGCTGGTGTAAATATGCATTGGTAAATAAAAACAAATCAGATCAAATTCTGTTCATTTCAAGGCTAAATGGGATGGGCATTTTTAAGCTTTAGTCTGACTAGGATGAGATGTTGGTAAATATTTAAAATCCTGTTTTAAATTCCACAGGAAGAGTTGCATAGACACAAATTTCTCTATATGAATACACCATCAAAACAGTTAATTAATGCAATATTAATGATCACTTTGTTCAATTTTTGTCCTGTGTTTCCTCATTAAAAAAGAAGCTCAGAAAGACATACCAGGCCTGTGATACTTTGCTTAAAATGCTGGTTAATGAAATGACTGTATCATATTATTAGATGGAGAAATTAGGGTTGGATTTATATCACTTTTAATAGACTACACTTGAGATGATTGTTTTGTTCTGTTGCGTGACAGCATCAAAAATACCTCATAAAACATAAATTTAGTGATGAGTCAGCAAGTGATTTTCTTCAGTTTGTTTTTGGACTGTGATAAATTCTAGTTCATATGTTCTGAATAAAAATGCCTTGGTTATACTGAAAGTATAAACCATCCTGGGTGCTGTGCCAGGAGCTGTGAATTGGGTACAATTTAGGGATTTGTTGGGTTTGGGTGTTGGATTCTCCCTTGGTGGGAAGCACTTGGCTGAGGGAGGAGTTTTTGAAGCATTAAATGTTTAACTGTGTTTCACTCTTTGAATCTCAGATGTTCCAGTTTGTTTTGACTGTTTGAGTTGTTTGTAGTCTAAACCAGATCACATTTCTAGTTTTTTTTTTTAAACTTGAAGGCCACTGAAATGGGCACACGTGCAAGTGGTGTGTGTATAAATCACTTTTTGTGTAAGAAAAGGATGGTTTGGAATTGCTGGGGAATTTGGCTTTCAGTTAAGCTGTGAGATTTCTGAATGTGGATGGCTGTGAGTCACGTAAACAGCAAATTCCATTGGAATAAACCACCTCAAGTCTGGAAAAACCCTGGGATTGGGTTGTTGTGTGTGGCAGCAGGCTGCACTTCAGAAGAGATGATTTCCCAGATTTTGGGAATTCTTTTCTGTGGCTCAGCTCCCACTCTGGTTTGTTGTGTCTCAGTAGAACCGAGCTAAAGATTTACCACGAGCCAGAGTCAGAACTGCTGAAAAAGCTTTGCTGGTGGGAGGAGAGCAGGGAATGGTCCAGAAAGGCCCTGGGAGATAAACGGGAGTGGGGGCTGTGCTGTGCTGGCCAGGCTGACCTGCTGCATGCCAGGAGTGGTTTCCATCCTCTTTGTCTGTTTTGTCACTTTGTTCAGCTCCTTGTTTAACTTCTTTCTGCCCTCAGTGTTTGGGTGTTATTCAGTTACAGCTGGAGTGGAAGTTTATGGAATCTTCCAGGTGCTGTGAAATGCCAACAGCTCAGGCCTTTTTATTGGCAAGCTTTTGTTTTCTGTAAATTAAATTTCTCATTTTAGTGTTAATTTTCTTTGTGGTCTTGTTAGGTACTTTTTTCAGAGTATCTAGATGCAAACTATCTGAAAAGCTGCAGGAAGATAATGTTGGGCAAAGATGTTTTATTTTAGGTCTGTTATGGAGAGTTTCAGGCACAGGAATAACAGAATTGATGATTTTTGTGTGTTTTCCTACACCTGAGCAGTTTCAGTTCTTTGTGCCCTCAGGTGCACTTAGTCATGTGTAACTGCTCATTTAGCACAACTCTGGAGAAATAATTCTTGGTTTTTTCTCATTTGGTGAGGGGTGGGTTTAGAAGGCAAACCAGCCTTTGCCTGGGGCTTGTATGAACTGATGCAGCTGCCCCCAAACATGGTTTTAAAGTGGTCACAGGGTGAGGAGCAGTTTGTGATCACCTCCAGTGGGAATCTGAAGGAGAATGCTTTGCTCACACTTTCAGAGCCTAAAGTTCCTTGCTAAAGATGTAGGAAGGAGCCAGGAAGGAATTGGGATGCAAAGTAGAGTTCCTGACTCCCAGCACATGGGTCTTTTTGAATTCTAGTATCCTAATGGATTTTGATATGATTTTATTGATTGTATTGAATATAAATAGCTCTTTAACAAACATCCTTCTCTTTTATTTTTAGTATATTTTTGGGGAGTTCAGCCCTGATGAATTTAATCAGTTCTTTGTGACTCCACGATGCTCTGTTGAGGTAAGATCTACTTTAAACTTGTTCTAGAAATAACATTTGAAAGCTCCATCTCTTTGTGTGAATTTGAAATACAGCAATACAAATATTTGTCATGCCCTTGGCTTGCTAATTTACAAACTGAAAATTTTGTTCAGTAGTCTTCTTTCCATGTATGTGGATATTAAGTCAATTTTTAGACATAAATTGATTCCACTTTCTGCTTGTGATCTTTCAGAGCTGGACTAGCTGACAGTAGTGGGATGTTGATGAATTTTCCAGCCCTGTACCTCAGTTTTGATGTTTGTTTTTAAGGGGATGCTGAGAACTTTCCCAGCAGAGCTCTTGGTTGTAAGGTGGGCTTCTAAGCCTTGGGAGCCTTTTGAAGCACAAGGATTGTTCATATTTCTGGCCAGGTGGAGCACTGCTGGCCCTCAGAGCTGTGCTCACAGAGAAGGCTGTGTGTGAGGTCTGGGAAATGCATTAATAATGGACTAATTAGTGACAGAGAGAGGCACAGAGTGGGAACAGTTGTCTTTGTGTGTTGGAGTTCATTACACACAGAGCATTGCAGCCTCTTATTCTCTGCAGTTCTTGGTAGACAATCATGAACCATTTTCCTTTCTAGGGAGGAGTTTTATCCCATTGTCCTCGTCTCCAGACTTGAAAAATAATTTTCCTCTGGGTCCATTTCCATGCATTTCCTCCAGACATTTCCATTCAGACATTTCAGTCATGCTTCCATCCTGCCCTCCCAACATAAAGGAAACAAACACTCGAGCTGTGGATGGGGAAATCCTTTTGTCACAGTTTACAAACCATTGTTAATGTGACTTACTTTCCTGTAGCTTAATTTTCCAAGGCTAATTAGTGTAATAAACTGCTGAACAACGGAAGGGCACGAAGGGAACGGGGTGGGGTGAGGAGTGAGGGAAATTCAGAAAGGAAGAAGCAGTTATTTCTGGGGGGAGAGCTGTGTAGCAGAGGAGATCTTGGGGTAATTCCTGTTAGCTGTGATGACCCTGCTGTTCTCCCACCATAACTGCAGTCACAGCAGTGGGACACTGTCATCCTGTGTAGTGTCACCTGAAGTGCCCCCATCAGCTTTTTCAACACTTACTTAGGGGATGATGAAAATGTCATCTCTTGATTTATGCAAAGCTGTTCTCAAAGCATGAACCTGCAGCACCAGCACCAATGTGGCTTCATTTTCTCAGTGTGCCACTTACTGGTTAGCGTCAATATAAAGAGCTGTTGAACAATGTTCCTCAAGTTTGTCCTTGATCTGGTTCACTTCAATGTTTTAATTACCTGGATGATGAAATAAAAATGATGCTTATTAGTTTTGCACTAATTGGTGTAAAAAATTGGTCTGCAAAAGGCAGGGTGAGACTCAGGAAGGACGAGGCAGAGCTGATAATGCTGCAGTGATGTTTGACACACATCCTGCTGGGGACAGTCCCACATGTGCTGCTGTCCCCCTGAGGCCCCTTCACCTCACACCCAAGGGAGACTGGCAGGGGAGTAGTTAAAGCTAAAGGGAAATACAGGTTGGATGTTAGAGAAAAAAATTTTAATGAAAAAGTGATAAAGTTCTGGAATGTTCTGCCTGTGGAGGTGGTGGAGTCCCCATCCCTGGGTGTGTTTAACACAGCCTGGATGTGGCACTGGGTGCCAGGGTTTAGCTGAGGTGTTGGGACTGGATTGGACTCAATAATCTTGAAGGTCTCTTCCAACCCAGTGATTCTGTTGTCTAAAATGTCCCTTTTACCTGTGACATTTTTGGCACATGTTCTGTGTTGTACCTTTAGGCTGGGATGGTTCACAGTTGTGTGGAGCAAGGCAGCTTTGCAAGGGTGCTGTTGATTAATCTGATATGTTGGGGACCAAGAAGCTGTCTACTTTTTAAAAATCTTCTTATTCTCTGAAGGTCTTTGCTTTGGATAAAAACAAAAATTGCAAGGTGTATCATGAACTTACAGACATTTAAAGTAATTTTTTAGCTCTAAGTAAAATTATATTGAACCTGTGCTCAAAATTAAGATGGAGCTTGACCCATTGATTCTCATTTTTGGCTTGAAAAGATGATATATTAAGATGTATTGAGGTTCATAAATGGATTTACAGCTTGTGGTTTTTTTAAATACTTTTGTAGTGGGATTTCAGGAATATTTTTCTTGCTGTTTCTGATGCACTGGTGCCTGCAGTGCATTAAAAAGGTGATATGTGAGTATGTGTAGCTTAGGGAATTGAAAACTCAATAAAGAAATCTTTTATTTGTTACAGCATTGAGTGAAGCTGCTGTGTGCCCTCAGTGCTGTGTCTCCACTGCAGAAGCAGTTCCACGTTCTCCAGGAGCTGCTGAGTGCAGTGTGGCAGTGGCTGCTGCTTCTGCAGGGGCTTTGAGCTGCTCAGGAGCTTTAGGGGCAGGTGAGGGGGGTCAGGAAGTGCCCCCCTGTGCTTACACATGGCAGGGCTTCTGCCAGCCCTGAGCCCATGAAATGATGGCAGTGTTTATTATATAAAGTTATCCACACTCTGTGCTCTGGGTGCTTCATGCTGATCAGTGTGTTCAAGAATCCACCTGAGCTGGAACATTCCAAGGGCCACCCTGCAGCAGGTTAGAGTCAAAAGGTTGAGGTGTGATTGTTCCTTGCAAAGGTTTGTTTCATCCTTTCCCAGTTTGGTCTGTCTTCAGCTTTTGTCTAAAAAGAGGATATGCTTCTCATCCTAAAACAAATTGATGAAGAAAGATGCTGGGAGGTGAATTGAGAGCTTGGTGAGCCTGTGGTGTGTAACCAAGATAATCTTTATCTCTCAGTACTTGTGGTAATCTGCAAGGACACCTGAAGCTGCAGTGTGGGATTTGATAAATATAGAAGCATGAGTTCAAGGCATCCTCTCCAAAAATCAAATCTCAATTATGATGTTATTTTTTAAAGGATTTGGATGTTTCATATGAAACTGATATGGAATGTTCATAGATTTGCTTTGCCTTTAAATGAGTTTCATTTCTTTTTTGTACAGCTCCCCCCATACAATGAAACAGTTTCATGTGGTATTAAATCCACAGGTAAGTTTCATGATGGTAAGAAATCAAGATTTTTTTTTTTTAAACTTCAAGGTTGTGACACTTTCCTGAGATTTACTGTAACTTCTCTTTGAATACAGTTGTTACAACTTGCTCAGCACCTACACAGACATAATTAGGTTGGATTTTTAAACTTTACTGAATGATACCTGTGAGAGGTTTGGAAAATCCTGCATTGAACTTCAGCTGATTACAGTGGGCATCTTATTCCTCCTTGACTGTGCTGCCACAGTCAGAGCCCTGTGGAAACACTGCAGGATGTGGCTGTGAGGATGAGGGGGCTGCAGAGCCATAGCATGAGTGTTTTCTAACAGTTCCAGCAAGGCTGCTCTGCAGGCAGTGCTCTGCTCTGCGCTCCCTTTGACTCTTGTTTCTGCCTGGCTTGGGGCTGTTTTCTGGAGAATCCTGGTTTGGTTTTTTTAATCTCTTGATGAAGGTGTGATTTGATTTAAAACTAAATTACAGAGTTCCCCTTTTAAAGCTGTAACACTCACAGGTCTCCTCTACCTCAACCCCAAAAGCTGCCCTTACTTCAGGGTTGTAAGAAGTGGACAGGTAGGTGGGAGCTGCCCTGACATCCTCACTCTGAATAGTTTTAACCAAACTTCCACAGAATTTTAAGCATCAGGTAAAATCAGGTTTTGATTTATTCCCTGAACCAGAGAGCAAGGAAGCTGAGACCTAGACAGTGAAAATGACTCCAGGTCTCCTTGGGAAATCATGGAAATATTTGACTGAACATTTCTCATAAGTGCTCAGAAGAGGACCAAACTACACCCCAATCATTGTCCTTAGAGACTTTGGCCTTCCTTTTAAAGATAAACAAGATAGGCAATCAGAAAGAAGGACCACAGGTCTCATTTGAGAGGAGATCAGCAGCATTTTTGACAATTCAGAAATTTTATTTAGTACCAGTTTTAGGACCCTGAGTAGTTCTAAATAGGAGTTGGAAAGGTTCTTTAAAAAGGCCACATGGTGTGAATTGTCTGTTGGTGACAGGGGCATCCAGTCATTTATTTCTTTGTCTAACTAGATTTAAGTTTTGTTCTTTCAGACTGAGATTTTAATGCTCACAAGCCATACAGAAAGATGGTTTGTACAAATGTCTTTCAGATCATTCCTAGACCTTGAGAGAACCCCTCCCAGCCCTGAGATTAGGTAATGACAGCAAATTAGGTTTTGCTTGAAAAATGTCTTTAACAATCTTGCACTGTACTGTGCATGCACATTATCACTGTGGTGGCTGCATAGGAAGCTGTGCAAACTAAACTGGAATGCTTGGTCATGCAGAATATTTGTATTTTTATATGATGACACACACTTACCATGTTACCATTCCCCATAGTCTTCATTTTTTCTGTACTTCAGTGTTTATTACAGAATCAGAAGATCTGTTAACACTTCCTAGGAGTAATCAAATCATGGCTTAAACTCTAATGTGCAGAACTCTGCTCACACTGATTAGTGCTGTGCATTCACAGATTTTGGGGTTGTACACAGACTGTCCTTGGAGCATCTGCTGGTGCTTGTTTCAATATGTGTGCCATGTTGTTCATGGCACAGAGATCTGTTTCAGTCCATTCAGAAATAGAGCTGTGAACTAGATTGAAACAAAGATGCCCTGAAGCAAAGTGGAAAGTCAAAACAAATAAGAAAAAATATTACCTCCTATTTTTCTCAAATAAACTTGACACAATCTTACAGCAAATGAGCTTCTGCCAGTCATTGCACAGACTAACTGTACAGTAGCTGCTGGTATTTATTACTCTAATCCTGCTGTAAGGTACAAAGATTAATTGCTCAGCTGTAACTTCCTAATTTGTTTGTTAAATGCTACAACATCAGTTCTGCTCTTGACAAGGTTTCAGCCTATGATGTTGTGTAGGGAATGTGTTCTGTTTTCTGCTCCCCACTAGCCCTGAGTGTAAAATAAACTGATACATTCACCAAAACTAGAAAAAAGCTCCCTTAGATGATTTTTGCCAGGTTAGTTGTGGCTCCCACAAGTGCTGGGAGCTTGCTGGGGACAGAGGAGCAGGACAGGGGTACAGAGGTGACAGCTTTCACCTTGGCCTCTGATGGACTTGACTCACCCATGGAGGGAAACCACAGTCTTTGTTCTGAAGCAATTGCTATTTTCTTGAACTTGGATTTTAGAAAAGAAGTAGTCATGAATTATTTGAAGTGGTAGGGATTTGAAATGTGCCCAGAAATTCATTTCTGTCAAAGTTGGAGGGATATTGGGTGTTAGCAATTATTGCCTGTGCTTTGTGCTGTTGTAACAAAGGGTAGAAAGAGCCATAAACAGATGAACTAATGAGGAATGGTTTTGTTGTGGATTTATATCCCTTAAAGCCCCCAGAACTTTGCATTTGCCCGCAGATGCAGCAGATGGGGCTGTGTGGGCACTGCCAGCCTGGGCACCCAGTGCCCACCAGGCACAGCTCCCCTCCCTGGCTCCAGGCTGCAGGTGCTTTAAACAGGAGCTTCAGCCCTCCCTTCTGGGTGCTGATGGCTCCTCAGTGACTGCAGAAGTGCTTGGTGAATGGCAGACAGGGTGTTAAAAATGCTTTCTCACAGGGAGAGGGGGGAAAAATTAGAAATCTAGAAATTAGAAATTTGAAATTCACTCTCTTCCTAAGATGATTTAGAGAAACCAGATGTGTGTGGAACTTTTACCCTTTTTTATTCTTAAAAAGTCTCCTTTAGTCTGACAGGCAGCAAGACTGAAGTTGATATGTGACCTGTTTTCTTCTCATATAATCAGATTAATAGATCAATGCAGAAAAGCAATTAGCATCTTTTTAATTTTTCATTAAATCATAATGTGTTGGTATTGCATGGATAAGTCAAACATCAACACACATTGTATGTTTGTTACTCTTCATTTGATATTAAAAAATGCAGATTCTTGTTCCCTTCACATTTTTTAAAGCTAAAATATTTGTTATCAGATTTTTCTAGAGAACATCCAGAACTGCAAAACTTTTATATTGACAGTCATATATCAAAATATTCCCTGCTAGATTGTTTTCCCAGAGGATTTTTTTCCTTAGGTGTGTGAATAACTTCTTTTCTGGGAACTGTTGGTTGCTTTTTGTTGTGTTTAAAAAACAATCCACCTCATTTTTAGTGAGTCTGTACTTGCAAATATGTATTTGTTGTTGTCATGCATAATGTAAGTGGCACAAAATCTGAAAAGTTTAGTGCTGTATCCACATAATTCCTTTGGAATTAATATCTAGTGTTGTTTGGTTCTGTAGTAAGTCTTAAAATTGGAAATGTGTTTGAGCTCCCATGGTTGAGGAAACACAAAATATTAAAATGTAATGTCCTTGGAACAGTAGCATACATATCATAAAGACCTGCAGAGCTTTAGAATGTCAGCTTACCTTCAGAATTCCTGAAACTGTTTCATTAATTTTATATCTTTACTCAGTAGTTACTGAAATAGTTGTAGGTGAAGTATTCAGTGTTACCACTTAGCACACATACATTATAACAAGAAATAAATTCCAGGAAATTGCAGAAATGGTGGCTGAAAATATTTTGTGATACTGAAGCCTGCCATGAGAGTGTTTAGTTCCAGGGCAAATAAATAAATCAATAAAACGAAAAAACCTTTTCATAACTTTTCAGTACAACTCCTGTGTACAAGTTGAATGCAGATTTATGTTGAGGTATGTGTTGTATTTTGTCATAAAATCCTGGATTCATGTATATCATTACTCTCACATGGTAATACATTTAATTGTGAAAAAATTATTGAAGTTATAAATGAGCTTGGAGGCTCAAAAGCTTTAATTGCAGTGTGCCATGCAATTAGTAAATTATATTTTTCAGTTATGTTTGGTTGTGGTAAATCCTGCCAGAAGAACCAAACCCAGCCCCTCAAAAAGCAAACCTCACATATGGAAAAGTTAAAAAGGAAAAGGCTTGGATTTTGTAGTTGTCAGTTGAACAGACTGGCTTGAAAAAAGCATGGAATTAAGTGTTACACCGTATTTCACAGGCAATTATCCAGTAATTATTTAATACAGATTATTCCTATAGACCTTGGATTTTAATAGATTTCTTATGAGGGGAATTTAATTGGGATTATATGCAGGATTCTACAGTGATTTGGAAATTACATAACTCTGGTTAAGGAAACCTTAAGGAATCATGCTCTGCTATCTTTAAGAAAATGATCTTTTGAAAATTGTCATGGTTGAGAATGAGAATTCCTTTTGTTTGGGGAGTGTACTTTGTTTTCTCAGTTACAGCAAAATAGGAGAGTGTTTTTCTTGCTTTTGTAGCTTTTAGATTCAATGTGATTCTCTGACTGAGATCTGCTTTCTCTTGTCCAGGGGAAGAGTATCAGAGAATAGAATTTGGTGTTAATGAAGTTATCGAGACTCAGTCATCTGTGCTGAACAACACCGACTACAGCATTTCGAGTACTCTGAACCCTCAGGCTCCAGAATTCATTCTCAGCTGTGCCCCCGCTCAGAAAAGCCCAGATGATGCTCTCAGCGACACCAACTACAACTCCATTGACTGCCAGTTCAGTGACCCCACCCTGGCTCTGGACAGCGGCTCCAACGCCGAAAACGACGCCTTGGCTGGGGGCCTGGGGCAGAGGGAGCGCAAAAAGAAGAAGAAAAGACCCCCCGGGTACTACAGTTACCTGGAAGATGTCCCTGACGGCGTGGCCGCCCCCGAGGCGCTGGTGAACGGCCACGCCTCGGCCGCGGGACTCGGCAGCGCCGAGGACACGGAGCTGCCCGGAGACCTCCCCTCGCTGGCCACGCCGAGGACTTGCAGCAGCCCCGGCAGCTCCGTGGATTTCCTGGCCGGAGCTGCGTGTGCCGAGCCCGGCCCCGGGGGCAGGACTGGCGGGCAGGCCGAGCTTTGCCGCCTGGCTCACTCGGAACAGTTCTGCCTCCCCCCGGAGGCCGTCAGAGAGAGCCCCCTAAGGACAGCTGTTGTACAGGCCTATGCCGGTACTGATACTACTGAAACTCTGGGCGTTACTAATGGACAAACACTTGAATCCTCCTCTGGTGAGGACACGGCTGCCAATGGGGTAGAATTGCACACTGTGGAAAGCTCTGACTCAGACCAAGCTAAGCCTGAGGAAGCTTCACCTACTACTGAGGCGACGGTCCCGCTTGCAGGATCTGTCCCTGTTCATCAGCCTGCAAAGTCGTGGGCTAGTCTTTTTCACAATTCCAAGCCCTCTGCTTCCACATCTGTGGTCTATGTTGAGACTAAGTATACCCCTCCTGCCACATCTCCTCTGGTCCCTGAAAAACAGGTTGAAGTCAAAGAGGGACCTGTTCCAGTTTCAGAGGATCCCGTAGCCATAAAGATTGCAGGTATAGTTACACACACGAGTGGATGTCACACTGCAAGGGTGTTAGCTCTGCTTGTGAACAGGAGTGTGCACAATTGATAGAGGACGTTCCTCTGGTAATGAGCTGGCTGTTCAAACACTGCATTTGAATTAGCCAGTTTGTATCCCCCTGAGTAAACATTCCAAGCAGGCATTGCCATGTCATTATCCCAGGTACAGGGAAACTATTGCTGCTTGTCAAACAACTTGTCAAACAGTCTGTGGAAGTGATCTGTGGTTTCAAATGGGCTGTGTGCTGTTACAAAAATGAGAGTATGTTAGGTTTGTATGAAAATGGTGTGTTACATTATCCAATATTTACAATTTTGTAGTATTCCATTGCAAGAAGAGTATTACTGTATTTATACCAAAGTAGCTGAAATTCCTGGGCACTAAACAGCAGTTGAAATGTAATGGCTACATAGGTCTTTCTTCAGAAATTTCAATTCAGAAAATAACTATATTTACTAAAATGCTTCTTGAGGGGTCTTTCCTTCCAGTTTAACCATTACAAACAGTATTGCTTTATCCATAACCAATACTTGCTGTTCCCAGTTCAGGAATAACCCTCAGGAGTTGTCCAGAGGGGACATCAGGACAGGGGAATGAGTGATACAAAAGCTTTGACACTTGGTCTTGTCATACTTGTGCTCTTAATGGGAAATGCTAGAAGCTGCAGGAGGCTGGTTGTGCAGATTCAGCCAGAAATGGTGGAGTTCTCCCAGCTTGGGTGCATTTTGTGTCACTGACTCAACAGTGTTGGAACCAAAGTAATTATTTTAAATCTGTGAAGTGGTCACTGTGTGAGATGGCTTTGTGCAGAGTCCTGCTGTTTGTACTACAAGCTAATTTACAGGTGCAATGCTGCTTTGGAAGTGACAGCTTCAAGTCAGGTTTGCACTCTGAGCAGAAGCTGACCTGAGATGATGTCCAGAGTGCCCATAACTGTGTGCTGCCTCTCCTCCCCCTTACTCAGCAATGGTTTCAGTACTCAGAATTGTCTGTTGTGAGCTGTCAAAATAATTTATATTTCAGTGTATTTTCCACTGAGATATCACAAACACTGTATTACAACAATATATATATATATAGAAAAGCAGGTGATTACAGTCTGTATGAACCCATATGGAGAATGTTGTCTTAAAATCTGAAGCTATCATTTGGTAATGATTTTTAATTTAAAACTCTTTTGTGACCATCATAAAGCTAGGATTGCTTGCCATGAATGGAAAAAGTTTTTTCTCTTGTCCATGTTGTTCCAGCAGTAAGTTAACTTTCTAGACTTTCACTGCTTCTGTACTGTTTTTTGCCACCAGGTGGGAGCAGAGTTTTTTATTCTGTCTTCACTGTAGTAAAACACAAATGTAACTTTTACCCAGTTTTCTTCTACACCTTCACTATTTGCTTGCTCTTTGGGCAGAGGAATAATCTGAGTGTAGATAAAAGGAATTCATCTGCTCATTGTAGCTGATTTAGGTAGGAATTATTGCTGCAATTCCTGTAATTCAGATGCTGCTGGTTTTGGTGTAAAATGTTTACTTGAAGATTGAAATGCCATGTGATCAGTGCTCTGCTCTGTGGAAAAAGGTGTTTTTCTTTATTTGCTTTATATGTACTCGAAAAACAGGTACCTGAGTGCTTTTTTCATCCTCCCACACTCAAAAATGTGCTACAAGAACTTCAGTTCATGCTTTCCAGACAGATCATTGCTCTGTTCTGTAGGTAAATTTTAAATCTCCTGCCTCAGTCATCATCACCACTGTGAGAGGCTCTGTGTGTTTGTCAGGTGTGTTCCTTGCTTTCCCTGTGGCTGAGTTGAGATTCCCCTGTTGGGTTTGTTGTGAATTCAGCAGCTTCAGCTCATTCCAATGGGAATGAAATTTTTACCACAAGTTTTATGGGCTGCTGGACACAGGTAATAAACTCTACACCTGAATTAGCAGGCAAAATTAACAAATCAAATCGACAAACAACCCAGTGCTGGAGTGCCAAGGTCCTTCTGCACAGTTTTTATTTAGAACACAAGAAGAGGAGTTGCTTTTCCAGGGACAAATTGTTGGTTTGTACTTCAATTTCAGCAGTTATTACAAGGGAGGTTAATGATTCACAGGCACCCTGAAGATCATTTAATGCTGCTTAATTCAACCTGCAGAGATCTGTGGTTCCTTTAGTCTCAAAGACAGAAGCTACACAAGGTAAGGAGATGATCAGGACTAGAAAATAAATAGAACAGACAAATTTCATGTTAATCTTGATGAGAAACAAAGGCAGAAGAGGTAATTTTAGCAAGTGCCCAAGATGCATCTGCTGTGCAGGTGCAGAAAGAGACAAGTGCAGTAATTATGCACCACAGCCTAATTTAGATGCTAGGACAAACATTTTAATAATTAATATCTATGGGATAGTAAGGTCATAAATTATATTGGTGAAAAATACGACTCTTCAGGGCTTTACTTGCCACATTTCACAGCTGATTCCCTACAATTATAACTTGATAATTAATAATGCCTTATATAGTGTAGGAAATAAGTGATTGGAAAAATATCAATTCTCTGAGTAGCCTTTTAACTATTCTTGGTGATCTTAGGAAAAATTGCAGTAAGAGAATCTAAACCAATTTTCTGAATCATGTTTTCTTGCAGTGTTTTTACTGTGGGTGATGGAGGTAACAGTGCCCATAAAATCTGTTTACAGCAGACAGGATTTCAGGTGAATCAAAGAACAGAAACTTTTAAGATCTGACTAAATCTAGGAATGATTTTAAATTAGAAGGAAGGGAATCCAATAAATGCAAGTGTGGAAGACCCCAGAACACCAAACCAAATGAGAGTACCATGTGAAGAACTAATGGTGGACATGTTAGACAAAAAGATCTGGAAGTTCTAGGGAATTGATGAGTGTCTTTAGTACACCTGAAGAAAACAAAGGTTTTTTTCCCCTGTGTGTGTTAATACCAATTTACATGGAAAACATGGAAAATAACAAATTCTGCTGTGGAGGACTTGATGCAATGGGCTTTCCTTCTGAAGGAAAATTTCATGGTGCAGCAGCAAAAATGGCAATAAGATTTAAAAACCATGTGGGCAAACATGAAATATTCAGAGTTAATTTGTGTCGGATGATATTGTTGGCACGACCGTGGTTGTAAATCCAAATTTACAAAACAAATTCATCAAGAAGATGGTGATTCATAAAGTGAAGGAGATCACTTCTGCCAAGGCTAGTGATAAAATTAAATTAATTCAGATTGAAAGAAAGGTGTTCCAATATATAGTAGAAGATTTCTTTCTCATTGTAAAGGTAGGTAGATGCTAGAGCAAGGAGTTGTGGAGACATCCAGGATCTGGGGATTTTGTGATCTTCAGAAATGCAGCCTTTTGTACATTCAGACTTGTTTCTTACAGGAAGTGTTTTTGTTTAGGGACATCCAGCAATGTTGTCCTGGGGTTTTTTAGGCATTGTCCAGATCTGAGGAAAGATCAGTGACAGAGACAGTATTCTCTAAATCAGGGCCTTAAGCCAAGAGTTCAGTTCCTGACTTGTAAGCACCTTTATCTCTTCAGCATGGACACCACATCCACGGGGCTCCTCTTGCCTTAAACTCTGGATTTGCTTTGTTAGGAAATCACCTTGCTAAAGAAAAATGTGAGAGGTAATTGTAATAACAAAACCCAGATGAACTTCAGCTAAATGCTTTCTGTTTACCAATAGAAATATCTAAACATTTCACAAATCAGTACCCTCCAAAAGAAATAAGTTTTCTGGGTGATGGCATGAGCTTTCCAACAGATTTTGAAATGTTAAGATTTTCTCCCAGTCGTCTGTTTTTCTTCTGATACATTTGTAAAAGTTCTTTAGCTACTGTGTGTTAATGTGAGCTGGAAATGTGCTGTTGGATGTAATTGCTGTAGACAAACCCAGGTCTTTGTTAAAAGAAACAAAACTCCAGCAATGGCACTGGAGCCTGTTCCCAGAGCAGCTTTGTGACCACAAGAGGATGCTAAAGGTCCTCTTAATGCCTTTATTGAGCATGATGCAAAAACGGGGAAGAAAAGAGTTAATGTAAAAAGTTATTGATAGACACAAAAAATAGAACTTTTCCTGTTACTTTTATCCTTATTTTCAACAATGGTGAATTATGTTAACAGAAATATTGTGTGTGAACACAGTTCAAATGTTGCTGCTCTGACAATACATTCTGAAGCACTTGAGCAGTAATTTAATAACATATTTTAGCCTTCACTAGAAAAGAATCTTACTCTGCATCTGTGCTACCTCATCTTCCACTTTACATTTCTTTGCTGTCTGCTCTTTCAGGTGGCATGTTCTTTATGTAATGGACAAGGGAATGAAACTTTATTTTTTTGTCAATTTTGTTTGCTTAGAACTGATGTTATCTGCAGGAAATATCATCTTATAGATAGATAGGGAGATAGCTTGGCAGCAGAAGGATGTGGATTTTGTTTGCAGTTCTGCCATCTCCTCTGCTTACTTTCAGCTTTGTACCTCTACTTTTGTACCTACATCATGTTATTTTATCTTTTTCATCCTGTAGTGAACAGCTCAAATTCTTTCAGGTTATAGCATGTAAAACCTTTAGAGCTCCTCACATTTATTATAAAAAAACTCACCCCTCTGGTACACGATTGCTGTATTTACTTGCAGTTCGTATTTTGTCTTGTATACACCTTATTTTGCAAGTTTAAAGTTTATGAGCTCCAGTATTTTCTTTGAACAGTTCTTATTTAGGTTTCTTAATAACAGGTCAGGATTCCTGGAAAAGCTCCTTTTGTTGTTCTTGGTTTCATAACTGGGACAGACTAATGTGCAGTGGTTTCTAAGTTTTCAGCTTGGGTTTTGAAAGCAGGAAAGAGCAGGAATTACATTATGTAAGGCTGTTATCTCATAGATTTTGGAAGTGTTAAATAAAACTGTGTGTTCTGAAGAGCAGAGCACACCAGTCTGTGTCTTTGCACTGAGATGATTTTGTTGTGAGATTGGTGAAACTTCTGAACTGAGACTGCTGCACTGGCTTCACCCCTCTTCAAAGCAGGAAAATGTGGGAAATACTTCATAAAGCTGGTGACAAATGATTCCAGCTGATTGCATTTTATATCTGTGTATGTATCTATGTAGCAATATAAATAAATTATCTGGATTTAGGGAAACAAACACCCAAATCAATAGATCTTGCTTTGGAATGATCAGTTTTGTATCAGCATCTCCTGATCTGAATCCCAGGATCTTCAGTGGAAGAAAAACGTCTGGTTTGGAGTGTGAGCAGTGGGTAAATGGAGTGGAAATCATCTGCTGGAGCTTCTGGGAATCTTCCTCATTGGTTTGAATTTCTGTGTAATGCTGCAGCAGATATTTGTGTGATGTTGATGCTCAATTTACTGTTTCTCATTCTGCAGAAATACTGGAAAATGTAAGACTAATACATAAACCAGTGTCTTTGCAACCCCGAGGGCTGATCAACAAAGGAAACTGGTGCTACATCAATGCTGTATCCTTCCCTGGGAAAAATTAATGCTCTTAATTGATATTTTTACATTATATCTGTCAGAGTTGTTTTTTATTGTTCTGGTGAATATTTTATAAAAGTGTTTTGTTTTCCCAGATCCTGCTGCTGTGGTTAAAATGTTGAAGTGTAGCAGCCAGAAATGCAGGGGGATTTTGGATCATTGAGCCTGGTGTGCAGGGTTCCCCTGCAATCCTGTTTGCAGTTTGTTACCTGTGTCAAAATATTTCAGAAGGGTGACTTCTGACTGAAACCCTGGTGGTTTCTAGCAGTGTTTCCCCTTGATTCTGTGCATCCATTTAAATGGTTATTTCTCTTTTGCACTTGGGCTTTGTTTTGCAGTTTTAAATGGATCATTTGGGTTGGTGCTAAGCAGGTTGTCACTGTTGTCTCATCTGTGTCAATCAGCATTTAATCTAAATTAATCCTACTACAATCTTCCATATGGAAGATGAGTTTGCTCTTAATGAATTGGAGTTGTATTCCCCTGCAAAAATAACTTTTACCCTGAGGAACAGAAAACACCTTCCCTCCATGGTATATTATGATATTAATGAAAATATTAATAATTAAGAAAAATTGTCTCCCATGTCAGCAAGGTGACACTTGGGATACTTCCAGTGCTGGTACTGCTAGTGAAAAATGTTAACACCAATTTCAAGACTGATCATGGCAGATCCTAATGAACCATTTCTAGGCCAACAGCTGTGCCTTAAATAAAGCTTTTATCTTACATAATCAGTTCTGCACATTTGGTTATATACACTATATATATTAGTTCCCAGTTTTTCAGTCTTTGGTTTTTGCACATTGTAGGGGATCAAATTAATCTCTCTTCAGCTGTTGAGAGCAATGCCTTATTTTGTCATTTCCCTTTCCCTCCAGTTTTAGTGCATTTCTTCTGTTCACTGCTCTCACCAAATTATGATTTTTTTAGATTATTATTCTTCCAGCATATCTGGAGTTTTCCAGGTTGCTCCTGACCCTTTGCAGTGCAGAATGTCTCACATCTCAGCAGGTTTTGCTTTGGTTGCAGGGGTGAATCAGCACCTTTAAGTTTCAGCTGGTTTCTTCCATTCTTCTCAGAAAATGTGTTCCAGGTTATCTCCTGCCAATTTTCTAATGGTTAATTCTCTAAAGTCCTTCCTATGAAAGTTCTTTTCCTCTCCTCCTCCTGGATTAAGTTTCCTTTGCCATGAATTCAAGTTTTTGCCATGATTAAAATATCAGTGAAATCACTGCATGTTCCACGATGCTGGGTTTTTTTTAAATACAATTTCTGTATATTGGTTAATGTTGTGATAAATCTTCCTCCTCTTTTCCAGTTAAATTCTTGGATTGATCTACTTCATAGGGAAAACAGAGATGCATTTTTACTGTTTTGCATAGAATTGAATATTTGGTTGATAGACAGATGCCATTTCCTGCATATTTCCTTAATGCCACTGCATAGACCCTGCAAGCCTTGGTTGCTTGCCCTCCAATGTATCATTTAATGAAGTCCATTCCAATGTATTCCAAATCGCAGAGGCCGTGCACCTCCACACCAATGCTAGACAGTTTGTAAGTAGCTTGGGAAAAAGGAATCAAACTCTGGGATGTGGCTGAACTCCTTCAGAAATACCTAACAATGGCTGTTGATAGAAGCTGATCTGTGGCCAGAAGTTTTTCATGTGGTTTAGGTGACACTTTTATAAAGAACTTGGTGTTTTACAAGTGCTTGGATTGTCAAGGAAGAGAATTCCTGTTGCATTGGGAGTATCAGTTTTGTGAAATGTTTAATGTGCAAAATTGAACTGTGGGAGGTGCAAGGACCAGGCCAACACCTGGATTTCACTGCAATGATCAGGTGGATTTTTATCACAGATTTCTGTGATATTCTTGGATTTTGTTTTGTTTTGGCAGTCAGAGTGACAATGTTCTAATTTTATTATTTGTTCTTCTAAGTGTTAAATTGCTGCTCATGTCCAGTTGCTTCCCTTCTGTTTCAGTGTTCGTTTAATGAATGAGTTCACTAATATGCCTGTGCCTCCTAAAGCAAAGCAAGGTGAGTGGGAGCAGGGGCACAAAGCAGAAAATGATGGGGAGAAGCCTTTGGGGTAAAGATCTGCATGAAGGGGGTGTTGCACCTTGGATTTTTTCCTTCTTTTTGGTGGACCAAGTGTAGAAGTGCAATAGGAACAGTTTTTGTTGAAGGTTCACTTAATTTAAAGATGCCTTCTAAGAAAATGCCCTTTCTAAGAAAATCACTTGATACTCCCTGCATTTTCCTCCACTTCCTTCCTTCCATAGTGCCAGCTGTTTGTTTATCAGATTGCTCAGTTCTGCTCCTTAAATCCTGAACATTCACTGATTTGGAACAAAATGTGCCCAGAACAGGTCCCTTAAGCACTTGGAGATTGCCTGCAGAAATATTATCCTGGCTTCTGATTCCAGTGGGAAAACTTGAGACAGATCTGATTTCTCCTAATACATATTTATTTATACATATTTAGGCTCAGTGCTGATTATGAGGAGAGGAATAGCATATTTTTTGATGCAAATAAATGATCTTAAAGGTTTCAGTTGTTTAATCTTCATTTTAAGCCAAGTCTGTTGTATTGCAAACTTGTAGAAACAAGCACATTCCTGAAACTATTCTTTATGTAACATGATAAGGAAATATCAGGAGGAGCTGGTTGTTCCAGTGATTTCCAAACAGTTCAGACATTTCTGTGGTTTCTTTCTGTGAAACAAATCTTACTGGCTTATGCAACTTATTTTACTTGTAGGTCATTTTCTTGTGTAGTTTTCAAGTACAGTTCTGAGGCCTTGTATTGCCATTAGTGGAACATTTTGTCAGGCTGTTCTTGGGGTTTTTATTCTGCAGTGAGCAAAAGGGATCTGTTAGAAATGCAGATACACAGAAGGTTTAAGGATGTGTTCTTCAAAAGAAATGCAAAAATGCAAATAGCACTAAAAGTGTTCTTTTATGATGGCTGTTGATATTCTTGTTAATCTCAGAACTTTTCCTATCTGTGAGTTTATGCAGGGTGATATGTTTTAAAGCAATGAAGGTTGTGTCTTGTAACTTCTGACCTCAAAACTCCAAATTACAATTAAACCATTAGTAAAAAAAGTGCTGGACTCCAAAACTAGTGATGTGTGAAGAGACTATTAAGCTGTAATGTAAAAAATCCCTTTTATTTATTATTACTTACATGAATTCTCTTTCACCTTGCAGCTTTAGGTGATAAAATAGTGAGAGACATCCGACCAGGAGCTGCCTTTGAACCAACCTACATTTACAGGCTCTTGACAGTCATAAAGTCAAGTCTGTCAGAAAAGGTGAGACTTCAAATCCTTGACTGGTGCCACTGCATTGCAGGGCAGTCCCAGTCCTTAAAACTCTGCAAAAAACCTCAGATTCTGCTCAAATGCCACTGAAATCGGCTCATTGAGAGCTCATTAATGAGGCTCAACTGTCTTGGGACCTGCATTACAGGAAAATCTTAATTACAGGTCTGGCAGTTTGATATGTCAGAATAGTGGAAAAATTACTGTTGGAATAGAATATCTCTTTTTATAATGGAGTTACCAATTGATTTACATTTAAGAAATGAGCAGCTGTTCATTTTTATGGGGAATTCAGCTAAGACTGATTGAAGGTCAGGTTTAATTTCAATAGAAAGAAAAGATAATAATTCAAACCATTCTTTGATTTGGCCTTGGCTTGACAGCAGCTTTTAAGAGTGGCTGTAAAAGAAATGGAGAGAAAAAAATTCCAGCTCACACAGTAAATGGAATTTGTATGGAGAAAAATGCAGAATTCTTGAAGCCATTGTAGAACTGATGTGTGTATTTACTGCTTAACTGGGTAAAAAAAGAGTTTGTCTTATAATAAAATTTAAACTTTATTTGACATAACTTTAGACTGAGTAGTTGCTAAATTAGTAGGACAATGCTGGATTTGTTCAGTGTCATGAACCTTCTGTTAAAAGGAAACCATGAAAATATCATAGAATTAATTGAAAAAAAAATTTGTTCAGGGCAGGCAAGAGGATGCTGAAGAATACTTGGGATTTATCCTCAATGGACTACATGAAGAAATGCTGACCCTCAAGAAACTTCTCTCTCCACATAATGAAAGTTAGTGGATTTTTTTTTTTTAATAGCAACCAATTAATTTCAAATATTGTTTTTTTGGGTGATTCCATAATAGAGTAGTGCTTGGAGTAGAGGTTGAGATAGGGATAGAATATCATGTTTTAGAGGATTTGGACATAAGCAAATAATATTTTGGTAAAATCTGGATACAGAGAGTCCAGTCTGCCCAGTTTATGAATGATCTGAGCAGTTACTGGGTTTCTGGAAAGGCATCATGGCTCTGTCAGTGCTCTGCATTGTAAATCACATCCCTTTCTCCTAAACAACAAAACTCAATATTACACATTTTCCTGAGCCCAGCTGAGCATTATCTGGGGCTAACTCCAGGATCAGTGCTATCATTTATAACACATGCAGTGTCAGTGATCTTTGACTCTCCATGGGAGTTCAGAAGTACATCAGTGTCTTTTTCACTGATCTATAAACCAACTGTTAAAATCTTTCTTTTTCTATCTAATACAAACCAACAGTAAATTATATAAAAATTCTTACTGACAAAGTTGGAGAATTTGCTTTGAAAGAATTACTAAAATTTATATGCTGAGTAAAATGTCATTTTAGTTTATTTATAGAGGCTTTAGCTTGAACCCCCTTTACAAATAAAATCCTGCAACCCACAGCCAAGTAAGAATTCAGATCACTAGTTACCATTTTCTCTTTAGCAGGGTACATTTTTTAGGATATAAAATCATGCCATATTTTGTTCCTTAGCTCTGTGCAGTTCATAACCTGAATTTGGCACAGGCTGAAAAAATATTTGCTGAGCCTTGGGTTCCCTGTAAAATACCTGTGCAGAAAAGGAGTTGGATTTAATAATGGCAAAATTCTGCTGCCAGAATAGCACTTGGCTTTCTAATTTTCTGCCACTTAAGTTTGCTACTAAAAATATATCAAATTTTGCTATTTACATACAGTCATCAGTGAGCTGCCTTCTGTTAACACAGGGATGTGTCATGCAGGGAGCAAAGCTGGAATGTGCTTGTTCTTTTTTAAATCAAAAATTTTTTTTTTAAATTAAAATTATTATGGGGGTTTTCTATGGGATTTACTGAGAATTATTTAGGGATTTTTTAGGGATTTATTTGGATTTTTTGGAAATTTTTAAGGGATCTTTTGGGGATTTTTTAGTGAATTCTAGCAATTTCTGGTGATTAAAAATTTTTTGGGGATTTTAAATGGGATTTTTGAGATTTTTATGGGATTTTTTAGGATTTTTAAGGATTTTTTTTGTGATATTTTTGGGATTTTTTAGTGAATTTTAAACAATTTTGGGAGATTTTTTAGTAATTAAAAAAACTTTTAGGGAACTTTTTAGGGATTTTTGGGATTTTTAATGGGATTTATTAAGATTTTTATGGGATTTATTGGGAGTTTTTTTGGAATTTAAAGTGGATTTTTTGGGGACTTTCTGGGATTTTTTTAGTGAATTTTTAAGAATTTTTTGGGAGATTTTTTGGTAATTAAAAAAACTTTTAGGGGATTTTTTTAGGGATTCTTTAGAGGTTTTGGGGCATTTTTGGGGGAATTTATAGGGATTTATTGGGATTTTTTGGGTGAATTTTTAGGGGACTTCTTGGGATTTTTTTGGTGATCTTTAAGCAATTTTTGAGAGGTTTTTTGGTAATTAAAAAATTTGGGGGAATTTTTTTAGGGTTTTTTTGGGGTTTTAAATGGGATCTATTGAGATTTTCTATGGGATTTATTGGGAGTTTTTTGGTAATTTTTAAGGGATTTTTGGGGACTTTTTGGGATTTTTTAGTGAATTTTTAGCAATTTTGGGAGATTTTTTAGTCATTTTAAAAAATTTTAGGGGATTTTTTTAGGGATTTTTAGGGCTTTTGAGACATTTTTTGGGGAATTTTTAGGGATTTATTGGGGGTTTTTGGGGAATTTTTAAGGGATTTTTAGGGGACTTTTTGGGATTTTTTGGTGAATTTTTAGCAATTTTGGGGGATTTTTTTAGAGATTTTTGGCTATTTTTGGGGGGAATTTTTAGAGATTTATTGGGAGTTTTTTGGGGACTTCTTGGGATTTTTTTAGTGAATTTTAGCAATTTTTGGGAGGCATTTTGGTAATTTAAAAAAACTTAGGGCATTTTTTAGGGATTTTTAATAGGATTTATTAAGATTTTTAATGGGATTTTAAGAGGATTTTTAGACGGTTTTTAAGGGATTTTAATGGAATTTTTGGCGGATTTTTGAAAACATGTTATCCTCAATTATTTATATTGGCGTTTTTGCCTTTTATATTGATTTTTTTTACCTTTCACATCCCTTATCTGCCTGGATCTTTATTTATCAGTGTGTCTGACCCTGTGTTTTCCCTGCTCGCTGCAGAGGTGTCGCTGTCCAACGGCCCCGAGGCTCAGAGCGTCCCCAGGGAGGAGGAGCAGGAGGAGCAGGGCGAGGGCAGCGAGGACGAGTGGGAGCAGGTGGGACCCCGCAACAAATCCTCGGTCACTCGCCAGGCTGACTTTGTGCAGACCCCAATCACTGACATTTTTGGGGGTCACATAAGGTACAGTACTTCTTTTTACAAGTTCTTGGCTTGAAGTGGTGGAATCTTTGAAAATGTCTTCAATGAAAAGTGTGTTGTGAGGTCCCGAGCCCTGAATTGCATGGAATTCAGCAAAGGAAAAGGGCTTCCCTAATTTTAGGAGTTTTTGCCTATTTTTATGACCTTTGAGGAATCTCATCTCATGTTATAACTAAGGATACTGAGAAAGAATGAGATTCACATTTTTTTATCTTTAAGATTTAAGACATCTTTGAAAGTGTCTTAAATGAAAAGTCTGTTGTGAGATCCCAAGCCCTTGGGGGTCACATAAGGTACAGTACTTCTTTCTACAAGTTCTTGACTTGAAGTGGTTGAATCTTTGAAAATGTCTTCAGTGAAAAGTCTGTTGTGAGATCCTAAGCCCTGAATTGCATGGAATTCAGAAAAGGAAAAGACTTTCCCTAATTTCAAGTTTTTTTTACCTATTTTTATGACCTTTGAGGAATGTCATGTTATAACTAAGGATACTGAAAGAGACTGAGATTCACATTGTTTTATCTTGACAGTAAAACAATGAATTCAAACATAAAACTTGGGAATTTTAGGTTTTTCAGACCCTTCATGCCTCCCAGAGAAAGCTGTGGTTAATAGTAAAGAAATGTTAAAGGCAAAAGAAGTCTGGAAAAATGTAAATTGTTACAGGATGTTACTGGAATGAAAAGAATGGGCATATCACTTCTGTGCAGGTCTGATACCAGACAAAGGCAGAAAG
Organism: Melospiza melodia melodia; assembly: GCF_035770615.1. NCBI lineage: Eukaryota > Metazoa > Chordata > Aves > Passeriformes > Passerellidae > Melospiza > Melospiza melodia. The sequence goes on from NC_086206.1 coordinate 19,728,919, forward strand.
GAGAATCTGAATGTTTTTTGGAAAGGAAGCCTCCTGACTTGTTTGGAGAAATGTATAATTTAAAATGAAAGCAAAGTAAACACTTGCTAAAAACACACAGCAAAACAAAACTGCTAGACTAGAAGAATTATTTTTAAATTGGAGACAGACACTTAATTGCTGGTGTTTGACTCTCTGTGTTGCCAGATATTGAGTCTAGAAGTGTGAATAATGTGGGCTAGTGCCTTCTGCCTTGGAAATGCTCTGAAATTATTTATTCTTCTGGGTTTGGAGCCAGACAGCTGGTAAATAAAATGATATTTTCCATAGAATTTGGCAGACAGATGTTTGTAGGTATTGATGGAATCCTGCATCAATGGTTCACATACCCAAGGTGCTGTTAATACCCCAGGTGTATTTACCAGAATTTATCACTATTGTTTAGATATCTACATAATTCCATCAGTTTTTATATTAAAAATACTGAGATGATGGCAGTTTTCTGTACAAGTCCATAAAAATGAAATAAAGCAAAGGTAATAGTGGAAAAAGGGAAAACATTGCACTGAGCAGCTGAAGCACAGGATCCAATCCAACATCTGCTGGCACCACATCCACTTTATTTATCCTTCCCACCACAGGAACAGCATCCCCTGGGATGTGGGAAAGCTTCATCCTCAGGGGCGGAGATAGGAGGGGCTGAATATAAAACTGCCAGTAGAATTCCACTAAATGGAAGCTTCAGGAACTGGAAAAATCCAATGGGAAAAGCAGTGAGGAAAAGATGATTTCAATTGGCATCTTCTGTCTGGGGAAACTTCAGGCTTGGGAGTTTTTAGGCTGTCCTTGAGAGGTTTGAGTCTATTAAATGTCTATTTAGGCTTAATTACTTCAAAACCCCAGTCTGTAAAGCCTTTCTTAGCAACATGAGGCTTAAGTGGGGAAGTACAAAGTTTTCCTGGGAATTCTTACAGTGCTTGAGTAATTTTTCATTGAAAATGATTCATTTTCCCACATCCAGCTGAGATTTGTAATTATTCTAATTAGGGGCATGGTTACAGAGAAATCATAGCCCAGTGAAGGTTTTGCTAGCAAATCAATTTCTGCATATCTTGTGAAGAAAATATCCTGAAGAGGTGTTAAAATGTAATTTCTGTTTTTTAAAACAAAGGTGCTGCTGTTCATGCATTCTCTCCCTCTAAAGGACATATTTGCCAATATTAAGCTGCATTGGCTTTGTGTTGGTGCTTCAGGGCTTTGCCTGAGTAAAAAGGGCTCTTTTCATTATTCTGAACATGAAAATTAACCTGAATATTAACACTTCCTTCCTGACCTGGAAATATTCCAGCATGGCCAAATGGGTCAGAGCTGTGTTAATTATAATTCTGCTTTCAGTATATAACAACATAATAATTTATACACATGGACAAAATCTTGGTACAGAAAATGATGGGAAGAAAATGAACTGCCAATCCTCAGTGGAGCATCGTTTATATTTTCTATGGCAAGATTTAAGCAAACACTATAAAATCAGTATAAAATTTGTTTTAGAGAAGTGACTGAAAAAATGGTGTAATTTTTTTGGAGAATCTGGAATCAGCTGTGATTTTTACAGTACAACACAGATAAGCACTGGCACTTTGCACTTGTGAAGAGCTGTTGGAAAACTAAACTAACAAAAAGAGCCAGGAGGTGAATTTTTTTAAAATGCTTATCAAAATTTTCAGTCTTTTTCTTTAAACTTTGCATAAATAAAACAGTTCAGTTACATTCAGAATACTTTTAGTAGATGAAAATAATTTAAATTGGGATAAGTTGTTAAAACTTAATGTTAAATATAAATTGAGTTACTTAAGTAACTCATTCTTCCTTGAAGGTTCTATCTGGTTGAAAACCACTCTTTATTTCATTTTGATTCCTTTTTTTCTCCACAGATCTGTAGTTTACCAGCAGAGTTCCAAGGAATCTGCCACACTGCAGCTTTTCTTCACCCTGCAGCTGGACATCCAGTCGGACAAGATCCGCACGGTGCAGGATGCCTTGGAGAGCCTGGTGGCCAGGGAGTCTGTGCAGGGCTACACCACAAAAACCAAGCAGGAGGTGAGTTCTGCTCACCCCTCCCTCACAGGCAGCTGCTAAACTTTGCATTTAAAAGGGTTTTCCTAGAGCTCTGGCTTTACAGAGAGTTGTTGGAGCATGCTGTAACAAAAGAGGCACAAACCTTTTCAGTGTCCTGGAGCAGTGAGGTGTCAGCTCTAAAACAAAGCCAGGCCTGTAAATAGTTAAGGTTTGAGTTGATGTAATAATTTATTGGGGATTTTAATGTAGAATATACTATTCTCCATATTAATATTATAGTAATATTATTACTATTAATATACTATTATTACTATTAATAATATAAACATTAATAGGCTGAACTATGGTAAAAATACATAATATTATCTTCAATATCATTACTTACTGATTCCTGGGGATTGCCAGATGCTGTTAGTAAAGGAGCAGCTCTTCAGAGTAAATACTTTATATTTTACATATAATACATGACAGTAATAACTGCAATAGAAAAGTACTTACAAGAGAGAAAAGCATGCCTTTGGTTTGGCACTTTGGAGGATGATAATTGAACTTCCCTCACTAAGACCTTGCCTTGTTTCCTGTGTTGGATGATAATAGAGGCATCTCTGGTGTGCAGGGATTGTCACCTGGGAATTCTGTGTGCACTGTTGGTAACTCTGGAATTGTAGGTGTTCCTCTGACTTTGATGTCTGTAAGTTTTCAAAATCCTCCAAGTGAGAACAGGATTAGATAAAGAAAGGTTCATTTCCCTTGGAAAGCTAAAGATGGATAGCAGAAATTTGTTTACCTTGAATATTCAGAACACATATTTCTCCAGTTGTTTTCCATGTGAAGAAAACATTTGCAAGCTGATTATGATTTACCACAAATATCTTGCTTTGCTTGCCATTCATTTTCTCTTTTTTTACTGCAAATAGTTTAGAGTTTTTGACTGGACAACCCAGTGCTGGGTTGGAAGAAATTAGTTAAGTGCTTTGTGATATTTCAGAGTTTGGATGGAAATACAGGCACCCACAGTGTCTTCCAGATCTTTTTTTCAAAAGAAATTCAAATTGAAATAGTTGTTTTTGTATTAAAATTGTAGTAAAAACACTGAACATATTGTCTGTAGAACCTTGGAGAGAGATAATACTTTTCCCCCATGAGTTTCTATTCAACACATAGGTTCTAGCAGAATGAAGCCATGTATTGAAAAATAATATGATCATGGTTACCAATAAAGAGATTTTTCTCAAAAAATGAAGAGAAACCTTAAATAGTTATTTTGAGAAATATTTTCATGTCTTCATTTCTAGGAAGGGAAAACATTTTTGTTCTACAGTTCTGAGCTCAGCTCCTGGTTTCTAGGCAGAAATTTTGTGGATTGTTTGGTTATAATTATATAAAAATCACTATTTAGTAGAGAAAAGTTTGGTCATAACGCATATTTTTCTCTTTGAATATATTGAGTTCTCCTTTGAAACAGTGATAGGATTGAAGATCCAGTGGGCTTTAAGTCACAAAGAAGCATTTATCATAAATTAATACTGCAATAATAACAAATCTGGAGGATTTGCTGCTAGTGTATTTAAAATTAAATACTTAAATTTAAAATTATATTAATTTTAAAACTTAAAATGAAATGCTCTCAGGTGGAGATCAGTCGAAGACTCACCTTAGAAAAGCTGCCCCCTGTTCTCGTTTTACACCTCAAACGCTTCGTGTATGAGAAGACTGGAGGATGCCAGAAGCTGATCAAGAATATTGAATATACTGTTGATCTGGAAATCAGCAAAGGTAAGAGATTTAGGAACAGAATTCCCCTCTCCTCATGGGAAACAGAATGTTGTACTTCCTGTAGTGTCTGTGTTTTAATTTGCTCCTACACAAGATTTTGTTCTCATCATTGTATGAAAATTTGGTCATTTTGTTGAATATTTTGTGGGAGTTATTTATGCTCGAAGATCTTATTGCCTATGAAGTCCCAAAGGTTTTGGGTTGGCCAAATGAGAATTTCTTGTGGGATTTTAGAGTAAGGATATAGGCTGCTGAGGACAAATATGGGAAGTGATCTTCTTGGATCTGTGTCCCTGTCTGTACAAGACTGTTGCCAATATTGGATATTTTTATCACAAATTTAATTCAGAGAAGTGTCAAATTATTTAATGAATGAGTGGCAGTTGGAAGGAAACTGGTGTTTTATTGAAAATGCAGCCTGAAGGTAGACAATCTATAGTGCAGAGGTTAAACAAGGATCCTTTGTTTAACAAGTATCCTAGGAGATACTGACTTTAAATAATGAGATTGGAAATTGTCCAGCATCTGAACCTGCCAAAATAATGCCTTTTGTTTGGAGCTGACAAATGGACTATTAGCCAGCCAGTAGCTCAAATAGGAATAAGTAAAATCAATGTATGCTCATATCTCAGCTGAGATCTGGACCTTGTCAGGTGGTGCCCTTTTGTTTTACTTAATATTTTATTGTGCAATTTTTTTTTAGGAATGTAAGCCTGACTTGGAATCTGAAATTGATTCTGTCATTCATTGACAGATTCAGAATGACAATTGATTCTGTCAAGGATCAAATCCTTCTAGGAGTGAAAGGGGGAAAATAGAATAATTGATTTTTTACTATGTCTCTTTTCCCTTCATTTTTGGTGGTACTTTTTTTAACCTTTCATAAACCACAGTATTGCAAACCTGCTAATTCACTCCCTTGATTACAAGCTATTAGAACCATGACTATTCTTTAAAGGCTGCAGAAGAAATTTCAATCAAATGTTCTCCTTTGTGACAGTGTTGATTTCTCTGGAAAATAATTGATCCTCTTGATATGGAAATTCTAATGTGTGGCTGTTTTTCCTCCCCTAGAGCTACTATCTCCTGGTGTGAAAAGTAAAATTTCCAAAGGCCAAAGAACCTACCGGCTCTTTGCAGGTATTTTATCTGTGTATTTATTTATTGTTTTATTTATCTGGGTGGTTTTATGGGTGTATTTTGCCTCTATTGCAAGTGCAGATTCTGCATATGGAATTATAGAAACACTGGGTTACATTAAGTGTTTTCTTTTAAATTTTGGGTGTGATATTCTTGTTTATCTCTGGTGAAGCTTTAAGGGTGATGGTGGAGGAAGGAGTTGGTTCTGATGGAGGGTTTGGATCCAGAACTTTATTCCTGGCACACAGGAATGCAGCAACAGCTCCAACAGAACAAAGGAACTGTGTGGTTACTGTTCCTTTTAACCCCAGGGAGAGGGGGAGGGAAGGGGTGGGGAAATCTCAGGGGACAAATGACACCTGGATAGCCCAATGTCCCCAGGGCTGAGAGGCATCTTTAGAACTCTGCCAATCACACGATGCCCTTGCTGGGCAAGCAAGGGGGCAAGGGGAAGGCGAAGGGAGAGGTTGTTGGCACAGCTGTGGGAGGAACTGGGACAGCTGAAACAGGCTATTACATCCCACTGCAACAATCAGGGGAGGGACCTGAGCTTGTGAGGTAAATGCCACCCCAACACCTCCCCCTGTGTGTCCCCACAGTCGTGTACCACCACGGCAACAGCGCCACGGGCGGGCACTACACCACGGACGTGTTCCAGATCGGCCTCAACGGGTGGCTGCGCATCGACGACCAGGCCGTCAGGGTCATCCACCACTCGCAGGTGGTCAAGGCGGCCCTGGAGCGCACGGCCTACCTCCTGTACTACCGCCAGGTGGACCTGCTGTGACCCCACTCCCCGCCCCGTAGAACGCCAACATCACTAACTTTTTCTCCTGTAAATGCTCTTTTGAGTGAAATCTTTTTTGGGTTTTTTTTTTGTTTTTTTTTTTTCTGTTTTTTCCCCCCTTTTTATTCTTTTTTTTTTTTTTTTGGTCCCCTCGCAACTATGGGATAGAGTGCTAAAGGAAGCTGCCGTTTGTGCACAACATGGTTTGTGTTGACTTTTTTGACTTTGCAGAATGAAGTCGCTCGGTTGGAAGCCTCGTGAATCACAAAAAATATGAAAAAAAAAGAAATAAAGTTCATCCGAGTTAATGCTGAATCCTAAGATAATAAAAAAAAAGGGGATTTGCATTGAATTCCCACTTTCTAATTGCGTAGTAGAAGAAAACCCTGCACCAGCAACAGAACTTGTAGATTTCTGTGAAAATGTTTTATCTTTACTTCAGTAAAAAAAGAAAAAAAAATTAAAAAAAAAAATAAAAAGCTCTCTCTGCTTCCCCAATAGTTTTTTGATAAGTGGTAAAATATGAGCCGATGTGTATGAGATGGAAATGGTCCTTTGTGCTTCAAAACATGTACAAACTGCAGAGTTGCTGGTTCCTGATAGGAAGACACATTTTAATAATTGTGCGATGAGAAACTGCTTAAGTACACATTGCAGATCAAATATTTGGAGTTAAGATGTTAGTCTATATAGATGGGTGATTGTAACTTTATTGCTATTAAGAAATTTCAAACTGCATTTATGCTTCTGTGTACATGAAATTAAGAAAATGGGCAAAATTATTAAGATTGATATTTCTTTAAGTCTGCTTTGTTTAATTTTGCTGTCTGCTCTCCTATAATGTTGAGTTCCTAATTGTACACAGTTTAGTGATACCTAGAAGTATAAAGTTGTCGCCCATCAATAAAAGTCACAAAGTTGGTTTAAGGTGTGTGTGTGTGTGGGTTTTGTTTTTCCTCAGGTGTGAATCCTGCCCTTGGAAACTCCAAAGGTTTCTGTGTAGCACTTCTCAAGGTGTAGGGAGCCTTCTCCAAATGAAGTGGAGATGATTTTTCTTTGCTTTTACAGCTTTTTGAAACTTCAGAAATGTTCCTGTTTTGCATTCAGGTGGAACTGAACTTGGAGGGGAGAGGGAAAGGGATGTGGTGGTCCCAGGGCTGAGCACTGAGCAGCCAGGAGGGGATGGAATTCCTTCTGTGTCCTCCTGGAAACCCTGCACTGTTATTTCTGAAGCAGATGATGTTTTGTTTGTCTCTTTGTCAGCCAGCTGACATTGCCCTGGAGAACTTGTGGTAAAAATATTTCCTTGATCAGCTTCCTGATTTCTTTAAAATCTCCTATCCATTATTTAATTCTCTGATGACAGTGGTGTTTTATCCTTATTTCATCATGGGATGGTGGAGGCTCCCTGGCTTGTCCTGACCCTTCTGCCCAGAGCTCTGGCTGCAGGAAGGAGCATCCTCCCAACCCCAAGGCTCTTTGGGCTGCTCCTGCTCTGCTGAATTACTTTAATGATGCTCTGGCATTGTTTTGGATGTCCAAATGTATTGTTATGGTTTTGCTGCTCATGCTATATTAGGATTTTCTTATTTACAGGTGGTGACTGCTCGTGATTTTGGTGACATTCCACCAATTTCAAAACAATTTTCTGTGCAAAGCTCACTTGGATTTTGGCTGTTTGCAGGGAAAACCTCAGCTCCTGGAGCTGAGCCTGCTGGAGGATTGGTGCTCCCATCTCTGTGATGGGGAATTGCCCCAGAGCCTCACTGGTGAGAAATGGAAAACTTGGGGGATTGGGAGGTTGTTCCAAAAAAGAAAGAAACCAGGTTTTGAACTTATTGTTCTGTGCTGGTTATTATTCACATCCTGTTTCTGGAACCTGGTTAAAGTGGTTTTCTTTCAGCAGAAATCCTGGTTTTAATTAGTCCTGTACCTCTGTTGGGTATTTAATTAGCTCTATCCCCAGTGCATTGTGAAAAAGTGCAATTCTGATAGTGCAGCTTAACCTGAACAGTGCAGAGAAAACTGATCACTAATTAATATATTACTTAATAGAGATTACATATATTACCATTTTAAGAAATGGCAATGAGTCATTGCCAGTTTAAAAATCAAGTGTTGAAATTGTCTCAGTATGAATTGACGTTGTCTCAGTGTCACTTAAAAGTGATTTTTTGCATTTTTTACTGAGGATATTACAAATGTATTTGTCACTAAAGTCATTCTTCTGCAGTGTATTAAAAAGGAAATAAAAGTATGTGGCAACAGTGATGTAGACACACAGCCACAATTTTTGTTTTCTGTAGTAACTCCCTCCATTGTTGCAAAACAAGAGCTTGCAGCTTTTGATCATTTGCTCTGGGTGTGATTATGTAAAACAAAAACCCCAACAGCCTCTGATACACTAAATCCAGTGGTTGTTTGCTGAAGTTCAGACCAGATTTTGAGAAATGTTTGGGATTTTTTTTCTTAATGAACAACAAGTCCTGAAATTTCCAAAATGAGAAACTGGATGTGCAGCTCCAAAGGGCTGTGGGGAAAACCTTGGTCCATGAGGGAGATGTGCAGGGGAAGGCATGGATGGGCTGGGGGAGGAGAGTTAATAAAGCCATGAGGCGTTTGGGGTGGGGGAAGGTGTTTTAAGTAGAAAACTGCTGTTTTCCACAATATCCTCTGGAGATGGTGTCCCCCAGGGCTGGGCTGGGCCAGGGCTGCTGCCAGGATGGATCCTGAGCTGTCAGAAGAGTTTATCTTCATAAATGTGCTCTGAATCTGCTGCTTTTCACTAGGAATGAAGAGGGAGCCTTGGGATGTGTACTGGATGTTCCCAACATGCTGGAGATTTGTGCAGCTGGGGGTTGATTTCAGGCTGTCTTAATGACCCAGAGGATTTTTTGGAAATCATTTCTATGGGTGAATAACCAGATGTGGTGGCTGCAGAGCTTGTGGTAGCAGTTCAGCTTCTGCTCTGGGGTGACATCTCCAAAGGTGGGTGCTGGGTTCAGGGTCCTGAACTGTTCCAGTCTGCAGATGTGACCAGGGAATCTGTGGGAACAAGGTGAGTGGTTTTCATGGAATCCCAGACTGATTTGGGTTGGAAAGGACCTTAAAACTCATCTTGTCCCAGCCCCTGCCATGGGCAGGGCCACCTTCCACTGGGCCAGTTTGCTCCAAGCCCTGTCCAGCCTTGCCCTAAACCCCTCCAGGGCTGGGGCAGCCACAGCTGCTCTGGACAGCCTGTGCCTCACCACCTTCATAGAAAAGGATTTTGTGCATTTCAGTTCATATTTTACTTGTACTTTGCGCAGTCAGTGGTGCCCCCTAAATTTCCTTAAATTGCTGCAGCTCTCATTCTTATTTCATTGTTTTACATGGACAGATTTATGGGGAGTTGTTTTCTTGCTCATCATCAGCTGCTGAAGCATTTGGGGGAATATTCTTGAGTATGAGAAGGTGGAGAAGCTGCAGATGGACCCGGGTGGTCAGTCCAGGCTACCCCAAAACAGGAGAGCAGCAAGAAAGAACAAACAGGGGGCTCACAGTGCCAGGTAATAATGATGTACGGGAATAAATCCATCAATGCCTGGATTTCCCTCCTGTGATTTGGATCCCCACACTGTTAATTCATCTGCTGGAGTAGCATGGTCAAGAGAGGGGCATCTCCACCCTGCTGGGGTGGTGGATGTGGCACGGATTCCTTGGCTCCCTCAGGCAAGGACAGCCCAGGCAGGAGGGGGATGTGAGCAGGCAGCAAATGGGGGGTGGGTGATTGCCCCAAACCTGAGCCTGGTGCCCAGCCCAGGGGGTGAATCCCCCAAACCTGAGCCTGGTGCCCAGCCCAGGGGGTGAATCCCCCAAACCTGAGCCTGGTGCCCAGCCCAGGGGTGAATCCCCCAAACCTGAGCCTGGTGCCCAGCCCAGGGGGTGAATCCCCCAAACCTGAGCCTGGTGCCCAGCCCAGGGGGTGAATCCTCCAAACCTGAGCCTGGTGCCCAGCCCAGGGGGTGAATCCCCCAAACCTGAGCCTGGTGCCCAGCCCAGGGGGTGAATCCCCCAAACCTGAGCCTGGTGCCCAGCCCAGGGGTGAATCCTCCAAACCTGAGCCTGGTGCCCAGACCAGGGGGTGAATCCTCCAAACCTGAGCCTGGTGCCCAGCCCAGGGGTGAATCCTCCAAACCTGAGCCTGGTGCCCAGCCCAGGGGGTGAATCCCCCAAACCTGAGCCTGGTGCCCAGCCCAGGGGGTGAATCCCCCAAACCTGAGCCTGGTGCCCAGCCCAGGGGTGAATCCCCCAAACCCGAGCCTGGTGCCCAGCCCAGGGGGTGGGTGAATCCTCCATACCTGAGCCTTGTGCCCAGCCCAGGGGGTGAATCCCCCAAACCTGAGCCTGGTGCCCAGCCCAGGGGCTGCTGCTTCCCCTGTGCTGTCACAAGCTCCTGCCCATCCCTGCTGCCTCCTCACCCTGTTCATCCCCTGTGCTCTGGAGGTGTCCAACCAGGGGATCCCCTGCAGCTCTGTGCCTCTCACCCTGCCCTGCTTTGGGGCCATTCCTGCTGAGCTGTGTTTGAGAGGGAAATAAAGGAGCATTAATTCCAGTGGAGATCAAGACTCTCTGTCTGCCTGCTCAATTAGGAGGGCATAGGGAAATCTGTGTCTCTTCCCATTCATTGGCTATTACATTAAAACCCTCTCTGCTAATATATACTTATATATGCAGCCTGCTTTATGTGGCTTTTACCACATATGAAATGGAGACGTTATAATCAAGGCAGTAATAAGGAGGAATGATTAAAAGTAACTTCTGATTGTTTTGGCTTTGGTGGAGCATATGACCCCAAGCTGCTGACTCAAGACAAAATGAGGTGGGTAAAAAATTCTTGTTCCAGGCTGTGCTCATCCCTGAGCACAACCAGGCCCTGTGTGTGTCTTGTACAGTGAAACCATCCCGGTGTATATTAAAAAAATAAATTAAAAAATCAAATCTTTGTAAAGCAGCCAGGTTGATGGAGCAATCAGCCAGCCCAAACCATCCTACAGGGGTTCATTTCCCATAGGGATATTTGTGGAGATTACAAAATACCAGATTCCTCTGAGGTCTGGAAATTATTTGTCCGTCGGTATGTGAGATTTAAAATGAGTTAATTCAGCTTTATGGTAATTGGAGTGAGCGGCACCTTCTGAGGGCTGTGAGTCAGGGCTGGGAGCTGCCTGGTTTCGGGGTGGCAGCCTGTGTGGGGGCACCAGGGTTCACTATGTTGGGGTGAAACTCACTGTGTTTTGGGGAAATTAGGAACTGGGGGGGCATCTTGCAGCATCTTTCAGCTAATTAAATCAGTCTAGAGCAAACTCACTGATCCAGAGGGAATCAGAAGGGTTCGTTCACTGTGTTGGGGTGAAATTCACCATGTTTTGGGGAAATTAGGAACTGGGGGGGCTGCAGCACCTTTTAGATAATTAAATAATCCTACAGCAAACTCACTGATCCAGAGGGAATCAAAAGAGCAAGGGGAGAAAAAAGAAAAAAATAAGAGTATACAGTGATTTTACAGTAAAGCAGTGCAGAACCTTCTGTCAGCCCAGTCCTGGGTGGTCTTTGAGTTGCCTGTGTTGGTGTCAAAATCTGAGCTTTTTATGGAAGCAAACTGCACTGAACAGCTCCTGGCAGGGCAGAAGTGCCAGCTCCAGCTGCTGGACCGCGTGTTGCTGGTTCCCATGCAGAGTTTGTTTGGAGGTAAATAGAAACTCTTTGTAAATACAGCTGGGATGGGGGAGTGTGGGCAGGGGAAGAGCAGCCAGAGGGGCTGGTGTGGCTGCACCAGGCTGTGGGACTGGGGCTGGCTGGTGAGGACTGGCTGCCCAGCTCAGCTTGGGATGGTCGGGAAGATGCAACCCCAGTGGTGACAATCTGTTCCCGCTTGAAAAATCCTCAGGAAAATGGTGTCAGAGATGGAATCGGCCTCAGTGCTGACTTCAGAGGGTTCTTTCTTTGCTCAGAGCAGTGTTGCTCTCCCAGCTGCCAATATTTGCTGCTCTGCTCCTGCTCTGCTGAACGAGTTTGATAAACGTCCCTCTGCTTTCTGAGCGCTGCTGGGTTTGAACAAACCTCTGGGAATATCTTGTAAACTCCCTCCTAGTAAACAGTAAATAAAAGCCCTTGGTGTTTTGCCTGAAGGAAGAAATAAATATTGACTGCTTAGAAGAATAGGACTTTTTTTTTCCCCCAAAAAAACTTTGGAAAGAGGACAAGGCAGCGCGTTTGGAAAAATCAGAGCTGCTTTTCTTGGATGTGGCAGCTCCCAGGAGACGGGTGCTCCCCTGGCTCTGTGCAGGGTGTGGCTGGTGTCCCTGCTCAGGGGACATCCCGGCTTTGTGCTGATCCTGCTGGGATGCGGATCCCACGGGAATGCCGGGGATGCTGCTGCTGCTGCCGCGACACGCTCGCGTTGTTACTCGCGACAGCGCTTTGGGTTTTCCCTGTTTGTTTACTTCGAGAAAAAGGAAGGAACTTTTAGCGTGTCTTTTGCTCAATCGCTTCCTTTCACGGTGGGTAAAACCACGGAGCTGGATGCCAAGGCTGGAGCTGCTGGGCCATCGGCAGAGCGGTGAGTGCTGCCTGTGTGAGTGTCTCACCCACTTTCTGCGTTCCCCATTCCCTGCGGCTCCCGCTCCTGCACCGGAGCGGTGTCAGCTCCGGGAGAGCCCTGGCAGCAAACCAGAGTGAGATTAATCTGTTCCCAGCAGCAATCCGGCTCTGGAAATGAAGGGGGATGCCGTGGGGTTTTACTGGAGGGGATGCAGCTGGGCGGGATTTCCCTGCGCGGAGCGGGCAGAGGGGACAGAGCGCTGCCTCCGGCGCCTTCCAGGGAAAATTCCTGTCTGGAACTCCCCTCCCTGGTCACCGCAGCCCTCGGGGCAGTGTCGCTGTCCCCCCCGTGCCGGGAGGATTCCCCGTGCCCTGGAATTCCTGGCTGCGAGTCCCAGAGCTGGCACGGCACAGCACAGGCAGCGCCTTTATAGAGCAGGGCTGCCTCCTCCTCCTCCTCCTCCTCCTCCTCCTCCGAGCCCCAGTGACCGCCCCTGAGCTCCTGCCTTCCCAGCCCCTCTCCCCGTGCCTTTCCCCCCCTTTTCCCCTCCCTCTGCTCCTCGTTATTGCTCCACGCCCGTTGTCACTGGGATGATCCCGGGTTCTCCCCTCTGCCTGCAGAGCATAAATACCAGCGGGCAGCCCTGAGAGGCTGCACTGCTCCGAGTCTGAGCACAGACCTTGCACATCTCGCACCTCCTCAGGCTTATTCCGTCCTTTTTTCCCCCCTTTCCTCCTCGTTTAAATATTTCAAATACGTTAATTTATTTCCCACAAGCAGGCTCGGAGGAGCTGCAGTTACCTGGAGACTTGGAGGTACTCAGCAAGGTAAGTGTAAAGTTCAGTCCTGGCTGCTGAAATTTTGGCTTTAAGGGTGGTGGGAGTGCAAGAAATGACTCTGAAGAAGGCACAGTTTTAGTAACTTCTCAAAAAAGTTGCCTGGATGGTATAAAACAACTCAATACTGAGCTTCCCTCGTGTGTGCCCTGCAGAATTTAATGCAAGATTAAGAAGCATTAATCTGGAATGAATGGGAGGAGTTTGCAAGTACAGGAGTGGATTTCTGTGCAAATAGAGAATATCCAAGGGATGCTGCTGCAGTCCCCAGAGCTGATCCCCGTGGGCACATCTGTGTGCTCCAGGCTGCCTGTGTTTGTGCTGCTCTGCTCTCAGGTCCTGTAGGAAAGGAACTTCAGCATCACCACATGTGTCTGTCACCAGTGGCTTCTCCGTGTGGCTTTCCATAGAAAGTCACCCACTCGGGTTCTGTGGGAGAAATGGGAGATCCAGATGTGTTAATCCATGGCCTTGAAGATGCTGAATCTGTGGTGTGCCCAGTGCAATGTGTCACTGCTGCCCTGTGTCTAGGAACTTGTCATCCTCCTTGTCCTTGGAAGGCAGCACAATTCTGCACAGCTTGGGGTGTGTGCATCCCAGGGAAAGAGATGGCCCGGGGTTTCCTGCATCCTCCTGTGGCTTTATCCCTGGATTTCTTTGCATAGGTTAAAGTTGATCCCAGGCTAACTCAGGTTAGAAGCTGATCCCAGGCTCAGTTTAGAAGCTGATCCCAGGCTGACTCCCTTCTGCTTCCCTGTTTTAAATGCTCTCCTGACATCCTAAGCCAACTTTTCATTTTCCATCCTCGCCAGCTGGTGCCATGTGTAACTCCACAGGCCCTGGGATGTTTTAGCTGCAAATGTCACCCACAACCCAGGAGCAGGAGCCCACTCGTGTGCTTCACCAGGGGGGCAGTCAAAGCTCAGTGTCCCCAAGGACAAAGGTGACCTGGGGACATGAATGCAGGATCAGCCTGCATGTGGCTTTAGCAGTGCCCCTGCCAGGCTTCAGATGGGAGCAGCTCTCCTGCTTTCCGTGCACAGCAGACACCATCCATTAGCTGGGGAAATAGCTTTCTAAAAATAACCTGTCCCTAAGTCCAGTGCTGCTCTTTAACTCCCTCAGACCCCAGAAGAAGGCCTCCCATTTCTCCCCACTTTGGACAGGCTTTCCGGCATATCCAGGAGTCCTTTTCTGCTGACTCAGCCGTTTCTGATGGCTCCCAGATGTTCACCTGGCACCAGTGTCAAGGGCCTGATGTGTTTAAAGGGAGCTTGTGCTCCTCTTGAACCCTCGAAATCAACAGCAGAGGCTTCCTCAGCTGACTGTCAGCTGATGATTTCCTGTGAATAATGTCAAACCCCAGCTCAAAGGCAGTGTGATTCTGTGATTTCAGCCTCCCTGGGTGAGGCACTGCTGCAGCACACATGTCCCAGTGTTCCTTTGCACCTGGGCACGGGGACACTGAGAGGCAGATGGATGGACATCTGAAATCTGTGACAGCTCTCTGAAACGTGAGCATCTTCCAGCTGCTTTCAATTAATCTGGCCAGGGAACTCTCTGCTCTCTGACCCCTTTATCCTCCCTTGGGATGCTCAAGCTGAAGCAGAGGACAGGACTTGCACACCCCGAGTGAAATAGATTAAGGCAAAATCACCTAATTTTTAAGAGGTGCTGGTATCCTTTTGCTGGCAAGTGGGAGCCAGGGAAGCACATCCAGAGGAATAAAGCACATCCAGAGGAATAAAGCCCATCCCCAGGAATAAAGCACATCCCCAGGAATAAAGCACATCCCCAGGAATAAAGCACCATCTGTTGGGAGGTTTTGGCTGCCTCGCCGCGCCAGACGCGCTGCGGAGCGCTGAGCGGGGCAGCTCCTCTGGCTCTCAGATGCTACAGCTGATTTTTTTTTCAATCTGCCCTCTCTGAAAGTTCAGTGTTTGCCTTAGATGGGAGGCGGGTTTGGGCTCCCGTTCAGCCGAGGGCAGGCGGCCAAGCGAGGGGTGCAGCGGGCGCCTCTGAGCGCCGGCTGTTCCTGCAGGGAGGGCTAAATGGCCACATTGTCAGTGGCCCTGGCAATGCAGCTATTTTTAACCTCTCGGGGAAGTGCCTCAAAGTAGGAATTGTTCCCCGAATTTGGGTCAGACAGTCCACAAAAGCAGTTTGCTCCTTCTCCCCTGCTCTGTTCAGCCGGGTTACAAAGTCGGGCTCCTGCCTGGGGGGAAGCGAATGCCGCAGGTGGGGCTGAGCAGGATGAGGTTAAAGGAGTGTCTGTCTGTCTGTCTGTCTGTCCCCGTGCCACCGACTGTCCTGCCCGCCAGGTGTGCCTGCAGCTGGGGACAAGGCGTGAGTGTTGGGTTTGCTCTGCAGAGCAGGAAATGATGAGGATTTGTGACCCAAACTGAGCAATGACACCCTGCATTGTTGTAGCCAGGCAAAGGCTGCCTGGAGAGAGGCTGTGAGGGCAGCTGGTTTTCATCTGCCTCGACGTTCAGGCCAAGAAAGAAGCCTCAAGCAGGGACTCTGTGTCTTTTGTGAAGTCAGCCAACAAGTTTTCGGGGGTTCTCAGAGTTTTTTTTTGGGTTCCTGCCTGTGCTTGCTGCTGTTCTCGTCAGATGCTGCTCTAGTGGGTTAGGGAAACAGAGATTTGAGATTTTGTGCTCAAGTGCAGCTCTTAGCTGGGAGTTAGATGGCTGTTCCCTGCTCTGGTTGGCTTCCAGCTCCTCTGCTCTCAGTGTGTCCAAATCCCATTGGAGTCATTGGATGAAACTCCTCAAAAAAATTCCTGTTAATCTGGGGGTTGTTTCCTGCCGCTGCAGAGGAATGCTTTCAGCGTGGCTTTCAACAGTGCTGTCAAAACCAGATCCTCACCTCATGCTGGGAAGCTTTCTCCCAGAAATTAACCCTAAGGAGGGAGATCCCGTGCTTGCTCTGTCTGTAGAGATGCTTCTTGCCCCAGGTGGATTGATCCTGCTCCAGGGGCTCGGTGAGTGCTGCTCAGCCTCCTGTGAATGATCCAAACAAAACCAGCCAAGACGCTCAAGGATTGCTAAATTGGAGCACGGGAGGGGTGGAAGTGCTTGGGAATGACAGGAGGAGCAGGAGCTCTGTGGAGCAAGGGATTAAAGGAAGCTGCTCAAAGACCAGATGTCACTCTTGCACTGAGATGGGCACAGGAGCAGGCGAGAGGCAGGGCTGTAGAAAAGAGAAAGAAAATTTAATTTAAAGGAACTGTGCGGGTTTTATGGAGTGATATGATAGGTTCTATTCAATTGGCTAACTAACAAAAACATCTTCTTCACACACTGTTCTTGAGAAGAACAGAAAGACGAAGCAGAAAAAAACCACTTGCAAATTGTTTATACCTAACAATTTATCACATCTTTCCAACTCTCTAAAATTCCTCGCAAGCCGCTGCGAGAAAAGCAGTTTTCTCTCTCTGTCCCACGGCATCCAAAGGCCACTGTGCCGGTGCTGACGGCATCCGAGCGCCTGGGAACACCCAGTCTGGCCGGGGGAGGGCGGCTGCTCCCGCCGCTCCATCACTCACATCCCGGAGCGTCAGCGAGAGCCCCGGGTGCGTCAGCGCCAGCGGGGACCGCGCTGCTCCGTCCCGCGGGGACATTTCCCAAAACAGCCGCTCTCATTTCCCTGCAGCCGCTCTGCTGCAGCCCCAGAGCGGCCCTTGGGCTGCCCGAGCTCCTCACCCGCCTGGCCGGGGGTTTTACTTTCCCTTTCGTTCATGAAATAGCGAATCTCGGCTTTGCTCTTTGGGGGATGGCTCCAAGTGTCGCCCTGCCTGTGCAGGGATGGAGATGGGGTTGCTCGGAGCTGATGGCATTGCGGGGTGGCAGCTCCACCAGGGATGCTGAAAGCATCCTCCTGCATGCCTGGGAAGGGTTCACTCCCAAATCAGCATCAGTGGAACTCCCAGGTGGAATAACCTCTCAGTCCTCACCTGTTGTGGTGCGGTTTGGGTCTCCCTGCCTTTGGAGTGAGCAATAATTTCAAGCACCGCTCTTTCCCAAGCTCAAATCTGGGCTGTGTGACCACATAAATGCTCTGAGATCTCCTGTGGCACTGCTCTGACTCTCTGTTTCTCCCCAGATTCCAGAGCTGCACTGAGCCAAGGGAGTCCCTGCAGGAAAACCCAGCATCATCACCCTCACCTGTGCCTCTGCTGGCAGCATGGCTCCTGCCCTGCCCTGGGTCATTCCCCTTGGATGTGTGCTGCTGCTGACAGAGACAGCTGAGAGCTTTATCCTGCCCAACTCGAGCCACCTGGAGAGCATCCTGAGCAAGTACCAGGATGGGGAAGCTCACTCCAGGTCCAAGAGAGCCATTCTGTTCTCGGACAGACAGGAGATCCTGATGCTCCACAATAAACTGAGAGGTCAGGTGTACCCAGTGGCCTCTAACATGGAATACATGGTGAGTCTAGAGCCTGATACATCACTTTATTTCTACTTTTTTTTTTTTTTTTTTTTTTTTTTTCCCTAACTGTATTTAAATTTTCCTTGTGGTGCGAGAGGTGTAGCAAATTTCCTCTGAAGTAAGTTTTTCTCAAGAGGTTTCCTGAAGCCTTTCATTCCAGAGTGAAGGATGCTTTAGATCTGTGGCCTGTTTTGCTTGGAAGGGGATGCTGCTGATGGTTCATCCAGTCCATCCTCTGCACAGTTCCAGAAGTGGTTCCATTATTCATAAAGGAGCATCTGGCCCAGCCCTGGATGCATCTCCAGTGATGGCAACTCCCCAGCCTGCCTCAGCAGGTTCTTCCATTACCTCCAGGTCATAAAAGCAGCAATTTCTCCCCAGTGTTTAACCCCTGCTCTCCCTATGAAAGCTTTCAGGCTGTTGTGGGGACACCTCAGTCTGCTCAGGGGATCTTCTGGTGGTTTTTGGGCTGCCAAGGTTCACCTGCCCTCAGTCACACACAGTGATAACCTGATCTTACCAATGTGAGCCAAACCTCCACGATGCTCCTGGGAATCTGCACGGGACCACAGGGAAACGGGGCCTGAGGAATGTGGCTCCATCTGCAAAGGAATGGGAATAGCTGGAAAGGCTTTGGGAGTTCCTGGGTGCATGGGTCAGTGCTGTTGGGTTTTGTAGTTCAGGAAACCGAAATAAAAATCTGGCCAATGTATTCTCCTATTTTAGAGGCAGAACCTAAAATTTGGAGGAGTAATTGAAATATGCCTTTGCCATCAACAATTCACATGAATATTGTTTTTTTTTCACCTGACCCTACCTTGAGCTATTTTTGCCATGCCATCAAAATACTACAGGGCCACAAAACGATGTAGGCAAATAATTACTTTTTGTGTGCCTTTTCCCAGTGTGCAAATATAGCTCTGATCAAAACTGGCCTGATGTGCCCCTGCTGATGGATCAAATGATGGATGACTTGTTAAGGCCGTGTTTAAAAGGGTAAAAGAAGAGTAAACTTAAATGTAATATAAAATTGTCTGCCAGCTGTGCTGAAGTGAGGGCTGCAGATGGAAAATCCTGCCTTTTGTGGCTGCAGGGAGAAGGGGAAGAGGAGGGAGGGCTGGGGATGGTGAGGAAGGGCAGCTGCCCCTCGCTCCGTCCCCACCAGCTGGGTTCTGCCAGAAATCCCGTGCCTTTCTAAGAACAAGGGATTGCATCCCTTTCTCAGCCTCATCCTGCAGGGAAGCACTGCCAGGAGAGGCTGCTGGATGCATTTCCAGAGGGCAAACACGAGGCAGGAGCTGCCCGGGGTGTTTTGGTTGGCCCCGTTTGGGCAGAGCCCCGGCCCGGCCGCTGTTTGCACTCCGGTGTTTGCCTTTGCTCCCGGAGCTTTTCTAGTGGTTTTCATGGGTGATGCAGGGCCGGTGAAAGGGCCTTGTGTGCTCTGGAGAAAGGAGCTGAGTATGAGATGGTGCTGCTTGGAAGGGCTATAATCAGCCTTTCATGTGCTCCTGTTTACCCGGTAGGACTTGTAAATGCCATGTATACTCTGAACGGGGAATTTCTCTTTAATCCTTTGTCCTGCAGAGGACATTTCTCATTTGGACTCGTTTAAGAGGATGGTCTGTCTGTAGAGCCATGGATAAACTTTCCTCTTTCCCTTTGGTGCTGGAGTGGAGCTTCACTGGAGATGTGCTGGGATAATTTGTGGATGAGTAGGGTAGAGCTTGTTCTTGCCCATCAACCTCTAACCATTCCCTTGTGAAAATCCTTTCTCCCAGCTCCATATCTGATGTATTTAAGTGGTCTAAAAGGGAAATGGGACCTAATATAATCTAGGAAAGGGACATATTTAATTGCTTGTGGATGAACTTCTGTATCGGACACTATTAATGAGAAAGCAAGAGCACAGTGAGTCTATTACTTATCTGGTGATCAAAAGAATTTTTATATACATATGGGCAAAGTGGGCTGAGAAATGAAAAAAGAAACGGTTTAGCTGCTGGGTCTGTGTAATTAACTGAAAGCTGGCACAGGTATTCAGTGCTAATGGAAAATGAGTGAGCAGGGCACAACTTCCTGACAAAGCTGGGCCAGTTCAAAATTACCTTTGCCCCTCTACCAGCTCCGTGATCGACACTTCCAGAGTGCATTTGGATGTTGAACAGAGGTGGGTGGGTGCCAAGGCCAAAACAAACTCCTTGTTAACAGTCCCAGAGTG